>NC_140590.1:1653154544-1654418177 GCF_964204655.1 Triturus cristatus | reverse complement strand
GCAGCATCTCCATGGTTCCATCCTCCTTCACTGAGAAGGAGACTGAGCTTTGCCTGCTGAAAGCTGTAGTATCAAGATTGTGGCAACAAATATACGGATGCCTCCAGAATCAATGTCCTCCCATAAAACACCACACCATCATTCTATGTTTACTTCATGGTGGCCTGAAAGGCATGTCTACATGAGCCATATCCTATCATACAGAACGACCAGGGGCCATATTGTGAATACCATCAGAGTCAATCACAGGTTCGGAACGCGCTCATGGATTGGGCTTGCTTAAACTGCCCTGCTTATAGCACATACATTAACTCAGAATATGTATGAGTTAGTGGATGAGATGTCAACAGTACAGCTCAGAAACATGAAGAAGCAACCACTGCTCTGCATTTCCCAGCATTTGCTGCAGGCAGCCCAAGTTGAGAAAAAACAGGTGCATAGGCTCAGTTTGAGTCTATGCCCTAAAGTATGAATCGTTCATGAAATTGCCCCTGGATCAATAAACTCATCTTTTCATTCCTACTTCCTACCAGTCAAAATGAAGCCGGGGACGTACGGTGCTGAAATAAGGCTTGACGCTTAGTAAAATCACTTGTACAAACCCCTGTGACTGCACATAATTGAGATTTATTGATCTGTGCTTGTTCTTTCCCCCAAGGTTGAAATTGTGCCAGAATGCCGCATGCAGCACAGAACCCCAAGGTAAAGCGTTTTGTGCCAGTCTCACACATGCCTGGCATGAGCACAGCCCCACACTGCTTTCAAATAAACAAAGGCACACACGACTGGTTAAAATCAATACCAAGGTGTCCTTGTGCTGGCTTCCAAATAAACCTCAAGGAAACACAACACCTTTTAGACACGTCCTAATGTAAAATAAACTTCATCCAGTGTGTGAACTGAAGTGGCAAACGACCCCAGGCATCCTGTAGGTTATGTAATGCCTTTATTACCCCAGCCTCTTCTTCACACAGCAGCAGCATTTGCTGTCATCAAAGTCCCTATGGCTAACTGAGTGCATTTCTGAGCAGGTGTCGCTCCTCTGACCACACAGAGCCGGAATAGGCCCATATCTGGCAGGAATAATACATTGAGTAGCCCAGTGTTTTCATAATATCTCAAAACAAGGAATAGGGCAGTGTGAACTGGTCTGCAATACCAGAGCACCGAGCACCCCGCAAAGTGGATCCCTTGCTCTAAGTTAAAAATATGAATTCCTCCAATCTTTGCTTTTTGTCTGAGAACAGAGACACACAAAAGTGTGTTAAATACCAAACATTCATATTTTGCAATCAAATCCTAATGAGGTGCAAACATGTCTCCATCCGTGCACATGATTGACATGGTGGGATCTGATTTTTAAAAGAAGGGTTTGAATACTGAGTAATTAGACAGACAGTGAGGTAAAATAAAGAAAGGTTATTTGACACCGCAAATTCAATGCATGTGTACAGAGAAGACAGTTATGAGTATGAAAGAATGGGGGAATAAATGACAATCTCAATGAAGAGCAGACAATGGAAAACCTTCCATTTTCTTGATAAGAATATGAAAGTACTCACCCCATGATTTTGAATAAAGCAAACATGGAGTAAACAAAGATAATCACTGATCTGTACACGTTTTAAAAACACTTAAAACCAAACAAAACAAATTGGGAATTCCCAACAATTAGAAATTGAAAATAGGAAAACCTACATACATTTCAAATGCTACAATGTGAGTGAACGTAAATTGTCCTCCATATTGTTGGCCTGGACTTACTGCTGCTTCCAATAATAATTATGATAATAATACAGACACTTGTAGAGCGCGACAGCTACCTCAAACAGAGGTGTCCCGGCGCTAAGCGATCGGAAGTACGCAGATGGGGAACCAGAAAGCCGCGACCACTCCATGCACTTGCCAATAAATATTCTAAGACTCGAGTTGGACTAGTAAAGTAACACAATCCTAGAAGTATGTGGTAAGTTATTTTTGCTGGATTTAGGAATTATTTAGAGGAATATATTTTTCTGAAAATTATCAGTTCGACGTTATGGCAGTTCCTACTTACAGCCTCATGCATCAAGCCAAAATCCAGTCGGTAAAATACTGAATCGCTAATAGCTCCCAGTATTGAGTTAAAAAAACCCAATCCCAATGCATCAACCCAAAAGCAAAAATCGCTATTTAAGGAATCCTTAAATACCGATTCCTTAAATAGGGATTCCTTAAATAGCGATTCCTTAAATAGGGATTCCTTAAATAGCGATTCCTTAAATAGCGATTGCATTTAAGGAATCCCAAAGTGAGATTCCTTAAATGCAATGCATCAAAGTTAAAAAATTAGCGATTTCGCTAATAGGGGGAGCAAATTACCATGAAGATGAACTGCATGGTAATTTGCTAAAACTTTGAAAAATGCACTTTTGTGCATTTTTCAAAGTTTCATGTTGCGCACACACATGCCCTTAGAGCATGTGTGTGTGCAACATATGTGCACATATCAATTTCAGGGGTGCAATAGGGTGTCATTTTGACACCCTTGCACACTTGAAATTGCATGAGCAATTTGCGAGAACCTACTGGTACTCGCTATTTGCTCATGCAATCTCCGATTCATTCCTATGGGCCTGGAGGCCCATAGGAATGATTGGGATGGCATTCCTTAATTGCTACTCGCAATTTGCTAGTAGCAATTAAGGAAAGTTAAGGAATCGCTATTTGAATAGCGATTCCTACATGCATAGCCTTTTGCTATTCCTTATTAGCGAATCCTTATTTTTCGCTAATAAGGAATCGCAAATGCCAATGTTGATGCATATGCCCCTTAGGGCTTTATTTTTGCAACTCAGTGTTTTTACATAGAACCAAGAGATGTAGAAACGTCAGTCAAATCAATGTTGCGTATTTAAATATTCAAAGTATAGTGTAAGGGCAGGATGTCCATCACTATTATATTGGTATGTGTCAAAGTCAAAGTCAAAATTTTTTATTGTATGATTAATTAAAATCTTTACAAATAATCCCCCCCAAAAAAATATCTTTACATTCGCAGTTAAAACCAGACAACATTGATAATATTCCATTGGTTGTTTAGCTAATGTGCATGTGCTTAACCAGCGCATAAAATGTTATAAATACAATTATTAAAATTAAATCCAACTTTTGTGATCCTGCTAACTAAATGGACTCTTGATATGTTTTACTTTCAGTCCATTTATTACGCAGATTGCTCCGCTGGGCCCATGCCTGGTCAGTCATACTTCTTTGTTTTCCTCCAGATCGGCTTGTCGTAAAAGTTTTCTTACCTCTACCAGGTATTTTACTCCCCGGCAGGCCAGAATTATGGAGGAACCGTCCAACCAGCGTATTACAGCTTGCCTGCACGTGCGGATATTCAGTTAGTTAAAAATGTGTTTTAAGTACTGTCTCCTCAGGACCGTGACTGCTGGGCATACACATAATAGATGGATTAGAGATTCCTTATAATAGCCACACAGTCGACACTGCGCTGTTTATTTGATGTTTTTCCAGGACGGCTGTAGGTCCTTTGAATTGTGCAGACCCATCCGGTAGTTTGTGTAGCTCTTTTTTAACTGTCGGCTAAAGTAAGATATTAAGTATGCTTGCGGCTTTAATAATTTATAAGAGGTGATGACAGTCCACCCATGCCGACGTTTGGAAATTATATTTTTATCTTCCAGGAAAGATTTCTTTTTGCTGCGTCATTGACCGCTTTACTGATGCTTGCTTTATCTGCCCTATTTTCCCATGCTGTTTGTATTTCCAAGTCAGCCAAACAAGTTCTCAAATAACTTCCCCATGAGCTCGAGGTTTCTTGGTCCACCTGGTGCTTAATTTTTTCCCAGTATAAGCTGTCCATTGTGTCTGGGTCTGCGGAGCGAAATTTCTGGCATAGCTTTACAAAGCCGCTCATGCCCCGGAATTTCTGGTTTTGGAGTCCGAATTCAAGCCGAACTTGCGACAGGGAGGCAGACTTTGGCAGATTGAAAATGGCCTTGTAAATCTTCGTCTGGAGATCCTTTAATAGATCAGCCTCCTTGCCGCACCAAGTGACTAAACCGTATGACAAGGTGGGCAAGATTTGCGCAGCCATCACTTTTAAAAGGTGGTTATGATTCGGGCAATCCAATTTTGTTTTTAGTAGTCTGTGCGCAAAAATTAGCAATTGCGCTTTGGCTTTTATGGCCAGTTTGTGCTCCTTATGTGTTGTGCCCAGCCCTATTGTTATGCCAAGGTATTTATAGGACCCTTGCTCTTCCACCGTTGCCCCTTTCACCGACCATTTAAACTTAATTTTTTGGGAATCCACTTGACGGACGACTTTTGTTTTTTCTTTATTTAGTTCTACGTTTTCCTGGTCCAATTAGGATACTAGGTTATTTATCGCTCTTTGTAGACCAATGGGGGTTTGGCTTAGCACTACAATATCGTCCGCGTACTGTAAAACGGTAATCGGCTTGTTGGCCATATTCGGCGGATGACAATTGGCTGCTTCTATGTTTTTGCTGATGTCTGAGAGAAACAAATTGAATAGGCTTGGTGCTAACACGCATCCTTGTTTTAAACCTTGCTGCGTGTCAATACTCGAAGTTGTACTGCATCCATCGCCTAATTTCACTCTTGCCCAGGTGTCACTGTATAGGGCAATTATTGCTTTTAGTAATTGACTCGGCAGTCCCCATGCGTTTAGCTTTCCCCAGAGACGCTTTCTGCTCACTCGGTCAAAGGCGGATTTTATATCAACAAAACATGCATACAGCCGTGTTCTCTTTTTTACTGCTTTTTCGGTTAAAAGCGCCAAGATAGCCAAGTTTGTTATTGTATCCATCCCAAGTCTAAAGCCTGTTTGGAACTTGGGAATTATGTTCTTATCATCCATCCAATCTCGCAGCTGAACTAGGAGGCAAGAAGCGTAGAGCTTGGCCTCTACATCAATTAGAGATATCAGCCTGTAATTCCCTGCCTTGCGATGGCCTCCCTGTTTAAATATTGGATGGATTATGTTCCCTTTCCAAGAGTCGGGGACGTCGATTTGCGTTTAAATGTGATTGAAGAGAGGCATTAGGTTCTCTGACCAGAAATCTGGGTCATTCTTGAAAAGCGCATTGGGCAGCCCATTCGGACCTGCCGCTCCTTCTGTCTTAAGTTTTTGTATTATACCTCGTAATTGTTTAGTGTTGGTCAGGGTATTTTGTTCATCACCATCTTGCTCTGGATCTTCGCATTCCGCCTTGTCCTTACTGGATTTTGTTTTTATTTTTTCCACTACCATCGATGGCCCTCGGGAACCTTCGATGGTCCCTAATTCCGTACTACTGTAATATTTCGCAAGTGCTGAACCCACATTTCCTCTCTAATTTCTGCTTCTTGTTGAAGTCTTGCTCCTTTATTCAAATTATTTATGATGCCCCAGAAGTCCCTGTTGTTTGTCGTTTACTTGCACACAATAGTTTAGTCCAGATGGTTTCCTTATATGCTATTTTAGCATTCCTCAACGTCTTCCTGTAGTTGTTCCTTATTTCCTTTAATTTACTCTTATTTAGTTTTCTTCCCATTCTTATCGCCCGTGTTTGTAATCGTACCTCTCTTGCAATCCTTCTCTTTTGGTCTCGTAGGTCGATATTGAACCGTGGTTCCCTCCTGATGTTTATTTTTCATTGGCTACCCAGCAAGGCTGGAAATTTTCAGGTGAGGACCTGGGCCAGCTGTTCCTAGTTTTTTACATGTTCCTCCTCTGTTTGTGGCACCAATTTGCTCACATACTCCCTTGCTGTGTCCTGAATGCTTTTCAAGTCCCCACCTCGCCATTTTAGTTTTCTTAGGTTAAACTTTTCGGCATGTCGTATAAGGGAGTTAATTTTTTGGGCCTGTGTGAGAGATATTCATTCTCGTAATTTGGGGGAAGTGATCACTTTTTTATGCGCTGGACGATATGAAATGTTTCAGTACAAGGGAATAACTTATTACTAATAATTGTGAAATCTATTGGTGAGCGAACATTACCACTCAAGTGTGTTATTGCCACAAGTGTGTCTCCCTTTGTGTTACCATTCAGAATTGTCAATCCATGGTCTTCTAGTTTGTTTGTTATTATTCATCCTCCCCAGTTCACTAGCCTCTTTCCTTCTATCCGATTTTTGGTTGTGAGATTACAATTAAAGTCTCCTGAGATGAACATAGGGCATTGCTCATGAGATCTTTGCATTGCTTTTATCAAGGTCATTAAAGTATATTGGTATGTGATATATTGCATAGTATAAATATTGAAGACACAGCATTGACCTAACAACTGCATTGCAAGTTAAGCTTAGGTAACTATTTGTGATGTTAAGAATAGTAAATATTTTTTTGCCATGACAATGTAGTGAATGTGAAGTTTTTGTAGCCTGATATTAACAATCTCAATATAGTTTCATACAAATAAGACACATTATACCAGATCTTTGCTACACTGATCGAACTCACAGATAACTTTATTTCATGTTATACAGATTATGTGTATGTCCAAAAATCAATGGTTCAAAAAGCCAAAATGCTAGAAGCTAATAAGAGGTTCTTATGCCTCCATCAGCTATAGATACGGTAGTACAGGGAAATCTATTACTCACAATCAAAATAAGAGACTGAAATAAATCCCCGTTCTGGCAACCCCCAACTACCGTTAACCACCCGGAGATTCTCACTGACTTTGGTCAACCTGCTATCAGGCACCAGATGTGGACTGGAATGAAGAAGGAAGCTGCCTACATCCATACGGAATTAGAGTGACCGCCTAACTCCAGGTCATTGTGAACGCTTGCTCCAGCTCAGACCTTTTTACATACAAATCATTGTTTTCAGGTGTGTTAGTCTAATTAATGGAAGCATAGTAAGGTTACAAGAATGCATTTGTGATCAACAAAATTCAGGACTGGTGCTAATGTCTGTAGTGTGCGGGAAGGCAGTAGTCACCCAAACGAGAATGGATATCTTACTAAAAATATATTTCATTTGGTTTATTAAGCCATAAAATGTCGTTTAAAAAAGAAAAACAAACATCAACATTGTACATCCCGGGGGGCGTGGCCAACTGCTGACGGGAATGGCCACACGGTAGCCGAGCTCTGTTGCTCCACTCCCGAAATATCCATTCTACATCATCTGCCCCGGCCAAATCTCCTTTCCGAGGGGTCTAATGAAGTGGGCTGCTGTTGCCCAAGGAGCAAACGCAGTTTGAGCACCATCGGAGGAGTGCCGGTGAAGCTGCTGCCATCGCACGCTCTGCCTGCTGTGACTGCGCTGGGGAGAGTGTCGCTCCTCGGCAGGCAGGCTTCACGCAATGCCGCGGCTGCCGCCTGGGCCGCAGCCGGACTCGAAAGTGGTGAGCGGGCAACGCTAACATCTACGGTGACGGCGCACACAGAAGACATCCAGCGGGGTGTCCCAGCAGGTTGGTGGACGCCGGGAAGATCGAGGAGGTCTGGCGCCGGCTGCAGTCGATCACCCGCATCGCTAATATAAACTGCACTGAGACGGGCCTGCTGAACTGGTGTGTACTTACCTGAGGCCCGTGATCCTATAGCGGGCCTTCTCCCACTTTCCCCTCCAACTCCGCGAGCAGAACTGAGGGCCATCCTAGCAGCTGACAATTTACCCGCTTACATGTGGGGCCCCCGGAGGAACAAGTATTGCCATGCAATAGGGCGGTGGCCCCCACGGCGCACTGGGAGAGCAGAGAAGCCACAACTTGCCGACTGCTGCTTGTATTGTTTCACCCACCTATGCGTGAGTAACCTGTGGGGTTCGGTGGAATTGGCGGCCCTATCAACTGCCGATAGGGGTTAAGCAGGCGGCCATTATTGACCTCGCAGGGAGGGGCCTGAAGAGGGCTCCAGTGGACGATCAGTCCGGGGGCTGGCCTGAGCAGGGGTTCATCGAGACCGTCCAGAAGGGGACACTTCATACTGCGGCCTACCGACTACGAGGGCCCCGGGGCCTCCAGCTACTACGTCACGGATTGAGGCCCAGCCGGTGACCGGTCCTGAAGCTAGACAACGCAGGAAATTTCCCCGGCGATCTCTCCCTCTCACTCTCCTGGGACGTTCGTCCCTGTTCAAGATGCTCGCGCTTCCTTTACACACTACAAAACGCTCCTAACCCTATCCCAGACTCACATTTTTCCCAAATTGACGGCGTGGTACAGGGATTATTGTGGGAGGACCGCCCACCACGCATTGCTATGAACAAACTTACCATGGGAAGGTATGATGGGAGTATAGGGTTGCTGGACTTACGGCTCTATTATCAAGCTTCCCAACTGACAGCAATTAATAGATGGGTGTTCGGCCCCACGACGATCCCAATTTCCACACAGATCACTGGCTCATGGGGCAGGGTGGGTATAATAGGGCGCTATACACCAATCTCCGTAAACTTAACTTGACCTGTAAGGTTGAGATTTGGCATGGAGTCACAAGAAAGCTGGGTTGGCACAACCGTTTAACTAAATCAAATCCTTTCTGGGAACCTGATATCCTGGGTTGACTCAGCAAATGCCCCGGTTTTGATAAATGGGACACTATTGGGATTTCCACAGTCGGGGACATGTGGGTGAAAGGGAAACTGGCCACATTTGCTGACCTCCAGACTAAGTATCAACTTGCACCTTCGGAGACCTTTCGGTATCTCCAAATCAGTCATGCTATTTCATTTGCCCTACCAAAGGGAAGCCCTCTCCCTAACTCTTCCCACTTGGAAGACCGGCTATTATTAGATCCCATGGACCACAAAGCCTTCTCCCTCACTTATAAGAAACTGGTGAATAATCGTGTTGACCCAATGCAGAAACTACGTCTTGGCTGGGCGGAGCACCTGGGAAATATAGATGACGAGGAATGGAGAGACACACTGGCCTCTCCTCGGGAGGTCGCCATTCCCATGTGACTCCGACTCATCCAGCTGAAAATCCTTCATCGGGTTTACTTGGATGACAAACTACTGTTTAGACTGGGTAGGCAACTTGATCTGCTCTGTCTCCGACACTGCAACCAAAATTGGCACCTTTGTACACATATTATGGGAATGCCCACACATACAGCACTATTGGGAAAAGGGGACCCGCCAAATGGCCAGGACATGTGATAAGCCCCTGAGATCCTCTCCCAAACTCTGCCTCCTCAATGTATGGGAGGCTACTGACCTCTCTCAGGCGGAGCAGGCGTGGGCCTCGATGGGTTGTATTATTGCTAAGCGCAACATCGCACAGAAATGGGGGGTTGCCACGATCCCACTTTTAAGTGATTGGGCAAAGGACATGGATAGCGAGATGATTGCGGAGAAGGAGGTAATCAAGGGATGAGGATGCCCCAGGAAATGGGATCATAAATGAGGAAAGTGGAATAAATACAGAGGGGGCATCTGCATCTACCCGACTGTGGAACTGCGGCGTGAAAGGCACACGCTGATGGCCCAGCTAGCAGATGAAGGGGAGTCCCCCCCACTGACATGCTAGAACAACTCTGTCCTCTTGGCCCCATCATTCATTTTGTCAATATATGTACTTCCTTGGTTTAGTGATGTATTACACAGAGGATTGGGCGCTTTCCAGGGGCAGTGAAATTATGTACTCTTTGTTCAAAATTGTATGGAATGTGATGATGCTAATGTTTTTATTTGGATGCACCACTATGATTGTGAAATGCTATGCACCAATGCATTTTGTTGCAAATAAAAACAGTTTAAAAAAAAAAACCATTGTACATCCCGATATAATATTACCCTTATTAATACAATTTAATTATACTTTGAAACAGTAGCCATGTTTTTTGTATACAGGCCTACCTAGTGTGTGAAGAGCACAGTCCAGATTACAGAAGAGGCACACGCAAGGTTCAGAATTCAATTACTCCCACGTCCCCAGAGGGCTGAAGTAAGGCAAGACAATAGATTGTTCATCACACATAAGTACCTTAATCTGGGTACAGCGGCTCTTTAAATTATCATCCTTCTGGTGGTTGGTCTTCAAATAATTCACCTAAGAATATATGCTTTCCATCATAGCTCATCTGTATCAAGTGACCATTTCAAAACTGTTTTGAGTAGTTGCGTGAAGCTGTTGTTGTTTATATATACAAGGAGCCATTTTAAAGAAAACTTGATAAGAGCTTTGGGGATGAAAAACTTACATGCAAGTGTGATCAGCCTTTCTGGGACATGGTGCTGAACCCCATCTGTGAGAAACTGGATTGTTGGTCGGGCGATGGGGGTGAGCCCTACTCAAGTGGTCACAAAAAGCCAGTACATTGACCTGTGCTTAACTCTCTGTGGTAGATTGTCACTAAATCAGTCAGGCGTAACTTAGAAACAATGTGTAAAGTGTTTATGCAGTACTTAAACAATAAGTAAAAACACAACACAAGAAAAATCCAACACAAATTTAGAAAAAGAGTAGAGTTCACAAATTATTTGACACCAAAACAGCTAAAATCAGATCTGTAGACCCGGAGATATGCAATTTAAAAGATTTAAGTATAGTGCCTAAAAGAACAAAGTGCCAATCGTGGCTATCTGACTGTGCTAGACCAGGGACAAGTCACAAGTTCAAGCTCACTGAAATGGAGCATGGGCCGGGAGACATTGTTTACATCTAATGCGCTACAACGCATTCCATTACAACGCGGTTGTTACAACCACTGCGTTGTCACAACGCAAACCATTACATCGCAAGTTGTTTCAACGACTTGCTGTAGGCACCTCTTGGGGATCACAAACTCACTTCAGCAGAGTCCAGTCTTCCTTCTCAGAGAGCAGAGCAGGTCTCAAACAGCAGGGCAATCCTCTGGCAGCAGGGTAGTCCTTCTTCTGTAGTATTTCAAGTCCAGGAGTTTACTGAAAAGTCTGTCTGAGAGTCCTAGATATACCTGATGCAAGCTTTGAAGTGGAAGAAACTTCTGAAGTCCCCCCCCCCCTCCCACAAATGGTTCTGGAATGTCCTTCCTCACTTCCTGGTCCCAGGATGTCTGGGGTGACAAAAAGCTGGTGTGAAGTCCTTTTTGATTGCACTGATTCAGCTCCTTTGAAATGTAATTGGGGTTCTGCACAGCTTGGCCCCTCCCATCCTGCCAATATGGCCCATCTAGCCAACGCCATGTGTTTGGGAGGAATAACAAAAGGCCACCTGCCAACCCCACTTTGTCATGTGACCCAGGATACAGGCTGCAGACACCAAAAAGTTAGGACAATAAAATGTCAACTTTCTAAAAGTGACATTTTCAGAATTGTAACTTAAAATCAATTCCCTAGACAACAAATATGACATTTCTACCTGTTCCCAAACCAAAGTCATCATTTACTAAATGTGATAAGGAAACCCAACATAATCCGATGGGAGACGTATACCTCACAGTAGTGAAAAACGAATTTGTGATTTTTTTACTACCAGGACATGAAAAACTTAAAAGAACACACCCAACATTTAAATACAATACACCCGACCCTATGGGCTGTTTAGTGCCTACCCTAGGGGTGACATATATTTTAAAAAAACATAGCTGTAGGCTGACAACAGGTTTGTTTGCCAAGTCAAATTGGCAGTTTAAAATTGCACAGGATTAACTGTCATGCCTGAGACATGTTTTAAAAGGCTACTTATATGCACGCTCACTAGTAGTGTTTAATTCGTAGGCCCTGAGTACATACTGTACCACTTTACTGGGGACCTATAAGTAAATTAAATGAGCCAATTGGGTGTATGTCAATTTTTCCAGGATGAAAAGAGAGAGCACAATCACTTTAGCACTGGTTAGCAGTGACAAAGCCAGCATGGGTGAAGGGCAAATGTTTGGAGATGACCCTGCAGGGATGGACAAGCCCATCACTGTTGAACCTGGCCCTTTCTGCAAGGTAATTCCCAAACTTTTTGCTGTCATTCTTCTTATTTTTGCTGAATTCGTTTTTGTGGGCATTGGGACAATTTGCACTTTACCACTGCTAACCAGCGCTAAAATGCTTGTGCTCTATCCTTAAAACATGTTATATTGGCTTATACCCAATTGGCATATGGGCAGGAGATCATAAAAGCAAAAAAGATTGACAAAATGGTGATTCCTGTGGCTAAATTGTAATTAAGTGAATGCTTATATGTAATTGCGACTTTGCTGTTCAATGTTTTTTGATTTTATGATCTCTGTTTCATTTTTGAATATTAAGTAAATAAGACTGAGATTTGAGAACACTGCTGTCTATTTTTGAGATTGCTTTTTAAAATGTTATCAATTAATGTGAGCTTTCTAATTATTTTACAAATATTAATTCCTAACAGTCCTGAAGAAGCAACAGTTCACTTTAAGCCGTATATCACCTGTTATCTGTCCCACATCAAAGAAGCCAATTATTGCACTTGATGTCTATGGAAAGTTGTTTGACTGTACTACATCAATAATATTTAAACTATCAATACTGAATTTTGGAGTATTTTACGTACTTCATGAAGATATGAACTTGCAAAATGAACACCTAATTAAATTTATATTGTATTGAGATGTTCAACAAATAAATTAAATTGTACTTTAATTCAAACTGTGTTATTATGATTTCCTTTTAAGGACTCTCCACCGATTTGTAACATTTATTATTAGAGTGGTTCATTAAATAATCTGTCAAGCTTTCCTGCATTTTTGTTAAGACCACACAGACACCCTGCAGCACATACAGTGTGCTTTACAGTGATCCAAGGAGGATTGTAGGGACCCCTGAAGCCTTTCAAACCAGAAAATCATGATAAATGTCCCGGTCAATGCTGAGGCACAGTGAATGCTTTCAGAAAATCAATGAAAACTTTGCACAACACCTTGAGGTCTTGGTGGGACAAAAATAAGCCACCAATTGAAGAGCAAGACTAGATCAGGAGTTGAACTGCAAGGAACCATTACCAGTCTCTGTGGGAAACTCCATATCTCTCTGGCAAGTCCCCTATCACTTGGCCTTCCACCTACCTCACCCACACCAAAAAGCTAGATGTGTTGTCAATTATTGAGCCATTTAATAGTGCCTTCATGATTGTGACTCGTTATCTACCAATTTGGGATAGACGCTCGCGAGGGTACTAGATGAAAATGGCAAGCAGATATTTGATTTCGAATATTTGGAATAGACAACAGCTTTTATTGCTAGAAACATTTGCTCATTTGCTCATTTGCCCCAGTTGTAAAGCAGACATGAGATGGCATAATCAATGAATCTTAAAATGTTCATATTTCAAGGCAGAGTTATTGTGTTTTGTGATAAAATGACGCTTGAAGAAAACCAACTCACATGACAACAAATGAAAATTCGTATTTGAGTGCATTTGGAAATCCACATGCTGATATTTTGAAAATTGACAGTGTCCACAAATATGTTCAAAGCTGATATGAAATTGATCACGTGTATAGTTGGAGACATTTGTTACAGTTGTTATCATATTATTTGCTTGGTGCCAGAAGGTGCTTACATGCTGCTGCTGTGGTGGCCATTTCAAGACTCAAGGGAAGGCATTTCATTATGTCTATTCATAACTTTTTATAGCTTTATTATTATTATTATCTATCTCAGTGACTGCCAGATCAGTAGAAACTAAAGAATGTGTCTGAAGCTTCATAACCCCTTAAAACTGAGTGATCGCTCTGCGGTCTTAGTTTATTAGATCTGTCTAGCTTGAGCGATAGCTCTTCATCTAAGACTGTAAGATTTGTCGTACTGGAAGGAAGGACAACACTGCTAACAAAGGTCTGGTACAATAGTGAGCCCAGAGCACTACACAATTATTTTTTGTTGGTCTGCCAGTGAAGCAGGCCCAATTTTTTTGCTGATAGATTCAAATATCCAGCTGTGTATTATTCGAACATAAGCCGACATGTATTTCGTCACAGACGACTTTTTCAATGCTGTAAGTTCAAATATACAAACATCAGTACATTATTTGAAATTAGACTAGGTGCATAGAGTGATGTCCCCAAATTAGCATGTCACAGATCAAAACACCAGTGAAGATTGGTGTAGCGAAAGAAAAAGAAACCATGGCTATCATTGACGGATCATAGTATGATCCAAGTTGAAGCGCAGTAATCACCTAAGTTTTGTGCAAGAACAACAGAAGAATTTGATAAAATCATCAACATATTCAGTTCATAGTGAGCTTCAAGGAAAGAATTGTTTAAAAGAAACCAAAAGGGAATTCAAATAAGAAAAAAGGGAAAGGAAATAGTCAAATCACCACTAGTGAAATATCCCTATAACACAATGGCTCCCAGTTTGTGTCCTATCATACAGCATGGCCAAATAAAAGTCGGAATGACCCGGTCGCGCCGCGCAAACGCAAGGAGTGGGTTTTGATCCCTGGAGAAAATGTATAAACCAGTCTTAATAGGATCCCATCCAGAATCCTATGTTAACATGGAAATCATAAGTTGTATATGACACTACACACCTAGTGCCACAGGGATATCTGAGAAATTATCCTCGAGCAATGTGCTGAAAGGGTCAGGAGTCTAAGCCTCGTGGTGCTAAACAATATAGAAAAGTAAAAGCCAATTGTGTGTCTGAGAAGAAAGAGGATAATAATAATACTAATAATAATAATAATAATAATAATAATAATAATAATAATAATAATAATAATATCCACCCATGTTTACCAGTTGAAATACAACAATAAAAAGGTGCACCAATAAGGTCAACCTCATTCGGGTAAGCCTGCTGGCACAGAGAACAGCAAAGGTGCTGATAGAGTCTCAATCTAGTGTTGATTAAATTGTAAGAGAGCAGAGAATACTATAGTAAGGTTCATAAATTAAAAGAAGACAACAATATATTTCGCCACAGTTAGGTGATTGCTATATTTTAGAAGGCCCAATATGCCCGCACATTGCTATATTTTGGAAAGCTAAATATGCCCGCAGAGTTAACTATTATCATCTCATTCAACAGACGTTACTTCAGTGTAAAAACAAAAACCCATTACAGCAAGCTACATACCTGAGAAAAACTTAGTTAACTAAAGTTGAATCCTTTACCAGCCGTTACTTCAGTATAAGGACAAAAACCTGTTACATCAAACCACATACCTGAGCAAAACAGTATTAGGGAAAGAGACACAGGCCGGGAAAGGTGAAGCCATAACTAGTGGAGGCCATGGGGAACGCCTTCCGGAGGCGGGGGCACCCAGGGAGAAAGCCCACAAAAAGGGGGCATTCTGGGATCGGACACCCCCTTTGAAATCAGCGAGCCACTCAATAACAGAGAAGGGGGCTGAGCAGGGCAAATAGGTTAAATGGGGGCATGGGTCCCACCTTTTGACCTCACAAGCGGACCATTGCCTCGGAACCCACCCACCCACACTGAAAGGAAGTTGTCATCACAACCGCATGGTTGATGGGAAAAGGGAGGGCGGAGGCAACACAGAGAGATAACCAAAGGGTTGAGTAACATAGGTAGAAGAGCTGCTCACACACTGTCCTTGGGATGCCTCATGGCAGGGTCACAAGGTGAGCAAGTGACAGCACACAACCACAGCCAGAGTAGAAGAGCTGCTCACACACTGTCCTTGGAATGCCTCATGGCAGGGGCACAAGGTGAGCAAGTGACAGCACACAACCACAGCCAGAGTAGAAGAGCTGCTCACACACTGTCCTTGGATGCCTCATGGCAGGGTCACAAGGTGAGCAAGTGACAGCACACAACCACAGCCAGTGTAGAAGAGCTGCTCACACACTGTCCTTGGATGCCTCATGGCAGGGACACAAGGTGAGCAAGTGACAGCACACAACCACAGCCAGAGTAGAAGAGCTGCTCACACACTGTCCTTGGATGCCTCATGGCAGGGACACAAGGTGAGCAAGTGGCAGCACACAACCACAGCCAGTGTAGAAGAGCTGCTCACACACTGTCCTTGGGATGCCACATGGCAGGGGCACAAGGTGAGCAAGTGACAGCACACAACCACAGCCAGAGTAGAAGAGCTGCTCACACACTGTCCTTGGATGCCTCATGGCAGGGTCACAAGGTGAGCAAGTGACAGTACACAACCACAGCCAGAGTAGAAGAGCTGCTCACACACTGTCCTTGGATGCCTCATGGCAGGGACACAAGGTGAGCAAGTGACAGCACACAACCACATCCAGTGTAGAAGAGCTGCTCACACACTGTCCTTGGGATGCCTCATGGCAGGGGCACAAGGTGAGCAAGTGACAGCACACAACCACAGCCAGAGTAGAAGAGCTGCTCACACAGTGTCCTTGGTATGACACACAGCAGGGGCACTGGGGAGCAGGCGGATGGCCAGCAAAGGTCCAGGGCAAGCGGAACGGCACTTGCAGCCGGGCTGGACTTGTCGGCTGCCGATAGAGTCGCAGCTGAAGCCTAGACACCCGCAGAACACTGACACAACTGCAAAAGGGGGGCCCTCCCGCAGGGTAATGCTGTCAGTCAAGAACGGAGACAGACCACTGGGGAGGGCAATGTGTTATATTAATATAATGCAGAATGAGCATGGGTTGAAAATGACCAACCAGTAAATTGCAAGATGTATAATCCATGTTTTGAAAATAATCTGCGGACTTTTGATACACCATAATCAGTTGTCCCTGGAATATTCATGGTGGGACAGGATGCTGTATGAGAAGGCCAACAAGGAGGGGGTGAACTCACCACCTGGGAGGGGTTGTCACAGTACACCAAATGCATGCAGTTGTGATAGGGCCATAGTAAGTCCGTACTTATCGTAAATATGATACTAGCAGAAGAAAAATAGACAAGGTCAGGAATAATAAAGTTACGTCCAACAGTGATACTGTTATAACAAAGGAGTCCTGCAAATCAATATATAAAAAGTAAACTTAATAGCGTGTTCGCCGGTGTAGTAGTCCCTCCTTGAATGCGTTAGTTTAGATTCAGCATCCATTTGAGTATGGGAGTCATAGAGACCAAAGAGGGCCCAATTCCTCGGAAGTTCAAACTAAACGTGAGCACCATACTGAAAGCGACTTCACTAATATTTTGTCTATTGTTGTTTATCATACGGACTTGTGTACTTATCAAAGAAGAGAGAGACATGAGCGAATCATCATCCAAATGTCTCTAACACAAACACATCTTTAAAATTTGATAATTCTACAAAGTTGTAATATTTGAATACAGAAATCATAAAAACAACGTCTGCTTATGTACGAATAATGCAGTCACTGCTGGACCTTTGAACCTATCAACACTAAAGACTGCGGGGCATATCATCAACGGACAGCGATAATTATCGCTGGCCGTGCTTAGCGATAATAGTCTTATCGCAGGCTATGTCTGGAATTTATTGCCGTGGTAGCGCGTTATTAACAACGCGTTTCTCCAGGGCGATAAAAATTCCAGAGATAGCGAGGTTATCGCCCTTTTGCAGGTAACATTGCTGGTTTTCCAGCGATGTTCCCTGCAAAACGGCGATAACCTTGCTGATTCGACCCACAAGCCGTATCAGCATAATCCACCCCCTATGTTAGGGATGGCTAAGTCAGGATTTTATGATAATCAATCAGGAGGGAGAAGGAAGAGCTTCTGATCCACTCGACTTCCTTGTCTCAAGTATTCAAAAATCAATAGGGGAGTGGATCACTAGTCCCAATGAACCAGGGTGTGCACGGACAGTATAAGGTACTGTAAAAAACCCTCAATCACGTTGTACTGGGATCGATGTTAGCGGTATATCTTCGTTCTCCGCTTCGTTATATGTAACGTGACAGCATCATCATTGGGTTTTGCTGTAATGCTTTCTCCACCTGGAGAACATACCACTGGTTATGTTGGTAGTGATCGTAGATAGAAAAAAGGGGGGGAGAGTGAGTCTTAGTGAAGTGATTTGTGGTGAAAAGGTTATACTTTAAAAGCCCACAGAGCCAGTAAAGAAATTTTTAATCGTACTGGATGTTGGGGGATTCGTAGGTCTTTGGTGTGCACTCAGGGGTGAGTTAGGACCCTGTGCATTCTAAAAAAGTGTCCATAAAAAGGTCGACATGTTTCAGCCCTTCTTCTGCCCCGAAGGGTCAGGCGGGCTTTCTTCAGGACCTGGGTGGTGAAAGACTTGTATGTTCACAATGTCTTTATAGTGAGAAGAATTGGGTTAGATAGTCCCAGATAGTAACCGTTCGATTGAACCTATAGTTATTGTTCCGAACAGTATTGGAAAGAGGTAGTGATGAGGAAAGAAAACAGACCTTATTAGAACAATGTGAGATTCATTAATATAAAAACATCTACAAATAACAGGCAAAAAGAACATTGCTGGTTTTACCTTAGAAGAGTTTTCATCAGTAACAAACAAATAAAAAATGGCAAATCTTTTATATTGAGGTGAGACACAAGGGTGTCTGCACTCTCTATGGCAAAGTTCGTCCCTCCTTTCAATACTGGTAAGAGTAAAGACATTCCATCTTGTCATACGTGGTGCAATTAGTATTTGTTGTAATGATACTATTCCCTTGTATTCGAAGTGTAAACAAGAGAGCACACAGTAGGGTATGGATCAAATGGTCTGCGCGGTAAGAATGTTAGTGGCGTGAGTTATTCTAAAGTTTAAGTGATGACCCCCAAGTTGTGGGGAGGGATGCTGCTTCACATGTGGATGTTAAGAATTATGTAAAACAACCCATATAATTAGTGGGGTAATTCATTACACGGAAGTGTTGTATCACAAGGGAACTCTTGCGCGCTTGTTAGCAATTCAATACATGGCACAAGTTATTGTCAGAAAACCTCTAGTCGTTTTTGTGCTTAGAAAGAGGCTGCACAGGGTGAGTAAATAAGATGGTATGCGCGGTAAAAATGTTGGTGGCATGAGTTATTCTGAAGTTTAAGTGATAACCCCCAAGCTATGGGAAGGGATGCTGATTCACATATGGATGTTAAGAATTATGTAAAACGACCCATATAGGTAGTGGGGTAATTTATTACATGGAAGTGTTGTATTACAAGGGAACTTTAGCGCGCTTGTTAAAAATTCGATACATGGCACACGTTATTGTCAGACAACCTCTAGTCGTTTTTGTGCTTCGAAAGAGGCTGCACAGGGTGAGTAACAGGCAATGTTGACATGAGCGGCAATTATTTGGCGGCTGTGCTGGAAAAGACACGTGACTCTGAAGAGTCTACAAATACCTAGAGCAAAGGAACCGACCGTACCTGTTTCCCTTGGTTGCAGGCAACAGCGGGTCTTGTTAGGGCGGTCGCATGCGCTCTTTAAATAAAAAGAGAGAAAGAAAGGGGGATGGTTTGTCAGGTATTATTTCAAGTAATACGTTACGATTGTTCCGTAATGCGAAGCGCCGTCTTGCTGACCTCTTCGGCGCCGAACTTCGGTTCTGTGCTGACTCTACCCTCGGTGACCCGGTACTGAGAGGGGAGTCAAGTACAAGTCTTTCACCACCCAGGTCCTGAAGAAAGCCCGCCTGACCCTTCGGGGCAGAAGAAGGGCTGAAACATGTCGACCTTTTTATGGACACTTTTTTAGAATGCACAGGGTCCTAACTCACCCCTGAGTGCACACCAAAGACCTACGAATCCCCCAACATCCAGTACGATTAAAAATTTCTTTACTGGCTCTGTGGGCTTTTAAAGTATAACCTTTTCACCACAAATCACTTCACTAAGACTCACTCTCCCCCCCTTTTTTCTATCTACGATCACTACCAACATAACCAGTGGTATGTTCTCCAGGTGGAGAAAGCATTACAGCAAAACCCAATGATGATGATGTCACGTTACATATAACGAAGCGGAGAACTAAGATATACCGCTAACATCGATCCCAGTACAACGTGATTGAGGGTTTTTTACAGTACCTTATACTGTCCGTGCACACCCTGGTTCCTTGGGACTAGTGATCCACTCCCCTATTGATTTTTGAATACTTGAGACAAGGAAGTCGAGTGGATCAGAAGCTCTTCCTTCTCCCTCCTGATTGATTATCATAATATTTGGCAGCGTGCAGCTGTGGGAGTTCCCCCTCTTAAACTTAAGGATATTCCCTTATCCCATCACAAGTGGAGATCATCATGGCTGAAAACCTAGGCTTGAGCTACTCCACTGAAGAAATCAATGCGATTTTGTCCCTACCCTCATTACTGCAAGATAAGGACCTCACACAGACCCTAGCCCAAACTACCGACTGGGAAGAATTTTCAGAAACAAAGAAAGAGCAAGTACGAACCGCCATTCATGGCGTCATTATGACCGAATATTTACGCGCCAACGCAGCACCAAAAGGACTCTGGGTCAATAATGCTCCACGGATTTTCCTTCAAGACCTTGTCTTCCGCAAAGACTGGTCTTCCATTTCCTGGAAATGTACGCGAGACTATCTAGTCCTCATAATTAAAACCGCTACACGATTTACAGAGGAACTGACTATCAAAATACAAGTGCTAGAAACTAAAATCAAGAGCATGGTACAGCTAACTGTATACAAAAAAAGGTTGGAAGAAATCAATAAAGATATCAGTGAAACAAAAGACTATATCACACAGAATAAAATCCAAAAATTGGGCAAGGCCCTGAAGAGGTTCTCTATGGAAAGGATGCATCCTTACAGCGCAGAGGATTACAAAATCCCAGACGATACGTTTGATAATTCAAGCAATTCCAGTATGGGTTCTATAAATAATGGCTCTGATTGGAGCGGTGAGGACAGTTATACACCGAGAAGAAATAGAGGCCAAAATAGATGCCAAAACAGAAGAAGACCAAACACCTGGTTCAACCCCCATTTCGGCGCACCAACACCTCAAATGCCATACGCTCCATTTAATCCCAACCTTCCAGGCTGGATCAACCCCTTCTATCCAGGGCCTCCACCTATGGGCCCCCCAACAATGTCTGAGATGGGACTGAATTACACCCACAGACCTCCTTTTTTAGGGAGAGGCCAAACTACCAACAGATCAAGACGCAAAGGAGTCACCTGGTCAGACCAACAGCGCCAAGTCCACTCAAGGAGCATGACGGGTGCCAAACCAGGGACAAGCACAACAACTTGATCTTCAATCTCACTAATATAACACTTAGCAAAGAACAAGAAAATATTCTTAACAAAGGCCTTAGCTATGTACCTACACCACCCCTAGATATCTTCAGACTCCAGTGCGAAATGGCCGAGTTCTGCAGGAAAATCAAGTTGAAAGCCTTCTTCAACAAACAGGATGAAGAATACAAAGACGGCGATACAACACTGCGCCGAAAATCCAACTTTTGCCCATTAAATCACCAAATTCCTATTGAAATACTAGCCTTTGAGCAGGCACTAATGAAGGAAGTGGGTGAGTTGAAGGATCAAACAAAAAAACCCTTTATGAACATCTCCAACGCTGAGCTAAAAGCATTAGACACACTACGACAGAATGAAGAACTTGTGATCAAACCAGCGGATAAAGGAGGTGGTATCGTACTACTTAGCAAAGAAGGGTACCACCAACAATGTACAGAACTGCTGTCTGACAAAAAATTTTACCAAGTCACCCACACAGACCCAACTCTACGTCTACAAAACACCATCGCAATCATGGTCCATGAGGCAGAAACCAACAACTGGATCTCTAAGACTGAAGCAGACTTCCTTATAACAAAGACACCAAGGATGCCCTACTTTTATTCCCTACCAAAGATCCATAAAGAACGACGACCACCACCTGGACGTCCAATAGTCTCTGGAATTGGTTCTCTCCTAGAACCCCTATCACAATTCGCCGATCACTATCTAAGACCATTAGTGCAAAAAACCCCAACATATCTAAAAGACACGAAACATCTCCTCAATCTCCTACAGAATCTACAATACTCAGAGGACAACATGCTACTAGTGGGGCTGGATGTAGAAAGTGTATATACCAGCCTCCCACAACAGAAAACTTTGGAAACCTTAGAGACACTACTTTTCAACCTACAATGGGAACATAGAACACCGAGACACTTCGTGCTCGAATGCTGTAGGTTAGCACTCACAGAAAACCACTTAGAGTACGAGAAAGTCTTGTACAAACAGTGCCATGGTACTTCCATGGGAAGTACCTTTGCGCCGAGCATAGCGGGCCTCTATGTTAGTGACTTTGAGACCACCCACATCCATGACCCTACCAATCCCTTCTTAAGTCACATCATCTTTTAGAAGTGTTATATAGACGATGTACTCATGATATGGGAAGGAGACAGTGAAGATTTGGGCAAATTCCACCAATGGCTCAACACCAGGGATGAGTGTCTGAAGTTCACATATACAGCTAACTCTAAAAAACTGGACTTCCTCGATGTTACCATCTTCATCGAAGGAGACAAGATACAGACTAAGACCTACTTCAAACCAACGGCCAAGAACAGCTTGTTATCATACAAAAGCTTCCATCCCCGTCCACTGAGGGAAAACCTTCCTTATGGACAATTCCTTAGACTCAGAAGGAACTGTAGTAATATCACAGATTACAAAAACCAAGCGAAGGACCTTAGTGAGAAATTACAAATCAGAGACTATCCCACAAATATAATTAAAAAGTGCCAGAAAAGGGCAAGGAACCAACCTAGAGAGACCTTGCTAGAGACAACGATCAAAGAACCAACAACGGATTTAATGACCTGTGTGAGTACCTACAGCCCAGTAACGAATGATGTAAAAAAGATCATCAACAAGAACTGGCGAATTTTGACTTCAGGAACACTGAAATGGCCGAAACCGAGGTTCTCAAATAAAAGGACTAAAAACCTCAAAGATATACTCGTACACACGAGACCCCTGGAAAAACCAACCATGAAGATACAACAGGGGCTCTGGCACAATATGCCTGTTATGGGACACTTTCCATGTGGGTCATGTTCAGTTTGCCACCTAACAACGGCAACAAAGAAATTACAGTTGTTACCCAATTTAAAATGGACTATGAGAACTCACACAAACTGTAACACTACCCATGTCATCTATATGATCACTTGCCCATGTGGCCTGCGATACATCGGAATGACATGCAGGAAAGTGAAACAGAGACTCTGTGAACATCGCAGCAACATCAAGTGCAAGAAGAGCACCACCAAGATGAGCAACCACTTCCTGGAACTGGGACACACTGTCAATGATCTCCGTTGAGTGATTCTTGAAACTCTGACCTTCAAGAATGACCGTGCCGAAAAGGTATTGTTCGAAAAAGAACAAAGATGGGTCCACCGGTTGTGTACCAACACACAGGGTCTGAACGATGACATATCATGGCTGAGTGTCTTGAGAGAATGAGAACCCGTCACAATATAACTTTATTGACAATCTTTATTGACAAACTGCACATTTGTCTCTTATTTGAGTCACCTTTGACTTAGACACACCCCCTACGCATAAAAGTGTTACTGATGAAACATCATCCGAGACCCACATCGAGTCGCTGAACTAACCCCTATCTCGTAGGTCTACGAAGAAACAACACATAACAATGTGGTAGAATCCTTTCTCCATTTTAATATATCGTGCTCTGTCGACAACCACGTGATTCATCAGAGACACTGATCAGGTACTCCATCACCACAACGATATGGTTATAATAATGTAACACGACTCACACGTGGACCGCTGTTTAACATCTACATCTTTACTAAACTTCCGTCTTCACATTAACAAGACGAGGCACTGCAGATTATTCAACACTGAAATGTCTGGCTAGTCCATCTTTTATTTTCATGCCCTTCTTACCCCTTATAACGTCAGCGCTTAGACTCCCCTCTCAGTACCGGGTCACCGAGGGTAGAGTCAGCACAGAACCGAAGTTCGTCGCCGAAGAGGTCAGCAAGACGGCGCTTCGCATTACGGAACAATCGTAACGTATTACTTGAAATAATACCTGACAAACCATCCCCCTTTCTTTCTCTCTTTTTATTTAAAGAGCGCATGCGACCGCCCTAACAAGACCCGCTGTTGCCCGCAACCAAGGGAAACAGGTACGGTCGGTTCCTTTGCTCTAGGTATTTGTAGACTCTTCAGAGTTACGTGTCTTTTCCAGCACAGCCGCCAAATAATTGCCGCTCATGTCAACATTGCCTGTTACTCACCCTGTGCAGCCTCTTTCGAAGCACAAAAACGACTAGAGGTTGTCTGACAATAACGTGTGCCATGTATCGAATTGTTAACAAGCGCGCTAAAGTTCCCTTGTAATACAACACTTCCATGTAATAAATTACCCCACTACCTATATGGGTCGTTTTACATAATTCTTAACATCCATATGTGAATCAGCATCCCTTCCCATAGCTTGGGGGTTATCACTTAAACTTCAGAATAACTCCTGCCACCAACATTTTTACCGCGCATACCATTTTATTTACTCACCCTGTGCAGCCTCTTTCTAAGCACAAAAACGACTAGAGGTTTTCTGACAATAACTTGTGCCATGTATTGAATTGCTAACAAGCGCGCAAGAGTTCCCTTGTGATACAACACTTCCGTGTAATGAATTACCCCACTAATTATATGGGTTGTTTTACATAATTCTTAACATCCACATGTGAAGCAGCATCCCTCCCCACAACTTGGGGGTCATCACTTAAACTTTAGAATAACTCAAGCCACTAACATTCTTACCGCGCAGACCATTTGATCAAAACCCTACTGTGTGCTCTCTTGTTTACACTTCGAATACAAGGGAATAGTATCATTACAACAAATATTAAGTGCACCACGTATGACAAGATGGAATGTCTTTCCTCTTACCAGTATTGAAAGGAGGGACGAACTTTGCCATAGAGAGTGCAGACACCCTTGTGTCTCACCTCAATATAAAAGATTTGCCATTTTTTATTTGTTTGTTACTGATGAAAACTCTTCTAAGGTAAAACCAGCAATGTTCTTTTTGCCTGTTATTTGTAGATGTTTTTATATTAATGAATCTCACATTGTTCTAATAAGGTCTGTTTTCTTTCCTCATCACTACCTCTTTCCAATACTGTTCGGAACAATAACTATAGGTTCAATCGAACGGTTACTTTCTGGGACTATCTAACCCAATTCTTCTCACTATAAAGACATTGTGAACATACAAGTCTTTCACCACCCAGGTCCTGAAGAAAGCCCGCCTGACCCTTCGGGGCAGAAGAAGGGCTGAAACATGTCGACCTTTTTATGGACACTTTTTTAGAATGCACAGCGTCCTAACTCACCCCTGAGTGCACACCAAAGACCTACGAATCCCCCAACATCCAGTACGATTAAAAATTTCTTTACTGGCTCTGTGGGCTTTTAAAGTATAACCTTTTCACCACAAATCACTTCACTAAGACTCACTCTCCCCCCCTTTTTGCTATCTACGATCACTACCAACATAACCAGTGATATGTTCTCCAGGTGGAGAAAGCATTACAGCAAAACCCAATGATGATGCTGTCACGTTACATATAACGAAGCGGAGAACGAAGATATACCGCTAACATCGATCCCAGTACAACGTGATTGAGGGTTTTTTACAGTACCTTATACTGTCCGTGCACACCCTGGTTCCTTGGGACTAGTGATCCACTCCCCTATTGATTTTTGAATAAGTCAGGATTTTAGCAGACGTTAGATTTTGGCGAAAACGTCAGATTTCGCCAAAATCTAACATCTTCTAAAATCATGTGGGCTGCCTTGTAAATATCGCAATGTAAACATCAGCGATATTTGCAAGGTAGTCCATCCGGGGTACGCCCAGTAACGTCCACTTTGCATCTCATTGGAGATGCAAAGGGAGGCGCTGGGAAAAAGGGTGCTAACATGCAATTATGCATGTTAGCACCCTCTTGTAAATAGGGCGCTGGTTTTATCTCCGCTTTTTTGGCTTTGTAAGCCAAAAAAGCGGAGATAAAGCCTTTGCAAATATTCCCCTGCATTACTCTGGTGTGAGACAAACTACTCCTCCAAGTCTTAGTAATCCTTTAAATAAGTGTCATTCAAGATAAGGATTGGTGATTTCAAATATGATCTTTTATTTATGCATAAAGAGGAAAATCTGATCGGTCCATTTCTTGTAATAATAACAGGTGCATGAATAAATCCTGGACAAACAATCCGATCCTTTTTGATAACAGCAAGTGCATAAAAGGATCCTGACCTGCTTCACTGGCAGACCAACAAAAAAGACTTTTGCAGTGGTCTGGGCTCACCAGTGTATCTGGATTATATGGAGAATTTCCTCTCTTTTTCATGTATGTTCTACACTAGTTATGTGGCATTGTGTTCCTGGCACATTTGAGCACACACTTTGCACGGTACTGACATAGCTGGCAATCTTGGACGCCCGAAAGGTCTGTCTACCACTGTCACCATCTTGTGTTTTCACATCACCAAGGGCTGAGTTTGTGGGAGTTGAGAAACGTTTTATCTTCCCATCCTGCTGTTTCCAAATAAATTCCTAATCACATTATAAATAATACATGGGACCCATCTCTAATTCCTTTACAATAGTCGAGTTGTGGTGCTGCCACTCGCCCAGATGTGTTAACCCTCATCAAAGCATATGGGGGGCAGATTTAAAAGAAAGTGACGCATCTGTAGAGATGCGTCACTTTCCCTGAGCCAACATGCAAAACCCTTGCGGATTGACAGATGCGTCAGAAATTCTGTTGACGGAAAAGCCACGCATTGCTGGAGTCGTGTCGCATGCACGACGCAACTCCAGCAATGCTCAGGGGCGCCCTATGCCTAACATGCTGCGTCACTCCTTACGCCTGCTTCAAGCAGGCGCAGGGTTTTGACGCAGCATGGATGTAAAAGTGACTCAGTGAAATCTTGTAGATTTCACTGCGTCACTTTTACGGGGCTTCCTGCGACGGAACGCCCACCTTGCATACATTAAACTTGACACAGGTTTAATGTGGCGCAGGGCTTCACAACGTGACGCATCTCCCTAGATGCGTCACGTTGTAAATGAGCCGCAACATTTACGCTGCCACTGCGTCACAAAAGTGACGCAAAGACGGTGCAAAAGTGACGCAAGGGGCTTGTAAATCTGCCCCATGGTAATTTAGCCAGTTTCTTTGGGAAATTACTTTGTAAAAAGCCCATTTTGGCCCCACTGCTTCTGTAATGTTCTTGAGGGATGAAACCTGCTGCTCCGAACATCTGGGAGGGAACTCCAGAATGTTTGCAGATTAATTGTTTGAGTTTTTCATAAGTCCTCTTTCACAGCTGCCTACCAATCATTTGGATGAAAAATGCACCATTTGGTCCCATTGTAGAATGCTCCGTCACATTTACCCCTTGCAAAGTGGTGGTCCCTTTTGTAACTTCACCAGCCACCACTTCAAACTATAGACCATCCACACTGCCCAGGATGCCTGCTAGAAGTAGCAGATGCTGCTCCTGACGTATGTTTCCATTCCACTGGAAGTTCCTGTGCTACCCTGTCTCAGGGGGAACAAATGAAGTGGCAGAGACTGAAGGAAACAGGGATTTGAGAGCCTATTTATGTTTTATAGTTTCCACTTAGAATACCTGCAACAAATAGGGAGCTGCTGGAAACTGAGGTGGGGACATGGGCTCCACACAGTGATTTTATTAGGGCTTAAGATGTGCATGATGTACTTTCGCAAACCCTTGCGTTTTGCTAAATCAATGTCCATGGAGCTG
Organism: Triturus cristatus; assembly: GCF_964204655.1. Lineage (NCBI taxonomy): Eukaryota > Metazoa > Chordata > Amphibia > Caudata > Salamandridae > Triturus > Triturus cristatus. Next base: position 1,654,390,552 of record NC_140590.1, on the reverse strand, counting down.
AGGGTGAGATGTGGGATTTTGAATATGGAGGGTATTGCGGACAAGGCACTTTGACCCGGACAATATCTCATGCATTATTCAATATTGTAATCCTTAGTCTATGTATACATTACTTATCATAACCCCTCCGCGCACAAGTGTAGGAGAGTTTGCTGTTCATTTGAAATGGCTGCCTGGCCAGGCTGTGATTGCCACAACTGCATGCTTGAGGCATGAGCAGCTCTGAACTGTCGTGCAGGGATTGGCTTCTGTCACCATTCACGCATTTCATTTGTCCCTCTATAACTGAGGCCCGCCTTCTCCATTCGCTCTACTGACTCACCTGGGATGATTGAGTCATCCTGCAATAATCTCTAAAAGATGTACATTTTGGACAATGCAGAAGATATTTGCCAACTTGTTTCTATATTTCCACAAGCCATGAACACCCCCTCAAAGCAAACCCCTAGAACAGAGAACAATGTAAAACAAGCATTGGCAAAGCCAAAAGATCTTGCCTATGTGAGAGCTATTTGCCAATGTCTTTTAGCCATCTTGTAGAGCAGCATGGCTAAAATGCATACAAAAAAAATGTACTATAAGTTTTTTTTTTACCTTCCCTTGTCATAGTCCATTTTAATAACTTTGTGTGTGTCTGAGATGCTTCCGATAAGTACAATATGTACGTTTCTCACGTATACAACAACCTTAACGTGAGATGCCTAGTGTGTGCGACGCTTGATGACACGAGAACCAAGCTGACCCTTTCACCTTCTTTCCTGTGTGCTGTTTGAATGGATCTGTGCAGTGCTTAATTTGAGCCTGTGGTTTCCGGTGCTCGGCACCGGCACTTAATTGTCAACACTGACACTTATGACAGCTGCCACATGCTGGTGCTGTTTGAGCAATATAGACATGAGAACAACAAGAGTTTTTTTATTAATTAAATAGTCATCAAAACTACTAATACCTGTTGCCCAAGCCATTCTCATAGCTTTGGTCGACCTCGACCTGATGGTTAGTAGTTGTGTATGTACTGTCACTGGCAACACTGGCAGTGGCAATGGGTGGTGCAAGCTGGGATGGACTCGTGACGAGGGCCCTGGGACATATATATTTTCTTTTTATTAAGCACTGTGTCAAGAACAGATGCTTAAGGCATGAAATGTTTATATACAGCACAGGGATCTTTAAGAGATAATAACCACTTGTGGGCTGTTATTGTGTATCAAGAACACGAGAGTTGCAGCCGTTTTAATGTAAACAACAAAGTAAGGAAATTTAATATAATTTACCACTGCAATATAGTCAGCTGTATGAATTACCCAGTTTGCAGTTAGGTATTTTATTGAAAGATATTTTCACAACATGGAGATCGGTAAGCAACAAAGCAAGATTTTTTTTTAATAAATTTTAATAAAATAGGGTACAGAGGTGGTAAAAGGCGTTTAATGTCTCACTTTCTATACAGCACAACTACATTCTTTAAATGGGCTCAGATTACGAAAATAATTCTGTGTAGTGATGAAGTTCCATGCATAGAGGTGAAGTAGTAGACGTAGCCGAGTAGTGTCTTCGTAAGTTATTTATTAAGTCCATAACATCAGTGGTAGCAGCCCCACCAGGAGCAGCCTCCCTGCTGCTCAGCCCATCTTCAACTGTCAACACTCACACCAGGCACCCAAGCATTCCACTCATGTCCATCACACCAACATTCCACACAGAACACTCACACTGGCAGAGCACCTTGGAACCAGGCAACAGAGAACATTGTAAACACAACAGGAAGATACTACATTCTGTCTTCGCTAAATGAGCATCATTGTGTTGTGCCCAAGTGTTCACAAATGTTGCAGAACAATAAAATAAATCAAACATGTGCAAATGCAGGGTGATGTTTGCAAGCTGGTTAGGGGCTGGCCAGTTGCATGTCCCTTTCGAAGCAAATACGTTTTAAGTGAGGGAAGATGAAGGCAAGGGATCTTGACTGACAGAATAGCTCAGCGAGTAAACGCTTTCCGCTGAGAATGCAGCTAATGGGGAGAGGATCTGGTGTTACGGACAGAGCTGGCGACCACCTCACTGGAAAACCAGGTTGATGACGTGCATGAATTATTTTAAAAGATGGATGTCCCTTTGAAAAAAAAACGAAGGTACACAAACCAGTCATCACTCACCAGGTCTCTGGTATGTTATGGCGAAAGTTGCCCCCATCGGAACTGGGGAACCACGTTTGAATCGCGGCGTCGATTCACTATCCTGTGATTATGAGCAAATCACTTTATCGCTTAGTGACTAAATGAATGCAGTGTGACTGTGTAATGTAGCTGGTGCACTTGTAAACCGCTCTAATAACTTCGGGTCAAGTTCCCCCAATATAAACTAGGCGCTGAACGTTCCGTTTAAAGTACGTCCTTGCATCAGGCATACTCGAAACAACAAACCAATTAAAAAAAAAATCTTCAAAAGCATTGATACCAGGGCTTTAAGTGGGCCGGGTCTCACCCAGTTCTAAAAAGCAGGTGCTAAGACGGGCCCCTATCGTGCTCTCCGTTTTTGCCCCCACCCTCAGGATGAATACAAGAATATTAACTCTGCAGCAGTGCCACTCTTCACTGGCTGCGATGTCACTTCAAAGAGACTCGTTCTGGTTCATTCACAGTCTCACCATTTCAGAACTGAATCATTTTCAATATGCTATACAACGAAGCCATAGTTCTTGCTTATTTATCTTGTGCAACTATCAACCATTGACAAAGCCAATAGCACTGGCTTGTTGTAAGTGTAATGGTACTTGTTGTATTATATAAATGGATGTAATGACAGAAGTAGCAAAATAGCAGTTGGACAGCACACTAAGCTAAGCATACATTTTTCAGTTTATGTGCTTTTAAGCCACACTGTTAATTACAGCGTTCACGCCCATTTGAAAGATCCCCCCCATTTTTACATCCCACTTAAAGCCCTGATTGGCACGTTACCAAAGCATTAGAACACACAGCCTATATTGTAGGGTTTGGGGATCAAAGAGAGGGAGCCAGGTGAGGGCAGTGAAAGAGACAGTACCTAAATCAGAGCGCGATCAGCGGAAGGACACTAATTAAGAGCAATCAGTCTGTACTTAGTCCTTGTGCCATGGAAAGAAAAGGCAGTGATGCAGGAAGTGACGTCTGGGACGCGCTGCCAAATTAGAAGGCCGCAAAGAAGAGTGATAATGATGCCGTAGAATGGTAAGTAATGGACTGACTAAAAGCCCCTTTTTAGAGGTTTTTTTTTTTTTAATAAACCATACGTCAGCCACTACGACAGCACATGCGCGCTGCCTGCAGGCGAGACCTAAAACGATAAAGAAGGAGTCAAGATGAAGACATATAGCAAGGAATGCACTAGATGACATTTTGCATTAAGGCTGAATTGCTGCTCTTTAATCATTTGTGAGAGAATATTGATTTATTTTTGACAGAGTAACTCATTTATTTGGGCTAGTCTGCTATCCTTTTCCTGACACCGTCCACCCTGCACTATTCATGCTTTTCACTGCAAGGCGTAACACGCACTGTCCACCGCCAAAGCGCAGGCATTCAATAAACCAATAATGACGTCCAGGGAGAACATTATTAGACCTGATGGCCTTTTGTCCTCAGAAGATCAGTAGAGTGTATCTCCTTAAAGGAAAATGTCACTCATTCTAGAGACACCCCCATTACGCCTTCTTCTATGGAATACCACATCACCCAGAGAGAGGTGGCTCACTGGCTTAAACTGCTAACTCTACCGAATCACCAGGAAGCAATTAACTCAAGTGTTTCTATTATGTGTGACTCTTTTTAGGTCGAGCATGGGCAACGCATGCACTGCACTGCAAGACATGCTGTATTGAAGTAAGGAATAGAAGCCCCGCCCACTCTACGCCCATATTTGTCATTGGCTTTTGCCATTGTCCTTCGTAAATGCTGGCTTCTGATTCATTAATAGGCTTGTTAGTCCCTCCTTAGCACCGCCTTGTCTTCATTTGTAACCTCCCATGAGGACTGGCCCTTTTACTTTGGTTGTTACACGGTATGTCTTTTTCAGTCTGTAAGCACTATTTTCTTTAATGAGTTTCTCCTACTGAAGGCACGGCATGCTTTTTATGCAACAGATTCAGTGTGCCATGGTTGCTTTCACTTTTTGAGCTGCCGGGACAATGACAGCCGCTTCTTTGTATAGGTCTGGCATTCACAAGAGTTTGAGCTATTGGCATTGTAAATGACAATGCATTTAATTTATGTGTTAATTAGCAAAACAGATAAATAAAAGGCATTGTCATTTACAATGCCAACAGCTTAAACTCTCGCAAATGCGAGACCTATTGCTTTGCAAATGCGTGTTTATTTCAGAAGGCAACCCACACCCTACGAATGCCTGTCACCTACTGACTGCATACAACATCTATGCATTCTGTCTGTTTTCTTATTTATGGGGTAGAGGTTTTCACATATTGCCAAATGTTTGCATTCTTTGTTAAGAGGAAGCTTTTTTTACATGTTGCCAAATTAACTACCTCATTTCAGGTGAAGTGTAAGGTTTGGCCATCCCACACAGTCTTCTGAGAGAGTCATATGTTGTTTTGATCACATTGAAGACCATTTTGGACTCTACTGCTATGTTTGACATATATGCCCAGACTGGGGCCCTATGCTTGTATTGGGCTATAGTACCCAAGCTGCCCACCACTGATGAGGCCAAACAAGGCTGACATTGAGCTAGGGGTACTTGTGTTTTCACTAAAAGGGAAGCAATCTAGCAGTTTGGGCTGGGTGTTCCTTTTGAAGCAGGCTCAAAACCCATGTGATAATGGTTGATCCCTATGAGTGAACAATGAAATGGTGGACAGGTTGCCAGTGGATGTAACTTTTATAAGCATTCCGCTATTTTTTTTAACATGATCCGCTTCTCTTGATTGCACCAGCTAATGGGAAAAATTGTTATGGTGCCAGCCATTCTCTGCTGGCAGACCCTCAACAGTGCAATTAATTAGTTATTCATAAAAAGTGAAAGGTTACAGATATTTCACACAAAGAAAAAAGTTCATGCTAAATCTCGAGGGAAAAGAGCGCAAAATAGAACAAACAGAGCGTTCTGCTACCAGTCGGTGCCAGATAATGGCGCCTTTTGTGATGCTGCGCGCGCCGTTGAATAAGATGCAAGCCAGGCCCTTCATCATCTGCCAACACCCTGAATAGCAAGCAGAAACAAAAGCAAACCTCTAAGAAGCAGATTTCTGGTCTTGGAAACTGATGTCTCAGCCTTGACTCTATTGTGATTGTGAAAATGGCAGCCTGGAGAGGGCCTAGGTTTTTCTCATCCGCGTGTAACCACTGGGGAGATATCACCAGTGGTTAATTTGCAAAAAACATAAGTGCCAGGGCTCGTGTCAGGAGGCAGCTTGCACCAGCACATTTCTTCTGTAACGCTGCCTAAAACAGAGCTAACTACTAACCAGGAGGTGGGGAGAGGATGTGTACTAATGGCCAGAGTCTCAGCATCGGCTCAACATCCTGTGATTTAGGGCAATTCACTTAATCTCTGTGCCTACCAAATATGAGTGTGAAACTATAGCTCCCGTGCTGTTGATTAAGTGTTGGTGCTGAGCGCCGTAAACCACCGGCACAAATTAAGCACTGGATATCGCTGGGCCGGGATTATACACATCTCATGAAGGAGGCAAAGCAATGGCGTTAGTACACAAAAATAGCCACACGAGTGGAAATCAGATAACCACACTCTTTTCCCTGATGATACGATAGGGCAGCCACTTTGTCCCTCCCTTTGTACCTAAACAGCCTATGAATCACTACAGAAGAGTTAGAGAAGAAGGGCAAGGTGTGGGCACTACAGAAAGTAACAGGGCTCCTGAGGCAAGGTTTACTTTCTGTTTCTTCCGGTCGTGGCTGGCAGCACTAGAGAGTGGTGAGGAGGGCAAATGGGTGGAGGGTGGGGGACACATTAAATAAAGAAAATAAATAAAAACACACTTACCTGCATGAACATCCTTTCTCTCTTCAGTCCAGTTTTCATCTTCTCGTCTCTACCGCCAGTGTAGGACCCTGGTTGGACTTGGCCCTTTTTGCAGGGTCATCCCTAAACTTTTTGCCTTTCTCCTAGCCTTTTTTCTGACATGGTGTTGGTGGTTCTAGGACTCTGGGCACTTTGGCACTGCTGTTCAGTGTAAAGTGTGTGTGCTCTCTGTGTTAAAAATGGTACGATTGGTCTACACCTGTTTGGCCTATTTCATTTACCTGTCAGTCCCTTGTAAAGTGGTATCTCATATACCCAGGGCTGGTAAATTAAATGCTACTGGTGGGCTTGCAGCGCTGATTGCGCCACCCACCAAAGTAGCCTTTCAAACCTATCCCAGGCCTCTGCCATTGCAGGGCCTGTGTGCGCAGTGTTACTGCCGCTGTGACGTGGCACCTAAATGTCCGTGACCCCCCTTTTACTACATGTCAGTCACCCCTAAGATAGGCCCTAGCTAGCCCTATGGGCAGGGTGCATTGTAGGTAAATGATAGGACATGTACCTTAAGTGTGTGACATGTCCTGGTAGTGACAAACAGCCATTTTGGTTTCTCACTACTGTGGGGCTGCCCTCCCATAGGAATGCATTGGGGATATCCTGATAAGTGTTTCAGTGGTAATTCCTGATTTGAGAGGTGCAGCGTGGTCAAGTTTAGTATGGTTGGAATAGTAATAATAACTGCTACGCAATGGTGTGTGCACATTTATTATAACTATTTTAGAAATGCCACTTTTAGAAGTTGCATTTCTGTGTGCTATGTGTCTGCCTGCCTGATGTGAATTGCATGTCTGGCTTTTGAGTGACAGGGGCTGGTGAGGTGTGTGTGGCTTCAGGAGGGGCAGGGTGAGTCAGCGCTAGGCTGAATGGGACATCTACCTTTTGAGTAGTGGGAGGGGAAGTCCCTGGTCCCTGAATAGGATTGTGCCTGCCCTAGTGAATGCTGGCTCCGCCCCCCTGTGGTGTGTCTGATGGCAGAGCACCATCTCTGATAGGAGGGTGTGATCACTGTAAGAAGAGTGCTCCAAAACCCCCCTGAACCTGTTCCATCTGGTACCCCCATGCCCTGCACTACATGAAAAGGGAAAAGGTGTATAAATATTGGGGCTGAGACCCCATGAAAGGTGGTGTTGTTCCTGTACTTGGGGGGCTTGCTGCTGCTGGGCCTCAGGAGGAACCAACACAAGGGACTGCCTCCCTGCTGAAGGGCCCTGTGTGCTGGCCTGCCCGGGCCCAGATTTGCCCCCTTTACCTCTATAAGGACTTTGGGACATTAAGCGCCTTGAGAGCGCTCTGCTGGTGTTCTGCTGAAAGAGCGTGGCTGTCGCAGCTCGGAGCGGCCGCCGGTGTGGAGGGAATCCCGACGTGGGGATTCCCCTGCATTCCTGCCCAGCGAAGCGGGAGCCTACCCCGCTGTTTTGCATATTTCGGAAAGAGGGTGCCCACCCCGCATTGCCATGGTGTTGGAGGGTGCCCACCCTGCTTATGGTGTAACGAGCGGGTGCCTACCCCGCAATCGCTTCTATCTAAAGCAGGGCCCACCCTGCACTTTGCCGAGTGAAGGAAATCACCTCCACGACCCGATTCGGTCTGACCCGGAAGGCAGACAAAGCTGCCAGATGTTGGGCGGAGCAGGGAGAGCCGTCTGGAGCCTCGCGGGCTCGCCAGCAAAGTCCTGTGTCCCCGGAGAGGGACCGGGTGAAGCTAAAGTGCTGGGGGAGCCTCGCGGGATCCTCAGGCTGTCAGGAGCCCCGCGTGTGAAGAGTCTCTGAGTAGGAGCCTCCAGGGCTCCGGTGGCTGTGGTAAAGAGCGAGGCCGATCTGAGGAGGCCCCGAGGACACAGCCTATCGACACCATTGCGGTGCCCGAGGCCCGACGGCGAAATTAAAGAGAGGTCCCCGGAGCGGACCTATCAGGGTACATTGTTGGTACTCAGAGATTGTCCTGCAGTTCCTGCCCCACAGAGAGCCCGGTGAGTGGGGCTCCCAGCCCGCGTCGTTGTCGCAGATGGGGGCACTAATTAGTTTACTTCCCAGCTGCACCGCAGTTAGCGGGCAGCTGCAACATTTAGGCCCTGTTGTAGGTTAAGTACAAGAGGGGAGCTCTTATGGCACGTTGGTGCCTGTGTCTTTGGTGTTGACCACAGCTGCCCGGCGAGAGCACCGGCAGCTGCAACGTTGGGAGCATTTTTTTTGTTTCCCAGGAAGAGAACGGAGTGAGACACACTCCTTGGCCCCAGAGCTTTGTGCCCTCACTGCCTTGGCAGCTACACCCTGACTCTTGGGACATAGGGCATTTGAGCCCCATAGGAAGGCCAGTTGGCCAGGAGGTCAGTTTCAGGATTGGTAGGGCGTCAGGCCCTAATGTGATTTATGCTTCAGGTATTTATGCTCCATAATTATTCCCTAATGTGATTATGCTAATGTGGGGTCTTATGCAAATGACATGTTATGATGTTTAGGCCCAATGAGAGTGCATAATGGGTTCATGCTAATAAGGTTTGGGCCTGATGGGAGTTATTGTCTAATGTCAGGCTATGATATTTTAGGGTGGTGTCTAATAAGACTGTGATGATGCTTAGGTCATTATTGTACCAGTAGTTACTGGTTACGGTTACTGGTTACGGTTTAGATTTACTTACCTGCATTTTGATGGTTCTGACCGTGGCCCGTATATAATCCCCTGTGAATATTGACCGTGCCAGTTGGCATAGTGTAAATGTGTGATTATGTTCTAATGTGTTTATGACTGTACAAAGGCTCTTTTTTATATAACCTTGTGTGGGGTTCTGTTTGTGGTGTGCCTAATGTGTTGCTGCTGTGTGTGTGTGTTGCGCAAACGCTTTACACATTGCCTCTGAGATAAGCCTGACTGCTCGTGCCAAGCTACCAAGGGGGTGAGTTGGGGTTACCTTCAGTGTGTAACTCCCTTGCCCTGACTAGGGTGGTGGTTTCTGCCTGGCTTTGGCACAAGCCCTAGCCAACCAGAAATCCCACTTCTAACAACCCTCAACAGCTTTCCTAATCAGGCCTGGCGCTGCTCTTGCACTGTTAATCGACATGAGAGCAGTGTCAGGATTGGAGGGAGCAGCCTCTCTCAGCGCTCCCAGGTGCACTGGAGGACTAGGCTTGGTCAACCCAGCTGTCTTAAGACCTTCTTTAGGAAGCACAAATATACATATATCACAGGCAGGATTAGGCGTTACTTAACAGAATTAGCAAATTCTTTTTGCAGCTTTGAAAGCATCACAAAATGAGAAGCTAGCAAAGTCAAACAAAAAGAGTAGTTTCGGCATCCCTGTGCTGCAGCAGGAAGTCATTCCCACTTACGCCAATTACCGTGCGAGTCAGCGGCCGATTGCCAACCCAAACACCTTCAAAGCTCCGCCCCTTGTTTCATCATATGCCACATCTCCGCTGCCTTCCCACAAAGATCTCCGTGACCCTCATCCAACCAACCAGCACAATGCTGTGGCCTCCATATTTGGGGTTCACTGACTTCTTTCCAGTCATAAGATGTCTTCCTCATTTGCTGGATGGCAGTCCAGGTGTTAAAACACCCAGGTGGTAAAACGTTGTGTTGGTGAATGTGCAGTACGTCATATAAATGTACCTGGCATTGCCATAGCAAAGTTACCCTTGCCCTTGGATTTAGTGGGTAAAGGTTTTACAAACCCAACTAAACATTGGCAGTTTCTCCTATACTCTAAGTGGTCAAGGTTCAAGGGGTGTGCCTCCATGCTATAAGTCCCCAGCAGTTTAGCAAAATTGGCAACCTTAAGTGGCACACTTAGGAGTGGAAAAGAATCATAATGGGTTGTCAATGAGACTAGGAAATCAACATTACAGACATGGAAAGGATATCATATTTTACATTGGGGATGCAGAAGCTTCAAGGTTTAAACATTTTAGAGCATATTTACAAGCCTCTTGCGCCACTTTTGCGTCACTTTTCCCATGTAAAAAGTGACGCAAAAGTGGCGCAAGGAGCTTGAAAATCTGCCCCTTGGGGTGTAGGTTTGGTTCAGATTTTTGTCCTCTAGTCAAAGGAGATAGGCTCAAATAGAAGTATTGAAAGCAAAGAGGGAGGCGTTTGCTTTCAGTTGACAAGAGAAGTGAATCTAGGGCATGTATCTCAGGAAAACTGGTGTCTGTCATCTCTCCACCCCCCCACTCCGCACTCCCACTCCGCCTGCAGACCAGCCGCTACTCCTGAAAACACCCCAGCTCTTTCCCATTTAAACAAAGACCACTGAACTACCATGTTATTTGAAAACCCAATGCTTAGTGTGAAAACGATATAATGGTGTTTTAGGTTGTCTCCAGGCCCAGATGGTGAAATGACCTCCTGTTTTGTTTTAACTGCACTACTTTACTACATTTAAACAGACATAAGGCCTCATTGAGAGGTGGGCGGTAACAGAACAGCTTCCAAACATGGCAGCTGTGCCATCCACCCACCTTTTGCATGTGCGAGTCTCATTTAGATGTCGGGGGATGGTGGTTTTCCTGACTGCACAGGCGCTACTAACTCTGCCATTGGAAAAACTCTGGGGCATATTAACAACGGCCAGCGATAATTATCGCTGGCCGTGCTTAGCGATAATTATATTATCGCAGGCTATCTCTGGTATTTATCGCCCTGGTAGCGCGTTATTAACCCCTTGGGTGCGAGTTTATTTCCACCGCTGTGCGGGAGAAATAAACGGTGGGCGTGGTCGTACGCACACGCCCACCGTGATGCATGACGGCCGGGAGCCGTCGTGCGCATACAAGGGGTTAACAACCCGTTACTCCAGGGCGATAAAAATTCCAGAGCTAGCGAGGTTATCGCCCTTTTGCAGGGAACATTGCTGGTTTTCCAGCGATGTTCCCTGCATAAGGGCGATAACCTTGCTGATACGACCCACTGGGTCGTATCAGCATAATCCACCTCCTATGTTAGGGATGGCTAAGTCAGGATTTTAGCAGACGTTAGGTTTTGCCAAAATCTAATGTGTGCTAAAATCATGTGGGCTGCCTTGTTAATATCGCGATGTAAACATCAGTGATATTTGCAAGGTAGTCCATCTTGGGTACGCCCAGTAATGCCCACTTTGCATCTCATTGGAAATGCAAAGTGAGGCGTTGGGAAAAAGGGTGCTAACATGCGATTATGCATGTTAGCACCCTCTTGTAAATAGTGCGCTGGTTTTATCTCCGCTTTTTTGGCTTTGTAAGCCAAAAAAGCGGAGATAAAGCCCTTGTAAATATTCCCCTCTATTGGGAACGTTTTTCCTATTGAGTCCAGCATAGTGGAGGCCGCCAGATTTAGGACGGCCCTTTTCATGTCATGTGAATCTACTTTTTTCTTTGACGGAATCCACTATATACACCATTCAGTGCCAGATTAAACCCTGTGGCGGCCCCTAGGCAGTTGAAATTTCGGCCCCCCCCTCCCAAATTATCTCCTAATACCCAATGCACCAGATTGTGTTACAAACTGACAGCTGCCAGACGGTGAGCTTTTAAGAGACAAACTGTTATGTGAATCTGATGTCTCCGGTTTATGTACTTTAAGTTGTTAATGGGTATATTACATTAACATAGTATTTTCTCTATAGAGTCTTTCATGTAAAGTTTTTGTTTCTTTGAGTTGATTCGTTTTTTTCTATCTTTTGGAAACAATATTTGAGAAAGATTGATTGTAATTGTCTTTTAAGATCAAATAAATATTATTTTGATCCGTTGTCGCGGGGCCCCTAAAAAGAGTGAGGCACATAGGCCGGTGCCTACTTTGCCTATTTAGTAATCCGGAACTCACACCATGGTGATCTCTGATCGGAAAATACACAAATTACCCTCAAATGTTGTGAGAAAACTCTGAGCACATCAAGAACATGTGTTCTTTTTCTGAAGAAAGTACCCCACTGGTCTAACTCCGGGAAAAATAAGTGACTAGCCATCCTCCATTCCCCAATGGCATACCAAAACCTGCCCTCGCTGATTTTGTTCTTTGAAGCAGCTCCCAGTTTGGAAACGGGAGTCACGCTGTAGGTGAAAAACAGTTAAAATTGGGGGGAGACATTTTAAATTTGGTATGCGGCCACGGCTGGGCCAGAGTAGTCGCTTCCTCCAGCGCCCAATCTTACCCTGGTCCGCCGGCCAAAGCCTAAATAACCCGGATAATATTTTTACCATTGGGTTGGTTGAATGTAATTTTGTGTCTCAAACAACATCTGACTTCAAAATTCGTTCATACTTCCTAGAGTAAACCTTAATGATCGTCTTCCTACTCTTGGAGAGTGACGTCAACAAAATTAGCAAATTGTTCATCAGTTCCATCAGGCCATGAAGCACCAATGGTACACAACTGCACCCACATTGTGTACTATGCAGTAACCACCGACTGCCCAAGGCACAAGGAAAAGAAAGGCCCAACAACATGTCTCGCAATTTATCATCAAAAACTGTTTATTTCGGATATAACAATACATAAAACACAGTGCAGCAAAGTTATAGAAATTTAAGAGTTAAAAAAATGTAATAGATATGTTAAATCAAAAACAGTGAATACCGACAGTTGCAAACAAAGGGCGAGCGCCACAATCATAAGAGTAGCACATGATTTATAAAGCACAGCAACACAGAATGATAACATTGTCTTTACATATTTTTAAGCATAAAATAAAAAACAGCAGCTGGAGGGATTCTAACAGCCTTAGATTTAGCAAAAAGGCAAACCCTGATGATGTTTTGACAGCGTTCAGCTAAAAACAATGTACAGGTGCAGTAAAACTATAATAAAAAGCTCGCATCAGATAGAAAAGTGAAATGTGAACATATCAACACTTCGAGATTTGCGAATGGGCCAAGCAGCATGCAAAAACTTTGTAATTGCAATAACAATCACCTCTCTGGTATCAAAGCGTAAAATACGTAGTGCAAGTCCATTTTGTTGGAAACCCAAGAGTTAACACCAGTGCTTAATTTGTACTATATTAAGTGCCAGGGCTCTGACAAGGAGGCCACTGCAGCTTGCCCCACCCATCGCCCTTGACATCGCTGCCAAAACAACTACTAACCATCTCTCTTGCATGTAAATGCGACAATTCAGATTATTGCAAAGCTAAAGGAATGGCTGGGGAGGTAGCTGTTAGCAACTTTTTAATGTATATTGTTTTCCTAAACAACCGTTGTTCTGCTCATCTCTAAATTTGGTGTGGTAGACTGTTCTAAGTATGGGGTTGACAATTAGGTGGCCGAACACTGGAAACCAATTAAGTGCCGGTGCTGAGCACCAGTAAGCACCGACTCAAATTAAGCACTGGTTAACACACAGGTTTTACCCACTGTTTGCGTGGCCGGGCATAAGCAGGGCTGAAAAAAGCAAAGTGATTTAGAGTTTCGTCGACTAAATTAGATGAGGGGCCCTTGCCAGAAGTACAATTCCTAGCACTCCAGTTCACACAGTAACTTTTCACAGGCAGAAGCCTGTACCGCCATTTTAAATAAAGTTGCAGTGGGGTTCATCCTGGGAGAATGTCAAAGAACAATTCGGCAGCAGGGGTGATCTTTGTATCTAGGAATGAGGCTGCCAGGCTCCCTGGCTTAACACATCTCATTTCCCTCAGTCAGAGGTGCTCCCTTAAGCGGTCTTTCATCAAGGAGAGAGAGCCTTGCAGAGCATCCCAAAGGGAGGGCAGGCCCATTGCATAGTGCATAGACTTGAGACAGGCAAACCAAGGGATCTTCTCACAACCTGGAGATTGTAGAAGCACCTTCATCGAGAATCTAAACGATTCCTATTCCTCTGTGGACCATAGTCTGGGCCTACACACGATGGGTCGAGACACAATGCTATGGTTGATCATGTAAATGCCAATGTCCAGGAGTTGGGGAGACGGGGGCACTACGCAGAAGATTTAGGAGGCTCCAGATGAACCTGTTTTCTGTTTTAGAGAGATCATCGGCCATAGCATGACCCCAATGTTCTTCACCATACATAACTGATCCTTTCACTTTATGGTAATACATCTCCACCGCTGGAGTAAGAGAACATACATAGGTTTTCTTGCACATTTTGGACACGGCACCAGATTCTTGCTGAGGTTCCAGTGCGCTCTTACTAATGTGCATGTTCCAGCTCATTCTGTGTGTTAAACAGACCCCAGTGTTAGATTTAAGACAATCCGATGCCAGGAAGTTTCTTAATCATTTATTGATGAAAGATAAAGCGAGCACAGAACCAACGTTTCTGCTTCTCCCAGAGCCCACGAAGACGATTCCTAGATCTCCCCGTACATTCGCAATATTACCCTATCACATTCTAAATGTGAACGGCCACGAGCAGGCACGAGATCACAACACCCAGGTACCCAAACTCCTGCAAATGCTCAAGGGACACACCCTGCACCAAAATATTTGCCCTGCTTGTTTTGTAAGGGTTTAACAAAATAAATTTAGTTTTGCTAACATTGAGCTCAAGGTCCCTAGTACAGCAAAGGCTTAAAGGCTTGATTGCCTGCAGACCACGTGGAGTTTTAGAAATTAAAAGTGTGTCATCTGCAAACTGCAGCGACCAGATTGTGTAAGGGCTCAGCTTAGGTGCATCATTGCCAGGATAATTAAGTGCTTGGACAGGGTCATTAATATATAGTGTGAACAGTGACGTAGTCAGCACACAGCCTTGATGGACGCCTGTCTCAACGTTAAAGGGTACTGTGCACTCGCCTTTATTGCATACCTAACACTAATGGTGTTATGAGCATGTAACCTGATTAGAACAGACAAAATATTGGTAGGGACACCCATCTGCTTCAGGACTTCCCACAGCTTAGCTCTGGGAATAGAGTCAAAAGCTGATCTTAAGTTGACAAAGGACACGTACAAGTGGCCCTTGTCAAGCGCTTCAGTTTTCCAGTATAGACTGCAAAGGCAAAGGATTAGATCCATCGTACTGACCTTATTTCTAAATCCTGCCTGCATATCAGAAAAAATGGAATTATCCTTATCCCAGGCCAGTAAATTCCCTAGAATAAGACGAGAGAAGAGTTTCTGAAAGGTGTCAATGAAGCTGATGGCCCTGTGTCATCTTTGCTATCTTTTTTGTAAATTTGGACAATCTTAGTGGTCTGCCAGGACACGGGGATCGGACCCCCTTCCAATAGAGAGAAAGAACAACAGGAAATAAGAGTCCCATATCAAGGGTTCTGTTTGAAACAGATCCCCAGGGATGGAATTGGGGCCTGGTGCTTTGGGTAAAGGAATTGCCTTGATCGCCTCCAAAATATCCTTCTCTGAAGGGTTAGTGGGGCACCTTCACCTACAGGGCAGGGAAGAAGCATCTTCAGTCTCACTGTTCTCACAAGCGGACTTGGCTGCATAGATCTTCTGGAAATGATCCACCCAAGTCTGAGGTTGGAGATTATAATCAACACAGGTGGCAACATTATGTTTCCCATGTGCCACTATACCCCAGAATGATTTAGTGTCCCCTGCCCTGATAGCTACAACCAGATCCTTCCATAACTTGCGTTCCCATTCAAATTTAGTCTGTGAAAGTGCAATTTTGTAATCTTTCCTGGCCCTGGGGATGTCTAGTTTATTTCCAGCTTTTAGGCTCTGTATAAGAATGTGCCTTGACTTCCTGCAGAAACTAGCAAACCATACACAGTAGGTGTGAGGCCTGGAAGCATTACGGCCATCTTTACTTAACAAGCCTTCGAGACAGATACACAATTTTTCATGGGACTTAAGAACAAACACAGGGTCAGGGTTTTGGGGTCCACCAGGGGCCAATGCCACCAAGGTATCAGCCACCTGGCCATAGATCTAGGCCAGCACATTTGGGTCCTTACAAACTACCTCCATTTTAAGGCCCAGCGATTATTCGCGAGGGCCAAGTCGGTCTCGAAATTGGAGGTGCCGTCCCTATGGACACAGGGACCAGGCCCGCTAAGAATCAGGTTAAGGGTGTTGTGATCCATGCCATGGTGCTCTATAACCACCATGACTTTAAGGCAGCACCACAACTGCAACAGTAGAGTAATCAATGCTTGCTCTTTTGCAGCAGTCGCTTGAAAGGGTGAGCATCTCTGTGATCCGAAATGAACCTGCCGTAACAGGCCCTAAGACCAAGATGAAGACCATTGAACATCTTTATACAGAATCCAAATCTAACTGGGGAATACCCCAGACTGCACCTCCCTCTTGTGTTCAGTTAAGGGACCTGGAGCCAAGAGGTTCGAAAGTAAGGTATTAGTCACCATCTTTGATCATCCTGTCGTTAAGTGGAAGAGTATCAATAGCATTTCTTAGGATTTGTAGGCCACTAGAATGCCTATTTACCCCACTCGGCCTATTATAGACATTAGAAGCATAATAGAAAAACCACCCCCGGCTAGAGACAACCCCAAGACATCCGGAGAATTTATGTCAAACCTCGTAATAGTAGGAGCTAGTGAATTTTTGATCCACATAATTAGGCCACCAGCTTGCCGACCCCTGCCACCTGAAGTGGCTTGTCAAAAGACGGTGGTGTACACAGGCCTGTAGACCGGCTCAACACACCAAGTCTCCTGCAGCTTACATATATCAAATGTGTCATTGAAAGGTCCCCCAGTCCAGATCTGCCAATTTGAAAATGATACCAGCAGCATTCCATGAAGGTATGCTCCAGGCTTTGGATTGTATACTTGGAGTAGGAGTCAATGGGAGCTGTTCTACTGGGGCGGTCCTGTCGGTGTAGTGGATATATAACCCTTTTCCTTTTAAGGGAGCCAAGTTTGTGATAACTATTGCAGAGTTGGCTTGTTTATCTTGTTGAGCCCCCCCCCCCAATTTGGAAAGTGTTCCAGTAGCGCCAGTTTCCGGGGTCTTAGGGGAAGGCAGATCTGTGAAGTGGCTGAAAGATCCATTTGAGAGAACCAAGTTGGAAGTGATTATTGCAGCATTATTAAGGTCTCCCTGTTGGCCTCTCAGTATTGCAAGCGGTCCAGTAACACCTGATGCCAGATTAGAGCACCGTCAGTCCTGGCCTTCCAAATGTTATAGGGCTTCGAAGGAATTTGTTCTGATGATATTAAAGATTGTGTTGCCAGGGATGCTGGTGTTGCGCATCCCTGGTAGAGCTGGAAAGAGCAGAAGGCCTGTAAAAGGACCCTAAGGGGAGTGCCTTGATTTAGCCTGAAGGCGATGCTATCTGACGTAATCGCGATAGAAGCAGTTCAACAGTTATGGGGGTCTTAAAGTTCACTAGTACACAGTCCCAGCCACAGTCTTTGGGGCGGATGCCAAGCCAAAGTGATCTTCTCACTGATAGGACTTTTTGGACTAGATCCTGGGGCCATCTCGCATTAGTTTCGGACAGTGGACTGTTTCACTTTTCAGAGCCTCGTCATTTTCACTTGTATTAGGAGATAATTCAGGAGCATCCTTAAGGTCAATCAGGTAGGGCGTGCACTCGGGGGGGATTTGGGGGTAATTTGTGGGAAGCTTACCGTGATGGATAGTTGGATTGGGCAATCCTCTCGGCTGCTGCACCCTGCTATTGACTCTACCTTGACCCTCCCAAGTTGCCCATTTGACTCTGGCTACTTATGATCTCAAGCAAGCAAGACATTTGTGGTAAAGAGGAGGAATTGGAGCCAGCCTGTACCTGCTGCACATGTGAGGGTGGAGGCTCTACGGTGATGACCGTGAGTGATATCCAACAGGCAGTGTGAGTGATTGTGTGTGCTGGAAGGACGGCTTAAAAACTGTTTAAAACGCCGTGAGGCACTTCGTTTGTTCTACCTGCTCGTCGCTTGTTTGGGCTCTGGCCTCAAGTTAATTTTAAAATTCAAATTGTACTTTTTATTAAAGACTGCTACTGTTGCTCCACTTACCCGCACTGTAAAACTTTCTCTCACACGCTGCTTTAGCGTGAAGATCACCCGCACTCATCTGTGTAGCGCCATTTTGGGTGAGGGAAACTGCTCTCTTGCCATTTTTGGCGGACATCTTGGGCAGCGCTCTAGTCTTCAAGGGAATTCCCTCGCCATCTACTTAAGGCGCTTAATGCAAGCGCGCAGCCTGATGACTGTGAGTGATATCCAACAGGCAGTGTGAGTGATTGTGTGTGCTGGAAGGACGGCTTAAAAACTGTTTAAAACGCCGTGAGGCACTTCGTTTGTTCTACCTGCTCGTCGCTTGTTTGGGCTCTGGCCTCAAGTTAATTTTAAAATTCAAATTGTACTTTTTATTAAAGACTGCTACTGTTGCTCCACTTACCCGCACTGTAAAACTTTCTCTCACACGCTGCTTTAGCGTGAAGATCACCCGCACTCATCTGTGTAGCGCCATTTTGGGTGAGGGAAACTGCTCTCTTGCCATTTTTGGCGGACATCTTGGGCAGCGCTCTTCAGGCGTCTGGCGGCGGTGGGCGCCATCTTGGGAGTAGCGGGGTTAGCGCTCTAGTCGTGCCGGACTCCCACCCTCCTCATCTTATATAATGTGTGTCATGGCCAGACGGCGCAGCGGGCTGGCGCAGCGGGCGCGCCGGGCGCGCGCCAAAGCCGCGCCAAAGCCAAGCCCGTCTGTGCCCGTCTGCGCCCGTCCGAGCCTTGACCGAGCCCAGGGCCACCCCCCCTACATCTTTAGAGTCTTCAAGGTTAGTGTACACAGCAAATGACCTCATTAACTTCAACAATACTCTATGCAAGACGCATGATCCCCCGATATGTATTTTTGCGGATCCTATCGGAGGGCCGTTTCTTTGTACTCTCTGCAAAAAAAACAACCCGGAAATACCGACACCTCAGAAACCAATACAAGCGGCACTTGTAAATGCTCGCTCGCTTCCATGCCACAAAATTGACATACTAGAACTGCTTAACACCTATGCTATCGACCTCCTGTTTCTTACTGAAACCTGGGGAGACGATGCATCAGGACCAGATTTTAAAGCTGCCATACCAGAAGATTACTGTGTCCATAGGCAGGATCGCACCTCAGCGCATAAACATACGAGCTGTGAGGCACTTGCCTTTACTGTGACGCTTACCACCAATCAAACATTCACAGGTATCCTTCTGTACAGACCCCCAGGCTCTCGTACGACATTTCTTTCACAACTCCATCAATTGAGTGAGTTAGCTGTGGAACACAAATACTTCACCGTATTGGGTGACTTTAATTTCCATCTCGAATCCCTGACTGATAAAGACACTGACCAGCTCATCAATGACCTTCTCTCTGTGGAACTTAAACTATTGACAACGGTTCCAACACACAAGGCAGGACATACGCTTGATGGTATTTTTACCAATAATCCACACATTACCGTTAACAAAACACTACCTCTAACATGGTCTGATCACTCCGCCATTCTATTCGATATTAAAATTAAAACAATAACTCTCAAAAGTACACCTCAGAACTCTTATCAAACCACCAGAGACTGGAAAAATTTAGACTATACTCAGCTTGCACAGATTCTTACTGATGCCTTCATGGATATAGACACCGAAAACTGATCCAAATATTGCAGCCACTAGATATACTTCTATTCTGGAAGGGGCATTCTCTACATTAGCTCCATCCAGAACATCCAAACACAACAGGAAGACCCCTTCGGCCCCTTGGTTTACTGAACAACTTAGACTACAACGACAACACTGTCGTAACCTAGAGCGCCATTGGCGCAAACATTATAACTCATCAGATAAAATAACATACAAAGCTGCACTCCATAATTATAAGCAGAAAATAGCCACAGAGAAAAATATCTATTACACCACCCAAATAGACCAGGCCAAATGTAGTATGAAGAAACTGTTCGAAGTAGTAAACCATCTTGCTGAACCGTCCAATCCACACACCGAAACATCTCAAACTCTCTGTAACACATTAGCTGACTTCTTTTCTGAAAAGGTCACTTCTATATTTAAGGATTTCACCCCAAATTCCAACATTATTGAATCATTTAACACACAAACAAACTTGAACTCAACAGCTCTAACGGAATTCACTAAGATACATTCACAACACATCCATAAACTAATTCTGTCAATTAAATCTGGTTCCCCATTGGACCCCTGTCACCCCTCCATACTCAACACTATTCCAGACATTATTACTTTACCATTGACATACATCTGTAACATCATGTTCTCAACAGGTTCATATCCAACCATCTGGAAAAACACTATAATTAAACCACTTCTTAAAAAACCATCGCTTGATCCTTTACTACCTTCCAGCTACCGTCCTATCGCGTCTTTGCCGTTCCCAGCTAAAATCTTTGAATCTGTCATGAACAAACAACTGTCTGATTACATCCAAAGCAACGACCTTTTAGACGACACTCAGTTCGGTTTCCGACAAGGCCATGGAACAGAAACTGCCTTGATTAAGGCTGCAGATGAAATAAGAACCACGATGGATAACGGAGGACAGGCTGTCCTGATTTTGCTGGACTTATCGGCGGCTTTCGACACGGTCGATCACTCTACCCTGATCGGCCGTGTTGAGGCCATCGGTATTAAACACAAAGCCAGAGATCTTATCACGTCTTTCCTGGCTGACCGCAAGCAGGCAGTTAAGTTAGGTACTTTCACCTCCCCCACTTTCAGCCATCCTTGTGGAGTTCCACAGGGTTCCTCGCTAAGTCCGACCCTTTTCAACATCTATGTTTCGGACTTAGCGAGGGTAATAAAAGCTTATAACATCAACCTAACAACATATGCCGACGATACCCAGTTGGTATTATCCATACATAAAAACGGTTCCAAGATAGCAGCAAACGTCAAAGATGGCATGCGGGCTATCAGCAGTTGGATGGCTTCCAACTGTCTAAAACTTAATTCATCAAAGACGGAAGTCATGCTTTTTGGTAAGATTCAGCCTCTGTGGTCTCCCTTATGGTGGCCGGAGGAAATGGGGACTCCACCTCAACCAGTCAGTAAAGTCAGAAACCTGGGAGTAATATTTGATGATAAACTTCTTTTCCATCATCATGTGAACGCTGTAGTATCATCATCATTTAACATCTTAAGGAAAATAAAGAAACTTCTCCCATATCTTCCTACAACTACGGGAAAAACACTAATTTCAACATTGGTGTTTTCACGCACTGACTACTGCAATGCCCTCTTCCTCAATGCACAAAAAAAGGTCATCTCTAAACTTCAAATGATACAAAATGCCTCAGCTAGAGTTTTGTTGGGCATTCCAAAATTTAGCTCGGTCTCTAGACATTTGGACCAACTGCATTGGCTTCCGGTCAGAAGTCGCACGAAATTCAAGGCCCTTTGTATTGTCTACAAGGCAATAAATAACATGGGACCTAAATTCCTCAGGAGTTCGCTTAAGCCTTTATCAACCTCCAGAACGCTTCGTTCCAATACTGCTCATCTGCTTCATATACCCAGAACAAGGAAAGTTAACTGGGGAGACAGATGTTTTACCATCGCAGCTGCAAAACTATGGAACTCCCTTCCTTTTAATATAAAATCCAGTCCAACGCTGATCATCTTCAGAAAGCAGCTAAAGACATGGCTGTTTTCTCAACGATATGATTATCCATAAAATCACTCTGAAACTGCCTCAGAGATCTACTTCACTGGTATCTGATTTAGCTCCCAGCGCCGAGACACCTATGGGTAATTGCAGCGCTTTAAAAATCGCATAAATAAATAAATAAATACGGTCAATAGAAATTGATTCCCTGCATCTGGGAGCGTGGGGACCTTTAAAGCCTCTAATTTTGCGTCCATCATGTCAAGATGGGCCACTGATAGAGCAAGTTCCCTTTTTAAAATCATCATGAATTTGTCCAAGCAGTTCTCCACAAGCTTGGTCACAAACTCCAGAGGGAGTATCTTGGAGCCCTTGTTGATCACGCAAGGCAATGGAGGAGAGTGTGAATCACTGCACTGTGAAAGCAGGCTGGGTTGGATAGAGTGTGCCTTTGCTTTTTACAAGTTTGCTTTGCTCGAGTTACCCTCTTAGACTTTGGTTTGGCGACTAGGGAAGCAGTGTCGCCAGGGCAATGCTTTTCACCAGCTTAATCAGTGTCTCTTGAAAGGATCTGGGAAGATTTGCGCAAAGAGACCCGGGTGGGGAGATGGCTATATCTAAAGCTCTAAGGGGAGCCGAAATGAGGGACGAGGGGAGGAGAACCTAAGTTTAACGATAGCCGCCTCTCTGAGAGGGTGCTCTCCGTACTCACAACCCGAACTACTCTCTCTAACATACGATCAATGGAGGTGAGTTTTGCATTTAGAGTATGCGAGAGTGCCCCTCCCCACGATAATATTGTTTTCCTCATTTCCACAGCTGGGTCTTATGGCTCACATCAAGTATTGCTTGACCCTTCTTAGATGCAGATGAAATGTTATGAAAAAAGTTGAGTACTTCTTGGTGGTGGAGCCAAGAGGGGTGGCCCAGCCCAGCCTCTGCCGGTCTTTGATGGGCTAAGACAGGCCCGTCTTGGCCCGATCTTCACCCGGGCATGCCAGAGCGTGTCCGGTGCTGCCAGTGGGTGCCGGCGCCTAAAAGAGCATGTGTCTTAGTCCCACCCTTTCGGGGCTCGATTGTCTCTGGGGTACATAGTCACACCCCAGCCAGATAGGATAGAAAGTGGCGGCAGTTGCGGACAGGGAACAGCCTGGTAAAACACTCCATAATTGATTAGAATTAGTCTTCAAAATTATTTTTTAAATTCTAGGCGATAATTTTATAGAGAAATGCATCCAAATTTCGTCAGATTGCGTGCTTCACAAAAACAGTCATTAGAGCCGCCCCAGAGATTTGTATCCTACTGACTTTGTTAAAAGAAATCACATAGTTTGCACCAAGTAGCTAAAAATTATTGTCATTTTCTAAAGTACAACTGGTCAATATCGACATTGCAATTACAATGCTGAACTCTGTAAGCATGCATGAAGAGAGTGTACCAATGAAGACAAAAGACTCTGTGTTAAGAAATCAACACCGGTAAGCCAGCATCATTCCTTAAACAAGATGAGAGTTCTCACCACTCCATGCTAAGGCTGCTCCACTGCTTCCAGCTTGGTAAAGTGCCTTCCTGAATCTCCGAACCATCATCCACTAACTAGGGTCCCCCAACTGCGACATATGGAATTCTTCTCTGCACAAATATAAGAGACCTTGGGTCCCACGTATGGATTTTTCAGGTCTGGAAACACAATACATGCTTTTACCAACCAGGAAAATATGTTTAGAGAAATCACAACGGTGAAGGGCTGCATTGCATCCTAGACCTGTTACCCAGCCCCCACCTTATCCTCAGCCAAGGCACATGGAAAGCATGTAATGCTCTCTGCTTGTCAGGAGGCATTCTACCCTTCCCATACCCTCCTAGCACCACCCCCTCATCCACCCCTTTATATACCCCAAACAGAGGTCCTACAGACATTTACAACCTGCTCACAGTAAGTATCAAATGTTTGTGTTACACCTCTTGGACCTGGGAATACCATGTGGAATTCTGCCTGGGGATTCTTATGCTGCACAGTTATTCCCCAATGTGAGGAGTTTAACTAATAATTGAAGCAATTCTGGGTGGAGGTTCCTGCTTTTAAAAATAATTCCAGCTGCCTGGAATCTGGTCCCAGCATTCCTCCAAAGTCATAATAGGGGCCTATGTCATTACCTGGTACATGGAGGACTGCATGGATCTAATATTAAATTCCTCCTTCAAACAACAAAAATCAACGTATTTACCTGCACACGTACACACACAGACGCACACCCCCAAATACCTTTCTTTGTGTGGTTTTTAACAAGGTCTGTTCATCCCAGAACCTGCTTCCAAGCACCCAGCGCAGATTCCCTACAGAGGTGTGCAAACAATCCACCCTGTTAGACCTCCAGAAATCACTGGTAACCTCAGGACCATGTGGAAAGTCAAATGACTGAAGAAAGCTCTAATACACACTACATAATACAAAATAACTCAAGAAAATAACCTTACAAAATGACATAGTAGGTGGCGGGATTGTAGTCTTATCTAGGATAACCCTGCTGGGGGTTTTAACAGGGGGAACCAACTATTCGATATCACAAGTATATGGGTGCCTTATGGAGGGGATCCCACAGGATCTGGAAAAACACGATATCAAATGGCAGGCGAGATTAGAAATGGACAATTCTTGCTTTCTGGAATTTTTAGAGTTGGAAGGGTACATTTTATGCTCATCTAATTTACAAACCCAACACTATTAAACGATTTTTGGTGTATATATTACACCCGCCAAAATAGCTAAATTGGGTGGGGTGGCTGGGACATGTTGTCCTTGCAGTTAGGGACCAAGCACAGACTTGGTTCAAATGGTTTGATTGTGTCCCCACCTTAATATACTGACGTCAGAAATAGCACTATTTCTAGGGGAGATCCTTAAGGTGAATATCTCCCTGTTACCGCAGCTTATGCTGTTGGGTCTAGATGAATCAATCTCATGGATGGGGGTGAGCTAATTTTTGTCACAATGGCGGTCTTTAGGCTTTGTGTAGCCTCTGCTTGGTTGGATCCCCTACCTCCCACACTCCAGCAATGGAAGGGGCACTTTCTATAAATATATTACCTGGAAAATGCACTTTATGAGCAAAAGGGGAAGAAAGCTAAATTAAAAGAGACGAGGATATGGGGGCCTCTCGCGGACTGAGTGTCGGCCTATCATTAGTAGCTCGTTCGTTTGAACGTAAACTGAATGGAATTAGGATAGGTTGTTCAGGTGACCCAGGAGTTTTAATCTTATATACTGTATTGTATAGCTGGGATTTTCTGCATTGCTTATTTTGATGAAACTTGATCTGAGATGAATTTTCATTTAAACCCAATTGCTAGATTTAATACTAATTATTGTATTTATGTATACTTGCTGCTGAAGACGTGTTAAATTATTGGGAGGTGGGAAAATGGTTAAAAAGCTTAATAAAAATGTATAAAAAATCAAAATGACATAGTACAACACACAGTGTAGAAAGATTCATCATTGCAACACAACAGTGAATAACATAACTCAATCTAGTAAAACAAACAGAACATAGCATAAAATAGCACGTTTTCACAAAACTTCATGTCTTCAGATCAGTTAAAAAGGACTTAAACAGACCCTCTAGTTTTGGGGCCAATTCCAAATTTACTCTTTGCTGTGAAATCATCTATTTTGATTATTAATGCCTGAGTACCTGCAAAAGATTTAACATTCAATTCCTTGCATGAAGCAAAATCTCAGATATTTTTCCTCTGAGATTTGAAACCCAGAATTGCAAAAAGACTGTAAACATCTGACAAAGGCAGGTATTGAATATTTGATGTGGTCTGTATAAATACTTCATCAAGTCTCTGAAAAGGAGGAGGGTGGCTGCAGACATATTGTAAGCAAATAGATATGTTCTTCCTTACAGGCAGACAGATTGTGCAAGTCAACGGACAGCATTGTCTTTGCATGGTTGACACTCTGCATACTTTTATTGTCATATATTTCATCTGGGTTTGTATGTGAATGGGCCCAAAAATTAAGAAAAGGCTCAAAAATGCAGACTATAAAATAAACACCATTCAAAAATGTTCTATTTACAATAGCATTTAGGAAAGAGCACACATCCAGCCATGTTTACTTCACACAGGTTGTAGGACTTGGTCATATATCGCTTTTCTAATTCAGGTCATAACATACTTGACTTTGGTTGACAATGGTTGACTGTGGGATTAAATTCATGTCAATATTTTGTTGGCATAGTCTTTTACCTTTACAGTTTATACTTCTGAGTCTTTATATATGGGGGTCTATCCTTTTATAGTCTATATTTGCACTAGACCCAGGCAAAATCTCTGTTACGCTGGCGTAATCTAAGAATTTAGCATTATGCTTGTTATGTGAAATTCACAAAATTACACCATTATAACTCCCCGCATAATTTAAATACAACAATACTACAGTAAGAGCAATTCCTTTTGGAGGATGACAAGGTGAGTTGCTGGATTTTCTACATGGGCTGTTTTTCCCACATCACTGCTGCCTGGAAATCTGTGCTCTCTGGCACTTTATTAATGGGAACACTGGGGTCCAGTATTTGACCATGACTTCTCAGTCGACGAGAGAAGGTACACACAACATGATAAAACAATACTTTCAGTGGTTACTTCACCCGAAATGAACCAAGGCCTCCAACAATTGTATTTAAAAGGGATACCACCCTGTGGTCAAAGCTAGACTCAGTAATTGGTGGAAAGGTATAGGCCGCTATTCAGCTTCCAGAATCTACCTCATAAAATGTACATATTGAAACTAGACTTACGTCAAGACTCAGGGGAAGATTTTCGAACATTTTGTGGTGGGTTAAAATGTTTTTGGGGAATTTACTTTCCAGCGCAAAGTTTTACACTGGAAAGTACTAAAAAGTAGCGAACTGCTTTGAGTTAAATTAGCGCCAAGGGGTGTTACACGTGTGGTACATGGGTGTTCTCATGCAACCACCCATGCCTTTTGATGCAAAACCCTATCTACAAAGAATTGTAGACAGGATTTAGCGCCAAAAGTTAACGTCACTTTAAAGGATTTTTATTTCTCCTTTCTTTTTTGGCTTTGAATGGATGCTGCGCTGCGCTGCGTTGCGTGACCTTTTTGAAAATCTGGCCCTCAACGTTTTAAGCTAACATTTCTTGAATTTAAGTAAAAATTGGAGGCAAGCCGTTATAGAATAAATTGGATGCAGAACTGCCAAAGATTTAACCTACTTGGTTTGAGAGCCCTACTATCTCACTCAACTGTGATTTTTAATCTGGAGCACCTTGCTTATTGTCCGATGGCTCTTACAGACTAGTTGAACCGCTTACATTTTTTAGATGTACATATACAAGGCTTAGTGGATATGCTATAAGGACCTGCACATCGTAAAGTACATCAAAGTAATAACACCAAACAGTAACGAAATTAATTATTCAAAACAATCGTATTGGGTGCTGACATATAGCCATATACTCATCCACTGAGAGTAATAATAATCTCTGCAAATACAAGATTCCAAAGATTTAAATCAGCTAAGAAGGCAATGCGGCACACCACAAAAGTATAGTAACACCCTGAGTCAGACAATGATTCTTTGGGCAGTATTAACCCGCTCACACTATGGGTTTCTTTTTTACCATCTGGTACCTCATTTGGTTACTCTTTTGGCACTTATTTTCTGCTTCGATTCCACGTTGGTATTTTACTTGGGGATTTTTCTGGCACTTACTTCTCTCTTCATTCTACGTTCTACGGGACCTCATTTGGTGGTGATCTCCCTTGGAGCCTCATCTCCAGTTTTGTACCTCACTAGGGTCTTTAACATAACTGATCCGTCTTTTTCTTTCTTATGTTCTGCTGATTGCAGATTATAGTACTTGTTGCGTACCTGTACATACAGCCAATTAGACGGTATGTTTTTTCTTTCTTTGTATGCATGCAGCCTTGAGAAAGCCCTTTGGGCGAAACGCGCGTCGGCTGCGTTCTGAACATTGGATATTTGTTTGATTACCAATCAATAAACGCAACATATACAGTCTTATCAAGAACGGACAATGATGTGTGTCTTTGTATGAAGTCTACAACTGATGGACAACACCCGAAGAAACGATTGACTCAGGGTGTTACTATACTTTTGTGGTGTGCCGCATTACATTTTTTAGATCAAAGACCTTAGTTCATCAATTTTTTATTTTTTACTTTTCTCTTGCGCTCTAAATCATGTTGCCAGCATCATTCCTGATGATTAATTCAGTCCTAGATGTTTGTTATTCCTGGAAATTCTTAGCTCTCTTTCCAAATAAAAATAATGGATGAGATTCTATATTGTATTTATATTCTTTATATTTCATTAGCTTATGAAGAGCTATGAACTGTATGGCGAGGCTCCCCCTCACTAGCTCTTCCCTCATTTTGTGTTATCAGGTTGCAAAAAGAGTTACTGAAATTTTGTATTTCTAATTTTAATAGTAACCTCTTTTTCTATTTTTGAAGTAAGTTTCACAATGATGTTTTCACCTACCGTACCATCATGATATAATTCATAGTATGCTTATATACGGTGAATTTAATATTATCCTTTTTCAATTGTAACTTGCATGTACACATTTAAAATGGAAATAGGATGATATTCCATATCCGCTACATTTTAATCTCTTCCTTGGAGTTCGTTCAGAGAGTATGGGCCGTAGAGTAGATATGTTGGAGTGCAGCAGTGGGGACTAACACATAGGGCGATGCTCTGTGAAAATAGAGTTGCTCAATTGTGTAGGATTTTGGACCTATGACAGATGCAGGTAAATCCTCCTAAAAATATATATATTTTTTTCTATCTTTGTTTTTTTTTAATTCGAAGGTGTTGACATCTGCAATTGCAAGTACTTGTTGTGAATGGATCTGTGTTTAAGGATCTTTGTACTATGACAAGATTGAAATCTCAATCCAAACAATTTATTTTTGAGCCACACTGGCTGGTGTTGATGGCTCTGCATGCCCTGTGGTAGTGACACAACCAAACACTGGAACA
Source organism: Triturus cristatus (assembly GCF_964204655.1). Taxonomy (NCBI): domain Eukaryota; kingdom Metazoa; phylum Chordata; class Amphibia; order Caudata; family Salamandridae; genus Triturus; species Triturus cristatus. The sequence goes on along the minus strand of NC_140590.1, from coordinate 1,654,361,993 downwards.
ACCTAGTAGGTGACACTAGAAGATGCTATTGGGTATGCCAAGGTAGTTAAATGCATTAAAGTCATAATTTGCATAACTTGCTCAATTCAGTAGGCATCTGAGAAGATCATAATTATTCCAATTTATGGATAATTTTTATCCACAGCAAGATTAACTCTGGGTCAGAATAAACAAGATCAGTGACTAATCAGGCAAATAAGAGTTGCAATTGACTTATTGTTATACAGCTTTAGTTGTAGTGATATCTCCCCTTACTTTCTTTGCTGAAGAAGCACGGTTAGTTCCTTCAAATATATGCCTCCATGTCTTCAACACGGCTTAGTGAAAAAAAAGACTGTCTTCATTAAAAGATATAGGCCTGATTCTAAGGAGAGAACAAATACTTTTCTTGAATCTTATGCGCATGCCTAGCTAAGGAGATCATTAGCCAAAAGGTCAAAAGAAAGACTATAATGAGGTATTGCGTGGATGAGCGTAAGCAATGCCTACACCATCGCAGTGTCAGATGTACACTTAAAAGGCTGCATACCAAGCCTAATTGCCACCGTTTCTATGTGAGCAATACTCAAATCCTCGCTATGGAGGCCGCCTTGGCCAGCTCGTTATATGTAATTGCGCGGGGGTACCATCAACCATCAATGAAGCCAGAGCTTGATTTCAGGTTTTGCAATGGGATGCTGAAAAATAATAATCTCTGGAGACGAGCAGAGGGCTCTGTGATGTGTACACGAGATGTGTTGTCTCCGATCGATCAGGGAGGATCTGATCACTACATCAGATAGCGTGCCAGAAGACCTCCATCTGTCCAAAGACTCTGAGTACATCAGAGCTCCACGGCGATAAAGAACCTGAATAATTATATCTGGCTCTAAGATTTGTAGGAGGTGTAGCTAGGTGCCAAGATACTGTCTGAAAATGTAAATTTCGACAGCCATTATTCCTGCACCTGAGAACTTCTGACTGCTAATCAGATCCTAGGTGTAGCATGGGCAGTGCCATGAGCAGCTGTAGTTGATTATTCTTTTTTTCTGTCTTTGATTTGCAGGTGCAAATCACTGAACAGAATTACCATTTTCACATGACCTACTATCGCCCAAATAAGCTTAAAAAGAGGATCACCTGCAGGTTGTTTTGTAGCATGCCTGAGAATGCAGCAAAGTGGCATGAGTGGTTTGTGCATGGGCTGTTTTGATTGCTTTCAAAAGCTAATCAGCTATAAATCTGATTGCTTAAAAAGGAGTCCAGGCTTTCAAGAATTCAGAACTGGTCACAGTGGCATAGCAAGGAGGATGCGGGGGGGGGGGCGGTCCGCCCTGGACAGCACGAGTTTTGGGTCCGGTGGCCTCCCCCACTGCTCTTACCAATGGACGTTGTGGCACAGGCGCTGCAGGAATTGCCAGCATCCCCACAGGGACGTCACCAGTGGCAAAAAGTCTAGCTATGCCACTGACTGGTCATTGCGTTAGTATCATTCTAACTGGCTGCTAGCAGCCAAACAGAATCCCTGTGGCCATCAGTGTTTTGCCATCTGAACAGATGTGCCCAGGGAGGAGCAATAAGCCCTACAGAGGTGTTTTTTTGTGTTCAGGCAATAAATCTGCCCATTTTTCTTGTGTGTTTAGACAGTGGGTTTAGTGAGGTTTGTTTCAAAATGTCCCTCCTCCGGCGCTTTAAAAAAAAAAATGATGGCTTTAATCCCATTCGCTTTCAGAAAAATGTCTCCACATGACCCCAGCAAGAATTACAAAAGGGCAAATCCCATTATTGGTGCTCATTGGAGCCAAAATAACTCATTTTGCCTAATATTTCAAGCACTCAGCAGCAGTCTGCTAGCGTGTTGCAATGTGCAATGGGGTCACGTAATCTGGGGGGTTTCTGGGGGAGTTTAGTAAGAGTCCTGGCAATTTTAAAGATTTCTTTAGGGGAATTTGCGGCTCGCGTAATTTTATGTTCATAAAAGGTGGATTGTGTAACTTTAATTGCAGCTTTATATTATTTAGTGGATTCCCTGTATTCTGTTTTACTAGAATCAGAGTAGTCTAGTCTCCATTTCCTTTCAAGCCGTCTGCTGTATCGTTTAAGTGCCCTTAGGTTGTCAGTGTACCAAGGAGCGGTTTTCGGCCTGTTTGACATGGGGGCAGGTTTTTTGGGGAGAATCGTATCTAGTGTGACCTGGATCCAGGAGTTGAACTTCTCATTAGCTTTCCCTACATTGCAATTATCATCCAAGAGCGGTCTGTTGACTTCCAAGACCGACTTCCACTGGTTGATAGGGAGTCTAGGCCAATTACGTCTGCATACTGTGGTACTGTTAGCAGATGTCTTGGGTCTGGTAATACCCATATTATGGGAATCAGAAAGTGGTCAGTCCACGGCAAAGGGACTGGGGGCCCTGTAGTAAGTTTATCACAGTTACTAAAAACTGGATCCAAGAGATGACCCTTAGAGTGTGTCGGTTTTCCCACCTTTTCCCTGAGCTGGAGGGCTGCTAGACTCTCCGTCAACTCCAGTGCAGCTTTATTCGAGGGATCGTCTATATGAAGATTAAGATCACCCAAAAGAGTAAAGTTTGCGGGCCTCATAGCTAAATCTGCTACTGCGGTAGGCAAGTGCGTTGAGGGCGGCGGTGTTGTATCTCAGTCGGGTTTCCTGGCCTCGGCGGGGGCCAGGGGTTCTGGCACTGGGCGTGGTCCAGGCGCGGACGGGCACAGATGGGCTTGCCTTTGGCGTGCCTTCGGCGTGCCTTCGGCGTGCCAGCGGCGCGTCCGCTGCGCGCGTCCGCTGGACTGCCGCTGCACGGCCTCCATATGAGGGGCTGGGGGAGGGAGGAGCAGCTGGGAGGCGGGAGTGGGGCGGCCAATGGAATAACAGTGGGGCGGGGCCGCAAGGGACGCAGCGGCGGGAAGCGCGAGGGAGCGGGTGGGTGGCACAGAAGGCAAAAGGGGGCAGGGGGGAGAGGGCACAAAGGGCACAAAGTGAAAAACGACAACAACAGTAAAACAAAGTAAAACAAAAGTGGCAACAAGTAAAAGGCGGAATCAGAGTCACAGAGACACAAGAAATAAACAAGCACAGGCAATGCAAGGCCAACCTCGGTGGGGAGAGGCGGTCAGATCACAGCGGGTAGCGGCAGCGGGACAGCGGCACAGGAGGACCGTGTGGCGGCTGGGGGTTGACCTACCTGCAGGACCAGCAGCGTTTTGGATGGTGTAAACCAAGGGTCTTCAACTGGGGGGGGCGGCAGTGGCAGCTCCTCCGCTAAGGGGGAGGCGTGTCACCCCACTTCTTTTTGCAGTGTGAAAAAAGGAAAAATAAAATGATAATAACTCGAGGATATTATCATTTTAGTTTTCCTCGTTGTGGCTTCTTTGTGGGGCTGCGCTGCTCTCAGTGCAGGGGGATGAGAGGTTTTCATTCCCTATGTGAGCATTAATGCTTGGCCTCTCAGGCCGCCCAAAACAGTCAATTCCACATTTTGTGTTCTCCACGCAGGCAGCATTACAGCCTGTGTGGGAACATGCCCACCCCTCCAGCCCCTGGCTGAGCGCCGTGTCACGGCACTCAGACCAATCACAATGCTGCATTGCAGCATTGTGATTGGCTGCTGGTAGCCCTGGTGCTTCCTGCTTCCTGTCTCCCCTAAGAAGCCAGGAAGACGACGTCAGAGAGGCGCCTGCAGGCCAGCCAGCCGGATGGCTTTCAGGTAGAAACCCGCCACTGGGGGCGGGCTCCTAGGGGGACCTCAAGTGATGCCAGGGCGGACGCCAGGCTCTGGCCAAAAGAAGCTTTGTGCTGATAACAGTGCTTTGTTTCAAGTGGGACAAATTGAGCCACAGTAAGAAGCTCTGTAATGGGCCGTCACTAACATCTTTTGTCCTGCATATCCCGGCTGATGGTATGTGTCAAAAGGGAAGGGACTCCAAGTATTCTTCAGAATGTCCACGCCCACGCACATTTCTAACAATGGCACTGTGGATACCTCTACATGTAAGTAAGGCCTGTCCGGCACTCAAGGATCTGAATGCATTTTTGAAAGGGGTAACAGAAATTAACTGTCATGTTTAAAAAAGTTTAGGCATATTTGAACATTGACAATTTATTAAACTAAATGTGAAAAATTCTGAGGGGGGCCCGATGATTTTTATTTTTTCACGGGGGGCACAACTTTAAAGCGTTTGAAGACTGCTGGCATAAAATGTACTGTGGTGTACACAATTAAATCATTCATTTCGACTGCGTTAAATTTATCGAACAGGCACTGTAAAATATTTTCAAGCTGCAACATCTCTTTGAGTATATTATCACATTCGGTTATGATGTCTGAGTGTGCTTTTGTTTTAGTATCGGCAGTGCGGTACATGCTCAAAATGGGACACCTATTGACTTTTCCGATGCTTATTTTTCATTTTTGGTTCAACTTTGTCTTATTTTGCGGGATAGCAATAAAAGGGGTTCTAATAGGGACCAGTCTCAACAATGGACTTTTAAAACTGGTAGTGCTCAGAGCCAGCAAGGCCTGGCCCAAGGGTTGCCACTTTCCACAGAGGAAAACACCAGCTCTTAGTTCACAGTTTACCTTTCTGCAGAGGCCCAGACATGATTCTTTAGTAGAACTTTACATAAAATCGTCCATATTAATTTTTTAACATGGCTCTTTTGTTTTTGTTTACTTTATCAGTCAGGGGTCATCGGGGCAGCTGTAGAGCATGTTTTAAAGTGTTTTCTGCTTACATTTCCGGTTTAAAGTATGCACTGGAAAGGGTAAGAATACAGCACTATGGTGATATTTTTCCCTAATATACACTTTGTTCTATTCCAGTCCTGTTTGAAGAAATCCTTTAAAATCCTACCTGTAAATCTTCTCAAAACACTTGCCACTTAGCACTACTTTACAGACACAATAAATGTCATCTCGCTTTACCTTTAACAGCTTCCCTCCAACACAGATTCGGTTTTTTTCTGGTCGGATGTCCCATGAACATATGTATGTGAACCCATCACGCACAATGCTCACGCGGTGTCAGTCAGTGGCGCGTGCAGGCCCTGTGGGGGAACCAGCAGATTGTCTGGCAGGTTGTTTGTTGCCTGTCAAAGGCCTGGGAGCTGCAAAGAGCCAGTCGTAAGCTAGGGTCTGTCATGTGGCTTCCTCTGCGCCAGTGCTCCGACCCTGCTGGCTGAACCTAAAAAACACATTGGGGCATATTCTCAAGCCCCTATTGCCATGGGAACGTCACTTTTTTGACGTTCCCGTGGCAATAGGGCCAGCGCTCTATTCTCAAGGCAGCGTTAACCCACTTAACATGGCTTAAAGCCATGTTAAGTGGCTTAAAGCTGGCTTGAGAATAGGGCCCCTTTCACGCTAAACTTAGAGTGAAAGGGGGCGTGCAGTGGGTGTTGCGGTGGGCGTACCACCACAACACCCATTGAATTCGACCCTGCCAGGTTTATCAAGGGCGGTGATAATAGGTGTCAGCGCCGAACTTAAGACCAGAAAAATCCTATTCTTAAGGTGGTGAAATGAGGAGAAATGCCTAATTTCTCCTCGTTTTTGCTATTTCCATGTGTGCTGCCTTGTGCATGAAGCAGCACACATGGAAGTTACTAAACGGCATTTTAGGTTTGTTTATGTGCAGGAAGGGACTCCTTCCTGTACATAAACAAACCTCCTTGCTCACAGACACCCTTGCACTCTAGTGCAAGGGTGCCTGCGTTGGCGTTATGTCGTGAGACTTAGCGCTGTCGCAGGGGTAAACTGCAGGCTGCACCATATTATTGAGAATAGGATGCAACCTGGCGTTTCCGAAGTGGCGGTGAGGGGTATTACGCCAAGGAGGCTAACGTCTCTCACCACCACTTCCGCGTGAATATGCCCCATTCTGCGGCTCTGAATCTGCATTCTTCGTGATTACTTTTTGTGACGTTCAGGTGGGCAAAAGGCTTAGCCAAATCTACAAGGTCACGTAAAGTTCCCCTGCGTGACTTGCCATAGTCTTGTAGCTATGGAGTGAGGCAAGGTAGCACAAGTCCTTGCCTAGCCTTACTTTGTGTGAAAGAGGCATTCCTAGGGTGTTACTATGGGTGCTCCCACTCAACACTCATGGAATTTGACGCTGCCCTAGATTTACCACATCAGGTAAACCTGGGGCAGCACCAAAACCTTAAACCTCCATAGAGCAGATGTAAGGAGGAGAAATATTTACATTTCGCCTCGTTTTTTCCTCTTTCCACATGTGCTGCATTCTGCAGCACACATAGAAAGAGGAAAATGTCTCTTGTGATTGTTTTATCGCAGGAAGGTGCCCCTTCCTGCACAAAAATACTCATACCAACAACAAAGACACCATGGTGCATGGGTGCCTGCATTGGCGCATGGCTGCAAAATGTGTGCTGTATCTGGCTAAAAGGACAGGGATGCACTGTGTTTTGTAAAGACAGTGCATTCTTGTCCTTTTGAATTGGCTTAGGGCAGTGCAGAAAAATGCCAATTCCTTGTAAATATGCCCCACAGTTCAGTAAAAAAAAAATCTGCATCCATTATATTCTGACACGCTGCTTTGACTTCACTGGGTACAGCAATAAATCCACGGAGGGATAAATAAATAAGGGAGTAAGGGGTTTGGTGAAGGTGAGTTATGTTGAGCACGGGAGTGAGACAGAACAGGGAGTACTGGAGGATGGGGTTGGAGGAAGGGTGATGATGAGAGAGAAGGTGAGGGCCTAATAAAAAGCGTGAGAGCGCAATGCTTAATTTGCAAAAAATTATAAATAAAAATAAGTAACTGCAGCAGATCAATCAATCAATCAATCAGTATACTTATAAAGCGCACTACTCACCCGTTAGGGTCTCAAGGCGCTGGGGAGAGGGGATGCTACTGGTCGAAGAGCCATGTTTTGAGGCGTTTCCTGAAAGTTAGGAGGTCCTGGGTCTGGCGTAGCTGGAGTGGTAGAGAGTTCCAGGTTTTGGCGGCGAGGTGTAAGAAGGATCTTCCTCCGGCGGTGGTGCAGCAGATGCGGGGGTTGGTGGCGAGAGCATGGTTGGCGGAACGGAGATGGCGTGTGGGAGCGTGAAAGGAAAGTCTGTCGTTGAGGTAGGTTGGACCGGTGTTGTAGAGAGCCTTGTGTGCGTGGGTCAGGAGCTTGAAGGTGATCCTTTTCGGTACGGGTAGCCAGTGCAGGTGTCTGAGGTGGGGGGAGATGTGGTTGCGGCGTGGGACTTCAAGGATGAGGCGGGCGGATGCGTTCTGGATACGTTGTAGCTTGGTTTGTAGCTTGGCCGTTGTTCCTGCATGTAGGGCGTTGCCGTAATCCAATCTGCTGCTGACCAGGGCATGGGTGACGGTTTTCCTGGTCTCGAACGGGATCCACTTGAAGATCTTGCGGAGCATGCGGAGAATGTTGTAGCAAGAGGAGGAGATTGCGTTGACCTGCTGAGTCATGCTGAGAGTGGAGTCCAAGATGAAGCCCAGGTTGTGAGCGTGGGTGGTGGGTGAGGGTGCGGTGCCTAGGGAGTTGGGCCACCAGAAGTCGTTCCATGCTGAGGGGTTGGAGCCGAAGATGACGATCTCTGTTTTATCGGTGTTTAGCTTGAGGCGGCTTGATTCCATCCAGTTGGAGATGGCGTGTAGTCCGTTGTGTAGGTTGTTTTTGGCAGTAGTGGGGTCTTTTGTGAGGGAGAGGATCAGCTGGGTGTCGTCTGCATATGACACTATGTTGATGTGGTGTGTCCGAGCAATGTTGGCGAGAGGAGCCATGTAGACATTGGAGAGCGTTGGGCTGAGGGAGGATCCTTGAGGGACGCCACAGATGATCTTGGAGGCCTCAGACAGGAATGGCGGAAGGCGGACTCTCTGGGTTCTGCCGGTGAGAAATGATGAGATCCAGTTGAGAGCCTTGTCACAGATTCCGGCGTTGTGGAGTCGTGTGTGGAGGGTGTGATGGCATACCGTGTCGAATACGGCAGAGAGGTCCAGCAGGATGAGTGCTGCGGTTTCTCCTTTGTCAAGCATGATCCTTATGTCGTCTGTGGCAGCGATGAGTGCGGTCTCGGTGCTGTGATTCTTTCGGAATCCGGATTGGGGGGTGTCGAGCGCCTTGCTGTCTTCTAGGAAGCGGGAGAGCTGGGTGTTGACGACTTTTTCGATGTCCTTGGCCGGAAAGGGGAGGAGGGAGATCGGCCGGTAGTTCTTAAGGTCATCTGGGTCCGCCTTGGGCTTCTTCAGTAGTGCGTTGACTTTTGCGTGTTTCCAGATTTCCGGGAAGTTGGCTGACTCGAAGGAGCTGTTGATGGTGTTGCAGAGGTGGGGAGCGATGATGTTGCTAGCTTTATTGAAAATGTGGTGATGGCAGGGGTCCGATGGGGATCCGGAGTGGATGGAGGCCATGGTGTGAGTGACGTCTTCTTCGTTGACGAGGGTCCAGGTGTGGAGGAGATTGGGGTTGCTCGGTGCATCGGGTTTGTGGGTGTATGCGGTCTGTTTGGGGCTAAAGCTGTTGTGAATTTCTTCTATCTTGCGGCGGAAGTGGGTGGCGAGGGAGTTGCAGAGCTCTTGTGACGGAGAGGGTTCATTGGAGCAGGTCCTGTCATTTGAGAGTTCTTTGACGATGCCGGAGAGTTCTTTACTGTTGTGGGCGTTGTTGTCTAGGCGGTTTTTGAAGTGGGTTTTTTTGGCGGTGCGGATCAGTTGGTGATGCTTGCGGATGGACTCTTTGAGTGCGATGTGGTTGGGTTCGGTAGGATCCATGCGCCAGGCCTTCTCTCTTTTGCGGTGTTCTCGTTTGGAGTTCTGTAGATCAGGGGTGAACCAGCTGGCCTTGGCGCTGTGCAGGGGGTTTGAGGACTTTTTGAGCGGCGCGAGGGTGTTGGTGCAGTCTGCTAACCAGCGATGCAGGTCGGTGGCGGCATACATAAATTTCTTATAGGACATAAGTTTCTTATAGGAGCCTGCCACTGGCACTGCTGAATGCCTGGGCTCCTAGATCACTAGGCTGCTGAATGCCTGGGCTGCTGAATGCATAGACTGCTTATTCTTGATTTTACCAAAAGGCTTTTTCTTCCACCACCCAGCACTTCCTGTCTCTATATCCCCCTCTTGATTTGCTTTCATCCTGGCTTTTTCGTTTTGCCACCATTGTCCTATCTTCTATTCCTTCTTCTTTCCCCTTTCTCTCTCCTGGTCTGAGTCAAGGTCTGATGAGTCCTGGTATCCAAAAATGAGTGCCAGTGCCCACCACCTGCAACCAGCAGCACAAATTAAGCCCTGAGAGTGAGCATGTGCAGTTCGATTGGGCAACCTTGAGTCTGGTGCCAGGGGTGTTATAGTAACAACATTTACATAATGTGCATTCTGCTACTAGTGTGTCCTCATTGTGTCATGGGATCCATAACTTCTCACCATGATTATGCGGATTGCAGCATAGAATGGAATTTTATTCGGGTCATACTTTACAGCGTCAGTTGTATGTTTTTGCTTCTGTTGTTGTTTGTGATAGATGTGCTTTGAAAATAGATTATATGGGTTATGGATTTTAGTGGGTGTGGCCGGAGGTTAACCTGTTGCAATGTGAGTTAGAATTTGTGTTGGGAATTATCAATCTACTGGCCTCCCTGAGTTGTGATTGCTTGGTGTTCGGTTTAACATGCTCTGTTATTGGTTTGGTGTTGGGATGGAAGTTGTCTGAATGGTTTTGTTAACCTATGCCACACTCATGCGAGTCTGTTGGGCTTATCTCTTTACCTGATTTCTTGAGCTAAGGGTTGGGTTGTGAAATTAGGGAGGCACCCAAAATTACTTCTTTTTGTGAGAGTACCTACTGCCCTCTTTACCTAAATCTTGCGGCAGTAAGAGTTGTTGAATTATATTTTATTGGTGGGCAGTTTACCTAGTTCCTCTCCATGTAAAGATCTTCTCAGTCCACTCTAATGGGGGAACTTTGTCCTCATGCCTGGTACTTACATGCAGGGAGTCTATGTTGAAAGTTGAGTGTGTGATGTTTACTGTGTGCTGATAGGACTGGTGAGTGCAGGAGCCCATTGGAACGCCACATGTGTTTTCAGAACAAGATGGCGTAGTGTGAACCATGTGTATTCTCCATTTCAGATTCAACTCCTTAGGTTGACATTTCTTTCTCGTGGTGCACTTTGCCACATTTTCTGCTAATGCGTGAATGTGCTGTATGTGCATGTCTGATAGGCACTGACGCCCTCTAGTCTCTGCAGTTAGCTCCAGGGTTGTACATGGAGAACATAATGCCATGTTTTCCTTTCTTTCTCTGCTTGTTAGGAGACACTTTGTTTTAACTAGACAAAATCAAATGAGCTGCTCTGCGCCTCTGCCACAGTTGATAAGAACACTATTTTATTATATAAATACCTTGTGTGCTAAAGCTCTTCGATAGGAGCATTTTATGCTGTGATTATCAAGGAACTACTGCAAACTGTGGCTAAGATGCCGCCCTGCTGACTTTCACCTCTGACCTCATAAGAAAGATAGCTTGTGCACTGTGATCAGCTTTCTGACACCTAAAACCAAGGTGGGGGGGGTTAGGCAATCCCAACTGATCTGGCAGAGGGTACTCCAGCTATGCACTTGTTAGTGTACTATTAGATACAGATAGGAGTGAGTAAGCAAACATAAGAATCAATTAACATGGCTGAATTGTTCATATTGTTTACCATTTTGATAATGCTGATTACAGCAGCACGTCTTATCTATCTAGCGTAGCTCATGCTTTCTTTGCAAGAATGCAATCATTTCAATAAATGTTTGAAAACACATTGCCATATATTTCTTGTGTTAGATCTGTTTCCACAGATTCCGTCCGTCCGTCCGTCCGTCCGTCCGTCCGTCCGTCCGTCCGTCCGTCCGTCCGTCCGTCCGTCTGTCTGTCTGTCTGTCTGTCTGTCTGTCTGTCTGTCTGTCTGTCTGTCTGTCTGTCTGTCTATCTATCTATCTATCTATCTATCTATCTATCTATCTATCTATCTATCTATCTATCTATCTATCTATCTATCTATCCCAGGACAATGCTGTTAGACCTGTCAGCCTTAGAGTGGTCTCCCCCAAAGGTTTTGCCTTACTTCTCCTTTTTTGCTGTTCTTGTTATTGTTGGCCTTAGGACTCTGTGCACTTTACCACTACTAACCAGTGCTAAAGTCCATGTACTTTCTCCTTTAAACATAGTGAACTTGGCTTACTCCCAAATGGCACATTTAATTTACTTTTAAGCCCCTAGTAAAGTGGTACTACATATATCCCGGGCCTGTAAATTAAATGCTATTATTGGGTCTGCAGCACTGATTGTGTCACCCATCTACTGCTTTAAACATGTCCCAAGCCCGCCATTGCAGCCTGTGTGAATAGTTTAAAATGTCATTTTGACCTGGCAAAATAAACCTTTTGCCAGGCCTAAACCTTTTCAATACATATAAGTCACCCATAGGGTAGGCACAAACAGCCCATAGGGCAGGGTTCAGTGTATTAAAAAGTTGGAGATGCACTTTTCACTTTTACATGTCCTGGTTGTGAAAAAATAGTCATATTCGTTTTTCACTACTGTAGGACCTCTCTCCCCCATGGGATAACATTGGGTTACCTTATTCCATTTAATGAGTGTTAACTTTCAATTTGACATAAATAGGAATTGTGAGTTTGGTTTCTAAAGAATTGTCATTTAAAACCCTCTTTAATGGTAAAGTCGGATCTTAAGCCACAGTTCTGAAAATGCCATATTTAGAAAGTTCAATAACTGACTAGGGGTCGGGCTATTTAATGTCAGCAAGGCCAGGCCACTGCAACAAAAAGAACAAACATACACCAGTGCTGACTCTGTTTAGACAACTGAAAGTGACAAAGTGTGCATCCTCTGGGATTTGTTAAACAACTACTACTGTGCGCATCTAGTCACACATCACCAATCCCACTGCATACATACCACAATTATCCATGAAGGACCCTGCCACCCTGATGGTTACAGTACATTGGCACAATTTTTGGTTTGCTTGTGGTTCACCCTGGCATGGATTGTGGTTGCTGCTTGAGCAAGGCTTTCACCCTCCTTAGACTCTTGGCAAAATGCTTTATCCATTTTTAGATGGGCATGGCTGGAAAGGTGCTAGTCCTAAGCTTTAATTCTGCTAGTAAACTAGATGTTGGAGGTGAGCAGACTCAGAGTGTTGCTGGTGTTGTAGGGTGCTCCATATAAAGGAGCTGTTCTCGATATATATGTATAATCTATACATATATATGTGTATATATCTACACATACGTGTGAATATGTGACTTCTTTCTATTTGTACTCTGCACTTGCACTATGTGTATAACATTTATTCTGTATACACCAAACCCTGCATAACTGTGTTTCTACTCCTGTGCTACTATATTGATCGATCCATTAAACTCTGTATTATTCTATTTCTAAATTTGCATTACTTTATTGACCTTCTTATATGGCACCTGTTCCATTCTAAATAAAAGTACGGTAATCATATAAATACATTTGTCCAGCCTCACAGCCTTTACACCCATAATTTATTACTTGCAGTCTACAAAGCAAAATTGGTCAAGTTTCTCTTCTTTAATCTTGGATTTATTTTTGCTCAATGCAATTACCCTTCAGCGGCCAAATTATTATTTCAGTTTTATGTTCTGTAACAGCTATATAAATAGCTCTCCAGGTGGAGTATGAAGTTGAAATATAATTAAATATGCCCTCAGCAGTCCAGCCTGGTTCATTGGTATCTGTCATAAGATAAATAGCTTGGGATAGACTCAATAAGCATCAGAAGTGAAAAGGATTTTCTTGCAATAAGTCCCAATTGGCTCTCCAGCAATTGGAACTGAATGCAAGTTGGTTGCAACCATGGACTGGTTAGAGGTTTTTGACCCAGTTTTGATTAGAAGTCTTTTACAGAATAGAAGAGAATTGATATTCAGAATTCATGTCAGTAAAACTCTTCTACAGCATATTCTTTATAATATTAAAGATACCTATGATATAAATAAACTCTAGGTAAAATGTAATTCCTTTGTGGAAATGACAGAAAAAGCATAAAAATTAAACAGGTGTGCTTGAAAGTACACATAATGCCAGGCCAGAACTTGACCCTATATTTCAGAGCAAAATGTGTCCTTGCATCCTTTTAGGAAACAAGGATGCATTTTGCACTAAATCAATACTGAGAAATGGCACATGATGCCAACAACAACCGCTTGCACCTTGTTTGTTTGCATTGTACCCATGCTATCACAATAGGAATTTTTACCTGAATTATATTGCATTTACAGCACATAGTATAATTACTTTAGCATGTCCCGTAACAAGTGTAATAATATTAATATTAATAATAATAGTTTATTAGTCAATTAAAACCATAAACATGATTCAAACACACAATTCAAAAGCATGTCTAATGCGAAATGGCATAAAATAATCTGCTAAAGCCTAATCTTAATACAGCCATCCATAGTGATGTTGATCACAGCTCTGAGGGTGTGGAAGTCATGCCTAAGCTTTATATTAGAAGATCAGATTTTACAATTGCTACAGTCAAGAAATCTGATGAAGGGATGTATTTTGTATTCAGTCTTTTAGACAAACATCACTGTATATGGTCCCACAATTTTTGGAGAGCCTGAATTAAACTGTAAAGGCTCCTTAAAGGAATGTATGTGGCTATCATGGATTTAAAGTATTCAGGAGGCAGGTGGTGGAGACATTTATATATAAGGGAAGTCACACTGAATTGAAAACATTTGGATAAGTTAGTGCATGGATCATCTTGCAGTAAAGCCATTGCTTTGCCTTCTTAATCCAACTGTAGCCCGGAGTTTTACATTTGTGCCCTTGGAGGTGCAAAGATTTTTGATAAAGAGACAGGAAAATGGGCACTGCAGGAGTCCAGATGTGAGTTTATGGTGCTGCCAAACATAAAGTTGCAATTTATGTTTGATAAGAGGGAGAGAATAAATCTTAACTTTAATAGCTGAAAAATAGAGCACTTAGCTAAACCCAAAATGGGAAGACAACAACGTGGCCTCAGTCAAAGAGCAGCCCTCTGATTCACACCATCTTGGCACTACCTATCTGTAAGCCAAAATATTTTGAAGTCTTAAGAACAGAACATTTGAGTCCACCCTTGGTACCCAAAAGGATGACCTCAGTCTTTGAGTCATTCAGTTGCCGAGGGTTTCGTCAATATCTGAACTTTCTGCAGAGGAAGTTGCAAAGCTTTCCAGGGTGGATTTTCTGCTGAGGCGCCAATAATATATATCTTTAGTCTGTGATTGGACCGAGACTGTGTACAGTTGAGCAAGTCAAAGGTGGGTGTTTTGGAATTGACCCAACACAATGATATTAGTGTGGCATTGGCTGCAGACTCTCGCCAGAAATTGTAATCTAGAATCCCCTTTCATCCAAATCTATGCAGAAGGAAAGAGATTAGATGCATGGAGCGATGGGGATCCCGGCATTATCCCAGGAGGTTGGTTTCTAACAAGGCAGGACTGCTCTTCTGCCCTGATGGTGCTCCTGGGCAGGAAGGGTAGAGTGGAGAACAAGCCCAGGCTGAACTCCTCTGAGTCTGACAGGATAAGACAGGAGGCTGTCACATCTGCAGAGAGACCTTGGTTCAACTGAGGCTGTCGCATGGACATCAGATTTGACATCAGCAGAGGCAGTATGTTTGGCTTTCAAGAAAGATTCCTCATCTGCTTTGCCCATGCCTGTAGGCAGGTGCTGGCATGATCATGGCCATAGAAGAGCTGAATGGTTTTCGCTGGTGGTGGGCTGCTCTGCATACTGTCCAGGATGTTGTGAGTTGAGAGTATGGAGGAAAGAGTACATTGGTCCATAGTATCAGAGAGACAAGATCGATCAAAGGCAGGATGTCAGGCATTTGATCTGTCTTCTTGAACCTGCATAAAAGGACAACATCATATTGTGAAAGTGGGTGTGGTTAGGTCCATATTCATTCCTAAACAAAATGGCCGTCTTGCTCGTGTGTGCAGGCTGAGCGTGCCTGTCCAAGATGGTGTTCAACCTTTTTTTGCCTTAAGTCATTTCCAGGTCTACTTATATATGAGGGAGGTTGGTTCTGAGAATAATGTGCCACAATGCTTCTATTCTTTAATTTTTCAGTGAGTTTATCTTACACCTTAGCTATATCCTTTTGTATTGATTTTTTCTCCTTTTTTCTAACGCTCTTTTTCCTGTTGGATTCATCAACGTAGAAGATTGTTTCAGAGTCTTTCAATGTTCAGGGTTGTTTTAGTGTCTTGCTTTCAAACTCTTCAAAAGCTATTCGTCTACAACAAGAACTATCCATGTTGCCAAGGAAGTCTTTCTGCCCCTTGTGGTGCCACGCTGCGCATAACATACAATTTTTTTCGGGCAAACAGTACTTTAAATGAGCAGAGATTTCTAACATTTGTAACCAGTACTTTCCCATTAGACATTTCTGTTCATTTTAAGCACTTAAGCACATGAAGCCAACTAGAGAGAGCTTCACTGTCTCCAGTCCTTGACAAAAGGATGCAATGGGAGAATGGGGGGTAGGATAAGTGAAAAATAGACAAAGGCTAGTGTGAGGCATAGAAGTGATGTGGTGCAAACAGATCATGCATGCAGGGGACAAATGGCAAGGCAGAGACCCAGACCCAGTGTGGGAGGCTACTGAAATTCTAAGCCACTGTATAAATGCTTTTAATGCTAACATTTGATGAAATACCAATATCGTCTGCAATTTTATGATATAGATACATGCTTCGTTTTTAATTCGTTTACATGATAAGAATTCTTTTTTTTAGAAAAAATAGTTACATGTCTTTTAAACATTTTAAATGTCCGTAAATTGTCGGACCCCTTTCCTATTATGATATTGTTATGGTTTTCATTAACTTAAACAGTAAAGTATTGAACCAGTGTGGGAGGCAGATAATTCATGTACCCTGTTGAGGACTCAGCATGGAGCTCAGTTCGGGAAGCTGAGAAGACTCCTAGACAGGAACAGGTAGAAACCATCACCTACTTTGCAGGCACCTCTGCAAACCCCGGACACCTCAGCCTTTGCTCACCACCAGAAACCATCAATGCCGGGGTCAAAGAGGGAGACCCCTTCAAGCAGCACCCATCCTCACAGTCATTCACAGTCCTATCAAGCACACAGGTCTGTGTGGTCTATATGAACTTAATCTGCTTTGCAGGGCCACTTGCAGGGGTCTTCATTCTCATTTGAGCAGAGACCACATTCAGGTTCTACAGTTGCTTTCCTCCTCTAGTGTTTCAACATATCATTTTCATTATTGTCTGAATTTCTAGCACCAAATGTGGCACTCAGCTACTTCAGGGCACTGCATTGTACAAAGATGCTAGGGTTTCAGGAACAAATGGAAAAGGTGTGTCTCCAGGCCTACTCTGAGAGGCAGGTGGTAAGAAATGCTGAGCCGATTATGCAGGATGGTGTTTTAGAGTCTACACTTCAGACTGGCGAAGTTCATTTCTCCACTTGATCAATGAAGGTTTGAGATTGATAATGGAAATGATTTGCCTTAGGGCAAATCTGGTCATCTGCATTTTAGCACCACTGCCCTAGGCAAAATGTATTTGTTGACTCAAATTCTTGGGTTGGAGTGGAGTAGAAGGTCACTTGGCCTTATAGATCCCTGAATGAGATCTCCCCCTGGCAGGTGTTTGTGTGCCACCCCCAGAAGGTACCTTTTCTCACTCAGGTGTGTGTTTCT
Source organism: Triturus cristatus (assembly GCF_964204655.1). Lineage (NCBI taxonomy): Eukaryota > Metazoa > Chordata > Amphibia > Caudata > Salamandridae > Triturus > Triturus cristatus. The sequence goes on along the minus strand of NC_140590.1, from coordinate 1,654,345,257 downwards.
TTACAGGTATATTTGACCCATCAAAGAGTTCCTCCATCAGACCAAATACACAACAGGATGAGAGGTCTCTGATACCACTTTCGACTTTGAAAGAAAGCAAACTTGAGATCCACAGTGTAGGTGATAATAAGCAAGGTATATGTTAAGTTGAGTGAATGAACATCAATTATGGATATCTATAGACAACAACTGCAGCCTATTGCTTGCTCTGCCTCAACCCTTGAACTGCCCGTGCTACCCCTGGTCATGAAGATGGCAGCAACAAACAGGACTCTGAGATTCCTGTTTACTTTCTGTAGTTTTTACTCCTTAAACTTCCCTTTACATCAAAGGAGGAAAAAGGCGGATGGACAGGAACTACAGGTGGGTCAAGAGAACAGTGCTAAGATTCCATCAACGAGCAGAGGAAGCATGATGTCACTTCCATTACTACGGGCAATTTGATGAAACAACATATATTGGCGCAGGAGGATCAATGGTGACTGGTCGAATGGTAGTGAGTGAAGGAGTGATCGTTAATGATGGAGTGAGAGTGTGTGGGGCAAAATGAATAAGTGAGGGGGACAGAATGAGGATGAGTGAGAGAGTTAATGTTCAAGGCTCATAGAATGAATGAGGATAAAAGAAAGAATGAGTGTGAGCAAGGGGAAGGAATGTGCAAGAGTTGGGTAAGAGCAGCAAATGTAGTGTGAGTGAAGAAAGTCACTTTGAGTGATTTTGTAGGTAGCTGAAGGAGGTATGTTATATTATGTTATGTTATGTGTATTTGTGTGGCATGCATGACACCTGGGAGGGTATCCTGGCGCCTTGAGAAGGAGGCGATGTGACTGGGGCCTATTGGAATAGCCAAGTTTCCAGTTTTTTGTGAAATTATTACACACATTGGACACAATGACACAGTGGCACTTGCCAGAACAATTATGGGCAAGGAGAAGCCCCCACACAACTAATGTAAATAAAAATGGAAGAAGTTCACTAGATATGTGCACATAACTTAGCATAGCACAGCATAACATCACGTAGCATAGAGGCTGATTGTTGTGAGTTTAGAATTCAACACTGTGGAATGCCCTCAACCCATTCTTGAGAGCTTATGTGAACTGTCAGAAACTTGTGAAAACTGATCTATCCAGACTTACTTTCAATAGACCTTCCAGACTATCAGGGGCCACACATACAGAACACGATATATGGGCACCTGCTCTATCTGTTTAGGCACATTCCTCACAATCCATCTCTTTTGTTCTTCAGATTTACACTTTTTTATTTGTCTTTTAGTACTCTAAAGTAACTAAAACGGTGCACACAATATCCTAAAACTCCCAAATAAATATATAACAAAACCACTTAACATGACATGTTACAAAGCATTAAACAGTATACAAGGCACTTTGCTCTACACAAACCAGTACTGCATGATTAAAACAAGTCAGTCCACACTTTCTGAACTCTGTACTTGTGACCACACTTGCTAACTGGTAGACCCAGTGGTCTCCGACTGGCTGGGATGCATCGAAGCCAGTCAGAACCCACTGTTCTGGATAGGATGAGTACAATACATGTGTCCAATAACCTGTGCTCCCCTTGGGTAGCTTGGCATTGAGCAGTAAGGCTTTTCCTCAGGGTCCAAGTGTAAAGTGTTGGCACAACACCACCCCCACAACACACTGCATACACCACAATAAGACTCCACACTGCATGTATAAAACACTGGTCTTTATATTACACACACTGTGATATGAACAAGAGATACACCTCGTATATACACTTTACAGTTATATGCAATTGTTGCACTTTCCCATTGAATTCAAAATGAGATACACATTGCATATACACTTTACAGTTATATGCAATTATAAAATGTTCCCATTTGCAGCGGAACAGCATGAACAAATATGCCATAGTCAGAGGTATTCATCCAATATGGCATTCCCCAATATTGCGTACCGCCAACAGTTGCAATGGTCAAGCAATCACAGGTCTTTGACTATGACTCTTGACCCAGCCCCTTAGTCACTGCACTACACCAGCCAATGATACAAGTTGCCCCTGCTGGTGACAAATTGATTAGATTGACAGAACTACCTAAAACAGAAAGAAACAGTTACTTAGTTTCATCCATCTGTATCAGACCTCCAGGTGCCCGGCAGCACCCGCATGAGTTCGGGATCGCTATGCCTCCCATAGCCAAAAAGCTGTGACCTAGGAAGCTGGAGAAATGTTTCCTCACAGGCAGAGGTGCAAGCTGCTATAGCTCCCTACAGCCAGCAATAGGTGCCCACAAGGCTCAGCGAAACCCCTCGGGCTCCGTCACTATGTTCTCCACTACAAAGTACCTTGTGGCGTGGGTCCAGTGGGAGGGAACCAGCAGCCTGGGATGGAGGCTGCGATGTCAGACACTGTCGTCCTCCTGATATGGAGGTCGAAGACAGTCTCAGCTCAGGTCCCCCAACAACCCCCAGACACCACACGCTCCGTAGTGCAAACTAGAATGGGTCCCTTGTTTGCAGCACGGGTCCCACGGACTCTGTACGCTTTTCCCTGCACTGCTCGAACTCCTCGGGTCCCGGCACCTCAGGTGGGCTGTTGATCCTTACGAGCACACTCCTCTGCACAGCTTGATTACGGTGTATATATGGACGGTTCTTGTCTCAACTGTCGGTCACTTCCACCTGCGTCTACCGCACCCTGCGCAGTCCTTACGATCTCGCGGAAATGGGGAGATCCTTTGTGTCCCTGAGATCTTGTGGGCAGAATCTTAGCCAACCGGCCTTTGGCCTTTGGAGAGTACTTAGGGACCCGAACCACGACAGTTGGCACTTAGCTTCGGGCCAGCAACGTCCAGGCAAAATCCACCAAGTGATAGTCCCCTTCCTGTAGCAGGACAAGCTCCAGGAAACCACAAGTCTGCAGATAATCCAGTTGCAGTCCCTCCTCCCCTAATGATTCCTTATATCAATGTCCCAGTGTCAAACCAGTGTAGTATGGTTCCTAACCCAAAAGCATCTCTACTTTTGGAGGGCGGAGTCCCAGTAGCTATACCCACAACGGCCTGTGAAGATGCAATCAGTTCAAAATGCCACTATTGAAATGCAGAGGCCCTCTCTAAAGTTTGTGCTGTCCGTCATCCTACCCCAGGAGGTTTGATCACTATCTTTAGTGGGGCCAAGACTCTGCCCCTTGGAATGCAAGTGCCAATTCCACTCCCACATAACCCTCCCAGAGTCAGAGGTCTGCAGTTTCCCCTGAGCCCCTAGTTTATGGCCTTCTGTCAGGAATGCACAGATGTAGCTTTCCCCCTAGAACCCAGATGTGAATTGGAGAGAGGCCAACAGGCACAGAGAGCCATAAGCACTGATATGCCCACTGTCCAAAGTGAAATGTCCAAACAAGTAATGTCAGATCTACTCGCACTACCGGAGAGGATTCGCCATTACAAACTCATCAACATCAAACACTATACCACTACTATTCTGCTTGTAGGAAATCCTGCTCAGTAGTCTTTCCCTACCTTTCCCCATGCTAATCCAATGTGAGAAGCAGGCACCGTCGTACCGAACACACCATCGGGTGACATTCACGACCCTTGCATGCCACGCACATACACACATGCCCCATCTCTTCCCAACACCACACCCTGTCAACAGGGAGAACTCTGATAAAGCAAGAGAAATGCAGATCCATGTCACATAGCTTTTTAAATGCCAAGCCGAGTAACAGTAACCTGTGCACACAGGCCAAATCAAGGCAATCCTGAGGCACGATCGATGAGCTATCTCTGTAGATGCACAGTCAGTGCTTCAGGCCCATGGAGCATTCGAGGTACATGCCCTGGGCATATGTCTTACCCCTAGACAAGGGACTTACAGCTAACTTGAACCAGCCATTCATGTATACAGCATTTACCAGTATGTATATGACAAGCACAGCGGTTTGGCACTGAATGGAAGTGTCAAACGGGCTCAAAGTCCGAAGCCGACAAAACAAGGTCCAAACATGAGGCCAGCAGCCAACAGGGTCAGGTGAAGCCACGCCAAAAGTTGCCAGGTCTAACATTAACAATTAGTATGCAGTTAGGGTGCAACGTTACACCCCCTGATCACTGGAAGAGTTTGGTAAGTGTGCATTTTTATGAAATTGCGAAAGCATGTTTTTTTCATATATTCATCTATCAAAAGTCTCCCTTAAAACATCAAAATTCTCTCTCAGAGTTTTCATTTTATAGGAGGTGTCAGGTGTAGTTTATCAAACTATCTAAAAATGTACTAAGTATAGTTATTACCTTGGTAGGGAAAACAGTAAAAATACAGTTTGTGGCTGTTTACTGCAAAACCTATATATGTTAACATTTGCTCCCATTATTGTTTTTAAAAAACAAAACTTTTCAAATTTCTTGAAAGTTTTTCCAAGAATTAAATGAACTTTACAGAGGCGAAGACCGTCAATTCCACATATTAGCCATGCTCTTGTGATATCTTATGTTTCACCTACAAATAAGAGCACAGATCGAGTCTGATATTAGCTTTGAAGAGCGCACAGGCGCTTCATCAAATGCAGCTCACAGCCTTGGTGATCTTTAATGCTAATGAGATATTTTATATTTCCGCTAACTTTGTCAATCAGGTAAATGTCATCACTGATTGCTTATGAACTGTCATTTTTTTCCGGGAAACAAACTTTACAACGCAGTCATTACATCGCACTCCCTTTACATAGCAGTCATTACATCGCAACATCCTTTACATCGCATGTCATTACAACGCAGCCATTACATTGCATGTCACTACAACGCATGTCATTACAATGCATGTCACTACAATGCAGGCATTATATTGCAAGTCATTACAATGCATACCATTACAACGCATAGTACCCTTACACTATTCAACACTTACCCTACTGTTGCACTCACTGGAGTTAGAATAGTAATTTTTACCCCTACACTATCCAACACTTACCCTGCTGTTGCACTCACTGGAGTTAGAATAGTAATTATTACCCCTACACCATCCAACACTTACCTTAAATGCGATGTAATGGTATGCATTGTAATGGTATGTGTTGTAAAGGTATAATGCGATGTAATGGAATGCGTTGTAAAGCCAGTTTCTGAAAATTCGATGTAATGGCATGCGATGTAAAAGAATGCATTGTAAAGGATGTTGCAATGTAAAAACTGCGTTGTAAAGGCATGCATTGTAAATGTATGCGTTGTAACATCATACATTCTTTTTTTTTCCTGGGATGAAAAAGAAGAGCTTTTCCAAGATTTAAATCTATGTAAGATGGATACAAATGCTGAACAAGATCGCTTTTTTCTCTTGTCTCTTTGGAGTGAATAAATTATGTAAATTAGGCAGCAACCCTCCGGTGCCATTGACTTGCTAAAATCAATTTCACAAACCTGGCTGTCTCTTAAATAGTGTGCTGCAGGGCATCAGGGGAGCTTGAGTGTCGCTCTTATTACAAGTATTGATCTTTCCTGAAAATGGAAGAATGGATATGAATAAACACGCTCCCTTTGCTCCATTCATAATTTGGTTAACCAAATAGTTTGATCCATCATGCAGACTGTAGGGGTTTCATATTTTCGGGTTAAGTTGAAGGATGTGGAATGCTGTCCTGGTACAAATCACATAAGTCAGAGTACAGGGCTTAATTTGTAAAAGAATAAGTGCCGGGCCCAGTTTGGCTCAGTAATCTGTGGCCGGCTCTATCAGAGGTCGCATAGTCTTGATTCCATCTGATGCCTCTGTAACACGCCACTAGACACTCCCTGCCCCTTTCTGTCACTCCTGCAGGTTGTTTTTCATCTCTGTTTTTTCCTCATGTCACTGTTTTTCCTTCTTTCTCTTGCTTCTTCTTTCCCCCTTTTGTGTTTTTCTCTCTCTTGCTTTGGTTCAAAGTCTGATGAGGAAAAATAAGGGCCTGTCCCTAAAAAGCTGTACTGTTGGCCTGCACCTGCAACCACCGGCTCAAATTTATCCCTGGTGACAGAGGTCTTTCCAGTCAGTGAGCTGCATTCATCATTTGAACCCGACTATTCAAAGGGGATGCTAAATGCCTCTCTCTTCAGGATTTCTAAATCATGCTGATCACATACCTTGCACCTGTGATTTGAATCACTGTTCTGTGTTGTAAAGCGCTCTGTAGCCCTGTGCAAGGGCCTTGAAGCACTGTAACAGGAACTCAAATCAACAAATACATACATTCATACATACATATACATTGTCCATATCAAGCTGTGAAACTTCTTTTCCGCCCCAAACTCCAGGAGTGAGCAGACTTTTATCCTAATATGCAGGATTCAAGTATACTGCAACAGCCTCCCTAGGAATCTACCTGCCAAGAACTTCCCAAAGGGGCTGATTACTCATGCAGGCTGACAACCCTAGTATGTGGGCACAACATTCGCATTTCGTGTAGCATACAGTTCCTTGAGCAGCAAAAAATAAAAGTGACTGTCTGCGTTATTGTGACAGAAGCCCCAGTTTCAGACACACCTTGTTCAAAAAAGAGAAATGTTTGCAATGTAGACAGTGTCTGAAAAAAGGTGCTCCTGTAGTGTATACTTTTTGTCGGGCCCAATCAGATCCTCTGTTACTCAGCCACCTGATTGGCCACCGAAATCAATGTATGGTGCTAAAAACACCTTTATGGGCTTCATTTTCTGAGTGGCCCATAATTTGTTCATAGAAACATTGCCTGTGGAAATCGCAAGGCTCCAGGGTGCGTTCTTCCTTGGTATGGTATTAACTCGAGTACTGCAGGCTGAAATGGGATAACACCTCATGATTTCCTCCGCTCCAAACTACAAAAAACAGATTCTGGCAGATTTTACCCTCCTCAGATATTTCCAGGTATTATCTGGCAAATGTGTGAATGGAAAAACTACGGGGTCACTGCTAAATTAGCGCTCAACTTATAATGCGTGGACTGGTCAGGTGCAAAACCCTGTTTACTCCCGAGTCAGTATCATCGGGCAATTCAGTACAAAATCCATTAATTTCCTGATCATATCCAATCATGCAAGTAGAATTTAAATTACTAAAGAGGTCATTGACGTAGAAGGACCTTTTCACTCAATTCCTTCCTTCATGTGGTTGGCCTGTTGTTTCTACAGGTTATATTTGTGCACGTGATGTTCTGATCACCTGACTTACTCCTTGATAGGCTCCTGGGTCCTAATTTCACTCTGCTGTGCCTCCATCCTTTCAGTCTTGCTGCGCTAAGGTCAAAGGCCTGAAGGCGCGCTGGGATGGCCCGTCCAGCCGGGTAGTCCCGCCTGTCTCCGAGGTTGGATGGATTTACTGGACTGTGGCGGAACCTGTGAGGCAGAAATTAGCCAGTGCTCTAGGGGCAACTATAAAGAAACGGAAATTGCTGTGGTGCTTAGGGGAAGCAAAGACACTTCCCACCCACACTGCTGATAAGAAAACAAAACAGGCCGCAAGCTTACTATGAAGGTATGAAGCATGCGCGGCTGGCGCAAGTAAGAGCGGTGCGCCGGGGCAGGGTGGGGGTGGCTAGACAACAGACAACGAGATGGGTGAAATTAAATTAAACAAAATAAAACCATTCCATTCCATTCAATAACTTTATTTCGGTCTCGAGGACCATAAAAGTACAGTTCATAGCAATATAAAAAGACAGTATATACATTTAAATCATGCATAATACACCATCAGAAAACTACTACGTATGCCATTATAGAAAGAAAACTGTACATTTGAAGACAAATTAACCTGATTTGGGAAACATGAAATAACATGATTCGTTATGAAAGTGCAAGTGCCAGAAGAAAGGTCCGTTAGCAATTAAAACAGATAAAATTGGGCAGCTATCCCAAGATAAAACAGCAAAAATATGTACAAAATATTGAAGCCATAATTACTAGTTTAAGAAGGTCCGCCGAGCGTGCCACATGGAATTTAAACAAGCATTGGCATAGCCAATAGGTCTCACCTTTGGGACCTTTTAAGTGTTTAGCCATGCAACAGTTGTTGTTGCACCAAGAATATTGTGCTGCAAAACTAAATACTTAGAAGGTCCCAAAAGCGAGACCTATTGGCTATGCCAATGCTTGTTCTCTTTTACCATAGGTACATCAATCACCTCAGAACTCACTGCTGACTCAACTCCATTTGTGTATAGTGAGAATAAAATTCTTCCAATGCATATCAGGTCTGCAAGTTCATTAGCCTAATTTAGAAAGAGTCTTAGGACTTGGTTATTCCAGAATTAATGCATGATCTTTTGGGCTTACTTTAGTTCTTTAGCGCCAAGACAACTCCGGGTATTCGTGCGCTCAATAAGTAACATTAAGATTAACATAGGTCAAGGCCTTATTGGTGTCTTAAATTGGTGTCTTAAATTAAAGGATTAGCACCAAAAGTTACACGTGCACAGCAACCAATAAAACAATCTCATAATGAAGTTGACACAGTGTGTGATCTTGTGTATACGGAGCCCAGTGGAGAGTTTGAGACTTGCCTTGAGAACATACAGCACAATATATTGTCTTGGTCAATAAAGAAGTCATAACACTTGTAGCAGAATTTCAGTAACTTATATTGCACAACTACTCACAAAACCACGAATTACAACAAAAATTTCTAACCACATAGGCAAAACGGAAGACATTTACCAATGCTTGTTATTTTTGAAGACAGACAGACAATTTTCAGGGAAGAACAATAACTACAAGAAAAATATTGCAAAGAAAAGCAAGGACGAACTGATTACAGCTGGCATAGAAACGCCGGTGATCGATACTGCAGCATTTTCGTTTGACGTACGAGTGTAGGCCACAAAAGCAGTAGAATAAAGCCAAAGAATTTGCAGCTTCTAGAGAGACCAGTGTGATAAACTCAAGCACCCCGGAAGAAATACACAAACCACTCACCCACCCCGTGTAATTGGAAGGGAAAGGAGAAAACTATCAACGTAACAGTCCTGACTCCTAAGGCAGTGGAGAAGCCGTCTTGAAAAAGACACGTAGACATTTTGAGTAAAAATAAATCGGAGAAAAAACGAAAAGCGATATTGGTGTATGATTAATTTAACACTGTAGCAAAATGAGCCGTAGCACTCATCACGTTGCAGGTTTTGTTATACATAAAAAATTTATTATTTGATAAATGGCTTCTGTAAAAACTAACTGTGTTGCTTAAGGGACACTCGCTTTCAGTGGAGAGAGGGTCTTCTTTAAGTGTCAGTTGTAGTGAAAGTGAAATGTTCCCATCCCCAAATGGTTGCCAGGCGAGACGACACCTACGGAACTAGTCTTGTTTCTGTGTCTCTGACTCTCTCACCCGCTTCCTGGAGGCCGGGTAGTTGGGACTACTGCAGGTCTCCCATCCCTCGCAGAGTACAGGACCCGGTTACACTGGCATCATGAGAAACGCAACCTTCTGGGCTTCGCGCTTTCTGCTGCTTTTGGTGAGTGTATCCCCGACGACTTGTCGGGTAAGGGGCTATAGGGCTTAATTCTAACTCAGCAGTGAACACAATGAAACGGAGTTAGAAAATGAAACCAACATAATGAATGTGAGTGGGAGCCTCGGATAGCCAACTTGCGTGGGTTAGAGTGTCGCTTCCTGCGGGTGTCTGTGTTCGTCTTGCACTTGGATAGGAAGATATTTATTTGCCTGTGCCTCGTGGTTAGTAGTGACAGCAGTGTGTTGGGGTGTTACTGTAGTCCTTGATGCACAGTGTAACTTTAGATGACACTCCCTCCAATATCCCAGACTTCGTTTTGTGGCAATAAAAACAAGCGCTAGTAATGTTGCCAGTTGTGGGTGTGCCGGCAGAGGAGGCTGGGTCTGCGCAGCAAAGCGAAATTGAAAGTGATCGCGATCAAAGTGGCCGTCCGGCCGCGAAAGTGAAAGTAAGCGTGGCGCGCGCGCCCGCGCACATGCACTGTAGCTTTAGGCTGGCCTGGTAGCACTTTTTGGAGCCCACATACAAAATGTCTCTTCGAACCAGCGCATGCACTGGGCTCAGCGAGACCTAAAAAGCAGGAAACAGCAAAAACAGTGGGGGCGTGAGTGTCATGTTCTAGAACTCTATATGCCACAACGCATTGTGTAAAACCTAAATTCTTACATAATTGGATAAGCCCACGCTGGCGTATTGATCTGTAGGCGGGGCAGAAGAAGAGGACATGTAAATCTGTCTCCTCCTTATGACTGCGGGCAGGGCATCCATCAGAATCAAATTTGGACAATTTATTAGTGAAACCGCGGAGCGGTAAAATCCCCATTCTAAATTGCATATCCAGTTTTCTAGCCGAACTAGGTTGGATGTCATTCAAAAAGGACTCCATTTAATATTCATCTTTAATTTGGAAAAAAATCGGCCGTCAGACAGCCACAAGACGAACTTTGGATAACTGATAATGTATGCTTTCTATAAGATCTTACCAGTTACAGCTGTGAAGTTGATGGGGATGATTCTTCTGGTGATTTCCAAAGTTCTGCTTTACCCAGATTGCTACAAAGAACCTTAATATATTTGAGCCCGGGTTATTCAATATCTCTTTAAGCTCAGCTCGACACGTGGCCAGTTCCGGGGTCCCCCATAGCCCCTGCCAGTAGGTAAGTGGTTTTATTTATTTATTACATTTTACCTATCCCGTCATCTGTTGCCATCCCCCCTCCACCCTGCCCAATTGCCCCATCGTCCCACCGCTCTTACCTGTGCTGGCCGCGCCTGGTATGAAGATAGCCCCTCCAACTGAGTTTGGCCAATCAATCAGACTAAGTGTCATCTAAAGAGTTTTTGAGGCCCTGGGCCAGACAGATTACGGGGCCCCTTGTTAGGAACAAGTTTGCACTTCATTGCCTATCTTCTGCTAATTCAAGCCTGCATTATTATTAAAATCTATCCGTCCATCCGTCTATCTATCTATCTATCTATCTATCTATCTATCTATCTATCTATCTATCTATCTATCTATCTATCTATCTATCTATCTATCTATCTATCTATCTATCTGTCTGTCTGTCTGTCTGTCTGTCTGTCTGTCTGTCTGTCTGTCTGTCTGTCTGTCTGTCTGTCTGTCTGTGTATGTATCTATCTATCTCACTATCTATCTCTCTATCTATGGCCTTTAAAAGACAGAGACGGGGTTAGAAGTAGAGGTAGAGGTACTGATAGAAAATCGTCAACGGTAAGATAGAGTGAGAGAAGGAATACATTGCCTGTGGGGCACCTTGAAGGTGGGGGCCCTGGGCAATTGCCCAATTTACCCATGCCTTAAAATGTCTCTGATCAGACTTGTCAATTTACGAATATTGTTCACTGGGTGAGGAGGAGCGGAGTTTTGAACTGGGCGGGGCTTAGTGCCAAACACAGCTTGATTCACTTTAAATTCACCACTCCACTAGAAACACCAAAACACCAAAGCTTTTGAACTGTCACTGATGACCTGGGGAGGTTTCACACCCCATAATGGGTGCCCAACCCCACACAATTAGCTGGAAACCTGCTCTCTGCAGGGGTTTCATATAATTGTGTGCACAGCATGTGATATCTCTCCTTACCGGATGACCGTGTGATGGGAGCAGATATTGTGTGTCACATGGTGGCACCGTGTGAGTGGGCAGGTTATCAAGACTGACCCTCACTGATCATAATTTATCAAGTCAGAACCCTCTCCCCCACACGAGTGTTAATCATAGGAAGTCAAGGTATGCATCCCCTTCCCATAATGAGACCAGAACAGAATGAGCAGGGTGCTTCTGTGGGACTCAGCACGTGCAAATTAAAACACCAGCAAACTGGTGGCCAAATACCATTGCAATGCTACGGGGGAGGGGATGAAATGTGCTGCACAGTTCCTCGGCTCTAGAAAAAAGCCTTGGCACCAGGCCTGCTGCCTGACTCCAGATGGGAGTGCCGATCTGGGACACTCATGCTGTACGGTCAGGGTGACCATTTCAGGCCAGGTCATTATGGACACTGCCTTCAGTACTGACCTTTCCAAATGCAAATCACCATTTTCAGGTGTGCTAGTCTAATCAGTTCAATGGAAGCAATGGAAGGCTACAACAGCATGCACACATTAGGATCACACAAAAGTTCAGGACTGGCAACAGTGTCTGTAATGACCTGAAAAGAGGTGGTCATGTTGTAGTAAAGGTGCAAGTCTCCAAGAAGGTTGTAAGTATATTTATTCATAAATGTCCTGAGCCATCGAGCAGAGCAGCTACAAGGATCACGGTGGGCACATACTGACACTCCTAGAACTCCCAACACAGAACACTCACGCAGTGAACTTCCATGCTGCCAGGAGCCTTATAAACAAGCACAGATTACTACACATGTACGGCAGAGCTGCTCCTCAAGGACGTGTACCAGCAGGCTCGTGTAACTGAACACACCCGCTGTAGCACAGAGCTGCAAACCATTCAAAGTTAGTGTTTTCAAGTTGGGTTTTGCCTGAGCATACATGGGGAACATTATATCATCCTTAAGACAATGTGTGCTACCTTAATCTATGCACAGTAGGTAGCAGGACATTAAAGCCTTTTATCCTTCCTATGTCTAGTAGGGAATGTTCAGTCTTATGCCTTTCTAGGTCTGAAATTAGCCAAGACCTCTTGATTTTACTAAAAATATATATTTGTAATATACTTACTTATAGGGGCTTTCAGCCACCGGTCTGTTATTGTGACTATTATTGTGTCATTCATGTTTTTCTTCCACCCACTACAATATGCTGCATGGGACAAATTGTCAGCTCACTTCAGCCATTGGCTAACTTAACTGTGAGTGACAGCATTCTGCTCTTTGATAAGCAGCATATCTGCACACAAAGTAAAACTCTTAATGCCAGAGTCTACTATGGCAATGTGTGCATTTTGAGACAAAACCTCCTGGGGAGAGGATGTGGTCTGACGGCTAGGGCAGTCTACCTCACTTATGGGGAACTGGGTTCTAGTCTCAGCAACCACGCTCAACATCCTGTGATTCTGGGCAAATCACTTAATTTCCCTGTGCCTAACAAAAAACATGAATGTGTCCATATGAAATGTAACTGGTGCTCATGTAAAGCACTCTGATACCTTTGGGTCAAGTTTGCGCTATATAAAACTCCCCAAAAATATATATATATTGTTTTGCTTTCGGGTCACCGCCAGCTGACAGACAACACCACACCTATTGGCTTTGCCAATGCCTGTTTTCATTTTAATCTCTAGCTGCTGTCACAGGACCATCAACAATGACAATGGACTAGCAACATAACTCAGGTATGTAGCTGATTCACCAAAATGAAAATATAAAGATGTAGGGCCAGATGAAGAAAGCAGTGTTTTCGGATGCAACTCTTCCAATTCGGAGTTTCCGACCAAAAATTGCTTTTAGCAAAGTACTGAACCAATTTTAGGAGTCTGTAACAGTTTACTATCTCCTAAAATAGGTTTAGAAATGACTACGCAATTGATATTTGGAAGGGAAATGCTGTAGGCGCCACTTCCAAATAGCGATTCCTAAGCATTTATATATTAAAGGTTTAGGTCAGAAATAGTGGTTGTAAACCATTGAAAAGGTACCGACCTCCCCAAGTTGGGATGGTAACCCATTCGCAAAAGAGAAGGGGACTCTTGGGGATTCCTTCTCCTTAGTGAATTTTTAAAATAGTTTGCAGGGTAGTAGGCAGTGGTACGCGGACCACTTAAAACTCTCAAACAATCTATTAAAAAGTTAACTTTTCGTTTTAAATGCAGACAAGTTTCCTTTAAGGTAAACGGGCTGCATTTAAAGAAACATTTCTTTTTTTGACATGTGATCCTGGATATTGTGGTCTGCTGACCCCAGTATGCCAACATTCCTGTGATGGCATCCAATCGTACTGAGTCACAACTTGAGAACTACCTCAATAATATTCATGAGGAAGGTCGGAGTCAGATCTTTAAGAGCTGATGTATTACTACATAAGTCGGTTCTTAAAATTCTTTACTAGTCGTGGTTTGCAACTAGTATTATGCAACCAGATATTTGTACATCTGACGCAAAGCTAGGTAGAGGGGAAGCGCTCTTTCATTCCAATCTTTCATTTATGCAAAAAAAAACTCACTTCTCTGACAGACCTACCTCAGAAACAGCACCCCTAAAATGGATTATCAAGAAAGTATTCACAGGATCTGCAAGGCCACATTATCTGGCAACAAGACTGTTTATATTTAACATGAGCACATATGCACATATCATTCCCATCTCAAAGTCTGCACTTTGAGGGCCATCACACTATATATTCACTACAATACTGCTGTTCACAAATAGTACTGAGTAAAGGAACAGGATGGTGGCAAACTGTTGCCAATACAAGCCAGCACAGAACCCAGTTCACTGCATGTGATGGTAATCAGTCAAGGTTTTTAAAGAGATCCAACTCATTGCCACTAATTCATTGTTTTCCTTAGATCATTTGTGTAACACAATGATTTAGTAATTACAACACCACAGCCAGTAATTGTGATATAACAGAGAATTTACCATTATGTGAGGAATTGAATGCGGAAATTGAATTTTCTGCTTTTTACAGATGTTAAGACAGAACCAATTTTTTTCTGTGCTGAGCATCCCCGTCTAGTGGTGCTAGGGGTGTGGAAAGTTGCAAATATTTTTTACAACCAAATCATAGGTTTATAGAGAACTTGCAAAGTTTGCAAGTGTTTTCACTGTTCCTCATCTGTGTGAAAATTGGGAATTTTTCAACAATATGTGCAGCATACAGTCTTGTTTAACACTAACAAAATAGTTCTTTAAAATCCGTACTTAGCACGAATAGTCATCCTATCATTACAAGTAGGCAGTCCCACGGCCACCCTGGAAATCAAAATCCACCCTGGCATGAACGTTCAGGAGGTGGTGGTTAGAGTAGAGCCATAGGGTTATGATTGAGTCATTGCAGCACATCCTGCTATAAAGTAGCCTCAGTCCACCAGGAAAATGCCAAAGTGGCACAATGGCCAGTCCAGGCCTTGTTATTTAAACTCAGGAAATTGTTGATACCATGACTATCAGTAATTGCTCCATCTGGGCTTCCTTCTCCTGATTTACCTTCAGGGCTTGAAACCACTTCTGTTCTACTACACAAGACTCCTCTCTGCTGTTTTCTTTGTAGTTCTTACTTAAGCTTTTTGCGATCACCCTTGCTTCCTCTTATTCTCCTCACAGGCACCCCTCTGCCCACCAGCACCAACGGCGAAAAGGACAGATAGTCAGATAGATGCACGTAGGCTTCATTCCCAAATAAATCTATAACCCATCTGAAGAGGAAATCAAATTTGAAGGGAAAAAATGTATTATATGTCAACACTCACACAATTATTGACTTCCCTTGGAAGGGAATCCGTTCTATTGCTGATGGACCACTTCATATCCCATGCCCCTCCAACCCACCCTCTCTGGGATGATCTCTGAAACTCAAAATGATCAATGATAAAACAGATGACACATTAGAAAATTGAACATACTGAGCCAAGTTCACAAAGCACATAGATTGCATCGCCCCTCTTAACAGACCACAAAACCAGCAATTTCACATAGTGCACCTCAATCCATTAGCCTGATGTCTCCAAAAGGATTTGAAACAAGTGACTGCTGTGAGCACTACTTTACTCAATTAGAAATTGTAGTTTGCTGAGCAGGACTTAGAAGCTTCATTACAGAAGCACTGTGTTGTTTTAAAGCAAATTAAACAACCCCCTCATTCTCACTGCAGTCTCTTTCTGGCTCCAGAACATGTGATAGTGGAGTTATAGTTGACGCTCAATGTCCAACGATATTTATATTTGCTAATGACATTGGTAAGGTTTGATGAAAGATTCCTGAAATTTGGAACTTGCCTGGTTCACCTTGAGGAATTTTAACAGATAATGTTTCATGCAGATGCATGAAAGTTATGTTTCCTATTCAAGTTTGCAAATGATCACTGCTACACCAAGACCTTTTGAAATTGATTATCCAAACTTTGAATGAACATAGAACTTTACTCCAAATACAGATTTTTTGGTTTGTCGTAAATCTGCTTAGTAGGTTTTGAGATATTTGTATTACAAAAGGGTGTCTGGTGCTGTGAAACAGTTAACCAAGTGAGTGTCCTTTTCATAAATGAGCTTTAAGCCTTCGTTGCCAAGGCCCCACGGGTCTCACATTCAAACCACTAGGTCCAATCTGTCAGTCATACTCTTTGTTGGTGAGGTCTTCTCCTTGTTTCAGTGTATTCTGATTGTCTCATTATTCTAATTGCTGATTCCTTTTCCAGTCCCTTGCAGGCCACTGCAATCTTCTCCCAGATAGCTAGAGCTGAACATCGGCAGAGTGGTCAATCAATCAATCAATCAATGAATCAATCAGGATTTGTAAAGCGCAACTGCTTCACCTGTGAGGGTCTTGAGGCACTGTGGGATCATGCTGTTACCTATTAGTTGAACATCCAGATCTTGAGATCCTTTCAGAGCTGCTAAAGTGATGATGACGCTCTGAGGTTCTAGGTCTTAGCCGCCAGGTGGAAGAAGGAGCGGCCTCTGCCATTTAGTGGTAGCGAGTCTATACTGCATTCTTGAGGCGAGAGTAGTAGAGTAGAACAGTGGTTCCCAAACTTTTGACTCCTGAGGACCCCCGTTGAGTCACCACTGTATGCCAGGGACCCCCAAGCAATTTGTAGGATTTAAATTTCAAACATTAAAACAGTAATTCAAAAACTATTAACACACGTGTGCACACAAAACAAATACTCTAATTACTAATGATTTTAGGTGCATATTTACAAACCCCTATCACCATGGGAACATCACTTTTTGAGACGTTCCAGTGGCGATACGGGCTTCGCCTTATTTACAAGGGAGTGTTAAGCCTTAACGTGGCTTAACGCTGCCTTGTAAATAAGACCCCCTTTCACCCAATGCTTAGTGTGAAAGGGGTGGGCAGTGGGTGTTGCGGTGGGCGTTTCCCCTACAACACCCATTGATTTTGACGTGGCCCCCTATTTACAAGGGCAGCGTAAATGGGAGGCAGCGCCAAAATTAAGACCAGGGAAAACCTGGTCTTAACTTGGCGAAACAAGGAGAAATGCTTAATTTCTCCTCGTTTTTGCAAAACGCCTTCTTTAAAAATCTTTTTTTTAAAAATTACATTTTGTAACTTCCATATGTGCTGCTTTAATCAGCACACATAGAAGTGACAAAACGACATTTCAAGATTTTTTATGTGCAGGAAGGGGGACCTTCCTGTACATAAACAATCTTCCCCTGTTAAGTGTAACACCGGCGCAGGGGAAATGCAGGGCTGCACCATATTCTTGTAAATATGGTGCAGCCCTGCGTTTCTGAAGTGGCGGAGTGTGTTAAGCCAAGGAGGCTAACGACCCTCTCCGCCACTTCTGTTGTATTAAATATTGAAAGCATTTGCAAGAAAACGAAAAAAGTTAATGGGAAGGTTGGTGCTGCATCTCCGTGACTAACTTTTCAATGGTTGGTTTTATTTCGCAGTACGAGGCTCCTGCTCCTGCCAGGGCCAGACTGGAAATCCAAAGCAGCCCTGGCAAATGATTTCAGACCAGTCCCCATACGGTGCACACCAAGTGCAGTGAATGAGCCTGACCACTACAAAGGGGGCTTTGGGAGGCTCTCCCCCCAAAACATTTAGGAAACAATGGTGCAGTCTACAACACATTGTATGTTGAATTGTATTAGCTTTTAAAGAATAGTAAATGAAGACCTGACTATGCACCAGAATTCGACAATCTTTCTGGGGGTTCTTCAATGATTCCCCCGCTATCACCCTCCAACAGTGCTTCTCATCTCCCCATAGCCCCTCTGTCACCTGTATTTCATTTTGTATAGCATCTCTCATACCATTGTAGGATGTCAGAGCACTTTACATCACACACATAGACAGTGAGTCATACGTGTAAATCAGTGTATAGAAAATGTTACATAAGGCAAAGGGGACTACAAGGTGTAGAATTCACATGTCATTCTTACTGGTAGGCATTGTTAAGGAGTTCTTGGTCTGGAGAAGCACAAACTCATGATTCAGAACATAACACAGTGGTTAGCATTGACTTTAACACTAAAAATGTATTTCCTCCCAAATAAACCTTTTTAGCAGCATCAGGATAATGAAAGACTGGGAAAAAACATAAGTCACTAACTTGTACCTTGCAGTTTGCAAGCAGCTGTTTGATGACAGTTTATAGGTCACTGTGCTAGATTACGATTGTCCCTAATGAACTGCACAGTAAAAAAAAGAATCTCTCTGACAAAAGAAGTAACCCACTGACCTATGCATATAAAATACTGTTTTTTAAAAGGTATGGTACATGTTCTTTGCAGTAGGCATTTTAACCCTCTGCGCTACATTCGATAAGTCAAAGCTGCCACTGGACAAAACTCTCATCTCTCTCCAGCAGGGACATTAATCACTGGTGTTATCTTGACACTTTTATTGTTCTTTGAAAACTGCTAATTAAACAAGATACTTTGCAGTGCTTTCAAAACTGCTGCCTGCGGACCCCCTAGGAATGTGTCAGGGACCCCTGGGGGTCCGCGGACCACAGTTTGGGAAACACTGGAGTAGAAGGTCACACCAATCTCTGTCTCGCCATACAGGTGACTCTGGTGGGCTTATTGTTTCTTCGGGGTCTCACTGTCTCTCAGCAGCTTCAATTCTTCAGGTCCTGGGCTCAGGTATCTGGCTTTTCCCCTGCACCCTCGTCTGCTGGCAATTGAGTCTGTCCTGTCGGGGGAATCACAAAGGGTTTACTTTCATCATCCTATGAACTAGCAGCGGCAGGTGCAGGTAAGCGCGGTGGGTGGAGCGCTGCGGGGGGAATGGCGACAGACGACGGAATAGGATTTTGTTTTTTTGCCCTATTATGTCATCTGTCGACATTCCCCTCGCCGGTCCCGCCGCCCCACCACATTTTCCTGCACCAGCTGCTGCTGCTATTTTCCTTTTTCCGACCGCTGCTGGTAAGGTGCCTAAGTTTCAATGCTAAGGAAAGATGATTGGGAGTGCTGCATCTTGCTCAACAATGTAAGCAGCTCCAGAGAGATACAGGACATTTAATTAGCGAGTGGTGCTCTCACATGGGTCTCTCAAGAGCTTAGGTAAACTGCTGCCTCCCAGCTCCGGTCTCGGGCACCATCTTGGGAAGCCATTCCTTTCTCCAAAGCAATTGTATAAGTTGACCAAATCCTTTGAGGATAATAAATTTATGAAATAAATGTGCTGTTCCTGGGAGAATCAGATGATTCTGGTAATCTCACTGGTTGGCACAAATTGAATATTTTGGTTGCAACATCAGTTACCGGGTGTCTGGGACTGAAATCTGCATCTTGAAAAAGTATCAGGGGGTATAAAGGAACAGGGAAGCATTTGAGGACTCCAGCAAGGCTATGGGGAAAGAACCAGTGAGGAAGATCCTTCTGTCCCTTTAAATAAAAGAAATATGTTTATCATGATGGTTCGCCAGTTCCATCCAAGGATTTGAAGTTTCCTCAAACAGTCATTTTTGGTTGGATAAGGGAATCCAGATCCACACTTTAAAAAAAAAAGTTATTATTTGAATATTTGTTTTCTGACTTCAGATTTTCAAAGCACTGTTTGGGGTTCAGGATCCCTCTGTAGGCACAGCACAGAGGCCAGAACATGTTGTGCATGCCTATGGCCAGACCCGTACACCCAGAACTTGCTGCAAATAGGCAAAGAAGGTGTGCAGCTGGATTGGATGTGAAGTTGGCTCTTGCAGAACTTGCCAATGTCAAGTCCCAATGCATCTTGGTGAAGAACTTGTGCAGCAAGGGTTGTATGCCTTTGAGATGGGTATAAGTCCTGGCTGCAGGCTTTCAAAATGCAAACATCGTATTGTGGTCCATCCCTCTCTTAAACCTGCTCTGGTCCTAATTCATCCCTCTTTTAAACCTGCTCTTCTTAATAGATCTGGTTGACCACTCTCTTTAGCCTTGCGTTGCAGTTGGGTTTATTGCTTTGGTCTCCTTTTTATACTACTGCAGACTCCCACAACCTCCTCATGCCCTCCCACATGTTAAGGTTTTCCAAAGCCCCTTCTACCGACGTGTTACCTCTTCCACTAATACCCCAGCTGCTCACCGCTCCATGTTTGGGTCCTAAGGTTGGCCAGATCTGGATGTCCATAGGCTCACTGAAAACCTAGAGCTCTGCCGAAGCTTGGGGCAACCACTGCACCGAATGCTATGGGACACCAGCACCAATGCTCGCCTCATCTGCCCTTTCCCATAGTGAAAGGGCAGATAGTGTGATAACTTACTTATGCAATCTATTATCTTTTCTCTGCCAAGAAATCTCTGTATCTATGACTGTAAGGCTTGTGTTGTTTGCAGTGTGTGTTTTTATCCCCCATGACAACCCAAAACATATCAACATACTAACCTGAACCACTCAGAATGAGCTATGTAGATAATACCTACACATGCAAAGCAGTGTCTTGAAGCTATGCGGCTATTGACACCACCCAACATAACAATCACCTCTGTAAAGGCCACAACCTGGCACATTTCAATGGAAAAGACCTTCAAAACCAGCATCCCTAAAGATAGTTCACTACAAAGAGAGCCACAAGATTTAAAGCATCTTAATTCTCTCATGAACGATCACTACACTCCTCAAAGGTGAGGCTGATTTCAGATACTAAACACTGAGACTCCAGGGCAGCTTGACTTTGATTAATAGGATATGCAGATTAATTACAGAGCATATGGAAGTCAGATCCCATTGTCCTGTAATAGACGGACCATCAGACAGCCTCCCTGACCTGAGACCGCCTCTCCGGATTCCCTGGCTCCCATCCGTGTGTCATGCCGCATTATTACTCCAGTCTCTCACATCATACCTGCACCTTCTGCACCGACTGCTCATTGACCAATTCTCACATCTGAACTACAAAGCCCTGAAAAAGCCAAGGTCTGCGAGCCAAAGAAGGGGCGAAACATGTACTGGCATCTTCTCAATATCACCTAGAATTATTACATGCAAGAGTTTCAAGAACACTGAAAAATAAAGAAAAGAATTGAAAACAAGATGAATAATGAAGTAGATTCTAAATTTCTGTTTTATGTTATTTACTGTTTGCTTTTGTCACTATATTGAGTCTGTGATTTAACCTGTGATACACTTTGGTATTATCATTCGTTCTATCTTAAATTCGTAATGAGGGGGAAAATAGCACGGTTACTACATCACACCATCTTCCAATCACTCTGCACAAGGAAGGACAAGCACAGCTGACTCAGCACCACACACCACAAAAGAGAAGACACAATTGGTACAACTACATCCCTCATTACTCAGATGGTTTGTCAGTATCTTTCAAGACGTGTTCCCACGTGGAAATCCATGATGATCACTCACAGCAGACATTGGCAGCAAGTGTGACAGGGAGACAACGCAGAGTAAGAGCAACAACACACCAACGCTAATGAAACCTTGGCAAGACTTAACAGAAGGAATACTAATTCAACAGACACCCACGCGATCAGGAAAAGGCACCTCAAATTAATGTAGGAGTACACAGAGACCAGTTGAGTCCGACTCCTATGTGGCCCGATCGCCTCATTTCCGGCCCGTCGACAGGCCAGCAACAACAATGCAGCCTTTGCTTTCTCCCTGCCATTTTCATTTCATTTACTGTGTGCTGTCTGCCTCTTTTCCTTCAGTGTTTCATTCAGTATGGCATGTGTTTCTGCCGATGCCCATGTTCCTGCAATTGGCTGCTGTGTGACGTTTGGCTTTGTGCACAGGTGAGATGTTCCTGTCATACAGGAAGTAACTGTGTTGTCTATCAGATGGCTCGGTGGACTAATGCATCCAATTTAGAGATTTGTGATTAGCCACATGATCACTCTTTATTATTCCAGAGACTTTCATCCTACCAAGGTCGATAAAATAAACCTTCTGTTGAGAACAAAGAAACACAGGGCTAACGTGCGCTTTCTAAATACATGTTATCAGTGCTCTCCTTTACCTGCCCGGACACAACAGACCCTACTACACACAGTACCTGCAGGATATAAGGTGTAAAAAATGATGTAAAACTTGAAACTCAAGTGTGATAGCTGTGAGCACGTGGGCATGCTAGGTCTCAGGTGAGGCAGGTAATTGCCGTGGGGGCTTTGCTGTTAGTAGTGCTGTCACAGCTGGTGCAGGCCTCTCATCAGGACCACTTCTACGTACATCTGCATGCCCTGATGTGTGTTCATCAATTAATACTTCTGGGTGGGCTGTCAGCAGGAATGCCCACATGAAATCCACGCAAGGGATGTATTGTTATACATTACTTTTACCACGTATTGGCTGTCGAATAGCTTCTTGCCACCCTGCACGGTGGTATAATGTGCCTTCCTGGGCCTTTGGGTGAACGTTAGTCGTATGTGTGTGTAATGTGGCCTGTGCACTGTTGAATCGATTCACTTGTCACAGACCTATCCTTCAGTCACTGAATACACGTATTTTACCTTTGCACATTGACTTCCTTCCACATTTGTCCTTGCATCTATCTCCACTCCATAGAGCCCATGGCAGACTTCATCTTCTCCTGTGGAGGCAGTAAGAGCTCTGCAGAGCAGGCGGACCGGGGTGCGGGCGTTCCTTTTGCTGCTCGCGGAGTAGGGTCCTGCCACGCTTCCAGATGCATCCATCCATCTTTTCTTGCATCCATCTCTTGCCACAAGTAAGTGTTGTAACTATTCCCAATTGTAATGGTACTCACTTTACTGACCTTGCTTGATCAGCCGCAGCAGGATTGGAACACCTGACGCGCTGATTGCCGCGTGTTTCTAAGGGAGTGCTCGACTCACCTGGCCTTGCTGCCAGCTTTACCTAGATGGCCCCAAATGGTCCACAAAAGATTACCTTGAGGCTGAGGGTGAAGTGGCCAACTACCATCTCACCCAAAAGGGTCGTGTTCGCGCTATATAAAACTCTATAAATAAAATAAATAAATAAACCAGATGATTGTATGTCTTTATAATGTCATGGCAGAGGGTCAGAAACTCATCTTTGCTGTGTTTGCTCTGCTGCCTCATTCCTGCCATTTTTCAGCCTGAGTAGTGCTTCATAGCCGCTTGGAGTTGGTGCTGAAGCACAGGTTTGTGCTAGTGCTGTCTACACTAGGAGGCAGGGCCTTGACGCACACTCTTCATTGAGAGTGGTGTGACGTGGCCATCTCTACCGTAGTAATATCATTCTAAAGTATGATCAGCCTTGACAGATTCATTGGCTTCCTATTATAGCATTAGAGCCCGCCGTAGTGAGCTCTTCCAGCCATTAAAGCCCGAGCCAGCATTAAAGGCCTGAGCGGAAGGCGAGAGCCTTTAACAAGGGAGCAGGCCTTTAATGGGCAGTAGATCCTGCTGCGGAGGGCTCTAAGGCTATTAGAATATTTTACCCCTAGAGGGCAGATTGTTCAAATTTGTAAGAGAAAGACAACACGGAGTCCGAGGGGACTGAAATCCCCTCGGGCTACATGAGACCTTTGTTCACAGTAACAGCTGTGAAGGACAACATTGGAATGTCGATGCTCCGGGCTTCTACCAGCCATTAGAAGCATGGAGAACTCCATTGTCTTCAATGGTTATCTCAACATTTCGTAGCGGGCTATATCAGCTATTAAAGGCCTGCTCCAGCGTTAAAGGCCCAAGCCGGAGGCGAGGGACTTTTACAAGGGAGAGGAACTTTAATATCCGGTATAGCCCAGCTACAAAGGGCTATAAGGCCATTAGAACATTCTGCCACTAGAGGGCAGAATGTTCCAACAAATAAAACAAAGGCCTCTCGGAGTTCGAGGGGTTTAAATTCCCTCGACTCCGAGAGGCCTTTCAAAACAACATTGGAATGTTGCTTTGCGGGCCTTTACCGGCCCGTAAAAGCATGGAGCACGCCATTGTCATCAATTGAGCTCCCAACATTCCAATGTTCTAATTAGAAGTAGAGACTTTATAACACTACATGCATTATGCATAAGATTTGTTATTTCAAAGTCCCACGCTCTCATGCCATGAAGGTCAATGAATAGTCTCCAGAGCACAGTCTTAGATTGAGCTCTATGCTGCTGTTGTCATCCCTAAAGTCAAAATTATCAAATAATGATTTAGAGAATTCATTGTTCAAGGCGCCATGGTCTATAAGGATATCACCATGGAAACCAGGCTAAAACCTTGTTCTGTGTGAACTAACTGAGCGAGCATCTCCTCTAACACTTTGTCAAGGTTACTTCAGAGTGCCAACAGATTACTGTATGAGTGAATGTTGTGCTTCTAAACTATCTTAATAAGGCTACTAATCACAATAAGCCATTAACCAGAAAACAAGACAAATATTGCTAAAATACTTGATTAGAGTCCTTGGATGAAAGAAAACATTCCCTGAACAGTGCAAAAACACACATCCATGTAAATGTAGACAATTACTTCAAAAAGATGGATTTCAGAGGTGTCACAAACCTTTGCTAACAAGCAGACACTACACAAAAAGCTAGAAACTTCAGATCATTTTTAATTCAACTGTGCCCTCATCCATAAATCAATGCAATAGTTACATGTATAAACCTACTATTACTCAAGACAATACTTCCACTGCTGCAAATTAACCATGAGTAGATTATACCTCATCATTAATATGGGCCACCTGGGCTGGCTATTAAAATATTATCTGTATGAGCCTCACTATTTTACAGCTTACAAAGGGTACAGATCCAGGTCATGAAATTGTGCCTCATTTTGCCGAAACATGTCGACAACAACTGCGCCCTAAAGCACTTCACTTACTCACAATGGAGCCAGCAAGAACATTCAGGAAATAACAATCAACCAACTTGGGGGCATATCAGAAAGGGCCTGCGATAATTATCGCTCAGCGCTTTCAGCGCGAGGATAATTATCGCAGGATAACGCTGGATTCTATCGCGGAAATAGCGTGCTATAAGCAACGCTTATCTCCCAAGCGATGGAAATCCAGCGATAATCGCACTGCGACCAGCGATACCTTGCTGATAGGGCAGGGTGGTTTTAGCCATGTAATCCACCTCCCATTGGATTACATGGCTAAGTCATGGAAGAGGTGTGGCGCCGCGGCCAGGGCGACTGACTCCGTAATCTGGGGATCACGGTTCGATCCCTGGCGCCGGCGGCAGATTAGCCCAGCACCATGTGACTCTGGGCAATAGCTTGCTTAATCTTCCCGACGGCCCCCAGCGCCTAGAGACCCTTGCTGGTAATTGTTCGCCCTTTACAAATGTGGATTATTATCACAAGCAGGCGTAAGCAAAGTAGCGATAAATGTGGTTAGCGCTACTTTTCTTATTGCTCTGCTTGTTTGCATGCAGCTTGATAATTGGAGAAATGTCGGTTAGCGACATTTCTCCAGTTATTTTGGCACGGAACACCCACTGTGTATCTCATTAGAGATGCAAAGCTGGGCGTTGTTGTAAGGGGCGCTAAATCAGCAAAACATGTGATAGCGTGTCTTTGCTGATAAGGTGATAAAATTATCGCCGCTTTTCGGCCGAAAACGGCAATAATTTTTTATCGCCGCCTTGGTAATATGCCCCCTTGGATCTTATCCAATAATACACTTCTTGAAAGAAACAAAGAGGCAAATCTTTGGGAGTTCCCCGTGGTCCCGAACTCTCAACCTGAAAGAAACTGCATCGTCTTTGTTTCACAACACAAAATTGGTAGGAGGGAGTGAAAATCTTCTGAAAGAGGACATTCAATCCTATTGTACGCTTCAGAATATTGTGCTACTAGATATCGTGAACGAAATATCACAGATGACACTCTGCTGCTCTAAACACAGAGCATACACTTGGGTGTCCAAAGGGGGCCCAGGAGAGCTAGATGCAAGACAAGAAATCAACGTAAGATAAATGTACATTTATTGACTAAATATAAATCACTTCCACAGTTAACAGTCCTCCTACAAGTCTAGCATGGCTGCGGCTCTCCTGAACTACGGTGAACACGACTGACGTAGAGAGATGTTTTGTTCTGTACACAAAGCTCTGCAGGCAAAGGGCCCTTTCAGAAACAGGCATGCAGTAAGAATTGGGCAGGACCTAAAAGTAGCCTAAAGGTGGCGAGACTAGTCCTTAAAGCTAAAGTTGTTGTAAGAAACACTTTAGGTTAAGGGACGCAAACTCTGGAATGCACATGGACAAAATCCGAATGACCAAACCACCAACTTCCTGTTGTAGGAAACCCCTCATTCCTTTAACTGCCTTTTGGGCACCTTATAGTGATCGAAAGCCCAAGGGGCTCCATGGTCGCCACGCTGAAGAAGATGAAAGGGTCAATCAATGTTCCTTAAACTACAAGCTCGTGCGCCCCAACCTATGACCCTTGTGCAGTTGCAACTCTGCCTGTAAGCAGTGTGCTACGGCTGGGGGTCTGCAAAGGGTGAGAACGGTATTAAAATGATGCTTTTTGGGTGTCCCTCACCGAGTGGCTGTCTGACAGCTACCTGACGCAGACTAAACCTATTTAAAGTGCATATAAACACAGCTCAGCCCGATGCCGGGAAGCCGGATCTTATAAAGAACACCACGGAGAGCTGAAAACGGCCCGTAAAATACCAGCATTCCATAAATGTCCTATTAAAGGAGAAAATGCCCAGGAGTGAATTGTATCGCCCGCAGAGCTCTGGCACGGACCACAGAAGTACCTCTTACCGTTTACTGCCCAGCGTAAATACTGCTGTTTTTAAAGAGTGTGTGATTCGCTTGGTGCGTTTACCCCCTGTCATTTACTGCGCTTTCTGCCTATAACAGCACAGAAATGGAAGAGGCCTGTGAAGGAAAGAGGCACACGATTGTGGTAGGGAATAGCGAATCCCGAATATCGACAGGAGAGACTATTGTTACAATATCGAGAGATATATGTATATCACCAAGGTGTATATCACTGAGGTGTATGTGTGTGTATATATATATATATTCACTGAAAAAACCATAGGTTTCACACACGTTATAGTTAGGAATTAGCATTTAAAAAACCTTGCAAATTCACTTAAAAAACCATAGGTTTCACACGTTATAGTTAGGTGGATATTTCACTCGTAAAAAACCAATGAAATTCCCCCGTTATAGTTAGTTCAGATAACTATAACTCGCGCGCCCGCAATCCACTGCTCATGACGTCACATATTACATCACTCATGACATGGTCAGTGGCATCACTCATGACATCACTGATGACATCATCCTTGTGATAGAGTGGCGGTCGCGCGAGTTATAGTCATCTGAACTAACTATAACGGGGTCCTTCAGGGACCCCCTGACAAAGGCTAGGGGGTCAGGAACTCTCTACCCTGCCCCCTTTTCACGTTCGCCACCTTCCTTTTTCACTCTCGCACTGAAAACAAACAAAATGGCGGCCGACACTTCCTGATTTCGACTGATTCGAACGTTGACTAACATGTAACCACCAATCAGAATTACGCTCGCGCACGTTAGGGTGCTCGCACGGTGTGCGCACGGTGCGCGCACCCTGCGCGCGTATAGATATTGATATGCTTTTAAATGCTATTTTCTCAGGAAATACTGAACAGATTTACACCAGACCTGCAAAAGGCACATCCCTGACCTGAGGACTACCTCTCTGCCAAATTTCAAGTAATTCTGTTCTGCCGTTCGGGCTGTAGCTTGGACTAAAGGTCCTATGGAAAAATGCATGGGAAAAACGCGTTTTGGGACCCCCCTTTTTCTCAGCCCCCGCTTGACGAATCCCCCCGAGACTTTCAGGGAAGGAGCGGAGCGGAGCCCCCCACCTATTTTGAAAATTTCGCGAGGATTCGTCAATCGGCGCCAATGTTATTCCAAATAGAATGTTGCGGATTTCCTATGGAAACACGGTCCTAACTATAACTATCTACTGGCGACCGCCAGTAGATAATATATGTATATATATATATATATATATATATATATATATATATATATATATATATACACACACCTACATATGGATATATATGTGTGTGTATATATATATATATATAGTGCCAAGGTATGTAGATGTGTAGTTAAAACATAGAAATATAGAAACTTACCTTATATTTTGTCTCTTAATATTGTAACACTATTCTGTCCAGATGATATGTGTGACTTGACGTTCCCATCTTGCCCCCTGCATCATACCTGTCCATGTTTGAAATGTGAAGCCCTGTGTTGGTTTGGGAGTGGTCATAGCATCCCATGGCTGTTCACATATCAGATGATAATAATTCACATGAACCCAATACGTATCTGTTAGAACTGGGGGTCTCTAGTTGGCTGAGGCAGTTACCTCAGTCCAAATAGGGACCCTTGCTTCTAGTCAGGGAAAGGAGGGGCACACCCTTTGATAACCCCTTCTCACCCCCTGGTAGCTTGGCAAAAGCAGCCAGGCTTATCTTCAAGGCAATGTGTAACGTATTTGCGACCACACTCCCAGTGACACAGTGATAACACCACAAATGGACACCACACTGATGTATGAAAATATCGGTATCTTTATCAAGAAGAAAAATACGGTAAGACCAAACGATAAGAATCCAACATATGCATATTTGTAATATTTACTTTGCCGGTTATTAGGCCAACAAACGCTTGTAGGTTCTTGCAGTATTAATGAACAGTTCACGATGTTCAAATGTGCAATGCTATGCAGTTCGTAATGCAATTCGTATTGTCAGACTAATGCAGTTCCTAATGCAAGAATAATGCAATACTCAATGCAAGGAATCAGGCAGGTCGTAATGCAAGAATAATGCAATCCTCAATACACGTAATCAGGCAGTTCGTAGTGCAGGAATAATGCAATCCTCAATGCACTTAATCTGGCAGTTCGCAATGGAAGTATAACGCACTCCTTAATGCAAGTAATAAGGCAGTTCATAATGCGAGAATAATTCAACCCTTAATGCACGTAATCAGGCAGTTCGTAATGCAAGAATAATTGCAATCCTCAATGCACGTACTCAGGCAGTTCGTAATGCAAGTATAATGCACTCCTTAATGCAAGTAATAAGGCAGTTCGTAATGCGAGAATAATTCAATCCTCAATGCACGTAATCAGGCAGTTCGTAATGCAGGAATAATACAATCCCTAATGCAAGTAACAAGGCAGTTCGTAATGCAGGAATAATACCAGGCCGATCGATACGATTAGCGCGGGCACCACTAGGCCCCAGCCACAGACAACAGTCCTGAACTTTCGAGGGCAGCGCCGGAACTTCCGGGCAGGCCCGGGCCGCTCGAGGACAGTGGGAGAGAGACGGAAGCACTCCTGTACTTCTCCTGCATGCCTCCCCAGGCCACACACGCTTGCGGCTCCCGACCAGAGTCCAAGCCTTACCTGGGGGATGCTCTGCCTTGCTCTCTCTCTCTCTCCCAACTCATTGATCGTCCGGCTGGGCGCTTCCGATAATGACGCAGCTCCGATGCAAGGCAACACTGTAGCCAGACAGGTTACGGCGCCGCCTTCTCCATTGCTGACGATCTTGGGCAGATTCCTTTTGCGAACAACGATCACGATTACCTCACAGGTTCTTTAGCTTTACGAAATCCTTCAGCACGTTGCAGCTCGGGCCGGCGACGACGATCTTGATCCGCAGCCTCAGTTACGATGACGGCTCGGGCCACAAACAGTTACACAGCAGCATGAACAATGATTCATGCTGCGGGGGCACTGCAGTTACGGGGCACTTTCCAACCAGCACCACGGACCCCACGGCAGTTTAGGGCTGCACACACACACGCACAAAGCATCGCTGAGACTCGGTTGGGCTTCGGGTCACACAGTCCTGGGGCAATGCTTATGAAGGTCTCAGGTTGCAAAAAGCACATGCACACAGTGCTGCTGGGACACACTTGGAAACTTTGATTTTCCTGAGTTTCCACAACAGGGAGCCAGCTCTCCTCGGGTCCTTAGACACAAATTACTTCGGGACACAGCACACAGCAAAGTCCTTTCAAGCAGGGGGACACAGCACACAGCAAAGTCCCTTAGCCTCTCCTTAGTTGAAGCAGCAAACTGCAGGCCAGCCCCAGAACACACAGCAAGGGTCAGTCCTTCTCTTCAGTCTCTTCAGCTGTTCTTCCTTGGCAGAGGTTCCTCTTGACCACAAAGTAGTTTCAATCCTTTTCAGTGTGGATTGCAGTCTAAAGTTCAGGGGTTTCAGCTCTCATAGTTATACCCCTAAATGTCTTTGAAGTCTTTGTGTTCAGGGGGCACTGACCCCTATTCAAACCAGTTCTGAGTGTCTTCCTTTGATAGTGGGGTCTGGTTCCTAAATCACTCAGCAGTAGGTTGAGCCTTTCTTTAATGGCAGCAACCCCGGCCTCTTCACCACCAGGGGTTAATCCCCCCCTACACTCCAGATGCAGGTCAGCCTGTTGCTGTCTCACCTACTCCTCCCCTGGGTCAAAACATTTCCCAGATCCTATCACATTCACATCCAGACAGTCAATCCACAACCAGGCAGAGACACACAGAATTGTTAGAACAAAAAAACAGCCACTTCTAAAAGCGTGGTTTCTAAACACACAATTCAAAAACCACCTTCACAAAAAGATGTGTTATTAAATGGTGAGTTCAGGCACACTAAACTTCACCTCTCCATCTTAAGCCTATGGGAAGATAGGCTGGAAACATATTACACAGCCTTCCCCATTCTGTCCTATGGGCAAAATGGCCTTGCAACAGTGAAACACGAAATGGAGAATATTTCACTGTCAGGACATGGTAAACACTTCAGTACATGTCCTACCTTTCACAGACACTGCACCATGTCCAGGGGGTACCTTGGGCCGACCATAGGGGTGTCTGATGTGCATGGAAATGGAAGAGTAAGCCCTGGCAAGTGGGTACACTTGTCAGGACAACATGGCAGTTAGCAAACTGCGCGCAGGCACTGCAGTGGCAGGCCTGAGTTCTCTCTTTTGGGCTACTTGTGTGGGTGGCACAATTAGTGCTGCAGGCCAACTAGTAGCAATTGCATTACCAGCCCTGGCGCACATAATGCACTTTACTAGGGACTTTACTAGTAAGGCAAACATACCAATTAAGGACAACCAACTACCATAACACTTTACACAGGGAGCACTTGCACTTTGAAACTGATCAGCAGTGGCAAAGTGCCTAAAGCATCTAAGTCGGCAACGTCATGTCAGACAAAAGGTCTAGGGGGAAGGCAAAAGGTTTAGGGAACTTTAGCCAAAAAAGGCCATGTCCAGCAGTATCCACAACAATCCATGTCATCTTCCCACAGTCTCTATCATCCAATGACATTCCACAGGTCTTATAACAACCCACACTAATTCACAATCCATCAGTCACACAACATCAATCTATGCTTTCCGACAGTTTACATTATCCAACAGTATTTCACACACGTCATTATATGATCATTCACTTTTCATACTAAGTTCGTTCAATACATATTTAACAAACATTCTTTCCATTTTATGAGAAGACACTCCATCCATGATCGAACAACAGAGCACAGTCATCAGGTAATGCTTGCCCCTTAACAATCTAAAGATCATTCAATGACAATCAATATCCTCCAGTTCTTCTCCCATGGCAGTTCATGGTTTCTTTCCTAGCAGTATAAATATCCTCTGTCAACAGGCCCTTTCCCCTTGCTCAACTATCCACCTGCCTTCCATCAGCATTATTCATTGGCAGTTCCAAACCTCTTGACATACATCCTCCTTCTAAGCCTTGTCTCCAAATTAGATGAATCTTACTTCTCCAACAGTCAATGCATCCACCCATCACAGTCTTCTCCCATTATAGTCCATGCCTCATGCATGAGAGTTCAGGCGTCCTTTCTTGTCCAGCGAGGATGAGTGTACTGTCCTGGGAGACACGTGTAGACTGTTGTGGAAGGACATGTTGACTGATGTAGTGTGGAGTATTCTTGAAGGGTTGACTGGACCCTCATGGAAAGATGGATTGGCTGTCATTTGGAAGGAGAATGGGAGGGCATGTTAGTGATCATATGAGGCCATTGGGAGTGTTGTGGCAGGACATATAAACTACTACTCCGCCCTACACAATCATTTTTTTGGGACTTGATAGTAGTTAATAACTTATTCTTTGTGTAAAGGCTCATTTTTTAGGGTTCGGGTACATAACTGACCGACATGCACTATTTGTTGCACCAGCTAAGTTTTTTTGTCTCTATTATCATGTATATGGATGCACTTTTCAACTCTAAAATTAAGTATGTATTTGTCCCTTTGTTTAAATGGACAAATATGCAATTTAATTCAATTGAAATCACAAATATTATCAACCATAACTGAATTGACTGCAGATCCTAAAGATGTAATTTTCCAATGATTTTTCAGCATCAGTCTGCTCCTCATAAGGAGAGAGCAGAGCTCTATTACATGATAAAATCCTCTACCCTCATTTGTTTCATTTACTGCTGTTCTAATCTGTAAAAAGAAAGATTTATCTGTATATAATGTAGCTTTTTCTGTGCTTTTACAATGTCTACATACTATAAGCCCAGCGTAAACAAAAAGCCCAGCGGGGAAGAAACAGTACTTAGGAGTTTAATGTAACACTAATTATCTACATTTTATTATGTAAACAAACGTAATGTTCTACAAAAAGAACATCTGTATATCCCTACATATCAAATAACTATATAATATGCAAAGATTTTGTTGTTTAAATTCATACATCATTAACCCCTTCGACGCTCATGACGGAGCGGTTCCGTCATGAGCGTCGGTTGCGCTGTGCGCATGACGGAACCGCTCCGTCATGGCCCCGCCCGCGCTCAGAACCTTCAGCACCGCGCGGAAATCCACGCCGCGCTGAAGGGGTTAAGACAGTGGTTCCCAAACTTTTGACTCCTGAGGACCCCCGTTGAGTCACCACTGTATGCCAGGGACCCCCAAGCAATTTGTAGGATTTAAATTTCAAACATTAAAACAGTAATTCAAAAACTATTAACACACGTGTGCACACAAAACAAATACTCTAATTACTAATGATTTTAGGTGCATATTTACAAACCCCTATCACCATGGGAACATCACTTTTTGAGACGTTCCAGTGGCGATACGGGCTTCGCCTTATTTACAAGGGAGTGTTAAGCCTTAACGTGGCTTAACGCTGCCTTGTAAATAAGACCCCCTTTCACCCAATGCTTAGTGTGAAAGGGGTGGGCAGTGGGTGTTGCGGTGGGCGTTTCCCCTACAACACCCATTGATTTTGACGTGGCCCCCTATTTACAAGGGCAGCGTAAATGGGAGGCAGCGCCAAAATTAAGACCAGGGAAAACCTGGTCTTAACTTGGCGAAACAAGGAGAAATGCTTAATTTCTCCTCGTTTTTGCAAAACGCCTTCTTTAAAAATCTTTTTAAAAAAAATTACATTTTGTAACTTCCATATGTGCTGCTTTAATCAGCACACATAGAAGTGACAAAACGACATTTCAAGATTTTTTATGTGCAGGAAGGGGGACCTTCCTGTACATAAACAATCTTCCCCTGTTAAGTGTAACACCGGCGCAGGGGAAATGCAGGGCTGCACCATATTCTTGTAAATATGGTGCAGCCCTGCGTTTCTGAAGTGGCGGAGTGTGTTAAGCCAAGGAGGCTAACGACCCTCTCCGCCACTTCTGTTGTATTAAATATTGAAAGCATTTGCAAGAAAACGAAAAAAGTTAATGGGAAGGTTGGTGCTGCATCTCCGTGACTAACTTTTCAATGGTTGGTTTTATTTCGCAGTACGAGGCTCCTGCTCCTGCCAGGGCCAGACTGGAAATCCAAAGCAGCCCTGGCAAATGATTTCAGACCAGTCCCCATACGGTGCACACCAAGTGCAGTGAATGAGCCTGACCACTACAAAGGGGGCTTTGGGAGGCTCTCCCCCCAAAACATTTAGGAAACAATGGTGCAGTCTACAACACATTGTATGTTGAATTGTATTAGCTTTTAAAGAATAGTAAATGAAGACCTGACTATGCACCAGAATTCGACAATCTTTCTGGGGGTTCTTCAATGATTCCCCCGCTATCACCCTCCAACAGTGCTTCTCATCTCCCCATAGCCCCTCTGTCACCTGTATTTCATTTTGTATAGCATCTCTCATACCATTGTAGGATGTCAGAGCACTTTACATCACACACATAGACAGTGAGTCATACGTGTAAATCAGTGTATAGAAAATGTTACATAAGGCAAAGGGGACTACAAGGTGTAGAATTCACATGTCATTCTTACTGGTAGGCATTGTTAAGGAGTTCTTGGTCTGGAGAAGCACAAACTCATGATTCAGAACATAACACAGTGGTTAGCATTGACTTTAACACTAAAAATGTATTTCCTCCCAAATAAACCTTTTTAGCAGCATCAGGATAATGAAAGACTGGGAAAAAACATAAGTCACTAACTTGTACCTTGCAGTTTGCAAGCAGCTGTTTGATGACAGTTTATAGGTCACTGTGCTAGATTACGATTGTCCCTAATGAACTGCACAGTAAAAAAAAGAATCTCTCTGACAAAAGAAGTAACCCACTGACCTATGCATATAAAATACTGTTTTTTAAAAGGTATGGTACATGTTCTTTGCAGTAGGCATTTTAACCCTCTGCGCTACATTCGATAAGTCAAAGCTGCCACTGGACAAAACTCTCATCTCTCTCCAGCAGGGACATTAATCACTGGTGTTATCTTGACACTTTTATTGTTCTTTGAAAACTGCTAATTAAACAAGATACTTTGCAGTGCTTTCAAAACTGCTGCCTGCAGACCCCCTAGGAATGTGTCAGGGACCCCTGGGGGTCCGCGGACCACAGTTTGGGAAACACTGGGTTAAGACATTAATTGGAAAACATATTGGAGACAATTGTATCACTGGATCATATGGAATTCATGCCTGTATCTACATTTATTCCTCAGTTAGTCCTAAAATCCTGGATTCTTTCAAAAGATTGGTAACCAAAGTATTGAAAACAGATTCTTGATTAAACAAAACATCAGTAAAACTTGACGAATAAATAGAAAGTCACACTTGACAAATTCATCAGACACACAACTGTTACTGTGAAAATGGAAGGTCAGTGGGTGGTCTCCTAATTTCTCTGTAAACACTGTGGAGTGACATGTCAATCAAGAGAATACCTCTAAATGGGAGGTGACAGCTGAATTCAGTGAAATCTAGAGAGTACTTTTGCGAAAGGGTTTTGACATGGGATATATCTCCACTAACACCCAGCAAATTCAATTCAATAAAGTTGAAGAAGGAGGAGGAGCCTAGCGCGCAACCAAGATGGCCGCGTAGGTGCGAGGCTCCCGAGGACCTCCGCGACCTCCTGAATTAATCCTGGAGATATCCTGTCCTTGTTGAGGGGACTGTGTCGGTGAACCCGAGCTGAGGCGCCACCCGTTTTTTGGGCTCGAATCGGACCCCGAACACCGGTGGGAGCATCGATTGAAGGTTGCGGCCTTCTCCTCGCCGGCCCCCCGGATTGGAGTAGTGGGGCGATCCGGGGACGAAGTGAATAACAGCGGCGAGCGGGGCTGGGCGACTCGCGTACCCCGCACTTTCACTTTCGCTTTTGCACCCTCCTTGCCTCAGGCGGGGTCGGGCTGCGGAGCGGGGTGCGGTGGTGTTGCCTTGTCCAGGTGCCCGGCTGACCCGCCGGCGGTGGGTTGACCCGCGGCCCGGTGGCCGCCCCCGCCCCCCCCCCTGACACCCGTGATTTGGTGTGGCGGCCCGTTTGGAGATCTTGGCACGACGGTGGAAGGGCCAGCATGTCCACCAAACAAGATGGCGACCGGACGAAGATGAAGACAACCCGCCGTGGCACGGCGCACCAGGCCAATAGTATGGATCGCTATACGCTCCAGAAGGGTTCTCCGGAGATATCGCGGTCATCCCTGGTGGGCCCGACGGAGGCGCCTGCCCAACCGGTGGACCTGACCCTCCGGGACGTCATGGGCGCCATCGCAGAGATGAAGGCCTCAGTGGACCAGCGTTTCGATACCCTGGTGCAAAAAATTGACTCGGTCCTGGTGGATGTGGGCCTTGTGAGGGCAGACTTGTCAAAAACGAACGACCGAGTTGACTCCCTGGCCCACACCACAACGAGCCTCACGACGGACGTGGTGGCCCTCCAGAAGGAGGTGCGCCGGCTTGGCCAGGCGAGCGCCCTGATGGACCGGCGACTGGAGGATTCCGAGGGTCGGGCCCGGAGGAACAATGTTCGCATTATTGGTGTGCCGGAGGGCCGAGAGGCGGAGGCGGCAGATCTCTTCGTGGAAGAATTGATCCTGACCCATCTCCAGCCCCGGGGGCTGAGTAAGCTTTTTGCGGTGGAGCGTGCCCACCGGGTCCCTGGGGGCCGCCCTAAGACCGGTGCCCCGCCGCGGCCTATTATTGCCCGGATTTTTAATTTCCGGGACAGGGATGCCATCCTCCAGACCTCCAGGCAACAGGGACCGGTCAGGCTGGACAACATGGATGTACACTTCTACCCAGACTTTACTCCGGCGGTCCAGAAGCAGCGACAGAGCTTTCTTGGTATTAAACGTCGCCTAAGGGACCTAAACCTCAAGTACTCAATGCTCTTTCCGGCTAAGCTGAGGGTGGAGGTGGATGGCCGTACGCACTTCTTCGACCGGCCCGAGGCGGCTGGGGACTGGTTAGATACTTTGCCTGGAGATCGGGGTGGGGGGGGCGCGGCGGGCGGGGAGGGCCCGCCGGATCAGAATTGAGGGGTGACTGTATAGGCCTTGCTCTGGATATTGTTCCTTTACCATATATTGCTTTCGTATGTTCCCCTCCCATGGAGGTCGGGTGGGGTCTGCTGGGGGCTTCCCTCCTCCTCTGGGGGACTAGTTAGTACTTAGCTATGGGGCGACAGGCACACTGCACTTTGGGGGGGCTGTCTGGGCTCATGCAGGGGTGCAGGGAGGGGGGAGTTCTGTTGGGACCGGGGGGTGGGGGGGGTGTGTTGTTTGTTAACACCGCAAGGCAAACCCGCAACTGTTTTGTTGTTTTTAAGATGCTCGGTGGGGGGCGACCGATTGTTTTGACGTATGATGGGGGGTAGGGATTTGATTGTGTTGTCATGGAATGTTAACGGCCTGGGGGATAGGATTAAGCGTGGTGTGGTCCTGCAGTATTTAAAACGTATTTCACCAGATGTTGTCTTCCTGCAGGAGACACACCTTATAGGTAACACCTTTCATGCAATGAATCGGCGGGGATATCGTTTGGCGGCCCACTCCGGCTTCACTTCGGGCTCGCGGGGGGTGGGTATTATGGTCAAGAACTCGCTCCCGTTGGAGATTGACGAGGTGCGCCATGATGAGAGGGGACGTTACACTGTTCTTGTGGGACGAATGGAGGGTAGAGTGTTTATCTTTATATCAGTGTACGTCCCGCCTGGGTTACAAGCCACTACATTTGCGGACCTGGGGCGCCTCCTTCTGGACCTTCCGGGTGGCCTGTTGGTGGTTGGAGGGGACTTTAACGCGGTTGCCTCTGGGTCTATGGATCGCCATCCCCCGAGGGACCTCCCCCGGGCACAGGCGTGGCTGCCCGGCCTTTTAG
Source organism: Triturus cristatus (assembly GCF_964204655.1). NCBI lineage: Eukaryota > Metazoa > Chordata > Amphibia > Caudata > Salamandridae > Triturus > Triturus cristatus. The sequence goes on along the minus strand of NC_140590.1, from coordinate 1,654,307,644 downwards.
ACACGCTGGGCCTGGTGGATTGCTGGCGCTTAAAGCATCCCGTATTGCAACAGTACACCTTCCACTCGGGGGCCCATGGTAGCCTCTCGCGGCTTGATTACATCCTTGTCCCGGCGGCCCATGCAGGGAGGGTGGGGGAGGTGCGCCATTTGGCACGGGGTATCTCAGACCACTCCCCATTGTTGTTGCATTTCGATGTCTTCCCGAGGGGGGATGGCAGGGTGGCCCCGATCAATGCATGGTATTTGCGCGACCCCACCATTCGTGCCGACTTGATCAAATCCTTACAGCGCTATTTCGATGAGAATGTGGGGTCGGTCCCGTCTGCCATCTCCCTGTGGGAGGCTTTCAAGGTGGTTCTTAGAGGGGAGGCCCTCTCCTTTATTTCCAATGCCCGGCGGCGCGAGCGGGAGGAGGTGACCCGGGTTGAGGCCGAGATTGCAGAACTGGAGGGTGACCTGGGGAGCGGGGTAACAGACGCTAAGCTGCATGTTTTGCACTTAAAGCAGGCGGCCTATCGGGCCCTCGTCACGGAGGCGGCCAGGGGCCTCAGTAGAGAGCAGCAGGGGCGATTGTATGATGTGGGTGACAAGGCTGGCAAATTGATTGCGTGGTTGGACAAGAGGGAAAGAGCGAGCCGCGTGGTGCCTTTGATTGAGAGCGTGGATGGTGTGTGCGTCACTGAGCCGGAAGCCATTGTCTCCTGCTTCGCGGATTATTTCCGCGAAGTCTACTCCCCGGTTTCTCCCTGCTCGGAGGAAGATTCCCATGCCTTGCTTCGGGACATCGCACTGCCCTCCCTTACGGTGGAGGACAGGGATTCGCTGGATGCCCCGCCCACCTCGGACGAAATTGCCTCGGCTATTCGCTCGGTTGCATCCGGCAAGGCCATGGGCCCCAATGGTATTCCCATTGAGCTATACAAGCTACGCCCGGATGTGTTGGCGCCCCACCTGCGCGCGATGTTCCTTGCGGCCCACTCGCAGGGCTCCCTCCCGCCGGACCAGCGTCTGGCTACAATTGTGGTGATCCATAAGGAGGGGAAGCCCCGTGAGCGGGTTACATCCTATAGGCCGATTTCGCTTCTGAACGCGGAGCCCAAAATCCTCGCCAAGGTGTTGGCCAACCGGTTGGTTGGCGTGGTGGGCGATTTGGTCCACCAAGACCAATCGGGCTTTATACCACATCGCAACACGGCGCTTAATCTGCGGCGCTTACACGGGGTGCTCGCACGTGTCCCGTTTGTGCGGGAGCCGGCCATCTTGGCGTCCTTGGACGCCACCATGGCGTTTGATACGCTCGAATGGCCATATATTTGGGCGATGCTGGCGAAGTTTGGGTTCGGCCCGGGTTTCGTCAGCTGGGTCAAATTGCTATATTCGGGCCCGTTGGCGCAGGTGGTGGTGAATGGGCGAGTATCTGCCCCATTTGCGCTGGGGCGGGGCACGCGACAGGGTTGTCCCCTGTCGCCTCTCCTGTTCGCCCTGGCCATGGAGCCCCTGGCGGAGTGGCTGCGGTGGCACCCTTCTATCCGTGGTCTCCGCTGGACCCCCGAGCATGAGGACCGCGTGTCCCTCTATGCTGACGATATCCTTTTGTATCTCGCCTCCCCGCGCAAGTCACTGATCGTCCTGGTTGACGTTTTGCGCTCCTTCGGTCGCAACTCAGGCCTGGTCATCAACTGGGCGAAATCCTGTGTCTATGTGCTCTCCGGGGAGGCCCCGGTCCTGCCACGGGACTGTCCGATCCAGATTGCCTCCCAGGGTTTCCGGTACCTGGGTATATATATCACTCTTGACCCGGAGGCCCGCTATGAGCGGAACTTGTTGCCCCCCCTCCAGCGTCTGAGGGAGGACGTGGTGCGCTGGCGGCGTCTGCCGCTCTCGCCGCTTGGCCGAGCGGCCTTATTTAAAATGATGTCCCTGCCGCGCTTCCTCTACGCCCTCCAGAATACCATGGACTTGGCCCCGGCACGCTACTTTCGCGAGGTGGAGGGCCTCCAGCGGCGCCTGTTCTGGGACGGGAGGCCGCGTATTGCTCTGGCTAAATTGACGCTCCCGTGGTACGATGGAGGGGTCGCCCTCCCGGACATCAAACGGTATTACTGGGCCTCCCAACTAGCTGCAATTAACCATGGCCTTTACGGGCCCGCCTTGAACCCGGCATTTGAGATGGACAGGACGCTTCTGCCCGGTGGCGATTATAATCGAGCGCTCTACTCTGGCGCGCCCGACTCCCATTTGACGGGACCGACGCGTGTCATGGTGCGTGTCTGGCACGCGGCTAATGCAGCTATGGGGTGGAAGGACCGTTTGACCCGAGCGTCTCCGCTGTATGCATCTGAGAGGTTGGGCTCCCTGTGGACGTCGAAGGGCTTCGAGAAGTGGGACACGATCGGAATCAGCACGGTGGGAGATCTCTGGACGAGGGGGGGATTCAAAACTTTTGAGACGCTGCAGGCGGAGTTTCAGCTGCAGGGCAGTGAGTACTTTCGGTACCTACAGGTCCGCCATGCGCTGGGCTCCGTCTTCCCGGATGTTGCATCCATTCCGGAGTCTTCCCCCCTGGAGGACAGAGTGCTAGATGGCCATGTCCCGGACAGCACGATCTCCCTCATATACAAAAAATTGATTAACGATAGATCGTGTCTGCTGACTAGTCTCCGCGAGGCTTGGGTTGCCGACGGGCTGGAGCTGGACGACGAGGATTGGATTTCCGCGGTGGCCTCTCCGAAAGAGGTGGCCATCCCGGCTCGCCTTCGTTTCGTCCAGCTCAAGATCCTTCACCGGGTCTATGTGACGGGGCCAAGGCTTTTACGTATGGGTTTTGCCGGTGATGGAATGTGTAAGCGTGGCTGTGGTGCGTTGGCGACTTTCATGCATATACTGTGGGAGTGCCCGAAGGTGGAGCGATTCTGGCGTGGTGTGCATGAGGTTCTACGAATGGTTACGCGTGTCGCGCTGCTGCCTGAAGCGAGGAGATGCTTGCTGAATGTCTGGGAACCAAATGACTACTCGGTCCCGCAGGCGCGGTGGGTGACTCTGGGATACATGATAGCCAAGCGTGATATTGCCCAATTGTGGGGATCCCAGAGGCCCCCTGCGGTGTCGGCCTGGAAAGAGCATATGGATTGGTGTATGTTTCGTGAAAAGGTGGTGTATGTGGCGAGGGGTAAGCCTGGGGCGTGGATGAAACTCTGGGGCCCCTGGAACGCCTACCGCGGGGGTATTTGTGAGCCGCCGCTGCTACCAGCGGCCTCGCCGGCTCCGTCTCCCTAGATGGCGCCCCTCCCTTGGCCGCGGGCGCGCGGTCCCCCAGTCCCTGATCTACTCCCGTCCCCCTCTTCAGAATTTTGCTGCTGGTTTGGATCCCCCACTTATGGAGCACGTGTTGTCACTTTGGATCGAGGGTTGCCTTGCGGTTGTGGTTTGTTTATGTTGTTTTGCATTAAGAAAATGGAACCGTACTGTGGGCATGGAGCTGTGAGGCCTGCACCATTGATCACTCCTGTCTTCCTACTGTGCACCGCTGAGAAAATTTTTTGCTGTATGTATGTAATATGCTTTTGATGCTCTAGCGGCCGGCCGTGTGGTTGTAGGCCCATACCTGTAACTTCTATAAACTGCAATAAACGGTTTCAAAAAAAAAAAAAAAAAAAAAAAAAAAAAAAAAAAGTTGAAGATATCCTAAAATCTACGTGTTCCCAAAATCCTCAAATATATCATTATTTCCGAAGTGGTAATCATAAGCAGTATTGATTCTATACATCATCCTACTGAAAAATATATTTGTATAAGAGATAGTGAAAAAGAGATATTATTATGCAAAGGATCCTACTGATCCAGAAGCTTACAGCAGTCTACACAGATAGATGAAAGAACATTATTTTTGTACTGTAGATGTAAATACTCTGTACAAGCCAATCACACATAGTGATATAATCAGGGTGGTTGAAGGGATCCTTTTGTGAAAAAACGAGTTGACAAAGCAATTATTTACAATTATTGCACTTTTATTTGTTTTATCACTATTTCATTGGACAAAATCAGTAGTATCTCCAACATAAGTGAACCTCAGAGGGCTCATGAACGCTTTTACTTAAATACCCAAAGAAACTTGAAAATAAAAGAAATAATGTCAAAACCCACGATGAAGACTCAGAGAAACAGTGCAGTCTTAACAAGAAACAACAAATAAACTTTTCTATGCCCAACTTGAGGCCATTGCAGTTCCATCATAAATAGAGGAGATGTTACACTTCCAGACAGTGGCATGAATAATAAATTAAATGATTAAGGCCCGGGCGTACAAAGCCATTTTGCAATTGCAAAACTAGCAATTCAGAAAAACACAGAGATTGTGACCACAACATGTCTTCTTTCAAACTCCATTTTTCAAATCAGAAAAGCCTTTACGACTCCCAAAATGGAAATCTGGGAGCTATAATTTTGTTTTTTCTGTTTGGGATTGCAGACACAAGGATTTTGGTCCAAGCAGGCCACCATTCTTGTGTTTGTAGCGATCACCGATGCTCGCAAACAGTGACCTTCCTAATTAATATTAATGAGGAAGGCTGTTCTGCAACAACCACAACTGGAGATTTTGTAATGTGATTAGTGCAAAGGTCACTTTGTAAAATCAAAGGCAGGTTGCAAACAGTTGGTGTGCAATTTGTGACCTGTTTTTTAATATGTTGGGCCGCATGCGATACATGCAATTATGTATGAATTTTAATGCCATGACGGTTGCTCACATATGTTGGGAACACTCAAAGAAAATTTACAGCTTGAATACATATACACCAAAGCAACACCCACAATGAAAATCTAAAGTCTCTCATGGCAGTAAATCAGTGAGACACAATATCGAACAACTGAAAGGCTAAATACTTCAAGTGATAAAAAAAATCAACCAAACAGAAAGTAAAAAGAAAGTACTTTTACAAACAGAAAGATAAAATGACTGCAAAGATTATACTCAAAAGATTTATATTACAAATTCGAATTTCGACTTTTCCTCTGAAGAACTATAAACAGAACTGTCAACCAAAACTTCTGAAAAACCATAACACAGAACACCAAAATTGACTCACGTCACAGATCCTAGTGGTCCCATGGCATACAGAAATGGATAACAGCTAAGACTGTTTCCACAGCACTAGTAGATGGAAGTCCTTGGCAGATCCAGTTTGGGCACCAGAACAAAATTGAAGAAAAGACTAGCTAGGGGAAATATTTAAGACACTGAAATTCAGTTGTGGGTACAGAACGGTAGTGGTGCTTTTCTTGTGTTTTTTTTTTTATTATAGTTTAAATTAAGAAACATCATCTAATCGAGCACTGCATGCTCCTGATGAAAAGCACGCTAAGGCCTGTAATGCCAAAACGACATGACATTATTTGCAACTGCAGCCATATATTACACTCACGTGTAATTTTTTAACAACAATATAAGTGATATGATTTTGATGATTTATGATATTTAAATGAATCAACTTGATAAAACCTCAAAATGGTGGACACAAAATCAACTTATTTATGATTCAAAAACAAAAATATTACATAAATAAAAACAAAAATATTACACGTATGAAAAACAAAAATATAAAGATACAAATATTTCACAAATATAAAAAAACAAATATTTCACAAATATTTTAAAAAAATTGCAGAAACATTTGATAAAATAGAAAGAAGACCTTAGCAGGTACAACAGGTTCAGTACTGGGGCCATTAAGAGTTGCGAACAGTGCAGGGAATGGTTTAAAGTCGGGCACGGGTCAGCTGGTCCTATCCTTAACCACACTACGAAATAGAAATTGAAAAATCACACTTCCACAAATATCATCTTATTAACTCCTATCATCTGAAAACAACACAAAGGGAGCAGCTGTACCTTTTATGTTCCACCGCGACACAACTCACTTACTCCCATGACCATCAAAATCACTTCTTTCCATCAGACGTTGAGAGCCCATCACCTTGTAAATTAAGTCGCAGGGCATTCTCCGATTTTGCACCTTAGTTTTGAAATTCTCTCCCCTTCTCATTCCATTCTGAAATTAACCACTTACATTTTCATAAGACTCTTACATCAGATTACTTCCAATTAAACATTTTTCTGTCTGCTTCTTCCTCTAGTTCCTGGACACCCTTTTGAGTAAATGCTAGTGCTTTATAAATGTTCACTCAATCATCTGCTAACGAAATTTCACAAAAGTTAACATTATGCAATAAGAAACAGACATGCTTGAAAAGCAACCATCAGCGTGAGGGACACAGAAAGTAATTCCAAGCAGGGAAAGCGAGTCGCGCATCTCTGATGCAGAAGTCACATGAACATGGCAAAGATATCATGCCTCTTGTTGGTGCATTATTTAGGCTCCAAAAGTAATTGGAGGTCTGCTAGGACTACAAAATCAACATTTCAGACAGTTATTTGTGTCTCACACATTGCAAAGGCCTGGGTTGGATATCTAGCTTATCGGGCATTTCCTAGAGGACTGGAGACACATGACGCATAGCTGCCAAGTTTCTCTGGCCCATCCGAGACAAGCTACTCCGAACCAGATTTTCCTTCTACTGGGACTTGTTGTTATTGTTTTATAATGGAATGCACAAGAGTACAACTCCCAGAATACAAAGCAAAGTACTGGACTGGAGCAGTTAATCATGTCAGGACACAGGACACTTGGCCAGGCTGACATGAAGACAGTTTTAAGACCCAAGGCCTCTGCCTCTATTAGTCTTTACATTGCCCCCAGGGTTTATAGCAGTAGGCACAGTGGGGGACGAGCAGAGGGAAGGAGGGAGGGAGGGACAATAAAACACAAAAGGCGAGCTGATTTGAGCATTTTTGACCACTGCTGCTTTTGGTTCCCATTCTGGCCCTGCACATTGGTAGACTTAATTTTAATGTGCCTGTAAGTAAAAGTGGCACCAGTGACGTGTGTGCAAAGATTGCATTAAAAAATGCCCAATTTTACACAGGTTTTTTGAGCTGTCAGGCCACGTAAAGGAGACTCGTTTTCTTTGGATTCATTCTGTTCTCGCATCGGGAGATTGACTACCCCGCATGCTTAGAAAACTGTGGAAATTCACCGGAGCCCCCCTGAGAGCCCACTAAGGATCGTATGTTGTCCGTCCTTCCTTATTCAAGTGCTCGCTTGTACTACTGTCCTGATGAAGACCCCGTAGTGAGGACACCACTCACCCTCCATCCTGTTGGGGTCGAAACGTAGACCATTTCACCTACAAACTCATAGATTGGAAGAATCTAATCAAAAATGTTTCTATGAGTATTGCATATATGGGAACAAACTGACCTGTTTAAGGCTGTAAAGGTCACCGTGTACATAACTGAAATTGTGTACTTGTCACTTCACCTTTACCCTGTCCCTCACCTACCAATTCACTACCATTGCCCCATCCCTCTTTCTTCTCACGTTGAGAGCACTGTAAATACTGTATGCACTATCAATGAATTTGGAATTAATGTATTGCTACTCATTAATGCTTTGATTGACAATCGCATTTAATGCTGTAATTACCTATAGAAATTAAATTTCTGTTTTCTGAATTTTTGAATCCTTTTCCTAGTGGTGAACTACTATTATGTTTTTTCGTATTATGTCTCTCTAAATTATTCTGTTAAAGAAACCACTACCTTGACCATTTCTCTTCACATACTCAATTTTACACCTAGGCCGAGGTGTGACACGTAAAGGAATGATTTACACTTCAGCGGCCTCTCACATCACCCTTGTGCCTGTTGTATTGAGTATCCAGCTGTCTGTACAGGCAATAATCTTATTAACTGTCCTGCAGGGGATAGGCAGGCACAGACCAGACAATAAACAAGAACAAATGTTGCTGAATGAAGGGAGCGCAACAGGACAAATCAAAGCACTTAACCTTTCAAATGCTGAACAGTGTTCCTGTGACATTGAAATGCTGTCTCTGCTTTAATACTTCATTGTATGCATGCGCAATAGGATTGTTGTACGGCTTGTATGGATGGGAGACATAGATTCTTCCTTACAAGATTTGGGTTTAACAAATTTCATCCTTTGATACCCTATAGGGCCGTTAGAGATTCGTCAAAGTGCCTTTGTAAATGTCCCTGTGATAGCAGGCGCGATCAGAGTACAATGCATACAGTGTTATTTTGTAAATTTCACCAGGCCCAGAGGAAGAGATTTCTATTACCTTGTTTACGTAAGCATAAATTTGCACAATGTCACCAGCTTATCTGTTTTACAATCATTGTCTAACCCCCTGCTTTGCTGTATTATGTCTCCTTTTTTATCTGCAGTATTCAGAGAAAGTCATTGTGTATTTGTCAAGGTTCTGTTAATGTATGAATTAATTTACTCAGGTGTGCCTGCATCTGTTAAAGATTTAACATGTATTTCTTTTTTAACATATTGTTCTTATCTTTTTAATGTTTTGATATATTTTATATGTGCTGGCTTTTATGAATGTATTATACCATTCGAATAAACCTTATTTGATTTCTAATAAACAGCAACCATGTGGCAATGTTGAAACCCCTGTCAGGCCGCAATTGTTTACGCTAGCTTCGTTGCCTACCTGATGATAACAATAACATTGCGCAGTGAACTTTAACCTTTGTACTGAATGTTCAAGGTGTAGTGATAGTGTGCCTGCGAAGTGGAAATGTAAGCAATGCCAATATGGAGACTGTTATCCTGAGTTGTCTCACACACATTCAAATGTATGTCAAAAGTAATCATGTTTAAAAGAGGAGGCAACTTAAGAAACATGAGCATGTAAATGGTGGTGTTCCTTACCAGGCCTATCCTGACCATGTGACAGTATGGATTAAGCACAATGAGCTTGTATTCGTTTTTTGTTACCAAAACTAGGAATAAATTGAGGACTACAGACTTGAAGAAGCATCATTTGACAGGCACGAGTAGGAAGCAACTTGTGTAGACTGACAGGAGACAAGGTGCAAAGAAGAAGAGGGGACTTCCATAGAACGAGTATCAAAAGGGGGAGTGAGGGAGCACTGGGCTGCTGAGACGAGAGAAAGAGCTCACAAGAGGGGGATGAAGGGGTGTGCAAAATGTGGGTTTTTTGTTTTCGTGTAATTATGGCAAGATTAAGTGAAATTACATTTATTTATGCAGAATGCAAAGTTGTCAATTTTGCACTATATTTGAGCACAAAATGCGTCCTTCTGTAATGTTTTTGTGAAAAGGCATAATTAACTAGCGCAAAATAAAAAGCAGCTACTTGTGTTCTGTTGTTCTTGTGCATTCGTGGTACAAATTTCTAATAATTGTTTTACCACAAATAGCTGGCAATTACACAAAGATGAATAATGGCATGATTTGGGGAATTTCAGATAGCACACAATTCCCAAAATTGCATTAATTACGCCACCATCATTTAAATTGTAACCAGGCCTATTATCAGAAGCTGGGAAGTGCTGAAGGTCGATGGAAAAATCACCTACAGGGTGAGTCGTTGTCTGTCGTATCTCATAATGTATGTGTGACTGCACTTGCACATGACACCTATGTCTGCAGATTGTGGTCACCCTTGGTTAATTGAATATGCTGGCCATCCCTAATGGCCATCCCTAACATGCCCACGAGCATCATTTGAATACAATGCCCTTTTTTTTTAGAATTCAGCAGCCCAGCATCCCTGGCACCTGTTTAATATCCCGGTAAGCAATGGGCATCCCTCAGTATAAAATGGCCATCCCTGGCACCTGATGACCTAACCCTGTCATATGCTGAACTTAACCTCTTCTATGCCCGTGACGAGATAGTCTCGTCATGGAGCGCGGTTGCGCTGTGCCCATGACGAGACTATCTCGTCATGGACCCCGCCCGCTAATACAATGCCCGGCACAGGAGGGGGAAAGGGCGGGGCACTGAAGGGGTTAATGACATCATATGTCCTTCCTGTCCATCTGGTGGTCCTCACTGGCATGGGATGATCTTCATTCCCATACAGCGGTCTGCTCTAGAATTAGACATGGCTGACATCTGGTGGGCATCTCTGCCATCGTATGGTTTTCCTGGCGTAGTATGGCATCCCCGGTATGTAGTAGACACTCCTTGCAAATGGTGGCCACACTTGGCTTATGGTGGCTATATCTTTCATATATCTGTTAGCCTTATGTGGCTGTGGTGGGCACTGCAATCATGGCGGCATTCCTGGAATATGAATGAATGAATGAAAAAGGTTTGTAAAGAGCAACAAATGCCAACAGGCATCAAGGCACTGGTAGCAGTTAGTCTTCGGAAGGGAGAGAGATAAGAAGGAGCTGACTGATGGCCGTTGCAAGGTGCACAGCCAGGTCTTTAAGGCCTTACAATATAAGGCATGAAATTGGAGATGAAAATTGATGGGGGAAGCGAGTTCCACAATGTGGAAATTGCCACTGAAAAAGCTCTGCCTCCCCATCTTGATCTCCTAAACCTATGAAAAATTAAGAGATGCTTGCCTGAGGATTGAAGCTGTCTACAGGAATGTAGCATTGAAATAGATTCCTGAGTTGTTCAGGGCCTCTGTCGTTAAGGGCTTTGTGAACCAAGCAAGGAGCCTTAAAGGTAATTCACTTGTTCTCAGGGAGCCAATGAAGTTTCCAAATCCCTTTAGAGACAGACTGTGATTTCGGGAAGTCAAGAATAAATCTGGCTGCTCCAAGGATAGTCTTATTGATATCCAGGTAAAGGGCATTGCAATAGTCCAGTCTGGACATAACTAGTGCTGAAGCCACTTGTTTTCGTGCCTGAAGAGGAAATAAGGGAAATACTTTTCCCAGGGATTTAATTATCCAAAAACAGGTAGAGACTGTCCTATTTACCTGTAAATCAAACGATTGTTTGTTTCAACCAGTACTCCAAGATTTTTTGCAAAATCAGTTGGAGTGGGTAAGGTCCCCAGTTTGTCAGGCCACCAGAGACTGGACCGCATGGAGGGTTGCCCACCAAAGATCAAGACCTCCATCTTGTCCCCATTCAGTTAAAGGTAGTTTCTCTCCATCCATGTGTCCACAGCCTGCATACAGTTTTTAAAAGTCGAGGCAGTCGCATTGATGTCCTTTGAGATAGACACAAATTTGGTAGCCATCTGTGGCATAAGACGGAGTCAGAGCAGCATGGGAAAAAAAATATAGGCATGCAGCGTTGAACCAAAGTGTATGAGGATAAACTTGAGACTAATGGGGAATCAACTTTCACTTAGGTATGAAAGTGGTCACTACTTCAGATTACGTTTGATCACGTGTGATTTCTAGTATACTACAATGTTATGATGCCTTTTGCCATTGTTTGATTATCGAGGGTTCATACAGAAAAATAATTGTTTCCTAGTGATTTTGTCCAGTCACAGAATGAAAGATAAACGTAATGATGGGGAGAGGAGTTGGACTGAGGGCTAGGGCGGTCGGCCTCGAATCTGGGGAACTGGGTTTGAGTCTCGGCAATGACGCTGAACATCCTGTGATTCTGGGCAAATCACTTAATCTCCCCGTGCCTAACAAAAATGAATGTGTGTCCTCATGTAATGCAACTGGTGCTATGTAAAGCGCTCTGATACCCGATTCGGGTCAAGTTCGCGGTATATAAAACTCAGTGAAATAAAAAAAATGCGGGTGATTGTCACTATGACGCAGTAACTGTCATGTCAACCAGCAGTTAACGACATCACTTAATAAAAATTACAAGTCGAAACAGGGGTCAAAAAGCGTGATTTTACTAAAATCTGACATATGACAAAAAATGAATGCATTTTTTTTTTTTTAATGAAAAGATGATGGTTGGACACAAAAAACATCCGCTTGCTGAAAATGAAGCATTGATATTTCGAGGCCACAAAAGTGTATATTTTATTTGGAAAAGCTTTTATTTGAGAAAGGATTGCTTACTAGCCAAACATTAAACACAGTTATTCGATGGCGAAGTGGGTACATTTCCAGAAATGTGCCAAGCTGCTGTCTGTGGACTAAGAGCGCATTTATAAATATCTTTAAGGTGATATTTTATCTGTAATTCACCTTGAGTTGGGGACCTTTCTTGGTGAAAGAACACAATTTCTAAGGTGTCAGATGGTATTTAGTTGCTGCCAGAGAAGATATTTCACGAATCCTGTGAGGTTATTTTGTGATCTACACTGAAAGTGTAAAATAACAAAAGATAAAAGGCCTGACTGACATTTCAGTCTGTAAAATCAGTGTATTAAAATACATATGTGTGGTAGTTGTACTTAAAACGTCACCATGCCCTCAATAGTTGCTCAGCCGTGTTTTTTAATGACCTATGTAGTTTATTTAATTCACATGCAGTTGTTTCTAGTAGGAAGAAAGAGGTGGAAGAGAAGGAAGATACATGATTATTTAAAAATAAAAATGACATGAGGTAATGTAATATTTTATTTATCGAATTATTTGAAATCAAGGTTTCCGCAGGGCTGAACCCTACCTAACCCTGACCATTACCTAACCCTTAGGAAAGTGGCTGGCAAGCTCACATGATTTGCTTTTTTGGTGGAAATTAGGTTGAAATCAGGCCTTTTGTTTTTACACCGCATTAGTCAGGAATAACAATGAATAGTTGTGGATTGCATGCATGTCAAGAAAATAAAATATTTGTTAGACTGTGTTGGCTTCTTTTAAACCCCTCGGATTACATGTTTCCTCCTTAAAGAGCAGTGCAAATATATCTTAAAGTTACATGTCTCACCGAGCAGAGCTCTCCTTTGAGTTACACATGGCACAAAGGCCAGGGCCCCAAATATTACAGGTTCAGACGTTAGACAGCAGTGCTATCTATCAAGTTTCATGTCCAGCAGCTGAGCCTAAAGGCAAACATGCCCATAAAACATCAGAACAGAGGACTGAGCTTATGACAGGTCAGTAGGGCAGAAACATAGCTGGTCCCAGGCCAGCTTCCATAGGTCTGCAGGCATTTGCCAGCCAGCCGCATGCCAAGCCCTATATGCAAGCACTTGCTTGATACATATAGACAGCTGGTCATATGTTGCCTGTGAGACATATGTCAGAATTCTGACAGCATACATATAGACAGCTGGTCATATGTTGCCTGTGAGACATATGTCAGAATTCTGACAGCTGATCACTCCAATCTACCATTTCATGATATTTCTAGTTAAATAGTTTGAAAGGACTCTCTTTCAAAATGTGTCGGTGCAGAAATAATTTAAACCCCTCCCTCCCCTGAAATCTGCATGTGAAGGTATATAGGGGAGTTCAATTCAATTGAAATTCAATTAAAAAACTTTATTCGGTTTTAAAAAGCAATAGACCATAAAAGTACATAAAAGAATAATGCACAACACTGTAAACACGCATGAGAATTAAAAATATTCATAAAATGAGAATATTTAAAAAAGCAAAAAGGACTTTTGAGGTGCGAAACAAACACGTCAGATAATACATCTGATATCCATGCTTAGATGAGCAACATGACCATAAAAATACATAGAAATATAGCACATGGCTGTTTGGAAAGATATGTCAGGAAATATATCATACATCCGGAATTAAAAGGGGAACCTGAGATGCGAAATGGGATCGATTTGTAGGGGTGTTGTAAACTTTTCTACCACCTATCAATAAGTGTTCCAAAATCCCTCAGGACTGCTCGATTTCTGGGCTAGAAAGCCTTGACTATGGGCTGCTGTACCGGGCAGGCTCCATCCATGTCTGGCTCTAATGGCTGCCTGCAGAGACATCACATCTCACTGCCACCACAGAGGTCTGCTAACACAGAGCCGCAAAGAATAATTTAATTGTGGGGGTTTTAACTAAATGACAGAGCAGCCATGCGACCTTGGCCACAGCAGCTAAAAGGAAAATGAAATGCAAAGAATACAATTACGAATCTGGTTTGCTCAGGGGACTTAATTCAGAGGAAAAGACTGTATTAAAATTCGTAATTCTCTGTGGCGGATGGTTGCCTCGGCACTAATGCTTTGTAGATAAATTAAAATACACACAAAGCTCTTGCATGATCGATATATATATATATATATATATATGTGATCAAGGCCTCCTGAAGGCGAAACACGTCATGGCGGACATGAAGGGCATCTAAAAAATAAGTTATACTTCACACGGAGTACTGGGTCAGTTTCCGTCTGTTCCGGGGCATTGGATTGCTGTGGCAAAGTTTACGGCATATATGTATAATATTGATTGTTTTCGTTTTTTTATTTTATGGGGTAGTCAGGCAAAATGTATTGCTGTGTGTAAGATTTTCTGGCTGCCACTGTCATTGTCAAGCTTATGGTATTTTATCTATCCTTGTATGAATATATGTTTATTCTTTTTTTATTATTTCTTTTGGTTATGTTTCCATCAAGGCACTTATCAATGCGGAGGAGTACCAGAAAACATGCTATAAAACTATATCTAAGGAGTCAGGCCATTTTTCAAGCCTGGTCCTCATCCACCCAGACAGACACAAAAGACTACTCAGCTGTCTCAGTCACCAAATGATGGCCCTACGGAAGGCAGCCCTGCATGTTGAGGGCGGCCCGGCTCAGTCATCCAATGATGTCCAATTGAAGGGAGCCCTGCATGTTGAGGGCGACCCGTCTCAGTCAGCCAATGATGGCCCTATGGAAGGGAGCCCTGCATGTTGAGGGTGGCTCGGCTCAGTCACCCAATGATGGCCCAACTAAAGGGAGCCTTGCATGTTGAGGGCGGCCCGTCTCAGCCACCCAATGATGGCCCTACTAAAGGGAGCCTTGCATGTTGAGGGTGGCCCAGCTCAGCCACCCAATGATGGCCCTACTAAAGGGAGCCTTGCATGTTGAGGGCGGCCCGTCTCAGCCACCCAATGATGGCCCTACGGAAGGGAGCCCTGCATGTTGAGGGCGGCCCAGCTCAGTCACCCAATGATGTCCAATTGAAGGGAGCCCTGCATGTTGAGGGCGGCCGGTCTCAGTCACCCAATGATGACCCTACGGAAGGGAGCCCTGCATGTTGAGGGCGGCCCAGCTCAGTCACCCAATGATGTCCAATTGAAGGGAGCCCTGCATGTTGAGGGCGGCCGGTCTCAGTCACATAATGATGGCCATACGGAAGGGAGCCCTGCATGTTGAGAGTGGCTCAGCTCAGCCACCCAATCATGGCCCTACTAAAGGGAGCCCTGCATGTTGAGGGCGGCCCGTCTCAGCCACCCAATGATGGCCCTACGGAAGGGAGCCCTGCATGTTGAGGGTGGCCCAGCTCAGCCACCCAATGATGGCCCTACGGAAGGGAGCCCCGCATGTTGAGGGTGACCCGGCTCAGCCACCCAATGATGGCCCTACGGAAGGGAGCCCCGCATATTGAGGGTGACCTGGCTCAGCCACCCAATGATAGCCCTACGGAAGGGAGCCCTGCATGTTGAGGTTGGCCCGGCTCAGCCACCCATTGATGGTCCCACGGAAGGGAGCCCCGTATGTTGAGGGTGGCCCGGCTCAGCCACCCAATGATGGCTAACTGAAGGGAGCCCCACATGTTGAGGGTGACCCGCACAATACACAATTAGACAACTGCTAGATTGCCTCCACATAAAAGAAACCACTCTTCCAAGCCTGCAGGCCTGTAAAACCTTCAAGACCACTGCATCTTTGACGAGGCTGAAATGACCAATGCGTCACTTTACCTGACTGAAAACCTGACCATCTCACTAGGCCTCAGCAAAACATGAAGTGCAAATACAATTTCCCAGGAGACACAGACTCTCAAGATATGCAACCATCCTTTAACTCCTTAATAATGCTGCTGCAGAGCTCCTGCATTTCATAAAAGAACTGACAGCTCCTCCATTCAAGAGGGTCCCATCTGCTATTGACATTGACCTGCAGCCTTCTCGCAGCTGGTACCATGTCAATGGGACTTAAGGAAGTCTCCAACGTCAAATGTCCCATGTCTAAAGTTTAAACATTATACACATGACATATACACTTATACAAGAAAGCACAAGTTTAGTCTTAGAAGCACCTAGCCTGGCCCCTTTTACAGAGGAAGGTGCATGAGTGCATTTCATAAAAAGTGTGCAGTGCACTGCAGTGCTGCTCAATGCTCATTACTTAGAAAACATTGAGACTAAGTCAATTTCCGCAAAAGTGTGTTATGTCTTGCTATAACGAAAGTTGGGATAAGACTTTCAGAATAGAATTTTTCCAAGCACACTAGCAACTGTTGTAAGGACACGGACACATATTGTGTGATCCTGAGGTAGATAATCGCAAAAACCAATTGATCACCCAAAAAACCTACAATCCATCATACTCCAGCAGTATTGTTGAATAATAATAAATAATAATAATAATCCACATTTGTAAAGCGCGAACAATCACCCGTAAGGGTCTCTAGGCGCTGGGGGCCGTCGGGAAGATTAAGCAAGCTATTGCCCAGAGTCACATGGTGCTGGGCTAATCGCCGCCGGCGCCGGGGATTGAACCGTGATCCCCATATTCCGGAGTCAGTCGCCCTGGCGGCGCCACACCTCTGTAATCTGTAATTTAATAACCCAATCATGTATAATTTGAATCCATGCGAATATTTTTCCAAATATTGAAATGCTAAATTTGATGTGATCATTTAAAATCTGTTTTGGAAATCAGAAGCCTCAATTGATTTGACAGCAAATGGAAATTTAGAATGACTTCAAAGAAATCTGAATGTCCATTTAGTGGGCGAGCAAGTTGCAGGGTACTCAGAATTGTGAATTAGCATTCCAGTTTTGTCCCTGAATTCGAATTAGAAAGATTTCCAAGATCTTATTTAGAGAAATGCAAAACTTCCACAATGCGTCCTTGAGGAAGAGGAATGTGACGAAGGAAGGTGAGGAAATCATATTTACCAACTGTGGGGCAGATTTATAAGGAACTGACACATCTGCAATAGATACGTCAGTTTCCTTGCGTCAGTACCAAATGTCCTTGCGTCACTATGGATGCACTGTATTTACAATACAGTGCTCCATGGCGCAAGGATTAACAGATGCGTCAGAAATTCTGATGCATCTGTTTGTGCAAAAGTGACGCATTGCTGGAGTTGCTCATGAAAGTGACACAACTTCAGCAATGCGCCACAATAGATGGGTGAGTCCCGTTCAAAAAGCCCTGCGTTATTCCTTACGCCTGGTCTGAGCAGGCCTAGACATTTTGACGCAGTGAAGGTGTAGAGTGACGCAGTGAAATCTTGTAGATTTCACTGCGTCAGTTCTACATGGCTTTTTGCGTGGGAACGCCCACCCTGACACAGGAATAATGTGACGCAGGGCTTTACAACGTGACGCATCTCCCTAGATGTGTCACGTTGTAAATGGGCCGCAACATTTACGCGCACCTGCGTCACAAAAGTGATGCAACGGCGGCGCAAAAGTCACGCAAGGGGCTTGTAAATCTGCCCCTGTGTTTTGTAAGCATGCATCATCAAATGTATTACATTTCTCTCAGTTGGAAATAATCGCCGGAAATCAGAACATTTGCTTCAATCTTGTAGATTTTCAACGTAAACCAACTACAACAGAGTCAGTGGAACTAGAACCAACTGAGATGGCAAATACATGTGTGTTTATAAAGTTATTTTTAACTTGATAGCGTGGTGTGCAATGTTGCTTCATGTACCACGGTGATCAATAGAATTTTGAGGTGAGGTCTGTGTTCCATAAAGAAGGGACGAGAAAACAGGGAATCGTCTTCGCTTCTCATTGATACCGAAAAGGAGCATGGTAATTTGACAATGCCCTCGTGACGTCATAGGGAAAACACTACAACAGTGTTTGAGCAGCTTTTCTGCTAACAGAACAATTAACAAAATAAAGATGAGAAATTGACACCTCATATGTTTCTAAATCCTAGATCTCTTTTGTTCCAAGGAAGGTGACAGAGAAGGTTTTATGGCCGCCTTACAGTAGAGACTGAAGGCACGGGGCAGCATTCGGATAGCCCCAGTACTCTAGAGACTTGTTCACATTAAATTAAAATCTGCTTTGGTCTTTTTAGTTTTTAGACCTGCCCGTGAAGTGTGGATCTGTTCAGATCATCTCTGAACTCTCATATTATTACATTGCTACAGGGGACATAACTGATCTCACACTGGCCATTAAAATACGGATTTTTTTCTCCTTCCCTTAAGGAAGTCTGTATTATTTTTCTAAGTTTATGTACTATAAAAGTAATCTTTACGTTTTGTATTGGTAGATAAAAGCGATTATGAATTATGCATTTTATTGAAACCAATCAGATATTTAAACTTGTCAGGAAACAGCAGAATAATCCTATTTTATTTTGCGTATGTGAGAGTTATTGAAAAAGAGGAAATCGGAAGGGTGATTGGACTTAGATATTAGTATCCTTAATGTCCCTTTTATAAGATATGGCATTGCTCACTATAGAGCAATCATAATTGTAATAATGATGTTGGTAGCCCAGGGCATAAATCCCACAATAGCAGAATTTTTTATGATGTTTTAATTTTCTTTTTTTTGCTGAGAAGCAATATGTTCATTTTGGTTCTGATTCTTTACTAAAGAAATAGGAAGTAAAGTGGTACCTCAGTCACAAGGTTAGTAAATGGTGAAACCTACATTTTTAGTTAGGCTTGCATGTCATCTGCTGATAAGAAACTGATTGGCTGATTATTGTAATGTGCTCTAAGGCACGTGAGTTTCATTGCTGATTTAGTCGGGGTTCTTTCCTATGCATCCGAGATCCCAGGCTCAGCAAGGTTTGCTCCATTTTGGTTGCAGTCTGAGTGGAGTTCCCTAATATTTTTTTTAGTTGAGCCCATCTGATGGATTAATCAGGTGGGCTCATCGGGTTGAAGTTCAGCAAGAACAGAAATGTCTGCCTTCATCAGGAGGAGTATTTTTGAGCCGAATGCATCGGCGGATCCTTGCATCCGCAAAGACCCAAGATTGACCTAATATTGTGGTGCTGCCTGGTGAAGTCAGCAACACTGAAACAAATCACAGGTCAGACATTTGGACACTGCATACGCAGGGCAGTCTCACAAGTCTAATGCGGCTTGGGATCAGCATGGACATGATAAATCTCACTTCATGAGGCCCTTTTGGTCTCTTTGTATCCGACTATGGTGCAATGTGTGGACCTCTGTCAAGCACTGCTGCTCTTGTGCTTTTGATAATTCACCTGCACTCTAACTCATTCTAACTTCCAAATGCCACTGTTTCCAAGACCACCACATTTCCTGCCCCAAGTCAAATTACATGAAAGTGCATGTGGGATCTGAGATTCCTTTTACACTATCTGGCCCCTCTTATTGCCCGGCCACTACTCACTATTCACGAGCCCTGGACCTAAAGTGCTTGTTGGCTGAAACATCTGTGCAGTTGCTTTAGGGGCAATGTTCTAAAATATTTGTAGCAGATTGGCACGTCTTCTCTTCTCCATTGTTACACTGTGTTTTCTAGAAAAGCCCGGGGGCTCCTTGGACTGTTAGTGAGGCAATGTGGTTTGGAGAGAAGCGGGAGTGAGGTCATGAAGTTGGAAGACCATCGACATGAAAGTAAGGATAACTGTGAACGTGAGCTCTACGGTGAAACAAGGCAACCTTTGGTTTTACTATACTGCTCTAATGAACAGTTTTAATGTAATTCGTTTAGATGGTTTGCAGTGTGTTGTGATGTCTGGTTTGGGTCAGTGATTGTATACCCTTGTTGCTTCAGTGTCCCCCAGTGCCTTGAGACCCCCAGCGCCTTGAGACCCTTTCGGGTGAGTGGCTGCGCTTTACAATGCACTGATTGATTGATTGAGTGTAACTGAAAGAAATCTGTTATGTAAGGCTGATATTTGGGCTGGTTGACTTGCCCTCACTCCTGGGTTTTTCTGTTGTTTTCCCTTTGGGCTCATTAATTTTGTATGCAATGCCAATGAAGAAAGCACAAAAGCGTATGGTCCCCACTGAGGCTTCCCATTCTAGGTCATTATAAACAAATGGGGTAACTCGTGGTAAGACAGAGGACCTGGGTAATGTACTGTACATGCAACAATGTGGTCCACTGGCAATTTATTTACAAGAAAAATACAATATTAAATAACGTATAGTAATCATGGCGAGAAAGAGATAGGAACACGCGTGGAATTTTCAAAATCAGTTCAATGTATATTTTTCAAAGGTTTTCAAATAATGCATACATAAGTTGAGAAGTTTATATCACGGTTGCTTCAAAAGGTGCATAGAAAAGTGTTCATAGAAGTGCTCTTGAGCAGGGTGAAGCAGAAAATAAGAATCATGATTGTCACAAAGTTCTATTATACAATTTTCAACAATGGCTAATGTGCCTCAACTAAGCCAATATGCTTGTTTGAAAAACAATTATCAACTCAAAACTATTGCTATAGCTAAGAGCCAGCAATCACTGAATTCAAACACACTGTCCATAAGGACATAGGTAATCAATTCAGGCTTTGAAAACATTGTCAACGTTTTGACCTGACTGTTGTATAAGGTGAATTAAAACCTTACATACGGGTCTTCATCAGGACAGTAGTGAAGAATTAATAAGGCAACCTATAGTAGTGCATACGCAAGGTGGGTAACGGGCTCCAGATCGGAAATACCGCCAATAGGGCTTTAAGCTCCTAATCCAAAAATTCAACGTACTCCAAAGGATCTCTCAATAATCAGCCAGGGCGTGTGAGTCAACTGGGGCAACATGGGATACATGCATGGTATGCAAGGATGTTTGAGTCAGTTCAATTAGACATCATTATTCATGGCCAAATCAATTGAGCATGCATCCAGAAAAATGAATGAATCTCAAAGTACTTTAGGTTATCCGGCAGCAACTCTAGGAGAGTTGTGGTCAGATGACCTAGGAGAGTTGTGGTCGTATGACGTAAAGTCCCTTACGATTCATTTGTTTTTCTGGACACACGCTTAATCGACTTGGCCATGAATAACGAGGCTCAAACATCCTTGCATATCATTGTGTATACCATGTTGCCCTGGAGTTACTGAAAAGCTCACTTTCAACGTCAACCTCACTTTAATTACAGTGTGCACTACTCCTCCCCTGCTCTCATCATGACGACACCCTGACTTGGCTGCCTTTAACAGAAAAAAAATGGTTTCATTATCATTTTATTTTTCACCTTCT
Source organism: Triturus cristatus (assembly GCF_964204655.1). Taxonomy (NCBI): domain Eukaryota; kingdom Metazoa; phylum Chordata; class Amphibia; order Caudata; family Salamandridae; genus Triturus; species Triturus cristatus. The sequence continues at coordinate 1,654,286,517 of NC_140590.1, read as the reverse complement.
GTCAGCTGCCTGGCACTCAGCAGGGGGAGCGACACTCCTCTGCCATAACAAAAGAGCTGATGCTGCAAGGGACATCTTTGATAATTTTAAAAAACCCTTATTAAATGTTTATCTAAGCTCTACTATCGCACCTTCAGTTGAGCTATTGGATCCGTTTTTTAAACATAGAAATTCACTTCATGAAGCTAAATATTTTTCACCTTCAAGCCCCTCATAAGAGCAGTCAGTAACAATGGGGCATATCTACAAGGCGGCGATATAAAATTATCGCAGCTTTTGCGTCCGTTTTCGGCCGTAAAGTGGCAATAATTTTATTGCTATATCAGCAAGGTCACGCTACCGCGTGAAATCTTGCCTTAGAGCCTGAATTCCTAACGCCCATCTTTGCATCTCTAATGAGATGCAAAGTGGGCGTTCCTCCCCAGGATAACGGGAGAAATGTCGCTAAGCGATATTTCTCCTATTATCAAGCCTCACGCAAAGCAGCATAGCGACAAGAAAAGTAGCGATAACCTCTGTTATCGCTACTTTACTTACACCTGCTTTGAAACTGACTTAGCCATGATATCCTATGGAAGGTGGATATCATGGCTAAGTATGTGAGGCCCTATCAGCAAGCTATCGCCAAACTTCGTGGGATTATCGCTGGGTTTCCAGCGATAATCTCACGTTTGGCAGTTAGCGCTAGGATTTTTATCGCTTTTGAGATAAGCGTTGCTAATAGCACGCTATCTCAAGGATAAAAATCCACGCTAGCCGGAGATAATTATCCTAGCGGTAAGTGCGCTTAGCGATAATTATCGCCGGTTGTTGCTGATATGCCCCAATACGTCTCTGCATGGCACATAGAAGTTAATTTAGCTGCTCTGGACAGATTAGAGCAGTGCAGGTGTTGATTTGGGTAAAATATATATAATTCACTCCATATTTTTTGCTGTTATGTTTCTTGCTAATTGCAAGGGGTAAAACATGCCGATACATTGCTTCTTGTGGACTGCTTGGACAGGCGACAGATGGTTTTGTCACTTGGGACCAAGAGCGTAACTTTGAGGGACTCCATGTGGGGTAGGTTGGGTTTGTAAACCAAACGGACGGGTGGACCTGGATTGGAACCTTTCTGTCAAGTAGGAGGTGAGCCAAGGCGGTGTTGCCCTGCTCCACCGTTGAAAAGAGCCTGTCATCAGGAGTTTGATGTGATACTGTGTCAAAAGCGGCTTACATATCTAAAAGATTCAGAGCCTCACTGCTTTCTTGGTCAACTCTAAGTTTCAAACCGTCTAAGAGAGCAATCAGTACTGATTCTCGGCAGCCAGCTGAAGCCTGATTAATAAGGATCCAATCGATTGGAAGATTATAGGGAATTAGTGATCTGAGTATTGATTTCCCTTTTTTAAAATTGTGATGGGAAATGGGAGAAAAGAATTAGGATGTTCATCAATTAAAACTACTGGATAAGCCGTGGGAGACCAACATGAGCATGTTTCTGATTGGAGGCACAAAAGCACTAGAAATCAAATGGTTACACAGCTCTTGAAACATCTGATCGATGCAATAAATGTACCACTCCAGATTGCGAACCGAAACCAGCTGTTCCAATTCCGCTCGCCAGGCGCGCGGGGGGAGTCAATGAGGGGTGGTACTGAGCAGCACTGGTTGAAGGGGGTGGTTGGTGGTGCAAGTGCCAAGCAATACTGCACGGCTGCCGCTTTTGTTACACAGGGGTGATATTACAGTATCCCCAGTAACAAAACCGGCCCCCATGGGTAAAAAAATGCCCTCCACCCTTCCAGTCCACTGAGAAAATGCCTGGTGCCCACTACGGCCAATTAGGCCCTGAAATGTACAATGTAATAAAACATACACTGGACAAGGATCTAGTGAAGAACCAGATTTAATAGGTACAATACATTTCACAGTAGAGCCCAAATGTAGCAAAGAAACGAAAAACATCAGTTTTTATATGTTTTGCCAGCCTTGTCTTTTTAGTTAATTCCACATTGCATAGCAACAATGACAAATAGAAACTACAAGTCACAGAATGCAGTGTGATCTGGATAAAAAGTAAGGAAAGTTAAAAGTAATACGCTTTGACATGTAGGGGCAGATGCATCAAGATATGCTTTTGCAAGTCCTTAATTGCGATTATTAAGGAATCGCAATTAAGGACTCACAAAAGCCTATGCATGTAGGAATCGCTATAAAAAAAGAGATTCCTAAAAATTCCTTAATTGCGATGCGCAAATTGCGACTCGCATTTAAGGAATGGCTTCCCATTCATTCCTATGGGCCTACAGGCCCATAGCAATGAATTTGCATTTGGGAAATTGCATGTTCAGGACCAATAGGTACTCACAATTTGTGCATTCAATTTCAAGGGTGCAAGGATGTCAAAAGGACACCCTGCTGAACCCCTGAAATTGTGGTGTGCACCAATGTTGCGCACACACATGTCCCAAGGGCATGTGTGTGTGTAACCTGAAACTTTGAAAAATCGGTATTTAGCGGTCCATAATAGCGAAATTGCTATTTTAAATGCAATTTTGCATTGCATGTAAGGCATCGCAATTTACGATTCCTTAAATGCAATCCTTAAATGCAATCACAAATTGCGATTTTTACATTTGGGATTGATGCATCCCAAATGCAAAAATTGTGGTTTCAAAGGGGCAGATTCTGTGAATCTGCCCCTTTGCGACCGCAATTTCAAATGATGCATGTGCCTCGTAGTCACTTTGCAACTCCATACATACACATATTGGCAGGCACATACATAAAGTAGCAGCATCACTGTGATGTATGCATTAATGCAGAATTGTAGCCAGGGCCGGTTTTAGCACTGGAGGCGCCCAGTATTACAATCATTTTTGGTGCCCCCACCTGCATGACCTCCTCCTCGGATTCTCTCACTACCACCAGGCAAAAGTCCCCCTTATCTCTCCAATCATAAGTTTATGCTATACACAGCACTCCCTATGAGGTCCACGCCCCCCTCCACAGGTCAGCGCCCAGTGCAGCTGCACCATCGCACTGTCCTAAAGCCGGCCCTGATTGCAGCAAAGCATATGCAAAATTAATAAGTTTGCATGTATGAAGAAAATGAGTATAACTAATATTGTGCAGCCGATAAGTTTATATGGATCCTTTTTTGTGGACAATGGTAAACAATCCTTCATATTTTGCAATGTTTAAGAGGGATGACGTAAACAGCCTCCAGCTGTGCACAAGCAAAGCTTTCTTAAGCAACCTCTGACCCCAACAAAATCACGTGTCATCAATATCTCAGGATGCCAGAACGAACCCCAAGAGAGTGAGTATGAAAAACAATGAAAATATTAGATTGTGTCAGAGAGCGTGTGAGAAATTGACAGAGATTGATTAAAGAGAGTTACATTCTTGAAAAATTCTAAAGGACAGGCTGAACAAAGTCCATTGCACACACTGTCATTGTAACCTGTAATACTCTCCCTAACACAGTAAATGATGAATCCAATTTGTGGAATAGGCTATAAATGGTCCTGTGCTATGATGCTTCCCAAAGATTGCCCAATATCCTAGGGAAAAGGGCAATTTAGGGAGCTCCACTATTCAGACAGTATAATAATTGTCAATGATGTCCATATTCTGGTAACCAACTACTTTCCATGGTCAATAAACAACGTTTAGGAAACATCTACATCCAAATTCTTCTGCTTTCTCAATGCTAAAATGCATATAAATAAAGCTTCTCTTTAGAAATCTCTCATAGTCTCTTCCCATTTAGGAATACATTTTATAAAAAAAATAATCTCCAAATACATGAAAGGAATGTTTGACCAAAGAAAAAACGCCCAACACTATTCCCTCTTTAAGTTTAGCAATAAAATACCAATCCTGAAAATTAACAATGTTAAATTATAAGTATCAAAATATCCCAGGGACCCAGTTAAATCAGATTTCCCAATATGTAATTCAATACTGTAATTTATAATGTCTATACATTTGTTAAATTAGACAACATAGTATTGGGTTCATTAATCTCTGGTTTAGTTTTCAAAACATTAAAATATTATGATGGGAGTGTCTTCTTGTGCTCAATAATCTAAATCATTTTGATTTATTTCAAATATAAATGAACATATATTTTATATATCTCTCTTTGTTATCCTAAACGTTTATAACATTTCACTGATATAATGATGATTAAGGCTCCCTGTATTCCGTTTTTACTGATTTATACAGATAAATACAGACAGAAAACATTTATTTTCTTGTCTGTATTTATTTTTAAATGTGTATAAAAACGGAAATTGGGTGGTTTTTGAGTTATTCTAAATATACTTTGTCATGATTGCCAGGCCAATAACTGTGTAGATTGATAAGTAAGGGGGTTAAAAAAGAAATACATTTTAGGAAAGAGGCTTAAACAGCAGTAGATATGCCCAAGGCTGATACTGAAATGGGCATATTTTCATATAAGCCATTGATTTATCTTCTGCGGGTGTTCATATCACTGAAACCTGGCAGGCATTCAAGCATGGCTCCATATTTATTGGTTAAATAAATGTGGAAATATACCAGTTTCAGCTTTACATTTTTCACAAAACCCATATTAAATATGGATAAATACAGATAAAGTTGACAAAAAATAAATATGGATAAATACAGACGGAAATGAAAAACAATAAATACCATAAAACCGGGAGCCCTAATGATGATCAATACAATAATATTATATGCCTAGCTTTATTAGATAAAGATAATCTTTGGTTCTCGCATATTGGCAGAAGGCCATTGATCACCGATAGCACCGATCACATAGCCACACAAAATAATTACCAACTTCAGTGCTTGTGCCCCCAAAATGTTGCTATGAATGATGGAATTGTATTTGTTGCCAATTCATTTCAGACAGGTTTGACTACTTTAGCAATTATAATAGAACAACATAGTTCATAATGCATTTGTTTATGAATTGCAATCTGACATTTTGTATTTATATAATTGTATGCATCTGTGACCAAAGATGCGTAGGCTCCACTAAATGAGAAATTAAAGTCAGAGGGAAGGATTTTTTAAGAGCTATTAAAATTAATCGCCTACATCAATCTTTGGTGTATCATTTCAATAACCATAATACAACCCTAAATATCGACCACATTTAAATGTTTGGTATCCTCCACTTTACTATGGACAGGAGAGGAGCAAACAGCCAGTCTGTCCTGAGGGAAAAGGTGGCTGTGGATGTGAGTTACAATATTTTTTTATATTAGATGTTCAATGGCCGTCTTTCATCTCAGTATTTTTGTAGGAGTCATAATTTTGAGTAACTTGATTTACTTTCACTTTTTTTGTGATCGCAGTAGAGAAATTAAACATAAAGATTTGCTCTATTAATTCTGTTAATAAAGCTATTTGAAGTCATCCCATTTTAATGAGATTTTTTTGCTAGTTTTAGAAGTGGCAACCAAGTGTTCTTTATGATTATACTCAGTGTATGAGACATTAGAACAGCTTCATTAGAGTTTGATACAGTGAATTTTTATCTCTCCATTTGGACAACAAATATGGTGTGTATTCCTACAGGGTAAAACAATCTGCGCTCGTATTATGGTATTAATATGGGTATCATTAGAGGAACAAATAAAGTAAGCATAAAGAATTGCTAAGGATTAAATCCGAATAGGGAGAAACACAGGGAGACGTATACATGTAAGGGTTGCTTTGTACATGTATACGTCTCCCTGTGCTTCTCCCGATTCGGATTTAATGCTTAGCAATTCTTTATGCTTACTTTATTTGTTCCTCTAATGATAACCATATTGAGACATTGTAGTTTGATATAGTTTACTACCCCAGTCTCTCTGTGGTTTACGGGCTACCTCCTGTGGTCTGATACTGTTTCTGTATTATGGTATTGGCACACTTTCCCTGATGGCACCATGGCATACCTTCAAACAGGTGCGCCATGGGCAAACAGGGAAAGTGTGCCGTTATATTAAATGCACTGCCAGTAAAGGAGCCGCAAACACGTGCTACCCTCATTCAGTGCAGCTGCTTTAAAGTGGCTCTGTGTTTCACACTACAGGGGGAAACCTGCCTGCACTTTCAGAAGGTGATCAGTGACTGCACCCACCTGCAAGGGGATGTCTGGGGGCCCATGGGACTCTCTTTCATTTCTCAAGAGGGCTGCCATTATGGGGGTAACAGTACTCAATCTGTCTGTGTGCACTTTCAGGGCGGCTCCTGACAGCTTCTTTGCGCCCACATCCTTAATAAGCCTGGGCGAAGCACTATGCTACGCTCGCGTAGTTTGCGAAGTTCGCGCTACTTCGCACTACGCGAACTGCACGTAGCACAGTGCGAACACGCGTAGCGTAGTGTTGCGTAGTGCTGCGGTCATTTTTTGCTTGCTCGCGGTCCTCAACGTCAAGTTGGCGACCGCGAGCAAGCAAAATGACATCCCGGCGAGACTTTTTCCTTGTTCGCGATCAGCAACATCAAGTTGGCGATCGCGAGCATGGAAAATAAACCTCCCGGCGAGATTCCCAATGCGAGGAGGTCAGGTTTCTCATTGCGAGGGGTCGCGTATGCTCGCGACCGCTCGCGATGAGAAAGCTACCGCTCGAGTAAAAATCTACTCGAGCAGCAGAAAACTACAGCTCGCACTGTGCAAGATGCCATTTTCAATGATTGCACAGTGCCGGTTGCTTGTCCGCACTTACTTACTACGCAGTTCGCGAAGTGCTACGCGTAGCTCGCGTAGTGCGAACTTCACTTTGCGTAGCTTCGCGAAGTGCTACTTCGCGAACTACGCCCACCCTTAATTAATACAGCACAGGCACAGAGTAAAGAGATTCCTACATTTGCATGGAACTACACCACCATGCAAGTGAGGGAATGTCCTCTTGAGATAGCGTGGGTGCTACATGTGTGCCAGCACTATCTGAATTACAGAGGGGGCCGAACAAGCGTCAGCTGCCCCTTCTGTAATACTAAAGTGCCCTTGGGCACACAAAGTGGGTGCACACACCTGTTGCAAAACCGGGACACTTCCTGCAATACGACCCCAGAAGTTTAGTTTTAACGTGCAGTAATAATGGCATACTGGCACATAAACACCATCTCGAGAAAGGTTCAGGTTTGGTTTTGCATAGTACACACCGCAGAGGTAAGGAAACAGGTGTATATCTTTTTATTTACAGAAGTTTCTGTCCCTCATTTTTTGATGTTTTAAAAGAATAACAATGTGGTCTGGGCCAAACAGTTATCCTGGTCCTAAAACTGAATTTACACATCTTTCATCTAAATAAGCCAGGTAGACAAGTACAGAATATGCTGCAGCAGTGCAAACTTCTATTAAACACAATACAAAGGACAGCTACACAGGCAGCAGCAAGCAAGCTTCCCTGACATAACCCAGCACCTGCACAGCACAGGGTGAGGAAGCACAAGGTTCCCCCACCTGCAGAGCAAGTACAGCACAGGCAGCAGTGCAAGCTTTCCGCAGGCACCAAGCAGGTGCTGTATACTGGACACTTCCCATGCACCTCCTTTCCTTAGAAAGTCTCTGTCTGGAGAGTGTTCTGTAGCTTTCTGTACATGGTGGTGACCCAGTGGCCCCAGTCATCAATCATCTGTAATCTGACTTCAGGTTCCAAGAGCTTCGGGCACTAGCAATAAAACATAGAGGCTGCTTACAGAGATAATACACTTACGGTGAAGTGCTGGTTATGCACAGCAGGGAATGATAACAGCCAGCATTATCCTCAAGTGACAGGAGCAGAAATGAATTTGCATTGGTTTGTTGGGTTCAGTTTAAGCATTAGGTATTTTGATACTTAGACCTGACATTCAAGGAATGAAAATGATCTAATTTTGCATAGACAATTGCTTTTTACATTGGAGCCTAGATTCATGTGAAGAGGTGTGGCGCCGCGGCCAGGGCGACCGGCCAGGGCGACTGACTCCGGAATCTGGGGGTCACGGTTCGATCCCCGGCGCCGGAGGTAGCTTAGCCCAGCACAATGTGACTCTGGGCAATAGCTTGCTTAATCTTCCCAACGGCCCCCAGCGCCTAGAGACCCTTACAGGTGATTGTTCGTGCTTTACAAATGTGGATTGTATTAATCAGATAACACCATGTCTCTACGGACACAGTGTGTCAAGCTTCATCTCTCTCTTGCAGAGATATGTTCCCTATGAAATGGCTGGTAAGACCTGTAAATGGGGAACTGCATCTTCTGCGGAGGAGAGCTCCAAAGGTCCCTGCCATTTATATCAATTGGTTTTCCCCACACTGTGGCCATATTTCGATGGGTTGTGGGTGTTGAGGCACCAGGTCTGCCTGACCCTCTATTCCCCGTCGGGCCCTTCCTCAGTAGGAAAGACGGCAAACCATTCAGAAGAGCTTGGGCACTCTGCAGTTGCCGGAAACTGGTTCTGCTATGCTGGTGGATGCAACCTGGTTACACCTGGTTACAGAGGCTGCAATGCGACTAGTGGGTTTGACTAGTGACCGCCAGTCTGCTACTCTCCAGTATCCAGGTAGACCTATGAGTTGATTCCCAATCACCAAAGCACGTGAATCTCCACCAGTCAATAATTTCATGTCATGGGTACTGCAATATTCCACCTTTTGACTTCAGGATAGACCATGGAAAGGTGGTGGAATACGTCTACTTGAGTGTTAGGACACTCACTGGTCTCTGTGTTTACCTGGCGTCCATGTCTTTTCCCTCCTCTGACCAAGGCATGATCATGGCTTCCTAGATGATATGTCCTAATATTATAGCGCCTATCGCCTGTTCAGAATATACAGAAGAAAATTTGCTGGGGGGTCTGACTGAGCTCCAATCACCAGATTCCATGGTTGCGCTTTAGCTTGGCACCCCCGCTAATTTGAGCTTTGATCTGCCATCGACCCACATCATGGTAAGCCTCATTCTTTGCAGCAAGAAAAGAACAAGCATTTGCAATGCAATAGGTCTCGCATTTATAAGAGTTTGAGCTATTGGCATTGTAAAATTGCAATGCCTTTTATTTATGTTTTGGTTTTAAAACAAATAAAAGGCATTGTCATTTACAATGTCAGTAGCATAAACTCGCATAAAAGCAGTGTGTGGAGTGCAGCAGTGTGCGGCGTGCAGCAGTGTGCGGCGTGCAGCAGTGTGAGGCATGCAGCAGTGTGAGGTGTGCAGCAGTGTGAGGCGTGCAGCAGTGTGTGGCGTGCAGCAGTGTGTGGCGTGCAGCAGTGTGCGGCATGCAGCAGTGTGCAGCGTGCAGCAGTGTGTGGCGTGCAGCAGTGTTTTGTGTAGCAGTGTGAGGCATGCAGCACTGTGTGGCGTGCAGTGGCGTGCAGCAGTGTGCAGCGTGCAGCAGTGTGCTGCGTGCAGCAGTGTCGTGCAGCATGCAGCAGTGAGTAATGGAGCAGTGTGCAGCAGTGTGTGGCGTTCAGCAGTGTGCGCCGTGCAGCAGTGTGTGCCGTGCAGCAGTGTGTGGCGTGCAGCAGTGTTTCGTGTAGCATTGTGCGGCGTGCAGCAGTGTGTGGCGTGCAGCAGTGTGCGGCGTGCAGCAGTGTGCTGCGTGCAGCAGTGTGTGGTGTGCAGCAGTGTGTGGCGTGCCGCAGTGTGTGGCGTGCAGCGGCATGCAGCAGTGTGTGGCGTGCAGCAGTGTGCGGCGTGCAATATTTAGGAAGTGTGACATTTTGAAGAGTTGCTCCATCAGGTGTTTGATGCTTTCCTCCTTTAACCTTGCACATTTCAACACTGTGTGACATTACTTGATTACCACCCAAAGAACACTACCATCTCTGTCCCCTCAGTGCCCCTTTTACGGACAACTTATCCGGATGGTGGCTCAGGGTGCTTTCTCATTTACCAGCAAGCAGGTGCAGGGAGAGGACAATCACAATTGGACCTTGTGTGATTGTATTTAAGAATATTGAGGACAGAAATATCGTGGTACAAAAACAGCTGGCCTAAATAGCAGGAACTTGAAAGTGTAAGGGGATCTCTGTGACGCAAGCATTAACCCACCGAGCTAGCTACAAACAATACAAACCTGTGATCTGTATGTTGCACGATGTGCGTTGCAGCAATCGAAATATCCTCTATGCTACTTTATGTGGAGTCAAAACCATGGCTAGCAAAACTTAGATCTCACCAGCAAGCACTTTAACCACCAGAGTAATCTAGCCTTTATTGCTATCCTTTGAAAATTGCTGGTCACACATGTGTATCTGCAGGCTGCTCTTGTCTCACATGTCATGCCTGAACTGTGTGCTGTGTACTCCCATCCCTCCGAGCGTGAATGGGGCTCTCAAACTTTGCTCCCGGTGCAGCAGCACCAGCTGCACAGTCCTAAATCCAGCACTGATTGTATCATGTGAGTTTTTGGCTAGGTTCCAACCTGCTTTGGCCACATTGCTAGGATGTTCAGGGGTTTTACAGTAAACGACGCACTTGTAACAGCTTTTGGTGCTAAAATCTTTATGTGCTCCGACAAAAAGTCATGCTTTTGCTGTTGCGATGATTGATCACCCTTCTGTAAGACGGACCTTTAACGATGCACTGATTCAATTTAATCTTTGTGAAGTGGCAGTTACAGTTCCTAGAAGCATTTACTTAGCACCGTAAGTGCCGCTGTGTGTGTGGATTTCTAGTTTGATGCCAGTTTTGGTTTTAACAAGGCATTGAGAGTGAGATATTGCAGGCTGAGCTAAAGTGACTGCCCAGAAATGGGAACAACATTCACGTTAGAAAGAAGGGACCTTTATTGCTGTCACACTTATACAACAGTAATGCAGTATATTCCCTGACGAAATTGTAATCTAAATATAGACATTTCATACATTAATTGAACCTGCCTCGAAAGAGCAACTGAACATTATGCAGAGAGTTTGAGGTCTGCAATTAGTCAAGACCTCTTGATTTTCCCTAAAATAATTATTACAATGTATACTTACTTATAAGGACTTTTAGCCAGCTTTCATCCTACAATTGTCTGTTAGTGTGTCATTCACGTTTTTCTCTTCCTCACTACTGCATGGGGCAGTGGTTCCGCCCACTTCAGTCATTGGCTAACGTCACCGTGAGTGATTACTTTCTGCTCTTTCACAAGGTGCACATCCCCACACAAAGAAGTCCCCTTCAGTGTTAGAGACCGCTATGGAAATGTGTGGTTTTTGAGCAAATAAAAAATATTTCGCTTTTTGTCGCTGTATTTTTTCTTCTTAGATGAGAAGGTCTGGCAGCTTCTCCAAAAATAACCTTTGACAAAAAAAGGCAAAAACCAAAATAAAGCATTTTACCTTATGAAATCTTGAGACACAGGTAGATTTGCCACCATCACGAAATCCTATTGTAAAGCCACGTTAATGGGTTCCCAGGGGTTCTATTTAGCCACTGGACCACATTCCTACCACGGTGGTGGCCTGCTTATCAAGAGGAGGTTCATGTGGTATCTGTATGAGACGGGTTGGGGAATGGTGCTGGGGTAGAAGGTTGGTCAACATTCAAGGTTGATGATGATCTGTGGGGATAGTTTCTCTCTTGACAGTTGAGCCGTAACCAGGGATATCTTTGATATATTTTGGGGTGCTCCTAACAAAGAACCTTTCTACTTATTCCTGTCTTCGGAGCAATCTTTGCAGTGGCGATGATCGGGCAGGAGCATCTCAACATCGTGGTGTCTACGGACTCTGAAGACCATTGCAAAGGCTACTTTAATGGATTTCTGCTGTTGCATCGGATAATGTGGTACTTTACATTTGCTCCTTCATATGCTGCCAAGAGGATTGTTTGATTTCTACTTTGATAACATTTTTGTTGTCAGACACTGGGCTACACTTGCTTAAGCCGAATCCAAGCTCTCAAAGAGAAATTGTTAAGGTGCTGCCCAAGATTCTTAGTGCACGCTCTGTATTTTCTCTCATGGACATTTCAGCACTTGGAACTCTCTTGGTGTTGAGTGTGTGACTCACTGCAAGCACCGCGAGCACTCGCATGTGAAGTTCTACGGAGCCGGTCATTGCTCACATTTCTGACCTTTGTTGTTTTCTTCTGCGCGGTGTGCTGTCTTTTCCCCTAAAAATTTACTTGTCCCCGCACTCATCTTTAAGGAAATCTTACATACCAGTGGGGAGCCACCATAATTCTTGAAGTTCTTGATGACTCCATCTGCAACTGAGTGGAATATTTCTGGGAAGGCTCTGTCCCTTCACATCACGTCGCATTATTATCACGTGATCGGATGATCTTTACCATGTGCACTTCTAGAAAACTAATTCGCATAAACTAAACTGCTGACCTCTTCAGGCTTGGTGTACCACTTTATCTTTCAAGAATTCCAGACAAGAGGAGTAGAAACACAGTAACAATTTTCATTTCTTTTTAATATGCAATTCTAGTTTTTTTTGTCTCCACTGTGTTTCTTTATTATTTTCTGTTGTGTGTTTGTACTTAGCATTTTTATTTGCAGGGCACCAGAATGCAGAATGTTGTACCTCCTCCATTTTTTCTCACTTTGCCTGGCGATCATCCTATTAAGTGGTCTACATGGAAGAAGACATTTGCACATTATGCCAACGTGTGTGGATCTTATCTAATGCAGGAGAGCATTATGTTACTTCTGATGCAGTGCTTGGGATGCAAAGGTCAAGAGATATTTAAGGGTTTACCTAATTTAGAGGAGGATGATGAAGAAGAAGACTTGAATGAATTCGCCATATTTATGAAGAAGTTAGATCTACACCATCTGCCTAAGGTTAGCACTGTGTTAGGAAGATACCATTTCGATATGAGAGACCAAATATGTGGTGAGAGTGTAGAGCTGTGAGTGACTAGTCTAAGGAAAGTAGCTTCATCTTGCTAGTTTAGGTCTACTTTGGAAGAACATATAAGAAATCAATTTATGCTCCGATGTCATTTCTTACAAAGTGAAACAAGAGCTGTGGTTGAAGGGTGATCCTACTTTAAATTAAGTTTTAACTATTGCCAAACAAGTTGAGCTTTCTTTGACTTGTGTAAAGGAATTGGATAAAAACAGAAAGGTTTATGTCACTAAAGTTAGATTGAAGGAGGACAGGAGCAAAGGCAAAGTGTCTCATATTTTTTGGACCAAGTTTGAGGGTATGTGTTATAGGTGTGTTAGCCCGGGATATGTTGCCTCTTTCAAGAAATGTCATGCTCTTAATGTGCTATGCAAAAGTTGCAGGAAGAGGGGACACTTTGCTAATGCTGTCGTTCACTTGAACACACTGATAAGGTTAACTGAACCTACTAGATCCATAGAAGATTGTATTTTGTTTGTCTCTAATGATGGAGGAAAGAAAACACATCCCAGAGATATTATCTATATAGATGGTTTATCAGGAGATGCTCTTGTAAATTCAGGGGCATGGCTTTCCTTGATTTCCAATGAGGTATTTGACAAAGTGTTTTGTGATAAGATACATTTGCAAGATCCTTCTGTTATACCAGGTGGATTTGGGGGTCAAACCATTGACTTAAGAGGTTTCTTTGAGGCTGTAATCAAATTCAAGAGCAGCAGGATTTATGGGAAGGCATATATTCCTGTCAAAGGGGATGGTGTCTTGACTTGGCCTCATCAAATGGATCTTGGCATTATCCTGGATCCTAAAGCCACTCCACTGTTTAGATTGAGGGAAGATTACATTAGGAAAATCCAAATGAACAATGTGCATCGTTTAGATGACAAAAAAAGCATGGTTTACTGTTGAGTTTCTGGAGGTGTTTGATGAAAGACTAGGGTGTTTGAAAGGGTATCAAATAAAATTGAAAGAGAGTTCAAGTCCAGTGGTGGCAAAGTCAGACCAATAACTATATCTATGAGGAAATCTGTGGAAATGAAGGTCAAGAGATTGTATAATGAGGGAATTGTAGAACCTGGTGAAAGCTCAGAATGGGTTGTGCCCATAGTTGCAGCATGCAAGCAGTCTGGAGTCATTAGGTTGTGCATGGATTTGAGAGCTTTGTATAAACCTGAGGTGAAAGATCATTTCCCTTTACCGAACATTACGGAAATGATATCCATGTTGCCTGGGGTAAAGCTTTTCTCCACCCATGATCTCACAGCAGCGTACAATCAAATGAGGCTGCATCCTGATTCGAAAGACCTTAACACCTTCATTTCTCCTTGTGACACATATCGCTTTGTGCGCATGCTGTTTGGGCCAGTTTCAGTGGCAGCTGTGTCCCAGAGGATGATATATAAGTTATTTGGGAGCATGCAGGAAGTGAAGTGCTTCCAAGAGGATATTCTGGTGTTGGAGAGACCTTACAGGTTCATGATTTAAGGGATGAGACAAGTTTTGCATGTGCTTAGGAAGCAAGTGCAAATTTGGAAGTGAAAAGATTGAGTATTTAGGATATTGTATTAATTATGATGCTTTCTGTACCAAAAAGGAGTTGGTTTCTGATATTTTGAGTGTACATTGTCGAGACAAGAAAAAGGAATTGATGGCTTTCCTTGGAATGGTGGAATTTCAGGCCAAATTCATTCCTAACTTAGCTTCTATGACAATTAATAAAAGGCAGTTGCTCAAAAAAAGAAAAGAGTTTGCATGGAGCGAGGAGTGCGAGCAGGAATTTGTAGAAGTGAAGAAAAATCTTGAAGGTGCAAATAATTTTCAGTGCTTTGATCCCTCTAAGCATTGTTTAGTGATGACAGGAGCCAGCACAGTTGGACTGGGTGCTGTTTTACTACAAAAAGAGGATGATGGAGGTGATTTCAAAGTTATAGCCCACATCGCTAGGCCCTTGCATGGCATAGATGCTAACTACTTTACTATTGAGAGAGAAGCTTTGGATGTGTTCTGGGCCATTAAGAGATCGAGGAACTTTGTGTGTGTAAGGGCTTTTGTCATAACAACTGACTATAAACTGTTGGTGGAGGTGCTCTGCAAAAAAGGGCAAAATGCAGTGCCTATGCGCATTAGTAGATGGGTTGTTGGACTGCAAGAACATTGTTTTGAAGTATACTATGTTCCTGGTGCTTCCAATTAAGCAATGTGTGAGGGTTGGAATTCTGAACTGTGTAAGAATTCTGAACTGGATGGGTGCTGTAGCGAAAGACATGAGTTATCTTGTGAGAAGGGTGTTGTGATGCATGGAATGAGATTGGTGGTGCCAAGATTTCTCAGGGAAGGAATTATTATGCTTGGGCATGAAGGTCATCGGGGCATGAGCAAAACGAAGGTGAGGATGAGATGACATATTGGTGGTCTGGGATGGACATATAGATTGAAAGTCTAATAAGGGAGTATGTGGATTGGGTGAGGAGTGATAAAGTGTACAAGGTAAGATGTCAACCCATGGAATGTATGGACATGCCTAGTAAACCAAAGGAAATTATTGCAGTTAATGTTGTAGGAACATTACATATTAGAAGGGCAAGTAAGTATCTACTGGTTCTTGTGGACCAGTTTTCCTGCTGGGCTGAGATTGGAATGATAGTCACTATTGAGACTAAGAGAGTTACAGATTTCTTAAGTGAGATCTTTAGTAGACAAGGTCTGCCAGATGTGATTCTCACAGACAATGGGCCATAATTTGTTTCTTAAGAGATTGAAGACTTTCTGATTCATAAGGAGATCAAACATAGAAGGTGTAAGTTGTATCATCCTGAGGGGAACAGAACAGTGGATAGGTTCAGTGAACCAATGAACAAGTATGTACAGTTGGAAATTAATGCTGGCAGGAACAGGAAGGAAGGTTTGAAGACATTTTTGTAGGCCACCGATTTTCTCCTCATTCTACGATGTGTAAAGTTCCATTTGAAGTATTCAGGGAAAGAAGAGCGAAAACATAAATGTGACTGGGTTGGATGAGTTGGGGGAAAGACAGTATCATTCAACGGGGATCGGATAATGTCTTAACCAAGTTATTAAGATCTGTAGCTAAACATAAGTTAAACTCTGATTGGCAGACAGCTGTTACGCATCGTTATTTTGGTGTGGGTAACATGGTTTTGGTAAAGAGTCCTTTGAGGTCTGGAAGTGTTTCTGAATCATCTGTTCTGCAAAGAATTTTGAAAGTGTTTCGCAATGCTGTTAAATTGGAAGATGGACAGAGTTTGGAACCTCAATAGAGTGGTGGCATTCAAGGGTTGTGTTTTATAATTATTCATTTTATTTTTAACTCTATCCCTGAATTTTGCCATTTCTTTATTAATCTTGACTGCTTTTCATGTATCTTAATATTTGTCTTCTCTTTTAGGAAACGTTTTGTTTTTTATTGTAGCATTATATTTTCTTATGTTATATCATGTTTATCTTGTGTTTTTTCCTCTTTTTGTGTTTGTATTTATTGTATTTATTGAGAAGGGAGATGAGGTATCTGTATTAGATGGGTTAGGGAATGGTGCTGGGGAAGAATATTGGTATTCCTGTCTACAGAGTAATCTTTACAGTTCACTTTATCTATTAAGACCATGGACGTCCCATAATTCTGGCTTTCAAGACAGACAGACAGAGTAAGATGGCCTCGTTAGGGTTAAAATATCCCGAACAGAATACTTGTGGTTGCAAAAACAACAGGGTCACGCTGCTAGGTTTTCCCTTCTCCTTTCTAATGCTCCCCTGAGCTCTGGTCACATTTGCCAGTAGGGTCTATAGATAGATGGTCCAACCTTCAAGGAAATCAAATTATCCCAGGAGACCTCAACTTCTGAAGGTTTGTAGGACTGGGGAACATGTAGTTGCATTTTAGGGTGTATGTAAAAATACAGCAAGGAAATGATCCAGCAGGTGAGGAGAGGCCATGAAGGAGGTGTGGTCCTGGATAATCACTGGGTCTTTGGTGCACCAAAGTTGCCTGAAAAGTTGGGCAAACACAGCAACTGAAAATAACCTCAGGCTCAGATGTGACTGAAGCTACCTCCCCTTTTTGGGAAAGTTGCAAATCTGCCAATGGATGACAACAGTGCAGATACTCAAAAACGGATTTGGTAACCAACTCTGTGTAATGATTGACAGCTCTCATTAGTGCTCATCATATGATCAATTATGTTCCACAGTACCCATGTGGGGTTCTGTGACCGTACAACACATGCGGGCACTGTGTGAGTTGGCTGGTCTAGTAACTGTATGTGAGAAACCTGGGTGATTTACAATGAAGCTTTTCTAAAAGATATAAATGCAATCATGTCTTCATTCTATCCCTGTGAAGATACCATATGCTTAGCCCTGGCTTCTCAGCTGGTACTGGGAAACCCCAGTGGAAAAGCCTTCAAGAAAAGCAATTACCCGATGAATCCAGATGATCCAAGTAGATGCCTGGAAGCCAAAGCGACTCCGCTTCCCCTGCTTAAGCGATCATTACCCCAGCTTCACATCTTTGGCTGTTTACGGTGCACCGCAGACATGCTAATAAGCAGATCTGTATTCTGCACATTTACACCCTCTAGCCCCCACCTTCTCTCTCCAGGCAACAATTCACACAAAAGAGAAAAGAGAATTGTAAAAAGAAACATATCACCTAAGAACTTTGCAAATCCCATCTGATCAAAGCACTTGTGAAATGAAACGTACCTTGGATGTGCTGCCATGCACAGCTTTACTGTTTACACAGCATAGCTGAGGAAGTGCGGCATCTGCTGAGCAATAGCGTGTGGCTCAACTGGTCATCTAATCAATGGTGCTACAGAGAGAGCTGTGTGCTTGCTACTCTGTGGAGGGTAAGAGCCACCATCCTCAAAGTGACATTGTTTTTTGTTTTTGCTTACTCTGCTATACTGTGAAGACGTTGATGATCTAACTATAACCTACTTAGGGCCGGATGTACTATGCACTGGTCACAAAATATTGGTTTAAATTTGTGGTGTGGCAGTTTGAGAACTGATCTATGTAAATAGTAGTTGGTTGCAATTCGACATACCTCATCAGTATTAATGATGTAGGTTGCAAATTGCGACCCAATATGATTTGCGGCCATCACTAGGATGGTGGCCTGCTGGGATCAGAAGACAGCCATGTCTGGGAGTGCTTGTAATAGAGCAATATTTTTTTTTTTTAAATGGAGCCTGTATCCCTTAAGGGGAAAACAGAGTGTGCCTGCCCTCGCGTGGAAAGTAATCCACATGGTCTTAAACACAGCTTCTGACCATGTGGAGGAGGTGAGGTGTGGCCTGGGCTGACACAACAGGAGGAGTGGGTACTATCCAGGAGACCTGCCATCAGGAGGTGCCTGGGAGGCTATGATTTTCCCTCGCTCTCTTCGAGAAGACCTGAGCAGACGGTCTGGGAAGCCAGAGGGAGAGAGCCGCTGGGGTCATTGATAAGACTGTGGAGGGAATCTCTGGAAACCACCGAAGGGGAGGACTAGATCAAGTGACCCCTGGATGCACTTTAGCAGACACAATACACCATTGTCTCACAGGATGGCCACAGCCGGAATCCCACTTCTTCTCTCACCCCTCTTCCGGGCCTCCGGGACTGTTGAGAGAATATAGGCGACACCCCACCTGGGGTTGGCTGAAGTTGCTGTAGACCCCAAGGAATAGTATTGAGAGGCGGAGTGGTGAAGCGGTGGGGTGGTTGTGCTTCATGGTGCGGAGACGTTGAGGGTTCTGGGCACTGTTGAGTGCGTCCACTGGGCAAGAGAGTGTGGCTTTGGGCGACTTGGCCTCCTGGCCCAGCCTCAGTGGCATGCATAAAGGTGAAAATGGTGAAGTAAAAGGTCATGGGTCCCATACATTGGGAATAAGATGGACAACTACACAGTGCTGAGGCCCGCCAGGGGCCCAGAGGGGAAGGAGGTGGAATAGCCCTCCCTAAAGGCCATAATGGTGGCGATTCAGGATGTGAAGGGAGCACAGGAACCAAAAATTGACTCTTTAACTGTGGATGTTACATCAATCAGAGCAGACCTCTCCAAACTTAGTGACAAAGTCTCCACAGCTGAGGGTAATATCGCCTAGCTCCAGGCCACAACAAAACACCTTGCGACTCAGGTACTCACCCTAATGCAATAGGCCACACATATGGCAAATTAGGCTAGAAGATCAAGAAGGAAGGGCGAAGAGGAACATACGAGTGGTGGGGGTTCCGGAGGGGGCGGAGGGCCCCAGTGTTGATCTCTTTCTTGAGGATTTTATAATGAACAAACGCCAGCCCAAAAGACTCTTAAAGTTCTCCTCTGTGGAGAGGGCGCACAAGGCTCCATTTCCCCTGCCTAGGCCCAGGGCCCCGCCACGCACGATCATTGCAAATATATTTATTTACCGCAATAGGGATGCAATCCTTCAAGCGGCAAGAACAAAGGGAAATGTGTGATTTGAGAACACCACAATCCGTTTCTTTCCGGACTTTACCTTACAAATTTAGCGCCTAAGGCGGAACTTTGAGACAGTTAAAAAGGAGCTCAGAGAAAGAGAACTTAAATATATGATGATTTTCCCGGCAAAACTGTGTGTTATTGTGGATGGTAAAACTTGGCAATTTAGAGCTCCAGAAGAAGCGTGTTAATGGCTGGAGGGCTCGCGCATAGTAAATCGGAAGAAGGGCTGGGGCTTCAGGAACGGCTCTGGAACATCAGAAGGGGCGCCGGAGAGCACCGGAACTACCAGCAAACAAACAATGAGAATACCAGTGGCCAGTCCTCGGTCAGATGCAAGGGGCTAGAAGACATGATTTGATGCTGCTCTTATGGGAATGGGACAGGGTGGTGAGGACTGGAGTGCCGAAGGGAGAGTGAACTTGAGGCTATGAGCGGAACTGGTCCTATGTGGTTACCTCCAGACATTGGACAAATCTGCCCTAAAAGGGAGTGTGGGACATTTGGGACCATAAGATATTATTGGTCCAAGGAAGGGCTCATTGGGGGAAGGGGA
Source organism: Triturus cristatus (assembly GCF_964204655.1). Taxonomy (NCBI): domain Eukaryota; kingdom Metazoa; phylum Chordata; class Amphibia; order Caudata; family Salamandridae; genus Triturus; species Triturus cristatus. The sequence goes on along the minus strand of NC_140590.1, from coordinate 1,654,266,690 downwards.
GAGGTGTGACGATCTCTCATAAGGGTGCACGCCAGATAGTGCCCACCCGAGATGCTATTTAACGTGTTTTCTAGTGGGTGACAGGCGCTCTGCAGGTTTGGTGGTTGGGGTTTTCACAACCGGGTTTGAAGGATAGCAAGGAGGGGGTAAAGGGGAAGAAGTTGGGGACAAGGGGTTTTGTTTGCTCAAGTTAAAAGCAGTCACACTGATGACACCACAAAGGGCAAGTGAGGGATACACAGTGTAAAGGGTGGGGCTATGGGCTGGACAGGATATCGTGGGATAGCTCATCTGATCCGTCTGAATGGGGTTGCCAGCACAGGGTACCAATGACTAGTCATGGAACGTGCTCACTGAGGGATTGGTCCTGAAACATAAATGGCCTAAATGGCAGGGTGAAGTGTACAGTAGTAATGCAATTTATTAAGAAACATGCACCGGACAGTTTCCTACTGCAGGAAACCCATTTACGAGGTAACCATTGCAGGGCCCTAGACAGATATGGATACACCTGACTGGCACACGCAAGGTACACCGCCAGCTCCAGAGGCGTGGGGATACTAGGCAGAAAGGTGTGTCCCTTTATACCAGGGAAAACATAGTCTGACCCCCTGGGGAGATATGTGGACCTGAGTGGGCAATGGGAGGGAATGACTATCAACCTCTGCTCAGTGTATGTGCCACCCAGGTTGCAGGCCCCCATGATGGACAAACTGGGTCTGTTTCTACTTGAGCTCTCGCAAGGGAGACTGATTTTGGGGGGAGATATGAATGACGTACTCTCTGTAGAGTTGGATGTGTCAAGTGGGGGGTCATTGGGGAGAAGAGGCGGGCGCTGGGGAATTTCCTCACCTTCTTGGAACTCAGTGATATATGGCACTGCCGGAATCCCACTCTCAGACAATACACTCACCTATCCGCAGCGCATAGTGGCCTCTCGCATATAGCCTTTTTGATCACACAGACTCAGTTTGCGGTCCAGTTTAAAGGACAGAAACATATTGTCAGGGGAATATCTGATCACTCCCTGTAGATGCCGTGTTAGAGGGGCCTTCACAGGAATACACCCTGCCACCAAGGGTGGACGCATGGTATCTCAGACACCCACACTTAAGGTCAAGTGTGGGGGACTGTACCAACCAGTTCTTTACAGGGAACGTGCGATCAGTGGTTTCTGGGGTGGTCTTGTGGAAGGCTTTCAAGTCAGTGATCAGGGGACATGTACAGAGCTTGATAGGAGCCGATAAGAAGGAGAAGACATTTAAAGGCACAGCTCTGGAGAAGGAGATTCAAGAGCTAGAAGCCAGGGCAGGGGGGGAGGGGGAAACCAGGGAGGTGACCCACCTTATTTGTCTGCATCAGAAAGAGGTAAAGGGGCTTTTAGAAGATGAAGCTAGAATCTTGGCCAGGGCCTCCCAGCACAAAAGTTATGAGATCAGGGATAAGGCCAATAAACTCCTGGCATGGCTGGGCAAACGTGAAACTTTGAGACGGTGGGTCCCAGGGATAATGGATGACCGGGGTATGAGACATGTGATAAGGCACGAGATTTCGGAGGTATTTGCGTCCTACTATGAGGTGTTGTACTCTTCCACCTCTGGGTTTAGTGAAGCGGATTCTGAGAGATATTGAAATTCAAGTTTTGAGTTAAAGAAAAGGAGGGGCTGGAAGGGCATCCTGACCGTGGAAGAGATTAGCAATGCAGCACAAGCACTGCAGTCCGGAAAGGCAGCTGGACCAAATGGTCTGCCACTGTAACTGTTTAAAAGTCTTTTGGACAAAACAGCCTGCACCTTTTTACTTTGTTTCAGGAGGCCAGCCAAATGGGAGTGTACTGGTAGATCAGCGCAGTGCACTGATCATGGTGATACCCAAAGAAAGGAAACCCTCTACGAGGTGTGAGCCATATATACCCATTTCGCTCCTGAATTTTAAAGTGAAGGTTCTGGTGAAGGTGCTCGTGTTGCGCCTTAGACCAGTGATCCATTCCCTAGTACACCCAAACCAATGTGGTTTTATGTCACACAGAAGTACCAGGCTCAATTTACGTAGACTGTTTGGGGTTCTGCATGTTACTGGATCAGATAGCCCGCAGCACTCCTGTCATCGGATGCTCTAATGGCGTTTGAGAGCGTAGCATGGAATTACTTATGGGTGGTTATGGCATGTATGGGGATAGGACAGAAGTTCATTGGATGGGTAAAATTGTTGTATGAACAACCCCTGGTGAGAGTGAGGGTTAATGCTTCAATATCCTGGGAGTTTGCTCTGCAGAAGGGGTCTCGACAAGGGTGTCCCCTGTCTCCGATCCTGTTTGCCCTCGTGCTGGAGCCGCTTGTGGGGTGGGTAAGGCAGGATCCACTGAACTGAATTTGGCACCCCAATTGGATAGATTTAAGAGAGATGCCCACCGCTGGAGATCGTTGCCCATGACCTTGCTGGGCCATGCAGCATTATTTAAAATGATGGCTCTGTCTCGTTTACTCTACGTTCTACAGAATTCCCCATATTCTATACCCACATCATTCTTCCAAATGATCGAGGCGGAGTTGTGCTCTCTCCTTTGGAACGGAGGAGCAGCACGTATTGCCTTGCATAAACTGCAGTGAGGTAATTATGAAGGGGGACTTGTGGTCCCTGATGCGAGATTGTATTCCTGGGCTGCCCAACTGGTGATGGTGAATGACTGGGTGTTTGGAGACAGGTCGGAACCAGCCTTGCAGGGTGGACTGGGCACATATGGGAGCCAGGGGCTAAACTCACCTACTTTACGATAGGAGAGCAACTCTGGAATTGTCGTCACACACGCAAACAGTAGTCAAATCCTGGCGGGCGGCAACTAAACACCTGGGCTGGGAAGGCAGGCTAACAGCAGTGACTCCCCTGTGGGCCTGTGATCAGATGGACAGGGTGGGAAGGCTGAAGGGCTTTGGGAAGTGGGAACTGCTTGGCCTTGAAAAACTTGGAGAAGTCTGGAGGAATCAAGCCTTTGTGAAGTTTGAGACACTGAAGCGGGAGTACGAACTGGGTCCAGGGGAATGGCTGCGATACCTGCAGCTAGGTCATGCTGCACGGGATCACCTCTGTGAGGGCGAGGACCTGTCAGAGGCCTTCCCACTGGAGGATAGACTCCTGACTGACCCGTTGGAGGGAAAGGCAATTTCAGTAATATGTAAAAAATTGGTAAACAATACACTTGACCCATTGGGCCTGTTGAAGACTGCATGGGCAAGAGATTATGGCCCGATAGAGGATGAGGACTGGATAGAGGCTTTGCAGGGACCAAGGGAGGTGGCGATAAGCACCTGTTTTCACCTAATTCAGTTAAAAGTCTTCCACCACACATATTGCTTGAGGAGATTACTACACAGGATGGGGAGGGTGGATTTGTCAGAGTGTCACAGGGGGTGTGGCCAAGAGGGAACATTTTACCATCTCATATGGGAGTGCCCGGTGATGCAGACTTACTGGGGAAAGATTGGGAGAATTATGGTGCAGATGACAGGAGCAGAGATCCCCTTAGAGCCGAAATGGTTCCTACTGATGATCACAGGGGAAGAGGCTTGGCCCAGACATATTAGGATATGGCTGGCGCTGGTCACAGTAGTGGCAAAACATAATATATCTGGGGTCTAGGGACCTCGAGCCTTACCAAAAGTGGGAGATTGGTAGAAGGATTTAGATTGGTGTTAGCTGGCAGAATGTACGATCTACCAAAGTAGAGGCTGCCCAAAGGAATGGGAAAAGATTTGGGGACATTATTTATTATTATTATTATTAGCATTTATAGAGCGCAACAGCTACCTCCAACGGAGGTGTCCCGGCGGTAGCATCCATCCAAAGAGGGGGTTCAGGGAGAGAGACTGCAGGAAGAGATTGTCACTAAGGAAGGCTAAAAAGCCAAGTTTTAAGGGCCTTCCTAAAAGGCAGTTCCGCACTTATCTGCCGAAGGTCATTGGGCAGTGTGTTCCACAGGGTCGCAGTTCTCACGGAAAAAGCACGCCCCCCGTCCTTGCTTTTTTGAAGCAAGGAGTGACCAGGAGATTCAGTTTGTTGGATCTGAGTGTTCTGGCGTTCTGATATTTCTGGAGCCTTCGCTTTAAGTAAAGAGGACCCACCCCTCTCAAAGATTTGTGAGCTAAAACCAGAACTTTGAACATTACTCTTTTCCTCACTGGGAGCCAGTGCAGACTGTGCAGATCGGGAGTGATGTGATAGCGTAGGGGCACATTTCTAATGAGTCTGGCTGCTGCATTTTGAATCTGTTGAAGTCGCTTCATGAGATAGTCAGGAAGACCAATGAAGAGGCTGTTGGCGTAGTCAAGCTGGGAGGTGATGAGAGCATAGACCACCATCTTCCTACAATTCATAGGAAGGAAGTGAAGACATCTGCGCAAAGCCTTCATTTTCCAAAAACACTGAGAGGAGATGTGCGATATTTGGGCCTTGCCTGTCAGCTGGGTGTCAAATCTAAAACCCAGATTCCTTGCCGAGTTAACCGGAATCGGAGGTGGGTTTAATTCTGCTGGCCACCAAAGCTCGGTTTGAGGCGGGAGGGGCTGATTAAAGAATAGGATCTCAGTTTTTTCGGTATTTAATTTTAGGCAGTTATCTGTCATCCAGGAGGAAAAATCCAGAAGACACTGCCTGAAATTCGTGAAGGCATTCTTGCTTTGTTCTTTAAAAGAAAAAATAAGTTGTGTGTCGTCTGCATACGAGACAACACGGACACCTGATTTTTCAGCAATAGATGCTAGAGGGGCAAGATACACATTGAAGAGTGACGGGCTGAGTGCCGAGCCCTGTGGGACCCCTTGTGATATTGCCCTAGAACTGGAGACATGGGGATGTAGAAAGACCTGCTGTGATCTGTCTTCCAGAAACGACTGAAACCAGTGTAACACGGTCCCTGTAACTCCTAATTGGTGAAGCCTGTTCAGGAGGATCTTATGGGAGACCGTGTCAAATGCCGCCGAGAGATCTAACAGCATGAGCATTGTGCAGCTTCCTGTATCCATGGTTTCGCGTATTGATTCTGCCACCTCTAGAAGAGCCGTCTCAGTGCTGTATCCTGCCCTAAAGCCTGACTGGGAGTCGTGAAGATGGTTATTGGATTCAAGAAAGTCCGAGAGCTGCCTCTGGACCTCTTTTTCCAGAATTTTTGCTGGGACCGGCAGCAGGGAGATAGGTCTGAAGTTTTTCAACTCTGGCGGGTCCGCATCCTCTTTTTTGAGGATAGGTCGAACAAAGGCTTTCTTCCAGTCAGTTGGAAAGATTCCAGTTTCCAGAGAGGTGTTCCAAAGAGTATTCAAGTTGTTATTGACTATAGGGGCTAGAAGTTTAAGAACTCTGGCCGGGCAAGGGTCAGAAGGGGAACCGGACTTGACTTTCATAAGTTCCTGCAAGGATGCTTCCTTCTCAAACCGTCGAAAGTCTGACCATTTAACTGTAGTGACGTCTAACGCCAGGTCCAGCTTATCCGTAGTTGGAAAAGTCGAATAAATGGTCATAATTTTATTGTGGAAAAACGAAGCCAATTCTTCACACAAAGTGAGAGACGGTGGGACCGTACTTTTTAGAGACTGAGGTTTCATGAAGCTCTCAACTATCCTAAAGATCTCCCTTGGAGAGTTGTCTGCTTCCACAATTTGTTTTGCCATAAAGTCTCTCAAGGTCCTACGTTTCAAGGTATGAAATTTCCTCAGAGCTACCTTATATATCTCTTTAGCTGATGCCTCATAGTCCTTCCTCCAGATTCGCTCCAACCTCTTACAATGACTTTTTCCTATCCAGAGTTCTGTATTAAACCAAGGTGCTGAAGGTCTACTCCTAGGCACTTTACAAGGTCTAATCGGGGCTATCTTGTCAAGGGCTGCCGTCATCCATGAATTAAAAAGGGAAGCATCAAGAGTTGGATTCCCGGAAGGGACCGGAGAAGAATTAACTAATTCATCCCTCATTGAAGCAAGTGTAACCTTCCTCCAAATTCTTCTGTTTTCTACAGTGGGCCTACTGTAATTATCAGAGCGCTTAAGTCCCATCATGAATGTGACCAACATGTGGTCCGACCAGGTTACAGGTATATACTCTTCCACTTTGATGGCCATGTTATTGGTAAAGATAAGATCCAAAACATGGCCAGCAGCATGAGTGGGAGATTGTACTTTTTGGATCAGATTTAAACTTTTTAAAGCATCTCCTAATAAGGTGGCTGAGGAACAATTCGCCATATCCATATGTACATTGAAGTCTCCTAGCACGGTGAGATTGGAGTATCGTAAGGAAAGGTTTGCGATGCAATCAAACAATAATGGCCAGTAGGAGGCCGCGGTGTTTGGGGGTCTGTATATCAGTAGCCCTGCCATCGAATGATATTTAGAAAATTTGATATGGAAGGACATGGCCTCTATAGGCCCCAGGTCTTCGATTTTCTTGTGGGAGATTTCCCAGTCCTCCCTTAGAATTATGGCAAGGCCTCCCCAAGCCTATTATCTGCCCTGTTAACCGTAACCACTCTGTAACCCATGGGAATGGCTAGACAGATGTCAGGGTTTGAGCTTTCTCTCAACCATGTTTCTGTCACAAACAGCAAATCCCACTCATAGGTTTTTAGAAGCAGCCAGATATCAGCGGCGTGTTTAGGGAGGACATTGGCAAATATATAGAGGGTTATGACTGTGGCATTAAAAGTTTGATGTGGTCGCCCATTGAAGTTATGGTATCTTATCTGATGACAACTGATAACCTCAAACACACTGGTCAGATTATATGTAAACTGAAGGTATCAAGATGTCCTGATGTTGTGTTGTTTGTAATAAAACGATGTTTAAGAAAAAGTTTTGCAAGCACCATGGGTCCATGGGACCACAGCCTTTTCTTAAAAAACATGTTGGTCAACATTCAGACAGGGTCCGTTGGAGACCTCCTTCTTCTTTTAACTTATCTTGCATATGTTGTTGAGTTTCTGTGTATTTTATTGTGGTTGTGTCAGAGGGTGAATGCAAGAATTTTCTCTTGTTCACCTATCCTCACCAAAAGATGATGTTATGAGTTAGAACACGTCTGGTGTGACTTTGGCACTTATGTATCAACCCTTTTCCCCATAGACCCAGATGAGTAAAAATGTTTGATACATGAGGTCTCTAGTCATTTTTGTTGCAGCAGAATATAAGGGTAATTACAATGGGACAGGGTGCCGCAACCCCTAAAACTGCCTGACGATAGCTGGAATTTGGTACCTGTTGCCCTAATTCAAGGCGATGAGGCTCATCCTCGGACAAATGAAGCAAAATTCCAGCTCAAATGTATGCTATTAAAGACCTGGTCAACTGGTCTGTTAACCAGGCAGGAAAGATGTCTGAAGTACCAGACCTTTAAGGAAATTTTGCAGAACTTATCTCAAGAACAGAAGGAGTTGCTCTGGAACCTTCCCTGAGTGTGCAAGGTTCAATTCTGTTGAATACCCTCAGCTTAGCTACTCCTTGAAATCAAACCCAATCACCTGCTCCTCATTAAACCTTTGAGAGCCAAAGTCATCAGTCTCTCTGGTTTACTGAACGCCCATATTAGTAGGAGCTTTTGCCCATAGGCCATCAGCTAAGGGACCCTACTTTACCAGTCCAAGCACCTTCACCCCCTTCTTTCAAATTTTCCAGGCCACACTCTACTGCATGCCTCATCCTGCCCTCTGAAGCACCTGAGAGGTTTCATGCAGCAAAGCATCAAACTACAAAATAAGCAGATGCATTCCTTCATTGAAATAATCAGCTTTCACAAACGTTTTAGCATCAGTGGTCACTTTACTGATGTGGATTAATTGGAAACTCATTTGAATTAACATACTTAGCTGTAGGTTTCAAAGTGAGACGTGTGCCTTGCCTCATTTCTTACATTAGTAATGGAGCATGAGCTGTCACCTCTATGTATTAAATTTGCCACAGAATTCTGACGATAGGAATAACTATGAAACACATTTATTTCCGGATTGAGCTCCTGGGATGTTACTAGTGGTTAATTTGTAAAAAAACATCATAAGTGCTGGGATCTCGTCAGGAGGCAGCTTGCGCCAGCCCATTGCTCCTGTTAGTGCCGCCTAAAACAGAACCAACTACTGACCATGAAAGTGGGGGGAGCTGCCGACTTCGGAGCTGGCGAACTAAGTTTGAGTCTCAACGTAGGCTCAACATCCTGTGATTCTGGGAAAATCCCTTAATCTCCCTGTAAATGAATGTGTCCTTAACTGGTGCTCATGAAAAGTGCTGGTGTTGATGATGCTAAGCAACGGAAACCACTGGCTCAAATTAAGCACAGGGTGCTACCCAGAGGACAGGTGTCCAGCTTATTTACCGCACGCAAAGACAGAACCTTGGGCCATGTGTACCTCATTCTGCAGGAATTGGTCAGGGATGCTGGACGAGGGTGCCTTATCTAACCCGGATTTGTAAACTGGGTCTAGTGGTCACTCAAGGTCATTTACCAGGCCCTGAAGATGGAGAGGATGGAAAGTAACCTCTGACAAATCCCACACCATGGAACAGAGTGCAACAGAAGTTATCTTTTAAATCTTTCCAACCAGACAGATTTGTGCTGTCTGTAGGCAACGCTTGCGGACCCTGAGCTTAACCACTGCTTATCATTGGTTGGCCTAATTGCTGCTGTCATCTGCTTTCTTCTTAGCTAATGGCTGTTTTTCTTATTTATTTTTTTCGCTCTCCTGGAGCATAGCCTCTTTATTATCCCTTTGATTGGTGTTCTTGTGTCATTCCTCTGCTTCCACTTAGGCAAGTTCTTTTTTCTTTTACTTTCAGCACTCATCAGAGTGCAAATGTTTTCTAGCGCCCTCTCTCCCGTGCTGCTTCCCCCAGACACAGCTCCCCTATTCACACTCAATGTTAGTCCCTCATCCCTCTCTCCAAGCTCGCCCATTGCTTTCCAGTGGTTTGGCAAGGGGGGCTGTAAGAGCCTCCCCCTTACCTGCAGTCGTCACGGGGTGCAAACACATGAATCGCCTGCCCCCCACGCTCTTAACCCGCGTCCGTCGGGTGGCAAGAGCAGGGACCGCCACAGGCGGCCAAAGGTCTAGCTACGCTACAGTTGTCCTCTGCACGCTCCCCTAGCCTTTATTATTTTTAGTAGATCTCCTTAGCCCCGCCTCCAGTGCTTCCTTTGCTCCCTAGCCACTTCCTGTTGCTTTCTTCTCCACCTGGTCCATTGTTTGTTACTCCCTGAACCTCTTGCTATCCATAATATTTTTAATGTTTTTCTTCCTTCTTTTTGAGGGCCTGGCAGTTGCCATGTGTCTCTGGCTGCTCCGCCGTTCTAAAAGCACTTTTGCATCTCTACCATCACATTTATTTATTTACTGATCCAAGTGGTGTCTGCCATCTTGGGTAGGAAAAAACTAGTGCTGCATCTTTCCCTAGGCGTCATCTAGTATGCCGGTGCCTAGGGAAGGATATGACTGCCAACAGCTGCCATCAGCATACATTTTCTTTCGTTTCCTTTTATCAGATGCTTCATAGCAACTGCCAAAAACATCGGCAAAGTCGATAAGTTAATAAAGCAAGAAGTGCGGCTTTGCCAATCCGTGTGCTTTCGCAGCCCTTGAAAACACAGCAAACTCCGCCTGGGCTCAGGCTGTAAATTTTTGATGAAAGTGACAAGAGCTTCAAACTTGAGTTTTGCTTCCATGCTTTATGAGGCTACCAGGAACCGTTGGCAGGCTTTGTAGTCTGATTATGCAGAGTGGGGCAGAGTGGGGCATCAATCACTCTTTGAGCAGTTCCTATTTTATCTCACCCTTTTTAAAGAATGATCGACTCTCCATAGCCTTAGACAACGTCTTACATGCAGTAGAAAGCTGGCTCTCTGTCCCCCTCTGATGACGTCACTCTTGGAATTCAAGGTCACTCGGGAATGGCGTCATTACCAAGGCCTTCCCTTCCCCTCGTACCCTTCAGACTTTTAATTGCCATAATTGCAAAAATCGCACTTTAGGAAATGAGGGGACTTTCGACTGCAGCGAGTAGACACATGTTGGTCCTGAATCTTTAATAAAGAATAAAAGGCAGATTTATAAAACAGTAATTTTTCAAATATCGAGTGCTCAACAAAAAGTATTAAATAAACTTTTTTAATGAACCTTTCATTGAAGAGGGCCTTAGTTTGAAAATAACTAAGGGCCTGCTTTAAAGGAAGACGCTAATGGAAAACAGTCCGACATGCGGAGGAGGGATACATCTAGGGAATACAGTCATATCCACTATGCTAGCCCTGTTTATTTATTAATCGAGTTACCTGTAGTGCTGTATGTAGACTTATAGATACTTCAGTGCGCTGCTAGTGAATATTGTGGTGGATTAGATGACACAGGCAGATTCTTCCCTAGATGTAGCACTTTCACAGTTTGTAGAGTTTCAATAATTAATTAGTTGAACTATAAATCACAACATAAATGTTCAAAAAGAATGCCTGAATTGTATGATGGCGTGAAAGGCTGGCGGTGCTCACATGATGAAGTGCATGAATGGTGGTGCTCACATGATATAGTGCATGGCTAGTGGTGCCCACATGATGGAGTGAATGGCTGGTGGAGCTCGCATGATATAGCGCATGGCTGGTGGTTCTCGCAATGATGTAGTGCTGGGCTAGTGGTGCTCACATGATGGAGTGAATGGCTGGTGGTGCTCACATGATATAGTGCATGGCGGGTGGTGCTCATATGATTAAGTGCATGGCTGGTGGTGTTCACATGCAGGAGTGCGGGGATGGTGGTGCTCACATGACAAAGTGTGCATCTGGTGGTGCTCATATGATGGAGTGAATGGTTGATGGTGCTTAAATGATATAGCGCTGGCTTTATGTGCTCATATTATATAGTGCATGGCTGGTGATGCTCACATGATGGGGTGCATGGCTGGTGATGCTCACATGATATAGTGCTGGCTTGTGGTGCTCGCATGATATAGTGCATGGCTGGTGGCGCTCATATGATGGGGTGCATGGCTGGTGATGCTCATATGATATAGTGCATGGCTGGTGGTGTTCACATGATGCAGTGCAGGGTTGGTGGTGCTCACATGAAATAGTGCACGGCTGGTGGGCTCATATGATGGAGAGAATGATTGGTGGTGCCCACATGATATAGTGCATGTCTAGTGGTGGTCACATTATGTAGTGCATACCTGGTGGTGCTCACATGATGCAGTGCATGGCTGGTGGTCCTCACATGACCGAGTGCATGACTGCTGGTGCAATTCAAGGCATACAGACAAATGCCAATCTGAGTTGCCTGGTATTTTAGGGAGGTAAAGCCACTTGATGGAATAATGACTGATACTGCACTATATGGGGAGATTTACCGCCCCAAACCAAGCTCCGCTGATCGAAGTGGCAAATGACATCGGATCGGATTCACCACAACCAATTTTAGCACATTCTCCCTCATCTCACCTTTTTCCCTGCTGACGGTAAAAAACCTGGTGGAATATACGCGAGGTTGCATAGTTATTTCTTACAGCGCTGAACAGAAACTTTTGATTCCCCATGGTTTAGGATGGTATGCAGGAACATCATGGTTGGCTAGCAGAGGTGTGCTAGGCAGGTTGTGTGCTGCTAATGAGGAGTGGAGGAGTGAGTGGTAGAGGAGGAGGAGGAGAGATTGTGAGCCCTGGCAGTATCACGTGACTATAACCGGAAGCAGCTGCCATTTTGAGGCAAATGGCTAACACAGTAACACCATCTCATTAACACACTGTAGCGCAATATATTTTTTTTGAAAAAAGATGGAGTGCATTGGGATCCCCCTTCATTTTATAGGGTATTACAAATGTAATGGAGTTACAAGCATACATGTTCCCCCATTAGTGCAAGTTTTTCTGCACCCATAAGAATATATTGTCAGATTATCATGAAGCGATCCATTCTAAGAGCGTTATTCCTAATTAACGGTTAACAGTTCTACATTTTAAGAATGTTTTAATTGGATCCCTGATAATTACATTGAACTGATGTGGTCAGAGCTGGCACTTGCTATAGCAGGTTGTCAACTCCAGCAATATATAGATATAGACCTGTTATTTATCTCAACCGACCTTAGTCTTGATACGACCACAATCGGTAATAGGATTTGTGTTCTTTACGGTTTGCATTATTGTGCACAATTGGAGTACAATAAAGTTTTCTCACCGACCTTACTCACAAACCTTATTCCACTTCAATATGGTCGCCACCAAGCTCACATGTGCACACTCAAGATCCTATCCCGTCCCAATATGGCCGCCACAGGGATTGTGTCCACACACTCAAAGTATACCACCAATGCATGACTTTCACAAGATTCGCAAGTGAAATTTGCTCCGCTACACTCCACATACCATACCCTTCACTATGGTTATATTTAAGAGAACATTATTAGACCCAACCAAATATCGGGAGAATATACAAACATTTCTGAATTTATATACGGGGTCACATCCCAGCATTTTTTGTAAACATTACCAACAATATAAGCTTTAAATTAGAATCGTATCAAACTCTAATCATATATATCTCAGATTCCTTGGGCACCATGCTTACATGAGCCTTCCCATTGGAGCCGAACATACCCAATCACGTTTTCAGCTGCAATCACGTGATACGGAACGACCAACAAAGCCTACATGCAATGCTAAGCCGGCACTCGTATTTGGAGTCCGGTGCAAGGAGGAAGCTGCACCCCCCAGTTACGCTCTACTTGAGAAAACCCGGAGGTAAGGGAACCAAACTGAATCTTATTCTTACACGACGATAGTTGTGTGAGAATTCTTCGAAATGAGTGAACTACTTTCACTTTGGCTTAAGAATGGACGCAAGACACTAAAGCAAAGACACATTTTCTGTCTTTTCTCACGTTTAGATTGGGATGAAATACTTTGAAAATCGGATATTTTATTGAAAACGGAGTGCAAACCCTTAGCAGGGTACCCTCTTGCGTCACAGGATAGTGTGACCTGGAATTATCGTCACACTTTATGTACGTATTGATCGCGGCTTGCCACAATAGTGTTCATCTAATATAAACCAGAACTATAAACATTCATCTTGGATATGCATTTACGCAGTTGTGTGTCCCTTTCTCTTTTTTATATATCTTTTGCAGACCACTTTTAAAGACAGTATTCAGGATAGTGGTCCCTTTACAGGTTGATTCCTTTTCGAACTTTATTAGGATTACAGATCCGGCTATCCTCCACGTTTTCGAATTCCCCTTTGTACCACTTTTGGTTGCCACTGGGAGACCAATCTTTAGAGACTATGCATACCATACGAAACCATGGAACGCGTCACATAAAAATTACCTCCTACCACATAATTAGTCATTATCACGTGCACTTCACATGTCCACCACCAACATTTGTTTCTGATGTATATAGACTACACCTGATCATCTGTCACTGTCTGTACACCTCGCATGAATGTATGCCACAATTGTGTGACACCATCACACCGAGCAATATAATGCCACTATAATCACCCTGGGAGCACATTTGTTGTATAATAATAACAAATGTTTGCGAAAATGACAATATCAATTTATTAATGTCAGATTCATATCAATCTCTACCTAGCCGTGAACAAGTCGCATGTACGATCTTACGAAGGCGGCGAAACACGTGTTGGCTTGGGAATTACTGTTAAATCAGGAGTATTAAAAAGAAGAAAATCACAAGAAAGAAACAAAGATTGATTTATTATGTTTCATGTAAAGTGACTTACTAACTCTGCAAATTGAAACTCTGCGTGTGCTTGGGTGTACTTTTTGATGATTGTTTGTTGCTGTTGCCACAATAACTTAGGGAGGCTGGTGGTTCTCCCAACCCTTTAGCACCGCAAATAATATAATTCCCACAAATACAAGGTGAATCAACCATAAGCGCCTATTATCTATTTCCAATACCACTGCCCAGAATAAAAACTACCTAAATGAGAGAATAACCTTTGCTTTCACGTGCAGATAAATCTAAAATCCCCTCCATCAGCTTCATCACATTCATTTTTTATACATCTCCATAATGTATGCTGCATATCTTTACCTTCAGAGAGTGCTCTAATGTAGCCTGCTTTAGAGCTTCAATCAAAAATATAAAACATACATAAAATAAGAATATCTTTAGCAACCCCCTCAGATCATACTTTTTGCTTTTCACCTTGTCTCAGCCACTCCACATTGGAGACATCTTCTATGGATCCACCAACATTTTCCTTCAGATGTATTGTATCTGGAATGCCACCACAGTGAAAGGATGAGCACAAACTTTTATTTTCTCCCTATCGAAGAATTAATTCTGGCTGCAAACTGAAGCCCGAGTCGATGTCTGCTTTGGAGTCTTGGAGCTGTAGCCTGACCAGGGGCCAACAATCTCATAATAATTACAAAGTGGACAATGGATTAATAAGCACACTATACATAACATTCTCCACCACATTTAGAGAACGCATCTGCTGCAGTACCTTCCAGTGTCTGAATGGTACACTGATACCTTTTTTAGGTCTCACCTGAGCTAGCACATGTGCTGCTCTGCGAGACATTTAGTAAGTGGGCTTTTAAAAGTGCTACCACACGCTTTTGCTTGCCTAGCACTTGCGGTTACGTGCGCGTACATGCACACAACTCGCTCACCACTCGCGTGTTTTTTTTTAATTTTCTTTTTGCGCTGTAGAAGGGTGCCATGTAAAATGTTATTCTACTCCTTTACAAACCCTACCTGCTCGTCCGATACGGATTTCCTCAAGCAATCAAACGTTAAACGTCCCATGAAATCAACAGTGAGTTTACATAAGGTTGCAGCAGACCAAACCTCTCCAAACCACTTCAGGCACAAAAATTTTTCCTGGATCAGTAAAAAAACCAGAAAATGACCCAATAATAAACCCCAACAACATCAATTTCTTTGTGGTTTTACGATTTCCAAATGGAAAGCATAATACAACTCACAGCGTCCTTCCTACCAAGGACTGTATGGCATGTCTCAATCTTCAGTACGTTTATCTCACATTTGCTAAAAATCATCACAAATATCAGCAATTTCTCCACCATTTGGTCTATCTTCTGCACCTTGGAATGTCAGCAAGTTCTTAATGCCAGTTCCAGCAGTCCTTCATCTGGTAGGCGGGGTAAACAATAGTAGAGCTATATGACACCTTATTTATGGCTCCGGATCAAACAACCCTTCAATTACATTTTCAATTATCATGTCCCTTAAATTCTAGGCTTCATAGCCTGGGCAGGTTAGTTCCCCGCGAATCACGATAAATGTTTTAACCAGACGACTGCCATGTCACTCTGTACCATGCTGCTGAGGATGCTAGACGGATACACATTCCCCACTAATGTCTGACTCAATGAGGACCTGGTGATGTTTCGGAAACAACACCACCTCACTCTCCTGACGCATTTAAAAAAGCGTTTGATTTCCCCCGGGTCACATTCATCAAAAGAACCGCAATGGCTGTTAGTATACCTCAGCTGGGTACTTGTCTCTTATCATCTTCCGCTTTCTATGTTCCGCTTACGCTGTTCCTACTATCCTAACCCAGCTGCCTCCACCTACCCTATTTGCAGCTACCAGTTCCGGAGGGAGAATGGTTGTTTCTTCCACCGGTGACCACGGTATCAGCCAGAAACCATACAGCCTCTCCTGTGATGCTACCAGGCAGCCACTTTAACTCGCTCCCAGTCCCATTGGCTACGGGTGGGGTAAGGGCCATAATAGAGAATAGATTATAATTGGAGAGACGGCCAACAAAAGGTTTCTGTGACAGCCAATCAAAATGGGCCATTCTTGGATTCCCCATCCATTTTATAGCCACTTCCTTCCTGTTCTAGACAGTCATCCTTCCTGTCCGAAGAGGCACTGTGTTTAAACTGGGAGGGATGGAACAGTACAGCTTCGCTGAGGCTAGGGGGAAGGAGGGGCGTTTCCATGTATGTACATGTTTGTATCTGTGTTTGTGTGTTTTTTGTGTCTTTGCTGCTTATTGGTTTCCGTGTGTGAGAGACTGTGGGCGTGTGTGTGTGTGTGTGTGTCTGTGTGTCCGGGATGAGCCTAATGCTAATTACTGTAACTATTGCAGATGTGATTTTCTTGGTAAACGCTGGCATCGTAAACGTGGTTTACTCTAAAATAGATTTTTTATGCTGCTTTCTCTCAAAACTACTCTTAACATACTTGCTGCATGTACATTACCATTTCAGTGTGCCAACCCCTCCCGTCCCAAGAAAATGCACCCGTCCTCTCCCCACCCACTTCCTTATCTCACACCCTCCCTCCGTGGGCCTCTTCCTTAATCCACTCCTCCATTTGTTTTTTTTTTATTTATATAAAAAATGTATTAGCCCTGGCCACATCGACACTTTTCTAAAAATGTGCTTTTTGAATCATGCTGCACAACAGACACGGTGCTAAACACTTATAAGGTCCCAAAAGCGAGACCTATTGGCTATGCCAATGCTTGTTATTCCATATTGTGGTTGGGTCCTTGCAGTTGTATGAAGTGAAAGGATGGCCAACGAGAAGGCATGGGAGAGTTTTTGTTGAAGTCTGGTTTGCAGGAGACTTTTTTAACCCTCTGCCTCTACATGTCCTATTTCCTAGACCAGATATCAAATTATTTTAGGTAAAACAGCACCCTTTTAGATTTCCTGCTTTGCAAATAAAAGTGTTCCACCTATCATGGACTATCACCTGTTTTATATGTAGTCCCAAGAATGAAGACATTGTCTGCTTACTTTGCACTTGTCCTCTTCTCCCTTTGACCTTAAATGTCTTTTGATCCCAAGTTTTAGTGCTAAGGGCATTCAAAGATCCTCTGAAGGTCACAGCGACGGCTCCTCTTTTAGGGTGAACGAGTGTTGCCCCACTGCTAAGAGCCAGCAGATTCAAACATGAAAAATAAAATGATAAGAAAACAATTTTATTTCCATTTTATTTTTCATCACTGAGCTAAGTCTCAGGGGAGGTGGGTCTATCCTGATGGACAGCAGCTGCACAGGTGAGGAGGAGTGGTGGGCACTGCAAGTGCGCATGTCGGTTTGGCTGTCTGTCTTAGTATAGCCAAACCAACATGCGCACTTAGATCTATCCACCAGTCAACCTGACTAGGCCTGGGCAGAATTTGCAGAGTTCCAGTGGAACTCCGTAAAGTGACCAAAAAATTCTGCCGTGCTTTGTGGAGTTCTGCAAGCGGCAGAGTGTGGTAGGTCACGCAGTTCACACTGATTTTTAGCGCTGGGTGTTTGCTCCGTGCTAGAAAATCAGCGCAAGCGGCACCATGCACAGCGCAGCAGGGCGCTACTTCTTCCTGCTGCTCGAGTGAATATTCTAACCGAGCAGCAGCTTACTCAACTGAACAGAAGGTTTCTCAGCACGAGCGGTTGCAACCATCTGGAACAGCCCACATTGAGAAATCTTTCTGGGAGGTGGTCTAGTGTTGAATTTTCACCGCTCGCTCTCGCCAACTCACCGTTGGCGAGCACGAGCAAGGAAACAACTCTGCTCCACGATTTCAGAAATAAACTCCCACATATAGGCCTGGAAGTTCACTGCCCACGCCTAAACCAGACGTTCTTATTGTCTGTTTGCTTTTCTTGACTTGAATGTCCTTTTATTATTACTGTAAAGGTTTCTTTTATTAATTTAACAATTATCTTGATTAGTTTACATGATTAGGGAATGCTGCAAATCATCATACCTTCAAACATTAAAGCTAGTCATACTACAAACTTCAGGATTGCAGACATCGGAATACTTTAAATATAATAATTTCACAACTCATCATATTGTGAACCTCAGAAGTTCACACATTGGCATACTGTAAAGATTGGTAGTTCACACATTAATTTTTCACACTACCACACTGTAAATGTTGGTGTTTCACACATCAACATATCATAAACATCAGGATTTCACACATTGGCCTTCTATGAAGGCTAAGATTTCATGCGTGAGACTACTGCAAAAAACAAAAACTACTTCATCATCATACTGTACACTTCAGATTTCACCCATAGATGCGATGTAAATAATGGAATTTCACATATTGGACAACTGTAAAAATCGTAACTTTAATCTTCAACAAACTGTAATCATTTATATTTCACTTATTGATGTTCCATAAATATTGGAATTTCATAGAACGCCTTGCAGTAAACATTAGGAATTCACACATCATGATTTCACTAAGCGTGAGCATAACTCCTCTTATTCAGTGTAGCATAATCACATGGAATTACCTAAAAAATGCTGCAAGATTTCTTCTAATTATACAGGAAGAGTAATCCTGTATTTAGTGCTATTTTACACCGCAAAACAGCCTCCTCGCATCCAAAACAGACACAGGGATGCATTTTCCACTGAGAAATAGCATCAAATGCAGCAGAACACGAAATATTAGCACTAGTTAAATGTGCTTTTGCGATTAGAACTTTTCCCTCAAATTACCCTTAATTATGCGAGCAGGAGTAATCATGTTATTATCAGTGTTTCTGCATCAAAGAGTAACACAGAATTACCAAACTAAACTTCAGAATTTCACATACTGGCACTCAGTAAATAGAGGGAACTTACAAAATGGCAGGTTGTAAACATTGGACTTTCACTCATTGGTATACTATGTTCATGATACTGAGTCCAAAGATAAATGTGAATGAAATTTTATATTTCTATGTCTCTGTGTAAAAAAAGTCAGAACACTCTGTAAAAGCTGAACATAATGTTGCATTATGTTTATTACCTAAGAAAAAAGGCAAAACTACTGAGCCTCACTCCGAGCAAGGGCTGGAGTGGCCGTAGTGGGCACCAGGCTTTTCCCCGGTGGGCCGGATGGGTGGGGACCAGTTTTGGGCCCGTGCGTGGGGGCCTGTTTTGTTACTGGGGGCCGGTTTTTGTAGCAGTGCTGCAATATCGCCACCCATAACAAAAGCTGGAGCAGTGCTTGTTAGCACCCCCTCCCCCTGCTCCCAGGGCCAGTCGAGCAGCAATCTACCGGGGCTGGTTGCTGTTCCCAGTCCGGCTCTGCTCTGAGCGCTTGCCCTTTTGTGGTAAAATGTCACATGAACAAGAGGGTTCAGTGTCCTTCAAAGGATATTCTAAAGAACAAACAGATGAGACAGTGTTGGTGCAAGAGCAGGCCATCTTTGAAATACCTTTCCATTCATTAACTATTCATGGACGTAAAATAGCAGGAACAACATGACATTGACTTTGTAACTAGGAGTCAGGTGTGATAGTATTCTGCTGACACACCTCCAGAGGCAAAGTGCTCTAAGAATAGAAATTGAAGCCAGATGTACTAAAGTTTGTGCAACACAATAGTTAAAACTGCATCGTCACTTTGTGCAGAATGCACAAAATGCGCAGCATCGTATTTACCTCATGTCCTGTTCTGATGATGTCATCAGCCACAGCTCGTGCTAAAAATGCCTTGTTTGCATGATTCTAAACAAGATTGAGAGTTAAGTTGTAGCGCAAACGTATTGTCTGAAGTGAGTTTGTACTTAAGGCACACGCTCCAGCATAACTCTATAGCAAGGCAACCGCCCTATGATGTGAATATGTCATTTCATGGAAATAATACCTGTTAGACCCAGTGGTTTCTGGCTGGCTGGGATGCATCGTAACCAGTCAAAATCCACTGTACTAGATAGGATGTGTACGATGCACGTGTCTAATAACCAGTGCTCACCTTTGTGTGGCTTGGCACCGAGCAGTCAGGCTTATCCTCAAGGCCCAAGTGTAAAGTATTGGCACAGCACCACCCTCGCAACACACTCTGTACACCACAGAAAGACTTCACACAATTTGTATAAAACACTGGTTTTTGCATTACACACTCATTAAAATAAAAACAAGATACACATTGTATATACACTTTACAGTTATATGCAATTGTTGAACCTTCCCATTAGTAGCAGAACAGTATGAACATACATGCCCGAATCAGAAGTATTCATCCAACATGACGTTCCCCAACATCGCACACCCCAACAGTTGCATTGTTCTCTTGCTTCTTCAAACTTGTAAACATTTTTTTTGCTCCCTGTTTTTTTCTTGGGGGGTAACATGTGTACCTTGTTTTTTCTTGTCGTTTTGCTTCTCTTTTTTTTCTTTATGTTCGTGCACATGCTTGTCCCCATTGAGTTGGTGTTGCCATTTTTCTTTTCCCCTCTTCCTTTTATTCTCATGACAGTTACTGTTAGTGCCAACTTTTCCCCCTCTGATGCTTCCTTTCTCTTTTTTTGTTTTCAATATGCCTTCCAACCCAACGTTTCACAATGTTTACATTTTTCTTTTGTGGAATCTGTGAATATTTTATTTTTTTGAAGAACAAATTTAAAACTAATACATTGAGAAGGAAAAAGTAGACATTTCAAACTTTTGAGGTATTCCCCTGTCACAAAAGCTGAACAGTAACCTTATAATTTCACCTAAGCCCTACTTATATCAAAGTCAGAGGTTTCTAAATGGTAAGTATGACGGATGGCCTACACTCAAGAAGACCTTGGGCCAATCTTGCACCAAATCAAGCCAAGTAAATCCAGCTCTAAGTTGCATGAATAAACTTGTAAAGATGCCCCAGCTCTCTGTTTGGTATCAAATTAGGGAAGCTCCTTATGCCTACAAAAACTTTGTATAGTTAAGCATGTATTTTAGTTGATTGCAGTAATGTATCATGGGTATCTGGTCGGCAAGGCTAAAAATGGATGTTCAATCAGAAAAGTTTCAGGGGTAGCAAATGTGTCATCAAGCACCTATTAGCCACCTATTTGCTGCTGAAGAGCTGTGTAGTTTAAGATCAAGCTACGTCCAAGACCAGGCTTTGAAAGAGTAGCGCTGTGGTTACCAAAGAGCACCTTGTGGACAGTAAATATTTTGGGAGTTGGAGAGACAGTGACTTTCAGTGTTGCTCTGTGTCTCTTAAAAACAGATGATAAGAAAATGTATAATTCCGTTATGATATGTGTTAGACCCGGGATCCCTGGTTGGCTGAGGCAGGTACCTTAGGCCAAGTAGGGACCGCGTTCCAATGTCAGGGAAAGAAAGGTCACCTTTTTGGATAGCCCCGCTCACTCCCTCAGTAGCTTGGCACGAGCAGCCAGGCTTATCTTCAAGGCAAATGTGTAAAGTATTCGCAACCATGCTCACAATAATCCAATGATGACACCACAAATAGACTCCACGCGAGTTTTATAATACAAGTATAAACTTTATGTAAAAAGATACACAATAAGACCACAGGATATAAAACCAACATATGAGGTTGTGTAATATTTCTCCCGGCCGGTTGTTAGGCCAGCCAGCCCTTGTAAGTTCTGCCGATATCAATGAACACTTCTAAACATTCTCCTGTACTCCTAAAATAATGTCATACAGTCGTAATGCTAGAATCAGGTACTTTTGCAATGTTACAATACTGTAATGCCTAACGTAGCAATCAGACACTTCTGCAATGAAAAGTATGCAATGCGTAATGCAACAATCAGGCACTTTGCAAGATCAAATAATGCAATGCGTAATACAACCACCAGACATGTCGTTCTGCAAAAATAAGGCAATGCTTCTACACTATTCAGGTAATTCGTTATGCAGGAGAAATGCAATGCGCAGTACGCTAATCAGGTAGATCGTTATTCAGAAACAATGCAATGCATCATACGACAATCAGGTAGTTTGTTATACAGAAATGATGCAATGTGTAATACGACAGTCAGGTACTCGGTTCTTCAGAAATGGACTAATGCATAATACACTCAGGAACCGATCACCTAGCCTTATGCGGTCTCTCCGCCTCTCACAGTTGCCCTCAACACAGTACATTGTAATCCCAAAGTGCAGCTTCACACTCCGGCCCCTATACCACCACTCCTTTGGCGATACGGGTGTGCCACGAGCCGAAGCAGAGGCTCGCACTGCCCACACGAGAGAGAGGCCGTGAGCATCTCCCTCCGAGCCCGCGCCCTGCCTCAGGAGTCGAAACACGTTACCTGGGGGACGCGAACTCACTCTCCTCTCCTCCTCCAGCGGCTGGGCCTCCAATGCAGCTTGGTGAAATGGCAACGGCGGCTCAGGCCGGCAACTCAGCTCCTCCGGGACTACCGGTCTGGGCCACTTCAATTACTAAGATCTCAGGCTGCCCCAAAGCACACGCACACAGCGTCGCTGAGTCTTCCTTCA
Organism: Triturus cristatus; assembly: GCF_964204655.1. NCBI lineage: Eukaryota > Metazoa > Chordata > Amphibia > Caudata > Salamandridae > Triturus > Triturus cristatus. The sequence continues at coordinate 1,654,244,479 of NC_140590.1, read as the reverse complement.
CTCCGGGTGCACGATCACTGGGCACTCCACGCACAAGTCTCCGGCTGCACGAAGATGACGCTCACAGCGTCCCTGAGACTCACTTTACTCCAGTGCACACGATAACAAGGCAAATCCTCACAAAGGTCTTACGGTGCACAACGCACCCACACACAACGGCATTGAGACTCACTTGGATTCCGGTGCACACGATCACAAGATGATCCTCCCGAAGGCTTCAGGCTAGACAGAGCAAACGCACACAGTGTATCTGAAACCCGCTTGGACTCCCGGTGCCACGATCACAGGGCATAACTTACGAAGATCTCAGGCTAGGCAGAGCACACACATACAGCGTATCTGAGAGTCTTCTTTGGAAACTTTTATGTTCCTGTGTTTCCGCAACAGGGAGCCAGCTCACCTCAAGCCCTTGGGGATAGTTACTTTAGGACACAGCATACTGCAAAGTCCTTCAAGCAGGGGGACACAGCACGTCCAAAGTCCCTTTAGCCTTTCCTTGGTTGAAACAGCAAACTGCAGGCCAGCCCCAGATCACACAGCAAGAGCAGTCCTATCCTTTAGTCTCTTCAGTTGTTTCTTCCTTGGCAAAGGTCCTCTTGACCACGAAATAGCTACAGTCTTGTTCACACTTGATCAAGCCATTCTCCAGAGTTCAGGGGCTTCAGTTCTCTTAGTTATAGCCCTCAATGGCTTTGAAGTCTTTGTCCTTCAGGGGGCACTGAACCCTGTTCAAACCAGTTCTGGGTGCCTCCCTGCCAGTGACACCTTTCTTCCTTTGATTAGTGGGGGTCTGGATTCTCAATCACTCAGCAGGAGATGGGACAATTGTTTTATAGCAGCAGTCCAGGCCTCTTCACTTCTAGGGGCTTCTCCTCCCCCTACACTCCAGATGCAGGTCAGCCTGTTGCTGTCTCATCTCCTCTCCTGGATCAAGACATTCCCCAGATCCTATCGCTTTCAAATCCAGACAGTCCATCCACAGCCAGGCAGAGACACACAGAAATGTCAGAGCACAAAAACGCCGCCACTCCTAAAAGAGTGGCTTCTGAGCACACAATGCAAAAAACACCTACATAAAAAGATGTGTTACTACATTGTGAGTTCAGGCATACTAAACTTCACCTTTCCATCTTAAGCTTTTAGGAAGATGGGCTGGAAAACATATCACACAGCCTTCCCATTCTGTCCTATGGGCAAGATGGCCTTTCAACAGTGAAAAACGAAATGGAGATTATTTCACTGTCAGGATATGACACACAACTTAGTACATGTCCTACCTTTCACATGCACTGCACCCCGTCCAGGGGGTACCCTAGACCTACCGTAGGGGTGTCTGAGGTGCACAGAAAGGGAAGGGTAGGGTCTGGCAAGTGAGTGCACTTGACAGAACATCATGGTAGTTTCACAAACTGCGTGCAGGCCCTGCAATGGCAGGCCTGAGTTCCCTTTTTAAGGCTACTTGTGTGGTTGGCACAAATAGTGCTGCAGGCCCACTAGTAGCATATGCAATACCAGCCCTGGCACACAAAGTGCACTTTACTAGGGACTTTACTAGTAAGGCAAACATACCAATCATGGACAACCAATTACCATTATTTTATACAGGGAACACTTACACTTTGACACTGTTTAGCAGTGGCAAAGTGTCCAGAGCATCTAAGTTGGCAACACCATGTCAGAAAAAAGGTCTGGGGGAAAGCAAAAAGTTTAGGGACTTTAGCCAAAAAGGGCCAAGTCCTACACAATGCATATCAATTTCTTAAAATATGTCCGCTCTAAGGTTAAATTATTTTAGTTATGGTTTCCATTCCATCCTTTATGCTACAGGAAGAAAAAAGTTATTGCTGAGAGTATGTCTGGGTCGTATCAGCACGAAGGAGACCTATCGGATTTCTAAGCTCTCAATGTTCACTCTGTATTCAAGCTAAAAAAAGTCTATAATAATTGCTGTCCTATTTGACACACACCTTTCATGCATTTGTTCTTCAAAATAAAAAAGGTTTTCAAATCGACATACAAAAATATTGAATCCAGGTATAGATTATCCCTGTCTCATCAATATAAGTATTTCTAGTTAAGTAAAGATTTACAGATTTGAACTGGACAGCTACATAACTTGAGAAGGAATATAATGTTTCTAGAGATATGTTAAAAAGGCATTTTTGTCTTGTCTTAATTTGGACATCTTAGAAGAAATGCCAGCCACATGGAAAACATCCTCTTCAGAAACATTTTCTACACATGTTGCTTTCCTCCCGTGCATTAGCACTGATTTCCCCTCTTCGAACTACAAGCCACAGTTCAAATCTGGAGTAGTAGTAATAAAGTTTATTGATGGTTACTTAAAATCTTTACAAAAGTTGCAACAAGTAATTTCAGCTTTGCAATCTTAGATAAATATGAAAATATCAACAATTGTTACACATTTTTAGGTCTCGCCTAGCGATGCAGCACATTCGTGCTGCCATCGCTTTGCGAGGCATGCAGTATACACTGTAGTGTGGAAGCTTCGTGGAAGCTCCGCCCACCCTCTGCCCATTGGCTTTTGTCTTAAATGCTGCCTTCTAATTGGTTTGAGGCTTGTTAGTCCCTCCCCAGTCATCCTTTGTATCCTTACACGGCTATCAGCCCCTTTACTGCACAGACTACTTTCTTCCATTCTCTCCCCCTCCCTCCATGACTTCTTGGTGGCCCCACCCCCCCTTCAGGCACTCCCGGTCGTACTTGTGCCACTACGGGGCCCAGCCTTTGCCCCTGTCTGCAGGAGGGAAGCGGGAGCCCACCCCGCTGTTACGTGCCCGGCGTGTTACATTACAGTCCTTCTGAGCGTGTGCACGTTGTGCTGCTAGCAGCTGTGTGAAGCTGTTCGTAGACGCTCTTCCCCCATCTCCCGCAGTCTGTGACTTCTTGGCGGCCCCGCCCCCTTCCATGCACTCCCGGTCGTACTTGTGCCACCACTGCCTTGTTATATTATGTGCAGAGAATATATGGGCAGAAGATAACATTCAAATATAATATTGTCTGCCCAGGTGAGGAGCGCGTTTACTTTTGCACTCTGAGAACCGTCGGATAGCTCGCATTGAGTAACATTGCGAGCCTCAAATCACTACACATTAGGACGCTGTAATCCGGGTAATGGTATTTCTTATTCAAACTTGTTTTTCAATAAGTGCACATTAACGTATAATTCAAAATCTAATCTTTGTTACGAACACTAATAAAAAATTGCTTTATTGTGAGGATACATCTACTCTGCATTCAGAAATGGCCGCCATGTCAACGTATTCCACAGTCAAACCTCCAGCGGGCACTCTAGTCCATTGTGGATCTCTATCATCCGTGACCGGGGCAAGGGGCGGAGTCGTCAAAGGGGGAAGATGTCTGAGGTGGTGAGTATCTTTATCTCCGGCTTCGTAGCACCTATTGGTGGGCTATGTCATACATGCCAACGTTTCAGAAGAGCAAAGTGGGAGAGCTAAACAAAATAATCGGGAGAATGGGGCCTTGAATCGGGTTGAAGTGTGCTGCTGCAGTATCGGACATTTGAAACGCAATTGCGCATTTTTTTCTTAGCTTTCAGAAGCATGGAGCGCAATGCCAGGCAGAGAGAGGTAGATGCAAGTGTTGTGCACTGACTGGCCTGGCAGGTTGCTGGCACTGCATACACCCCCCGTGTGGCAGCCCAGGCTGAAACAGCTTCCCAGACGCAAACACAGCCACCCCAAGTACCTCATAGGTCTTTAAAAGACCATTCGCTTGTTAATGGGGCTTTGTTGGTTTTTCACCCCTTCTAGAGCCCCTGCATCGCCACTCTGACTATTGCTGGAAGACATAGCACGTTACACAATACCAAGCCCTGTCAGCTGAAACCCCGAGGAATCTGGTTTTTGCTTGCAGGAATCGGGAGGCGGGAGACTAGCTTTGAAATCGGTAGTCTCCCGCCTGAATCGGGAGGGTTGGCATGTCCGCTATGTTATTCTTACAAATCACACTCTGCCTTCCCCCAGACGGTGTGTAATCCCGCCTCTCAGAATCTGCTCACCCAAGCCCCTATCTTGTCTTGTAGTAGAGTAGTATTGTGTAGTCCGAGGCACTGGTGAACCTTTGTTTTTCAGTTTCAGGGGACCGTATAGGTTATTCCCTGATGACTCGTATAGAACACTGAGGAAGGCGGGCAATGGAGCGCAAGGGTACAGGACAAAGGCCGGAAGTACTGGTAACAACGCCAGTACAGAACCCTACGGATAGCTCTACTGCAACCGGCCCAGGTACAGACCAACTTTGCCCACTATACCTCACAGTATGCACACTTACACCTGCTGAACATACTTTGTGTCGTGTGCGAACTGCTCAGGAATTGTTACACTGCAGACAACGTGTACATACAATGGACAGAACCCACACTGTAAACTTTGGTCTGGCAGATTTCCCCCTGAATACATGCTGTGCAGTTCGTAGCCACCCACGCGCTCTACATAGTTTTGTGCAGCCCGACCCATGTATCCCTGCTATCTGTATCCTGGCTTCTGTGCTCATCTCGCTCTATAGTTTTATCCACGAGCACGCTGCTCAGTGCTACCTGTCCCAAATTGGTCACACACAAACTCCGTACACACTACCACTTGCCTCATCCACAAAACGTTAGGCATAGTGACCACACAAGCATGACCAGTGCAGCCATTACCGTTCTTAGTTTAACTTATTTGTAGACACTGCCCTGTTCAGCTATCCAAATCCATATACTCGCTTGCCTGTGCAGCTTCATTCACGTGTGTATTGCACTCCGTGGTCAAATCCATATACTCCCCACCCATCACCGGCTGCTTTACCTACTGAACACAGTGCCCGGTGTATTTATGAATTCTACACATTGACTGCTTCTGGCTTGTTTAATACTTCTTAGGTCAGCCTGCCTTATGCTCCATATCGTATGCACAGTTTCATCTTCAGCCTTTCTGCCCTAGGTGTACACTGCCCTTTACGTTTTGGCCCTTCTACTTAGATTCGTATACAGTGTGACCAATGTACAGGGCTTATCCTGTACAGCTTATTTTAATAAAGCCAGCCTGCTAAAAACACACGTTGGCCTGAGCAGTGTTTGCTTTTCGTGGCTCCTTACCCTCCCCCAGCCGCATACCCCACATTCCTACAAAACAAAAGTTCCCGTGTTGCTTAATCAACAGGCCCCATAATTGTGTCTTACCGGGCATCCATGTACTGTGTGACGGTATTGTAAATATGCAAGCATAGCTGTTTATGTATTCAAGGCTTTACAGCAACTCCATGGCACTGCTTCCAAGTCAGTTAATTTCCCTCGATCTTTCCCCAACAACACCTCCCTACCCTTACAGCATGTTATATTACCAGTATGACTGTTTGTAATCGTGCCACTACACCCATTTTCTGAAAAACCCAGATTCCCTTACATAAAGAACAGAATGCTGTGCTGCAGGAGATAAATCAACTGATTCCACGCTCAGGAGGTTGAGCTGTGAATTCATATGAAGTCCAGAGTGAAACATATTACAGAGATCACGAGCAGAACAGCAGCAAGCGTTCCCACTCTACCTCCATGTGGTGACATGATTAACCAGGCTCTTATTCGGCAGCTTACAGGCGCTCCATACGGCACTGGCATAGAAATGGAAGCTTTCCATGCACTGGTACCTGTCCTGGTTTCAGTGACAACAAAGTGACAACTGCCTTAGCTGTACTGTACTCACACTGAGCTCCTTGCACTAAATGACCTCGCATGGGCGCTACCCTCACTGCAATAAGAACCATCACTTCTCCCCATTCATATGCTCTCTTTTCTCTCACTTTAATTTGTCCACTCTTTCTCTTGTTGTATTTCTCCTCCCGCTGTTTATCCCCTCCTCTCTCCTATTACACATCTGTTCCCCAAAGCACGCCATCCTGCTCTAACAATGTCTGCCTTTCTCTTCCTGTGTGCACCTTAAACACTACATAGCATACCTGTTGATTTCCACAAACGTCTTTGTAGGCTCCACTTATATATACATTTATTTAAAGTGTATCAATAATTTAATGTATACTTCAAACCACTCATAAGAGCTCAAATACAATGTTCACTGCCAAAACTACTGCCACAGTTATAATCACTGCCACACAGTCCATTGCAGAAATATGCAATAATATACTGCATGGCTATACACTTATAAGGTCCCAAAGGCGAGACCGATTGCATTGCAAATGCTTGTTTAAACAAGTGTTTTATAATAAGAGCATATGTTCACATAGTACCAACATGCTACATCCACAAGAGTTCTTTGCTCTGGATGAAATCCTGTTCTCCAGATACGATCCACCGTCCTTGTGGCGGCCAGAGCAAGTAAACACAACCCACTTTCTGCTATTTTGTGATTTTCACTCCAACTTTAGGTGCTACTATTTAAAATCCCTCTTGTTAGCACAAAACATCAGAACGCACATTGTTGCCCTGGGAGTTATGGTTGAGCTAAACGATAGCAGAGTCTGTTTTAATGGTACCATGAACCCTCTGTTGTGTAATAACTGTTTTTATGGAACATGGTGGAAAGCTTTTAGGCAATTTTAAGTAGGAATGTTTTGTACTGCTATTTTAGATTATATAATTGTGTGCAATTGTTTTATTGCTGTTTTTTGCTTTTATGATTGTTTATACATACCGAATAAAGTACTTTGAACTGAACTGAGTTCTTTGCTTCAAAAACGCTCAAAACAGTTCACACTTGTTTGGTCACCCACACCCCTCCACATCTCCGCCCCCATCATGATCCGAGGTAACAAATGTTTACGTAAAAACGGATTCACATTTAGGGGCATATTAACAAGGGCCGGCGATAAATATCGCAAACCGCGCTTAGCGCTTGCATATTTATCGCCGGCTATCTCTGGAATTTATCGCCCGGTTTGCACGTTATTAACAACGCGCATCGCCGAGGCGATAAAAATTACAGAGATAGTTGGGATATCGCCGTTTTCAATGGTGGAAAACGGCGATATCCTAGATGATAGGGCCTGTGGTCTTATCCACAAAATCCACCCCCCATGTTAAGTATGCCTTAGTCAGGAATTTAACGGACGTTAAATTCCTGCGTTAAGGCATACTTAACGCGATTTTAAAAATCGTTACCCTCCCTTGTTAATATCGCGAAGCTGCCTTCGCGATATTTTCCCAAGGGAGTCTTGTCAGGCACGCCTCCTTCGCATCTCATTAGCGATGCGATCACAGGCGTGCTGCAAACGGGCGCTAAGTCAGCAAGACACGCGGTAGCGTGTCTTTGCTGATAAGGCGATTAAATTATCGCCGCTTTTCGCCCGAAAACGGATGCAAAAGGGGCGATAATTTCATATCGCCGCCTTGTTAATATGCCGCTTTGTTATGTGTAATTCACCTGTCGGGAAAAATACCGATAATGCACAGTGCTTGGTTTCTCTGGTGAGGTTTTAGCTACTCATTGCAATATTTCCTGCAGGTGATTGACAGACATTTCATTCTTCCAACCCGTTTTCCTGTTACAAATTGTGTCCGTTTTTTCCTTGCGAAATCTGCAAAGGGAAGAAAAAACGAATTCTGAGGTGCGGTAATTCCACACTACCCGGAAATCAGGGAATGGACAATAAACCTGTTTGCACCAAACCTGGTATTTACAAGTGGCTCAGAATAAGGCCATAGTATTTTTAAGATTGTTTTTAAAGTAAATATTTCACCAATTAATCTTGTTGGTGTAAGCAGGGCCAGCTGTAGGGCAGTGCGACTGGTGCGGCCGCACTGGGTGCTGACCTGTAAGGGGGGGCGCTGACCTCAGGGGGGCTGTGTTTAGCAATAACGGTCGATTGGAGAGACGAGGGGCAGTTTTGCCTGGTGGTAGTGAGAGAATCTGAAGAGGCGGTCATGGGATTTGGGGGCACCAATAATGATTGTCGTACCAGGTGCCACCAGCCTTAAAGCTGGCCCTCAGTGTATGCATTTAAAAGACTGTTACTATATATAATGATTTTCATCTCACAGGCAAGATGACCATATGAGCAGAATCCTTTACCTTATTGACATACTGCTGAGATTTGAAAGCAAATTTCCTAGGAGCAGTGATGCTTTCCAATTATATTTCTGTGGTTGGCCAAAATTGGTGAAGCCTACTAATATGTACCTTATTTATGAGATATCCGCTGTCAGTTTCCACAGTTCTTCTTCTGCACCTCTGATATTCCAGATCAGACTTCATTCGGTGCAGCTTCTGTTGATACCATCATAGATTCCCCATTATTACATATTAGTTAGCAATACATTATTAGCCTAATTTCTCACTACTCATCAGTGGGACATGATCATCCGAATGTTACTGTGTGCGAAACCGGAACGTCCTCTGGAGGACACCTACTGCTGCATGACTGTAAGACTTCTTCATAGGAGCAATTGAGCTCAAGAATTAATGAGCTGTCATTGGGTAGGCCTAGGAAAGGTTTTTGTGACACTAGTGTATCTTGCACAATGGACACATTTTGCATTACGTGAAATTTTCACTGTTTTGCATAAAATGCATTTTCACATGATTTTTGTCCGAGAGATGCAAGTTTGAGTTGAAAAGGTCTTGTAAAGAGACATTTTCACTCATGAGACATTTCCTCGTCCTACCAGTTTTATGCCGTTATAATGGGGGACTTTTTGTGTGAGTTATATCCTCATTGGGTAAAGTGACTTGGCATACTAGTGAAATGCATTTTGCTTAATAGGCATAATTTCTTGAAAATTATAGCCTAGATTTACCAAGCCTTTGAGTTGCCTTTGAATCGCGCATGGTGACGCAAGACATCGTAAAGGCTTATGTTGGATTTAGAAAGCCACGCAAAGGGTGATTTGCGCTGCCATTAGTGACTTTGTAAAGAAATGTGATGCAATGTAGGGGCTAGTGCTGCTCTGCGTTATATTTCGGAGTGGTAGGCATTCCATGGGTGGAGCACAGGTCATCCAACCATGGAATTTGATGCAATCCCAGGTGCACTGAAATCAGTAAACTCAAGATTGCATCAAAATACTACGTTAACCCGACTATGGGGTAATAAGGAGAAATATATTTATTTCTCCCTTTTATTCCTTCTTTCTATGTGGTATGCATTCTGCATCACACATAGAAAGAGGAAGTTGCCTCTTAAGATTGTTTTTGTGCAGGAAGGTATGCCTCTCTGCAGAAAACCAATCCTTTCTGTAATGCAGGCACCTTTGTACCATGGTGTACAGGTGCCTGCTTTGGCGATAGGCAAACCTCAAGTGCGGCAGTGCAGTTAGCAAGCTGAAGAGCACTGTATTTTATTAGATATAGTGCTGTTCTGCTCTCTTCCATTCATACAACTTTGCTTGCCGCCCTGTGTTGCATAAACTTGTAATAAATATGCCCCTCTGCGCATTTCTTTAGGAAAAAAAATTACAAATGTCACCCTCATTCTGCGTTGAATGATGCTGGTGTGGTCCTCTAAAGATATGTATTCTCCCTCAAACAGAATCTTGAAAACCATCTCCCAGATGCAATGATCAGGCCCCATCGCACTCTAGTGTGGCCAGAATCCTTTGCTCCAAAGTTACTAATACTTTTCTTTTTTTTGTGCAGTTTTATATAGCGCGAACTGGGCTCAAAGGTATTGGAGCTCTTCACATGAGCACCAGTTACGTTACACAAGGACACATTCATTTTTTGGTAGGCACTGGGAGATTGAGTGATTTGCCCAGAATCACAGGATACTGAGCGTTACGTTACACAAGGACACATTCATTTTTTGGTAGGCACAGGGAGATTAAGGGATTTGCCTAGAATCACAGGATACTGAGCGTTACGTTACACAAGGACACATTTATTTTTTGGTAGGCACGGGGAGATTAAGTGATTTGCCCAGAATCACAGGATACTGAGCGCCGCTGAGGATCGTACTTGGTTCTCCAGCTCCACAGTCAGCAGCTCCGGCAGTAAGGCCACACACTCTCCCCAACTTCAGATGGACATACTCAACAGACCTGCACAAGGGCTATAGCGTCCTTGAAAATTGAAAAGCTATGACACTTGTGTCGTAGCCAGTGCTTCACTTGCTCAACAAGGAGCCGTCAGTGTCAGGTACTAGTGATGAGAGGACATCCATTAGGCATTTGAGATGCTCTTTGTCCTGTGTTCCACTAATTGCACAGGTTCTTCTGCCAGTGTGCTTCTATTTATAGTAGGGGGCTATCTTTGCTCTCTTTTCAATGACTTCTGTCAGTTGTTTTCCTGTTCTAGAAGAGCACTCTTATTCCATACAATTTCTATAGAAAGCAATTTCCTCTATTCCTTCTAAATAGATTACAGCCTGCTCCTCTTTTAGACAAGTAATTTCCATCTGCACCATGTGTACAGCAGTTTCTAAAGAAACAATGTGGGGTTTCAGTTCTGCTGTGCCCTTCATTACTTTGCTGTTGTTAAATGTTGATACTGCGAGGGTTAGCCTTTCAGGAATGCTGGTGAGGGCCGGTAATTGGATCACAAAGAATGATCTAAAAAGGTTCTACTGCTTTTCGGTAATCTGTGATCTGCTCAATGCTAGTGAGACACATGGTTGTAATGGCAATCATGATTAGAGGCAAGGCAGTGGCATTTTGGATGCGCTGAAGCTGTTTAGCTGATAGGCAGGCATTCCAAAAAAATCATCTAGCCACGGTCAATTCATAAACCATCTATCATCAGCAACAGATCGGCTTTCTGGCTCACGGCAGGCTGCATCTTTCTCAAGATTCTCAGCAGGAGAAAGTATTTTCATGAATCCGTTTTTAATCAACAGCTTTGAAGCAAGCAGTAGTAAAAATACTGGCATCAACTTTAAGTCCCACATTTCAAATGTAGTCCATCAGGGTGGGAAAGGGCCCCTTTAGTCAGCCAGAAGGGAAAGTATGAAGGTCTTTATTGAGAGTTTGGCAGAGTTGGACATCTTCCAAAAAGGGGCAAATGTACCATTTGGGTGGCATATGTCCCACATGTGCCCACCTCTAAATAATTCCTCATGTCTCTCCAGAGCCTAAGATCACCACAGCTGCCCTATTAAAAAAATGGATGACTGTCTGAATTCAGTGCATGTTTGGCATAGTCAGCCCTGATGTGCAGGGGATTTTATGGCAAAACAGGAGGCTAGCATTATGCATTATATTCATTTGCCACTTCTGATCAACGGATCATCAGTGGCTGTAGCCCAGCACTAAATAGCCTCACCACTGTGCCCTGGCAGCTCTGCGGCCAAAGAGTGACCCGGTCAAGCATCTACGACAGCAGAGCCAGCTGAGGCTGTGCTGTCAGCAACCAGAGGATTCACCCAACTCTAAATGAGGTGAAGCTGCAAATCTGGCAGGGCAGAAGCTCTGTCAAAGCCTAAATGTGACCATAAGTGAGACGGGCCAACAGCCTGATGATGGAGATAGATGGGTGAGAGGGTGGAGCCTCGGGGGCATAACACAATCCCTTGCAGCCCCTGCTGCTGACTGGGTGGGGGGGCAACACATCAGGGGCCCCCATTCAGCTTTTGCTGAAAAGGTAAAGGGGTGGCAAAGAGGGTTTTTTGCTAAAATATTGTGTTGTAAATATTGCCATTCATATGTGTCATAGCCAGAATATCACCTTCAACAATATTGTCAAGATAAATATGTTGTGGGCAAATATAGATTCTTAACACCTCAGATATGCACTTTGATATACATGTGTAAAGGGTGTGTAGATGTGGAGTTAAGGATAGTATATCTATACTTACCTTTGTAAATATGTACGTTTTCGCAATACTGTGGTAGTTGATATTCTAGCCATGAAATTTTTTGTAAATTGAGTGATACTGACTTCGATAATAGTAACATTATTTGCAGCCCTTAGCAATAGCAAAATGAGAGTACATGGGGAATAGCCACAGAAGCCACAGAAGTAACACTGGTTAGAGGACAACCCATATCTTCTTTTGGCTCCAAAAAGCCCTGAATTCAAGCCATTTTTTTCATCTCACCCATCGTACAACCCAGCACAACACACAGCAGCAAGTACATTGTGTTAACGCATGCAGCAGCAAGTACATTGTGTTACCACACACCACAGCAAGTAAATTGTGTTACCATACTCCACAGCAAGTCCATTGTGTTACCATACACCGCAGCAAGTACATTGCGTTATCATATCCTGCAGGAAGTATATTGTGTTACCAAACACTGTAGCAAGCACATTGTGCTACAGCATACAGGAGCAAGTACATAGGGCCCGATTCACAGAACTAACTTAAGCCAAAATCCTAAACTTACTACTTTTGCTATTCACAGAAGGCATTTAGTAATAGTAAAGTTAGGATTTTGTCTTAAGTCTGTCTTAAGTCTGTCTTAAGTCTGTCCTAAATTTGTCTTAAGTTTGTCTTAAGTTTGTCTTAAGTTTGTCTTAAGTCTGTCTTAAGTCTGTCTTAAGTCTGTCCTAAGTTTGTCTTAAGTCTGTCTTAAGTCTGTCTTAAGTCTGTCTTAAATCGGTCTTAAGTCTGTCCTACTACTTTTGGTATTCACAGAAGGCATTTAGTAGTAGTAAAGTTAGGATTTTGTCTAAAGTTTGACTTAAGACAGACTTAAGACAGACTTAAGACAGTCTTAAGACAGTCTTAAGACAAACTTAAGACAAACTTAGGACAGACTTAAGACAGACTTAAGACAGATTTAAGACAGAATTAAGACAAACTTAGGACAGACTTAAGACAGACTTAAGACAAAATCCTAACTTTACTACTACTAAATGCCTTCTGTGAATACGAAAAGTAGTAAGTTTAGGATTTTGTCTTAAATTAGTTCTATGAATCGGGCCCTCAGTGTTACAACTTACAGCAGCAAGGACATTATGTTACCACACAGCGCAGCAAGTGCATTGTGGAACAATCAACACCAGCAGGGATAAAGTGAATGATAGCAGCTGATGTACTCAACCAAGGGCAATGTACCAATTATTTCACAATTCAAACACGACCCATGGCTTGACAGAGCGTGCATTGGTATCATGTTGAGAACTGCAGCTGGAGATAAGTGACAACAGCAAAGTGTTACTGCAGAAGCAACTGTGCCTATGTACAGTAGATAGAGGGAGCAGGGGGCGTCCATCAAGGGCTGGTCCAAGCTCTTCCAGGGTGGCTCAGGATTCCATACGTTTACAGTATGTTCCAACCAAAATCCAATCTGCATTGCTGCCTTTGACCATGGAATGACACTACAGCCTGTACGCATGAAATGATTACGGTTAAAGATTTTCGCCATATGGTGCTCCACCATCCTAAGCTTTTGGTCTCATTTACAGCCTTTTGGCATGAAGTGTAGACCAGCTCTAGCTTTTTGCATGTAGCAATTAATATTTACACTATTCACCAAAGAGCTACCTACAGTTACATGCTTTCTCCAGGCTTAGATAAGATCTGTGCAGAGGTTTGCAAATGTTTTTAGGTAGAATATATGGGACATGGGAAGCTTTCTGGTTGTAAACGACCTATTGTGGGCTTACTAAGAACTCACATGGACTTAGAGCCCACCCATTGCTTACGATTGGTCGACTTTATTGTCACTTTCATGTGCTTGCTTCCTATTTGATGGCTTTCTTTTTCCATCTTGTGTTTCTCTTTCCCTTAGAGTAAATCCTCTTTACCATCCTCTTGACTGGCTGATTTGTGTCCTTCCACTACTCACTTTTAGAGAACTACTTTTTCCTTTTTGGTTAAGCACGTCATCAGAGTGCATGTGTCTTCCAGCTCTCTCCCTCTTGCATTTCTCACCACCCCCCAAAATATCTGCCCCTGTGTGCTGTGTTTGCACCCTTTCTCTCTATCTTACCAACTTGCTCCCTCCCATTATACTTGTGTCCCCCCCACCCAACCTCCCCAGTGCTCTGTGTTCTTGCCTCCCCATATGCTTTTCTCCCATTCAATGAAAGAGTGGAAGGGGTGGGTGGGTGCGGGAGGGAAAAGCAGCCAGAACGGAGACCACAACACAGGAAGGAGGAGAAGCACACAAAGGAGCAAAGAATGCAAGGGTCAGGGGAGAGCCACACAGGGGATGGGGTAGATGTAAACAAGGGGAAGAGCAAACTGGGGAGGGAAGCACATGAGGGAGAGAGCAACATGAAGTACAGGTACCTTATTATTGTGCAATACTCATTTGCATCTTAAGCAGCACCTTTGCAGATGCTCAAGTCACAAAAACCCTTGTTCCAATTGTAGCTGTAGGAAAACTCTAGAATGCACAATTGTGGCAAATTTTGCAAAGAAACATAGATGTGCAGTTGCAAAACTATCGCAAAGGCGAGGTGCATCAGCAGCGCATCATTTAATGCTACCGACAAACCAGACAAGCAGATTATAATTTAGAACCATTTTGTTAGTGGTAACTAAGGATGCAAGTGACAACATTCTTATGGATTTTGTAGATAACATTTTGGGGCTAAACATTATAATGATTGGAAGAATCTGAAAAACATTTCAATTCAGCAAAGGAAAAATTGACATCACAATAGGGTGATTTGTCTCTCGCCTATAAGCTTACATTGGTGTCTTTGAACTTTTATGAGACAAAGAAGGGTCCATTTTTTTTTTTTTTTATCAAGATTTTATCAAGTTTTGAAAAGAAATCAATATACTGGACAGGGACAGTACATGCGGTCAAGTCCAGCATTGCTACATAGTACACAATATTTGTTGGCTGCGGGTCATTCCAGTCCATGATAGGACCACCATTTGCCCCACTTTCGCTTGGGCGTGACGGGGCAGCCTCTTTCAATATAAATTGTGCATCCCATTTTGAGTAAAAGTTCTTCCCCCTATGCCATGCCAGCAACATGGCCAAAACGCTGAGTTTTAGGCGTGGGCAATATTTCTTTTGGCAAAACGGATGCATATTCCAACCAGCGCTCGTTTCCCTCTGTCACCTCCCATGTCCCCAAATAGACCCAAATGGGCTGTACTTGGACAGAGATCAATAGTCCTTTCTAGGATGTAATTAAGAGAAGGGAAAACTGCCACTCAGCACCTTACAATGACAGGGCAGGTCCAGATCATTAAAAATGTCCGCTCTTATGCAGTGGCGGCTTCTCTGCTAGGGCGGAGGAACGTCGCCCTACTGCTGTGCAGCAGCAAAATAAAGGAAAAATAAAATGATAATAACTCGAGGTTATTATCATTTGATTTTGTCCTGCTGCAGCAGCTCTGCAGGGCAGGGCGGGCTGCTCTGACACGGGAGCAGGGGGAGTGGTGAGCACACTTTGCAAGTGCGCATGAATGTTTGGCCAGGCGCACGGGGCAAGCCAAACATTCATGCTCACTTACCATGCTTTCCATTCAGGCTGCATTACAGCCTGGGTGAAGAACATTCCCAGGCTCCCATTCCCTGGCTGAGCGCTGAATTGCTGCATTGTGATTGGTTTGGGAGCCTGGGTGTGCTTCCTGTTCTGTTGAGGTTGAAGGACGACGGGGAAGAGAGACGGACTTGAGATGCAGCGGTACGGTAAGTTTTTTTGATCATTATTTTAAAAATAATTTTCATTCTCCTTAACCCCGTTCTGCCCCCGTCCCCAGCCCCACCACCCCTGATTGGAACCGGCCAGGACTGCTTAGTGCACATGGGAAACAAGCATTGGTGATCCCGCCACAAGCACAGCGTTGTCAAGTAAGTAACATGCAGATATTTCAATTGAATTAGATGGAGCGTTGTGAACATTGCCAAATCCCTTGGTGCCATTAATGCTCCCCCCTCCATTCGCTGTCTTCCAACTGACCCACCCACGACAGATCAGTTGTGAAAATCAATGCGAGTCAATCTTCAATAGGTAGCCTGTTTTAAAATAAGGGAAATTTTGTTGATCGCGAACTGAAGTGTGGTTCTTAAAAAATAATTGGAATCTGCACATGGAGGTTTACTACCTAGTATGTGTAGAGATCTCTAAATATTTTAAATAAACAGAAGCTTCCAAGAGTACCTGTGAACAAAAAATAATGTATTCTTACTTACTTCTTACTGCAAAGAAAGTGCTTTCTTGGAGAATGCCCTTCAGCTACACTACCATGAGCATTGTTTGGGGTGCTCCTTGCCCATTGACACCCAGGATAGGAATTTACTCCTGCCCTTGACAAGAGTAAATATTTCTGACCATTTTCTAAGTGGGAATCGGTCCAGAGAACTTTGTAAATACCCATAAATGTGCAAACCTTTCAAAGGTTTAGGGGCACTCTAGCCCAGCAATTACCGCGCATCGTCCTTGGGAGTAGATTTACGCATCCAAAAATCTGTGTTGGAATAAATCTTTTTATGATCATAAAATCACGTTTTTGAATGTTAAAAATGGATTTTAGTCTTGGAACCAAGGGCTCTGCCTTAGCTATACCTTGCCTCAGGTGTCAAAAAACATTAGCACAAATGTTTACTTTCTGTAATTTTAGTTCTCCATGTGTAACCCCAAGGCTATCAGCTCTTCACAGGGCTGTTGAGAGACCAAAGTGGGGAAAAGAGTCAATCTTTGATGTCATCAGAGTCAAAGGGATCATTATGTAACTTCCACGTCCCTTAGCATTTCAGTCAGTCTGCATCCATGCCTTGTTCGGCATGAGTTTATTTGCTCGTCATCTGTCCATCATTGTCTGCTGCTGATGGCACCCTCTTAGTCACCAGACCATTTCTCCTGTTAACCAATCACATCAGCTGCTTGCTGACATTGTCTCTTAGACCTGGGGCCATTTTCCTGCCAGCTGTTTGTTGACAATGGCACGGTAGACTACAGAGCATTTCCCTTGTGAGGTGCTTGCTGGCAGGTACTGTAAGACTGAAGCCATTTCTCCCCAGTCACAGTCGGCATGGCTCGCCAGTGGGGGGGGGGGGATGGGGGTCGCGAAGGGAGAGAGGGTCGCGAAGGGAGGGGGGATTGTGCAGGGAGGGGGGTTTCATTTAATAATTTTTAGAAAAATCAAACTTACCTTTCTGCAAACCGGGTCCCGTGTCTTCTCGGCTCCTGCTCCTGCTCTCCTGCCTCCGGCAGGAACAGGAAGCAGGCAGCCAGGCTCCCTTCCCTAAGCCAATCACAACGCTGCATGCAGCGTTGTGATTGGTTGGGACGCCGGCCAGCCAGGGGCTTATGAGGAGGCCATGTTCTAGGAGCCTGCATGGAGAAAGGGCAGATTGCGCATGACTGGTTTGGGCAGCCCCAGAGGGCCGACCAAACAGTTATTGCACCCTCAGATGTGGGCACACCACTCCTACCCTGCCCTGGCTGCTTGCAGAGCAGCCCCGGCTGCAACCAAACATAAAATGGTAATAACTGAGTTATTGCAAAAAGAACAATTGATGGACAGAATGCAGAACAATGTCATAAATTCACCCCAGTACAGAGATCTGGCCCTAAATCCATCGTTTTTTTGCTCACCATGCCATTCCAGTTTGGACACAGCCATATGCAAATCAGTCTTGACCCTGTGCCCAATGGGAACAGTCCAGCCCAAACTGCCAGGCCAGGTCCTCCCTGGACTAGAAACGAGCATCCTAGGACCGGTTTCAGGCTTTCAGCCCTCATCAGCCAGGATAGCTTGACTCCACTGGCATGGAGAGCACGGGATCCATGTCTGGGCATACCCGTCCCACTCGGGGTGACAAATGCAAAAAGAACAATTGATGGACAGAATGCAAAACAATGTCATACATTCACCCCAGTTCAGAGATCGGGGCCTAAATCCATAATTTTTTTGCTCACCATGCCATTTCAGTTTGGACCCAGCCATATGCAAATCAGTCTTGACCCTGCACCCAATGGGAACAGTCCAGCCCAAACTACCAGGCCAGGTCCTCCCTGGACTTGAAGCAAGCATCCTAGGACCGGTTTCGGGCTTTGAGCCCTCCTCAGCCAGGATAGTTTGACTCCAGTGGCATGGAGAGTACGGGACCCACATATGGGCATACCCATCCCACTCGGTGTGACAAATGCTTTGTTTGCCCTAAGTTGGCATGGTATGCCCAGACATGGGTCCCTTGCTCACTTTGCCACTGGATTCAAGCTAGCCTGGCTGATGAATGGTGTAACCCAGAAACCAGTCCCAGGATGCTTGTTTCTGGTTCAGGGAAGACTTGGCTTGACAGTTCGGGCTGGACTGCTCCCATGAGGCACAGGGTCAAGACTGATTTGCATAGAGCTGGATCTGAACTGAGGTGGCAAAGTGAGCTAAAGAATGATGATGGATTCAACCCAGATCTGTGACTGGGGGTGAGTGTCTGAAAAGTTTCCGCGCTCGGTCCATCATCTCCTTGTGTTTCCTTTAATAACTGAGCTATTACCATTTTGTGTTTCTGCTTCTCACACAGAAAGCAGTGGTGCAACGTTCCTCCGCCCTAGTAGAGGAGCCGCCCTGTTTCTCCTGCCAGCTGCTCTCTGACAGGGTTTGTTAAAATCAAATTCATTTTTCCTGTCCTTTGATTGTTCAAGAGACCATTAGACTGTGGAAGATTTCTCCTCTCAGATGCTTGCTGACAGGTTCTGCTAGATGGTAGCCCATTTCTGCTGCCAGCTGATTGTGGATAGGTCCATTTAGACTGCAACACTTTTGCCTGTCAGATGCTTGCTGATAGTGTCCTGTCAACCCTCAGGCATTTCTCCTGTCAGCAGCCAGCTATCAGCTTGCTGACAGGTCCCTTAGACTCCAGGACATTTCTCCTGTCAGGAGATTGCTAACAGGGCCTTTTTACTCCAGTATATTTCCCTTACCAGCTGATTTCTGACAGGCCCGTTAGAATGCTGCCCATTTAATCTTGTTATCTGCTTGCTAACAGGTCCCTTAGACTTCAGGACATTTCTCTTGGCAGTTGCTTGCAGAAAGTACCTGAATTGGATGTCAATTGAACAAAATTCCAGGGATAGCAGAAATGACATTTTGTGCCCAGTGAACCTGTCAGGACATCCCTGGTTGCCTTCCAGGAAGGGAAGTCACTGGATCTACACACTGAATGACATAATTGTCTTGGAAAAAGAGCATGCCCTGGAGAAGTCCTGAAATGTAATCCGGGTACCTGTGGTGCACTTAGATTTGCGAAGTAGATGAGAACCCCACGAGCTTTATGGAATACATTCTGCATATATTCTTGAAGTTTTATTCATGTAGTTAACTTCACAAAGCTGACCTGTAGTGCAAAAAATACCATGGGGAAATGAATAAATGGTTAATTTAACCTAGTTACACTCACATCAAGTGATGATTATAAAATTAAAATTTCACTGCCAATGTTCCCTCTAATTTTTTTCCTCTGTGTGCAGCAGTGTAAGGTCTCTGTGCACTGCAGTCAAGGCTATGTGCAACAAGAACCCGACCACGCATATGGGTGCAGCAACAAATATCAGTGCTCTAGCAAGAACCAGAATGTGTTGTAGGGCTCAACTATTTAAGACAGGTGGCTTGTGCCGCTCATACAAAATACACTTCACTTTTATGCCTACTTCGAAGCACTCCCAGTTCTAATCATTGTAAGATGGCTGAATGGAGAAACGCAGGTTACAACTCTACCGTGAAATAGCACAGTTGGACTGACAAGGCACATGTACTCCCAAGGGCATATCTTATGGAACTAAGTAATTGTGATTTGAATATAAAGCATCATGCCTTGTAACAGAGACATTTTAAGGCTTGGGCAAATTGGGCCCTGGCCCAGGGCACCAGCTATTCAGGAGACCCCTGATCGAGCCAGCTATGTTCTGCAGAGTCTTGCCCTGAGGACCTTGAATAATTTTTAAACAGATTGTTGTAAATAGCATTATTCTATCATTTATTTTTAATACTGCCGGTGACGTATTAGAGTTCCTGCATGTCTCTTGTCAGCTGCTTGCTGTCATTGGCCTGTTAGAGTTCCAGCATGTCTCTTGTCGGAGAGCCCGTCTGCCATTCGGAAAGCAGGCAGTAATAACATGGGTGGCTCTTTCCGCCCTTGAGATTACGATGTCGGGTGGAGACAGCCTTTCTGTGCCGGCCTTTCCGACACAGAAAGGCTGACGGAACTTGACTATGGGGCCCCCCAGCGGGGCCCCCTTTGGTGCGGGGCCTCCGGTACGAAGTCGTGTTGATCCCTGAACCTTGTGGCAGACACCTTGAGGTGCTTGCCATGGGGTGCAGGGATGAACTGCACCTTACATTTGTACAATGGGAGCATGCATTCCGGTGGGAATGCACGCGCCTATTGTAAATTATAGGGGTGCGACTGAACAGTGTTCAGTCGCATCCTAATTAGTCGGTCGGGATCTCAGACCGGGTGTCAGTCGGTCCCTTGACCGAGACGATGTTGGGCGGAGGAAACTTCGCTCAACATCGTAATGAAGCCCTAAGTGATTTGCCCAGAATCACAGGATGTTGAACGTCCCTGCTGAGACTCAAACCCAGTTCCCTAGCTTTGAGGTCGGCCACTCTAGCAATTAGGCCGCATCCTCTCCCCTTGCCGCCATTGATCAGTTTGATTTCGGGCATGTCTCCTGTCAGCAGGGCCAGACTGACCATAGTGGGCACCTGGTATTTCCAAGGTGAGCCGCCAGGCTGGGGGCCGGTTTTGGGCCCCTGGGGGCTGTTTTTGATACCGGGCCAGCAATATCAGCCCCCTGTAACAAAATCGGCCGAAACCGGCACTGGCAAACAGTTTGGCCACAGCCTCCCCCATCCCCCCACCGGGAGCCGGCTGAGCAGTTTGCCAGGGCCGGTTTCGGACCCCAGTGCGGCCCTGCCTGTCAGCAGCTTCCTTACTAGACCCCTTGGACTGCGCACCAATCTGTCTCGCCAGAGCTCAGTCTTGGTTTCCTGTGCCCAAGAGTGGCCAGTCCAAGTCAGTGTACATGTTCCATAAATCGCTGCCATGGCACAGGTCCCAAGTTATTCCAGGCCTCGCTGCCATCCTGTTTATTAATTACAAAGCTGCTAGTTCCTGCTAAGGAACACAGGCTCTCTTGCTACACACCAGGTCCATACGCTTCGACAAACAGCGCCAGCAGATCTGAAGCCAACCACAAAATCTGCAGAGTGTTTCAGGAAATCCGAAACAAAAACAATGTGCTTGGTTCATAGTGGCGTATCGACGCGGTGATAATTACCTGAAGCGGCTGCAAACCTGATCTTATGAGGACTTCCTTTCAAGCACAGAAACACTAAAGCAATGCCTTTAACTAGGTGCTGTGGCGTGTGATAGGTCCCTTTTCCCATGTTAAAAATGACGCAAAAGTGGAGCAAGGGGCTTGTAAATCTGCCCCAGTGTGTTTATGATTAACTATAAAGTGCTCAGACATAATGCACGCTCTGAAGTGCTGCTCTCCCTGCAAATAAATGGAATAAACTAACGTAAAATGAGCTATCTGTCACAAGGATGCTTGGTGACACCTATGCAAGTGGCTTTACAATCAAAAGGGAACTGCGTGTATTTCACCCTAAAAGGAAATGAAAGGGGGTCCCTGTTATTGTCATTCAAAAGCAGCATTGACCACTAAACTCAATAACAGAACCACTTGCTCGCCAAGGTCGCCGAAGTTTGATGTAATTACACAGCTCAAGGATGGGCTTATAGGACACAATTTGGAGCTGTTTGTTGCAGCTGGCCTGTGCCTCGATTTTCGCTTTTGTCATTAAGTTTTCCAGCATTATTGATTTTTGGCTAAGATCTTGTGGAGCCACACGAACCCCAAGTCCGGTGCTCCTGACTGACACTCTTGGTATCTGCTGGAGCAGGGTGTCCCCCAAAATGGATGCTCCGCCATTTTTTCGTTGTTTCTAGAGAGCTGCCTCGTTTTAACTTTTTATTGTTGGCGGGATGACGGCTGATATTGCCTTCCTTGTTTTGAGGGGTGCTTCATGGTTGCAACCCAAGACTGAGGGCTAAAGTCCCCCCAAGTACAGCCCAGTAACCTTTAGAGACAACCATTTGTGTGTGTGTGTGAGAGAGACATAGATAGATAGATAGATAGATAGATAGATAGATAGATAGATAGATAGATAGATAGATAGATAGATAGATAGATAGATAGATAGATAGATAGATAGATAGATAGATAGGTAGGTAGGTAGGTAGGTAGGTAGGTAGGTAGGTAGGTAGGTAGGTAGGTAGGTAGGTAGGTAGGTAGGTAGGTAGGTAGGTAGATAGATAGATAGATAGATAGATAGATAGATAGATAGATAGATAGATAGATAGATAGATAGATAGATAGATAGATAGATAGATAGATAGATAGATAGATAGATAGATAGATAGATAGATAGATAGATAGATAGATAGATAGATAGATAGATAGATAGATAGATGTAGGATGTATGCCTACCCACAAAAGAACAGTCCCAACCCATTCCCCACCCCATCTTCTGTAGATAATCTATCTGGGATGTATACATTTCCGGCCACAGGTACTTTCAGGGAATGCCACTGATCAGGTGGATAATAACGCTTACTGAGAGCAGGACAAACAAACCCGCACTATCAACCAGCGAGACCGCCACACTGTCTGAGTGATCGCCTGGAATACACCCTGGGCATCCTCTTAGATGAAGCAAGCCAGCCACAGTCTGATTGGCTGGCACTCAAACTTGGAACACTGCTTTGGATTAGAACGTCAGAGGGCTGCCCATCCAACTTCAAAAGACTGGGCAGTGAAGCTCGAGCTCTATTTTGGCAAACGGGGGGACCTTACCAAGAACGGACCGACATGGATCTGTCCTGGTTCCGTCATGGATGTAAATATCAGACTCGACTAAGTCGTCCGTGGCTGGAACTCAGCATGAAGCACATCCCGGGGCTGGGCTGCTTTGTGTGCCTGCTCCATGGAGCTCTGAGTGCACGGAGAGCCCTCAGCCAGCCCCTGTAGGACTAGGACGGGGTCACCGACTCATAACTAGATGAAACTCTCCAGACACCATGGGCCACTAAAAGCTGAGTGACAACAACGCCACGAACCAGAGAGAGTTTAGAGCAATAATGACACCACACACCAGAGATAGCTTAGAGTGACCACGACACCATGGAACATCGATTGTGTCAAGCGACCAGTGTCGTTGTGTAGCCCCAGCTGTAGCAGCTGAAGCTGGG
Source organism: Triturus cristatus (assembly GCF_964204655.1). Taxonomy (NCBI): domain Eukaryota; kingdom Metazoa; phylum Chordata; class Amphibia; order Caudata; family Salamandridae; genus Triturus; species Triturus cristatus. The sequence continues at coordinate 1,654,221,399 of NC_140590.1, read as the reverse complement.
GTGGTGTTGACACTTGAAATGCTGATTATTTATAAACCTCTTTCGTTTGCAGCTCAGCAGACAAATCTCCGAAAAATACAAAGTTTGGGAAACCTGTAACAGAGGCGAGGAATGCAAAGTACATCAGAGTAAAGGAGGCCCCGATGGAGAAATTAAGAGAAAAAGAAAGAGAGAACAGAAAGGAAGCGAGAAAGGAAAACAAATAAAAGGGAGAAACTGTTACAAGAAAGAAGGGTCAAAAGGATGAAAGGATAGGCAAAAGGGTTAAAAGATTGACGGATGAAAGGCAGAAAAAGAAGATCTGCATGGCTGAGCGAAAGAAAGAATGAGAGAGTTGATGAACGGTGGGATGAATGTATGGGTGGATAGAAACCTAGACTGAATAGTGATAGGATGGGTGAGTGAATTGATAAAAGGATTGTGAAATAATGGATGTAAAGAATTTATAGTTGGGTAAAAGGATGGATGAATTTTTGGAAGGATGTGTGGAAGGAAGGATAAACGTAATGATAAGAGTGGATGAATAGAGTGGTAAAGGAAGGCTGGGTGGATAGAAGTGTGAAAATGTGATGGATGAATGGATTGATGGATAGACGACTTAAAGGATGGGAAGACAGATGAATGAATGAGGGATGTTGGAACTTCTTTTATGATGGGTAGGTCTCATTCACTTCGCTCACCAAATGACATTTGAGGTATGGATCAAAGTGGGGGGGAGGATATTTAAATTTTTTTGTTAATCCCTTGCAAATGATAACACCACCATAGGCCAGAGATTGTGCAGCACGGCAAATGACACCACAGGGCCAGATACAGTGTAGAGTGAGAATTACACCACTTTCGAGAGACGGTGTAGCACAACGGTGCCATGGACCAGAGATAATGTAGAGTGACAATGACACCACATTCCAGAGAAAGTGTAGAGCAATGATACCAGGGGCCAGAGAAAGTGTGGAGTGATGACACAATACACCAGAGGTATTCTATAGTGACAGTGACACCACAGACCAGAGATAGTGTAGCACATCAATGGCAGCATGTGCCACAGACACTGTAGAATGATAGCACCACCATGCATCAGAGACGATGTTGAGCAACAATGACACCACAGACCAGAGATAGTGTAGCACATCAATGACAGCATGTGCCACAGACACTGTAGAATGATAGCACCACCATGCATCAGAGACGATGTTGAGCAACAATGACACCACAGACCAGAGATAGTGTAGCACATCAATGACAGGATGTGCCACAGACATTGTAGAATGATAGCACCACCATGGATCAGAGACGATGATGAGCAACAATGACACCACAGACCAGAGATAGTGTAGCACATCAATGACAGCATGTGCCACAAACATTATAAAATGATTGCACCACCATGGATCAGAGACGATGATGAGCAACAATGACACCACAGACCAGAGATAGTGTAGCACATCAATGACAGCATGTGCCACAAACATTATAAAATGATTGCACCACCATGGATCAGAGACAATGTTGAGCAACAATGACACCACAGACCAGAGATAGTGTAGCACATCAATGACAGGATGTGCCACAGACATTGTAGAATGATAGCACCACCATGGATCAGAGACGATGATGAGCAACAATGACACCACAGACCAGAGATAGTGTAGCACATCAATGACAGCATGTGCCACAGACATTGTAGAATGATAGCACCACCATGGATCAGAGACAATGTTGAGCAACAATGACAACGCAGACCATAGGTAGTGTTGAACGAAAATGACACCAAGGGCCAGAGATAAGGTAGCACGACAAAGACCATGGGCCAGAGACAGTGGAGAGTGAGAATGACACCATGGACCAGAGAGAGTGCTGCCCGATAATAACAAACTGACCAAAGATAATGTAATGTGACAATAACACTACAGGTAGTGAAAAATAACAATGAGGGTATTAACCAGAGATAGCTTAGTGCAACAGCAACACTCCGGAACAGATAGAGTTTGCTTATTTCTTTGTTACTAAATTGAGCTCTATATAGCAGCCTGGTACGCATTAGCATCTGTCCCTTGTGGTCCATAACTAACCTCAGCCGAGTATTTGTCCCGAGTCACATCTGAGACTGCCTTTACCTTGCTGTGCTATGCCGTGGTCCCTCATCGAACGGACCCTGTGTCCCTTAATCTAGAGCTTGCAGAGGTTGTATGGAGTTTCCAAAAGTGAAGGAAACTGGAAGTGGATTTTGATGAACATATCTGTGTTTACTCTCAAAAGGGCCTATCTAGCCAGTATCCCAAGACACCACCTGAACACTGCAGATGGTAGAAGGCAAGACGTTAGCTATGATATCACAAATGGAGGGAGAGAGGTGACCGCAGTGGACAGACTCTAAGAACCATTGTAGAAAAATACTGTAACCATAATGAGTTCCATAAATATTCGTTCTGACTCACCGACGCGGAAGGCACGCTCCTTCGAGAGGACTGCAATACTGTAAACACAGCCCTTCTCTTCCATTGTCAGATCCCTGATAGACAGCTGGTAAATCTGCACAAGGCGTTCCAATGAATGCTGCTCTTTCCTATGGGATGCCCTCAAGGCTAACACTTAAGGTCTTTTTTCAGCCGAATTGCCGCAGAACAACCATCATCAAATCAATAAGCAACTCTGTGACAGCGGACAGCACGGATATTGTGTGGACTTCCAGCTCCCTTTCAGTGACAACGTCTGCAGCCTAGTTTCCTTGGCAGCGGCATTGTGGGATTATCATTTCTTCACATTCTCACCTGCAGCGATGTCGAAGAGCCTTTAGAAGCATTGACGTTGCTTCCTGATCGGACTGATAACATAACGTGTTCATTACTTTTCAGGACAAAGAAATCCTAATTGGATCTGAAATAATAATTACATGTGCTTGATAAAGCAGAATTCGATGTGGGTGAAAAGGAATTCGGTGCCTAAGAGCACTGCCTTGTGAACACCTTCACAATTCTTAGCAACCATTATGTGGTCTCTGTAGGAGAGTAGGGTCTGCAATCCTATGATCACCCAGATTTTTTGCTTTTGCTTCATTGGTTTACGACTTTCCCCGGCTGTGGGCCTGCCAATCAGACCCACAGCCTAGCTGTTCTCTCTCGAAATTATCACATGTACATTAGGTGCATCCACTAATTGGAACTGGGCCGCCTTGTCAGTCCCTGTCTCAGCATACCACAGGTATCCAGGGCATCGGTGTACCCAGGGCCTACCAGGGGCTGAAGCATGTATTATGCCACCCCTGGAATGGCCGCCCAAATCTGACACAACTGGCTGCACGACAGCTGGGGCCACGTGGTGTAATCACCCGTTGCTGTAGGTGTAGTATTCCTACACCTAAACCCTAAAATGGACACATGGATTCCTATCAGTCACTCCTATAGCAGGCCTTATCAATCCTGAAGGCAGAGTGCAGGGAATCATGTGGGACGGTGCTCTGGCGCGAGCTGAGCCCGTCGACGGCTTGCGGAACCAAGTCCTAATGGCCGTTCCATGGTGACGCGGGCCAACTACTTTTAATGCATTATAATCCTTGCGGTTATTTGCTAACTTTGGCATCGCATCACCTATACATGTCGAGTAAGGTGTCATACGAATGGGAATACGAACCCCTCGCCAGTCCTGGTGACGGGGTTAGCATTCCCCCCTTTTAGAGGGACACGACATGGAAGTAACCTTGAACCCCGGTTAAAGTTGACTCAAGCCTCAGCATCACAAAATGGATGCTGCCACCAGACACAAGTCTGACCTCCTGCTGCTGGGGGACCTTCCAGCAAGGGGAGCTTGGACAAAGGGTTTCCTGTCGAGGGCGGTGTTAGCACCGTCCCAGACAGGGTTTGTGTATCCCAGGTAGGCAGGGCTGAAAGGAAGGTGATTGCCAGTGGCACCCCGGTGCTCACTGTGCATAGCCCGGCTCAAACCAGTTTCGGGGGCACACCAGCCCCTGAGCTGGCGCGAAGCCGGACAAAGGATAGGGGTGTAACCACCCCCCTCCTGGCTCCACCCATAGGTAGAACCTAGTCACGGGCCAGCCCCTTTTCTTAGAATAAAGGTAGGAGCGAGTCCCCTTCCCAAATTGGATAATCAGATAATCGGATAACTCCGACTCACGAACTACTTTCCACGAAAGGAACTCTTGACTATTTCTGAAGACTCTCCCTTGTGGCTAAGGAGTAGCCACCCTGCACCAGCAGGCACCATCTAAGCGCTTGCGGTTTGCTGTAAGTCCCTCCTACGGATCAAGACTGCCCAGCTCGACGAGACCCGAGTACCCTGCCATCTCTGACCTTTTACCTACCTCATCAGCCCAGCTGAGAGTCGTAGGTGTGACGAGACCTGCGGGACCGGCTATCTTCAGAACCTGCACGACGCTTATCTAGCACGCCCACCGAGGGACCCTCGAGTGAGTGCACCTAGGGTTTGAGAAGCCCTAAGCCCTGAGCAGCTCCAGCATCGAAGTCTGTCTCCCCAGCATCCACGAGATCTGCGTGGGGGCCCTTCCGCTCCTTGTTGTTCACCGCGTTGTTCGACCACTTGCCGACCGGCTTGTGGCCCTCTTCACGACGCACCACGATTGTTTCATCGCTAGTCTGGTTGCTCCAGACTGGCTCTTGCTCCCCTTCAACAGAGGAGTACCACGGACCCTCCTGGTCCACTCCCGACGCCATCTTGACTCCCCCGCTTGGGTTGCCACTGCCAAGATCCGCTGCCCCTGCCTGGGCCCAGCATCATCGACAGCAGACACCTTCGTGGGACAGCTCGCCCTCCATCCGGGTCGCCACCGCGCCTCCTGGTCCGAGGAACAGCCGAGTCCGACGTCACCCACTCACCTGGTCGAGGTGACTTCAGCCGGTACCCTCCTGGTACCCACACGATCGCTGGCTAGCGGTTGAGAACTGAGTCCCCTCTGCTTTCAGGTTTCCTTCATCACCGATCCAGGCTTGGATCGCTCCGAACATCGTCACTGGTCGCCTGCCAGCAACTTCTTCTTTCAGGCTCCTGAGACTACACGAGGACTCCCGACATCTTGCCGAACTTCACGCAGCCGCAGCCTCCGGGCTAGGTAACTCGAGCATCTCGGTGCTCCATCGCAGGTTCGCTCTACAAGTGTCCAGTTCCTTTTTCGTTTAGTCCCACTGATCGGATCACTCCGGAATCAGTACCTCCAGACTCTAAACCATTCGCATTTCACTGTTAGTGTAGATGGTTTCTCGTGCCCCTCGGGCATTTGTGTAAATTGTGCAACTGAAGTATTTTCCTAAGAGTTTTGTAGTGTGCTTAGCTCCCTGACTCATAAAGAGCCAGGGTAGTCTTGTTATAAATAAATATCCTTTTATTTTCATAACAACTTGTGTGGTGTCCTTTCACTTGGTGTTCAAGGGGTATATGTGATGGTAAACAGCTGGCTTAACACGCCCTCTAGAGTTTAGCCTAAAGACTGCTCGTATCCACGCTACTAGGATAGCTGGTCTAAAAGGTTGACTTACAACCAATCATCAATAAGGGTCGTTTGGAATGATACACAGTGATCACTAGAATAGTGAGCACTACATATCAGGCCAACTTCTCACATTGGTGAGCAGCGGTTGGGATTTGAGCTTGCTGTTGTTTTACCACACACGTATCCTAAGAATATCGCAGTGAAAGATCACATAAGTACCCAGGTACATATAACTTAACTTAGAATACTCCGAGTTCTACTGAACCGGCTGTTGTAGTGTAACAGGGCTTAGCACACCCTGACTACAACTCTTAGCAAGGGATCAGTAGGTAAACCCATAGTGTAGGTAGGTGCAACACTTACACCTCACTAGAAAAGCATGTCGATCCACGGAGAGTCTTCGCAGACTCCCTTAGTGGTCAGTGACCCTCCACAGGTCGTGTCACGATATGCAACTCTTAGCTTCAAGGAGATGAGACAACTGTGTGCCTCCAGGAAGCTAAACCAGGGTTCTAACCCTACCATCGCAATACTGATAGGTCTCTTAGAGGCGTACGATGCTAGGAGGTCCTCTAACCCAGGTCCCCCCAGTGCAGATGGGAACCTGCCTCCCTTAGAGGGAACCCTCGGTGACCCAGACCTCGACCTCCACACAGAGGAGGAGGACGAGGACGAGTTATCGGGAGACGAGGCAGACAAAGGTCCAGTGGTAGTCGGCAGGCTTACAAGGACCAACTTAAGCAGGCATGAGAACGGAACTGGGGGAGCCCCGGGCCCACGCTCAAGCAGGCTTAACCTTGGGAACGGACGAGCTAGGTCTCTCTCCAGAGGCTCTGGCAGATCGGTTCATACACATGTCTCTCAGGCACCCTCTCAGAGAGGAATGACTTCCCCTCAGAGGAGGGAGCATGAAGCGAAGATGCGGGAGGTCAATCTAAGGATCGAGCGGGAAGAACTTGCCCTCGCCAAAGAAAGACTTGCCTTAGCCCGAGAGCAGAAATTAAGTGGGTTAGATCCCACTGGTGGCAGCATTCTCAATAGAGAGAAAGACAGGGGTATAGACACTAGACACCTGAGTAAAATAGTGCCCCCCTTTAAACAAGGGGACGACATCCACAAGTGGATAACTGCCTTGGAGAGGGCCTGCACTGTCCAGTGCGTCCCCCCAAGTCAGTGGGCAGCTATACTGTGGCTTTCCTTTGAAGGTAAAGGAAGGGACAAGCTCCTCACTACAAGAGCTGAGGATGCTAACAACTACCAAGTCCTGAAGAACACACTGATTGATGGGTTCGGCTTAACCACGGAACAGTACCGGGTGCTGTTCCGGGACACCCAGAAAATTCAGTCTCAGGATTGGGCTGACTTTGTCGATTGTGCCACTAAGGCTTTGGAAGGCTGGTTGCTGGGTAGCAAGGTTACTGATTACACAGGATTGTACAATCTTATCATGCGAGAACAGATTTTAAACAACTGTCAGAACCAATTGTTGCATCAGCACCTTGTCGACTCGGATCTGACCTCTCCCCAAGAATTGGGAAAGAAGGCGGACAGATGGGTCAGAACAAGGGTCAAGCAGAACCAGAATCAGAACCAGGGTGGTCAGAAGAAAGCAGACCAAAAGGGTAACAAGAACGAACAAAATGACCAGAAGTCTTCGACAGGCCCCCAACAAACCAAAGAGGGTGGGGGTCAGGCTTCACAGAAGAAGAAGACTCAAGAAGGCCAGTCAAAAAGGTGGTGCCAATACTGTAAAAGTAAGACTCACTGGTTTAGTGAGTGCACCAAGAAAGGAGGGCAAACTCCTGCCACTGCAGCCCCTAAGGCACCTGCGCCCCCTAGTACAGTCAGCAGTGGTAGTGCGCCTCCCAAGGCATTAGTTGGGTTAACCTTGGGAACCGAGGGGAGTGACGACTTAGTCGGCACGCTCACTCAGGCCGTCCTTGTCTGTACCGGGGATATGGATATGTCCCCTGATGCCAGTCCCAATACTTTGGGCAAATACAGACAGACACCTTTGATAAATGGAAGAGTGGCTCAGGCCTACAGGGACATGTGTGCCAGTGTCACCATGGTGACGCCTAACTTCGTGGACCCTGGACAGATCATGCTAGGTACCAGTTACCTAGTGACCAATGCCAGCAACGTCACTACCAATCACAGTATGGCAGTTGTTGATTTCTCCTGGGGAGGGGTAAGTGGCCCGAAAAAGGTTGTGGTTAGTTCAGACCTCCCCGTAGAATGTCTGTTGGGCAATGATTTGGAAACGTCACAATGGTCAGAAGTGGAGCAGAGGACTCACATGGAAATGTTAGGTTTGCCAGCACATGTCCTTGCTGTGACCAGGTCACAGGCCAAAAGATGCCCCACTGAACAGGTGCTGGATCCTGGAAGAACGGACCAGACACCTTCCAAGAAAAGGAGCAGTAAGGGTAAGGCTTCGCCTTCCCCCTTGCCCCAGGTCGTGGATCAAGTCTCCGAGGAGGCTGACCTTAAAGAACTGAGGGAAACTGAGCCGCAAGAGCTTGAACCTGGTCAGGTTGAGTTTCTGGGCTCAGGGGGACCCTCCAGGGAAGACCTGGGGAAGGCCCAGTTAGACTGCCCCTCACTTGAACCCCTCAGACAGCAGGCCGCTGCTGAGGCTGCAGGGAACGCCACAGGTACCCACAAAGTGTACTGGGACGATGGACTCCTGTACTCTGAGGCAAGAGACCCCAAACCTGGTGCGACCCGGAGGCTGGTCATCCCCTTGTCTCTGAGAGGTTTCCTTCTCACCTTGGCCCACGAGATTCCCCTTGCAGGTCACTTAGGCCAGAATAAGACTTGGGACAGAATTGTTCCACACTTTCACTGGCCCCACATGTCCGAAGATACGAAGGAGTTTTGCCGCTCCTGTGTCACTTGCCAAGCCAGTGGTAAGTCAGGTGGCACGACAAAGGCCCCCCTCATACCACTACCAGTGGTGGGGGTACCCTTTGAACGAGTGGGGATCGACATTGTCGGACCAATGGAACCCCAGACAGCATCAGGGCACAAGTTTATACTGGTGGTGGTGGACCACGCCACCAGGTATCCTGAAGCTATTCCCCTTAGGACCACTACAGCACCTGTGGTGGCACGGGCCCTACTTGGAGTGTTCTCCAGAGTGGGCTTCCCTAAGGAGGTCGTCTCAGACAGAGGTGCAAACTTCATGTCGGGATATCTGACTGCTATGTGGAAGGAATGTGGTGTCAACTACAAGTTCACCACACCCTATCACCCACAATGCAATGGGCTTGTTGAGAGATTCAACAGGACCCTAAAAGGGATGATTCACGGGCTACCTGAAAAGCTTCGGCGGAGATGGGACGTCCTGATACCCTGCCTCTTGTTCGCCTACAGAGAGGTCCCGCAGAAGGGGGTTGGCTACAGCCCTTTTGAGCTTCTGTTCGGACATCCTGTAAGGGGACCCCTTTGTTTGGTAAAGGAAGGATGGGAGAGACCTCTCAGAAAGCCGGCATCAAACATTGTGGACTATGTGCTCGGTCTCCGCTCGCGGATGGCGGAGTACATGGAAAAGGCGTCTAAAAACCTGGAGGCGAGCCAAGAATTACAGAAAGCTTGGCACGACCAAAAGGCTGTCCTGACTGTGTACCAGCCTGGACAGAAGGTGTGGGTGCTGGAGCCAGTGGCCCCAGCAGCACTCAAAGACAAATGGTCTGGGCCCCACACGATCATTGAGCAAAAGGGAGAGGTCACCTACTTGGTAGACCTGGGAACTCCCCGGAGCCCCCACAGGGTGCTCCATGTAAACAGGCTCAAGGCATATGTCGACAGGGAGGGCATGGGCTTGCTCATGGCCACAGATGAGGGACAGGAGGAGGAGAGTGACCCTCTCCCAGACCTGCTCTCTCAGAACCCTGACGATGGATCAGTAGATGGTGTTGTCTTTTGTGGCAGCCTCTCTGGACATCAACAAGAGGATTGTAAACAGGTTCTTCAATCCTTTCGACATATGTTCTCTCTGACACCCAGTCAGACCAAGTGGTGTACCCACGAGGTCGACACTGGGGACAGTCTGCCCGTAAAGAGTAAAATCTATCGGCAACCTGATCATGTCAGAGACTGCATCAAGACAGAGGTGCAGAAAATGTTGGAGCTGGGAGTCATTGAACCCTCGGACAGCCCCTGGGCTAGTCCCGTAGTGCTCGTGCCGAAACCTCACACCCAGGGCGGTAAGAAAGAGATGAGGTTTTGCGTGGACTACAGAGGTCTCAATGCGGTCACTAAGACTGACGCCCACCCGATACCAAGAGCAGATGAACTTATCGACCAGTTGGCCTCGGCCAACTACTTAAGTACGTTTGACCTGACAGCTGGGTATTGGCAAATCAGGTTAGCTGAGGAGGCCAAGCCCAAAACAGCATTTTCTACCCCGGGTGGGCATTATCAGTTCGTGGTAATGCCCTTTGGTTTGAAAAATGCACCTGCCACCTTCCAAAGGCTGGTGAATCGAGTTCTCACTGGGTTGGACGACTTCTGTGCGGCGTATCTGGACGATATCGCTGTCTTTAGCTCCACCTGGGAGGATCACCTGGTCCACCTGAGGAAAGTGTTAGAGGCCCTGCAGAAGGCAGGCCTCACTATCAAGGCCACCAAGTGCCAGATAGGGCAGACACAGGTTGTATACCTGGGCCACCTTGTAGGTGGAGGCCAGGTTCAACCATTGGAGAGCAAAATACAGGCCATCCAGGACTGGGCTCCTCCAACCACCCAGACTCAGGTTCGAGCTTTCTTGGGCCTGACTGGTTATTACCGGAAATTTGTCAGAAATTATGGATCCATTGTGACCCCGCTAAACGACCTGACAAGTAAAAAGATGCCAAAAAAAGTTCAGTGGACAGCAAGCTGTCAGAAGGCATTCGATGACCTAAAGCAGGCCATGTGCACAGCACCTATCCTAAAGAGTCCAGACTACTCCAAACCATTCATTGTCCAAACAGACGCTTCGGAGCTGGGTGTGGGAGCTGTTCTATCGCAACTGAATTTTGATGGTCATGACCAGCCCATAGCTTTTATTAGCAGGAGGCTGACCCCCAGAGAGAAGAATTGGTCAGCTATCGAGAGGGAGGCCTTTGCTGTGGTTTGGGCCCTGAAGAAGTTGAGGCCATACTTGTTTGGCACTCACTTCAAGATTCAGACCGACCATAAGCCCCTCTTGTGGCTAAATCAAATGAAGGGTGAAAACCCCAAACTACTTAGGTGGTCCATTTCCCTACAGGGGATGGACTTCACAGTGGAGCATAGACCTGGCACTGATCATGGCAATGCAGATGGGCTCTCCAGGTATTTCCACTTAGAGCAAGAAGACTCACCTGGTCAAGGTTAGCTTATTGTCCCAAAGTTTGGGGGGGGGTCATGTAGGAGAGTAGGGTCTGCAATCCTATGATCACCCAGATTTTTTGCTTTTGCTTCATTGGTTTACGACTTTCCCCGGCTGTGGGCCTGCCAATCAGACCCACAGCCTAGCTGTTCTCTCTCGAAATTATCACATGTACATTAGGTGCATCCACTAATTGGAACTGGGCCGCCTTGTCAGTCCCTGTCTCAGCATACCACAGGTATCCAGGGCATCGGTGTACCCAGGGCCTACCAGGGGCTGAAGCATGTATTATGCCACCCCTGGAATGGCCGCCCAAATCTGACACAACTGGCTGCACGACAGCTGGGGCCACGTGGTGTAATCACCCGTTGCTGTAGGTGTAGTATTCCTACATCTAAACCCTAAAATGGACACATGGATTCCTATCAGTCACTCCTATAGCAGGCCTTATCAATCCTGAAGGCAGAGTGCAGGGAATCATGTGGGACGGTGCTCTGGCGCGAGCTGAGCCCGTCGACGGCTTGCGGAACCAAGTCCTAATGGCCGTTCCATGTTGACGCGGGCCAACTACTTTAAATGCATTATAATCCTTGCGGTTATTTGCTAACTTTGGCATCGCATCACCTATACATGTCGAGTAAGGTGTCATACGAATGGGAATACGAACCCCTCGCCAGTCCTGGTGACGGGGTTAGCATTCCCCCCTTTTAGAGGGACACGACATGGAAGTAACCTTGAACCCCGGTTAAAGTTGACTCAAGCCTCAGCATCACAAAATGGATGCTGCCACCAGACACAAGTCTGACCTCCTGCTGCTGGGGGACCTTCCAGCAAGGGGAGCTTGGACAAAGGGTTTCCTGTCGAGGGCGGTGTTAGCACCGTCCCAGACAGGGTTTGTGTATCCCAGGTAGGCAGGGCTGAAAGGAAGGTGATTGCCAGTGGCACCCCGGTGCTCACTGTGCATAGCCCGGCTCAAACCAGTTTCGGGGGCACACCAGCCCCTGAGCTGGCGCGAAGCCGGACAAAGGATAGGGGTGTAACCACCCCCCTCCTGGCTCCACCCATAGGTAGAACCTAGTCACGGGCCAGCCCCTTTTCTTAGAATAAAGGTAGGAGCGAGTCCCCTTCCCAAATTGGATAATCAGATAATCGGATAACTCCGACTCACGAACTACTTTCCACGAAAGGAACTCTTGACTATTTCTGAAGACTCTCCCTTGTGGCTAAGGAGTAGCCACCCTGCACCAGCAGGCACCATCTAAGCGCTTGCGGTTTGCTGTAAGTCCCTCCTACGGATCAAGACTGCCCAGCTCGACGAGACCCGAGTACCCTGCCATCTCTGACCTTTTACCTACCTCATCAGCCCAGCTGAGAGTCGTAGGTGTGACGAGACCTGCGGGACCGGCTATCTTCAGAACCTGCACAACGCTTATCTAGCACGCCCACCGAGGGACCCTCGAGTGAGTGCACCTAGGGTTTGAGAAGCCCTAAGCCCTGAGCAGCTCCAGCATCGAAGTCTGTCTCCCCAGCATCCACGAGATCTGCGTGGGGGCCCTTCCGCTCCTTGTTGTTCACCGCGTTGTTCGACCACTTGCCGACCGGCTTGTGGCCCTCTTCACGACGCACCACGATTGTTTCATCGCTAGTCTGGTTGCTCCAGACTGGCTCTTGCTCCCCTTCAACAGAGGAGTACCACGGACCCTCCTGGTCCACTCCCGACGCCATCTTGACTCCCCCGCTTGGGTTGCCACTGCCAAGATCCGCTGCCCCTGCCTGGGCCCAGCATCATCGACAGCAGACACCTTCGTGGGACAGCTCGCCCTCCATCCGGGTCGCCACCGCGCCTCCTGGTCCGAGGAACAGCCGAGTCCGACGTCACCCACTCACCTGGTCGAGGTGACTTCAGCCGGTACCCTCCTGGTACCCACACGATCGCTGGCTAGCGGTTGAGAACTGAGTCCCCTCTGCTTTCAGGTTTCCTTCATCACCGATCCAGGCTTGGATCGCTCCGAACATCGTCACTGGTCGCCTGCCAGCAACTTCTTCTTTCAGGCTCCTGAGACTACACGAGGACTCCCGACATCTTGCCGAACTTCACGCAGCCGCAGCCTCCGGGCTAGGTAACTCGAGCATCTCGGTGCTCCATCGCAGGTTCGCTCTACAAGTGTCCAGTTCCTTTTTCGTTTAGTCCCACTGATCGGATCACTCCGGAATCAGTACCTCCAGACTCTAAACCATTCGCATTTCACTGTTAGTGTAGATGGTTTCTCGTGCCCCTCGGGCATTTGTGTAAATTGTGCAACTGAAGTATTTTCCTAAGAGTTTTGTAGTGTGCTTAGCTCCCTGACTCATAAAGAGCCAGGGTAGTCTTGTTACAAATAAATATCCTTTTATTTTCATAACAACTTGTGTGGTGTCCTTTCACTTGGTGTGCAAGGGGTATATGTGATGGTAAACAGCTGGCTTAACACGCCCTCTAGAGTTTAGCCTAAAGACTGCTCGTATCCACGCTACTAGGATAGCTGGTCTAAAAGGTTGACTTACAACCAATCATCAATAAGGGTCGTTTGGAATGATACACAGTGATCACTAGAATAGTGAGCACTACATATCAGGCCAACTTCTCACAGTCTCTAAAAGAAGCAAAGGGAAATGTTTGAAATTCGTGGAACTTGCTTTTAAAGTATTAATATTATGTTAAATTCCACAAAAATTGTGCAAAATCAAGCAACATGCAAAACTGGTATTTAACGTTATGACGAAGGGCAAAATTCATGTTTACATCCATTTTGGATGCAATGACCTATTTTGTGCCAAAAATGAGCACCACAAACACAAGTGCTGTGAACAACAGTCACTCGCTTTGTGGTCATTCACTATGTTCCCGTGCTTTTGCATCATGTGGCGTAATGGCACAATTTTGTGAATTTTGCTTAATGTACATAACACAATCTGTCAATCAATCAATCAGGATTTGTAAAGCATGGCTGCTTCACTCGTAATCGTCTCGAGGCGCTGTGGGGTTCATGCACCTGCATCATGCTGCATGTGCCCCTTGGTTGAACATCCAGGTCTTGAGGGCCTTTCTGAACTGATAGAGCGATGCTGAGGCTCTAAGGTGCAGGGCAAGGGTTTTCCAGGTGGAAGAAGGAGCAGCCGTTTGATCAGTGAATGCATTGGGTGGCTCCTAGGGAGTGGGATCCGGAGCTGAGTTACATGGTAGGTTGGTGGAAGTTCGTTTGTTTGCTGAGGTACGCCGGTCCTTCATTGTGTAGTGCCTTGTAGGTGTGGGTGAGCAGCTTGACTGGCAGCCAATGGAGTTTCCTCATGTAAGGGATGATGTTTGTTTGTCTGTGGAGGTCGACGATGAGTCTCGCTGCTGTGTTCTGGATGGTCTGGAGTTTCCTCATGAGTTGGGATTGTGATTCCTACATAGAGGGAGTTGCCATAGTCAAGTCTGTTGGGGATGAGAGCTTGCATCACAGTTTGCTTGGTGTTGGGTGGGAGCTATCTGAAGACTTTCCTGATCATTCACAGGGTGAGGAAGCAAGCAAAGGAGACAGCGCTGACCTGCTTCTTTATGGATAACTGACTGTGGGTGGATAATGCCGAGGTTGCTGGAGTGTTCGGTGGGTTAGGGGGTAGGGCCCAACTAAAGTGGCCACTATTCATTGTTCCATAGGGTGTCCTTGCCTTTCCCGAAGATGAGTACTTCTGTCTTGTCTGTGTTGAGTTTGAGACAGTTGTTCATCCAGATGGCCATGCCCTACATACGTCTTTGGAAATTGTCTTTGATGGTTGTTGGGTTGTTTGACAGGGCGAAGATGAGTTGGGTGTGATCAGCATAGGAGATGATGTTGAGTCGGTGGCTCCAGGCAATGTTGGTCAGTGTCTTGTACACATTGAACAGGGTTGGGATGAGAAATGAGCCTTGAGGTACACCGCAGGTGATGTTCTTAGGGAGCGAGGAGTAGCGAGGGAGGATTATCGTCCGCGTTCTTCCTGTGAGGTAGAATGCAATCTCCTTGAGGGCTGCTCCTTGGATTCCTATCTGGTGGAGTCTGGTAATCAGTATGTGGTGGGATGTTGAAGGCTGCTGAGAGGTCGAGGAGGATGAGGTCTGCTGTTTCTCCGTGGTATAGCAGCATTCAGATGTCGTCCGTGGCTGTGACTAGAGCTGTGTCAGTGCTGTTGTTTACTCTAAAGCTGGCTTGGAAGGGTCCTGAAGGTTGTGGTTCTCCAGATGTCTGGTTAGCTGGATGTTGATAGCTTTTACGATGACCTTGACTGGGAAGGGGAGTGAGGAGCTGGGTCAGTAGTTCTTGGAACCTCCTGGGTCAGCACAAACTTCTTAGAATTACATAAGCTTATGCTGGCATAATAACATTTTGCTGGGCCTATTCACAGATTTTTTAGCTTAAACAGGGCTTTCTGATAGAAGCAATAAAAGTAGCCCACTGGTTTGAACACTCGCTAATGAGATCCCGGCATAAAGCACAGGTCACGGAATTGGACTTTGTAAGGTCCAACCTACCCTATCATCCTTCTTCTGCCAATCAAACATTTACCAATGGGTTGGGTTGTCTATAGGGTGACCACACATATGTGATGTTCTATCAAGTTTCTAAAAATGAAATACATATCCAGGTTTTGAAAGCTGATTGAGTAGGCAAATCAACTACAGTTACAAAATAGCTCTTCCACCAACCTCTTCACATGACCAACATGGGTAGAGAGGAGGGTCTCGTAGAACCCAGCTGGCTTGCCTGGGTCCAGCTGTGTCATGTGGCTTCTAGGTGCAGATGAGGTGGCCTGTGAGCATAGGCTTGGTTGAGAGGGATCCGATTCTGAGCCTCCCTGTCATGCCTTGCAAGATAGGTTAGCAGCTCTTATTAATAAGCAATTTCAGTTACATAGATAAAACTGCATCTCTGAGTTCAGTTTGCATTACATTTTCCCAGGGTTACTAAAATAAAAATCCTGACCTGGGGGCCAAAGTGTTGCATAAATTTCCATTTTTTTGTTGCTGGATAATGTAATTTAAACCCTCTGTTCCTCATGGACACAGTGTATTGTATTAATACTTTTAGGTCTATTACATATCCATTTTTTTGTTCAAAAAATCTGGTCAATCTATTTCATTGATCACAGTAAGACTGAGGGAGTTCAAAATTGTGTCAATGTTTTTCCTCAGATTTTGTCAAATGTCTAGAAAATTATGCGAAAATATACAAGATGCTCTTTGGGGTATTTCGAGTGAAATTTGTGGACAGTCCTCACATTTAAAAGCCAGTCGCGATACTAGTAAGGTGACTGGTTTGCGTAAAAAATAATTCTCTCAACAGATTTTCTATTCAAACCTGTCTTACACAAGACATCTTCTGCTCTAAACAGCTGTCTGCACTAAATAAAATTGCAAAATTTCACTCTGGCATAACTTCTGAGATTTCGCGTAGTGAAAATTGTGCAAATTATAAAAAATGGGTGAACATAATGGAACATTTCGCAAGGGTCTGCTTTGGGGAGAATGTGCTTTATAACTATTTAAATAAAACTGCAGGAAAGTTTGCAGCATATGCTCCACTTCTACTTGCAGCATCATCCCCCCTTTCAGGATAGAGTGGATTCCAAATTCGGACCTCCATACTGGACTCACTTTAACCCGAGCGGTAAAATATAAATAGCCCCTTTATTTGGAGGTCCAACTTGTTATCCAGAATCAAATAGTTAGGGTTTTGAATAGATCGCAACTGGGCGCAGCCAGTTCAGGTAGGCGCGGTGGGACGGGAAGTGGGGGGAGGGTCACCACCAATCCTGATGCTGTTTTCATGCTGCTGAAGGCAGTCTCAGTATAGGCCTGAGCGCCGATGATTTGCTCTCCCACACAGACTGGGAGCCTGTGCTTGCTCTCTCCAACGCAACAATGCAGCTGGGGTTGGAGAGAGCTTCACTGTGCATGTGGGTTTGGCCAGCTGGAGACAACCGGCCAAACCCATATGCGCAGTGAAGGCAGTGCCCAACACTCCCGGTCCAGCCTGCCACCACCCTGGCCACACCCTCAATCCTCGACTCCAAAAGAAAAAGAAAATAATAATAAACCAGAGTTTTTTATCTTTTTATTTTAATTTTTTCAGCTGCTGGCAGGTGGAGCGATGCCGCCTCTGGTAGAGAACTCCACACCGGCTAATGGATTATTTTGTGCAAATGCAATTTTTTCACTTGGGAAAAATCCCAATACCTACTTCCACAAGACATTTGAGCATCAAAAATTCCCTTTTTATATCTTCAAAAGGGAGGTACACCGGCTGTTGGCTGGAGTAACGAACTGCCAATTTCTTGGGTGCAAAACAGTCGGAAAAGCTTTTGGGAATGTCCACAAACAAAAATATTTGTGAATGTTCACAAACTTTCAAGCTAAACCACACCTTGAATGCCTGCTTTGTTTCCCATGAATGAAATGTACTACTGTGGATTTATCAGCAATCATTTGGAGAAATCCACACAAGCAAAACCCTACACCCTTCAGAATCCCGTTTTGGAATCCTGGCCGGTGTAAAAAAAGAAATTCAGACGAAACTTACATTTATGACTGAATATACCTTCGTGAAAAAGGCCCAATATATAATTTATATAAATGAAGGGGCTTATTTACCTCAATTTGCTGTGCTGCCCTGCATCAAAAGAAAAGGGCAGGAATGCACCGTATCTATGAGATGCACTCACGATGTCCTCTTACACTGTGCTGACGCACAAATAGCTGCCTACCGCCAATGCAGGCACCGAGTTGAAATCAGGTTGTTTTTGTGCAGGAAGGTACACCTTCTTCAACAAAAACAACCCCTACGCCACATCTGGGGAGGCATAGGTTTTTGGCACATTCCCAGGTTTACAGTATTTTGTAAATCTGGGAATGTATCAAATGTGATGGGTGTTACGTGGGAATACCCACCATAATGCCCATGGCATACCTCCCTATCGCAGTGTGGGGCAAGGCAGTGACTTGCGCTGCGTTGCCACACACAATATCTACGAGGCCATGAAAAGCCACGCAGGGTGGCATTTTCATGGCCTCCTAGATCCGGCTGTGCAGTATGAACCGCTGGAGCATCATTAAAAGTGACGTTCAGGTGGTGCACAGACATTTTAAGATAGTGCTTACTAGACCCTTTCATTGATAGCAGAATGCTTCACAATAGGACAGACACAATAAACACGAGTAAGCATCAGAAATAAAACAAGAAGGCTAAAGAGCAAGTGAACAAACAGTGAAAGTAAATCAATAAAACAGTAAACTATAAAAGGGTCAACAGTGAGCCCCGCAGAGAGTGTGCTTCAAGCCAAATTCTTCATCTTGGAAGACTCTATGCAGCACCTTCCCTCAGGGTCCTCCTGGCAGGCAGGTACCACACTCAAGCAACTGTTTGCAGCACATTAATAAGTCTGGCCACCAGGGCTGGACTGGGAACACAAAGCAGCCCTGGCAATTTTCTCAGACCAGCCCCTAGGGAAGGACTGTCTCGCCCCGGGAGGCTGGAAATGCTTTTTGTTATTGCAACATCTGGACGACTGGTCCCCAGTAATAAAACTGGCCCCCACAGCTGTGAAGCCTTGTGACCCTTTCAGCCACCCGGGGGAGACTCCTGATCAGGGCCGGACTGGGACCCACAACCGGCCCTGGCAAAGTGCTCGGCCGGCCCCCCCTCCCCCGGGGGTGCCGCCGAGCTCTTTGCCAGGGCCGGTTTTCGGCCGATTTTGTTACAGGGCTGATTATGCTGCAAAAACGGCCCTGTAACAAAAACGGCCCCCAGGGGCCCAAAACAGGCCCCCACCCGTGCGACGCACTGGGGGATTGCCCGGTGGCCGCTACGGCCAGTCCAGCCCTGCTCCTGATGCCTGATCCGGCCGGTCCAGCCCTTCTGGCCACTGTGTATTCATTTAACATATTTATGCTTAAGTCTTTAATAATGACAGACCCTTAATAGTGTTGGGTGGTACAGAAAAATGTGTGTGTGTGTGTGACAGGCATGCAAACATTTCTTTTGTTTTTGCGTACATTATTGTACCTGTACATATATTGGTAAGCATCAAGTGCACGCGCGCGTGCACACACACACCCACACACGCACACGCACGCACACACACACACACACACACACACATACACCATAAACCAGCCCTTATATGACATTCGTGAGTCATGTAAGTCATTTCCCTGTTACAATATAATCGTGACCTCAGTACTCATCTGAGCTAAGAACATGACATCACTTCTACAATCATTTGGTAATGTTCAGAAGAGATGTCTCAATGCATGATGATAGAGCCAAGAGATAGCATGAAAAGTCCTCCCTGAGCAGAAGCCGCTGAGACATTTAAACTTTCACCTGCGCAGACTTTTATTTCCATATAGAGCGGTCTCTCTGTAATAATACTGCTATGGATGCATCTATGCCCCTGTGTGTAATTGGTGTACTACTTAAATTTGATAGAAGTGATTTACATACACCTGCTTCACACATTTATTAGCAACAGTTCACTAGCTGCATGTTGGCTGGTTCATTTCAAAATACATTCTATTTTTCTAAACATTTGAAACCCAAACATTAGTATAAAAGGAGCAACCAATCAAAAAAGCAATGGTGCATTGGGAATAGGCGCCATGTACCAGGAGGAATAATTCCTTCCTCTCATGAGATAAGAAGCTCATTGTAAGTTTCCTATTGTAGCACTTCATGGTAATGGGACTTCCCAGCTATCTAAAGAGCCTTTTATCTTATAGATAGGAGAGTTTATCCCCTAGTTATAAACAGGACCATTGGAATTATGTGACACTGTGGCGGCTGGATTTTCCACAGTTATGTATTTTCCGCATTGGCCTCTTAATCCATCATCTGCTGCCAGTGGCGGCTGCTGATTTTAAATACAGTGGGGCAGAAGTGTAAATATTATGAAGACTTACCTTGATGAGTGCAAGCACTTGGAGTCCCGTAGTTAGTCCTGTCGCCTTGCTGCCTGCTTGTGAAGTTGTAAACTAGCCTGGACAAATTAGCCTGGGCTCCCCAGCCAGTCCAAGCACTGCTCTTATGCTACATATAATACCATGCAGACATAAGAGCAGTGCTAGGATTTGCTGGGACATTCTAGTGTAACGCTCCACTGAAGACCAATGGGGCTGTGTGTTTGTGCACGCAGCTCCATGGTAGCCTTCAATGGGGAAGTCTGAACCGCGCATGCCAGATTGGCCACAGCAAAGATAACGGCCAATCTGACATGTGCAGCTAAGTTTCAACGTCAGATGCTGTCCCACGCACGTTGAGCTCCGTATCCCCGCCCACAAGGAAACAGAATGAACGGAGCTAGGCCATACAGTGCTATTTCCATTAGTCAAAAATAGCCTCGGACCGTAGTGGCCCGCAGCAGTAGGGGGTCAACGCCCCTGTGCTCCTGTGAAGAAACCGCCGCTGTCTGATGCATTATTTGCACATTTTAATAAAAAGAAATTGTCTCTTGCTCAACGGATCAAAATTTACTAAAATGCAGTGACGTGTTGCAAAATAGTGGAAGCCCCTTTGTAAAGGTTGGCTGGGCCACCTTTCAGTGGCATATTGCATATTGCTATTGCTGCATTTGGGTGTGAACTGGTACTAATGCTGTGAAACCTTTGCCAAGACAGTGTTAACGTGTAAATTGATAAATAATGAAGTGATACTAGCATAAAATGTGCAGTGTTATACCACATAATTTGCCTTTTCTTGCTGTTATACTTAAGTAAACCCTGCTGCATAAACTGGTCTTCCCCTGTCCTGTATTTACAGTGGCCCTGCATATAGGTTAAAGAAGACCCTTCTTATAAATTTTAGAACATAAATACTGGCTACCATAGGTGAAAAGATGTAGGTTGTTTTTAACTTCCACTTCTAGATGTCCATGGAAATTCTCATTCATTTGCATTATCGTTGTAATGCATGAGAGGGATATTTCATTGTATGATATAACATTATCCTTTATATGAGGACTAATGAATCTTGTTAAAACAAGATTGCAAGTTGCAATGTTTTTACATGACGGTAGGCAAGAACAAGGCCAAAAATATGAATTCCTTTAAAAGGAAACAGAATTACTAGATGACTTGGGGGCATCAGCTGTACGACTTGCAGACTTAATTTAAAAATGCTTTGTCTGGTTCAAATTGATCAAACGTAAACGATAGAGCTACATAGTTCTTGACATTTTACTAAAGTGAACTTGTCAACTTTCACATATTGGTTGAAGGACAAAGGTATTCAAGCAAAATACACCAGAATTGTTTGCAAAAAATCCTTGTCGAAAATCCAACCAACTGGAAGTTTCAATATTTTTTGAAAACGCACTCTACCAAAATGGAATTCCTACTCCTCTTTTGCAATGACCTCATGTTCAGTCCAGAAATGGCACTGTGCTCTGGATACTTATGAACATCTGAGAAACACTTTACGTCCCTCAGCTTCACCATGAAGCAGAACCTAGGTGTAAATGATCATACCTTAAAGCTGACTAGATTTGACTCATACCAACCCTTTTGCTTAGAAACTTCAAGCCTCAGGAAAACCTTACCTCTCAAGGACTTTATGTAGGCAGTACAGACACTTGTACTCACATTACTTGAAGGAAGGAACACTATGCTGATCAGACTTCCCAAGTCTTCTCCTGCACCATGCCAACCAAGTGGTTACAGAAGCAAATGACCACTCTCATCTCTAGACATCTCCATCGGCTCCTTGAAGCTAGAAATGAATTCAAGATAGCCTGCATAACACACAAAGCAATACACAGTGGCCCACCAACCACCTGAAAACACAAACTCCACCTTACAGATGGTCCAAGACAAACCAGAAACTGAAAACCACACAATTCTGGAAAACCCAAAAGCCAGAAAAGCCAAAACCTCAAAGCAAGCCTTCTGGTGGCTAACTTCCAGATGGTGAAATTCCATTCCTACACACAAGATGATGGACGGAATGTTGAACATTGGCAAAACATTCACCCCCAGTCACAGATCTGGGTTTATCCATCGTTATTTTGCTCACCACGCCACCCCAGTTCAGACATGGCCATATGCAAATCAGTCTTGACCCTGTGCCTCATGGGAACAGTTCAACCCGAACTGCCAAGCCATGTCTTCCCTGGACCGGAGTCAAGCATCCTAGGACCAGTAACCACATCACACTGGGTCCTCCTGATCTCCTTGAATTCTGAAAAGATTTGAAAACACACGGACTTTCCTTTCCTTGTTAATCAATTCTCTGTTGACCTTCCTGCTGCACCTCTCGATTCTATCAATAGTTATATGTAACAATATTATCTGTGAAACGCTCTGCGGCCCTCATGGCTAATTGCACACTACAGAACTAGTTCAAGAAAATACATTAAACAGGTGGACGTGTTTGCCCAGATGCTGGTAAAGTCCCAGCAGATGCATCTGAGGAAGGGCTTTTGTCTGAAGCAGGAAACACAAACCGTAGTGTTTACATATCGCTCCAATAGGACGGAAAGAATGATTATTTTTGTCAAAAATATATTTTGTTTTAGAATTCAGCCAAATTAAGGAAAGAGTTTAGGCTACATACAGTGTTCTCAAAGCAGCAGTTTCACGTGTGTACTCACAGTTTAGAAGTAAACACCAAGCAAACATTTCTAGGGGTTTTTAGAAGTTCATGGGCCATATTATCAAGAAGGGTGTTAAAATTATCGCCGCTTTAGCGGCAGAAAACTGCCGCTAAAGCGGCGATAATGGGCCTGATAATATGCCGTTGTGAATTCCCATAGAAGCCCATGTTCACACCAGAACATGGGCTTCTATGGGAATTCACAAGGGCATATTATCAAGCCCATTATCGTCGCTTTAGCGGCAGTTTCCTGCCGCTAAAGCGGCGATAATTTTAACATCGTCCTTGATAATGTGGCCCCATGATTTTTGTCCTTCACAAGATTCGCGGTATTCCTTTATTTTTTGTTGCATATTTTTATAGCGCGAACTCGACCCAAAGGTATTGGAGCGCTTTACATGAGCACCGTATTAACATTAAACATTCGGGCACGGGGAGATTCGGGGGCATATTAACAAGGGCTTTACCTGTTCCTTGTTAATATGCCCCTAAGTGATTTGCACATAATCACAGGATGTGGACGCGACCTCGAGGCTCGAACTCTGGTTTCCAGCACCAAAGTCGGCAGTCTGGCCGACGGACCACATCCTCTCCCCCTTCATACGTGCAGCCTTTTCTCCTCTTAGCAGTATTATTTTCACCGTAATGGAGTCCAGCAAACTATAAACCATTGAGTACTATTCAAGGTGGGCTGGGGTCATATGTGCGTCATCATTTCATTCTGGAAACTTCCTGCATAATTTCCTCTACAAGTTTACATGATGCAGAAGTTCTCTGTCCACTCATGCCTTGCAAAGGAGAGGAAAACAGCTTTCTGCAAAGTGCACACACACCAGTCTCGTGCCTCAGCGTTAAACAAGGAGAAACACAATCTATAGTATGGCAGAGGTCAGGAGTTTAGGCCCTGATGGAAAACACTTCACGAATTACACAAAGCCGCAAAGATTCCCATAAACATTAGTGAAGATTTTGAACGAAACTTGGCCACGTCTCCCACCCGTAGATTGAAGCCTTGCATTATAAAGTGCTTTTAATTGAGACTTGCATGATAAATATGTAATGTACATACTGTCCGGAAGGGCTCGTTCTAGTTTGAAGGAAGTGCTTCCAGAAGCCCGGTGTTGGGAACAAAGAGGGAGCCCAATACAAAAGCAAGTTATAAAAACAGACTTGAGATGCGCCTAAGAAAAAGGGGGCTGTCTTATTTCCCACAATGTGTAAAAGTGAGTGGTTTATCTGTCGAGTGTAATGTTGTGTAAAATGAAGTGACAAAAGACATTTTCTCCTCCATCCACTCTCCTTCTGGATTTCGGTCGACGCTGGAGTGCAAGTTATCCCCTTGCATTCACTTTGCAAAAAAGGCACAGATAATTGCATTTTGCAAAAAAAAAAAAAAAATGCATCATTTGACAAAATGTCCAGAAACTTCATAAAAAATTCGGAATATTTATATCATAGACCTCCATGCATTAAAATGTAACTGTAATGACTGCACAAAGACCAGGGCTTTCCTTTTTGATGGCGAGGTGGCACTTCTCCCTGACAATGGCAGCATCAGCACCAGTCACTGCAGATGGTTGGTCAGCACAGCGATGCTTGCTTTTGCAAATGTCTTGGCAGAGTTTGTATTGGATCTGCTCATAGGGACCAGGGATTACCATACAGCATGGATTCCTATTGGCTTCACTTTCCATGGCAGTCATCTTTCTCTTTGTGGTCCCCATGCTGGGAATACACCAGGCTTCTCGTCCTCTACAGTCTCTCCTCCTTCAGGACCAGGCACACCCCTACCCTCTTTCATCAGGCAGGCAGGCAGGCTTCTGGGCACTTTAGGCAGAGCCTCATCTCCTCCATCTGAAAATGCCTTCCAGAATCTCCTCTCACCTCTGGGGCACTGGTTGTAAGGCAGACACTGGCCCTGGTCACACAGTGGCGCTTTGTGTATTCTGCTGAGCACTCCCTTCTTTGGCCCAAACAGCTTGGGGTTGGAATTTGCAGCTCCAAGATAACAGAACAGGTTCTGGACTACACATTATCAGGCCTAGGCCTCCAGACACACCCTACATCAGTGTTATTGCTAAGGCCAAGCAACAAGTTGCTATACCAGTGTCACATGCATTCAGGCACTTAAAGCAGGGAAGCCAACAGGCAGCAGAGACTAAGGGGATGATGAGGTTCCAACAGGCAGGAAAATTGGCAAATTTGGTGAGACCTGTGGTCCTTGTTTGCCGGCAATTTCTATTTCCCAATATTTCAATCTATATGCTATATTCATACTGTAGGAGGCGAGTGCGGGCAACTATTAGTTTATGAGCCTGCAGCACAGGTGGGGGTGGTGTGCCAGTGGCTGGGATGGTGGGGGTGTAAATGCAATGTGTGGTTGGGGCATATCACATGTATGTAATGGACATTTCAGCAACATTATCATGCATGTGATCTTGCTTATACATTTCTTTAGTTGGTAGTTTTCTAAAGTGCTGCACGTTGCTTTTAGGTGCCTTTAGCACATCTTTGTGTTCTGGGATGTGTTTGGGGAGGTCAGTGTCTGCTGCAGGTGTAACATGTCTGGTTTTCTGCACCCCACCCCATTGCATCACTGTCAGCTGGACCACGTCCCATGATGGTTACTTTCAATTAGGCCTGTTTTTTCAGCCACAGCACCAATCATGCAGAGTTTGGAGGCCAATACTTTTAGTGGGAAGTTTAAAATAAAAATCCTATGTGATAAAAAACACCACAGGCAGAAGTTCACTCTATGCCATGAGGCCATTTGCCCCCAATGTTTAGCACCTTTAAGTGGCAAGTTAAATAAAAGGATGGCTATTCTATATATGGACAGTTTTTGGGGGTTTACATCAGAGAAAAATACAATATTTCTGTAATGGAAGAGATGTTCTGATCAATTTTAGATGCTCCAACCAAATGAGCATTATACTGTCTAAAGTTCTCCTCATACACGGATAATTATAATTATCAGGCATTTGAAGTAGTTTAGGGCCATCATTAAGGGCGCCCTAAGGCTGCTGCCTTATCAGACATTATGGAGGAGCTGGTCCTGATCACTGCACCTTTAGAACAGGTTTTGCAGTTTCCAGGTCCCTGTTTCCTTTTAAATTGTTTAAAATTCCTCAGCGTGGGCGCCTGCCTCTCTCTGCTGCCTTTCTGATTGGAATTGCAACCATTCCGTGCTTGCCTAGGGACATTCCAACTACTCACATCTCCCAGATTGCAGTGTTCGCGTCTTGGCAGGTAGCTATTAATGCAGCCTGCCCTCCCTTGAACCTCCCTTTTCGGATGTATGTAATTATTGCATCACTAAATTGCAATATCCAAGTGGCGGCTCCCTGCTCCTGCAGACAGCCGCTGGAGGTGACAGTGTGTATATATATATATATATATATATATATATATCAAGCTGGGAACTTTCCTTGCAGTTGAAAACAGCCTTTTTTTTAGTCAAAAGTATAAATTCTAGCAGGCACGGAATTTTCAGACAAATTTTGGTCTTTTAAGTCTCTCCAGCACCAGCCACTTCGGGACCTCCCAGAAAAGAGCACACGATTTATCACCCAGGACATATCTTAAACCCTTTAATCCACACATTAGTCGAAAAGAAAAGCAAAGGCAGTTTGGCATTACTCATGTCTTCCAAACGTGTCAAAGACCCAGAAAAACCTTTCTATTTTTATGGCATGGCTTATCTAATGTGAGCTTTTTTTTAAATAATGGAACCATCTGCCCTTCTCTGACACCCCACATTTCTTCTGCATGTCTGGACTATTTTTTATCTCAGCTGGGGCGTGGTTAGTTTGCCCAATTCTCACTTGTTTCTCTTGTTACAACATCACCTGACCACAGTGAGGGCACACTGGTAACATAATGAGATATATCAAAGCGACAAGCCTACCATGCTCTTGCTGTACAAGTAATCTTGTGTTTTTTAATCCCAAATTGAAAAGTGGTGTGCCTGGATGCAACAGGTCACCTGGTGCTCTACAGAGTAACAGGGTCACTTTACAGAAATAGTTTTCTGGTGACACAGTTTGGGCGGCCATCCCATTCCAGGTCATATTAAACACTGTCACCTAAAAATCCCAGATTTTGGGTGTGTTCGTTTAATTAGTTCAATAAAAGTTGAAAAAGACTTCAACACCCAGAATGCATTAAGTCATCACAATAAAGCCCAGGACTGGAAACAGAATCTATAAAGTCCTGAAAAGAAGGTGGACACCCTACTTATAATATGTCTGTGTGTCTTGAGCGTCAGCGTGAAGCCACCACTGGGGTCTCCTGCTTTGCCAGAATTCAAATTCTATCACCATACATAAATTAAAAATGTAATATGTTCTTGGCATGACATAACAAGATTATTTCACATCTGGTTAGTTGTAGGGGTGTAACACAGGCCCCCGATGCCCGATCAGCACCGGGGAGGGCCCAACTCTTCCGGGGCACCAAACCCTTCGAATGGGCCCCATTTTGATCTACGACTGATAAATGTCTTTGAGATATAGGAGACTCCTCACATTCTGCATGGGTCCCCCATCATTTATGTTACACTATTGAATAGCGATTGAGAAAACTTACATTCTTTGGTTGTGATTAAGTCGAGCATTCAAGACCTCTTGTATATAGTTTAGTATATACTTATATGTGTATGTACTTTGTGGGCTCTGGAGATCAGCCCTAAGACTTGTCCGCTTCCGCTTAGGGACTTTTTTTCTGTTCAACTGCCTCTATTTAACTGTATTTATAGAACACGACCAGCAGAGGTCAGTAAAATATCAGAATGGCTTTCTGTTGAGGGGCTTTCTTTTTTAAATTTTTCTGGCAACGGCCTCTATTTAACTTTCTTGATAGAAAACGACCAGCAGAGGTCAGTAAAATACCAGAATCACTTTAGCATTCTCTAGATTCCAGTCCATGGAAATTGTCTTCCACAAGCACCCATAGACAATAATATAGTTTTCAAATCTTGTATTTTCAGCGACATGACCACCGAAGGCCCTGCTTTTATATTAAAAATAGAGCTTTGGACTATACCACTTCCCGCTGAAAGGCAATATTTCTCTCCATGTGTTCCCATACCTGGCGTGTCACAAAGTTTGGTGCTTACTTTCCCTCCATGTTAAAGAACAGTGGATGCTTGAGCACCCAGGCTAATGTGCAGCATAGCTAAATACATATAATGTCTCAAAGGCGAGACCGATTGCATTGTAAATGCTTGTTTTTTATTATTATTACTAAAATTGGCTTTGATATTGATTATAAAATGAACCTTTCTATTAGATGTAGTTAGATCACCTTCTGAAAAAAACATCTAACTGGAGATGTGAACTTTGGCAGCTTATGGTAGAGTTTAGCTTATTTTATTCTTAATCGGGCAGGAGTAGAATAGATGTCTTGTTGTGCCACAGTATCATTGCCTGAATTTCATGAGGCATAAAAATCCTTTTTTAAATGTTGTTTTGTATAAATATCACCAAATTGGAGTTAATAATAGAAAATCTACACCTAATGGGACACTACTTTTGTGATGAATATTTAGGACTATATTTTTATGTCTGACAATATTTCTGTACACAAGGTATAACTGAGACAGAGAACAGGCCAGGGTACCAAAATTAAAGTGGCACCCATTAATGAATTAGATAGAAAAAAGAGGCCAGGTTTGCAAATAGGGGCCTTTTTGAACTTGTATAAACATGTTATGTAAGTGTTTTGCAAGGTATGGAAGTCTGCATGGATTTGTGTTTGCTTCAGGCAATGGTTTTTTTTACTATCAGAAAAATCAACAGTAAACACTGGTCCTCCAGACCAATAAACCGGCTAACAAACAAACAGAAAACTAAGCCTACACACTGACCGGTCAGAGCAGCCTGTCGGGCACTGTGTGATTATACTATAGACCAGTCCGACCATGTTCTAAAAATATAACCATGTTAGTGCTGTGTCAGGTGTTTTGCCAAGATTCTGTCATTTGAGAGCAGAGTCCATAAAATGTTAAGTGTTTAGGCCTTCAGCAATAAGTGCCAGAAATGCACTGGGAACACTCCACAAATGACTCAATGTCAACTTCCCAAAAACTGACTGGGAGAGACTTTCTGAGATGCTCACTGTTCCTGACACGCTGCTCCAATTCTACGCATTTTCACAAAGACTTTTCATAGTCAACACTTTCCCTGTGCATCGGAGGATGTGGAACCATTCAGAGACTGCCTACTTCCAGGAGAATTCTTCACCTCCATACATCTGCAACTTGAGAAACAACCAGGAGGAATCCATCACGTGGATCCGGTGGATCAGCCTCAAAGGGCGGACACTCCTATCTGCAGCTTTTTAGGTCTCGCCTGAGACACTGCATCTGTGTGTGGTCACTGCAACATCTCTTGTAGAAAAAAACGTAAAAAACTTAAAGAGGGCTTAGAGCCCGCCAATTACTTACCATTGGTTGGCTTTGATGTCATTGTCATTTCCTTGCTTCTTATCATCTCTCAGTTTCGCTTTATTATCCTCTGTTTGGGTGATCCGTGGATCATGTACCAAGTACTGCTTCATTACTTTATTAATGTCCTTCCACTACTCACTCATGCTTTTTTTTGTTTTTGGTCGATTCCCCGTCATCAGTGCTTGTCCCCCATCCATCCTCCCCCCTCCTTATTGTCACTTGCCCATCAAAGTTGCTTACCCTGAGAATATGTGGTGCAGCAGTCAGAGCTGCCAACTTGTATTGTATTGTATTGTAGTTGAATTTATAACGGTGCACAGCTACCCACCATGGGGTCTCCCGGCGCCAAGGATGGTAATGGCCAAAAACTGAGATAGCAAGAACTTTGTCTTCCGCTGGGGACCCTTAGTGCGCTTCCTCTCTCGGGGGCTACCAGCGGCAGTGTGCCCATCGTCGATTAGAGCCCTACATCTATCTCAAGTGTGAATAGTGCGGGAAGCTGGCAATGGTATGTGTGAGTGTGTGCTTCCACCACTGGAGGGTTGGGGGAGTGGGGGTTGTTTGAGGGTGGGAGGGAGTTTCCCTGGTTGCTTTTTTTTTGGTTTGAATGACTATTGTGACAGTCCGGAATCCGAGAGGGATGGGCCCGAAATGCGAGACTTGGATGAGCCAGCCCTGGAGATCCTCCTGCAGGTGTCCATTTTGGTGGGACGGACTTTGTCCAACTGTAGTGCACCCGAGTCGGCGACCCGGTCTTGGCAATTCATATCCTCTTTCACGCAACTACCTTGCCAGGCCGGACAACGGGACCTTTGTTAATCATGGCGGCCCCCCTCATCTTGTGCAACTCCCGTGCGTGGGAATTATGGCGGAAGTGTCGCATGTCTTCTCCTTTTCTTTTTTTTTTTTTTTGGGGTCTTTATGTTTGTGTCTGTTATTTCATTGCAATAAAAACAATTTTGACAAAAACTGAGATAGCTATTCATTGAGGAAAGAGCCAGGTTTTCAGGTCCCTACGGAACTTTATGAAAGTAGGTTCCAATTTCAAAGAGACAGGAAGAGAGTTCCAGAGCTTAGGAGCGAGATGGGAGAAGGAGCGACCGCCCATTCTAACCAATCTAAATCTAGGGATCACATAGTTACCCTGAGATGCTGATCTGAGGGATCGGGAAGGGACATAAGGATAAACAAGAGATCGCAGATACAGAGGTGCCAGGCCCTCTTTGATTTTAAACATAAAGCAGAGCGCCTTAAATTTAATGCGGCTCTCTATACAAAGCCAATGTAAGTCCCGCAAAAAAGGAGAGATGGAAGATCTCCTAGGGACATTACATAGGAGCCGGGCGGCAGAATTTTGCACCAACTGGAGCTTCTTTTGTACCTCCTGGCTACTACCCAGATAAAGTACATTACCATAGTCAAGGCGGGAGGTGACAAGTGCCTGGACTGCGGTACGTCTAGTCGAAGTGGGAAGCAGCCAGAGGATTTTCCGAAGCCACCTTAAGATGGTAAAACAGGTGGCTGCAATACTGACCGCTTTTTGGCGCATGGATAGAGAATCGTCCAACAAGAAGCCCAGATTGCGCACATGCGTAACCGGTTGGGGTAGCGGGACCATTACCAGGGGCCAGTGTTTCGGGCCCCAGAGATGTTTATCCTTGCCCAATATAACTACCTCAGTTTTATCACCGTTGAGCTTTAATAGATTCGCCTGCATCCATTCTGCCACGCGACCAAGTCCCTCCTGTAAAATAGAAAAGGAACACTCCTTGTTTGAGGATAAAGAAAAAATGATCTGCGTGTCATCCGCATAAGAATAGAGGGATAGTCCAGCATCCTCCACAATCGAGGCCAGGTGTCGCACGTAGATGTTAAAAAGCATAGGGCTTAGCGTGGACCCCCGGGGAACCCCATAAGCAGATGCACGAATAGAGGAGGAGCAACTAGATGAACAAACCTGCAATGAGCGCTGACACAGAAACGAGGCTAACCAGATCAGAGCAGACCCGGCCACCCCAGCATTTTTTAGTGCGGTGAGAAGAATAGAATGGGACACTGTATCGAATGCGGCGCTCAATTCAAGCAGGATCAGCACCGTGGTTTCGCCTTGATCCAAACGAGCCCGTAGAGTCTCTGTAACCCCCAATAGGGCAGTTTCCGTGGAGAAATGAGTGTGGAAGCCTGACTGAGAAGAATGGAGATAGCCCACTGCCTCCACATGGGCAGTCAGATGAGTGTTTACATGTTTCTCAAGGATTTTAGAGAACATGGGTAGCAAAGAGATAGGATGGAAATTAGCGAAGGTTTTAGGATCCGCCCCAGGTTTTTTCAGAAGAGGGATCACCATAGCCCTCTTCCATTCTACGGCAACTGTAGATTCCCGAAGAGAGGCATTAAGCAATTCTTGGACAACCAAGAGGGGAGCGGATGAAAGCTGGCTAAGAATGGCAATAGGCATAGGATCTAGAGGGGAGCCAGATTTCACCTTAGAGAGGCAAAGGCGGAAGGACTCTCGATCCAACAGAGGCCAGTCAGAGATCACTTCCTTGGGAGGAGAACACTCACCATGAATAATATGAGAAGGCTCACCCCTGGGCAGCGGCAAGCCAGCTGCCTGGGAATTATGGATAGTTTTGACTTTGGCGGTAAAAAAGTCAGCGATCTCATTACACTGGAATTCCCCAAATGTCGGAGGGGCCGGGGAGGTATCGGCCCCTGCCAGCTTCTTTATCATAGAGAAAAGAGCCTTAGGACGATTACTGGCCTTAGAGATAGAGTCAGAAATGAAAATCCCTTTTGTTTTCCTGCAGGCCAGGATATAGTGCTTTAAAGCTTACCTATAAGCTAATTTACTATCCGATGAATAGGTTTTCCTCCAACGCCTTTCCAGGTGTTTACACTTAGACTTCATTATTTTAAGGTCCTGCGTGAACCAAGGGGCTGGGGGCATGTGCACAAGGGGACGCCTAGTGCATAAAGGAAGATGATGATCGATAGTAGATGACAACCACTGTGACACCTCCAAGTCCAGAGAGGACAAAGGAAGAGAGGTATCAGGGCATGTAGATATCAGATCAGCATTGAACTTATCCAAGTTCAGTTTAGACCATGCTCTATACCTAGCAGCGTTAAGGGGCAGAACTGGTGTGGCAACACTATCTGAGGTTAAGCTGAATTGAATGGCAAAGTGATCCGACCAGACAAGGGGAAGGGGCGGGATACTACAATCAAGCAAAATGTTAGATAGAATAGGGTCAAGTAGATGTCCAGCCTGATGGGTAGGTCCTTGATTACATAAAACTAGATTGATTGCCTCACAGTCAGCAAGAAACATTTTACTCAAGTTGTTATGAGCATCTTCTAAATGAAGATTAAGATCTCCTACAATGATGAAATTTGCAGCCTTCAAAACATAAGGAGCTATCCGCTCTGAAAATGAGGAGAGCCAATGGGTCGGTTTATCTGGGGGACGATAAAGAAGAATACCCGATAGAGTCAGGTGAGGTGAAAGTGCTAATCTAAACAACCCGGCTTCACAGTCGGGGAGTTGCAGAGCCTCTAACCGGCATGTATAGGTGTCTTTAAATATGATTGCGATCCCGCCACCTTTCCCAGAACTTCGGTCTCTTCTCACTATTACATAGCCAGGCGGAAGAGCACTGGCCACATCCGGACCGGAGCTAGAATGGAGCCAAGTTTCTGTGAGAAATTATGCATTTGGGTGTGCAGTGCTTAAAAGATCAAATATATGTTCCTTATTCTTGGGAAGGGACCTACAATTAATACTCCAAAATTTAAAAATGGAACTTACTAACACAGGTGAGGCTTTTTGAGCGAAGGATTCAGGTTGAGTCTTGCCTCTAAAACAACTAAAGGTAAAATCGCAACCTGTGCACTTAACCGGCAATCTAATTGGCATATTAAGGGGTGCACAAGCGCATACCTTACCCCGTAGCTGATACAAATCAAATCAACTTGGGAGCTGTGGATCTGTGTTTGAGTCTCGGCGTCGGCGCAACATCCTGTGATTCTGGGTAAATCACTTAATCTTCCCCATGTCCATGGACAGCGCCTGGATACCCTTGTGGGCTATAAGCTGCGCTATATAAATGTACAAACTTTAACTTGCCCCGCCCCCATCCCCTCGTTGGTTGCCTGCTCTTACAGCCCTGTCCTCAACTATCAGGCTTCACTCCTCATAAGGCAGTTGGCAGGGTTCCTGCACCCGCTGCACACATCTGTGTGCAACATGCCACTCTCAGGCTTCACTCCCCATTAGACAGCTTACAGGGTCACTGTATCTATTGAAAAGATCTTTGCATAATATGCAAATAGAAGGCTCCACTTCCAATCAGACAGTGTGCATGTTACTGTACCCCCTCAGGGATCACAGTCTGTATCCCACATATGACAGCCTATGTGGGTTACTGTACCTGCTGCAGAGATCTCAGTGCAAGATGCAGACCAGAGGCATCACTCCTTGTAATACAGCTTATTGGGTACTAAACATGCTACACGGATGCGCGTGCAACCCGTCTTCCCTCCCGGCACAGCATATCAGGGTTTGCCATACCCATTGCCGAAATCTGTGCAACAGGAAGATTATAGGCTTCATTCCCTGTGAGGCAGTTTAGGGCGTTACTGTGGACGCTGCAGAGCGGTGTTTGCAGCCTACAGGCAGTCGGCTAAAGCTGTAAAAAGCCCACTCCAGCGGTTAATGTACCGGATGCAGAGATCTGTGTGCAGCTTGCGGATCACAAGTTTGAATACAAACAAAATAAGCTCTTGGAGATGTGTGTGCAATCAGCAGACCGCAGGTTCAATGTGCAAACGTACCTGTCAAAGAGATATGTGCATGGGCAACTGGTGCTTAAGCGTGTGATGGGCATTGCCCTGCCACTCATGGGGGGCGAGGAGAAGGACATTCAAGCACAACGTGCTAGCTGATACTCGTGATGTTTCACCCTAGATTGTTTTGTTTCTGAGTGATTAAGAAAGTAGTGCCCAGCGCGCATGTCTCGGTCGAGGAATACCCCGCCCTGGAGGAACAAGCCAGGCGAGTGACATCACAGTGATGGGCGTGGCTATGTTCAGCAGTGATGAATAGGTTTCCATTTGGGCGTTTACTGCTGCGGTCCCAGACGGGGCCAATAGAATTCCTTTCATGCAAAGGGCCAGGTTGGAGCAGACCGATGAGTTGAAGGAAGTAGTGGGTGGTGAACAGCTTAGTGAGGGCTCCACCTCCTCTAGCATTAGCCCATGTTCGGGCACGGGATGAGGGGAGGTGGGCGAGTGAATTTTTATACAGTAAACCGGAATATAAAGGTTTAACTTGTCCACGTGGAACAGGGTGTCAGCGGTCATAAATTACTCATTACTGAACATAGCAATCGCTTTTCTCCCCATTTTTAATGCAGCATGGTTTGAAAGAATCCCATAAATTTAACCAGCTGATAAAACGTACATATTTAGACATGTATAGAAAGTGAAGTCAAACCCTTACCCTGTAATCTGTCCGGAAATTAGCTTTCACTGTAATTAATAGGAGCAGGTCTATTTTTTATTAGTGTGGAACCACAAGTTATATCATCACTAAAAAGCACCAATCATAAGCGTGCTTGCAAGATTCTACACTGCAGTCATGTACAATAGGAAAAAGGTGCTTCCATCCGGACGTTTCCAGCAATGGTCATTGTGTGGGCAAATGGCGGGGCAAGCACAACTATTTCAAATGAATGTTTGAAGTCAGAAGTGGCAACTTCTGATTCACACTTCACTTGTTCCCGCGCACCTTGGTGGGGGCTCACAAGAGAGTCTGGGCCCTATTGAGAGTTGCATGGTTACAGAAAATATACAGATTAGTGAACACAGTGCTAATTTCTCTGCCAGAAGACCTCTCACACCTGCCATGCTGCAGCTATGGCACAAGCTAATTAGGGTGCAGAAGGTGTGTTTGACACTGGGTGGAAATCCTCCATTTCCTTCAAAAAATGTGAGCATTGCCCACCAGCTTTTATTAATAGTAGCCATTTTATACCACAAAATGTATTTTTTAATAAAACATATATCTTTACAAAGCTACATTACGCTTCATCAGTGTATCTGTGTAAACAAAGAACCGTATTTTCCCGCATGCACCATAATTTGATGTGCCAATCAATCTGTGTTCAATATAAATGATTATATTTAAAAGTATAAATAATGAATACTCTGACATTCCTCTCTGGTCCTCTTCAAGGAAGGAGTTGGGTTTTGAGTGGATTGTGGTTTGAAAAATATTAGCTGGTGCTAATGATGTGAGTAATTCTCACTGACTTGACTATCACCTATTGATTCACACTTGATTGCATCCAGTCTCCTCAGTGATCAAGCAGATGGGGTAATACATTGTAGGTTGATAACTTTGACAGGTATCGGAATATAATGCGGGACACGATTGGTCTGTGAGAAACTGGGATTGCATGGTTAGCGGGTGGCTAGGGCTCACTGAACTGTCTGTCTAGCCCAAAAAGCTGGCCATGAAGCAATGACTAGACTGAACTATTCAACTGGAGTCCATGCTTGAGAAGCACGGTTGCTGCAGGCAGGTTGCTGTGGGCAGCGTCAGATGCACAGACGCACTGCAATCTGTTGCTTTCCCTTGAACCCAGCATGGTGTGATGGGGGATGGGCTCAATGGGTCTAAAACTGGTGTGATGCATGGAGGGGAGGCATGCACTTGAGCTTCTGCATGCTTACATGAGCTCTATTTTTGAGAGGTTGATATTTCTGCAATGTTCAGCACAAAAACCCCTTTACATTTAGGAATACACATCTGTTTGGTGGAGCAGAAACAGACAGCGATTTGAACTACATCGTAAATGACTGAGTACATGCTAAACATCTGAGGCAAGCCCTCAGATGTGTCTGGAATTTAAGATATGGCGGGTAAAGTTGATGCTCGCTGGACAATGCAGATACTTCTACAGAAGTTTCTTGGGGAACCTAGCTATCTAAACAACACCCATGGAGGTACCTCAGTGCCTCCGTAATGAAGAGAGGTGCACCGAAAGGACAGAGTCGTCCTTTTTAGAAGACCCCTCACTCACCAACCTAGTTGGTGACATGCTTCATCATCGGGGTCCCACCCGGATAGCCGAATGCCATCCGGCTGTGCTTCGAGACCTGATTACAGTGGAGCTGGTATTTTCTTTAATAGTGTTAAAAAATTCAGGGGATACCATACAAGGTTAGATTTACCTGAGGTATCTTAAAAGTGAAGTGAAAGGTAAAAGTGGTCACTCGGGGCGCCGATGCGGGTCCTGGATTAGGCACAACAGCCGATATTGTTTCACACGCAATCGTGGTAGGCACAAGCTCCTTGACCCCGGCACCCATGAGGCATGCTATTTTAGCGCCGCAAGCGTTTTTCCTTTCTAGAATTTCAAGCAAGGATCTTTCCCCACTGTGAGTACATAATGGGGATTCACTATAACCAAGGGTAGGGTACACCTTAGCGTGTGTAGACCACCCTGGTTATTAACACCGGTCCTGACGAAAACCTGGAGATTCCTCCACTAGGTTGAAACATGTAGACCACTTTTACCTTTCACTTCACTTTTAAGATACCTCAGGTCAATCTAACCTCGTATGGTATCCCCTGAATTTTTTCACATTGTCCAGTTGCTCCAGAATAAAAAGATTGAGAGTTAAAACTGGCCAATTTTTAATCACTTATTTTCACTTGCAAACAATAAAAGAAAATACCAGCTCCACTGTAATCAGGTGTCGCAGCACACCCGGATGGCATTCGGCTATCCGGGTGGGACCCCGATGATGAAGCATGTCACCAACTAGGTTGGTGAGTGAGGGGTCTTCCAAAAAGGACGACTCTGTCCTTTCGGTGCACCTCTCTTCATTACGGAGGCACTGAGGTACCTCCATGGGTGTACTCCTCCTAGTGTTTGTATATATTGATTAAGGGGACCAGGAGTACCCCCGCGCAGAATACCCTTTCTCTCTCATTGTTTTTCTGGACCTAGCTATCTACCACTTTCAAAAGTAATAAAAGCAAAATGATCGCCAAGTATAACATACAGTAGTGAAGCACTGTGCGGAAAGGACTCGACAACTGTAAACATTGCTCTCAAGAAAACCTTCAAGTTAGCTTTCGAGCTTCCAAATAACGCATTGCCTGTCCAAATTAGGCTAGAATGTGGGCTACCTAACCAGCTCGTTACTAGGAAAGGCCAATTCATAAAGGTGTTGATAAGAATAAAAACAGACCTCATGAACC
This sequence comes from Triturus cristatus, assembly GCF_964204655.1. Classification (NCBI taxonomy): domain Eukaryota; kingdom Metazoa; phylum Chordata; class Amphibia; order Caudata; family Salamandridae; genus Triturus; species Triturus cristatus. The sequence goes on along the minus strand of NC_140590.1, from coordinate 1,654,184,211 downwards.
AAATGTGCCAGCTGTTATGTCAAGAAATACAAACAAATCAGAAATCAAGCTGCCATAGATTAGTACTCAGCACATGCTATTTGGAATATGCCTGTCATGAAAGAATCAATAAAATAACAAAACAACTATCAATGCAGAAAGACAAAGACAAAGAATTCTACGCAAAAAGATGGCATGCGTGGATAATCATGAACAAGTACAAAATGGCCAAGCCACAAACCTATTTAGAAACTCATTGGTCCACAATACTAAAAAATATATTTTTTAGAGCACGATATGACCTTTTCCCAGATCATCTCACGCAAAATCATGGCTGCGTACAACAGAACTGATGCCTTGTCGGTTATGCATAAAAGGAGAAGAAAACAGTATCCATTTACTTTGTCTATGCCCAGAGTTGAAGGAAGAAAGAAGAGCGACACTTAAAAGGCATTTCAACACTTGCAGAATTTGGTCTTGTAGACAAGCACTTATAAGATGTCTTAAAATCAACGGATATAGTTTTGAACACTGCCTTTGTAAAATATGTATTAATGGCAAAAACAAAAAGACTCCGGAGATTAGGCGTTAGCAATACTGCAGTGAACCTTGCAGAACTAGTATTAAAGAGTACAAATTGGATATGTATAATAGTGAAATTGCACAATAAGACTTTCACTTTTCCAGACATCGGTAAAAGGAAAATTACAGTTTATTCATGGATTTTTTTCAGAGATATGATGATATGTTACTTTTTTTTAAATGTGGAATCTCCAATTCAAATAACAAATAACAGGTTTTTATGTCTAAATGTAAAAAAAAATTAATATATGTACTTGTTTTTGTTTTTATAAGTATATAATGTATGATTATAAATACTCAAACAATAGAAATTAATTGAATTGAACATTAATGGATTCTACATTAGGCAATGCAAGTGGGGGGTACTTTAGCCAATGTTTCACTTTTTTACCTAATATTCCCCCGCTTTATACCACCAATAACAGCACAATATGTTGTCGGTTTAATAAACAACTTGTAAAACTTTAACAGAGTTTTAGTAACTAACATTGCGCCACTACTCACAAAACTACAAATTACAACAAAAATAATTATTATTATTCACATAGACGAAACCCAATGTATTTACCAGGGCTTGTTCTTTAAGGCACAAGAAGGAATTTATATCCGTTTTCCTAACCAATTATTATAACTGTGCACAAGACTTAGCCTGAGACCGTAACAGGCACTTAAATAAGCATTGACAAAGCCTATGCCGTACTTTTTGGCTTTGTCAATGTTTTTGCAGTCATGCTGTACAGTAGCACAGCTGCTGTGCAGCATGGTTGAAAAGTAGAAGGCAAAATAAAAGCACTATGACGCGGTCAGCATTGACCATATCATAGTGCATCTTCTTTTTTCAGCCGTGCTACAAAGCACTACTTTACAACATGTATTAAAAAAACATTGATAATGCCCATAGATCTCGCTTAGGTGAGACCTATGTACATTGACAATACTTGTTCGTTATCTTGCATGTATTGCACAGAGAGCTCTCCTCACGCCAGTTTTACCTCCGGCCACAGCCCATGCAGGTAAGAGCGGTAGGGCGGTAGGGCGGTGGGGCCAGGTGGGGGTGATTTCACCAGACAACGACGAGGAATAATAAATTATTTATTCCGTTTTTTCTCTTGCTCGTCTATCAAATGCATGGGCTGCAGCTGTTTACCTCTGGAATCCACTTCAGTTATGCTGTAACCAGTCTCTTATTAGGTGAGCTGACCTCTAAGAATTTAAATCAATTTAAATCTGACGGCAGCTTTTCAACAGAGAAAAACCTCATAGTGCAAGAACACTGAATCAACTCAGGGTCTGGTGTGCTCTTTGGTTGTGGTCCCACAAAAAAATCCATTAGTCGGATAGCAACCCACATTAGACAATAGCGAATACGCCAACTCTCATTCTATGCCATCCTCTCTCTCTCTTGCTCTGGCCCCCTGTCCCTGTCCCTCTCTGTGCTTTCTATGAACCATAAGAGTGCAGTGGGTGGAAGATAGACAAAACAGGCTAATTGTAACTTAACCTACACAACCAAAGTGAGCGACCCTGTAACAACAAGCGATGCAGAGTGCATGTTAATTGTTAAATATTTTATGTATGTGTTACGTTATATGTTTATATGTCATGGGTTTTGGGGAGAAAAAACAAAATCTTAATAAAAATCTACTGAAATTTTAAAAAAAAATCTCAAAAGTTTCTCTTGCTACTTAATAAACTTGTACTCTGTTATATTGGCCACACTGAAAACTATTACAAGGAAGGTCTAAATACCTTTTAGTTTTTTGTCCCATTTCTTCATTTTTTACCCCTTTATCACTCCGGCTATCTCTTTATAGAGCAACGCTTCTCCCTTTTTAAAAAATATTATTGGGGATCACAAGCCAGATAAGTTTCAATTATTACTAAGGGCATTGCTTTGATCTATATCTTGAGGTTTGTCTATTAGTCTTTAACCAACATCCTCCTTTCGTCTCACCTTTAGAACAATTTTGGATCCATGTGAGTACTGCATGCTTCACTTCCACATACTATTGCCCCGAACCTTTTCTGCAATGGAACCATCAACCTTTTCTGACTTCCTGTTTGTCCCCTTTTGTATTCGCAGCTTCACCATTCTATTTATCTATATTGCCTAGACCTGATGATGACCCTGAAAAAGAATGGGATCGAAACATGTCATACCATACCATAAAAACCTACAAACTCATTGTTTGTATTTCTTTTATGGCCATATGGATAATCACCAAGAGCCTTATGTAGGTGGCCTGGCATTTACCACTTCATAAATACCGAATCATACCGATTCGGTATTTATGAAGTGGTAAATGCTATGTAGGTAATTAGTCGGTAAATATTACCGATTCGGAATAATTCGGTAATTACCGAATCGGTATTTACCGATTCGGTAATGAGGCATACCTTCCCATTGATGGGAAGGTATGCCTCATTACCGAATCGGTAAATACCGATTCGGTAATGGGGGAGCACATGCAAGGGTGGCAGGGTGTCACATTGACACCCTGTTGCACCCCTGATTCGGCCATGTGTGCACATGTGGCACACATACATGCCCTAAGGGCATGTATGTCTGCCACATTGCACACTTCTAAGCGCTATCAAATGCTTTTACACATCCATTCTTTATTTACCACCAACTATTAGTTGGTGGTAAATACCGACTCCAGACAACACCCACACACTCCCCCTAATCTCATTTCTGTATTCGGAATTTACCGAATCGGTAAATACCGATTCGGTAATGGGGGAGCACATGCAAGGGTGGCAGGGTGTCACATTGACACCCTGTTGCACCCCTGATTCGGCCATGTGTGCACATGTGGCACACATACATGCCCTAAGGGCATGTATGTCTGCCACATTGCACACTTCTAAGCGCTATCAAATGCTTTTACACATCCATTCTTTATTTACCACCAACTATTAGTTGGTGGTAAATACCGACTCCAGACAACACCCACACACTCCCCCTAATCTCATTTCTGTATTCGGAATTTACCGAATCGGTAAAATTACCGATTCGGTAATTTTACCGATTCGGTAACTTACCGAATGAAGAAATGAGCCCCCTACATCTCAACTGCCAAAATACCGGTCGGTAACGGTATAATTACCAAAAATCGGCCGTTACCGACCGGTATTTGGCTTCCTACATGAGGCCCCAAGTGTTTTGTATTGGAATGTGTTTTTATCACAGTGTGTCACACGTGTGAGCACCGAAGCACTTTTCTTTCACTGACTTTTCACATGAGGAATCTGCGTTTGCAGTAGTGACACGCCCTTAGCTCTACAGAATACAAAGGAATTCACAATTTGGAAAAGTATGGCCCATTTATTTATGTTATTAAGTCAAAAGAATGAATGAAAGGTGCCTTTGCAGCTGTTATTTATTCAGATAAGCTTGTTGCTAAAATTAAATCACAATTGTAAATGTGTGATAGTGTCACAAGTGGATGCACACTGCTTGGACTAAAGTATACAAAAATGTTGTATATGTCTGGCTCTAATCTGAGGATGGCATCTTGGGCAAAAACCAATGGGCTGGAATGCTTTCCTGTGCGAATAACAGTAGGTTAGACTCATTACAAGCCTACTTTTATCACCATTTGTGTGTCTGATGTAGCGCATGATTTGCCAAGGGTATGCCCAGACGTGGGTCGTTTACTCACTGTGCCATTGGAACCAAGCTACACCTGACTGAAGAACCCCAAACATGGTGAAACCGGTTTTGGGGTGCTTGTGTTATGGTTCAGAATGGGCCTGGCTTCTCATGCTAGACTCTTCCTATTGAAGCAGTATCAAAACTGATTTGCGTATGGCTGTATCTTAATCTGAGGTGGCATGGTGGGCAAAAAGAACGATGGATTGGAATGCTACTCCAAGTGATTGCCAGTGGTTAGACTTATTGCAAACATCCTCCCATGACCTGTTATGTGTTTTTCAGTACACTGCTTGGAAGCTGTCCCATGAGAGCCCTCACCCCTAGCACATCCCCTACCCGCCCCAATGCCTCGTATGATTCCTTGCCAAGTTCTCCTCCTTCCTTCTAGGTAAATTCACTTTTCCATTCACCATTTGTAGGGCTCCAAACACCCTAAAGACCTAGGCCTCATCAGCTATCATATCATACCGTGAGGCCCTTTCCCAGCTACGGGATGCTCCACCCTTCCTGTGGCTCAAAAACATTGCAGTTCTTCGACACCTCATCAGGGGTAGTAAGTAAGCACTATATAAAAATAAATTACAACTACAGTTGTGAAGTCCTTGGGCGGAGAAGCCATGCTTTGATAAATGTTCACAATTTGCAGGTAAAGGTCTTACTTTCAGGCACCCCCCAAAAAAATAAAATTCCAAATTTAATTTTCTGCAGATTGTGCCTCTTTTCGGCAAAGGACTTTGATCCAATTTTGATGACCGCTATAAAATGTTTTACTTGCTAATGTTACACTGTTTAAGGTTAATTTGAAATATACTACTTCTCATTATAAACCCCTTTCTTCCTTGAGATCTTATGTCCAGATTAAAACGTCTATTGTGTTATGCAATGAATACATAATCTGGCCACTTCTGAACTGCATGATGGTAATCTTTATGTCTGATGTGTGACAAAGGTAGGGCATAGTGGTAGCTGGCAAGCCTCCCACAGCTCATCGTGAATCTCTTCTTATAATATCTGTGACTTTTGTCCTAAGTTTATAATGCATACTGGTAGTGAGTGTACTATATGTAGCATGTGTTTAAAATAGAGGTGAGAAGCTGGTGCCGTGCGTTTGCAAAAGTTCTAGTTTAAGCTCAAATAGAGCACTACATTTTACACAATTTTTACAAAAATCTTCCTAAAGGAAGTAGGGTACAGCCCCTGAATCCTTGTCTGAAGCATTAGTATGTGGACTTGCATTTGCCCTGGTTTGTTGTTATGCTAAGGTGGCAATCTTAGACAAACAGGGCCTTATTCACAAAGGGCCTCCGCACTCATGGTGGAGGTACCACAGTCCTGGGAGAGTCTCAGCACTCATGGCTGAGGCGCCACCGTCGTGGGGGAGTCTCTACACTGGTGGTGGAAGTGCCACAGTCCTGGGGTAGTCTTGGCACTCGTGGCAGAAGCCCCACAGTTGTGGGGGAATCTCTGCACTCGTGGTGGAGGCGCCACAGTCCTGTGGGAGTCTTGGCACCTGTGGTGGAGGTGCTAAAGTCCTGGGGAGTCTCCTCGCTCATGGTGGAGGCCCCCACAGTCCTGGGGGGGTTTCGACACTCGTGCTGGAGGCCCCGCAGTCCTGGGGGTGACTCTGCATCTGTGGCAGGGGCCCCACAGTTGTGGGGAAGTCTCTGCACTTGTGGTGGAGGCGCAACAGTCCTGAGGGAGTCTCTGCACTCATTGTGGAGGCCCCCACAGTCCTGGGGGAGTTTCTACACTTGTGGTGGAGGCCCCACAGTCCTGGGCGAGTTTGCACACTTGGGCAGAATCTCCACGAGATTCTGTCCCGAGTGCGGAGACTCCCCTACAACTGTGGGGCCTCCAGCACAAGTGTGTCCGCCCTTTGTGAATCAGGCTCACAGTGTTCCAAAACAGCACGAGAGAAAGGGACAAATAGAAAAATAGCTTCTAATTATGCTGCACTGCTGTTTCTCGGTTTCTTTCCACTTTATTGTTCAGTGCTTGACATGTTTATGTTTGTCCATGCAGAATCCCACACACTGATTCTTCACTCCTTGTCGAATTTTGAAAACATCTAACACTTCTGAAATGGTGTTTCTGTTGCCATGGAGAATAAATACGAATCTTAAGCAGGTCAGGAATGCTTCTGCTGAAGTGGAGGTCTCTGTTCTCTCAGGTTTAGTAAAAAACTGAAAAATTCAGGCAGAATGTGGCACCTTTGTGTTCCTATGACTGCTTCCCACTGGCAGCTGTTTTTATTGTAAAAGTCTGCAAATTTGGGAGGAAATAAAACCTTTCCCCAAATTTTCCCCTGCCTTGAGAATGTATATTTTTGTATGCAAATCCCTGTCTACCAATGTTATAAAACAACTATATGCTTCAGAACTTATGGGAATGCCCATGGAACATTCAATTGATGTAAAGTATCAGAAAGTAGCGCTTGGTGCAACTTTGTGTTACTTTAGGACAGTGCTTAGTTTGAGCCGGTGGTCTCCGGTGCTCGGCACTAGCACTTATTTGCCGACTCTGGCAATATTGGCAGTCTGCCACATGGTGGTGCTGTTTGTTTCATTTAGAGATGAGCACAACAACAGTTGTTAATTATTCAATATACATTACAAATGGCCAATACCTGCCACCCAAGCCATTCTTATAGCTTTGGGTGCCTGGAATAGTCGAAAGTGCCACACTTGAAGTAGTGTGATGTTCGTATGTGTGTTTGTACTGTCATCGGCAGAGCTGGCTGGGGCAATGGGTGGTGTAAGCTGCAAAGTTCTCCTAACACCAGCCCTGGTGTTTATTTTTTTTCTAAACAAATTAAGCACTGCTTTAGGGCTGCTTTCCAGTAGGAGACAAGCTCTGAAGGTTATCAAGAGAACCACAATCCTGTGTTCTTCTGAGAACAATGTGTTCTAAATCACCCTGACTACATTTTGATAAAATACTGTATATCTTTAACAGCCTAAACTATTCCTGTCTGAGTTTGGCATGGAACTGTATTTGTGAAGAAGAAACAAAACAACATTTAAAGATCATTTAGAAACAGCAAAGCTTAGTATTCTTTCCTTTATGTACGCCTAACTTTGCATCGCTAATGAGATGCAAAGTAGGTGTGGCTGTGAAACCAACCAGGGAAAATATCGCGAAGGCAGCTTCGCGATATTAAGAAGGAGGGTAGCGATTTTTTAAATAACGTTAAGTATGCCTTAACGCAGGAATTTAACGTCTGTTAAATTCCTGACTAAGGCATACTTAACATGGGGGGTGGATTCTGTGGCTAAGACCACAGGCCCTATCATCTAGGATATCGCCATTTCCACCATGGAAAACGGCGATATCCACACTATCTCTGGAATTTTTATCGCCTAGACGATGTGCGTTGTTGATAACGAGCTAACCGGGCGATAAATTCCAGAGATAGCCGACGATAAATATGCAAGCACTAAGCACGCTTTGCGATATTTCTCGCCTGCCCTTGTTAATATGCCCCTAAAACAGGTTTTCATGCAAACTCCTATTCAATTCCTCTTTTTGATAATCAAAGGACTTTTCAAGAAACTTTGCGGACACACTTAAAACATTTATATGTTCCATTTTTTTAGCAAATTAAGTGAAAATATTGAAATGTTCTGTTGAACCTCGTGTTTTTTCTCCGCTCAGATGGATCTGAAATATTAATTAAGAAATTGGGCTTTTATGAAGCCTGCTATATATATTTTTTCCAAAAATGCAACATGTGACCGCTGTGATGCTGGATCAATTTTCAAAGGTGGGGGGCTGCCCTCAATGTTACATCAGTGAAGTCATAGGGATTGTGAAAAATCCACCAGTCACACCAAGAACAAATATAGCAATTGAGCGACGTCCATACAGCAGGAGAGTGGTAGAGGTGTGGTATGTATCTTATGCTGCATTTTGAAGTACACTCCCACAAATGTATTACTATAGCACGTACAGAAGTGTATTGTCATTTACAGACAGTTCATTTTCATTTAAACGGCCACAAAATTTGCACTGGCATGCAGTTTCAGCAAATATTTATCATTTGCATATCACCAAGTTAAGAATCTTAATTTATTTTCATCATATTAAAATCTTTGTATTACACTCCTAAATTACAAAAACAAGTGCTCCATTTGTGCTTTCCTAACTGCTGGTACATTTTGGAGAATGTGTACATTTTATGTACAGGTTTTCAAATGTTGTTGTATGTCAGAAAATAATGACATTCTACATCCTCTATCCTTTCACAGTCCGTATACCTAAGCAAGATTGTCAGATAGTTCACCTTACAAAATGCTCTACCTTAGAAGTCAGAGAAATAAAAGTAAACTCCAATACCCATGTTAAAATAATAAAAGACAATTTGGCAGAAAAATAGCCTGACATTTGACCTCTGTCTTTGAAGGCACAGGAAATGTGACAAGATTAAAGCAAAGTTTAAAGGAATCTTTATTGTTTATGCCACCTTCTGAACTCCAGTAGGATTATTATTTTGGGGTTGCTACCTACTTCCATCTCCTATGTGGGACAGTTCCCTCCTGAGCATCTTGAGAAGCAGATGCCGTAGTCCGGGCCCAGGAGCTGTGCACAATCTGCACACATGGGCAAGAAACAGGAGCATCGCTACCATTGGTGCAGCAGGTGCAGTGGCGCTGGTGCCTTTAAATGTAAATATGTTGTACTTGTATAGCGCACTGTTACCCTAGGGTGTCCTGGCGCTGTACTCATACCACTGGGAACCCTTCCTGGCTTTTCCCTGTGAAATGTCCACTCCTGGGCACCCCCAAGGTGAAGCCAGGCATCCCAGCGCTGTTGGGGCCGTTGTGGAGATTAAGCAAGCTATTGTCTAGAGTTGCAGAGTGGGACCCATGATTAGAGTAGGCACCGAGGCGAGAATTAACAGGTCCGAGGAAATTGAGCCCAAGACCCGCCGAGGTGGGAATTGAACCCTGGTCCCGGGCCAGACCTCTCCATCTGGGTCTGCCGCTCTAACCATTGAGCCACACTTCTCCACGATAAACCCTGATACTTGCTGTATTTTAATACCCCAACAGTTAAAAGGGTCAATTTTCTTGCTTGGACGAGGGCCAATGGCATCCTTGCTGTGCTACTGCATAGAAACAGAGTCATTATCCCTATAGCAAGGGATGAAAATAAGTCCCCACTCCCAACCTCTCAGACAATCATAACCGGGGAGCAGTGAAGCTCTTAGAACCCCGAAACCCCATGTAACTGAGGCTGCTAGTGCAGTAGAAAGGCGGCCCCTAGAAGAAACAGCGCAAGTGAGAGAGGGGGAGGGGAACTGTACTCTATTTAATCAGGATTTTTTTTTTTTAAACGTAAGGTTCCATTAATAAAAGGCAGGGTCGCTGAGGGCCACCTGGCTTTTTTTAATCAAAACATGCTACGAAATGAGAAAACTTCAAAGAGCGATGAATAAAGTGAGCGTCTTTTGTGCTTTGCCAAATGAACAGCACTTCAGTGGTTTGAGAATTATCGTCCACTCGCTTTATAGGAGTGAGGTAGCGCATAATGAATGATTGAATAGTTACATGAATGAATGGTTAATAATACAGCGCACTCTATAAACTGCGGCTTGAGAATACTCCTCTCTGCGTCAGGGAGTTTGATGCACACTTATCTGCTGATGAGCTTGCTATGAAGCTTACCCAGGTGGGCAGTGTGACCACCTTTTCACTTTTTGCACATGTACGGTGCATACAAGAACTCTATTGCAGGGTGCGTCCCTTTGCGCAGTATGAGGTGTGCGAAAAAATGACACTACTGGTGTAAAGCGTGAGAGCATGGCACTGATGTATAGTGTTAGGAGCGTGCACTGGTGAGCAGAGTGATGGTCTGGGAGTGGGACTGGTGAGAAGCGCGAGAGCCTGGTAAGGATGTATAGTGTCAGAAGCGTGCACTGGTGAGCACTGTGACAACCAGGGAGTGGGACTGGTGCGAAGCGTGAGAGCCTGGCACTGAAATTTAGTGTCAGGAGCATGCACTGGTGAGCAGTGTGACAACCAGGGAGTGGAACTGGTGCGAAGCGTGAGAGCCTGGCACTGATGTATAGCATCAGAAGCGTGCACTGGTGAGCAGTGTGACGGTCGGGGAGTGAGACTGGTGTGAAGGGCGAGAGCATGGCACTGATGTATAGTGTCAGGAGCGTGCACTGGTGAGCAGTGTGATGGTCTGGGAGTGGGACTGGTGAGAAGCGCGAGAGCCTGGTACGAATGTATAGTGTCAGAAGCGTGCACTGGTGAGCACTGTGACAACCAGGGAGTGGGACTGGTGCGAAGCGTGAGAGCCTGGCACTGATATTTAGTGTCAGGAGCATGCACTGGTGAACAGTGTGACAACCAGGGAGTGGGACTAGTGCGAAGCGTGAGAGTCTGGCACTGATGTATAACATCAGAAGCGTGCACTGATGAGCAGTGTGTCGGTCAGGGAGGGAGACTGGTGTGAAGGGCGAGAGCATGGCACTGATGTATAGTGTCAGGAGCGTGCACTGGTGAGCAGTGTGATGGTCTGGGAGTGGGACTGGTGAGAAGCGCGAGAGCCTGGTACGAATGTATAGTGTCAGAAGCGTGCACTGGTGAGCACTGTGACAACCAGGGAGTGGGACTGGTGCGAAGCGTGAGAGCCTGGCACTGATATTTAGTGTCAGGAGCATGCACTGGTGAGCAGTGTGACAACCAGGGAGTGGAACTGGTGCGAAGCGTGAGAGCCTGGCACTGATGTATAGCATCAGAAGCGTGCACTGGTGAGCAGTGTGACGGTCGGGGAGTGAGACTGGTGTGAAGGGCGAGAGCATGGCACTGATGTATAGTGTCAGGAGCGTGCACTGGTGAGCAGTGTGATGGTCTGGGAGTGGGACTGGTGAGAAGCGCGAGAGCCTGGTACGAATGTATAGTGTCAGAAGCGTGCACTGGTGAGCACTGTGACAACCAGGGAGTGGGACTGGTGCGAAGCGTGAGAGCCTGGCACTGATATTTAGTGTCAGGAGCATGCACTGGTGAACAGTGTGACAACCAGGGAGTGGGACTAGTGCGAAGCGTGAGAGTCTGGCACTGATGTATAACATCAGAAGCGTGCACTGATGAGCAGTGTGTCGGTCAGGGAGGGAGACTGGTGTGAAGGGCGAGAGCATGGCACTGATGTATAGTGTCAGGAGCGTGCACTGGTGAGCAGTGTGATGGTCTGAGAGTCGGACTGGTGAGAAGCGCGAGAGCCTGGTACGAATGTATAGTGTCAGAAGCGTGCACTGGTGAGCACTGTGACAACCAGGGAGTGGGACTGGTGCGAAGCGTGAGAGCCTGGCACTGATATTTAGTGTCAGGAGCATGCACTGGTGAGCAGTGTGACAACCAGGGAGTGGAACTGGTGCGAAGCGTGAGAGCCTGGCACTGATGTATAGCATCAGAAGCGTGCACTGGTGAGCAGTGTGACGGTCGGGGAGTGAGACTGGTGTGAAGGGCGAGAGCCTGGCACAAATGTATAGTGTTAGGAGCGTGCACTGTTGAGCAGTGTGACGATCGGGGAGTGGGACTGGAGTGAAGAGTGAGAGCCTGGCACTGATGTATAGCATCAGAAGCGTGTACTGGTAAGCAGTGTGACGGTCGGGGAGTGAGACTGGTGTGAAGGGCAAGAGCCTGGCACAAATGTATAGTATCAGGAGCGTATACTGGTGAGCAGTGTGACGATCAGGGAGTTTGACTGGTGTGAAGGGTGAGATCCTGGCACGAATGTATAGTGTCAGGAGCATGCAGTGGTGAGCAGTGTGACGATCGTGGAGTGGGACAGGTGTGCAGTGCGAGAGCCTGGCACTGATGTATAGTGTCAGAAGCGTGCACTGGTGAGCTGTGTGACGGTCGGGGAGCGGGACTGGTGTGAAGCGTGAGAGCCTTGCACTGATGTATAGTGTCAGAAGCGTGCACTGGTGAGCAGTGTGACGATCGGGGAGTGGGACTGGTGTGCAGCGCAAGAGCCTGACACTGATGTATAGTGTCAGGAGCGTGCACAGGTGAGTAGTTTGACAATCAGAGAGGAGGACTGGTGTGCAGCGCGAGAGCCTGGCACTTATGTATAGTGTCAGGAGCGTGCACTGGTGAGCAGTGTGAGGATAGGGGAGTTGGACTGGTGTGAAGCGCGAGTGCCTCGCACTGATGTATAGTGTCAGAAGCGTGCACTGGTGAGCAGTGTGATGACCAGTGAGTGGAACTGGGGTGAAGGGTGAGAGCCTGGCACGAATGTATAGTGTGAGGAGCATGCACTAGTGAGCAGTGTGACGATCAGGGAGTGGGACTGGAGTGAAGTGCAAGAGCCTGGCATGGATGTATAGTGCAAGGAGCTCGCACTGCCGAGTAGTGTGACGATCATGGAGTGGGACTGGTGTGAAGGGTGACAGCCTGACACAGATATATAGCTTCAAGAGTGTGCACTGGTGAGCAGTCTGACAATCAGGTAGTGGGACTGGAGTGAAGAGCGAGAGCCTGGCATGGATGTATAGTGCAAGGAGCATGCACTGGTGAGCAGTATGACGGCCAGGGAGTGGAACTGGGGTGAAGCTGAGAGCCTGGCACTGATGTATAGTGTCAGGAGAGTGCACTGGTGAGCAGTGTGTGACGACCAGGGGGTGGGTCTGGTGTGAATGGTGAGAACCTGGTATGGATGTATAGTGTCAGGAGCGTGCACTGGTGAGCAGTGTGATGATCGGAGAGTGGGACTGGAGTGAAGAGCGAGAACCTGGCACGGATGAATAGTGCAAAGGAGCGAGCACTGGTGAGCAGTGTGACGATCGGGGAGAGGGACTGGTGTGCAGAGCGAGAGCATGGCACTGAAGTATAGTGTCAGGATCATGCACTGGTGAGCAGTGTGATGGTCGGTGAGTGGGTCTGGTGTGAAGCGTGAGAGCCTTGCACTGATGTATTGTGTCAGGAGCGTGCACTGGTGAGCAGTGTGACGGTCGGGGAGCAGGACTGGTGTGAAGCGTGAGAGCCTTGCACTGATGTATAGTGTCAGGAGCGTGCACTAGTGAGCAGTGTGATGGTCGGTGAGTGGGTCTGGTGTGAAGCGTGAGAGCCTTGCACTGATGTATTGTGTCAGGAGCATGCACTGGTGAGCAGTGTGACGGTCGGGGAGCAGGACTAGTGTGAAGCGTGGGAGCCTTGCACTGATGTATAGTGCCAGTGCGTGCACTGGTGAGGAGTGTGACGGTCGGGTGCGGGACTGGTGTGAAGCGTGAGAGCCTTGCACTGATGTATAGTGTCAGGAGCGTGCACTGGTGAGCAGTGTGACGGTCGGGGAGCGGGACTGATGTGAAGCATGGGAGCCTTGCACTGATGTATAGTGTCAGTGCGTGCACTGGTGAGGAGTGTGACGGTCGGGGTGCGGGACTGGTGTGAAGCGTGAGAGCCTTGCACTGATGTATAGTGTCAGGAGCGTGCACTGGTGAGCAGTGTGACGGTCGGGGAGCGGGACTGGTGTGATGCGTGGGAGCCTTGCACTGATGTATAGTGTCAGGAGCGTGCACTGATGAGCAGTGTGATGGTCGGTGAGTGGGTCTGGTGAGAAGCGTGAGAGCCTTGCACTGATGTGTAGTGTCAGGAGCGTGCACTGGTGAGCAGTGTGATGGTTGGTGAGTGGGACTGGTGTGAAGTGAGAGCCTTACACTGATGTATAGTGTCAGGAGCGTGCACTGATGAGCAGTGTGATGGTCAGTGAGTGGGTCTGGTGAGAAGCGTGAGAGCCTTGCACTGATGTGTAGTGTCAGGAGCGTGCACTGGTGAGCAGTGTGATGGTCGGTGAGTGGGACTGGTGTGAAGTGAGAGCCTTACACTGATGTATAGTGTCAGGAGCGTGCACTGGTGAGCAGTGTGACGGTCGGGGAGCGGGATGGTGTGAAGCGTGAGAGCCTTGCACTGATGTATAGTGTCAGGAGCGTGCACTGGTGAGGAGTGTGACGGTCGGGGTGCGGGACTGGTGTGAAGCGTGAGAGCCTTGCACTAATGTATAGTGTCAGGAGCGTGCACTGGTGAGCAGTGTGATGGTCGGTGAGTGGGACTGGTGTGAAGTGAGAGCCTTACACTGATGTGTAGTGTCAGGAGCGTGCACTGGTGAGCAGTGTGACGGTCGGGGAGCGGGACTGGTGTGATGCGTGGGAGCCTTGCACTGATGTATAGTGTCAGGAGCGTGCACTGATGAGCAGTGTGATGGTCGGTGAGTGGGTCTGGTGAGAAGCGTGAGAGCCTTGCACTGATGTGTAGTGTCAGGAGCGTGCACTGGTGAGCAGTGTGATGGTCGGTGAGTGAGACTGGTGTGAAGTGAGAGCCTTACACTGATGTATAGTGTCAGGAGCGTGCACTGGTGAGCAGTGTGACGGTCGGGGAGCGGGATGGTGTGAAGCGTGAGAGCCTTGCACTGATGTATAGTGTCAGGAGCGTGCACTGGTAAGCAGTGTTACTATCAGGGAGTGGGACTGATGTGAGAGCCTGGCACAAGCCTGCCTTGGCTTGGATAGTGCCCTGGGAGAAAAGATATGTAGCGCCTCGCTGCTGCTTGTGATAAAATGAGGCGGGATTAGTTTAGTGTTCACAACTCTGTCCCTGGCTGACTAAATACTACAGCAACTATTCTCTGAACACAAACACCTCTGCTCCCCTGCCCCCTCTTCAACTCACCTTAATCACGCACCGATTAGCTCCATCATCATGATGCCAAGTTGATTGTTGGGGTGGTTGTTACTGTGTGACAGCGGTGGGGAGGGGGGTAGAGGGAGGTGGGGGTCCAACGACGGGTGCTTACGAAGTGTTAAGGCACAGCATGCAGCATGTTTGAAAGGATTATAACTACTTTACACTAAATCCCTGAGGCCAAGCGACAGGGGCGCCGCTGTTCGTCTGACATTAATGCAAACAGCTCCTCTGCGCCCCTCTGAAGATTGACGCCCTGGGCTTGGGCCCAGCTCGCCCAGGCCAAAAGCAGGCCCTTGAAATATGTACAGTCTGATAAGCTATGTCGTGTGTATAGCGCAACTTGGTGACGCTGACGTATGGAGAGTTGGCATGGGTGTGCAATATACAAACTTGGAATGGGTGTATATTGTGTGAAGCGGGCACTAGTAAGCAATATGAAGCACTGGTGACCAATGTGAGAAACAGTCACTACTGAGTTATGTGAGACGATGATAGGCAGAGCATACATGTATGAGAAGCTTGCACTAGCGACTTGTGTGGGAAGATAGCACCGGTGGCATCCGTGAAAAGCTGTCACGAGGGCGCAGTGTGAGGCGAGACAGAGGCCAAATTAATTTAAGGACAGAAATTGGAAAATGTGGACAGGGGTCAAAACAAACCTCGCCTCTGGGAGGATTCCAATTGCAGCACTTGATTGACGCACATCCAGCGCTTTGAGGCACATTAGAGCGCGATGAAGTAGCCACGAGGCAACGCGCAGCGCTTTATCACACTCCATCCTACATAAATATAACAGCTGACACGGGAAGGCAAAGTCAGAGGTTGGCATCGATAAGCAGCGAGAAGCGCTGGTGTGTGAAGTCTTTCTTCACAAATGGAGCCACTGCAGACGCAGGGACACAGGAGCAGAGAGAGGCGTGTACCAAATGACCACTGCAAACATCACTGCAGACACAGGGACACAGGAGCAGAGAGGTGGGTGCACTCAAGAGGCACTGCAAACATCACCCAGTGCAGACACAAAGACGCAGGAGCAGAGAGGGGTGTGCACTCAAGCAGCACTGCAACCATCACCCACTGCAGACACAGGGACGCAGGAGCAGAGAGGTGCATGCACTCAAGGGGCACTGCAACCATCACCCACTGCTGACACAGGCATCCAGGGGTAGAGAGGTGCGTGCACTCAAGGAGAACTGCAACCATCACCCACTGCAGACACAGGGATGCAGGAGTAGAGAGTTGCATGCACTCATGGGGCACTGCAACCATCACCCACTGCTGGCACAGAGATCCAGGAGAAGACTGATGTGTGCACTTAGGGAGCTCTGCAACCATCACCCACTGCAGACACAGGGACGCAGGAGCAGAGAATTACATGCACTCAAGGAGCACTGCAACCATCACCCACTGCAAACACGGGGATACGGGTGCAGAAAGATGCATGCACTCAAGGGGCACTGCAATCATCACCCACTCTAGACACGGGGATCCAGGAGGAGAGAGGTGCGTGCACTCAAGGGGCAATGCAACCATCACCCACTGCAGACACAGGTATCCAGGAGTAGAGAGTTGTGTGCCCTCAAGGAGCACTGCAACCATCCCCCACTGCAGACACAGGGACGCAGGAGTAGAGAGGTGCGTGCACTCAAGGGGCACTGCAACCATCACCCACTCTAGACACAGAGATCCATGAGGAGAGAGGTGCGTGCACTCGAGGGGCAATGCAACCATCACCCACTGCAGACACAGGTATCCAGGAGTAGAGAGGTGCGTGCACTCAAGGAGCACTGCAACCATCACCCACTGCAGACACAGGGACGCAGGAGTAGAGAGGTGCGTGCACTCAAGGGGCACTGCAATCATCACCCACTGCTGTCACAGGGATCCAGCAGAGGACAGGTGTGTGCACTTAAGGAACTCTGCAAACATCACCCACTGCAGACATAGGGACGCAGGAACAGAGAGGTGCACTCAAGGAGCACTGCCACCATCACCCACTGCAAACAAAGGGATTCAGGAGCAGGGAGGTGCGTGCACTCAAAGGGCACTGCAACCAATACCCACAGCAGACACTGGGATCCAGGAGCAGAGAGGTGCGTGCACTTAAGGACCACTGTAACCATCACCCACTGCAGACACAGACATCCAGGAGAAGAGAATTGTGTGCACTCAATGAGCTCTACAACCATCACCCACTGCGGACTCAGGAGTAGAGAGGTGCGTACACTCAATGGGTACTGCAACCATCACCCACTGCAGACACAGACATCCCGGAAAAGAGAGGTGTGTGCACTCAAGGAGCTCTGCAACCATCGCTCTCTGTGAAGGGAGGTGAGTGCGCTCAATGAGCACCGCAAACATCACCCACTGCAGACAGGGATCGAGGAGCAGAGATGTGCGTTCACTCAAGGGGCACATCAAACACCACCCACTGCAGACACGGATCAAGGAGCATCGAGGAGTGTGCACTCAAGGGGCACTGCAAACACCACGCACTGCAGACACAGACATCTAGGAGAAGAGAGGTGCGTGCAATCAAGGAGCACTGCAAACATTCCCCACTGCAGACACAGGGACGCAGGAGCAGAGAGGTGTGTGAACTCAAGGGGCACTGCAACCATCACCCACTGCAGACACAGGGACGCAGGAGCAGAGAGGTGTGTGCATTCAAGGAACACTGCAACCATCACCCACTGCAGACACAGGGACGCAGGAGCAGAGAGGTGTGTGCATTCAAGGAACACTGCAACCATCACCCACTGCAGACACAGGGATGCAGGAGCAGAGAGGTGTGTGCACTCAAGGAGCACTGCAAACATCACCTACTGCAGACAGGGATCGAGTAGCAGAGATGTGTGTGCCCTCAAGGGGGCACTGCAAACACCTCGCACTGCAGACACATACATCCAGGAGAAGAGTGGTGTGTGCACTCAAGGAGCACTGCAACCATCACCGACTGCAGACAGGGATCGAGGAGCAGAGAGGTGTGTGCCCTCAAGGGGCACTGCAAACACCTCGCACTGCAGACACATGCATCCAGGAGAAGAGTGGTGTGTGCACTCAAGGAGCACTGCAACCATCACCGACTGCAGATACAAGGACACAGGAGCAGAGGTGCATGCACTCAAGGAGCACTGCAAACATCACCCACTGCAGACACAAGGACACAGGTGCAGTGAGGCGCTTGCATTGAAGAGGCACTGCAAACATCCATTCACTGCTGCCATGCAGACGCAGGAGCAGAATAGAGTGTGCTGTCGGGAAGCGCTGCAAACACCCCCCACTGGAGGCAGGGGGACTCGGGAGCAGTGAGGTGTGTGTGCACCCGGGGAGCACTGCACACTTTATCCGCGTGCAGGAGCAGGAAGGTGTTTGCCCTCACAGACTCTGCCAAACCGTAGCCACTTCTGAAACATGAGTGCACTCAGGGTTCACCTGCAGACATGTGCACACACCTCCCAATGGGAAAACGGGGCACTGCCACTCTCTGTACCCCAGCAGCTCCTGCACGAACTCGCGGGCTTCCTAAATGAGGGTACACTTTGTCAGAAGTGTAGTGCGCCCCTATATTATCACAATAGCGCTCCCTGCAGCGCTTTCACTGTACGCAGATCACGAGTGAAGACTGGGAGGATGGAAGCCTTGCGTGCATTGCTCAGTTATTCCATCGAAACCACCTCATGGCGCTATATAGCGATGCGTAGAGCAGAGCATGTCATTGATTGCGAGATGCTTGACAACAGGACAGCTGGCCCTAATGAGACGCTCCGCAGGCGCGACTTGCGCAGCATAGCGCCCCCTCGCCGTCCCTCCCCAGCCGCCTGAAAAGTGCAGAAGGTCTGGTGCACAGTCTCTGGCGGAGCACGGGGGCTTCTACAGATGTCTGTGCTCTGAGACACGTCTATTTGGCCGAGCACGGACGTCCCCAGGTGTCTCCGCCTTGGAACGCGTCTCTTTGGCTGAGCACGGACGTCCCCAGGTGCCGCTTCTCTGACTGAAACACGTCTCTTAGGCTGACTACTGATGGATTTTCCCAGGTGTCTCTACTCTGGAACGCGTCTCTTTGACTGAGCACGGAGGTCCACACGTGTGTCTGCTTTGGAACGCGTCTCTGGCCGAACACGGACGTTCCGTGTCTCTGCTCTGGAACACGTCTCTTAGGCTGACTACTGATGGACTTTCCCAGGTTTCTCTGCTCTGGAACGCGTCTCTTTGACTGAGCACGGAGGTCCACACGTGTGTCTGCTTTGGAACGCGTCTCTGGCCGAACACGGACGTTCCGTGTCTCTGCTCTGGAACACGTCTCTTAGGCTGACTACTGATGGACTTTCCCAGGTTTCTCTGCTCTGGAACGCGTCTCTTTGACTGAGCACGGAGGTCCACACGTGTGTCTGCTTTGGAACGCGTCTCTGGCCGAACACGGACGTTCCGTGTCTCTGCTCTGGAACACGTCTCTTAGGCTGACTACTGATGGACTTTCCCAGGTTTCTCTGCTCTGGAACGCGTCTCTTTGGCTGAGCACGGATGTTCCAGGTGTCTCTGCTCGGGAACGCTTTTTGTGGCTAAGCACGGACTTTTCCTAGGTGTCTCTTTGGCTAAGCATGGAAGTTTCCAGGTGCCCCTGCTTCGGGGTCTTCCTGAGGCTGGCTAGAAGCAGTGTCCGATGGACTCCGTTTTAACACACCCACTCGCCCCTCTCGCATCCCAGCTCCGAGCCCTGCGGGTGTAAGACATCCTGGCATCCGCCGCTCACAGGGCGGAAGGAGCAGGCAGCAGATGGGACATAATTGCACAGCCTTCTGTAAAACTTGCCTGCGTGGGCTCATTAGTGATGCCAGAGAGTCCCCGCATCCCCCAACCCGCAGACCCCACGCTACAAATTCCTCCACGGAGGCTGAAGGCACGCGAAGTGTTTGTTCCGCTAATGGTCGACTCTTTGCACTTGAAAACAACCTGCGCGCCCCATGACGGGTCACCGAACCTGGGGGAGAGTACGTGCGCATGATTTGGTGTCCACTGACGGCCTTCGCGATAAAAAGCTGGCACGCCCGAGATCACACATGTTGTTAGCTGGCGAAGTTAGACTTCCTACAAATTGAGCCACGTGGCCATTATAATAGTGACTAGTTTATCAAAACAGGTGGATGAATGAACTACTGGATAACTCATAAATATTACTAGGAGTGAAATAGCAATTATATTTGAATTCACGAAATTCAGAAAAAAACAACTGACAATGAATATAGGCCACTTCTGTGAAACAATAGTCACATAGATCAGCGGAAACAAAAACACCCGTAAACTTTTCAGGAGGTTCAAGATGGAATTTATCTTTAAAGTGCCCCGAAATACAGCTGTGCGGCGGAAGCTAATCCTCACGGCAATACAGCACAATATAACTTTACATACAATAGAATAACACATCTATGGACTGACGTATCACGTAGGGTGAACAACTGGCAGGGGTGCAAATTCAGCACAGTAAGTGTACGTGCCTCTGTGACTTGGACTGTTCTTGCCCACGTGACTACACATCAAATCCTCTTTCCCTGCGTCTTTCTTTCTGTTCGTCGCTCCCAGGCCGAGAATGGCATGCGTGTTAACACATTTTAATTAAAACGCACATCCACCTTGGACACCCCAGAGAAGTTTGCGCACGTGCTTCAGAAGCGATTTCCCCAGAGAAGACTTTCCACCCCCAAAACCTGCACTTCTTAGAACCCGTGACCCCAGATCCACGCCACGCCCTCGGGTCTGAACATTGGAGAACCCCATCCCACCGGACCTGGTGTCAAAGACACAGGCCTGGCTTTGTGTGGCCCGGACCATACATTACGCCCCCACATCTGGCATTCAGTGCACTGCATTGACCCCCGATTGTGGCGTATCAGATTCTACATAGACCGGACCATCCATCCTGGCATTTCATAACCTACACTGCCCCCTCACCCTGGGGCATTCCAGGCGCTGCACTAACCGCCCCCACCCAAACCTTGGCATTCCAGAGACTGACATGTCCACAGACCCCGATCCTGTGTTCTAGACCACACGCTGGCGCCCATATCTGACATTCCAACCCGTGCCCTGATACCCTCACTCTGGCATTCCCAGGCCTTCCTCTCTGACCCCGACTCCCTGTGATTGGCTGACTCTTTTGAGCCCAAACCGGGGTTGGCGGTAAGTCCAGCAGGCCTGGCTCCCCTCTGCCCTCAGTCTTCTGGGAGGTACTGATCTTCGCCTTGACTGGAGGGTAACCCCGTGACCCCAGCCTCCCCAGCTAGACCTGACTTTGACCCAACATAGCGTCTCTCCTCTGATGTCATACCCTACGCGGTGACGTCACGCTCTCACCTGGAGGACGATCTTGAAGGTGGAGACCTCCACGATCCGGGTGCAGATGAGGCTGTCCGGGTCCTGGTTCTCGGAGTGGTAGACCTGCCCCATGGCGAAGACCATGGGCAGTGCCAGCAGCAGGGAGGCCAGCCAGATCACGGTGATCAGCTTCTTGGTGCGGCTGCGCGACATGATGCTCTTGGCCTTGAAGGGGTGGCAGATGGCCATGTAGCGCTCCACGCTGAGGCTGGCGATGTTCAGCGCCGTGGCGTAGGTGCAGGCGTCCCGCAGGAAGTAGTAGCCCTTGCACACGGCGTTGCCGAAGGCCCAGGGGTGGTGCACCCAGATGAAGTTATAGAGCTCGATGGGCATGCCCAGGATGAGGATGAGCAGGTCGGAGAGTGCCAGGCTGCCCAGGTGGTAGTGCACCGTGCTCTGCAGGTTCTGCAGGGAGCGCTTCCGGGCCAGGGTGTAGGCGGTGATGGAGTTGCCCGTGGTGCCCACAATGAAGAGCCCCAGGTAGACGACGGTGACCAGCACCTTGGAGTAAATGTCCGTGTTGACATCCAGGTCATCCTCCGCGTGGCTGGCCTTGGTCAGGGGGTCCCCGCTCTGGTTGGACGAGTTTAGGGCGAAGTCCTCGTCCTGGAGGGCACCCCATGCCAGTCCAGTGGGCTGCTCCGAGGTGGCATTCAGTATAAAATCCATGGCGTTGGAACAGTCCGGTGGCTGCTTCCCACCCTCTGGAGTCCCAGAAGTAGGTGGCCCCCGGTGCCAGGAAGTGGCCTCACTGGTTCGAAGATGTGCCACTTTCTTGTGGCAGCAAGTTGTGAACCGTTCTCTACTGTGACATCCGATTCTCACATTGGTGCCAAGGCATGCTGCGCTTCCTGATGACAGCTGGTATCCTCCTTCTAGTGCCAAGATTTGTAGGCATTGCCACTCTTAAGAACATGAGAATGCCCCCCGATAGAACCCCAGTCACGCTGGCAGGATAGGTCCAATCATAGTACCATCGTGTTCCACTCACGGTGCCGGGGGTGCGCCCTCATGCCGCTGGGCATTGTATACTACGTTCTCACGGTGTCTTTTCGTGGTGATTTCACTAGCGATCCCAGACGACGATCTATTTCCAGGGCCATCCAAGCCTTCTGGTGTCAGGCAGTGCCCATTCACCGTGCCAGGGTTGATCCTGTCAAACTGCGACGGGTTTTTGTCCATGGTGCGAAGTCATGACTCTTACGACTATTCAATGATGCCAGAGAAAGACCACTAATAAATGCACGAGATGTTCACCGACAGTGCCACTTAAACCCATAAATTCACAGTGCCGGGGGTGTTCACTCACGGTGCAGGGCATCCACACCTGATGCCAGGGACTGTTTGCTCATAGTACCAGGCATGGTAGACCCAGAATGGCAGAGAAGGTCCACTCACAGGAATTGTCCGCTCATTATGCCAGGCAGTCAACAGTGCCGGGATGAATTCACTTACGATGCCAGGTTACGTCCGCTCGTGATACCACGAGCGTCCACTCACAGTGCCATGCAATTAACACTGTCGGTGCCAGGGGAAGTCCACTCACGGTGCCAGGCAGAGTTAAATCACTGCTCCAGGCTGGCTTGTGTATGCCGGGTGGCACCCCTCAGATACTGGCAGTGCTCCTGGTGAACTGTTAATGCCCCATGGAAACTTGCCAGGACATAGGTTCGCAGTGATAATGAACACGCTACAAAGAAAGGCTGCGTTCCTGGAGTAGCAGGGGGTTCCGCCCCTTTGCCGGGTGGCAGTGCCAGTCTCTGCACCTTTCAGAGCCAACCGTCCCTGCAGTGCCGAGTCCTTTAGTTCCACCAGTCCATAAAGTGGCTGGCAGTGCCCGCCTCCTCCGATGTCCAGTTTCTGAACCTTACAGAGCTGGAAGGCGCTGCGCGTGAAAGTTGCCTGTCTTTAATATATCTGAGGAAAAGAGGGGGGCGAGGGAGCTGTCCTTGTCGTGTGGTGGAAACCTCTTTCAAGAAGCCGCTCCGACAGTCCCTGAATCCCACCCAGAGCATCCACTTCTCCTCCCATCCAATATCCTAGAGCCCCCATCTCGTTGATTCAACGAGACAGCGCCCCGCCTTCCCGCTACCGCCCCCCACACGCACATAAGAGCGAGCAGAGCAACACAGACCTCGCATCTCCCGACACCTCTCTCCCGTCAGCAGTCTGCGCTGGAACCACACACGCCCGCAGGACACACACATACAAACACACACAGCACCCACCTCTCAACAATTAACCCGCAGGGGCTGCCAGCCGCCTCGATGCTGCAGCAGGTCAGTGGCGTCTAGAAGAGGGTGTGCTGCGCGTGTTGTGCGGGTGTGGTGTGCAGTCAGGGCTTGGTGTGGATGTTGTGTGGTGCTTGGAATGGGCGTAAGAGGCCGCCGTGGTACGGCACAGGAGTGTGCGGCGTACTTAGCAGTACCAGTAACGTTTTACAACAAATGTACGTATATCGCTCCATACAACACGTCTAGGTTTCTAAGCGCTCTAAATAAAAGCGTTGCGTTCCTAATTGAATTGAACTCGTATGAGTGAGCAGGAATGCAGGAGGCATGGGGTCGCAGGGTGCGCCAGAGTAAATGAGGTGTTGTGGTGTCAAATTTGTGGGGTTGGTGTAGGACTTACTGACTTGTGTAGGGATTCTGTAGGAGATTGGAGAGGGGCTATGTGTTAATGGGTGTTGGACGAGTTAGTCGTGTTCATGCAAATCGTATGAGTGGACGTGTCGGGGTAGTTTCTTGGGTGTATGGGTTGGGTTGTGCTCTAAGTGTGTGGCATGGGTATGTGTTTGTGTAATGTACGTATTTGAAATTTATGAAGAAGACCCAGTGGAGCGTAAGGTGTGATGTGGATGAGTGGTATACATGCAAGGTGTAGATGTGGTTATAGCTGGTGTGTGTGAGTATGTGCGTGTGTGTATGTATGTATGTGTGTGTGAAGTTTGAGTGTTTGGAGTGCGTGCAATGGGCGGGGACACTTGTAGGGTTTGTGAATATAAGCGGTAGGTTCTTGGGGTGAAACCTATGAGTCTCACTCCAAGGTGTTGGGTTGGCCATTAAAGAGGGTGGGTGATGTTAGATTTTAGAGAGAGGATGACGGGAGACATGTAGATGTCAGGTTACGGGACGAGTTTTTAATGCTAATGTGGAGTTGGGGATTTTATTAATTTGTTTGATAAGTGGGTTTATTAATTGAATGCAGGGCATATAGGAAGATTATAGCAGCGCAGGTCAATGTATGGTCGTTTCGAAGTGGTTTTCTCTCGTGGTGTAGAAGATTTGGGGTGAATGTAGAGTGGTCAAAAGGGGTTTATAGTGCATGGAGGACTTGGGACAGTATGCAGGATATGGGTGAGCACAGTACAGAAGGTTAGGGTACAAAGTATTTACTTTAAATAAAAAGATGCCACCAGTTGGTGAATGTGTGTTGAGGTGGATATAGAAGAATTAAAGTGGGTGTTTTTTGTGTGGCCAGTGTGGGTACAGATGTTCGTTTTGGAGAGGGTGGGCAGTAGGTAGAGGGTATTGATGGGTGTTCATATTTTCAGTGTAGAGTGTGGGTGGCTAAAATGATGCTGGGTGAGATTGCCATATGCTTGTTTTTTTAGAAGCTGTGCAGTGTTTGGGCAGATTGTCTTGGTGAGAATAAAAGTTGGGAGTGTGTGTAGAATGGGTGTGAATAGGTGTACGTGGTGATGTGGGGTGGGTGTGTTATGCATGGATATTTGGTTGCAGACGTTGTAGGGTATGTGAGTGGAACATCTGGGTGCAGGTAGATGTAGATTAGTAGGAGTGAGTGCAGAAGGGTAGCAGTCATTGAAGAGGGTACAGGTGTCTGAGGAGGGTTTTGCCCGACGTATAGGATTTGAGTGGGTGTTTAGATGGTTTTTCTGGCTTAGTAGCATGTAGTGAGCATGGTGAGGTGGTCAAAGTGGTTTACAGGGGGGGGGTGCATGTAGAGGCTGAGGGTGGGGTAAAGAGTTTGTATGTCTGCAGAGTTTGTAGACTCAGGGTGGAATGAAGTGGGTGCAGACCTTGTTGGTGGATGCAGAGGTTGTGGGTAAAAGCAGATGTTGTGAGTATAGGGTGTGAGTGGTTTTGGGAGTGAGGTGGGTGCTAATGGCCTGAATGATTATAGTGGGGTACAGTTTCAAGGGTTGCAAGCGGGTATAGGGTCTAAGGTTGGTTGGAGAGAGTGCGGTTGGTCGGAGAGGGCTGAGTGGGTGTAGGAGGTGTCTATACATAGGGTGTGGTTGGGTAAAGAGTAGGCCTGGGTAGGATTTCAATTACGGTGAAGAAATCGGAGTAATTTCCTTAATTCTGTGTTACTCTTTGATGCAGAATTAGAGATAATAATGCAATTACTCCTGCTTGCGTAGTTTTGGGAAAATAATCCTACAGCTAGAGCAGATTTAGAGCGTGTGAGTGGTTACTCGTGCAACTTTTGCTCACTATTCGTGTTCTGCTGTTCTTAGTGCAAAAATGCACCCCCACGTCCAGAGCCAGACTGGGAACAGCAACCAGCCCTGGCAGATTGCTGCTCCACAGGCCCTGGGATGGGAGAGGGGGGAGTAGTGTTAGTAAACAGCACTGCTCCTGTTGTTTCACAGGGGGCCAATATTGCAGCATTGCTGCAAATCTGGCCCCCAGTGACAAAACCGGCCCCCTCAGCCAGAAAACCGGCCCCCAACCCTCTGGCCCACCGGCGAAATGCCCAGTGCCCGTTACGGCCAGTCTGGCCCTGCCCACGTCACTTTCAGACACCAGGGTGCATTTTGCATTGAGAAAATATCCACAAATGCTGGGAGTAAATTGGGAAAAATCCTACCCCAAGAGCACATTCAACAAGCACAAGTGGCTGCTCACTCTTGCTATTCATGTTCTGTTGCATTTAGCGCTACTTCTTAGTCCATTTTGAACGCGAGGGGGCATTTTTCTGCTAGGAAATAGCGCTAAACCCAGAACTACTCTTCTCCTGTAATTCTGCATAATCTCACAGAATTCTTGGATAATTCTGCATGAATATGCATCACAGAATTATGTGAGCTACACCCACTCCTAGTAAAGAATTGGTAAGTAAGTGAGTCTAAGCAAGTGGAGTTGTGAAGAGGCTGTTGGGCATTTAGACGTATTAGTCAGTGTTAAGGGTGTGGGTGGTGCAGCTTGTGTGGGTGACTTTTTAGGGCATATGGCATTGTGTAGAGGGTGTAAGTAGGTGTAGATGGTTTAGGTGGGTACAGAAATGGTGTCATAGGTGTAGATGTTTGATTAGCTATAGAATGCATTGATTGTTTAGAAGCTATGAGTAGTGTACAGAGGACATCACTAGGTGTTAAGGTTGAAGGTGGGTGTAAAATGTATGAGTGGATATAGAGATTATGGGTGAGCTAAGCAGGTTTTTGTGGAGTGTTTGGGTGGGTGAATTTCGATGTGCATGGATATAGATCATACGAGTGAGTGCAAAGGGGCTATGGTATGGGTGGGGTGGGAGTGGGTAGGTGTAGAGGGTGTGAGTGGGTGTGAGGGCATGGGTGGGTGTTTAGACTGTGGATAGGTTAAACAAATATTGATGGCTATAGAAAGTGCAGTTGGTGTAGACAGGGATAAAGGGAGTAGATGGGGATATTGGTGTGTGTAAGAGGTGTGGCTGGTTGTATAGGCAGTAGGTGGGCAGGTGTGGTGTGTCAGTGGACTAATCCATCCCCTTCAGTGATCAGTAAGTTACTTTACCTCCTTGTCACATTTTCAAACCCAGTGGTTACACTCATCCTTTCTTAGTGCTTAATTTGTAAAAAACAAAATGCCAGGGCCCTCATCAAGAGGCCAAAGCAGCATGCATTGGCCCATTACCGCTGCCAGCGCCGCTAATAACTGTACCAGCACAACAACTAGCCATCTCACTCTTAAAAATGTGACATTGCAGACTATTCCAGGCCACTAAAAGCTATAGGAATGGCTCAGGCAGCAGGTATTTGTAATTTTAAATGCATATTAAATAACTATTACTGAGCTCATTTCAAAAGTAGCAAACAGCGCCCCAAGTGGCTGACTGCCATAAGAGCCGGTGTTGACAATTAAGTGCCGGTGCTCAGCAGCGGAAACCACCAGCACCAATTAAGCACTGCCTTTCATCCTTCTCAGGTCAATAATGTTTATGTTTTTGTAATGTGCTCTATCACCCTTACTAGAATATCATGGCACTAAAACAAAAGATTCCTGACAGATACACAGAACAGCTAGAACTACAAAAAGCTACTAGATATGGGGAAATACTAGTATTTTCAGCAGCTTTCTGATCTTCAGTAATTTGGGTTCAGAATCAAGATACAGGGGCATTATATTCCGGTTAGCTGCAGCTGCGGTCAAAATGCTGTGTCACCCATAGATTTTCAGTCAGTCATAAGCTTTTATTCGATATGCAAGATATCTTGTAAGCACATAAGAAATACAATTGTTTACAATAGACACATAAAAACACAAGGTACAAGAAGCCAGTAGGAAATTCATAAAAAGATAAAAGGACATAAATTGCCCGTTAATAAATTAACTAAAAAGAGAATTAAACAGCTACTGACAATCTCTTACAACGAATAAGCCAAGACCACTTTAAAAATTTTGCAATTCCACACACTAAAGGGGGGGAAGTGTCCGTAGATAGGATACGTAGGGCTTCAAGGTAGCTGCGTGTGCCCATATTGCGACAAAGGGGTTTCAACCAGACACTCCTAGGCCTTGCATAATCCGGGCAAACAAACAAGACATGTACAATGGTCTCGGCCTTGCTTCGGCAACACGCACAGTTGGGAGAAATACGGGCCAGAGGTGACCAACTTGATACCAGTGCGCCTAGGGGGAGGCATCCAACTCTAAATTTGAAGTAAAGGGCTCGATCAAAGGGGAGAGTTATCAAGTCCAGGTAGGGTTCAAAAGCCACAGTGTCTTTAATTTGCAAAAAGGCGACAGTCGACTTGCAGTGACTAGAGTTTGTAATTAAACGCTCCGCACACCAGTTCCAGTAAAGCGCCTTGACAACTTCTTTTGGAGGGGCTGAACGTGATGACCAACAGCCTCCTAGACCGACATTCTCCAAAAGCTTTTTAGTATCTCTTAGCCACTTTATCTTAGCCCAACCCC
Source organism: Triturus cristatus (assembly GCF_964204655.1). NCBI lineage: Eukaryota > Metazoa > Chordata > Amphibia > Caudata > Salamandridae > Triturus > Triturus cristatus. Next base: position 1,654,155,790 of record NC_140590.1, on the reverse strand, counting down.
CCAAGCTCATTATTTCCCCCAGGGCATCAGCATAAGATTTTAGTTCTTCACCCCTCCAGATTCGTGTCCATAACAAAAGGGGGCGAAGCTGGGCCTGATCTTTAATATTTTTACAGCCCATGTCCAACCGGACAGGTACGGATGGAGTGCTCAAGGGCACGGAGATAAGGGATTTCAATAGCTTACTCTCCGCTAACTCTAGGGCGTTCAAACAACAATGGCCCCACAATTCTGCCCCATACAAGGCTGATGACACTACTTTAGCCTTGTAGATATCAACTACTGGGGTGAGTGATCTCCTTTGAGAGGCCCTGAACTCCCTCATTAGAGCACCTCCCACTCTCCTGTGGCTGAGAACCATTTTATCAATATGACTAGCCCAAGACATCCTATCCGTAATCCGAATACCAAGGTAATCGAATTCGGCTACTTTCTCTAGGGGGATCGAGTTTAGTGTCGGTGGGCGGCCCAGTTTCTTAGGAGGATTTAGGACTAGATATTTTGTTTTATCCACATTTATTGTTAATCCTCTTGCACCACAGAACTCCTGAAATCGCGTTAATAGTTTCTGGAGACCTTGAGGGGTCTTCGAAATCAGGAGCGTGTCGTCCGCAAAAAGCAGGGTGGGGATACGGACTCCTCCGAGACAGGGGGCGTCGGCTGGTTCTTGTTGAAGATGTTTTACCACCCCATTCACATAGAGTGAAAATAGGGTGGGTGCCAAGACACAGCCCTGTCTTACGCCCCTAGAGACTGGAATCTTCTCAGTAAGTTCACCGTTTTTACCCCAACGGACCTGAGCAAAGGTATGGGCGTGAAGGCTGATGAGAAGTGACAAGATGTAAGGGGGTAAACCCAGCTCATAAAGTACCCTCCAAAGGTCTTCCCGGGGGACTAGGTCAAAGGCAGTCTTCAGGTCTATAAAGGCCAAATAAAGACTGCCCTTGCCCAGTTCCACCACCTTCCACCCCAATAATACCAACCTAAACACCTGCTCTATTGTCCCCATTCCAACCCGAAAACCTGCCTGAAAGTCTGAAAGAATTTTGTTCTCCTCCACCCAATGGAGAATCCTTCCAAGGATAGCTTTACCAGCTATCTTTTGGGTGGAGTCGATCAGACTTATGGGTCGGTAGTTCCCCGGTGTTTCCCTGCACCCTTTTTTATGTATCGGGACCACCACCGCCCCTTTCCAGGATTCTGGTACTGCCCCTCCCATCATGATATCATTAAGTAGTGCTGATATAACCCGCGCCCATTCCGCTGGATATGCCCTCATAAGGTCCCCCGGGAGGCCGTCGGGACCCGCAGCCTTGCGTGGGGCTATCCACCCTATGACCCCCTCAATCTCTAGCGGAGTAAAGAGATCATAGGCATGAGGTTCAGTAATTCGAGTGAGGTCCATCCCCGCATTACAATCCCCATCTGGAGGGAGGTATAGGGACCCGAAATGCTTTACCCAGCTTTGAGGCGGGATGTTACAGGGTCTCACAAGTGCATCAGGGTTTTTCCGTGCACTTATAAGATGCCAAAATGCCCTTGAGTCCCTAATTTTACTGGCCTGGAGCAGGTCATCCCAATATTTGTCTTCCCACTCCCTCCTGGCTAATTTAAGGGACTTGTTATAGGCCTTCCTTGCTTCCTGTATCACAGGACGGGACTTAGCTTTAATCGCCTCAACTAGCTTAACCTTATAAACCCTACATGATTGGGTATACCAGCCATCAACGGGTTTTTTAGAGTGTTTATTACCCAATTTATTATGGTGTAAAGTAAAGACATTAGTTAAGGCTTCTGTCAGGGAGACAAAGAGCCCACTCACTCTACCCACACCTTCCGTGGGTATCCCAAGATTTAATACCGTGTGGTTTAGGTGAGATTGTATTTCTTCTACCTTCCCCTCTGATAAAACCAGTTTGGCCCATTTAATTCGCCTACCACAAGGGGAGACTTCCGAGACCTCCGGTGGTGCTGCTACCCGATTTATAGTATCCTTGCTTGAGTGTCGCCACCACTGGGCCATACTTAAAGAAAGCAGGTTGTGGTCGCTTTCAGACGAGGGGACCACCTGCAGGTCCTTTACATGGGGCCACAGACATACGTCTACTAAAAAATAATCCAACCTAGAGGTATGTCCTGGCCTATTATACGTGTGGACGCCCAACCTATCCGAGGGTGTCCTCCCATTAGCAGCCCTTAGATTGAACTCAAGGCTCAGGGAATATAACTGAAGCGCCACTTCTGACCACCTTTTAATCGGTGGGATTTCCAGAGCCGGAATCCCCCACCTGGTATCCTCCTCTTCTTGGTCGAGGGAAACGTCCGAGCCCAAGGGCTCGAACGTACAGTTCATATCACCAGCAACCAATAGACGAGACTTATATGGGGTATTGCTTAACAAAGTCTCAAGGAGAGATATTACAGGAGACTTTCTCCCTCCCACGGTTCCCCGGGCATAAACATTATAAACATTTAAAACAACTCTCCCCCTTTGGTCTATTAGGGTGATGTTTTGTATGTCAGGAGAACCTGTGGGGAATTCCATAATTGTACAATCTAGAGATGCCGCGACCCAAATAAGGAGGCCACCCGCTGGGCGCCCCCTACCTGAAGACGAAACCTGCGCAGGGGAAAAATAAGACGAAAAACCCACCCTGTGAACCGGCACACAACTCCATGTCTCTTGGAAAAGGCACAGAGAGTGCTCGTCGACCGGAGCAATAAAGTCAGGCAGAGCCAGTTTTCCTGCGATCCCTGCGACATTCCAGCTGAAAACCTTAAAGACAGGGTCCGCCGCAGCTGGGGTGTCGCAGGGCGCCGGAATGCCCCCACCTGAAGAGCTCCTCGGGAAAACATGAGGAGAGCGAGGGTCATACAAGGTGAGCATAGGGTCACCTATCCCACTTGTACGATTTCTTTTACTAAATGATAATGCTTCCACTGAGTCAGCTCGATGCCCAACTTCCAGTCAAATAGGTCCTGCTGTCCACAATTGTTTCTCCCTAGTATCCCCTAAAGCCTCATCCCGATTCAGGCCAAGGACAGGGGGACTTAAGCTTCCACCGATAAAATCAACGATTTGCCTGGGGTAAAAGAAGGAAAGATCTACCACTTTAACCCCCGGAGCCCCCATGTTGGAAATAGGGGTGCAAATCGATGGTACCACTCTTGGATCTTGGAAATTTATAATTATACAGTCCCCCTCCTGCGTTTTTTTCCCCTGTCCAACCCAGTCCACTCTACAGACACTTAGTATAATGCCATCCACACCTAGCGGGATTGGCTTATTTGCCTTTAGCCAGTGGATACACTTATTCTTAAGTGATTGATGATTTTCCAACTGGCCATCCTTTAAAGGGGGCACATTAACCATGACTGCCGCAAAGGGTTGACAGTCTGGTGGAAGGTTTACTGGGGGGATCCGTCGTTCTTGCTTACTAGAGGCCAGTGAGGGGGTAGATGTAATGGTAGGATGGGGGACGGGCCTAGGGGCTTTTTCGAGAGCTAACCTGTTAAAATTGGTGCATACCCCTAATTTTTTGGGGACTTCCATTATGCCACTAGCTTCCTGTGGCTGCTTTTGTTGGGAAGACTTAAGCTTATTTTTATCGGGCTCTATATGGATTAGGGAACCCTTTTGCTGGGGTCCTACTTTGGGACTTGGGGGAGATGTGGAAGCTAAAATTGATGGACTATTGGAAACTCCCTTATCAAAACATATTGGGTGCTTAGGGACTCGCTGAGATAAAGGCACGTTCCCATTTGCAACCAGGTCCTTAGCTTCGGTCACTCTACTTAATTGTTTAACTACTGCTTTAAGTGAATGAAAGCCGTCAAGGGTTGATTGCTCGAGTTTGTCTATCCTTTCCCCAAGGCCTTTAACTTGAATTAGCAACGGGTTCAAGAGGCTATACACCTTCTCAAAAATATTTTCTGCCGTTGCTAAGTCAGGAAGCTTTAGAGGCTTCACACTATTTTCACCAGGGTATAACTCCTCGGGAGGGTTCAAAACATCCCCAGCTATGTCCGGTTTATTCACTATAGCTTTACCCCTTGTAGTTCTCATTCCTACTCCAAAAGGCTTTCTTAAGCTTTGGTAAAGAGCGGCCTGTCTAACTGGGCAGCCCTTTTTACGTTTGCGAGCCTTCTTACTTAAGGGCCTAATCTCCTGTCTAATGATTGGAGTTTGGGGGTTTTTGGGGGACCTAACTATCTCCCCTTCTGGTAGAGCCAAGGGCGAAGTGGACGATGTTAAGAGCTCCAGATCACTGATGACATCACTTGGGGTATTAATGGACGATGACGTAGTCAATTTACCAAGGCCATCGGCCTCCACGATGACTGTGGGAAAAAGAGCAGCCAAACTTTCTAACCTACCTATATTTTGTTCAATACCAACCAACTGGGGAGAATCTATGGAAGAACTAGACACACTAGGCGAAGTAGCGGCCTGAACCTGGGTACTGGCCGTTATGGACGATGATTGAGCATCGACCCCCAGGGATGAACGTCTTGAGGGGAGGTAAACCTCAGACAGCCGCCGCTCAGACATGGCAATCTCCTTTTCAATCACCGCCGTCACCCTGGTAATAAAGCGGTCCATAGTTCCAATAATGGGGCTTGCCGCATTAGGCCCCCTTGCGCTTTCAGTCCTTAACAACTTGCCAGAACGGGTAGACATAGTTTACTGGGTACAAAACTGGGAAATGTACTCACAGTTCTTGCAGAGGAAAAGGACGTGGCCCAGCCCAGCCTCCTTCAGCCCCTGACGGCCACAGACGGCCCGCCCTTTGTCCGGGCTTCGTCCGGCGCGTCCCGCTCGCGTCCCGCGTAGCGGATGGCGCCTCCTCCTTTATGAGGGGTGGGAGGGCTAGATCGGGTGGGCGTGGAGCGAGCACAGGTGTCAGAGAGCACGGGATCCTGGGACACAGAGTCCCGCGTCGTGCTACAGCCCTCCTCGACTCCTGATAGACAATAGCGGTAACAGGCAGCCCCTTCTTGGATGACAACGAGGGAAAGCACCTCCTCAGCGGCAAGTGACACACCAGGCAAAGCGGGACCCGCGCCAGCGGGTTCCGCGAGGTTTTAAGTACAGTCCAGGTCGGGTGGGCGTGGAGCGAGCACAGGTGTCAGAGAGCACGGGATCCTGGGACACAGAGTCCCGCGTCGTGCTACAGCCCTCCTCGACTCCTGATAGACAATAGCGGTAACAGGCAGCCCCTTCTTGGATGACAACGAGGGAAAGCACCTCCTCAGCGGCAAGTGACACACCAGGCAAAGCGGGACCCGCGCCAGCGGGTTCCGCGAGGTTTTAAGTACAGTCCAGGTCGGGTGGGCGTGGAGCGAGCACAGGTGTCAGAGAGCACGGGATCCTGGGACACAGAGTCCCGCGTCGTGCTACAGCCCTCCTCGACTCCTGATAGACAATAGCGGTAACAGGCAGCCCCTTCTTGGATGACAACGAGGGAAAGCACCTCGTCAGCGGCAAGTGACACACCAGGCAAAGCGGGACCCGCGCCAGCGGGTTCCGCGAGGTTTTAAGAACAGTCCAGGTCGGGTGGGCGTGGAGCGAGCACAGGTGTCAGAGAGCATGGGATCCTGGGACACAGAGTCCCGCGTCGTGCTACAGCCCTCCTCGACTCCTGATAGACAATAGCGGTAACAGGCAGCCCCTTCTTGGATGACAACGAGGGAAAGCACCTCCTCAGCGGCAAGTGACACACCAGGCAAAGCGGGACCCGCGCCAGCGGGTTCCGCGAGGTTTTAAGTACAGTCCAGGTCGGGTGGGCGTGGAGCGAGCACAGGTGTCAGAGAGCACGGGATCCTGGGACACAGAGTCCCGCGTCGTGCTACAGCCCTCCTCGACTCCTGATAGACAATAGCGGTAACAGGCAGCCCCTTCTTGGATGACAACGAGGGAAAGCACCTCCTCAGAGGCAAGTGACACACCAGGCAAAGCGGGACCCGCGCCAGCGGGTTCTGCGAGGTTTTAAGTACAGTCCAGGTCGGGTGGGCGTGGAGCGAGCACAGGTGTCAGAGAGCACGGGATCCTGGGACACAGAGTCCCGCGTCGTGCTACAGCCCTCCTCGACTCCTGATAGACAATAGCGGTAACAGGCAGCCCCTTCTTGGATGACAGGAGGGAAAGCACCTCCTCAGCGGCAAGTGACACACCAGGCAAAGCGGGACCCGCGCCAGCGGGTTCCGCGAGGTTTTAAGTACAGTCCAGGTCGGGTGGGCGTGGAGCGAGCACAGGTGTCAGAGAGCACGGGATCCTGGGACACAGAGTCCCGCGTCGTGCTACAGCCCTCCTCGACTCCTGATAGACAATAGCGGTAACAGGCAGCCCCTTCTTGGATGACAACGAGGGAAAGCACCTCCTCAGCGGCAAGTGACACACCAGGCAAAGCGGGACCCATAGATTTTAGATGGGGCTTCTAGGTCATAAGAAAGTTAAGATTTGCAAGACTCATCCCTAGTCTTAGAAGGAGTGAGTGATATCATGTAAAATATTGGGATAGTTGTGAACTGTTGGGAGAGTGGAAGGCTTTATGGACCCGACAGAGTGATTTAAAGAGCACGCTCTCCCTCACCTGCAGCCTGGCTTGGAAACTAAGGACCACAGATATATGTTCCCTACAATTGGTGGCCCCACCCAGCCTGGCTGCATAATTCTGGATCAACTGCAGTTTACTGAACAGACAGGCGGTTAAACCCTAGTAATGGCATTGCAATAATTAAGCAAGAGGACAGAAAGGACGCAAGGGCATTCAGAATTTGGATCTTACCGGCCAGACCGAAAAAATAAAGCATACACCCTAGGGTGCGGAGTTGGAAAGGACAAGATTTCACCACTGATACAGGAGCAGCCAATGTTCGCGCCAAGCCTATTTTTATTCCTAGATTTTTCAGCACTTTCACTGGGGCAAGTGTTGGGCCCACTGAATAAGACCAGAAATAAAAATGTAGAATTTCCATAGGTTTAGGTGAACATAAAATCTCAGTCTTATTTCCATTCCATTCCATCCACCTCTGAACATGCAAGAGGCATTCATGCAATTTGGCTGTCGCAGTCAGAGGGTCATCTTCTAATTTACGGATTAAAGTATCCTTTGCCAATAGGAAGCAGTTAAAACCAAGAGGCTCAATAAGGAGGGCCAATAGATAACATATAGATGAAAAAGAATTGAGAAGAAGATGGAACATTTCAGAGGAACCAAAAGATGCTTGGGCCTTCCTGAAGGATCTCAGGGATAAAGAGCTTGCCACACATCGTAAGGCTTGGGTGGCGATGTCCAGTTCTAAAAGTGTCTTCAGAAGGATGCGGTGGTTGACAGTGTCAAAGGCCTCTGTGTGATCAAAAAAGAATAAGGTAGTAGGAATGCTAACATCTGCAGCCTGTAGCAGATAATTGAGCACCGAAACTATGGACCAGGGGCAATGCCAGGTGATGGCGGGCCTGAAGACTGGTGCAGGCGGCATCGACCGGCTGAAGGCAGCTACCATGTTTTTGAATTTTGATGTTTGGCTGGTAGGGGTGTTATGGGGTCACCTATGTGGGTGCCAGGAACAGCCTGTCTGATTAAAAATGGGGGCAGAGCCCCACTCACCGCTGTCTGTTTTTTTGCTTGGCTGCCCCTGGTGACCACCTACGTGCCTGCACCTTGGATCTTCCTTCCTTTGGACCCAGCAAGGATTTTACTCTTTTAACAGCCACCCATTCCTGTAGACAGCCTCTTTCAGTGGTGCTGTTCTGGCAGGGAAGGAGTCATGTTTGGACACAAAGCAGGTCGACAATCTTGGCGTCAGGAACAGAAGTGCAGGCAAATTCAAGATGAAATTGGAAGCATTTCAATCAAACCCGGGGCTGGGGTACTGCAGTATATATAGAGAAGGGCTTGGGATGCCTGCTATAGCTATTGTCCATAGCCTCCCACTGTACTCCATTACATGGCTCTGGGGATGTCGGGGTATGGTGACTGTGCAGGAGACTAGGGTATGGCCTGGGGTTGTCCAGACTCATCTCCCATTGGGTGTCAGGGGGCATCCCTTCTTCGGGTAGGCTCTGGCTTGGTTGGATTTTGGGGTCCAGATTTTATGATGGCAAATGCTGCCTCTATCTTGAAGGGCAGGTGAGTTCCCCTTGTGATGTGCATTTTGTTGGGGGGTTCACAGCCCCTGAGCAAATTGGAATAGTCAATGCCATAGGTGCCTGGAGATGGCCAATCTTGACCACTTCAAGAGATATTGTTAGGATAATCCATGCAGTAGTTATCCTAAAATGAAATGATGTACATGTATTAAATAATATTCAAGAATGCTGAGAAATGTTCAAATATCGTGTTTATGAATTGTAATAAATACGGCCTGAGAATTTTTATATATTTTCTAACGCAAAAATGTCATTAGCTTGTCCCTGTTATCCTAGAAGGAAGCTCCCAACCTTGCATGAGGGAGGGTCAGACGCTTTGGTGGGTAGATTTGTATAGGTAACTGTATGGCCCCTCACCTGCAGTAAGATCAGTGCTGTTGCCTGCTCAGAAGTACTTCAGAGAGGGATGTAGCCATCCTTTACTGATCACAAAATTAGAAAGTTGTTACTTCCTATTAGCTTACTGAGGAATGTCAGTTGTGAAATGGGTCTAAAGTTTGATAAGTCTTCAGGATTCAAAGAGGGTTTCTTCAGAAGGGGAGATACCTACACTTTTTAAAGGTATCTGAGACATACCCTTCTCTAAAAGAAGAGTTAATAATGGCTTTTGGTCAGCTGGTTTCATGCATATGATAATTCTTGTGCACGGCCACTGGGACAGAGTCCAAGAAGACCCTGAAGGTTTACTTTTTGCAACCAGGGAGCCAAAATCGTTGTCAGCCAGAGGAGAAAAAGTCAAGAAGGTAGGATGATCCTGGCAAGGAAATAACTATCTGTGAGGAGTTAAGAAGATACATCAAGGGAGAGCTGGATATGGTCAATTTTATCTATGAAGAAATTTGCAATCAAATTGCATTTTGAGTTTGAATGTATAGTCTGCTCCCGAGGCGATGGCTCCCGGGGGCTTCTATTGATAGAGAAAACTGCTTTAGCAGGGTCAGTAAAATCAGAGATTTTCTTGGAATAAATGCGGACTGAGCCTTCTGAATAGCTTGTTTGTTGATGTGATTACATTTTTTTCCATTTTTGCCTTGGTGTTAGGGCTATAATCCTACCACTAGTGGCATTCAGTCACACTCAGCGTCAATTTAAGAGCTGCCAGCTCAGATGTGTACCAGCTGTTATCAGGGAACTTTGTCTTAGTTATTTGCATGGCGGGGGCTGGACCGTCTGCTGAAGACTGCAGTACAGGATAGCACTTTTTCACCTGGGCCAAGGTGGAACAAGCAACAATCAATTTACGTGAGCCAGATGAAGATAAGGTATTGCATAATTCCTCACCTGACACCATTTTCCAAGTCCTCCCACCAATTGAGTGGAGGGATGTTTTAGAATTACCTTAACATCTGGCAAAATCAAGGGGAAAGCAGGAATACCTAGATGATCAGCCCAAGGAAACTGGTGAGGCAAGTATGCCTGACAGCTCGGAGAGTCTAAACAAATAATATCAAGTGGAAGACCCCAATCATGGGTGGAAAAGAACGGATAAGATCAACAAAGTGTCAACAAATCCAAATAATTTTGTTGTCAGAGCTAAGGAGCATTGATCAATGCAAATATTTAAACCCCCCATGAGAACCAAATGTGAGTTACGGCTGGTTGCTTGGTCTAGGGCTGATGCCAAAGAATGATATGCAAATGCTGAGGTAGACAGTGAATGATTGCCTAAAACGCAGGACCAAATGATACCCTCATGTGATTTCTCAACAGATGTCTAGCGTTAAATCACAAATTAGCCATAAAATCAAGGCGAAAGCCAACAATCAAATCTTTTAAAGAATTTGCATTCAGCAGTACAGAACAAGTATGTAGTAATAAGATTGTGTGTCTATAGAGAATGGGTGGGGTAAGTGGGTACCAGTGGTAGTAAAGTGTAGGAATGCGTGCCAAGGCAGAGGGCTAGATTAGAAGACTGTGACCCAGTTTTTGATGGTGGTAGTTGGTGTAGAATGGGATATTGGTGTGTGCTGAGCATGTAGGGGGATGTAGATGACGAGGACAGGAATAAAGGGTTGGCTGGGTATAGAGGCAGTGGACGGATGCATATTCAGTGGTTGATTGTATATGGCATCAAGGTTTGTAGGGCAAGTGGGTGAATGTAGAGGCTGTGGCGAGCAGTTTGCAAGTGTATAGTCTGTGCCTTAATAACTAGGGTATCAGTGTTTGTAGAGCATGTGGATGTTTGCAGAGGGTGTGTCTGGTGTATAAGCAGTGGGTGGCTGTGCAGTCATTGTATTAGTGTATAGGGTATTCATCAGCTGCGGTCCGAGCAGGTAACAGCGGTGGGGCCGTGGGGCCGGGTAACGGAGGATTTCAAGGGACGATGCTGAGGGAAAATCAATTAATTATTTAATTTTCCCTCGGCATCGTCCCTCGAAATTCCCCTTTACCCGGCCCCACAGCCCCACAGCCCCACCGCTGTTACCTGAACGGACTGCGGCTGGTATTCATGTTTGTAAAATATGTGAGTGTGTGCAGAGGGTGAGTCTGGTGTATAAGCAACAGGTGGCTGTGCAGTCATTGTATGAGTGTATAGGGTATTGGTGTTTGTAAAGTGTGTGAGGGTGTAGAGGGTGTGTCTGGTGTATAAGCAACAGGTGGCTGTGCAGTCATTGTAAGAGTGTATAGGGGATTGGGGTTTGTAAATTGGGTGTGCGGTGTATAAGCAGTGTGTGGCTGTGCAGTCATTGTATGATTGTGTGGGGTATTGGTGTTCGTAAAGTGTGTGAGTGTGTAGAGGGTGCGGCTGGGTGTATAGGCAGTGGGCAGGTGTATATGCAGTGTCTGAGTTTATAGGGTATCAGTGTTTTTGCAGAGAGTGTGAGTGTGTATGGAGGTGTGGCTTTATTGTATAGGTAGAGGGCTTGTGTGCAGCCAGTGTCTGAGTGTATAAGGTATCAGTGTTTGTAGAGCATGTGGGTATTTGTAGTGGGTGTCCAGGCAGTGAGCACTTATATAGTCAGTGAGTGAGTGTATGAGGTATTGGTGTTTGTAGAGAGTATTGGGTGTATGTAGGGGGTATATTTTGAGCATTAGCAGTCAGTGGGAGTAAAGTCATTGTATAAGTGTATAGTGTATAATGCTTGTAGTGTGTGTGTGTTGGCTAACTTGCTAGGCAGTGGGCAGGTGATTAGCTAGCATCTGAGTGTATATGGTATCAGTATTTGTAGAACATGATGTATGTTTGTAGCGGGTGTGGCTGGGTGTATAAGCCATGGGCAGTTGTATAGCCAGCACCTGAGTGTATAGGCTATGAGGTGTTTGCAGAGCGCGAGGGGATCTAGGCATTGGGAGGGTGTATAGTCAGTGTTAAGTGTATATGGTATCGCAGTTTGTAGAGTGTGAGTGTGTGTAGAGAACATGGTTGGCTGTCTAGGCATTGGGTGTGAATACAGTCAGTGTTGAGTGTATAGGGTATTTGTATAGGGCATCTGAGAGTGTGTGTAGAGGGTGTGACTGGTGTATCAGCAATGGGTGGCTGTGCAATCATTACATGATTGTTTAGGGTATTAGGGTTTGCAAAGTGTATGCAGAAGGTGTGCCTGGTGTATAAGCAATGGGTGGCTGTGCAGTCATTGCACGAGTGTATAGGGTATTAGTGTTTGCAAAGTGTGTGCAGAGGGTGTGCCTGGTGTATAAGCAATGGGTGGCTGTGCAGTCATTGTATTAGTGTGTAAGGTATTCGTGTTTTCAAAGGTTGTGAGTGTCTGTAGAGGGTGTGGCTGAGAGTATAGGTTGTGGGCAGTGAATATGCAGTGTCTGGGTTTATAGGGTATTGGTGTTTGTAGAGAGTGGGATTGTGTAAGAGGGTGTGGCTTCAATGTATAGGCAGAGAGCTTGTGTACAGTCAGTGTCTGAGTGTATAAGGTATCAGTGTTTGTATAGCATGTGGGTATTTGTAGTGAGTGTCCAGGCAGTGAGTGCTTATATAGTCAGTGGGTGAGTGTCTGCGGTATCGGTGTTTGTAAAGAGTATTGGGTGTGTGTAGAAGGTGTGTTTTGAGCATAAGCAGTGAGTGGGAGTATAGTCATTGTGTAAGTGTATAGGGTATCGTGTTTGTAGAGAGTGTGTAGAGGATGTGGCTGGCTGGGTAGGCAGTGGGCGGGTGTATAGCTAGCATCTGTGTGTATATGGTAATACTATTTGTAGAACATGTTGTATGTACGTAGAGAGTGTGGCTGGGTGTATTAGCCGTGGGCAGTTGTATAGCCAGCACCCGAGTGTATAGGCTATGAGGTGTTTGCAAAGCGCGAATGGATCTAGGCATTGGGAAGGTCTACAGTTAATGTTGAGTGTATACGGTGTCACTGTTTGTAGAGTGTGTGAGGATGTGTAGAGAATATGGTTGGCTGTCTAGGCATTGGGAGGGTATGCAATCAGTTTTGAGTGTATAGGGTATTTGTTTGTAGAACATCTGTGAGTGTGTGTAGAGGGTGTGGCTGGTGTATAAGCAATGGGTGGCTTTGCAGTCATTTCATGAGTGTATAGGGTATTAGTGTTTACAAAGTGTGTGCAGAGGGTGTGCCTATTGTATAAGCAGTTGGTGGCTGTGCAGTCATTGTATGAGTGTGTAAGGTATTGGTGTTTGTAAAGTGTGTGAGTGTGTGTAGAAGCTGTCGCTGAGTGCTTAGACAGTGGGCAGGTGCATATGCAGTGTCTGAGTTTATTGGGTATTGATGTTTGTAGAGAGTGTGAGTGTGCATGAGGGTGTGGCTTCAATGTATAGGCAGATGGCTGGTGTACAGTTAGTGTCTAAGTGTATTAGGTATCAGTGTTTATAGAGCGTGTGGGTATTTGTAGTGGGTGTCCAGGTAGTGAGCGCTAATATAGTCAATGGATGAATGTATGGGATATTGGTGTTTGTAGAGCATTTTGGGAGTGTGTAGAGGGTGTGTTTTGAGCATAAGCAGTGAGCTTGAGTACAGTCGTTGTATAAGCATATAGGGTATCAGTGTTTGTAGAGTGTGTGAGTGTGCGTAGAGCATGTGACTGACCGGCTAGGCAGTGGGCCGGTGCATAGCCTGCATCCGAGTGTAAAGGGTATGAGGAGTGTGAGTGAATCTAGGCAGTGGGAAGGTTTACAGTCAGTGTCTGAGTGTATAGGGTATCTGTTTGTTTGAAGAGCATCTGAGTGTGTGTAGAGGGTATGGCTGGGTGGCTGGGTGTAGAGGCACGGAGCGGGTGTATAGCCAGTATCTGAGTGTATAGGGTATGAGGTGTTTGCAGAGCGTGTGGGGGGGGTCTAGAGCGTGTCCATGGGTCAGGTATGTGAGGCATAAGGGCTGGTGGAGTCAGAATGGGAGGACGGCAGGTATTGTCACAGCAGAGAGACTGCTTTAACAGAACAAGGAGCCTGTATATCTGTTAGACCTGGCACCATTGACGTGAGTCTCCCTTCCAGTTTTTGCTGTTATCTCCTCTGTTTGTAATAAGTTTTGATGGTTTTAGATGCTTTGGGCACTGTGCCACTGCTATTCAGTGCCACATTGCAAGTGCTACCTATTGTAAAATTGTTGTAATGGATTAGTGACTCCATGATTGGCTTATTTAATTTACTTGTCAGACCCTAGTACAGTGCACTATGTGTGCCCAGGGCATGTAGATCAAATGCTGCTAGTGGGCTTGCAGCACTGATTGTGCCATCCCCAGAAGCAGCTTGTAAAGTGTGTCTAAGGCCTGCCATTTCAGAGCCTGTGTGCAGTCTAGTACTGCCATGTCAACTTGGTAAGTGCACCCACTTACCAGTCCCTAAACCTTCCCTTTTCTACATGTTAACCACCCCTAAGGTAGGCCCAAGGGCAGGGTGCATTGTAAGCAAAAGGTAGGACATGCCCTGGTGTGTGTGGCATGTCCTGATAGTGAATTACAGCCAATTTTGTTTTCACTATTGCAAGGCTACCTGCTCCATAGGGCAGAATGGGCAGTTTGATTATAACATTTTATAATCCTAACTATCCCAGGGAACATTGTGGTAAAACAAATTTAGTATGCCTAAACTCAGAATGTTAAAATGCATCTTTTAGTGAAGATGTTTTTTATGTTCTGTGTTTGAAAATACCACTTTTAGAAAGTAGGTATTTTCTTACCTAACCATCCAGCCTGCCTCTGCTAGGTTGTGTATTGCATGTCTGGTTGTGACAGGAGGGGTTGGGCTCCAGCAGTCTGATGAGTCAAGGCTGGGCTGAATAGGACCCTGGCTGCATAGAGAGTGGGGGCGGAGATTTCCTTTCACTCCCCTGAGTCCTCATAGAATAGAGAGTAGCGGGTGGAGATTTCCTTTCAGTTACCTGGGCCAGGTCTGCTTTCAACAATGCTGTCTCCACCTCCTCCCAGGAAGCTGCACAAAACTGGTTTTGGCTAGGCACAGGCACCCTCTGCCTTCAGAGGACAAAGGATTTACTAGTATAAATATTGGGGCCCAGAGCCCAAGACTTTAGATCACTTCTGGGAATCAAGACGAACCTTTGCCAAGGAGAGGAACCATAAGAAGCTGACGGAGTTGACTGCCCCTGTGCCAGTGTGCTATTTTCTGGGGTTGGCCTGCAGTGGTTACTTATTTGCCAAGGAAAGAAGAAGTAACTTTTATTGAACTTTCATCATCTTGCAGGCAAATCTCCAAGGGCTTGAATTGTGCTTGCCTCCTGCTGAAGTCTCAGGGATACAACACTTCACTACCAGCTCCCCCCTGAATTTCCTTGCTGGGAATTCTGTCGGCAGGAGCCTGCATATTGTCGGGAGCGGGAAGCGTGACTCAACGAGAAGAAGCATGTAGCATCTGCAGCTGTTGCCGCAGCATCATCGGAGAAGCGTGTCGCCACCGCAAGGGTCGCCGTCGCATCATCGGAGAAGTGTGACTCCGTCGCAGCTGTTTGTCGTCGCATTACCGGAGAAGCGTGTCGCCACCACAAGGGTCGCCATCGCATCACCGGAGAAGCGTATCGCAGGGCCTGTTGCAGCTCAGAAGTTCCAGAGTCGCCGCACGGCTGTCGGGTGTGCATGCATCGCCTTCACGTCGTCACATCGCATCAAAGACGCCATCTTGTCACATCGCACCGGATCATCGCATTTAGGCACCATCTTGTCGCATCCCAACCGGAACGCAACACGAGATCGACGCATCACCTCCTCTCCGGTAAGGAACAGATGCATCACCCACATTGCGCAAGCACTGAGGAAGAGACGCATTGCCTCCCCTGAAGCAAGGAACAAACGCATGGCTCTCCCTGCGAACCTTTTGTTTATCTTGCGTGACGTATCCAAAGGTACTTTGTGAGAAACGTGTCGCATTTACCATCATCTTTGAACTAAGCTATTTCTACCATTTAAAAGTCATTTTTTTAATACTGTATTGTGGATTTTTGTCGTTTGGGTCGTGTATTAAGTCTATATAAAGAATACTTGTTTTTATAAAACATGTGTGGTGTCCATCTGTAGTGTTCTCACTGTATTACTGTAGGTGTTAACAAATGCTTTACACACTGCCTCTGAGATAAGCCTTCCTGCTCGTGCCAAGCTATCACAGGGTTGAGCAGGGGTTATTTAGGAGTGTAGCCCACTTCCCCTGACTAGAAGCAAGGGTCCCTATTTGGACAAAGGTGCAAACAATTGCCAACTAGAGAACCCAGTTCTAACAATAACCCATTCACGAAAAGCACACACCGAGCACGCCACAGCTCGCGCTTTTTCACAGTTCTACTGATGTCATTCATGAAGAATGGCAGAGAGAGGGCAGCAGAGTACATCTTTGGCTTATGCTGAAGAGCAAATCTTGGCTCATAAATCATAATAAAAGAAAACTGTTAGAGTGCGTTAGAACCAGCAGACTGCATTTTGCACAAGTTCATTTGGATTGAAGCACACGCACCGCTGAATGTATCGTCCCTGTGCCGTAGAGGTATCACACGCGACTTGCCAAAAAAAAGCTATCACAGGAGGACACTGTAAGCAGCGTTACTGAACTTTAGCCTAAACAATGAAGAGGATTTAAATTCTAACCGAATAATAAAAATGACAGTTTCATTGTCAATCGCAGACTCAGAGCTTCCTCATTCTTCCATTACTAACCAACTAATAACACATCTCATGAGGTAATGTCGAATCCTCAAACGCTGGATGCACACACTCTTGCAGCAGTGGTGTAATGAAGCTTGAGGGGGCCACCTGCAAGGTATGTGGAGAGGCCACCTCTGGACTCAATCAGGAGCTCTCTGGCCGAAGTCCTGTGCTGAGGGGGCCCCTTGGAGCTTGCACCCCCACCCCTGCACTGCAGGGGCTGCGGGTGCCTGGTTACGCCCCTGTCTTGCAGCAGGAGAGTTACCCACTTATCTGTCTTACTGAAAAATAAGACAAATCTGCAAATGATCAGTGGGTGTATTTGCCCCCCCACCCCCAGCACGTTCTGCGAGAGAATGCAACACGATGTGTGAGGGACACTGTAACGAGGCCAAGGTCTCAACCCCAGAGCTGGACACTATTATGAAAGACCCAGGGATCAGAAAACCTTGGGGCATGCAGGTTGGGGCAGTAATTCTGAGGGGAGGACCAGTGCCTAATTTGTAAAAAAAAAAAGAAGTGCCAGGACCCTTGTGTGCCCACTGCATCACCCAATGACGCTATCAGGGCTGCGAATGACAGCACCAATACAACTACAAAAGCACCATATTACCATAAGTGTGAAAATTCAGACTACTCCAGGTCCCCAAAGCTATAATAATGGCTTGGGCGGCAAGTAGCAGTCATTTTTAATGCATATTAATTTAATAAAGAACTGCACATGAAACAGAGCCACCATGTGGCAGACTGTCATAAGTGCTGGTGTTAACAATTAAGTGCCTGTGCTGAGCACCAGAAACCACAGGCTCAAATTAAGCACTGGAGGATTCATGAGCAGACTGGCTCTCTGCGCCTAGATACCCTCCCAACTAGAGCAGAATGTGGGCCCATCAGCTCCTGGGCTGCAAGTGAGTGTGGAATGTTTGACAATCTCCGCCCCTTAAGATTATTACATAGTTTCATATGATACTCGTGATGATGTGATGGTGATGAAATGATGGCTCTTCTCTTCTTGTTATAGCCCATGTACAGGTTTCTCACTGTTTCTGCTACTTCAGCTAGTGCCAAGACTCCTCTTTTGGTATTCGAGCGCTTTAAAAGAACACCTAACATAACAAAATGACATACTAATGCAGTCCCAACTTACTTCAGTAGCCACAGGCATCCCACCTTTTTAGGTATGTATGGGACAAAGATAGCTGTTGTAGACATCCATGGGTATTTGGAAGAGGTCGGTGAGCCAACAAATTAACAGGGAGAGCCGAGCCAGGTTAAAGATATATGACCCCATGCACAAGCCAAGCCCCGAAAAGAGTTGGTATTCAAATCATGCAACTTAAAAGAAAAATTTGATAAAGTCTCTTCAAAATTCCAAAAGTTTGCTTCTTTAACACTGGAAGTGTTTCACCTTAGTACCTCAGATTATATCACTGCATTGAGTGGCATTTATTAAAAATGATAATTTTTAAATATGGGCTTAGACGCATTCCTACCTCATGGCTAGATGGCAATGTCATTGCTGGATTGAGAGAAACTTACTTGTCATGTGTACCTAACATGTGGGCTAAATTCTTAAAAGAATTGGAGCAACATTATAGTCTAGTAAATCAAACACAAGAGGTGTTGGTGCTGCGCACATCCTTACCACGCGTATTTGAATGTGTTCTCATATCTGATCATTAAAAACAGGAAGTTGCAGACAAAACGTGTGCTGCTCCTAGGGGGAGAAGGGGCGGACAAAAAAAGAGGGGAGAACCGGGGGGACACGTCTGTAATGGTAGACGTGGTAGGTGCTAAAGGGAGCAAGAGAGATAATGCTCGTCTGGGGATAGCTCCAATTAGGAGCAAGGGACCTCACACACCCGAAGGGTGTCATACTTCATCATAGGGCAGCTCCTCGCTGGGCCGGTGCTGCAATTCCCAATGGGCCCCGCGAGGGGGCTCTTTGCTGGAAGACTTCTCAGTTTTGCCGTCGTAAAGCTAATTGATATTATGTGAGGGCGAACCTATGCGAAGGGAGACGATGTGGGAATGTACAAGTGTGATTTAAAAATGGCTCCTAGATAATCCAAGGGGAATTTATTCATGGAGTGTCTGGGCCATGGATAAAAATGGACTGAAAAAGTAGTGAACTGAGAGGGGAAATTAGACCTGTGCCAGTTCTAATGAGCTGTGCAAAAGGGTCAACATGTATCTTGTCTATCAAAAAGTCCAACTGGAACTCAACAATTCATCAGGACCTATGAACCTCGTCTACCCTCACAGAAAATATTATCGGATGGAGGTCAACGTGCCCTTATGTCAGGATGCTATTGTGGTCAACTTTTGTCTAGAACTTCTGATTGGGGCCCGCTTGCTGGACCTATCAAGCCCCCTGTCCCTCCCTGCGAGATTTTACATTAAAAAAAGGAGAAATAAAAAATTTGCTTGGGACCAGGGCCGGACTGGCTGTAGAGGTTACCGGGTGTTTCCCCCCAGTGGGCCGCTAGGGTGGGGACCATTTTTAATACCAGGGGCCAGTTTTGCAGCACAGCTGCAATATCGCCCCCTGCAACAAAAGCAGCACACTGCTTTCCATTAGCACCCCTCCTCCCCCACACCCCCTGTTTCAGTTCCCAGTCCGGCCATGCTTGGGACAAGACAATATGGTCAAGTGGGGAAGCTGGGATTGACCCCAGGTTTTCTGGTTTCACATTATGCAACTCTGCCAGTAGATAGATCTCTCACTCTCTCCTATTAAAGATCTAAGGTTTATGTTTTGTTTTCAGCTCGACGTATGAGGCTAGAATATGGATGTCAGGCTAAAGTCACATGAAAGCTCAGCATGTATTGGGCTTGAGTGTCCAAGATGACCTCGAGTTGAGCCAGAGGCAAGCATCTGGCTCGAACCTGACTAGAGCCTTCCGTGGCTTGTCCACATCTAGTATCCAAGAAATTCTGGGGTATTATTCCAGGAGAATCCTAACTTTACTGCTACTAAATGCCTTTTGTGAATACCAAAAGGCGTAAAGTTAGGATTTTGTCTCAGATTACTTTTCTGAAACGGGCCCAACATTTTTATGTTTCATTCTGTTCTGCAGCCACTGGGTCCTTCGGTTGTCTTCTTTTCTATTATTCATTTAATTTTCCTCCATCCCATGCTCTTTTAATGTCTTTGTCAGTCAACATTTTTATTACTCAGAATAATTAAAATCATCAACAATTTACATAATCATATCCCATGCATTAGCCACAAAAAGCAATCCATTAAAATAATAAATCAGCCTAGCACAGTACTGAAACTAAAAGCGTGAAATATATAAGCACACTGGCAGTGTGAAGCAAAACAGTTTTATCATGTGGTCATTTTGTTAACACAAGCACAAGTAAAATCAATAAACCTTTCAAAGCATACAGTCATTCTCGCATCTAAACTGGTAAATGCGTACATGGTCGCTGAAAGACAAGTGCCTTTTGCAAAGTCATTAAACAGCTATTTTAGGTACCTCTTTCTAGCCAAGGTACAATAATTGGAAGCAAAATGTACTAGCATTTTCTAATTAATCTTTCACATCTGCAAATGCCAGTAATTAAATTGCAACTCTTCCAACCCGATCTGAATTCAGATAAATGCATGACTTTTCCCCATATAATACATGGAATTCTGCAATCCCTGTATAAAAATGCGTCTCTAACTTCTGTATAATCCACAACTAGTGACTCACCCAGTTGTCGATTATGAAGAAATGATGTCAGAACTCAACTATAATTACTTATTATAATTGAGATCTGACATCACAATGCCTTCTGCCAGAGCCAGCAGCCAAGAGAAAAGGCAGTTCAGGTCACAGAGCATAATTAAAGCAGCTGTTTAAAAAAAGTTGCTTTTCTTTCTTCTGCTCTGTTTTTTCTAGTGGACATTGACAAGAGGAAAGGAGATATTTATGCCAACATGTTTATTTTTTTCACTCCTTGGGTAAGTATAGAAAAGTTAGACTCTTTCTACATGTTTCTACACATTTCAAGCGACTGACCTTTTTTTCAATGGACTTGTCTTATATTAAACAGATTCCAACATCGTTTTGCAACAAATATCTAAAAGCGAATTTGATTTTTTTAAATTTTGCATTATAGTCTCTTTTTATTCTTCGTGTTTGCAAACATGCTCTCTCGTTCATATGAAAGAGCTATGAGCCAAGAATGTAAGTGGTTTGTGGGAATGGTGATGGTGTGACCATATATTATAAAGAATACAGTACCCCATGCTGTATTAGGATATTGCAAGTCACCTCCGAGTTCCATAACCTTTAAACGAACTAGGCCTTTGGCCTCGTGCCTCTATATGGCCATGGAACTCTTCTCAGACATGCAATATCCTTATAATATATGGCAGGGGGTACTTTAGCTCATATATAATCTTGACATAGGATGCATGAAATTAACATGGAGAGAACCCAAATGATAACTATCTTTTATATACATCATGTCCTTGCTGGTGCTAAAATCATTTTAGTCCAATTACCATGAATTGTATGAAATCTGTTTTTTCACCACTAACGTAAACATTTTAGAGTCATATATAGCATCCCATACTTTTGTCACTGCAACTTGGACAAGGAAAGGGATACAAATTAAATGCATGCATTAGCACCTAGGATCTTACAGCGAATATGGGAACAAATCTGAGCCCTTAAAGACCATTTAGGATAATACTGCGGGCAAATAAAAAAAGCCCCATCAACTGCACATTTTGTCATTTTGCATTTAAATTTAAGCTTAATCACCTTAAACCAAGAATCACTAACTTTAACATGGTCTTTAGGTATGCCTGATGCAATTTACAATTTCCATTTTCCTCTAACCATGACCCTCAATAATAACACCTAGTTCCCGATCTACATCCATCTCTCCCATTCACTAGTATCCCTTTTGCTCATTCTCAGCAAAAGATGATGTTTGCAGATTTTTGTGTGGTTAATTATGATTAAATCCATGAAGAGCAGTAAATGATCTTTGAAGTGGGATCCATTCTAACTGTGTCCTCTGCATATTGCAAAATGTTTATCTAGAAAAGGCCCAGTTTGGGAGGAAATTATGCCAGCTCTGAAAGTCCCTGACCCGTTACTCTGCAGTGCTTAATTTGTGAAATTATAAGTGCTGGGGCCCAATCATTTTGGCAGGAGCTGCTAATTATTAAAGTTGTGGCTGTATGTCTTGTCTCCACTTCATGCCTCTTTCATCCACCATCAAACACTCCCTGCCCCTTTATCTCACTCTTGCATGTTCTTTATCATGCCTGCTTTCTCCCTTTATCACTGTTTTTCTCTTCCTCCCTTTATACTTTTCTCTCTCTCTTGTTCTGGGTCAGAGTTTAATGATGGAAGAATATGTTTCAGGTCCCCAAACATAGAGTGCTGGTGGGCCCCACCTGCAGTCCCATCTCAAATTAAGCACTGCCCATACTGTATATTGACTGCACAACAGGGTTGGCAAGATGCAACCTTGTTTAAGGCCACTAATATATTAACTTTACATGCAAGAAGATTTTTCAAACTTAACTTATTCTTCCATGGGGTTTAAGAAAAGAGAATACCCAGATCCTAACAAGGGTGCTTCTCTCCTCCGGCTGCATTGGGATTTGAAACTTATGTCCCTGTCTACTACATTGAAAGCAGATTAATAATCAAAGAAGCCATGCATATTCATTTGAATTGTTGACATATACTGCTTCATAAATCAATATAGAGCGGGTCATAATATCAACCGTGTCACCGGCTCATAGGAAATCATGTTTGATGTGGAGGGATTTGTTTGTTCAATGCAATTCAATCCTAGGTCTTTAAATACTAGATATGAATCATTTTACCATGTTTGTCTAGGGGGCTATTAAATGATAGGGCGTTGAAAGGGAGTAATCTCAATCTTCTTTCTAATAAAGTGAGAGCAAGATGACCCTTGAGAAGACTGGGGGCAGAGCTGCCAAGTTTCCCAGGTTCATGTATGATCATGCATCTCCATCCCAGGTTTTTTCCTTTGTATTCTGGGACTTGTAGTCATGTTGTTATAATGGAATAAACAAGGCTACTAGTTTCCATGTGAGGAGCCAAAAAAAATCTGAATTCTCAGTAAATAGTCTATTAGGAGTGTCTCTATGACCTAATGCACCATCAACTATTATTCTATTGATTGTGTCAAGAATATCTGCTGAGGTACATGGGCATTCAATTTTGTCATCAAAGCCTAACGGTGCACGAGCTTCTTGACAATTAGAATCTACTAATGAGAGGATTTATACTCTAACTAATCACGTTCCAAAATGAAGTTTGCCCTCTTACCAATACTTTTCCCTCACATTTTAGGAATGAATTTCTAAAACTCCCATAAATGGCTTGGTTTACAAATCTCAGGAAATTGTATCCATTTTCTATCCAGTTGGGTCTGTTTATGTTTCATCAAGCAATATTTTATACCCTCTCTTTAAATGAGGTACTGCCAGTGCTTAATTTTAGCCAGTGGGGCCCACAAACCCGTATTATTGGGGACCAGCACTTATTGTTCCACATCTGATATTTTTTTAGCACAAGAGTGGGAAAAACATACAGATCGAAATGACAGAGGAAGAGAAAGACTGCAAAATCATTATAAAGGTAGAAAGTACGGAGTTGCAAGAGTTAAATAAAGGGGCACCGAGTGTCTGGTAGAAGATTTAAAGGGGCCTGAGGTAGTTTTAAGACTACCAGCCTTAATATTAGGCACACCGACGTTTAATTGCACCAGTCGCAGGCTTTTGAGCAGAGCTTTGGGCACCGGACTCATTCTTTTAGAAAGTAAGCACTGGGTATTGCATAGCTCCCTTCCCATGGTGGTTGATTTCTTCTTGTCTGCCTGCTCTCTCTATGGATTTCCCTTCTTGTTGCAACATAGGAGAATTCTGGGGGTTCCTAAACATATTTATCTTAAAGCTGAGTTTCTTTGTAGGGTCCTAACACAAAAGTGGCAGGAGGGAACTAACATTCTCCCCCACATTAAGTGAGCCTCATGCAGACCAAGCTTCTTATTGGATGATAATGCCAGTGTCTCCAAGCAAATAAAAAATATACCTCTAGACAAAACACCCCAGTTAACTCTTCTTCAATGTCCCAGATCCACAAAGTCTCCAACCTTTCAATTTCTTCTTATTCTTGCTTGTTGCCACCAACTTATTTCCTTCTATGCATTCTCTTTTTCTGTCACATGCATTTCATTTCTATCTTTGTAATTTTCCTTTTTTTTTATCTTGTTAGTTTATAGTCACTCTATTTTTCTGTGTTTTCCTATCACGTTTAGGTTTTCTGTTTCTTTTTCTCTTTCTTCCGGTTGTTTCCCTAATTTACCCTGCTCTATTCCATTTTTTTGATGTGTAGACAGTTGTTTCCCATTGCCATAGTCTTTTCCCACTGCTTCCTCAACTTTTGTGCCTCCTTGATTTTCCATTATTGTCTTTTTCCTATTTCCAATTGTTTCCTTATGTTCTTTCCCCTTTTGCTCCTGTGTTTCTTGTTCTTATTGTTCCTTTCATATTTCGTCTTGTTTGTGTTCCATTCTTTTTCTCCCTCACCCTGCTCTTTCAATATTCCCATACTCTTTAATCCCATACTACCGTCTTTTACCTGATTCCCATAGTTAATATTTCAATTTCATTGTACCTATTCCATTTTTCATGTTCTTTATGTTCGTTACCAGTTTCCCATTGTTTGCTCCTAGTTTCTTTGTCTTCATTTTTTAGCTCACCTATTATTAAAGTTCTTAATTTTCTACACCCTCTTGCCATTTTCCAGTTCTCCTATTATTTTGCTGTCTCTTCCTTTTCTTTTCTCAGTTCTTCCTAATTCCTCCTGTTCTATTTCTATTTCATAATACTGTATACTTTATTTTGTTTGTTTCTACTCCTTGATCATTTCAGTTTCCTCCATTAATTCATAGTTCCAGAATTATTTTTCGGTTTCTTACAGTTCTTTTAGGTGTTTCTTCATTTTATTGCTTATCACATCTTCCTGGTCTATGCCTTATCATTTCATGGTTCTTCTTTTTTCCTATCTTTTGCCAAAAATATTTTTTAATCTGTCACATTTTTCTGCCAATCTTTGTTGTCCCACAGACAACTTAGCAATATGGGACATTACTGTAGTTGCCAATAATCAGGACACTCTACCATGGAAACTCTGCTTCCAAATTGATCTTGACACTTAGGGTATTTGTGGTCAAACAGACAAGAATGAGCTTAACTGAGGTTGTGTGAGTGTTAGACAGGGTACAGTACAACACAATTATCCCAGTTACAATAAAGATGTGAATATCTAGTGGGAGTTTTGGGTGATGATGAAGGCTCAAAACTTTATTAACCCCGTCCATGCTCATGACGAGCTCAATATCTTATTGGGTTAAGGCACCTGCTGCAGAGATCTTTGTGTGCCCATTAAATCTCAAGGAATAATAATATTGGTAAAATAACTCTGAGGTTAATGTGTTTTTTGGAGAGATGTGTGTTTTGTCTAGTCCCAGTTTTTTTTATTAGCATTTTGAGCAGTATTATTTTAAAGTACAAACAACATAAAGTCAAACAGTGCCACGTATGACAGACAGAGTATATAATCTGCTCTCACGTACATCAACGAGTCACCCATCAAATCAGTACTTACCAGTGGAGTTAAAAGAACTCATGCTCCACACCCTTAGGAGCAGTCCGAGATGGTCAGCAAGTAGGTAGTGAGGAGGCCCCATATGCCCTTGGGCCATTGAGGGCACCGACATTTCATCGGCCTAGAGTGGTGATTTTTATTTACAATAAACCATACCTATATCTATGGTTGTTTAGTGGGCTTCGCACTCTTGCCCCAGTATATCGAAAATCACCTCCTGGCCAGCAATAGTGCCACTGCTGTGAGTCTACGGATCGCCCGCTGCAGGTCTTTAACTATACCCAGAAGGCACATGTGTGACCGACATGCCACAGGCTCCAGTGCCATGGCAGCAGGTGCATCTGTGACCTGCATCCAAAATTGCTTTATGGGGGGACAGGACCATGCCAGATGCAAGAAGTCGGCTTCAGGGATCCCGCACCTGAAACAGTTAGCATACTCTCTCAAACCAAACTTGTATAACTTAACAGGTGTATTATACATTTGGTGAAGGCATTTGAAGTGAATTATACGTAAATTAAAAGTAGGTGTAAGCATACTAGTTTGTGCAAAACAGAATGCTCAGTAATTCGGCTCCATCGGTTAATCCAACACCACCTTCCATTTCTCCTGGGCCGGATTAGGGGCTGCGGGCCTATCGTTTTGAACCGAGACATATAACTTGGTAATGAGTCCCTTAAGCGTTGTGCTAGTCAGTAAATTATGCAGTGCATGGAGAGTGGGGGTTCCTCTAGTAATTGAGGGTATAATTCATCGCCATCGTACACAAAAACACCATCCGCATCTCGACCAACTCCGACAACACCTTCACCGCCGCCGAACACCTCCACTTCCAGATACACACCGACCCCAAGACGACCCTCAGAGGCACCCTCATCTACAGACCCCCGGGACCTCGCACGCAATTCAGCGAAGACATCGCAGACTTCATCAGCCCACACGCCCTCCCCTCCGCTGACTACATCCTCCTAGGGGACCTCAACTTCCACCTTGAGAACAACAGTGACAACAACACCACCACCCTGCTGGACAACCTCGCCAACCTCGGACTCAAGCAACTTGTGATCACCCCGACCCACTACGCCGGCCACACGCTTGACCCCGTCTTCTCTTCCAGCAAGCGCATCTCCTTCAGCCACTCCACCGGACTTCATTGGACTGACCACAGCTGCGTCCACTTCAGCTTCAGAAGAACGATGACCCACCACCACCACCCGCAACAGATTCCTCGCAGGAGCTGGAGCAAGATCACCGCCTCCCTCGAACTGTACCCTCCCACCAGCACAACGGACCCCAACGAAGCAGCCAGCAACCTCACACAGTGGCTGACCGCCTGCGCCGATGACCTCGCACCACTAAAGAACCCTCCCAGCAGACTCGGCTGCAAGAAAACCCCCTGGTTCACCAACGAACTCTAGGACTCCAAGAAGAACTGCCGCACCATCGAGAAGGCCTGGCGCCACAACCAGACCACAGACAACAGGACCGCCCTCAAGCACGCCACCCGCAAGCACCACCAGCTGATCTGCGCCACCAAGAAGAAAGCACTCAAAGAACGACTGGACAACAACGCCCACGACAGCAAGGAACTCTTCAGCATCGTCAAAGAGTTCTCCAACCCCAGCGCCGGAAACAACGACATCCCCACCTCGCAAGACCTCTGCGACTCACTCGCCGCCTTCTTCCACCGCAAGATCGCCGACATACACAACAGCTTCGGTGCACAGACCATGCACCCAACCACCGAACCAACGCCCGCCACCACCACCCTCTGAAACTGGACCCCGGTCAGCACTGACGACACCACCCGCACGATGAACTTCATCCACTCCGGATCCCCCACCGACCCCTGCCCCATCACGTCTTCAACAAGGCCGACGCCTTCATCGCACCCCATCTCCGGGACATCATCAATGCCTCCTTCCTCACCGCCACCTTCCCGGAGAGCTGGAAGCACGCCGAGCTCAGCGCCCTCTTGAAGAAACCCACAGCGGACCCCACCAACCTGAAGAACTTCCGCCCCATCTCGCTCCTCCCCTTTCCGGCCAAAGTCATCGAGAAGACAGTCAACAAACAGCTCGCCGCCTTCCTCGAGACGAACGGATCCCTCGACCCCTCACAGTCCGGTTTCCGAGCCAACCACAGCACCGAGACCGCCCTGATCGCAGCCACCGATGACATCAGATCCCTGCTCGACATCGGGGAAACAGCGGCCCTCATCCTCCTGGACCTCTCCGCAGCGTTCGACACTATCTGCCACCGCACCCTAGTGCAACGCCTCAGCAACATCGGAATCCAAGAGAAGGCACTAGAGTGGATCATCTCATTCCTCACCGGAAGAACCCAGAGAGTCCGCCTCCCCCCGTTCAGATCCGAAGCCACCGAAGTCCTCTGCGACGTACTACAAGGATCATCACTCAGCCCAACCCTCTTCAAAGTCTACATGAGCCCCCTCGCAGACATCGCACGCCAACACAACCTCAACATCATCTCCTACGCCGACGATACCCAGCTGATCCTCTCCCTCACCAACGACCCCGCCACCGCCAGAGCTAGCCTACACGAGGAGATGAAAGATGTCGCCGAGTGGATGAAGAACTGCAGCCTGAAACTGAACTCAGACAAGACGGAAGTCCTCATCCTGGGATCATCGCCCTCCGCCTGGGACGACTCCTGGTGGCCCCCTGCCCTGGGCACCACCCCCATACCTACGGACCATGCACGCAACCTCGGCTTCATCCTGGACTCCTCCCTCTCGATGACCAGACAAGTCAACGCCGTCTCCTCATCATGCTTCAACACCCTGCGCATGCTCCGCAAGATCTTCCGATGGATCCCCACTGAAACCAGGAAGACCGTCACCCAGGCACTCGTCACCAGCCGACTGGACTACGGGAACACCCTCTACGCCGGAACCACAGCCAAACTTCAAAAAATACTCCAACGCATCCAGAACGCCTCCGCACGACTCATCCTGGACATCCTACGACACAGCCACATCTCCGGCCACCTGAGAGAACTGCACTGGCTCCCCATCAGCAAGAGAATCACGTTCAGGCTCCTCGCCCACGCACACAAGGCTCTCCACGACCTGGGCCCAAAGTACCTCAACGACCGCCTGACCTTCTACACACCCACCCGCCAGCTACGATCAACCAGCCACGCCCTCGCCTCCGTACCACACATCCGCCGAACCACCGCTGGAGGAAGATCCTTCTCCTACCTTGCAGCCAAAACTTGGAACTCCCTCCCCATCCACCTTCGGCTGACCCAGGGCCACCTATCCTTCAGGAAGCAACTCAAGACCTGGCTGTTCGAGCAGTGACGTAACCCTCTCCCCCAGCGCCTTGAGACCCTCCCAGGTGAGTAGCGCGCTTTACAAATGCACTGATTGATTGATTGATTGATTGATATAACTTAACAGATGTATTATACATTTGGTGAAGGCATTTGAAGTGAATTATACGTAAATTTAAAGTAGGTGTAAGCATACTAGTTTGTGCAAAACAGAATGCTCAGTCATTCGGCTCCATCGGTTAATCCAACACCACCTTCCATTTCTCCTGGGCCGGATTAGGGGCTGCAGGCCTATCGTTTTGAACCGAGACATATAACTTGGTAATGAGTCCCTTAAGCATTGTGCTAGTCAGTAAATTATGCAGTGCATGGAGAGTGGGGGTTCCTCTAGTAATTGAGGGTATAATTCACATATGGCGGCACAGAGACGGAAGTATGTGAAAGAAAAGTCTAGTCCAAGCTTTGAATCAAAGTTGTATAGAGTTTTTAATGTTTCTCCTGCTAAGCACATCATGTAACATGCCGATGTCAGATTTTTATTTTATGTAGCTAGGTAAGTGGGTTACTGATTTTCACACAAAGATACTTTTCTCACTTGCATTTTATAAATTATAATTAAGGCTCCCAGTTTTCTGTTATTATGGATAACTACAGACAGAAAACAATGTATTTTATGGTTTGCATTTATTTATATAAGTAGATAAATACAGAAAACTTGGCTTCTTTTAAGTGACTTTGTGCTGTCTTTCATGAATTACGGGTCAACAGCTGAGAAGATGAACAACATGGGAAATTAAAAAACAGGATGCAATTTCTATCAATAATGGCATATGTCAACATACATTTGTGGTACAATGCTAACATTTACAAGTGGATGTATTGTTATGTAATATTTGGCAGCTCAAATATCTAAATTACGACAGAAATCAAAGTATGAATGCGTGTCTATCAGTTAAATAAATATGAAAAGGTACAGTTTTACAACTTCATTTAGCCCCTAAACACAAAATACATATGGATAAATACAGATAAAGTGGGCAAAAATTAAAAAATGGATAATTACAGGAGGAAATGTTTAAATAATAAATACTGTAAAACCATGAGCCCTAATTGTAATCCTAATATAGCCCAAGGAGCCATGAAGGACATGTGACTCCTACACCTTGCAAACCTCACTGTCCTATGTAACACATCCTGCACATTAATTTACACACATATGATTTATGTCAATGTATAAGGATTATTTGTGATGTAATGTGCTTTAACACACTGCATTGGGATGAGTAGTGACATACATTTGTTTTTAAAAAAGTGGTATTTAAATTGTTATTTATGTAAATACTGAGACCGACCAACACATCTGACATTCTTACAGGGCATGCATATCTCTTATATACAGGGACTGAACAAAGTCAAAAGCATGCCTCTCTTAAGTACTTGGTACAGTGATAATGTACCTTTGTTTTCCCTCCATTGAATATAGGTGTGAGGCTCCAGATAGCTCCCAACCCAGATACCCAAACAAAGGGGGACCTGATGACCCTTAACTTCAGCCTTTGTTTTGGGCCAGCTGGAATTTAAAATAAGAAAGGCACGTTGCTGCTCGGAATGAAAGCAAACACCAAGTCTGAAACCTTCACCAGGACAAATTCATCATATTTTAGTGGGGCCCAACTTCTTGGCAGGGAGGACGTTGTCCACCCTGTGAAAGTAATGGTTGGATGCCATCTACCCACGTGTACCTCCAACTTGTGCCCTGGTCTTTCTGCCCCCAGTTTGTGTTTTTCTCTTTCTTGCTCTGGATTAAAGTCCAATGAGGGAAATTAAGTGCCTTTCCCAAAATCGAGTACTGATGGGACATACTGGCAACCACTGGCTCAAATTTAGTACTGCCCACAGCCATGACACTTTTTAGCTGTCAGGCGCAAATGAAAGCAGCCGTCGCTCATGGGAATTACTGTGTGGGGCAGGAGGCTCTGTTCAGGGGACTGGGCAAAGTGGTGCCAACTCACCACACTCTCTGTGCTTCCCTGAGATTCATCTGGCAACAGCCTCCCCCGCCCATATCTTGGTGCCTCAAATGAGTTGCTGCTTCTAGTGCTAAATTGATACTAATGAGGTGAAACATTTCCCCGCAAAGTATTAATGTGTGTTAAAATGACAAAGCAGCAAAATTTTACTGCCACAAAATGTTCTGCATTATGCCGCACATCTACAGTGATGCATAATTTAGTCAATCTAGTGCCATTATTTGGTCCTTCATTCCTGCAGTAGCCCTAATTCAAGGGTCTCTGTCTGTATAATTTTCAGTGCTTAATTTGAACCAGTGGTTTCCTTTGTTTGATGCCGGCACTTAATTGTCAACACCGGCGCTTATAGCATGAGCTCGACCTGCTTTTTCATGAGTACCAGTTAAGGACACATTCATTTTTGGTAGGCACAGGGAGACTAAGTGAGTTGCCCAGAATCACAGGATGTTGAGCCTACGCTGAGACTCGAAGCTGGTTACCCAACTTCAAAGTCGGCAGCTCTGGTTGTTACCCCATATCCTCTTCCCAATTGTAGGGTTGCATGGTTAGTAGTTTGTTGTGGGCTCATGAAAGCTGCCTCCTGGCGAGAGCCCCTGCACTTATTTTTTCACAAATTAACCACTGATAACTATCAGTGGACTAAAAGAGTCTTAGTTAAAGGGCACACAGGATGGACCACATGATCTTTAGCTGTAGTCTAAAGGCCGATTGTCAGGGGTCTTTATCTGAAGGCTAATGAACAAACTAGCTGGGTCCACGTTTAGTGGGAAGGGTGGCTGTGTCTCTGGGTCTTTAACTGTAGATTAAGGATCAGCCAGGCTTGATATCAGGGTCTTTAGATGTAGGATAATGGGGCAGATTGATTGAGTCTTGTTAATTTAGGTGCAGGTTATGGATCAGCTTGGATCGGTCTCAGGGTCTGTTGCTGTTGTTTCATGGGCAGATTTGCTGAGTCTAGGGATTTGGCTGCAGGTTAATGAGCAGACTAGATGGGTTCTGGTACTTAGCTGGAAGTCAGTTGCAGACCGCCTGGGTTTTAGAATAGTGGACAGTCAGTATATGTCTGAGGTCCGTCATCCACAATTCAATGACTGCCGGGTCTTAGACTTTTTATGTTAGTAATCAGCTCTGCTGGGTTTCAGGTTCTTTAGATGTAGTCTATTGGCGGGCAGGCTAGGTCTTTACCAGTGGTTAATTTGTAAAAAAAAGTAAGTGCCAGGGCCCAACTTTTTTCTCGGGGAGCCACCGGGGCTCCCACCTTCCAATTCCCCTGCTAGGTCTGCCAAATGCCAGTTGTTGTGCCTACTACTAATCATCAGACTGGCACAAGTGTGACATTTTGCACTATTCCAAGCCTCTTAGGGCTGTAAGAATGGACTAGATGCACTAGTTCATCACTTTTTCTTAAGTGTATGACACTGTGAAACACTTTTCTGGTCTTACAAATGACATGGGGCCATATTATCAAGAATGGAGATAACATTATTGCCGCTTTAGCTGCATGAAACTGCCGCTAAAGCGGCGATAAGGGGCTTGATAATATGCCCTTGTGAATTCCAATAGAAGCCCAGGTTCTGGTGTGAAGAACATCAAACCTGGGCTTCTATTGGAATTCACAAGGGCATATTATCAAGCCCCTTATCGCCGCTTTAGCGGCAGTTTCCTTCCGCTAAAGCGGCGATACTGTTGTCGCCATTCTTGATAATATGGCCCTTACAGTGCCACCAAGTGGTGGACTTTCATAATAAAGTGCTGGTGTTTGTAAATAAGTTCCGGTGCCAAACATCGGCACACACTGGCACAAATTAAGCACTATCTGATGATCTTTAACTATAGGTTAGTGGAAGACTGGGTGGGTCTCAGACTAAAGGGCAATCCATATGTGCTCCAGGGTCTTCATTATGTGTAGGTTAAAGGGCAGACTGGGTGGGCCTGGGAGACCTTACCTTCATGAAATAGAGTTTGAGAGGGCGGGGAGGATGTTCAGAACACTTCACATTACTGATGTTGCCCTCAGTAATGCATAGCTACTTTCAGAGGACCACGTTATGGGAAAAAACTAGCCCTGGGCGTAGTTTGCTTAGTAGCGCTACGCGTATCTACGCGAAGTGCACTTTGCACTACGCGAGCTACGCGAACTGCGTAGTGAACTGTGCAAAATGCTGTTTGCACTGATTGCACAGTGTCGGATGCATGTCCGCACTGTGCAATCATTGCAAACTGCATCCTGCACAGTGCAAGCGGTTGTTTTCTGCCGCTCACGTAGATTTGTATTCGAGTGGAAGCTTTCTCAACGCGAACTGGTAGTTTCTCATCGCGGGCGGTCGCAAGCATACGTGACCGCTCGTAATGAGAAATCTGACCTCCATGCGTTGAGAATCTCGCCGGGAGGTTTATTTTCCTTGCTCGCGATCCGCAACTTGATGCTGCTGATCGCGAACAAGGAAAAAGTCTCACCGGGATGTTATTTCGCTCGCTCGCGGTCGCCAATTTGACGTTGAGGAGCGCGAGCAAGCTAAAAATGCCCGCTACGCGTTTTTGCACTCTGCTATGTGCAATTCGCATAGCGCGTAGTTGCGCAAACTACGCTAGTGTAGCATAGTCCTACGCCCAGGGTTAAAAATTACCACTTGAATGAAGACAACACAACATTTTTTGACTTTACGGCTGCTTGAGTGCCTGTAGAGTCATTAAATTGTGCATTGCCTATGTGGCAGTGGTCATTTTCCCCATAAACTGACCCCGTCCGCATTGGGTGGTGGGTGGGTGCAGCAGCTTCTAGGAAAAATGACCAGGCAGAGGGATTGTCATGCCATGGTGACATGGCAAAACCTTTTTGTTACTTACATGTGTTCTAGAGATACACCCTTAAGTGGGAGTCCGATTACAAGACTCACATATAATTTGTGACCCAGGTAATGGAAGAAAAGGAGGGACATTTAAAAAGATTTCTGTCCAGGACCACCATGATTCCAGTGATGGTTCCAGACAAAAGGGACAACAATAGACACAGAATCTGGTGGCATCCGATGGGCCACTCTACACTGCTTGGCCCTTGAGATGTTCTCTAAAATGGTGGCCTTGACCTCAGAAATGCTGCTTCTTCCACCCACAACATAGGCTATGGAAAGGAGGGTGGACAGGACTTCCATCTATATTTAAGTGGATGTCCCACCATCACCTTCCTCTAAATAAGGACCCTCATTTCTTTCCTGTCTTGACTTACCCTGTAGTTTGCCACTGTTTGCCTGTGTTTGGGATCTCTAAGTCTGTCTGCTTGTGATTCACTCTTTAGTCTGTGTTAACAATAACTGTATGTTAGATGATGTCACCTGGCTCCTTGAAAAATTTCTCTAGAAACTCGGTTGCTCCAAAGTTTGCATATCTACAAATATTTGTGCATTTCTAAAACTAGCAAATGGTGCTCATCTGTGGACACTCTTACACAACCAGAAAACATTGATGTCGAGTGGCATAACACACAATGATGGTGCTGCCCTATAGAATGTGAGGAGGGGCCCAGGAGTCTCATAGATCTTAGGGATATTCATGGCATTTGGCTGAGTGGGGGCCCCCTTGCAGAGTTGTGGGCCCACTGGAGTGTTGCCCTCCCCTCCTCCCCAACACCACAGGGGCTGCAGGGCACCTGTTGATGCCCTGCCCCATTCACATCTAGGCCCCCATTATGAGATGCACGGTCCTAGAGTAGGGGATAGATGGCTGGATTTTCTTATGTGTCCACTACCCCCAGTTACAAGGCATCACCAGTTACTCGTTCTGGATTCAGGAAAGACATGAGGGTCCTGAGATTACTGAACTCGTTCCCACTTGCAGTTCCCGAATTGCAGGGCCTTTGCAGTGCATATTTTTAATCTGTTGAAATATGCACAGTAAAACATTGGGTTTTACAGAGTGCATTCCTGTACCTGGTAAACTTAGTAATTGGTTTGGGCAGTATGCCCCTCAGAGATGCTGGTCTGCCCAAATCATATTGGGCTGTTTAGTCGGAAGAAAAGGAACCCAGGCCTGGTTCATTGCCTTTTTTATTTATGTAGTGCTTATTACCTTAGTATTGGCACCTAAGCGCTTGATGTGGGGACAGTAGTTATCATCTCTGGGAATGTGTATAATTTGTATTGACCTTGGAAGGATGAAAGGCTGAATGAACCTTGCCTAGGGAATCAAACTTAGCATCAAGGTGATTGGACATGGTTTTAGTCCTCCCTGCCTCAAGCAGCTGAGTTATTCTTCTAGCCCATCTAGCTTGCACATTGATCTATAAATAAGGACTCTTGACTTGTCTCTTCAGCAACAGGATGCAGCATCACCAAACGCCCAGTTACTATGTCCTTTTCATTTCACACATGGACCCTCAGTGTAACCTAGATTGCTGGTCTCCAGAAGATGAGTAGCTCCACGCTGACCAATCCAAGCTCCCCTTTTCACTGCAGATTAAGACTAGCACACCCATCTAGTCTGTCCTTTGCACTGTAAATAGGGGTACCTATTTTAGCCTGTCCCCCGCTACCAATCTAGCCCTTGCAGTCGTAGTTTCGAGGAGGGACAGTGGTATATGGAATTTACCAGAAGCCTCTCTTGCATGGTTCATCTGCAAGGTTGCGAGTGTGCAAAATTTGCATAATTTACTTTTGGGTAATTATGTGAAATAAAAATACAAAAAATGCGAAATTACACAAAATGCAAATATGGCCTTTACCACTATATTTAGTGCCAGATGGGTGTGTGTGTGTGTTTTGGACACAAAGACACATTTCCCACTAATAAATAGCACCAAAATGAAAGTAGCACAAAGGACTGTCAATAGCATTCTGGTCATTTGCGTTGCTCCCACCCTATAATTCTGCCTCAATCACAGCTTAATTGCACAATGGGGAACAATGGTCTAATGTCAGGAATTTCAGCTTAATAAGAGAAATACGAAATTCCCCAAATTATGCAAATTTCGCTAGCGTAATTGAAATGTTTCCGGGACCTACTGCCAATTTATTAATTGCATCCCTGGTGAATTTTGCAGATATCGCAGTCAAGAAAGCCCACGGCACTTCAATTTAGGAATGCAAATGAGAGCAGTATCAGGCATGTCTTTAAATTACCTTAGGTGTTCAGGGGTGCAAGATGGGAGCATGGTTCACCACCAGTGCTTAATTTGTAAAATATTAAGTCCAGGTGCTCAAATTTTGTTTGGAGGCCTCACCCACTTCCCTGGCTCCACCCACTTCCACCACTGGCTCCGCCCACATCCCCAGCTGGCACTGCTGAAGGCTAGATGTAATACCTGAACTGAATTTCAACAAGGGAGCCTTCCCCAAGAAAAGTTTTGATAGGAAGTTCCACCCGTCCCCCAAAACATTTGAAGGGGGCATTTGTCCAAGGCTCTTGGGATCTTCTTAAACTTAGGGAGCCCAACCATAAGAGAAGAAATGCGCTGTCAGACCATGAGGTCTTTGCCTTGCCATTGGTCTGGTGGTGTCACAGCTTCTGGGGCACTATCTGCGTAGGGTGCCTTCGTCAACCACCTACACCCAGGGCCTCATGTGCTACTGCGTAGGGAGCCTTCGTCAACCACCTACACCCAGGGCCTCATGTGCTACTGCGTAGGGAGCCTTCGTCAACCACCTACATCCAGGGCCTCATGTGCTACTGCGTAGGGTGCCTTCGTCAACCACCTACACCCAGGGCCTCATGTGCTACTGCGTAGGGAGCCTTCGTCAACCACCTACACCCAGGGCCTCATGTGCTACTGCGTAGGGAGCCTTCGTCAACCACCTACACCCAGGTCCTCATGTGCTACTGCGTAGGATGCCTTCGTCAATGTTGGACAGGCCACACGAAGGGCTTGTTCCCTCCCCGCACGACAGGGCCCGAGCTCCGGCCCACCAGGCATAACCCACGAAAAGCA
Source organism: Triturus cristatus (assembly GCF_964204655.1). NCBI lineage: Eukaryota > Metazoa > Chordata > Amphibia > Caudata > Salamandridae > Triturus > Triturus cristatus. Next base: position 1,654,119,682 of record NC_140590.1, on the reverse strand, counting down.
CCCGTACCCCGTCTCCCGACGGATCTTCTGCCCTCGGACCTCTACTCATCACGGGGCCCAGCCCCACCGGCTTCCCCGGCCGGTTCAAGCCGCCATCTTGGGCCCTGCACCACGAGGCCGCGTGGCCTCGCCCCGACCCTAACCCCGGGCCTGACCGGCCCCGACATCCCGGCACCACCATCCACCCAGGAGGTGAGCGGACCACTTGGCAGGTCAATGGGAGGACGAAGTGTCAAGAGCTCTTCCCCCGCCAGGTGCCGATTGCCCCCAGCTCCCCCGGGCGCTGGCTCCACCCCCTGCTGGGTGTCTGGACACCTCCATCCCGGGCCCTCCGACCTCCAAGTGCGAGGGTCCGGACATCAAAGAGCGCCTGCCCTATAACTGGGGCAACTCCGGAGCAGGAAGGCAGTTGTATCCTGGAGTCGAGAGACACCGAGAGAACTCAGCCTTGACGGACTACTGGCGCTGCCGTAGCCCGCTCTTGTGAACCATCGTCCTGCCTGCTGGCGCTGCCGCGGCCTTCTACAACATCCATCCTCGTCGGGACCTGCTGGCGCTGCCGCGGCCCGTTGTAACGACCATCCTCGTCGGGACCTGCTGGCGCCGCCGCGGCCCGTTGTAACGACCATCCTCACCGGGACCTGCTGGCGCTGCCGCGGACCGTACATCGACCATCGTTCCGGGACCTGCTGGCGCTGCCGCGGCCCGCACCAACTAAGCTCGAGGATTGTGAGCTAATCATCAACTCATCCAAACTACCTGACTGGTAGACAGACTGTCCCGCTACCCCTTACCCTGCTTTGAGAGACTTGAATCGAGGGGACCCCTGAGTCCAGACCTCCTTGTACCATTCAACCGTACCTTAAGAAGTGCTTATAAAGAACACTGAACCTTATCCGGGTGTGGTATCTGTCTGTGGGGGGGAAGTTACTTATCTGTACGATCGCTGGAGACGGCTCTCCCCGGAGACCTCTCCTCCTGACCCCGGCCGACCCTCCCGGTCCGTCTATCCTTTCTAACATTGGTGGCCAGCGGCGCGATCCGAATCAACGCGTAATCGTACAGAGAGTAGCTCACCCCACGACAACAACACGATGTCAGCCAAAGATAGCAACTCCACCGAGAAATTCCAAATGGAGAAATTAGAAGAATACAACCACCGCGAACTGAGACAATTCTGCATAGAACTTGGCATTGCTACCACCGGCCTGAGTACCAAAGAGGATCTAAAGCACGCCCTAGAGTCGTGGGCAGAAACTGGGGTCGCCGGACCCTCCGACCAAAGAAGCATCACACCAGAGGGAAACGCCACGGCTCCCGAGGAGCGGGGAACGGGCCTCTCGCAGGAGGAGATCCGAGAAAGAGAAAGAACCAGATTGCACGAGTGGAAATGGCACGACTCAAGATGGATGGGGAACTCAAGTTAGCTGAACAGAAACTCAACCTCGAGCACATGCGGCTCCGAGATGAACGAGAAGAGAAGCAGAGACAGAGAGAGCTGGAGGAGAAAAAAATAACGCTCGAGCACGAGCGCAAATTGGCGGAAATAGAACTTCAGAAACAGAATAAAGAACTGGGGGTGCCTGAGCGACCACACACCCCGGGGCCAATCGAGAAAAAAGTCCACATCCCCAAGGATGTTGTCCGCGAGTATGTCCGAGAAGACGACATACAACAGTGGTTTAAAGCCTACGAGATCGCCATGACCTCCCACCGGATCGACCGGAGTGATTGGGGAGCCGGACTCTGGGGGAGGTTTATCAACGAGGGGCGCGATGCCCTACTGCAGCTCCCAGATCACCAAATGTCGTCCTACGACCACATGAAGGCTGCCCTCCTCACCCGCTACGGCCTCACACCCGAGATGTACCGCCAGAGGTTCAGAGATTGCACCCGGATCCCAGGTACAACTTGGGTAGAATACGTGAACTATTTCAGCCGTGCCTTCGAGGGTTGGATAAAGGGGAGCCAGGTCACCACCTACGAACAACTCTTTAACCTGATGGTATGGGAGCACCTGTCGAACAACTGCTTCGTCGAGCTCAGGCAGCACCTCCTCGACAGTAAGCTGACTGACCCCCGGCAGCTCGCCGCCGAAGCTGACCGATGGGAAAGCACCCGAGTGGGCCGGAGGGGGCCACACGAACAGAACAGAAACAACCAAGGCCAGCACCGTCCTCGGGGAGGAGGAGGGGGCCAGGGGCGAGGGAGAGACGCCTTGCCCGCAACACCCGTGGCCAGCACCCCGGCTCCGGCCGGTCGGGGCAACCCCCCGTGGCGTCCTGGGGTCCGAGCCAACGTCACGTGCCACCGATGCCAGCGAGTCGGCCACTACGCCAATGACCCGAGCTGCCCGCAGAACCAAACACCCAAGCCCCGCCAGGTAGCTGCCGCCGCCCTGGGGGAAGAGCGATCATTGGAGGAACCAGAGGAGTATGAGCCGGCCCAGCAAGAGTGGGAACCGGCCGCCATGGTCCTGGCGTGCTTAGGGGGAAGAGACATGGTCCCGCGGGCTCCCCTACCCGCTAACACCAGGAAATACGGTCAGTGGGTGACCATTAATGGACAGCGAGCCGAGGCCTTGCGTGACACAGGCGCCAGTGTGACGGCCGTCCGCTGTCACCTGGTGAAGCCCGAGCAGATCCTGCCGAACATTCTCTGTCCCGTCCGCTCGGCAGACAACTCTGAAAGTATGTGTCAAATGGCCTGCGTTCCATTCGAATGGGGAGGGGTCTCCGGCCTGTTGAAGGTGACGGTCCGGGACGATGCCCCCGTGGACTGCCTCCTGGGAAATGACCTCGAGAGTTCCCCGTGGGCCACCGTTGAGAGAAGAGAGCACCTGGGGATGCTGGGCCTCCCGGACTGGGCCTGCATAACCACCCGGTCCATGGCCGCCCGTGCCGTCCCTCGATCAGAAGAACCAGAATGGCCAGCACCTCCGCCCCCAGTCGCCCCAGTAGAAGACACCGACGAGGCCAGCCTCCCAGACCCGACGGCCGAAGGGGACGCGCAACCCCAGGACCTTCCTGACCTGGCTCAGTGGCGTCAAGAAGGGGGGCCCACCCAAGCACAGTTCCGCCAGGAACAAAAGACCTGTCCCTCCCTCGAGGGACTCCGCCAACAAGCCAGCGCCCAGAACGCAGGGGACTCCACCGGAACTCACTGGGTCTACTGGGATAACGACCTGCTATACAGCGAGCAAAGAATCGCCGAGCTGGGGGCCGGTCGAGTACTGGTGGTACCTCTCCGCTTCAGAGACTTTCTGCTCAACCTGGCCCACGATGTCCCCCTGGCTGGACACCTGGGCCAAGATAAAACGTACAGCCGCCTAGTGACCCACTTTTTCTGGCCGAAGATGAGGAATGACGTCCTGAACCACTGCCGATCTTGCCCCACATGCCAAGCCAGCGGGAAGAGTGGTCGGAAGCTGAAAGCCCCTCTGCAACCCTTCCCTGTGGTCACCACCCCGTTCGAGAGGGTGGGGATAGACATCGTGGGGCCTCTGGACCCCCGCACGGCACAAGGACACAGGTTCATCTTAGTACTGGTGGACCATGATACCCGCTACCCCGAGGCGGTGCCCCTACGGACCGTGACAGCTCCGGTGGTTGGCCGGGCCCTAATGGGGATCTTCTCCCGGGTAGGCTTCCCCCGAGAAGTCGTCAGCGACCGAGGCACGAACTTTATATCCAAATACATGAAGTCCCTCTGGCAACAATGCGGGGTCACCTACAGATTCACGACCCCCTATCACCCCCAAGGGAACGGACTAGTGGAGCGTTTTAACCGCACCCTCAAGGGGATGATTGGGGGATTGGAAGAGCCCCTCCGTCGCCAGTGGGATGTACTACTCCCGTGCCTCCTCTTCGCCTACCGCGAAGTTCCCCAGAAGTCCCTCGGTTTTAGCCCTTTCGAACTCCTGTACGGGCACCCTGTGCGAGGGCCCCTCAGCCTAGTAAAAGAAGGTTGGGAGATGGCCCCCCTAAAGACCCCTCCAGACGTCTTCAAATACCTCCTGGCCCTACGCAATCAGACCCGGCGCTTCAGAGAGATGGCCAAGGCGAACCTCGAGGCCAGCCAGGAGGACATGAAGAGGTGGTATGATCACAATGCCTCCTCCGTTGAGTTCGAGCCTGGACAACAAGTATGGGTGATGTCCCCCACCGAACCATGTGCCTTGCAAGATAAGTGGACGGGGCCCTTCAAAGTGGTCGAGCGCAAAAGCCCCGTCACTTACCTCATCGACCTGGGGACCTCCCGGAACCCCCTTCGGGTCCTCCACACCAACCGACTCAAACCACACTTTGTGCGCTCAGAACTCAGCCTCCTGATGGCTACGGACAGTGGGGCAGAGGACGACTCCGAACCCCTCCCGGATCTTCTAAAGACTCAGGAGAATGACGGCTCCGTGGACGGGGTCCGACTCTCTGACACCCTCACTTCGGAGCAACGCCAGGGCTGCCGGAACCTCCTGCTGCAGTTCGCTACCCTGTTCTCCCTCACCCCCGGGGTCACCCCTTGGTGTTTGCACGACGTGGACACCGGGGACAGTCCCCCTGTCCGACACCGGGCCTACCGCGTACCAGATCGGGTACGGGCCTGCATACAGGAGGAGGTGGCCAAGATGCTCACAATCGGGGTCATCGAGCCCTCGGACAGTCCCTGGGCCAGTCCGGTTGTATTGGTCCCCAAAGCCGCTGCCCCCGGCACCGCACCTGAACTGAGATTCTGCGTCGACTACCGGGGCTTGAACGCTGTCACCCGGACCGACGCTCATCCGATCCCCCGAGCAGACGAGCTGATCGACCAGCTGGGGGCCGCCCGCTACCTCAGTATCTTCGACCTAACAGTGGGCTACTGGCAGATCGGCCTCACACCCAGGGCTCAGGAACGGTCAGCCTTCTCTACCCCCGATGGCCACTACCAATTCAAGGTCATGCCCTTCGGCATGAAGAATGCCCCCGCCACGTTTCAACGCCTCGTGAACCAGGTCTTGGCGGGGCTCGAAGGGTTCAGCGCTGCCTACCTGGACGATATCGCTGTGTACAGCCACCACTGGCCCGACCACCTCCGTCACCTCCAAGAGGTCCTACAGGCCCTCCAGCGGGCCGGCCTCACAATTAAGGCCGGCAAGTGCCAAATTGGCCAAGGGTCTGTGACCTACCTTGGGCACCAAGTGGGAAGCGGGCTGGTGGCCCCGCTACAACTTAAGATTGCTGCCATCCAGTCCTGGCAGCCCCCCGTCACCCAGACCGAGGTCCGAGCCTTCTTGGGGATCACCGGCTACTACCGGCGGTTCGTGAAAGACTACGGCAGCATCGTGGGGCCCCTCACGGGTCTCACGTCCAAGAACCAGCCGAAGCGGATTAACTGGACCCCCGATTGTCAAGCGGCCTTCGAGAAGCTGAAGGCCGCTCTATGCACCGCCCCTGTGCTCCAGGCCCCCGATTACAGTCGGGAATTCATGGTACAGACCGACGCCTCCGACCACGGCATCGGAGCCGTCCTTTCTCAGTTAAACCCCGAAGGTCATGACCAGCCGGTGGCCTTCATCAGTCGACGTCTCCTGGCCCGAGAACAGCGCTGGAGCACCATCGAGAGGGAGGCCTTCGCAGTGGTGTGGGCCCTCAAAAAGCTCCGGCCCTATCTCTTCGGTACCCACTTCCGGGTACAAACCGACCATCGACCCCTGCAGTGGCTGATGCAGATGCGGGGGGAGAACCCAAAACTCTTGCGCTGGTCCATTTCCCTGCAGGGAATGGACTTCACTGTGGAGCACCGACCAGGCCAAGACCACGCCAACGCGGATGGCCTGTCCCGCTTTTTCCGCCTCGACGAGGAGAGTCCCCAAGGAGATGGGTGACTCTCCCCGTCTTCAGCTGGGGGGGACGCATGTTGGACAGGCCACACGAAGGGCTTGTTCCCTCCCCGCACGACAGGGCCCGAGCTCCGGCCCACCAGGCATAACCCACGAAAAGCACCCGTACCCCGTCTCCCGACGGATCTTCTGCCCTCGGACCTCTACTCATCACGGGGCCCGGCCCCACCGGCTTCCCCGGCCGGTTCAAGCCGCCATCTTGGGCCCTGCACCACGAGGCCGCGTGGCCTCGCCCCGACCCTAACCCCGGGCCTGACCGGCCCCGACATCCCGGCACCACCATCCACCCAGGAGGTGAGCGGACCACTTGGCAGGTCAATGGGAGGACGAAGTGTCAAGAGCTCTTCCCCCGCCAGGTGCCGATTGCCCCCAGCTCCCCCGGGCGCTGGCTCCACCCCCTGCTGGGTGTCTGGACACCTCCATCCCGGGCCCTCCGACCTCCAAGTGCGAGGGTCCGGACATCAAAGAGCGCCTGCCCTATAACTGGGGCAACTCCGGAGCAGGAAGGCAGTTGTATCCTGGAGTCGAGAGACACCGAGAGAACTCAGCCTTGACGGACTACTGGCGCTGCCGTAGCCCGCACTTGTGAACCATCGTCCTGCCTGCTGGCGCTGCCGCGGCCTTCTACAACATCCATCCTCGTCGGGACCTGCTGGCGCTGCCGCGGCCCGTTGTAACGACCATCCTCGTCGGGACCTGCTGGCGCCGCCACGGCCCGTTGTAACGACCATCCTCACCGGGACCTGCTGGCGCTGCCGCGGACCGTACATCGACCATCGTTCCGGGACCTGCTGGCGCTGCCGCGGCCCGCACCAACTAAGCTCGAGGATTGTGAGCTAATCATCAACTCATCCAAACTACCTGACTGGTAGACAGACTGTCCCGCTACCCCTTACCCTGCTTTGAGAGACTTGAATCGAGGGGACCCCTGAGTCCAGACCTCCTTGTACCATTCAACCGTACCTTAAGAAGTGCTTATAAAGAACACTGAACCTTATCCGGGTGTGGTATCTGTCTGTGGGGGGGAAGTTACTTATCTGTACGATCGCTGGAGACGGCTCTCCCCGGAGACCTCTCCTCCTGACCCCGGCCGACCCTCCCGGTCCGTCTATCCTTTCTAACAGTCAACCACCTACATCCAGGGCCTCATGTGCTACTGCGTAGGGAGCCTTCGTCAACCACCTACATCCAGGGCCTCATGTGCTACTGCGTAGGATGCCTTCGTCAAGCACCTACATCCAGGGCCTCATGTGCTACTGCGTAGGGAGCCTTCGTCAACCACCTACACCCAGGGCCTCATGTGCTACTGCGTAGGGAGCCTTCGTCAACCACCTACACCCAGGGCCTCATGTGCTACTGCGTAGGGAGCCTTCGTCAACCACCTACACCCAGGGCCTCATGTGCTACTGCGTAGGGAGCCTTCGTCAACCACCTACACCCAGGGCCTCATGTGCTACTGCGTAGGGAGCCTTCGTCAACCACCTACACCCAGGGCCTCATGTGCTACTGCGTAGGGAGCCTTCGTCAACCACCTACATCCAGGGCCTCATGTGCTACTGCGTAGGGTGCCTTCGTCAACCACCTACACCCAGGGCCTCGTGCTGTTGCACTCGAAGTGGATGCCCAAGTTACTCTCTATGTCTCTGTTGACTCTGACTGAGTCTTACTCCAGCAGTTGTTTGTAGGTTTGAACTCCGATACAGGCTGACAAAAAGAACTGACAAAATAAATGCAAACTTAAGTCAGGATCTGTGTTACATTATGTTGGGCAATGTTTTATTTATGAAGTAAGCAAATATGACACTGTAAAGAAAATAGCCCACCAAACTACCTTTTTCTAAAAAGCTGTGCAAAAATTATTTAAGGATTAAAAAGTAACGTTTAAAAAAAAAAAAAAAAAAAGCAAAGACGAGAGGGAATGTATGTGAGGCCCAGTTAGTTCAAACTTTTGCATGATAATCCTATCCCCAGATGGCACCATTCTAGTTTTCAGGATAGTAACAAAAATAGCGTGAGATGCTTACTGTGGAACATGAACATTGATTGTTTTGGCTATAAAAGTTTAGTAAACACCGTAAATGTGTCTGCTACAGATCCGGGCTGTGCGAAGAACACTGGGTGTGTGTCACATCACAGACAGAGCCTCGCAGAGCACATAGTGCGTTGAGGCCGGTCTCTGAGGAACAATGGGTGCACTGTTGGTGTTACCACAAGGTTACAGTCGGTTCCAGTGCCTCGAGGCTTCAACGCCAGTCTGTATGATCGATACACCTGCCCTACCCTGAAGACCACGCAGCGGTGCATGCCACGCAGCATGTACAATGTGTAGTCTAAATTAAATCATGTGATGTTGGCTGGTCACAGCCAGTCATTCCCTGTTGTTTGTCATGCTCTAATCTTCTGAAGAGGCAGGGCAGACCTCTACGTTTCAGCTTGGCCTACCATTCCTGCAGTGCTGCCCCTACCCAGAGATTGGCTCCCTGTATGCTGCCACGAGGATTAGCATTCACAAATCATTTTTGTCCTGCTTTAGCTGGATTCAGTTCAGTGCGTTGTGGATGCTGGTAAAACGGTAAGCTACGCACTTTTTAATTCCTCCGATCATTGCACCTTTTATTGAACACTCATAATATTTCTACGATTTTACCCAATCATCTTGTCCCATCTCCTTCACACGATTTGTGACGTCACAAGAACCTATGACCTGCAGCCAGAGCTGAGAAAAACTAAACTATTCCATTGGCGAATAAGAATATATCTTGTATAAAATAGTTTACAAGTTGCATAACTCTCTGAATAGCATTTGTTATTATTACTAAACTGAAGGCATCTGCGTTGAAAGAATGAAAGGGGAGCTACCCCAATCAGAATTGCAAGCCGTGATCCGAAGATTGGGCTGTCACCTCTTACATAAGATCATTGGTAGCCAACTCAGTGTTTATTTTTGTGTAAACAGTGTTCGAGCAACCCCAGCCCTCAAGCCCATGGGCGTTATAATAATAAATAGAGTCTACTACAATACCTACCGCAAATCAAAACGTTTGACGTCGCATTGTTTGTCCTGAGGCTGAGACAGACCTGAACTTTCCAGGACCCAGCATGCCTCGACCTCAGCTCACGGCAACTGTCCGCCCACCCTGCCCTCTAACGTAATTAACCAATAGGAGTGACATGCTTAGCAGGCGTGCACCACTGACATCACTAACGTGGTGCAGTCATCATGCCTGGGCCTGGATGGGCCATTCTACCAACATACCAGGCAGACATGCTTCCGAAGGAGGACAGACCAGGTAGGTACATTTATTTGTAGTAATTATTGGGCCCATAGTACAGGGGAGAACAATTCAAAAGCCCTGGCCCTGTTAAATAGGTGACGGTGCTAAGCACCGGAAACCACGGCCACAAATTAAGCACTGTTCACCACAATCCTGACATATGTATTGGCAATGAAAATATTTGCCGCCGCCCCCTCTCTTCCTGACATGCACACTGGAGAGAAAGCATTTCTTTGAAGTATTGGGAGGTTGTTAAAGCGTGCCCTTGGGATAGCAGAGCATGAAAAGTGCTTCCAGTCTGAATAATCTCAGGCATTATCTAAATTGTCTCTTGAGGCAGATGTTTTATGGCATCTGTGTATGGTGGAGAGGGCGGTGGTTCGTGAAGTAGGTTATTATATCTACACACACTGAAATATTACAGACATATCACAGATGTGTAAATGTGGGCACTGTATTTAGGTGAAATCCATGCCATGTGCAGAGTTTGCTCTCTAGTCTTATGCCAGTTATCTGCTCCCATTCCCCTACCCATCACATGGTTCTGTACTTTTGTCTCAAAAGTGCCCCGCACAATGTTGTTCTGAGTACAGCACCTCATGTGTTAAATGCTCCTACTGCAATAATGGTTGTGTACAATGCTGGGCTTCTTTTTGGTTCAAAGTCTGCTCTGCACAACATACCTTCCAGAAAGAAACTCTACAGGATATACTGCATACAGTTGCCTCTGTGATCAAGAGTGCTCGACTGGTGAATGTTTCTGGGGTCCATGTGCCATCCTTTTGGCAATGTAGTAGTATCGCCACAAGGTCTGTGGGGCTAGCGTTGACAACCACCTCAGTTCTTGGCTCATAGTTGCAGTACCTCATTGCAGTGTTGTACAGAAGGGAATTCTTTACTACACTTTTTAATGCATCTTAGTGTGGTTCAAATCACCACCATGGCTTGTTTTGTCTTGTCAGCTGTCCCAGCTGCTCTGTGCGGATGGCAAGGCTGGGTAAAAAAACCTCTCAAAGTATGTGGCCATTCTCAGGATGCTCATCGCCTCCATGTCGTGTCACGGGGCTTTGGTGTCTCAAATGCCTGTGGCCTTTTAGGGGTTTACACTGACTCAGTTGCTGGAGAAAACATTGTCCTGATCTGTCTGGAAGATGCATTACATTTTCTGAAGGCTCAAACCACAGCCTTACATTCTTGGTAGGGTTGCTTCAAGTTTTGAGCTGTGTTCTCGTACTAACTGTATGAAGATGTCATCACTGACATTTAGCACTTCTGTAGGCCTGACAGGGCCTTGTTGATCATGTTTTGGAAGACTTAGGTAGTGGAGGAGATTTTGAAGTTTAACCTCTTGTTGTGTTATAGGCCAATGTGTGTCAAGAATGTCGTAATGTACTGAAAGATTTGTATCTGATGGTACTCAGCATTCAGACCAAGCTTGGAGGACCAATGTGTCCTGTAGGTCATGTAGGAGGTCATCGATCATCAGGGCCTCTCTTTGGATTGCCTTGACGGTAGTCGCACAAATGAATATGGTGCCTGCTTGCTTAGAGTTATGTGTGACCAGCCTTGGGGGCATCAAGAGTGGGTCCTGCTACCTTATCTATTTTGTCCAACACCTCTAATTTTCTCACTTATTGTTTGACTGTTGATCTTGGGTGAAATGGCTGTGTGCAGGTAGATTTGTCAATGTGCCACTTTGCTGGATTTGACTTTAAGCACCCTACGCCACTAAATAGGTGCACAAATTCTTTCAGTATATCTTAAACTCCTGCCATGTGGACATGGTGAGCAAATGCTATGAGCCACAATGACTCCCCCATATGGCACCTTATCAGTGTATCCGTCCCTTCTGTGATGATGAATAATGATGACGCAAGAATTCAAAAATCATACTACAAAACATATTTATTGATTGAAGACACAAAAAGTTGAAAGTGAACCTTGCCCACCGTAGACGCAGTAACATATGAAACAGAGACAAGTGTAGTAGGAGCACCGTAAAAGGGTGCTTTAAATGAGAGATGTGGAAATATATAAATATGTTCATAAAACAATGCTAATACCTATAAATGAGTTGCAGTAATGAAAGTACTTATGGAAATGTTGATCATTGGCATTTACTGATGAAATAATGTGATATTATTAAATTGGTAGTGTTTCTATTGCCTTTCATTATAATGTATCACATAGAAAAGTTGGTGCAAAACTTTGAAAATAACAGATATCAACTTGAAATGTTAACTGATAATGCTGGAGACCTTATAGAGTGTGAAAAGTTAAAACCGATTATTATTGTATGAGAATTATTTACTCATGAAAAGTTGTGAAAATGTGTGGTAGTAGGCTATTTTTAATGTTAGTGATTTCCATGTGATAATATTTGGTTATGGTTTTACTTTATTTCATATATGAAAGGAATTTATTACATTATATTTGATAAAGATTTAGAGTTTATTTCATTTAAATTTGATATGCAAACGTTAGGCCTTTTCAAACGTCCTTTTTCTCTAATGCTGACTTATTCTTTTGCCTCATGCAATGGTTCTTTTGCAGCTGTTTAATGTTGCTTTATTTGTGCAGTACATCTAAAACAATTGACATTCTTAAAGGATTCTTTACGTACATGGTGAAGTCTTCCTGTGGGTACGAGCATTTCAGTTGCTTTCATAGACAGAGACTATGTATTCTTTTTCAATATTGTTAGGCCTCTGTGGACTGCAAGTTACTCATCTCTTATGACTAGCATGGGGAACTATTCTATAGTTACAAATGTCTTAAGTGACGAATTTGAAATGAATCACATGACAATTGTACAACAGTGGTGCCATGCAGCATCACTGGGACTGTAACAGGGACTTTGTGAAAGAAGAAACCCCAGAGGAGAGACAACACCATATATTTTTTGATTTTCCTTCAGACACCACTTGATTTTTGCCGACGATTTTGAGAATCGTGCTCTTTGACTTTTGCTCTTGGGCTGCTTTTGCTGAATGCTACAGTCCGTAGCTAATACACTGAAATCCTTCCTTGCTGAACCATTTTATTTCCTTAATTCTCTTTTTGTTTCATGCTAATGGACTTGCCCATAATGGACTTGAAAAGTGAACCTTTTTCCCTTTTTCTTTAGGATTTTTGAAGCTGTTAGATAAATGAACTACCCTTCTGCCTCTGATGGTAGTTGGATTATGTAACTCTGCAAATTGATTTATAACCATCTTCTGAAGTTTGGCCTAAATGTTAGGCATTACATTGCAAGCTGTGATATTCTTGACTGAGATGCTTAGAGATTGCTTATCAACATGAATTTTGAATCTTTAATACAATATCCAAATTAATTTAATATATGTCTGAGTCTATTATTGAGTCATGTTGATTCTTTCATTGAAACTGTGCTATTTCTACAATTAATTAAATATTTTGTAGGGAGAATCAGCGAGCTTATAACTTCTGCTTATTTTATTCTTTGTAGATGTAGCAGAACTCTTGGTCTGGATAATTCTAGTCTGACTTAACGTCGTTAAGAGGTTGGGTCTTCCTATCACAATTATTTGCTTCTATAGCATGGTCCTAAGAGTAGTGCACTTAAACCTGATTTCAAAATTATGAGTTAGCTGTCAATTAATGGTCCTCATTGGACAGCTTACGTGGTGTTTCAGTCATCCTAATTTCCAACCCTACTATCGGCAGAGAAAGATTCCTCAGAAGGCCATTGCCTCTGTGGTAAATGGAAAGGTTGCAGATTGTCTAATTGTAAAGGGACCAGTAAGGTTAGAGTAATAGAGGAGAGTAAGAGTACAGGAACAATTTTACCATGCTTGCGCTGCAACAAACCTTTAGTAGCAGAGCTATGGTTCTGTCAAGTGAAGTGACTTTTAGGGTGACAAGAATAATCCCTTGCCCAAGTCCAAAGAGTCCACAAATTCTTGGTTCTGGAAAAAGATGGATTGATGCTGTGCTGATGGAGTATCGTTCTAGATAAGAGTCACAGAGTAGCAGCAAAGGAGTGTGAGTATTAATAGGGATGCACGTCGCTATTGCTTTTGCTTAAGATTGCGGATTTTGAAAAGGCTGTGTGTGTTGAGCAGAGAGACGTGATTAAAATCCACAAGATTCATTAGAGGGCCATTGCCTCTGTGGTGGATGGAAAGGTTTCAGATTGTCTAATCGTAAAGGGCTCAGTACAGTTAAAGTAATAGAAGATAGTCGGGGAACAGGAACATTTTTACCAGTAACTTTGCCCCCGTGGTTTCTGCTTCATGTGATACATGGGTGCTGGAGGTGCCTAGCAGAGGGATGGTTTAGTGCACCCACATATGGTCAGGTTTTTGTCTTTTTCAGCAGAGGGCAGGGGTCTAGCTGTCAGAATTGTTGATTGCACATAACGTTTTATGAGGCTCAGGTATTTGTGAGGGCAGTACTTACTGCCTTAAGAGCTGGAGTGTGCAGGTTGTCTTGGAGTTTTTCCTTTGATGCTGATCAGTAAATTGCATGACCAAGATTTCTTGATTGTCTTCTCCCTCTACTTGATATTCTGTGATGGTTGCCATGGTGTTGGACCAGATTTGTGATCTTTATTTTCCAGTCAGGTGGCTAGAAGGGGCCTCTTCTGGCTGTAGTACAGCCCACTCTTTCCTTCTCAATACACCCTAGCGAAGGGGTGTAATTTTATTTGGCTCAAACATTTTTTCCTCTGTGTGGGCATGTTGTAGGCAATTGATGTCGCCTCTCGGTCTGCGCCTGCCTCTCATGGTATTGATAGTTTTGGTCTTGATCATTGACATTATGCCAGGTTCCTCTTTGTTTGAGATCTTGGTGAGGGCTGACTGCATGCCCTCTGCCAACTCATGGGACCACCCTAGATGCAGTATAGCATCAAGTGACCTGCTTTTTAGAACTTCAGTCTTCTGCCCACTGTGGAACTGCAACTATGGTGTCTGCTGTGCTCAGACTTATTTCGCCCTAAGATCTTCTGTGCAAAAACTTTCCAGATTTTCTTAGTTGTACATAAAATACGTTGATAGTTTAACTCTTGTGCTGAGTTGTGTGACAAAGTTTAAAGCGTTCATAGTCAGGATTTTGCTGGGCTCTAACATTTGCTTCCAGTGCTGCCTCCGCTGAGTGGTAATCATCTTCTCACATGTGTTAGTTAGAATTTCAGACAGCTTAAATATCTCCTCCCAGGAGTAGTGTCTTCTCCCAGGCTTTTCATACTTCCATCTGTTTCTTTTGGTGTTTGAAAGTATGTGTTTAATTTACCTAGCCAAATATGCCATCTCCAAGCTGCTGTTGCCAGGTAGGCAAATTGGCTGAATGGAGGTAGTTGGTTGCTGGCAGCACACCCTATGTTGTGCGTGGGAGTTCCAGCCAGTGCCTGGGTGTCTTGCTACTGTGGGTGTGGGATGGTGCTCTGTCATGTGTAAAGCGACTGGCTATGCTCTTCCTCTCTGCTCTAGGCTCACTCATGATTATGATGAGAGGGCCATGAACTGTGTTTGTGTGGAGTGTGGCTGTGCAGTGTTTGTGCCTGTCCTTGTGAGCAGACTTGTGGCATTAATTGTGCTTCCCTCTGCTCATTAGTAGTTGCAGTGAGGGTTGGTCAGGGATTCTGATGCTACGATCTGTACTCATTATTATTGGTCAGTGGTTTTCTGTTGTCTATTTCTGTTCATTGTGAGTATGCTGCAGGGTTGGCTGCCTGGCTTCCAGGTCTTTGTTGGGTTCTGGATGGATAACATTTTCTGGTGGTGTTGAAATTGGGCTGGATTGTTCTGCCTTGCAAATATGTCTCTGGGAGTTTTCTGCGGTGAATTCTCTTCTCCCATGCAGTACAGGTTGGTCCATGGCGTCAGGTCCACAGCCCTCATTGGCAGTGTAGCATGACAGAGGGAGGTCTAGCGTACACGCAGGGGCTGACCAGGGCACATCATGCTAGATTCTGGCTCCTAATAGGTGACTCGTGTTGCAGAGATGCAACTAGACCTGACCTTCCGAGGGGGGGTATCACTTCCATCAAGTGAAGGAACCAGAGCTATCCTCATAACCAATTTGAAAAAAAAGAAGTGAAAACTGTGCAATTTAGACACATTGGACAAACTTGATACAATACGACCAAACATGTTTTTGTGGGTTTGATATTGTTCATAGGCTACTGAGGATCTTTGAAAAGTAGATTGACTACACTGACAACTTAAAAACAGCTTTTAAAGATTGCAATACAAAGCACACTAGATGAGGTTTTGTCAAGTTACTTTAAGACAACAACCCTTTTGGTCATTTGCTGATTACTTCAGTAGAACAATTTGCTTGTGAAATAAATATAAGTGCAAGCCAAAGAAAACTCTCCTGCCCAGTTGTTGACTACAGGCGCAGTTTCAGGTTACCCATTGAGTCACTGAAAAATATTAATGTTTGAGGCTACCTTTCTGTACAGGAGTCAAACAACTAGTCTTAGTGTGCTACCACACAATAACCTGGGGATGTATGACTAGCAAGTCACAAGTACAATTCTTGAAATACTGTTGTCCCTCCTGAGAGTACATGTGTGCCTTTAAGTTGGTGACACTGCTGCCTGTAATTGCCCTGCCACACACTGTGCTACACTAAATAAACATGACATTGTTATTGCTAGCACTCCACAATATGAGGTTCACGTATATTTTGCATAATTGAGCCACATCCAGAAAGAAATGTGCCAGGCTGCCATTAAAGAGCTGGCAAACAAATAGCTGCCTTGGCATATCTTTGCATGTGATATTACAAGCAGAGGTTCCAACCTAGCTCGCCTTATAAAACCTATGTTTCTTAAGAAGATGTTTTCCAATTTCTCCATAGAGGTCTGCAATGCTGAAAAGAGCCAACTGCAAGGGAAACTTCAAGTAATAGGCATGTGGGTACTCCATTTGAATCTATTATAGTATTACAATCATCCAATGTGGAAAGCAATGCTGGGTGAGCCCCACAGCCAACCGGAATTTGGTTGGTAACCTAAGAGAAGGTATTGTCATCGATGAATGACGATCTTTCAATATTTTTGCTTAGAAACAGTTGGCCAAAAGTTAGAAGGTGTCTTAGGTTGAAGATCTGTTTGTTTTTTGGAGGGTTTATGTAAGACATTTAGAGTTCTTTTGGGGAGATACCTTTATCCAAAGAGTTGTTGGTACTTCTGACTGGAATAGCTGCAGAACTGTTCATGAGGATGTTTTTGAATGTATGAGCAGGACACAGGTCTGACGGCGATCGTGCTGGCATACACGCTTTTACAGCCTTTACGAAGCATTGTGTGGTCAGGAGGTTTAAGGTGAGTAACTGGTTGTGTTCATGTTTTCTTTTCCAGTCTAGTCAGCGTCACTGCTGGAATTGTGATTGAGCAGTAGAGCGGGAAACTGCCTAGAGGGTTGGAAGTAATGCAGGTGTGCCAGTCATACAGCAATGGCTGATGGTGTGGCCTTCTGCGGTGATGCCAGGGCATCAAGATGACCCATGGCATTAACGCTTCAGGTATTTTTGTTGGATGACACTTTTTCCTGTGAACTTTTCTATTGGTTCTGATTTGGAGCCTCCTCATTCGCTTTCTCTGTTCAAATCTCCTGTTTCATATTCAGGTCTCTTGACCATTGTCTACCCTCCTTGCTAATGGTCACCTCTTCAGGACGCAGATGAGCTCTGCAGGGTATGGGGCAGGTCTTCATGAAGCATGGCAGGCATCAGGTCTCCTGGCTCCAATCATTTTTCCTTTCTACCTACTGTGGGGTTTTCTTCTGAAGAAAAGAAAATGAAACTTCTGTGTTGGGCACCATTTAAAGAGTGATAGTGGCTATTTCAGGAGGCGCGCTCTGTATAAACATGGGCAATGATTGGAAAGAACATATATATTTAGTCCAATAATAATAAATTCAGATACAAATTTCCATAAGTTTAGTATCCACTCAATGTCACATTTACAGGGGTCGACTAAACATGTAAGGATGAACAGGCCACAAGAGAAGCCATATTAATTTAGGAAAATATAACATGCATGAACATGCCCTCAACTAAAAAGTCACTGTTATTCACATAGGGCAAAATGTACGACACATTTTACCGTTTGCAAACTGTCCGACCAGTAAAATTGATTATCTATGTACCTACGGTATTTTGCGAGTTGGAAACCTGTTACGAGTCACTTTTAGGAAGGGGTGTCTGAAGGGCATCCCTTCCTAATAGCGAGCTGCACTGTAATGTATGAATGCTTTGCGGCCGGGAATGTGGTCACAAAACATTCACAGATTACCATAAATTTCAAATTGGTGTAACCAAACATTTTTTCAGAGCAGGTAGTGGTCCCTGGGACCACTGCCAAATGTAAAAAAATGAAAAGAAAACTTTTCATTTTTATTTTTGAAATGTGTCCTGTTTTCCCTTAAGGAAACGGGCTGCATTTCTTTTAAAACTGCTTTTTTTAAAAAGCAGTCACAGACATGGTGGTCTGCTGACCCCAGCAGGCTACCATCGCTGTGGGTGCCAACCATTCCCAATGAGCCGCATATTGAGACCTGCCTCATGAATATTAAAGAGGCTGGTCCCTTGCGGATCGCAAACAGTGTCTGTAACTCTGTTGTACATCAGGTTTTGTGACTCACAAATTGCAAGTCACTAAAAATCATAATTTGTGAGTCACAAAACCTGATTGTTCTACATGTGGCCTTTAGTACTCAGATTTCAAGGGGAGTAAAGAGCGCAATGCGTTCAAGTAAAAAACGTACAGTATTATTGGCACTAAAGGAGCTTAAGGAAAGAATTGAAAACAATGTGATTTTTAATTAAAAGAATGTATGCTCCTGGATAGTCACCAGTGCTCTGCAACACATGGCATAACTCTATGTGTTAGTCTGGGAAATTTGAAGTACTTGTATAGTGGACGCTTTTCTTCTGCCCACAGCACCGAACAGCCGTGAGGGGAACGGCACAGCACAGGGCTTCTTATCTTCAGACGCCACTTGGTTTTCAACGCTGCCGTGAGGGGAACGGCCAACTGGACTACGATTCCCAGCACCTCTAGCCCCTGCGCATGCTGGTGACGATACTGGAGAGCGCCAGGCCAGGTTAAAGGCCGGCAGGCGCCCCCGCAGCGCGGGACGCTTTTCTTCTGCCCACAGCACCGAACAGCCGTGAGGGGAACGGCACAGCACAGAGCTTCTTACCTTCAGACGCCACTTGGTTTTCAACGCTGCCGTGAGGGGAACGGCCAACTGGACTACGATTCCCAGCACCTCTAGCCCCTGCGCATGCTGGTGACGATACTGGAGAGCGCCAGGCCAGGTTAAAGGCCGGCAGGCGCCCCCGCAGCGCGGGACGCTTTTCTTCTGCCCACAGCACCGAACAGCCGTGAGGGGAACGGCACAGCACAGGGCTTCTTACCTTCAGACACCACTTGGTTTTCAACGCTGCCGTGAGGGGAACGGCCAACTGGACTACGATTCCCAGCACCTCTAGCCCCTGCGCATGCTCGTGACGATACTGGAGAGTGCCAGGCCAGGTTAAAGGCCGGCAGGCGCCCCCGCAGCGCGGGACGCGCGCGGGCAGCGCCCGGGCGCAGCCCGGGCCAACGGCGGGCCCGTCCTTGCCCGTCACTGACCGGATTTGACGGGGCGGGGCTTCCCCCCTTGAATTTGCAACACCATTACCATCCATCCTAAGGTACTGTGTTCTTTGTCTTTTCAACGGGCTGACTGCATTATTATTGTTTCTAACCCAGTCCTCCCCATTGGCTATTGTTGTCTATTGCGGCGCCTGGCCTCTCTCTGTCAACTGTTCTTTTGTTCTTCGCTATGCCACCTAAAGTTCGTAACAACAGAGCGGCCAATGAACATTTCTCGGGAACAATGGACCAATTTGTCACCAAGGTCAATTGTGTCATTGATAATGAAATTATGCTCTTGGAACGTCGTGTTTCGCAGGACCTTGCTTTGGCTAGGAGGTCCTCTATGGGCTACCTTGCCAACGCTCGTTCTCCTGTCCAGCACAATCTTGACCTTGTTTCTATCGATCGATCTGATGTGGATGCTACCACCCAGGGCCTACCACTTAGTGGATTAGTTGCTACTGACTCCATGGAGGAACAGTCCTTGCCCCTTGACTCTTTGCTGGCTTCTCCCCGATTGTTACCATCTTCTACTAGTTCTGTTCCAGAGCAAGACACCAGACAGCTGCGTACAAGAAATCCTGGGGCAATTCCTAAAACTAAACCTGGGTGTACATCCTCTAAGGGTGGGAAGGGCAAGATTACAAAAAACACCCACAAAACAACAAACCATCTTGGCCCATCGAATAAGCCTTTAGTCGTTTCTGTACAAAAACAAAAGAATGGGTGTCAAGGGAAAGAACGCGCAACCTGCAAAATTTCACACAATTAGTAATTTTGATCCACAATTATCCAGTACGGTGCTTACAACTTGAGGATAGGCACCCTAATCCTCAAAACGACAATCAAAGATTGATTCACGTATTTTCTCTTGTTGAAGCACTCGCAAATTAACCATCCACGTCTCCTGTTACAGTCACAAAACTAGAAACACATTAATGTGGGCTTCTCTTCTTCTTTTATTTTCATTAGAATCTCCAAACTTCTTTATTCATAACATTCTTCCACTCCCAACGCGTTTCGTCGATAGGGATTAACCCATGCGACTTCCTCAGGGCTGGAAGCAATAAATAATATACATTGGAGTATAGAAACACAGTTGTTTCAAGTCCAATAGCCCACATTACTTCCAAGTGCAAAGGAAAAAACATGCTGTGTGACTTCACACTACTATTATAATCACATATTTACATTTAATCGATATATTAAACACTTTGACCCATCAATTGGATATCCAATCCAGATAAACCTCCACCATTTTAACAGTGAACGCTAAGCACTTTCGTGATGGCACCATTCTCCAAACAGTGAACCACACCCTATATTCATGCCTCTAAATAAATCCAATCGGTACCTTAATCTTGTGTAACTGTCTCCTAAGTACCAAAAAGTACAAAAAACACACCTAGTAAAACACACTGCGGAGCACAAGAGGCAAGAATGGCGAGGATAAACCGAACTTAGTAATAATAAACACATACCTTCGTGCACTTTAACAGCAATCTTGGCCGTAGCTCCTTCCTAATGATCTATTTCAGTCATCCACATTCACCTACAATATAAATTACGCTCTCAAAAATTGCACTAAAAGATATTGTGTCAGTCAGTCCTCAAGTCTACAGAAACGACTGAAATATAGTCTCACCTTCTTTCTATGAACACTCTTCGTGACCATTAGCGAAATTAATTTTTGCAGCCTTAGTCAGAATTATTCATCCAAGTCTCTGAAGTACGGAGACCTGTAAATAATAATAATCATCAGATTCTTAGTAAGAATCCTAATTATTAACACTACTACAAGCCACCCCTCAATAATATATTGTACCACTCTCATAGTACTTACTATTCACTCTGGCAACGTTCCCGAATACAGGAACACTCTTCGCGTCTGCTCGCGTCGCGTTTCCCACTACCTGTTATCTACGCCAGCAAAATAAACGAGGTGACTCCTTCGTAATTTGAAAAGCGCCATTTTGGATAGGTTTGACATCCATATTCGAGCGCCATTATGGATTGGTTTCAATCATATAAATGAAACCTAACGTAATATATTGTACCACTCTCATAGTACTTACTATTCATTCTGGCAATGTTCCCGAATACAGGAACACTCTTCGCGTCTGCTCGCGTCGCGTTTCCCACTACCTGTTATCTACGCCAGCCAAAATAAACGAGGTGACTCCTTCGTAAATTGAAAAGCGCCATTTTCGATAGGTTTGACATCCATATTCGAGCGCCATTATGGATTGGTTTCAATCATATAAATGAAACCTAACGTGATACCAAACTAATAAATCGAGCGTATCAATTTAGACACCGGATATATAAAAGAACCCACGATTATAGTCGTGCCCAATTCCTATTTTATAGTATAACCTCGCCATACCTGCAATTTAGATACCTATATACACCATATTCGCATACCAAGATAAGGTTTAAACAGTAATGCCCGTCTTAATATGGCAACCTTATTCATTTGAGGAATCAGTGATTTTAGTCGTTATAGCAACTTCCAAATAAAAAAAGAAAAATATGGTAATTTTTAACACCAGGGAAAATAACCCAAATTACTCCTGCCTGCAGTCACAAATTGTGTGACAACTCCCCATTCCTCAACTAATTAAGTAAAACATATGCATCTTACTTCTCTATTTCCATTTTACTATCTCCTCATACAGTGTACCATGAACAAATGTACCCATGTAGAACTTACTCAGAGCTACATGACGCATACAGCTAGAAAATAGCTACAAACTCGAGGAAACATCGCAACTCCAACAAGCCAACACTACATATACTTATCAATTTTTCTTTTTTCTTTTACACATACTGACCCATCCATTCATCTCTCATTCGCCTAGGAAATACTGTAACTCACGGTCATAATTAAGACCATCTTCCACGGCCCTCAAGCGCATGATCCATCTTGCCTCATGCCTCCGCAGTGCGAGTTCTCTATTCCCTCCACGCGCTTCCCTCTTAACATGCTCAATACCACAAAATTGAAATGATTTATGTAAACCTTGCGAAGTACAATTCTGTATATGTTCAGCAATTGGATATCCTTGATCATTGTTCTTTACAGCTCTCCAATGTTCAGCAATCCTGTCTTTAAGAGCCCTTATTGTGCTTCCCACATATATTTTCTTACACATGCAATTAATTACATATACAACAAATTTGGTACTGCAATTAATGTTGGTCACTATATCATATACTTGTTTACCATTGTACTGAAATTGTTTAGTTTTATCTTTCGCATGTTTACACATCCCACAATGGCCACATTTAAAAAAACCCTTACTCATTTGGGTAAGCCACTGTTCCTTCTCAGCCTCTCTTGGGTAACTTGGGCTCAGAATTGTACCCAAAGTTCTCCCTCTTCTATATGTGATTTGTGGTTTGTCTGACAGAAATTCCCGTAGGGTCCTATCCGCCTTCAGGATATGCCAGTGCTTGTGCATACTCCTATAGAGAATTGAGCTTATTGGATTAAAATCCGTAATCATTCTAATCCAATTTGACTTGTCTTTTATTTTTTTGGGTTTTAAGGTGGATGCGCGTTTTATCTTGAGAGCCCTCTGTGTAGCCACCTCTAGGTCTCTTTTGTCATAGCCCCTTTGGGTAAACCTCCTTTCCATATCCTTTATACATTCCCTGAATTGGTTGTCCTCACTACAGTTGCGCCGTGCCCGTAACATTTCTCCATAAGGAATTGCCCTGATCTGATGTTTGGGATGCGCACTGCCCGCATGTAAAATAGCGTTGCAGGATGTAGGCTTACAATACATCCTACTACAGATTTTATCATTGTCTATAAACAGTTCCACATCCAAAAATACCAAATTAGTAGAACTAACACAAGAAGTAAATTTGATATTCATAGTATTGCTATTCAGGTAGTCAATAAATCCTCTTAGTTTTTCTTCCGTTCCTGTCCATATTAAAAGACAGTCATCTATATATCGTCCCCAATACAAGATGTCATCATTCCAATGTATACCTGCTGGGCCCCAAATTACTGATTCTTCCATCCAGCCCATGAATAGGTTCGCAAAAGCAGGCGAAAATCTTGAACCCATAGCCACTCCCTGGGTTTGCCTAAACCATTCCCCATTAAAAAGAAAATAATTATTTGACAATATAAGATCCGTCATTGTTAATAACATTTGAGTATGTCCCCATTGGCTAGCTGGTTTTTTCATCAGGAAGTATTCAATAGATTTCAGACCTAGATCGTTGGGTATACTAGTATAAAGTGATACAACATCCAACGACACTAATTTCATTCCTGATTCCTAAGTAATATCACTTAATATGTTTAGAATATGCTTCGTGTCCCTAATATATGATGGCAGATTCGCTACCATCGGCTGTAAAAACATGTCGACATACTGTGAAATTCGTTCTGTTGGACCACCTATCCCTGCCACAATGGGCCTCCCTGGTGGAAAAGGGAGGTCCTTATGAATCTTTGGCAGAGTATATAGACAAGGATAACGTGGACGATTCACTTTTAAATATAACAATTCATCTTCATCCAAAAGGCCTTGATAATGCCAATCCTGTAACAATCCATTAATTCTAGTGATCAGAGAGAACATGGGATTGTATGAAACTTTTTGGTAGTTTTCCACTTTATCCAGTTGGGAGTAAACTTCATGATCATAATCCGTTTTGTTCATTATAACAATGTTACCCCCCTTATCCGCCTTTCTGATAATTAACTTAGGGTCTTCTACTAGTATCTTAAGTGCTTGACGTTCATTTGTCGTCAAGTTCTCACCCCGATGTCTAAGAGAATGACCCAATTTACGTACTCCGTTCTCAAGATCATTAGAAACCAAGGTATCAAAAATTTCCACATTGTTCCCACTGATTAGGTTTGGGGACCACCTTGACTTCTCTTTCAAACCACTCGTCAATGATAAATCTGGTCTTACATCCAAATCCTCCAAAACTTTCCCAATAGTAACCGGATCATCTTCCAATTCAGTTATAGAGAGTAGAGTCACTGTATCTTGTATATCTCTAATCGTTAATGTATTAGACGCTGGATCACAAATCTGCGATATACAATCTTTATTAGGCATAGGATTCAAAGCAAAGTGTTTTTTCAATTTTAGTTTCCTAACAAACCGAAATAAGTCTATCTTTGTGTCACAAATGTCTCCTTTATAAAAAGGGCAGTAACTCAAACCTTTCTTCAATAGAGTAATCATCTCATTTGTCAGTATTCGATCCGAAAGATTAATGACCTCTACCTCTCCAGTTCCTGAACTGCTCAATCCTTCTTGTTCCAAGAGCGGGTCTTCATTCCTACTTTGTCCTCTACCCTTCCTCCTTCCTTTACCCCTCCTTGTTTTCTTGTATTGTCAACTCTTTTGACTTGCTCCCTGTTCCCTCTTTTGATACGATTCACCTCCTGTAGGAAGGAGGAGTTTCCCAAAGGGCCTGGTTGTCTCTCTATACCACTTGGTCCACCCTCCACATCACTACCACTTGTTGGTATTGTGCTTAGTGATGTATTGCTTGAACTAGTGGAAGGCATCTCCACTGATTTTTTATTCTTGTCTATTACAATCAAATGATCATATTTTTTGGAGAATGTAAAAACCCTCCCATTATTATAATCAACTTCATCCCTTTTAAGCTTACGTGCTTTCCTTTGTTTCACATCATTTTGATGATTTACTAGAACTTCCTTTAGAATTTCATAGTTTTTTGCTGCTACCTCAGGCTTGTTAAGTCGTTTCTGACCTGCCCTCCCAGTCGGCTTCGCTGGACAACCCTATCCCTCAATCATGCTCCTTATCTAACACACCATTGTGTCAGGATGTTATGGGAGGGCCAAGTGAAGCAGATAAGAGAGGGTCCCCAGGTCCACCAAATTTACATGAAATTGTTGAGGCTATCAGACTTCTGCTTCAGCCTGTGGAGAATAGAATTCTCAAAATCGAACAGCAGCTCTCCAGGATTGAACGCAGCCTTGGGTCCCTGTCCAATATTCAAAATAATAGTCTCAGAACAGGGGCACTGAATGCCCCGGTTAACACTAGAGTAGATAAAGATATGGTGGCCCCCCAAACTCACCCTCCAGTCTCTGAACAAAGCCAATCAGTACCTGCTATCAAAGAGCCTATTTCGGTTACTGCCCATAGAAATCCTAGACACCCTAGTACTACCTACCCAAAAGAGGCTCCTAGGACCCCATTACTCAGGTCTCCAAATAGGGCAAATATCCCCAATCTACCACCTGAAACTGCTCCATATGTTGTTATTTTGGCAGGGGTTCCAGAACAGGGCGAAAATGAATCCGAGTCTCCCACAACCCTCAGGAATAGGGTGATACACTGGCTTAACAGAAATAGACCGTTGCCAATGTTTAAAAGCAGCAGAATACTCACAGTAAGAAGGGCCCCATGGGTGGGTCATTTGGCAAAAAACATAAAGGGGGATTGTATTCTAATTAACTTTAATGATCCTCAAACCGTTGACTACATTTGTAATTGGAGATACCCTAGCACAGGTTCACTCATTAAAGCCTTTCCTCTGACCTATTTTTATCCCCCTGGTCACTTTTTGGACGACTGGACACATGTCCAACGGACCAGGAGAGGTATCTCTCAGATGAGTAGGCCTTCATGCCCACCGATGTTAGATCCTGTCCCCACGGAAAATCGGTATGGCTGTTTAGAGGCTGTTGACTGACTGCAGGGCATTGGAGACACTCCATCCACTCCCCTGAGTCGCCCCGGCTCTCCTGTACCAGATTCCATCACTCCATTAGCATTTTCAGCCAACGTTCCATCTACTGCAACGGATCTACCGAGGAGGCCTACCCCCAGCCATGTAGACCACCCCCCAAGTACTTCTATCACCCAGGAAAAACCTCTTGGATATACCAAGCTTCTTTCCTGGAACGTGGCAGGCTTACGTAATAAGCTCACTCTTCCAGATTGGAATGATCTAATTGAGGAACATGACATGTGCATGTTCCAGGAAACTTGAAGTGTGGAGCCACTGTATAAGACAGGATATTGTTGCTTTTTTGAGCCAGCTACCACAATTGGGCGTGGCCGTCCTTCTGGCGGACTCATAGTCTGGGTTAGGGCACACCTCAATCTTAAGATTACACATAACAGTTGTTCCACGCCAGACATAATGAGATTCTCCATCAAGGGTCTAAAGAATGGCCATTCGTGGGAAGTCTTTAATGTCTATGCTCGTGGAACACATGGGGGTGCTAAGTCTCCCACCATCACATCTCTCTCAGGTATGCTCTCTACCTGCCCTCCTGATTCTCTCTTACTAGTGGCTGGTGATCTCAACTGTTCTTTTGAACCACTTGCCATTGATGATATCTTGGGAACTCACGACGAGGATGCTAGATGGGGCATTCCCTTGTTATCGCTCAACCCTGTAAAGAGATGGTCCCCGGTCGTGATTCAGCTAAACGCATTGGCCTTAGAATTTGGTCTAAGAGCTGCGAATGGGCGTACAGCCTCCGACCTGGGGGGTGCTAATACCTTCAATAGGGTCGCCTGTCAAAGCAGAATCGATTATATCCTGATTGATAGGAGAGGCTGGAAATCTGTTGCTGACATGATAATAACTCCCTCAACCTGTAGCGATCACAACCCGTTGTCGCTCAGCATGAGCGAGTTTTGCCTTAGTCAAGACCAAACTCCTCTACATGGATCGCAGATGTTTACCAAGATGCTCTATCCCTCTAACTGCAACAGATTCCTCAGATGGTCTAAATTTGTCCTGTCTAACACAAAACTTGCTGCCCTGGGTAGAATCCTTGTTGAAGATACTGCCAGGCTCTCGCCTGGCTATACCAAAACCTTCGAGGATACCATTGCCTCGATTGGTACCTTGTTCCTTGATCATAGGGGAAAAAAAACACCTGAACTCAAGTCAGAAAACGAATGGTTCAACAAGGACTGCAGACTAAAAAAAAATACCCTGATCGCTGCAATTAAATCTAACATTCCAGGTGCGGTCAGGGAAGCAAGGCAGTCTTACAGACAGGCACTTGTTACTGCAAGAAAAGACTGGGATGACCAGCGTTGGGATGCTTTAAAATCTGAAAGCCACTCTAAAAATGGTGAGCTTTTCTGGTCCATCTTGAGAAAATCTTCTATGTATGACCAGGATAAAATCCCCAACCACATTACGGACAGGGAATGGTTTGACCACTTTAGGAACCTCTATGTAGGGGTGGGACCTGAGGAGGAGCAGGGCACCTATCTGAGGACCATAGCCTCTCCCACTGATCAATCTACATTTGATAAGATCAATAAGAAAGAGGTAGTGACTGACATTAACAAAATTGTTTCTGGAAAGGCCCCAGGGCCAGATGGCATTCCGGGTGACCTTTTCAAAGCAAACACTGACGGATGGGCAACGTATTTTGTAATCTTTATTAATAACCTCCTGGACGGCTCCCCGGTGCCCGATTCTTGGAAGGGAGCGGAAGTAATTCCCATCTTTAAAAAGGGCTCAAGGGGTGATCCAGCGAACTATCGCCCAATTAGTCTAATAGACACTGGACAGAAGTTGGTCGGCAGGGTCCTCCTGGAGAGAATCCACTCCTGGGTAGATGAAAAAGGCATTATGACGCAGTTCCAAGCAGGCTTTAGGGCCTGCACCAGCACAATTGACCAAGTATTTAGGCTGGTGCTACTATATTGGAAGGTGGTCACCATTGGGAAGGGCGCCTTATATTTGGCGTTCATAGATCTTAAGACCGCATTTGACTTGGTTCCTCGCGATCGCTTGTGGCAGATTTTGGAGGAATTGGGAATCCCCCCTTATATCCTGAATCTTCTCATCCGGATGCATACCAACAATTTTGCACGCATCCGATGGGGAACTCAGGACCAAAAAACCGATAAGATCCCGGTCAATAGAGGGGTTCGCCAAGGTTGTGTGTTGGCACCTACGCTCTTCACCCTTTTTGTGAATGGCGTAGTCTCTTACCTGCTCGAAATTGAAGCTGACGTCCCCACATTGGCGGGTGACAAGGTCCCTGCCCTTCTTTTTGCGGACGACACTCTTCTAATTTCAAAAACACCTGCAGGACTACAGAAGCTTCTAGACCGCTTCCTTATGTTCTGTGAGCTAAGAGGCCTTGTCATCAACACCTCCAAAACCAAACTCCTTTATTTCAACCCTACCAGATCCTTCCGGTCTACCCTTACCCTAGATGGAAAACCACTTGAGCGAGTTAAGGAGTTTGACTACTTGGGGATTAGAATCACTGATAGGCTTAAGTGGCAGCCCCACATTGACAAAATTACACTTAATCATAGGCGGGTCATAGGTAGCCTGGGGAAGGAATTCCGCGCCTCCACCACTAAACCCATCGCACCCGCTTTGGATATCTATGCTGCAAAGGCGATAGGTAGCGCCCTATACGGCGCAGAATTATGGGGCTTTTGCTGCGTAGACACCCTAGTATCCAATGAGAACAAGATTTTTAGAGACCTTCTATCACTCCCGAGGGGCACACCGACTGGTCCTCTTCTGAGTGACCTCGGAAGGCGCTCCATCAGAGACCTAGCCACCCTTCGTCCTTTGTTACACTGGGTGCGGTTGTGGCGTACCCCTGAGCTCTTTAATTATGCTGATGGCCTCAGGGAAGTCATGAACTTACAGGGAGCCCATAAGATCGAGTGGCTGACAAAAATCAAGAAGCTCTTGGGCGCAATAGGTCTTGTATCTGACTCTGTTCCGGGGATACCGTTGTCTAAGGATACAATTAAAAAAGCATATTGGGCGTGGATTGATGCCCGGACCTTTAGCGACCCCAACCATGGCAGGCTTACAGAGGCATTTTACCAACACAAGCTTCTTCCTTTCTTAGAACCATATCTGGACTTTATTTCTAAGCCCAGAGACAGGACGCTCTTTATTCAGTTCAGGTTCGGGACTCTTCCCCTCCGCGATTGCACCAGCAACTGGAATCCCCCGCATAAGACGCTCCCTGACTGCCCTACCTGCTTAGGTGCTGTTGAAAATATCTCTCACTTTCTCTTTGTTTGTCCAGCCTATGCATCCCCAAGAACGAAGTGGCTCAGGCCTGCTTGCCTGCTGCTTGAGACAAGGGACAGCTCTATTGCCCTGAGAATACTCAATTCTACAACGAATACCACTATAATTTGTGGAGTGGCAAAATTTTTAGGATGGGCATGGCTGATTAGGCAGAGGTTGACTTGTCCCAGATAATCTCTCTTTTTTTATCAAAGCTGCTAAGTTTAATTCTTTTTTAAATATTTATTGTTCACAATGTATTTTAGATCTCTTTTACGACATGTTTTAAATGTACTGTTTCCTTATGTATTTGTGTTTTTTTTTAAAGTACTGTGCTTTTATGACATCACTTGTCGAAATAAAGCTTGATTGATTGTATAGTGTTGTGTTGGGCTTTTTTAAGGCACCTTACTTAAAAGTGTGTTTCAGAAATTTGGAGATTTGCTTTATAGATCGGGCTTCACTACCCTGTGGTGCCAGACCTTGTGAAATAAACAGAGTTTTGGAAGCATACCTGAGAGAGGGGCTTTGGCTTCACCCACATGTTGGTTACCTGTAGAAGAGCATTCAATTGGGTAGAAGTTGTCTGCTGCCACCACAAAATAGTGCTTGCTCTACTCCTGTTGACTCCTGAGCTATGTTCCCTCACCTAACCAAAAATGATAGAACAGTTTCCAAGGGTAAGACCCCTTTACCATGCTGTAATAAAATTGTCTAAGAATATTGCTTCAGCAGCTGTAAGACCAGCAGAGGCATCATGACATTCTCACTGTGATACTTCCGCTTACTTCCAGCAAGCAAAGGCAGTAAACAGACTTCTTCTTGTCAGATTTTGGAGGAGTGGGGGCTCTACCATGAGATTCCTCCCTGATTTTGTTTTTTAAATATGGGATCATGGGATTTGCCTTCTGACCCCAAGATGACCATTCTTCCTTTAAATGTAGAATTGGACTCGAACAGATATAAAATGGCACTTATGGTTGGGGCTTCTTATTGCAAAGATGGCCGTGACTTGTCAGTGGAAGAACTTAAACCCTTCCTCTTGAGAGGGTTTGGAAAAAAAAGTCTAGATAAGTGCACAATTTTGGAGAAACCTATTCCAGGTAGGAAAGTGCCTGCAGTAACATAAAATCTGGAAATATTGGGTTCAATACAGGGAGGTTACACTGAATTCACAGGAAAACAGGCATATGTCACTGGATGATGCAGTCATGGGATATAGTGGTACATAAAGTGGTGATGGTATTTGTGACCCTGATGGTGAATGTGTGGTGTTTTTGTAATTCTGGGAGGTTGGGTCACAAAAATTATGTTTCATTGTCTGGGATGAGACAGACCTTTTTATTCCTTGTTTGTTTTTTTCAACATAAAAATCAATAAAATTGATTTAGCAAAAAAGTATGCGATCAAGTTGTGCATTTCAAAGCACATTTTTCACACAAATTTGCTAAAACACAATTGACCATGAAAGACCTCTCATGAAATATTACTGTTCTTTAATGGTGTGCCAGGAGGAAACTCCCTTTTTTCAAACTATGCCTCCAGTATGCCTTGGCCAGTTAAAACAATGGAGATTGCTAAAAACGTGACTGCCTGTCACAGTAACAGCCCCCAGGAGCTGATAGGTCAATGTCATAGCAGCACCTGCAAACGCCACCTGCCTTCTGGTCCCACTGTGTAGCAGCAGCAATGGAGCATGTCTGAATGGAGAGGATAGAGAGAAATTCTCACAATTGGCACACGTGTTCCAATGCAAGCCTACACTTTGGTGTGCTTTCTCAAGCCCTAGCCCAGAAGCTGACATTTTGCTGGGTCTTGAGCCCCTGTGCCCCCGGAAGTTGGCACCCGTGACCACAGCCCCAGCCTGATGTCCACTATGTTAGCACCCTCTGTGCTGCAGAGCACCACCTCCATGTAGGCTATTAGTGCACAAATGCTGATCTACTTCTTGGCTTTGGCAGCAGCAAAAACAGCAGGCCTTTGTGTAGGGCAATAGGACCAGGCACAGGATTAAAAAGCACATCTGGAGCATGTACCTGCTTCCCCGCCCACATTGCACCCTTAGCCTGAAGTCCCCAATCAATCCCCACAACAGCCCACAGCCTCAGTTGCATCAATTTACCTTTAGTAGTTTTCACTTGCTTCTCCCTCTTGCAGCCTTTGCCTGCTTTCTCTTCCTCTTCCCCACTCCCTCCCAGCTCATCCCTACAGCCTCAGACCTATACCCATTCCCAAACCACATCCCAAAGCCACAGCCTCAGTTCACTTTCCACTCTTGCACCGGTCTCATAGTTGCAGATTGAACTGATGAGGCATCTAATTAATTGAAAGAGCAGGTATTTTAGGGTTTGTATAAATATGCATATGTTCACAAGTATTTGGTAGTTTTGTGTGTTCACTGTAAGCAGTATGCTCATGTAAGTGCTGGGTGATGGTGAGTAATGTGTGGTGTGTGAAGAGTGAAGGGTGTGCCCATGTGAGTGCAGGTTGAGTTGCAGGAGTGCAGAGTGAAAGGAGGGCTCATGTGAGTGCAGACTGAGTTACATGATAGCAGAGTGAGAGAAAAGCCCATGTGAGTGTAGGGTGACCTGTGAACATTTGAGTGGCTGATGATGAGTGAGTGTAGGTGAGAGGAGTGAGTGCAAGTTAAGTGATGCCGTACAAGGTGAGCAATGTAACCATTAGAGTTTGGGTGCAAGGTGAGAGGTAAGATAACAAGGTGCACAGCATGAGACAGGAAGAGCTATGTGGCCTTGTGAGTTCCAGCAGACCATTCAGCCTGTGTGCGTGCAGGGTGAACCATGAGATTGAAGGGTGGGCTGCGTGAGGGATTGGTGAATGGAGTGCCTGTGTGAGTGCATTATGATGAGCGAGTGCACGATGAGTGGTGTGAGTGTAGGATTAGTGATGTGCCCATATAAGATTGACTTCAGCATGAGTGGAAAGAGAGCAGGGTGAGCATTAAGAGAGCAGAGTGAGTGGTGTGTCCCTTTTAGTTTCAGCAGATCCTTGTGCTCATGTGAGTGCAGAATGAGTGATGTGAGTGCAGGATTAGTGATGTGCCGATATAGGATTGAGTGCAGAGTGAGTGAAAAGAGGGCAGGGTGAGCAGAAAATGTGAAGTGTAAATGGTGTGTCCCTGTTAGTCCCAGCAGATCTTTGTGCCCATTTGCATGCAGAACGGGTGGTGCGAGTACAGGGTAATCAATCTGCCTATTTGAGGGCAGGGTGAGCGGTTTTCCCATGTGTGTGCTGGCAGACAATTTTGCCCATGTTAGTGCTGGGTGATAAGTGAGAGTGAAAGTTTTGCTGTGTGAGTGCTGGGTGAGTGGACTGCCCTTGTGTCTGCAGAGTGAGTAGTGTAAGCCATGTGCACCTTTGAGAGCAGGGTAAGGTCTGTGTTTGTGTGGTGATTCTCCTGGCAGCCTTTGACACCGTATCCCACCACACACTGATTGAAAGACTCCACCACATTGGCATCCAAGGGGATGCACTCACCTCCTTCCTCACCGGAAGAACCCAGAGGATCCACATCTCACCTTTCACGTCTGAACCCAAGGAAATCACCTGTGGTGTCACGCAGGGATCATCCCTCAGCTCGATACTCTTCCACTCATAGATGACCCTGCTGGCCATCATTGTCAAATATGATGGTCTCCACATAATTTCCTATTCAGATGACACCCAACGCATGCTCTCACTAACTGACAACCCCAACACCACCAGAACCAACTTCCACAGATGCATGACAAACATCACCATCTGGATGAAGAACAACTGCCTGCAGCTGAAGACAGACAAGATGGAAGCACTAATCTTTGGCAACAGCAACAACACATGGGATGAATACTGGTGGACATCAGACCTAGGACCCACACTCACTCCCTGCAACATCCCAGAAACCTTGGAATCATCATTGACAACAAGCTCACCATGAAATCACAGATCAATACCGTCTCCTCCACCTGCTTCCTCACTTTGCACATGCTGAGTAAGATCTTCAAGAGGCTCCCTCTACACATGAGATGACCTGTGACATAAGCCCTCATTAACAGCAGATTGGACTACAACAGTGCCCTCTAGGTAGAAATTGTCGCACACCTTCTACAGAGACTTCAGACCATACAACACGCTGCAGCCAGACTCATCCTCGGTCTTCCCCAATGAACCCACATTACACCCCACCTCAGGAAACTCCACTGGCTCCTTGTACAGAAGAGATACCAATTCAAGCTGCTGACCCACGCACGCAAGGATCTACACAACCAAGGGCCTGCCTACATTAACCACCCCCTGAATTTCCAGCAACTGTCTAGAAGACTACGCTCCGCCTCCCTTTCACTTACCCATACTCCCCACATCTACTGAAGCAAAAGTGGAGGATGGTCCTTCTCTCACATCACAGCAAAGACCTGGAACCCCACGCACCTGAGGACCATCATCTCAATTCCAGAATTCCAAATGGCCCTTAAGACCAGATTGTTCGAATAAGCCTCTGGGCTTGCAAGCGCCTGGATATGCTATCCGGTGATTAGCCACGTTTACGAATCCTGATTTATTGATATCACTGACTTTTGACAAGTGGGAGGTTTATTTGTAATTTAATGGATTAATATTATGGTGTCAATCAGGGTTTTAGGGTTGATCAAATAAATGATTCACTGGTCCTGCAACAAACTGTCTGTCACTTCCATGTGCCTTGTTTCTTTTCTGGTAATAAATTTTCCCCCTCGGGCAGGAAAAGTCATTATAAATGAAATGAAGAGGCCTAGCGGCACTGCAGGGTGCTGGGAGATTGTGAAAAACACAAACAAAGCCTTGTTAACAGTAAATCGTCTTTTGAAGACCTATGTACCTGGATGGAGCTGAGATTGCAGCCCCTGCCTGGCTGAGCTCACAGCAGGCGCAGAACTGTGCATGTGTCCTTGAAGCTGAACAGCCCTGGCTAGCAGACATGATGGGGGTGGGAGCTAAATGCCTTTCAGCCTATTGGGAATTGTGCGTTTGCCTGTGTGCACCTAGTCCTTTTTATTACCCCCATAGGCTGTGCCCTGACACTAAAGAGCATGTGCATGATGTTATTTGTGCATGGCTTTTGGTACTCCATGGCATGCCTCCCTCATACACCGTCACCAGCTCCAAAAACATCCCTCAGGAGACAAAAACGCAGTTCTGAGGCCCAAATGTTACTAAGACGCCCACTGGCCCTGCTGCTGAATGATGGGATTGCAAAATACCATGGCAGTCTAGACTTTATTTCACCTCATGCCACTTTCATCCCTCCAAAATGCTCTATTTGCTAATGTATTGCACTCTCATAGGCAGTGGTCGAAGTGCATTTAAAAAAGTATGGGAACTGGGAGGATGCTGCAGGCAAAGTGGTGGGGTGAATGAGCGTGTGGGCGTGGCTAAAAAACTGAAATGTTTGTTTAACTTTTTTGGGTCTTTCACCTTCCGGTAACTACATTAACAAGCATTAAAAATGCAATAGGTCTCGCCTTTCATGAAGTTAAAGCCATTTGCTTTGCTATACAATACCATTAGCAAAGCAAATGCTTTAACTTAATCAAAGGCGAGACCTATTGCATTTTCAATGCTTGTTTCTGTTGTGTACTCCACTTGATATAGAATTAAAGACAAAATAGTTTAACAGTCTATCACACACCCACACGAAGAAAATCCCATGCATCCTAAATTATGGGTTCTTTAAAAACCGACCTACAAATTTGCAAAAAAATAAAGCCCCAATACAATTATTATGTAGGATATAGACAAAGATCCCTTATAGAATTTTGCTAGAGACTCCCAATAACGCATCTTTCACACGCATACGACCCATGTTTTGCTAAACGTCTTCAGTGACAGTTTTGCGCAACATGATGGTTTTGCGAAGCCACCTGCGCATCGAAAGGCTGCGAGCGATGCTGAATTCCTGAATGAATGAGTGAGAAACAGGAACCCTGGTAGTCTGTGACTTTTCTGAATAACGTCTGTGAGCCTTTAATTTCCATAAGCAGACACACAGGGCTGTCCTGCAAACCAGAGGGCACAGCTCCCTGCCTGCAACTTTACACAACTGACGACAGGAACAACGCATAACAATGTTTTTCTTAATCTCAGCAGCTTTGATTCTCTCCAAACATTAAGTGATTCATGGTAACACTTAGACATCAGTCATGCACAATTTATGAATGGAAGCTCAGCTTTAGTTTTAATGAATTGGGATGAATAGCAAGCCAATGAAAGCGTTCAGCTTTTCTATTTCAATACATAAATGTTTCACTAAAGCTGAGCCCGCTCTAGCTGAAGAGGAAACAAGTTAACGTTTTGCATAAAGTTCTTCGTAATTAAATGGGTGTTTCAATGAATGGACGCTTGAAATCTGGAAAACCAGCGGGGGTGTTTTATTCATAATCTGGTTCTGGAAACATCAGCAACGTAATAAAGACCAGTCAAAGGGTGATGGTGACTGAGCCGACGGAGCGCACGCAGCATACTCAAACAAAACTGACTGTAACCTCCATCACTACATTTATGACTCTACCTGTACTGGAAGAGATATCAGTCCTGGTCGAGTGTACAAGGAAGGGTGGAAGGCGGATGGCACGTGGTGTCCCACCCACGTTAGTCTGGTGGCAGCACACACAACAGCATGCATTAAACTACAGCCACTTCGAACACCCACCACCACCTGCGGCAGCCAATCTTGATAACCGTATCCAACACGTGTCGACAGATAGTCTGAGACGCCGCCACAAACTAACACGCGCACGCACACACACATCCAGAGCAGTCGTCTAACCATTGTTCTGTGCATCACTCGACCAGTCCTTCCGGTGGCTGCCAGTCGTCCAAGATACCAAAATGCAGATATATGAAGAGTGCGTGACTGCCCAGAACTGTCTAGGAAGCCCCAGCCGGAAACCTCTTGACCTCCCCACCTACCGGCCTTCCTGATTCTTTCCCGCCCGGGTCCCAAGGGCAATAAATGCTGGCAGATACCATATGGCAGTCCACTGTAGAACAGTGATAGCCACCAGGGCTGCAGTGCTCACCTTAACTGCCCTCAGGCGGACAGCCGTGATTGCTTAGTGCCATCTGGTTGTTGCCCTGCCATTGAATGGAACACACTACGGGCCCTGCCTAGCTGCCAGCCATGCTGCACAGTTGTTTTCCATACTTAAAGGGAAGGGGGGGGGGGGCTCACCTTGTCAGCTCAAGGGTATAAGTATTGCTACAGTTTGATTGGGGCTGTACTGGGAGTTTTCCGTAGGACTGCTGCACTTTTAATGGGGCTGTACTGGGAATACTCGGAAGAGCGGCTACATTTTTTAACGGGGGCAAAAGTGACTCTTATCAACGGGAATGCCATACTATTAACGGGGGCAGGACTGGGAGCTCTATGCTACTCTACTTTTACAGCGCATTGAGTGCTGTGCCAGACGTGTTCATTAATTCATGCTGTACATTGATCACAGTCGTTCCCGGGGTCCGCGGACTGACCCGAAATATATCATTCCTGACGTCTGCCTGACCTGCAGTTCAAGCGTTCAAATAGGAGGCAGGTCAACTAGTGACTTAAAATCTAAATCATGGTAATATCTGTACTAAATAATGATTTGAAACCGATTATATTCAGCGCCATGTGTAATACACTAATATTATAATTACCACATTTCCCAATAAACCAGTCTGTGGGTGCGCACTCCGATGCCTGATGGACAAGACGCGTTTCGGCCCTCCGGAACCTTGGTCCTGGAGGCGCCCCCAGACTGGTTTATTGGGAAATTAGTGAATTTTGAAATGGCTGCTCTCGTCGTGACAGTGCATCTGTCCCGCGAGGCAGCTCGGAGGATGCACGAGAGTTCAAGGGAGTAAAACCGAGTATAATTAGTAGTATTTCTCTGTTGTGGGAAGGGTAATCCCTTTTAACGTGTTTACTGTTTCAAGTATTCCTTTTTTTTTTTGTGTGCATATTTATATAGCGCGAACTCGACCCGAAGCTATTGGAGCGCTTTACATGAGCACCACATTTACATTCAGGCATGGGGAGATAAGTGATTTGCCCAGAATCACAGGATGTGGACGCGACCCCGAGGCTCGAACACTGGTTTCCAGCACCAAAGTCGGCAGTCTAGCCGACTGACCACAACCGTCATCCTCTAATGTTGTCTTGCACAATAATTAATATTCATCTATTATTAACCATCTGTGGCCTTTGCCAGGGCCTGTTTGATGCGTGAATGAGCAGTACTTGTCGAAGAAGCATTTTTTATTGTCTGTAGCTCTCTGGCGCTCGCTCCCTCTGAATCAAGTAATGGATTGGGCTCTTTACAGGGCAGCGCCTTTCTGTCTGCAGTAAGGATGTGTGTGATGAGATCGCGCGTCATGGTCTGTGTGAGAGAAGATGATCCCTGTGGAGGGGGGGGGGCAAGTCTTCGTCATCCCTCTTCCTCCTCAGAAAGCAATGTGGCGGGGAGTGTAGGAAGCCGTTACCAGCCCGACTAACCAACACTGCTGTACTTCTAATAGCGCCGCATAAGCCTTAGCAGTGCTGCGTCATGGACAAGACAGTAGAAATGAAAGCATCCTTCACAGAAACACACAGCAGCTATAGCACACTGCATGCCTATGTCTCACCCACAAGTGATGCAGGTACAACAGCAGCTGAGAAACTTACATTTACAAAGGTACGGAATTAAGTAAAACGCACACGCACACATGTGTTTGAAAAAGCCCCTGCTGTTCCTTGTGCGTCCAGCACTTTTCAGGCAATAATAAAATCACACGACACAATGTTATGAGTGCAAGTGACTTGCTGTCGACGTGCGCTGTTGTGTGTGATCCAAAGCCCGGCCAGATTGTTCACAGCAGCATCTAAAGCTAGAAGACGGTGCGGCCGAAATCGAGTATTTCGCGCGGCGTCAGCCATAACAGAGGGCACACGGGATAAAGCAGCGCGCGAGGTTTGAATAGCAGGGTCCTTAGGGATGGCATATGAGGGGTCCAGTCCCAGCGCAGAGTCATGTCACCAAGGGAGGGGCCTCTTTTCATCCTGAGCATTTGGAAGAGACGGCAGAGGGAGCACAAGGCGGGCGGAACGTGGTTAGGCAACACCTGGCGAAAGCAAAAGCACACGGACAAAAAAAGCACATGCGTGAGAGATGGCATATGGGGAGTCCAGTCCCAGCGCAGAGTCATGTCACCAGGGGAGGGGTCTCTTTTCATCCCGAGCATTTGGAAGAGACGGCAGAGCGAGCACAAGGCGGGGGGAACGTGGTTAGGCAACACCTGGCGAAAGCACACGGACAAAAAAATGCACGCGCGTGTGCACATCCCTACGCTAATGAAAGTAAAGGCGGGGGAGCGGACCCTTTGAAGTATGATGCTGTGGCTACAGGTGCACGCGCCAGTGAGCTGAAGCGCTTCCCAAAACAGATTGCATGGCAGCACGATGCACGCGATTGTGCGCGTGCTCGCCATGCAATCCACTTGTGGGAGCACTTTGAAATGCCCCTCTTACTAGAGTCTCGCATTGCGATTGCGTAAACGCAATAGCTAGGCGAGACCTAAAAATAAATACACCACTTAAATGAGAATTAAATACAAGTTCTGTTAATCAGTGGGAAATGCACTATCACACATTTGGAAACCTCTATTAGTTAATATACAGTATATATAGTTAGCAAATCCTGGTTGGTGCGGTGGAGAACAGTGACTTGTGCATGTTTAGTGTTACAAGATCCCAGCCTGTGACAGAAAGCACTGTGAACATATGTCATTATTTTAAGCTTGTATTGCACACAGTAAAAGATAGGCTTCTACAGAATGCACAAAAAGTTTTAAGATAAAAAGTGTTTCCAAAATATAGATTTATTGCAGGCTGTAAGTAGTGCCTTGTTTTTATAACTGTCTTTTAAAAGCACACACTTCCCATTCTTCCCTTACAATACTTCTCAAAAAGAATAAATGTGTGTTATCAGGAATCTTCAAGTGATTCCTTCAAACCTGCCCTGTCTCTGCCTGTGACGTCATACCTCTCGCGCAGCTGCTTTCGGCCTTCAGGATGCCCCGCCCTCCAGAGCAAGGACACTCTGTTGGCAGGAAAGCATTCCAGTTGTAAGGCCGGGCTGGGAAAGAAAGCCCGCCCCAGTGAAGGCGACCTAAGTTGAGGAACTTTGCCACATTCTAAAGGATTTATTTCACCCACCCCTAAGAATATGTTATAGCCTGTGCAAATACGTCAAACAAACGACAGCCACGTGTTTCTAACTTAAACCTTCCTTAAGTTCTACTGCCAAACAGGTTCAGAGAAAATTGGTGACTACTAGCCCAGTGATGTTCAATTTGTACTCTGTTAACCTGTGAGACAGTGATAGGCTGTCGGTCTCAGCACCGAGGACAGCGACGTCTCTGTCCAAGGTTCTGAAGCCCCCTCTCAATGTAATTCTACCGAGGGCTGAGCACCGCTAGCTAATGGATGGACCTGGAGAGAAAGGGTACTGCTCTTCTTTGATTGGACAATCACAGATGGAGCACCCTTCTTTGATTGGACGATCACAGATGAGGGTTGTACTAAAAAAATTCTCGCAGTTGCTGTTGTTCACCTCAACGTTCCAGGGGATGCCTCGGTGCACACTCAAGCAGGTAGAGCAACATCCTGGGACATAACGGACT
The DNA here is from genome assembly GCF_964204655.1 of Triturus cristatus. Classification (NCBI taxonomy): domain Eukaryota; kingdom Metazoa; phylum Chordata; class Amphibia; order Caudata; family Salamandridae; genus Triturus; species Triturus cristatus. The sequence goes on along the minus strand of NC_140590.1, from coordinate 1,654,080,192 downwards.
TAAATGGGACTGACCTTAAATGAGACATGGCCCATTATGGGAGAGAAGGATTGCTAAATACAGCGTGCAGACGCCACCAATATGACATCAGCGTGACATCATAGCACGGCGAGAGCTGCCGAAAAATGGTGTCTTAAGCAAGGAGGGGAACAGACCCTTCCTCTGATACTGGATGTGGGCTCTTGGTGCTGTTGGTCGCAAGAGGAGCCTGCTTGCTGCAGGGTGTCGTGGCGCATTGACTACCACAGTTTCCCTCATGACGTACGTGTGTGCGTCTATTAGAATCAACAGTGCCAGAGTGTGGGAAGAGGGCACGGCGGGGGATCGCCTCCCGCGATTACTCCATCACTCTTGAGAGGGGTTCATGCTCCCTGATTCCGGTCTGAAAAATAAAAGACGTTTTACAGCAGATTAACAGTTCTATTTTGGAACAATGAGAGTCTTTTGAAACTTCCAGTGGGTGGCCTGTCTAGAATGCATACTATGTAATATATCAGCAAAGTATGCATGCAGTGTGCCCGTGCTGTGTGTGTGTGTATGTAGCCATGTTTTGTGTGAGTCCGTCTTTCATGTGCTGTGTGAACGTGTTTTGTGTTTATCCGTGTGTGTTTTGAACAAGAAGCTAATCATCTAATTAAGGTATTAATGACAAAAATCAAAGCACGCTCACTTGCTGCAATATTTCTGGAATAATACAGATGAGAAGATCGTGATGCTAAGGAACTGCGGATCTAGGGGCATATTTACAACGAGGCGATAATAAATTATCGCCGCTTTTGCGGCCGTTTTCAGCTGAAAAGCGGCGATAATTTTATCGCTATATGAGCAAGGTCACGCTAACGCGTGAAACCTTGCTTTAGCGTGGGGATTTCTAACGCCCAGCTTTGCATCTCTAATGAGATGCAAAGTGGGCGTTCCTGACCTGACATGACAGGAGAAATGTCGCTAAGCGATATTTCTTCTATCATCAAGCCCCACGCTATGAAGGATAGCGGCAAGAAAAGTAGCGATAACACCTGTCATCGCTACTTTCCTAACACCTGCTTCAGGACTGACTTAGCCATGATATCCTATGGAAGGTGGATATCATGGCTAAGTGTGTGAGTCCCTATCAACTAGCTAACGTGAGATTATCGCTGGGTTTCCAGCGATAATCTCACGTTAGCCAGTTAGCGCTAGGATTTTTATCGCTGATGAGATAAGCGTTGCTAGTAGCACGCTATCTTAGCGATAAAAAACGGCGCTAGCCGGCGATAATTATCCGAGCGCTAAGTGCGCTCAGCGATAATTATCGCCGGTTGTTGTTGATATGCCCCCTAGACTGCTAACCGTGTACGTAGGAATGGTGGATAATTTTTGTTGCTAGACGTAACTTTTTTTTGCCGTTTTCGCTCCTCTTCTGCCCATGAAAAAAAGGCTAGTGAGGAAAAAATAATCACAATAAAGAAGTATTTCTATGTAGCGCTTCATATCGAACGCATGCTGTTTCTAAGCTCTGTTAGTAGCAAGTGCTACCGTTATTTAAATTAATGGTACTTATGGAGAGCTGGTAGCAGGACAGTTGCTATGGTGATTTTGTTTTCATCCCTGAGCATAGGACCACATGCAAACACATCAATATGTTCTACCTGTCCAACAGAGAATTGAGTTTAAGGCACTTTGCCTGGTGCACAAGGCACGTTATGGTGGGTGCTCTGTGGACTGTCAAAATAGGTTCAGGCTCTGTATCCCCCCGCGAGATCTACGATCGGCCAATCTTGGCCTTATTTGTACCTCTAGATATAGACGGGCCAGATGGGGTGGCCGCTCATTTTCTAGCTGTGCAACCCAGTTATGGAATAAACTACCTGTGGCCTTGCGACTTCAGCCAACTCTTTCCTCTTTCAGGAAAGCTCTGAGATTCCGGCTGTTCAACCTTCAGTAGTTATCAGCCCTCACTTTGTTCATGCTCACACACCCTAGCGCCAAGACGCCATTGGCATTCGAGCGCTTAATAAGCTTCTTTATATTTATACCTTGAAAAGAAACGTGTGTAATTCGTCAGGGCATGCCTAAAGAATGTGGTAACCGGAATCAGTTATGTAAAGACACGTGCAATGTTTGTAATGATCATAACAATGGAATAAGAATCGAAGCCAAAGAGGGTTTGGTTATGATATATCTCCTTTAGTGTCTTATCACCTACAGATGCAAGGGCTGGCAGCGCAATAGGCCAGCCAGGAACTCAGTTTCCAGATCAACATTGTAAAATTTGCAGTAATCCTCTAAACCCACCACCTACATAGAAACAGGGTTCCCACCCAAACTCATGAAATGTTGAGACTGCCTAACATCAACAAAGTCTTGGCGCTCTATAAAGGACCTACATCTATCTTGTAATCTGGGTCTGGAAACTGGACACATAGACCAGTTGAGGACTCATCTTCTCTCTGGGAGGAGGCTGTCTGCTGCAAAGGCATCTGTATAAAATCTTTTATTTTTTTAACAAAATTATGTGAAATTTCAGAAGAATTTCATGAAACTATGCTTTTGGAACAGGATGTGATTTGCATAGGACAGGCCTGTGTTTATATGTGTGGAGTTGTCGACCCCAACGGCGGAGTCTCTGTAGTCATAAAGTTACTATTAAATTGCAGTTTTGAGAATAACGAAAAAGAGTGAACTTACACAAACGTGCATGTTTACCTTTGTGACTCAAGCCCAAAGTCCCTGTAGGTGTCAATCAGTCCCATATAGGCAATGGTATGCTGTGAAGGTCAGGGAGGTATGGGTCCACCACAGATGATGTTGTTCTGGAAACTGTTCCTGCAACTCCTACACCTTTGGTGATGCTTGATTTCCTCTTGATGATTCTGGCCATCAGGGAAACCAATGAATCCTGATTAATTTGGTCCCTTGAGACATCATCATCACAGAGAATCAGCCAGCTATGTCTTATGCTGGTATTCTTTTGTAGGAGGTTCAGAGATAAGGCATTATTAGCATCAGCAGGATAAACAGTACGTGTCCTGATCAGCAAACGACATCCACCATGGGGAATGACCACACACAAATCTCCTTCAGTGTTTTACTCCGAACCACAGCAGAGCATGTGATCCATACACAGACGGATTAGGACTGGTTAATGTTAGAAATGGGATTTCTAGTCGGCTGAGATATGCACCCAGGCCAGGCAGGAATCCCCAATCTAGCCAGGGTAAGCTAGATGCGTACAAAAAAATAACCTGTGCTCACCCTCTGGTAGCTTGGCACATAGCACTCAGGCCTATCTGTAGAGGAAATGCGTAAAGTATTTGTGCAACACAGCCACAGTACCACAATGAATACACCCCAAAAAGACTTCATACAATTTTAGAAAAATAGACTATTGTATGCTCAACAAAACAAGACCACAATTACAAACATCCAATGTATAGAATTTGAGATATGAAATTTGAAAGGAATACATGCAGTAAAACAATTAGGGCAAAGGTCAAACTTCGAACCGACAATGACGGAGTGCCAGCCGGCTACAGGGCCGACGCAAGGCCCGGTGAACCTTTCCTGGTCGTAAACAGTGAAATGCGTTGATGTCGAGGCCCACAGGTGCAGGATGTGTCGATCTTCTCCACACAGTGAAGGCATTGTGTCAGTTCCAAAGACGGGCGCCGGAGAGGAGCGGCATCAAGGGATGCACGAGTTTCTGCCATGCAGTCGAGGGGATGCGCTATCTCACCAAGCTTCAGTGGTGGCTGCACGGTGTCTGATGCATCGATCCCTGGATGCACCAGTTCTGCTACACTCAGACAAGAGATGCGTTGAAATCTGTGTTTGCACGTATCTGGACCACTTTCAGTGAGTCCGGCACAAGAGCAGGGGTAGAGACTTTGATATCCCTCTCAAGCAACAGAAGGCAAGCCAACACGCCTTTGGAGATCACTTGGAGTAAAGGCGGAGTCCAGCTCTCCTTTAATAGAGTTAGAGAGCATCAGGCAACAGGGCAACAAACAGAAAATCAGGCCTTCCAGATCAACAGTCCAGTTGAGTTATTTAAGCAGCACAGCAGTTCTTCAGGCATAGCTTCAGTTACAAGTGCAGTAGTGTCTGATTTTAGGGGGCCAGAGATCCAGTACTGATACCCAACAGTGCCTTTGTTGTGGGGGGTTACATGAAAGCAGCTCTCTGAAGTGCACACGTATCCCTTTCTGGCCAGCCTTTCTGCCAGGCTATCTGTGGTAGTAATCAGTCCTTTGTGTGGAGACAGGACCCTGCCTATTCAAGTGAAGTGTTAGCCTCTCCCATCAATCCTGCCCAGGGAATGCCGTCAGAATGCAGATGTATGCAGATGGGTATTCAGACACATCTATCCTTCTTGTGTTGTGGTTCTCTAGAGGGAATGCACAAAGTGTAGCTGTCACCCACCCCAGCCGTGTATTGGAGGTAAGCTGTCAGGCACACAGAGCAGTAAGTGCAGAGAAATGTCCTCTTTCTAAAAGTGGCATATCTGAAACAGTAATGTTGAATTCAACTTCATCATGGTATTTATCATTACCATTTCAAAGATATGAAACATTTCAAAGATATGAAACATGAAAAAGCTACTCTTCTCTGATCAGGAATTACAGCTTAAAAGTGTATTAAGGAATTCTTAATGCAAGCCTATGAGAGGGGAAGTCCTCACAGTAGTGAAAAAAGAATTTGTGTGTTTCTCTCTTCCAGGACATGTAAAGATTAAACACAGATGTCCGCCCTTTTACTTACATGGCACACTGCCCTTAGGGTTACTTAGGGCCTACCACAGGGGAAACTTATATGTAATAAAAGGAGGGTTTAAGGCTTGGCAAGTAGTTTTAACTGCCAAGTCAAAGTGGCAGTAAACTCCACACACAGACCCTGCAGTGGCTGACCAGAGACAGGTTTGAAAGGCTACTTATCTGGGTGGCACACATAGTGCTGCAGGCACACTAGTAGCATTTGACTTACAGGCATTGGGTATATGTGATAGCCCTTTACAAGGGAATTACTAGGAAATCAAATATGCCAATCAGGTTCACACCAATGTCACCATGCTAGGAGAGAAGCACATGCACTTTAGCACAGGCTAGCAATGGTAAAGTGCTCAGAGTTCTAAGGCCAGCAAAAAGAACCAGCAAAATAGGAGGTAAAAGGCAAAAAGCTTGGGAAAAGACCATCCTAAGGATGACAGGTCTAACACGTGCCCCCCCAGTTGAAAATGGGAAGCGCTACCCAATCTCTAGGGAGTTCTCATCACTAAGGCAGAAAAACCTGAACAGACCATCAGCATTGGTGTGGTTTACCCCAGGTCTGTGTTCCACCCTGAAGTCCACATCCTGTAGGGAAATGGACCACCTCAACAGCTTTGGGTTCTCACCCCTCATCAGCATGAACCACCTGAGGAGCCTGTGATAAGTCTGAATCAAGAAGTGAATGCCAAACAGATATTCCTTCATTTTCTTCAGTGCCCAGATCACAGCAAAAGCTTCTCTCTCGATAGCATTCCACCTCTGTTCCCTGGGGAGTTACTTCATGGCGATGAAGTCTACAGGTTGGTCTAGGCCCTCCTCATTAAGTTGGGATAGTATTGCCCCTATGCCATGCTCTGAGGCAACTATCTGAACAATAAACACCTTGGAGAAGGCAGAGGTCCTGAGTACAAAAGTTGTGCACAAGACTTGCTTCAGGAAATTAAATGCAGTTTGGCATGCCTCTGTCCCAATCACATTCCTGGGGTGCTTCTTCAAAGTCAGTTCAGTCAAGGGGGCAATAAGGGTGCCATAACCCTTGACAAGCCTCTTATAGGACCCAGTGAGGCACACAAATGCTCTGACTTCAGTCTGAGTTTTGGGGTACAGCCAGATCATGAGGGTTTCTATCGTGGTCTGATGGGGGTTGCACCTTCCCCCTGCCGACCATGTGTTCCAAGTACACCACAGAACCCTGCCCTATCTGGCTCTTACTTGCCTTGATAGTCAGGCCTGCCTGTTGCACAGCTTGAAGTACTTCCTGGAGGTGAAAAAGGTCGTCCTTCCAGCTGCTACTGAAGACAGCACTGCTATCCAGATAGGCCGTACAGAAGGCCTCAATGCCAGCAAGGACCTGGTTAACCAGCCTCCGGAAGGTGTCGGGGGTATTCATTAATCCAAAGGGCATCACCCCAAGCTGATAGGGACCCTCAGGAGTGAAAAAGGCTGACCTTTCCTTTGCTCCTTCTGTTAGGGCAATCTGCCAGTACCCTGACGTAAAATCACAACATTACACAAGTTATTCCCATCCCGATATAAAAGCCTTGTTGTCACCAAAATTCAGAAAAAGGGTATAACCAAAGATGGTACTACTCAGCATACTACTGCCAGTGTAACGTTTGTTGTCCCAGGTGAAAAAAGTGGCCATAATAATGGGATCATATTGCCTGTTTATGTTGTGCAAGTCAGGGCAAACCCATTGCTAAAATGATGTGGCTTGTTCACAAGTTAAAAATAGATGAACATTGGGGTTACCCTGTCATCATTGGAACCCAAGAATGGCTAATACAATGGAAATGATGGTCAAGGTGGATTCATTTGTCAAAAGTGCTAAAAATCAGATAAATAGAGCTATACCCAAGGAGTATGAGCGTACCCAGTACTCTCTACTACATTGTTTGCCATAGGTTTGAGCAAGCTGGGAATTGCCATTGTGAGAAATATGTATTGGTCTTGATACATCCTCAAAACTGTAATTTCATTCATAATTTATGTGCTAAGGTGATCAAGTGAGGTGACAGCACAGCATACGGAGCAATGTGACCAAGTGAAGAACAATGAAATAGAGTGTAAGAACATGTGTGGTAGACTACAGATGCACAATTCATTTCATAGAGAAAATGGCCAGAGAGGTGTATGCTGGAAGGCACTGAGATCGAGTTTTGTGGTGTTCAATATACTATGCATACATTTTGAGGTCTCAATCAGGACTCAAGGTAATATGTAGCACCCTGAAGGCAGAAAACTCAGGGCCCAGGTCATAGCCCAGTAACCAACATTTGTATCGCAGAATCAATGTTGCAGTCAAAATATTGTGAGAGATACCAGAAGGAAAAATTAGCTCTGGTTCCACGCTTAACCGATGGGGAGAAGATATTATGTTTCCATTTGAAGGGTGGAGGGGCAATCAGCTTTTGCGTAATGACTAGATACTCACTAGTTCTTTCACTGCATTGATTACGTTGTGCTGATCACTGCACTGCCACATCATTGTATCTCCTTACCACCTACATTATGCAAACGTGTGATGTTTGTGCCCAGATGAAGACCTTTGGCAATCAAGCTGTACCTCATGGATGAGGTCCAAAAAGGTCAAAACCAGCTTCCATGAACATAGACACATTTATGCCACTATCCTGTTATACACTGAAAGAGGACAGAAAGGAGCTTTTTGTAAAACATAGCATCGCAGGAAGAAATAGGCAGCAATGGCAAAATAATGTTAGTCAGAGTTCCAATCTTAGGGGCATATCAGCAACAACCGGCGATAATTATCGCTAAGCGCACTTAGCGCTTGGATAATTATCGCCGGCTAGCTTGGATTTTTATCGCTGAGATAGCGTGCTATTAGCAACGCTTATCTCAAAAGCGATAAAAATCCTAGAGCTAACTCCCAAACGTGTGATTATCGGTGGAAACCCAGCGATAATCCCACAAAGTTTGGCGATAGCTTGCTGATAGGGCCTCACATACTTAGCCATGATATCCACCTTCCATAAGATATCATGGCTAAGTCAGTTTCAAAGCAGGCGTAAGGAAAGCAGCGATAACAGAGTTTATCGCTACTTTTCCTGTCGCAATGCTGCTTTGCGTGAGGCTTGATAATAGGAGAAATGTCGCTTAGCGACATTTCTCCCGTTATCCTGGGGAGGAACGCCCACTTTGCATCTCATTAGAGATGCAAAGATGGGCGTTAAGGGAAATGGAGATAAGGCACGGTTTCATGCGATAGCATGACCTTGCAGATAAGGCGATAAAATTATCGCTGCTTTTCGTCTGAAAAAGGATGCAAAAGCGGCGATAATTTTTTAACGCCTGCTTGCTGATTTGCCCCTTAGTATGGTGTCTGCAAAGCCCCATGAAAAGGAGTCTGATGACTCATCCTCCAAGGAGATGTAATTTGTCACTTCTGGCACTTCCGGGTCTTTAAGAACCAAACATGCAAGTTACAGAAGCTCCTGCTGTTCCTGATGTATTTTAGCTTCAAGAGGATGAAACCATTTCCCTTTGTTAAATTGTTTTTCTGATGGGATGAAAGATTTATATTCCACGAACTCTACAGGAAGCCAGAGAAAGGCTGTAAAGATACCTTTTGTTTATGCAGCGCTGAATGAGTTCTGCGGCAAGTTGCCTCCTTTTTTTTATTACGTATGAGAGGCGTAGTAGGTACACAACACCCCCACCTCCAAATGTTTCTCCAGTGACCCTTCAGGATGCCATAAAAGCTTCAAAATCACATTAAACCATCTCATCAGGAGGGCAGTCGAGTGATCTCCCAGAGACTCTACTTGATAAAGTAACTCATATTGTGTTCTGCTCCATGTTGTACACATTTTGAAGGATACTGCTGCAGTCTATTACATCCTTGCATTGTGTTGGCATCTTTTTTAGATTTAGCTGTAGTGGTGTTTTATGTATAGGTATATTGTGGGTGCATTAATGCATGCATCATCACTAGGTTGTGTTCCTTCCCTCAACCACCGATCCCATCTCTCCTCTACCAATAATATGTGGCAATGCAGGCTGGTTTGCAAAGAGACCAGGAGGCCAGATCTGTAGTCTTAGGCTCAAAGGCCAATTTAATTACAGCTTCACTTAGCCATTTTAATTACTGCTTGACAGCTTTCCACTGTACATTTAATCACAGAAACAAGTCTCCTCAGCCATTTACAGCTACACTCTACATGCTTTTTGGATGTTTTATTCATCCTAAATAATTTATGAGCTACTCTTTGATTAGCACATTACCACTTTAAGTGGTGATATTTAGGGGGCATTGTTAAAGTAATTTGACCCCATGCTAAGTAATAATACTTGTTTTCTTTCTGTTCATTAACCTTCTGGGATGGTTACATTTTACATAAACAACATTCTCTTTAGGACTGAGTTTGAAAGTGCAGCTGTCTATACAGACATATTCTGGCACATGCACAAGGATAGCTTTTGCGATTCCTTAATGGCGATTATTAAGGAATCGCAATTAGGGAATCGTAAAAGCCTATGCATGTAGAAATCGCTAAAAGAATAGCGATTCCTAAACATTCCTTAATTGCGACACGCAAATTACAAGTCGCAATCAAGGAATGGCTTCCCATTAATTCCTATGGGCCTACAGGCCTATAGGAATGAATGGGAATTGCATGCGCAATTTGCGAGTACCAAATAGGTAATCGCCAATTGCTCATGCAATTTCAAGGGTGCAATGGTGACAAAAGGACACCCTGTTGCACCCCTGAAATTGTAATGTGCAACCATGTTGCGCACACACATGCCCCAAGGGCATGTGTGTGTGTAACATGTGACTTTGAAAAATGCACTTAAGTGTATTTTTCAAAGTTTTTGCAAATTTCCGATCAGTTTTTTTTTTCTCGGTAATTTGCAACCCCTAATAGCGAAATCGCTATTTTAAATTGCTTGTAGCATTGCATTTAAGGAATCGCAATTTGAGATTCCTTAAATGCAATCGCAAGTTGCGAGTTTTGCATTTGGGATGATGCATCCCAAATGCAAAAATACCGGTCGCAAGGGGGCAGATTCTGAGAATCTGCCCGTTTGGGACCGGTTTTTAGTTTGATGCATGGGGCCCCATATTTCCAAAATACACACTGTGGGTTTTGGGTCCTCCCTTACAATCACCAGACTTTTTTGACCGGCCTCTTCCAGGCACTGGCTTGAGACATTGCTAATGACATCCTGCCTTAGCACAAAACAAGCATTTCTCTCTCATCTATTGTTTTGAACTCTTTGTTTGAGTCCTTCCTCCGCCAAGGAAGTAAATGCACTGCAAAGCATGAGGGACTATTTTAAATCTTTATGCATTTGCTTCGTCTAGCTTCTCCTTGCTAATGTCTACACACATGCACACTTGAGCACGCCTGTCTTTACGTGTGTTAGCACATTAATTCCAGACCTATGGTATTGGCTAATTCTTGATCTTGAATTGTCCTCTTGTCACTAAGTATGAGATACCAAACTGTGTCCTTGACCTTCTTACTGTTTATCATGATGGCAGGTTGTTTTGCAAAAGAAACATACTTAGGTCAAGAAGGCCACCAGTGGTCCACTATCAGTGATTGCTCATTGGACTGACTCAGTCAAGGAACTGAAATCTGCTGAAAAATGATGAAGCAGTGGGAGTGCAATAGTAGTGTCAGTATTGTGCATTCTATCAAGGATTACAACTCTAAAACCTCTCCCACCTAGTCACTGATTGTGGACCATGTAATTATGTTTTCTCTTTTAGTTGCAAGTACTTGGCAACGATATTAGATATAATAATAATTCATATTCAACCTTCTTAAATTTAGTAATATCTTGTGTGACATACAAAATATTTAAAAATGTACCCACCTCAACATGTGTCCTGAAAACTGTACAGATTAATTTACCCACTGCAGAGCAGTGTTTTTCAAGATCTTGGTAGCTGCTAAACACGCCAGACAGCATTTGGGGCACTTCACCAGCAGGTTGTGTGCGATGTGTCATCTGGGACCAATATATAAGCTAGAAATGGCATGATAATGGTCTCTTTTTAGCACAGGTGGGTGAACAATTCTGTTTAAAGAATGAAACAATAGTTGTTGTATATTTGTTCTTTCCAGCCCAGGCAAGCGCTTCTTCCAGATGAGATCCAGCAGTTCCAGTCTGGTTTCTGCCACTTCTTGGAGTAACATGAACCACAGACACCTCTTTCCTGATATTGGTTTTCTGGTTCACTTCAGTCTCAAAGACCATGAGGCAGGCCACAGGTTTCAATCCTTAGAGCCATCTGAATGTATGTTGACATAGGAACCTAGAAAGATCTTCAGCTTGCAGCTGTCTCATCTTCTTGCGTGGCGTTTTAGCACCCTCTGTCAGAAGATCCAGTCTGATTCAAATTCCAGAGGGCTGTGATGGTCTAGCAAGTTGATCTTTCATGGATTCAGGGTTATCTAGAGAACCATCAGATATTGATCCATATTATAACACAGGATGCAAATACATTTCTCAATTTCCCACTATTGTTTAGCCACTCAAAGGGGAACCTCCAATGTAACATTCTAGAAGAATTTAGAGGTGAGACATTTATATGAAAAAAACTCCCACTGGGGCATGGTATTTTCCATAGACCCAACTAAATGGGGTGGTTCCATGTCACAGCACACTGAAATCAGAACTCCAAACTGTCTGAAATTAAATGCCCAATCAATAAACCAATGGTTTGATAGAACCCAGCTCCCTTTTTCAAAGACCTAGTTGTTTTTTTCAGTTAATGTCTGTTCCTTTTATAACCCAAACTAAAGAATTCACCAACGATTCTGCCCTTTCTGTTTCTTTCATATGAAAATGTAATGCGATTCTCGCAAACAAGAAACCAAAATTGATATTTTTAATATTTATCCTCCGAATTACAGTACTTAGGGAACCTACATGGGGGCATATAGTCAATCACATTAAATGTGAAGGACGTCTAACATGGGCTTCAATTGGAATTCCATAGAGCACATTATCAAGCCCATTATCGCCGTTTTAGCGGCAGTTTTCTGCCGCTAAAGCGGCGATAATTTTATCGCCTGGCTTGATAATATGCCCCCAAATTCCTAAGTAATCACTTAACATCCTATGCAACCCTTTTAAAACTGAGAGGGGCAATTTTTCTATTTGTCGTACAGTGCCCAAGTATCTTACCTCATCCTTCACTGTATAGGAAATATAAGTGAAGTTCCAGCACACTGACTTTCTTTTGATCATCTTATAGCCGAAGATATGTGAGAATTCTTCAATTAGCGCCTTGAGTTTCGAGACAGGAGCCCTAGGTTTGTCAGTTTTTTTATAATGGCTAAGTCATCTGCACATGTGGCATCCTTCTTATCATAGTCATTCTGTTTCAAGGGTGGGATTTGCTCTGTCTCTTTAGTTTGAATGTATGTCGATACAATGCGAACCAAAACAATGTATACTTTTACATTGTTGTTTTCAGTTCGCATGTACCGTTACTACACAATTTATATTGCGGATACCATTAGTTCGCATTTCTTTGCAAATGCATTAAAAGTGCCATTACATCGGATTGAAATACACCGCATAGTTTAACATCGCATTTTTTCTTTTTATAAACACCCCAACACTTAGAAACTTAAGAAAATATGTTAACAAAAATAAATAAATACATAAACACCCCAACACTACGCTAAATACTAAATGCAAATACACTACCCTACACAGCACAAACTTCACAACACTACCCTTAACCCTAAAACACTATTCCCTGCCCAACCCTCACCCTTCCCTCAGTCCGCTCCCTACACTACAACACTACCCTGCAAGACACCCCAACACTACCCTAAACCCTAAAACACTACCCTACACTACACAAACTCCACAACACTACACTAAACCCTAAAACACTACCCCCTGCACAACCCTCCCCTAAACACTACTCTACCCTAAACACTACCCTAAACCCCAAAACACTACTCCTCAAACACAACACTGCACTTATTCCTACAAGACTACGCCCTGCACGACCCTCCCCCTACCCTAAACCCTTTAAAACAGCCCCTCATACCTCTCTCTCCTCATGTCCTCTGTTCTCCTTCCTGCGTCGTAGGAGGGGCGGTGATCGTTGCACATCGTTGTGAGGAAACGCCTCAGTTTCCTCACAACGATGTGGTTCGGATTACAATGCTTGCATTGTTATAGCACATGCGATGTAATAACATGCGTAGAAAAGGCTACACGCTGTTACAGCGCATGCGTTGTAACTCTTGCGTAGTAATGGTACGCGGTGTAATGACCGCGTACAAATGGATGTTTACCCTTTAGTTTACATGCAGGAAGTTCAATTTATATATCGAAGAGAAAGGAGAGTGGGCATCCCTGAATGGTTACACTTTCTATGTGGATTGAGCAGGTGAGACGAGAATTAAACAATACTTTTGCTGTAGGATTAGAGTAGCCTTCAAAGTGCTAATGAATTTGGCTCCATATCCCAGGCTGGACTACACTCACCATAGATAAAGCTAGTGAACCTGGTGAAAGTCTTTTGGTGCATCAACCATAAGAACGGGTAAGGGTGGACTATCATCTGTGGTGATAGCTATAGAGACTAACATGGTTTATGTTAGATCACTGATGCATCTGCCCTTAAGGAAAACTTCACGATAAGGACACACTGACAACTGCCCAACCTCTTCTGACTGATATTCAATAGAGAGATGGGGCAGTAGATTTCACAATTTTATGGGACTTTGCAGACTTCAGTTTTAGGAATATAATACCTTCTGAAAGAGAAGTGGATGTCAGAGCCTTACACCAGATATCATCACATAAGATTCTTAAACTGTTATAGGTTTTGTTTTCTGTGACTTATATTGTTCTGCTGTCTGCCCACCTGGCCCAGTAGCCTTGCCTGAGCTCCTCCATTGAATGCCAATCAGAATAATCCAGCATTAGAGATGGGATAGTAACTTTCTGCAACCAAGCATCTAATTGAGACTCATCCATTACCCCTTCTCTTTACGCACGGTTTGAAACTGTTCCATGGAGGATTCCCTAATGTTTTCATCTACACTTTCATTCTTTCCTTATAAAGTGAATTCAATTACATGCCCTGCCTGCCTTAGTTTTCAATCAGAGAATTCTTACAGCCCCTGCTCCATATTCAAAATGTTTGTTTTCCTTTGGAGTCATTTTATGTAGCATAGTCATTTTAGTTTTGCAAGGTTTAAATGCAAAAACCAAGGTTTAAATAGATTATCTCAACCTTTCTGTGGTTTCTTCATGTTTTTTTAAGATCCATCACTAAACCCTCTAATACCCCTCACCTCTAATAACCGTATCACGCTGCTGTATCATTTTTATTACTACTGCGAAGAGGCATGATGTTAATGGAGGTTATATGGCCCTGGATATACTCCTTGTGAATATCCCTAAACATAGTTCAAAAAGTTTTTCCTAAATTAAGGAGAAAAAACAATCACCGTTATGTCTGGCTTATCCCCTTGCCCTTCTCTCCTCTATGTTTAATCCCTCCAACCCTCCTTTCTTTTTTCATCACAACTCCTCTCTACCACGCGCCTCTTCCTCCCCTTTTCAGCTCTTCTTTTTCCTCATTCATCCTATGCTGATTGTTGCCCATCTCTTCATCCACCTTTCCGCCATTCTACTCCATCAATTTCATTCCCTTTTTTCGGACTTGTCTTCCTTCTACCCTTCTCTTCTGACCTGTCATTGTCCCTACAATGCTCTTCTCATCCATCCCCTTTGCAGTTTCTCTCCTCACTTATCACCATCTTCTTTCCCTCTGCTCGCCATCCTTTCCTCACACTTTCTCTTCTGTGTGGTGCTCACCTTTCTTTTCACCCCTCCATTCTCCTTACCACCAGCCCATGCCTCTCTGCATCTCCCTACAGCTACTGAGGTGGAGATAAGATCACGGTGGATTGCACGCCAGAAAATGAAAAGGCTTGTGTAAGAAGGAGCGTGCAAAATTCACTTTTGTATTTCCCGCTGGACAAACATGAAATAAACACACATAAGTGCCATGAACAACAGCCACTAGTATTCTCTTCGATCACGATGTTCCGGTGCTCCTGCGCTAGAATTTGCACATACAAGTGGCATATTGGTGTTATTTCAGGAATTTTGCAGAAGAATAACATGAATTTCCCCAAATTACTCTAGAGTACACAAGGGTAAAGGGAATATCACCAGGGCCTATTCCTGAACTTGCCTGTCTCTGTCAGGGACTTTCAGGTTCCTCCAGTGGGTTTCCCGACAGCCTGGACTTGCATGAAGCACATTAACACTGCACCTTGTGGTGGCAAATATTACCGCTGAATGGCAACTACATATACTCTTATTATCTACTTTTTCCTGTGGTTCATTAGGTGCCCCATGTGATCCTTGAGTGATAGTTTGATTTCTGCTGTGCAATTATGAATATCACTTATCATGCAGCTTAATGTGGCATCCTCACTGGGTTCACAGGAAAGATGGTGGTAGGTGCTCATCGCCAATGTTAAGTTCATAAGTCACCTCCAGCTCTTCAGTTATTTATTCAGCACAGGTTAAGGACCACCAGCCCATTCAGGCAGCTTGAACAACTGACACATATTCAAAGAATTCCCTCAGCCCAGTATATGCTGACTTGTGCTGTCATTGATGACTTAGACACTGTTCCAGTCAGCTAAGCAACAATGACATAGGTAGCTGTTGTGACTTGAATTGCTACTATGCATCCTTCCCTAAGGGCCCGATTCACAGAAGTAATCTGAGACAAAATCCTAAACGTACTACTTTTGGTATTCACAGAAGGAATTTAGTAGTAGTAAAGTTAGGATTTTGTCTTTAGTCTGTCTTAAGTCTGTCTTAAGTCTGTCTTAAGTCTGTCTTAAGTCTGTCCTAAGTCTGTCCTAAGTTTGTCTTAAGTCTGTCTTAAGTCTGTCTTAAGTCTGTCATAAGTTTGTCTTAAGTCTGTCTTAAGTCTGTCTTAAGTCTGTCTTAAGTCAAACTTAAGACAAAATCCTAACTTTACTACTACTAAATGCCTTCTGTGAATACCAAAAGTAGTCAATTTAGGATTTTGCCTCACATTAGTTCTGTGAATCGGCCCCTTAGTTCCCTGTTCTCTGCTGCTCAGCCAGTATGAATGTGATGTAGTGGAGTGCTGGAAGGCTTGGCGATGTAATGCTTGAGTGTCTGGTGAGGTTGAGCATGTCCGTCGGAGTGTGTGGGCTGCGCAGCAAGGATGCTGCTCCTGGTGGGGCTTACTTAATGCTATCTTCCATACTTGGACTTTTACCTGTAATCTCAATAAACCATCTTATACTACACTACGGCTGCTTTACTTCTTAACATTACAACAGCAACATTCCTGTTGCAGGATGATAATATAACTAAGCAGATGATAACAGCACTGTTATTTTGTTATTTTATCATCTGAACACATTAATACTGTTTTGGCAATGACTTCTATTAATTTATACAATTTTAACTAATAAATACAGCAAGCAAAAATGAATGTGCCCTTGTGTAGCGCAACTGGTGCTCATGTAAAGTGCTCTGATACATGATACCTTTGGGTCGAGTTCGCGCTGTATAAAACTCCGGAGAAAAAAAATAATCATCAACTGAAAGGTGACCAGTTAAGCATTTCAAAGCGCATGCCACCCTGTGGTTCATATGTGGGGGTTTTAGGTAATTTTTGATTAATGGAGGCTGAAACAAAATGTTTTTGCTGAAATCTGCAAAATCTGCAGCAAATTGTGGATTATGTGCCCAGTGCAGCACATCCAAAATAAGTATTCATTGGCAGGTGGTGTATTATCAAACCAATATACAAAGAAGCACTGCCAGAGCCAATAGGCCTGGCTTTGCCAGTCTCTTTAAAGTTTTCTGTGTTTAGATGAAGACTGTATAGATTACATGTGATTTGTGGTGATGCTGTTGTATGTATATCTCTGGGACTGCATTGCATCAGGACCCTGAATCATCAAAGAATGCTCTTTCCTCCAGGTCATCCCAGGAGAAGCACCTCTATGGAGTAGACAACACAACACACTCTGCAACTGAGATGATTCTCAAAGGCAAAGAAAGAAGAGCTTGGACCTGTGAATAGTTTCTGCAATTGTTTTTGTGCAGACTGATTCCAAAAGTGTGTAAACAGATTTTGTGCCATTCACTGACATCTTGCAACTTTTCATGTGTTTTGTTGAGGTGAAAGTAGTCTGTGGAAATAATCTTTCCAGTTATTTCAGGATATTTTTGCACCATGTAGAAATAATCGTTCTGGTATCTTATGATCAATTAATTTACAATACCATCCAATGATGTGCCCATATACTTACTAAATAATGTATGCATATAGTAACTCATATCCATCCATTTGTGTATTCAATTGTTAATCCAAGTTTTACCCATTTTTCCATTCACTCAATCACGCAAACTTGCATTAAAAAAAGGAGCAATAACACCTACAAAATTGCCAGACCAATTGGCTTTGCCAATGCATGTCTTATTAGGCACAGTGATAACAAGTGATTATCCCAAAATCGCAGGAGGTTGAGCAGATGCCGGGTTGAGAACCTGATCCACCAGCTCCAAAATCATCAGCTCTGGCACATTTCCTCCTTTCATGATTGTGGACAGTAATTAACTAGCAGGGCCACTGAGCACAGCCAAGAAGAGCTCTAAACCCAATGCCCCCAGACAATGAGCACCCCTGTCGGAAACTACTTTGAACACCGAGGTGGAGGGTACTAACCACCACATACACCTGATTTAACTCCTTGTTAGAAATTGAGATTTCTGGTTGGCAGAGTACACACCCTGTCCAAGCAGGAGACCCAATCCTAGTCAGGGTAATTCAGGTACATTGTGCAACACTTAAATTACAGTCACACAGTAAAACACCACAAAAAGATTCCACACCAGTTTAGAAAAATAGAGAATATTTATCTGAGTAAAACAAGGCCAAAACAACAAAAACCCAATAAGTAGAAGTCAAGTCAAGATATGATTTTTTAAAGATTAAATGCAAAAACAATGCTTAAAAGTCATTAGTGGTCAAAAGGTTACTTGAGATTGAGAGGAACCTGTACAAATCCAAAGTTCAGGCTGACCGAGATAGAGGGCAGGCTGGCTACAGAACCCATGCAGGGTCCACTGAAAAAGTACCTTTTATTGAGCAAAGCATCGATACTGAGGGCATGACGTGTCAATTTTTTCCATGCAGTTGGGGCGATGCATCAGAGGCGAGCCTCACAGATGGCGTCGAAGGACTGACACTGTATCCTCATCAAACCTTGCAGTTGGGACTCACGTTTTCATTGAATCGGCACTGAGTCGGAGAACACTAAATCGGTTCTGATCAGCACAAAAGGACCACTGCATCAATGTTGTATGAAAACAGCTGCAGAACCCACTTCTAGGGCACAGGACTGGAAGAGGCATACCAGGCACGGGTAGGACTAACAGATGGCAGAGTTCAGTAGCACCAGCAGAGTTGCAAGAAGTCTTTTGTGTCCCTGAGACTTCAGAAAACATGAGGCAAACTAACCAGCCTTTGTAGAATCTTGAGTTCAAGGATGTAGAGAGCAGGTCCAGTCCCTCTCACTCCCACGCCAGAAGCAGCAGACAGCAGGCCAACACATTAGAGCCGGTAATAACGCGGCAGTCCCTCCTACAGAACAGAAATCAGCAGGCCAACACAGTAATGCAGTTAGCAAAATGGCAGTTGCTCCTAAAGCACAGTAGCTCTTCTTCCCGGCAGAATGTCCTCTGTTCCAGCAGAATAGGATGCAAATATCACACCCCAGCTCCCTTTGTTTGATTTTCAAGATGGAATCCACAAAGCCCAGCTAACATACAACCCAGACGTGTATTCAGAGGCAGGCAGAGGCACAGAATGGTTAAAGTAGGAAAATGCCTATTATCTAAAAGTGGCATTTTAAGACTTACAATTTAAAATCCGACTTCACCATAAGTTGAATTTTAAATTGTGAGTCCAGAGACACCAAATTCCAAAACTCTATCTTTTCACAACTGGAAATTACACTTAAACAATTTTTAAGGCAATTCCAATGTTCACCTATGGGAGAGATAGGCCTTGCAGTAGAAGAAAACAAATTTAACAGTTTTTCACCACCAAAACATGTAAAACTCAAAAGCACAAGTCCTACCTTTTCAATACACTGCACACTACCCATAGTGCTGCCTAGGACCTACGCTTGGGGTGTCTTATATGAAATAAAAGGGAAGTTTTGGGCCTGGAAAGTAGGTTAACTTGCCAGGTCGAAATGGCAGTTTAAAACTGCACACACAGGCTCTACCATGGGAGGCCATGGCCACGTTTAAAGGTCCACTGACTGGGTGGCACAATCAGTGCTGCAGGACCACTAGTAGCATTTAATTCACAAGCCCTGGGCATACATAGTTCACTTTACTAGGGACCTATAAGTAAATTAAATGTGCTAATTTTTGTTAAGCTAATGTTATCATGTTAAGAGTACGGTGCATATGCACTTTAGCACTGGGTAGCAGTGGTAAAGTGCCCAGAATCCTAAAGCCAGTAAAAAATAAAGGGCCATATGTCTGAACACATTTTCCCATCAACACAGAATGGGTAAAAACCTTTGATACATCTGACCCAAAGTCAGCAAAACAGGATGTCAGTAGGCAAAAAGTCAGGAGAAACCACGCCAAGGATGGCAGGTCTAACACTCCTCCACATACATAAAGACTGACAAAAACTTTTTAAGATTGTGCACATGGCATCCGGCTCCGGCACTGTAATGACTCATCCCTGACCAGTCTCGACAAGCGCCTTTTTCTTGCAATCATTAATGTCACTGTTCTCTGGCCAAACTTCATAAGATTTGTGCAGTTCCTGCCAATGTTTGCGGCAGACTCGAGGTCAGAACAGATCATCACACATTAAAAGGCAAACAATAAAATGTTCCAGGAAGATGCAACAAAACATACTCAGTGACAGTGATGTTCCCAAAGGAACAAGTGCTGAAAGACACACCAGCCTTTTCATGAAGTAGGCAGCATCCTGGAGACGGATGATTAGGCTTCTAATCTAAGAATTTCTTCTGCAGGCAAAAAACAGCACGGCCAAGAATATCCCTCTGCTGGGTGGTGTTCCCAGTGATATTTCAAACATTCACTACCTGCCATATGGAATTAAACTATTAGGTAAATACTGTTTGGGCACATACGTCTGATGGAATTACTAGCAGGTGATCCAGCGCGAAAACCGGGGGAAAAGAGAGAGCACAACTATCCTCCCTGCGTCGCAGTCCCGCCGTCACACTAACTCATTCACACACGCATTCATTGGTGGGGCCCATAACACCAACACTCGCACGTTCTCTTTCACAGGTCTGCACACAGGAGGCGGAAAGATGCGCTGGGTTGAGATACCTTATAACCTTTAGGGAAAGAAAAGTTATCTTACATCATATACATTAACATCCACCACCTATAGATTCCTAATCCTAAACATCAAGGCACTCCACCCACTTGGTCGATCGGACCAATTAGTTGGACTGGTTGATGGTGATTTAGAACCAGCTAAAACACATTTAAGACTCAGAATCCTTTATTCTCTATAACGAAGAACCACAAACTCATAATTTCTGTTAATCAATATTTGTTTATCTAAAATTTCGTTGTAATTAATATTAGCATTTGTCTCTTCAAAAGTTTAGAATTTCTAGATCAATGTTATTAAATCACAGAACATCATATTTACCTATTCTGGCTATCTGGGTTTTCTCTAATTCATTGGCTCTGCATAACCGAATTTTGTCATTAAATTGTCCAAAAAGCAGGCCAGATCTCAGAGTCCGAAAGTCCTTTGCTCAGCACGTTACAGTCCCAAAGATCGTCAAAGGACCAGAAGTTGTGCCAGCATCCGTCATCGCCTGTGGGGTCAAAAAGGGTGTGCGGTCATAGTAACCGCCGAATGTCATCGAGCAGCTTAGCCCCTCCTCCCTATTCTACTATCTTTTTATAATAAATTTCGGGATAACATGAAACATTTTTGTGCGGAGAATGATTTCTATTGGTTGGGGGCAAACGTCCGATTTTTGTACAGTCCAGGTTCACATGGATCTTGCTGATACGTTTCCGGTGATGATCCAATACTGATTGTTGCAAAGTTTCGACTTCTAGTTGTAAGAGTCCATTGTTCATTTATACCAGTTTCTAGTTTCCGGGGGTTTTGGCAGTCCACCAATAACCTATCCTTGACAGGAACAGAGTGTACAGAGGTCGTTAAGAAGTCATGGAGCCATCCGAGTCTGCGCAGTAGACTTCGCGCTTCACGAGACGGTGGCCACTTCTGAACTCGGTTTCTGCCGCCATATTTCGATAGGCCCAAATGTCAACTTAAGCGAAACAAACACAAAAAGATAATTAATACAAAGAAATGATGCTTCTAATGTTATACCCTTACTAATCCCTTTATGTATTAGTATTTTCTTAGCATATAGCGACATTTAAAGCAGTATATTCACCTTTACGGTCCTCCACGAAGATGCAAATGTCACAAAAGCAACATAAATCATGCGATATCTAATTACCACATATACTACAATTAATATGCAAACTAATTTTAGTTATTAGAGTTATTTTGCCATGCAAATAGCAAGTTCCCACGTGTAATTTGTGTATGCAAATTGGTTAATTTTAATATATCACAGCACACAATTAATAATTATAATAAGTAGGTTATTCAATTAATACTTTCATGTAAAATAGAGGAGGTATACAACATTTTGCACTACCTGCTCCATCAATACCCCCTTTGGTGATTTTTAACATCACCACACTACCTTTAAATTTTGAAAAAATGTATTTAAAAAAATGAATTAAATTATCTTAATCTTTTGTTAGATTACATTACTGTTTCCCCTGTCTCTTCTTCTCTTGTTTTTCTATACATATTTTCTTTCCACTCTTCTAATTCTACTTCTTCAAATTCTCTTTCTTTTCTTTCTTTCTCTTTGTTTCTTACAGTTTCTCTTTTAATGTGTTTTCGTACTTTCCTTTTCTTGCTACATAAACATCCTAGTGTTAGAATTATTACTAAAATAATCACACTTGTTACTGGAAATAATATCTTACCAATAAAGGTACTACCTAGCTTAAGTAAAAAGTTCTTAATAGTAGAAAACCTTTTCCCAATCTTTTCCCAAATACCTTCAGCCTCCAGTGGAACAATTTCCTCATGCAAATCAGTTATATTCTTAGTGTATGTCTTCAAATCTTGACTTTTTCAGGAATGTAAGTACAACAATGTTGAACTTTCAGCATTCCACAGACTCCACCCTCTTTTGCCAAAATTATATCAAGGGCAAGTCGATTTTGCATTACCATGGCACGCATGGCAACCATTTCAGTATTTACCAATAAAAATCCTCCAGCGGTGCTTGTTGATAAGCGATCCACTACTGTTGATAGTTTTCTAATTTTGTGTGCATTCAGAGATATTCCCACTGCTGGTATCAACGCTCCAAAAATGTCTCCTACAATTTCCGACCAAGATTCTCTTTTCCTACGTGTTAGTTGACTACCTAACTCTTGTGCACCATCTTTTCCTCTTCCCACATGGAATATCTTTGGGAAAACCAGCCCTAGATAACATGTGCCATACCAATGATCTGGCAATCGATAATATGCTTTGTTCCCGCAGATAAAATATAGTCCAGGGAAAACTGGATCATTTCCTCCTTTAAATCCCCATCCACCCATGATTCTATAAGTATCATGGCAATCACTTGTGACTAAAAAATAATTATCATATGCAGTTTGATTCCTTCTAATACACAACTTTCCTTTCTGAGGCCAATCCAAAGCCATTGTTGGACTAGCTTCTCCTTTCAAATATTTTTCTCTTTCAACATCCCAGACTGTCTTTTCTTCTTTTCCCTCAGATACTTTGCTTTGCATGTTTAATCTCCTATCTTCAACCATATCCAAGAAAATATTCTCCTCCTTCTTTAAACTGCAAGTTAGATTATTTCTAAATATTGATTCTAATGTTAATTCTTTAGTTTCTAAGAAAAATTCACCTAACACTTTTGCAGATTTTACTTTATTCAACTGGCTAACTACAGGTACTTGTGAAAATACATTATCTACATCTGAAAAATAATATTCTAATTTCCCTATTTTGTAAAACAAACTTGCTAGTCTACTACATGTTATTCCATATGTTACTGGGAGGTGATGGTAAGTCTCTCCCTCAGATACAGACGTCGGCAACTGCATGCAGACGTAGCAATCCCTCACATCCATCGTCTTCACATATTCGTATAGTAATTTTGAAAATACATTGTTAGAAAAGTCAGTTATAGACCTATCTTTATGTAAATAATTTCTATCTATTTTAGTCAGATATACCTTCTGAATCTTTTCTACATTAGTTTTATTCTCACTATGTCCTTCTATTGTTTCTAGTGTAACCTTAAATGAAACCATTAGAGCCAACGCACTCCACAGAAGCATTAGTAATCCCGTACAACAACAACACATTTTGAACCATCTTCTAAGGAACACACATCTAGATTTTCTATTTTTTGTGTTTGCCATTTCGAAAAATGATAAGTGTTTTTTGACTTAGCCTCTTCTACTTCACAACTAATTTTGTCTAACCCACGGCTCTAAGCACCTACTTGGTTCTTTTCAGTTTTATGTCTTTTACGGTAATTTATTGTTTCTCCATTTTGAACACTTTTATCTTTTCAGTTTGGCATTTGATCGTCTTTCACTTTTCTTTCGTAGTCTTGTTGCAGAATTTCCGTCTCTTCTCCGATGTCGGACAAGATAACTCTCAGGATTTCCGATTCTTCGTCTTCCTCAACCACTCCTGGTACAGTCACCTCTAGATCCCCTTGGCTGTCTGCCTCTTCTTTTATTTCAGGCAGTGCCACATATGACCATTCTGGCGACTTATACTTCTGGTTAGGTTTTCTCATTCTCTTATTTTCTTCTGCTGTCGTTTGTTCCACGTCTTTCAATGTCTCTTGGCTAGACACTTCATTCACCTGTTCAGCCATATATGAATTTACTCGTGTCAATCTGTATCTTAATCTTTTTATCTTGTTGGGGCAAATTTGATCCATTGCTGGCCTTTTCAACTTACTTCCTTTTTCCTTTTTCTCAGTTCTCCATGCTCTCTTTCTCAGGACTCGACCTTCTGGTTCCTCTTCATCACTGTCCTCTGATTCAGTTCCAACGTGGCTTTTACTTTCAGTAGTTCTTCTTTCCACCACTTATTTTTTATTACCTACTTCTGTCCCTCCTCGTGGTTCTTCCACACAATCTTCCTGCTGACTAACCGTCCCTTCCTCTAACTGGATGTGTGAATTCCCTACAATTCCTCGGGGGTCTTCCGCAAAAATCTTTCTCTCACTCTCTGTATCTAGTACCTTACCATCTAATTTTATTACTTCAGGTGAAATTTCTCTTGAACTTTCATTCAGGACTGTCTTATCAAAAATTTCTTTTACAGTCTCTTCACTGTTTTTACTCTCTCTCTTTTGTGCTTGGACAGGTTTGGTGTCTGATTCTGAGCTGGTGTCAGAAATCTGTAACTTTCTTCTTAAAGGAAGGTTCTCTGGTGCAATAGCTGGGCTTTGTTCTGGTTCCCCCCTTTCAGGAGTTTGTCTTGTTCTTATTTCTTTAGTATTTGATTCAGAGCCTGTATCGGATTCTTCAAAGTATTCTCCCTCCTTGTTATCCACTGGGTTTGGAATTCGCAAGGTGTGACTAGCATGAATCCAGTTCTTCACTCCTACACATTTTACTGCTGTTATCGTAGTCAAGATCACCTGACGTGGTTTTCCCCAAAGTGGGACCAAACAGTTTTGTCTTCTGTGCACTTTTATTCTCAACCAGTCCCCTGGGCTCAAATCATGAGCTGGCTTCTTTTCAAGAGTGGTGGCATCCGATCCAACCTGATGAAACACAGAATGAACGGAATCAGCCAACCCCTTGCAATAATCCAATACCAAGTCATCAGATATAGGCAATTGCGTGTTGACTGGTATGAAAACATGTCGCATTGCTCTTCCCATGACAATTTCATGGGGACTCAGACCTGTATTCCTATCTGTAACTCTTCTAATAGTCATGAGTACCAGAGGCAAGACATCAGGCCCTTTGCAAACCTCTGGCTAAACACATTTTTCCCAGCCTTTTTTTTAATGGTGCCATTTACTTGTTCCACCACACCAGAAGCCTCTGGGCAATAGGCACAATGTAGTTTCTGTTGTACATTCAATGCTTCACAAATTAACTTCATGATTTCATTATGGAAATGTTTTCCTCTATCTGACTCAATTGTGACTGGAAAACCAAACCTAGGAATGAATTCTCTCAATAATAGCTTGGCTACTGTAATTCCATCACTTCTTCTCGTTGGGTGTGCTTCCACCCACCGTGAGAACAGACAAACCATCACTAAAACATACCTCAACCTGTTACAGGGGGGCATTTCAATGAAGTCAATCTGCATTCTGGTGAAAGGCCCTCCTTCTCGACCTATCGTTCCCAGACTTACCACTGTTTTTCTTCCAGGATTGAACTGCTGACGTATAAGACATCTCTGACAAAGACTTTCAGCTACAAGTCTAAATTTTGTGTTGTACCATGTCTGTTTAAAAAGACTAATCATTGCATCTCTTCCTACATGTGCTTGTCCATGATACATCTGTGCCATGGCAGACACCATGCTATCAGGCATAACCTGGTCTTCCATCCCGATATACCCACACATGATCTGTTTCCCGTGGTGCACATCCTGCTTTCACCCACTGTCTCATTTCCTCATCTCCTGCTTCTTACTGCAACTGCCTTACCTCCTCCCATGTATTCACAGTGTTACTAAACAACAAGGGGCATGAATTCATTTCTCTTTCTCTTCCCCTATTTGTGGAATTCTGATTTCGTGTGCAACATTGAGCCATATCGTTGGCAAACTGATTACCAGCCGATACGTAATCGCTGGACTTCGTGTGGGCTACACACTTCACATCAGCTAACTGCTTAGGCAGCTGTATCGCCTCAAGCAATTTTCCAACCACTTCAGCATTCCTTATAGGAGTTCCATTCGATGTCAAAAATCCTCTTTGGGACCAAATTTGACCAAAATCATGCACTACACCGAAGCCATATTGACTATCGGTTATCACAGTCACTCTCACATTCTTTCCCAACTTACATGCTCTTGTTAAGGCAAATAGTTCAGCAACCTGGGCTGATTTTACTCCTTTCAGACACAATGCTTCCAATACAGCTGCTACTGTGCATACTGCATATGCTGCACTCAGAATTCCCTCATCTGTTCTCAAGCATGATCCATCCACAAACATCACATAGTCACTTTCTGTCAAAGGTACATCTTTTATATCAGGTCGGGGTTTGGTACAGAAGTCAAGCACTTCCAAACAGTCATGATCCACATCATCTCTGACTTCCACATTCTCAGCATCAGGTAATAACGTTGAAGGATTCACATTTAGACATCTCACCAGGCTCACATTCATTTAACCTAGGATAACTTTCTCATATTTAGTCAGACGACTGTGCGTCATGAACTGGGTGCGGCTCATTGTTAAAAGGATCGCCACATCTTGTGGTACAAACACTCTCACAGGATATCCCATCACAATTCCTTCACTTTGTTCCAAACTCTTGCAAGTGGCTGCTACAGCTTTCAAACAACCTGGCAATGCTACACCTACAGGGTCTAATATAGCTGAGAAATATGCAATTGGTCTCCTTAATTTTCCATGTTTCTGTATTAGTACAGAAAGTGCACATCCATTTCTTTCGCTGCAATAGAGTTCAAATTCTTTTTCATAATCAGGCATACCAAGTGCTGGTGCTTCACACAAACTGTCTCTCAATTGTTTAAAAGCCGTTAATTCCTCTTTATTTAATTCAATGGGGACGTTTACATCACTTCTCGTCAAGTGTACCAAAGGTTTTGCAATCAGGGAAAAGTTACTTGTCCACTGACGACAATATCCAACCATTCCAAGAAACATTCTCACTTCTCTCTGCGCCATTGGGGCTCTCATTCCTTTTATTATCTTGATTCTATCTGCAGTTACTTTTCTCAGTCCCTTTTCGATTTTGTGGCCTAAATATTTATTGTACTTCTTTCTGACAGAATTGCAATTTCGATGGGGATACTTTAAATCCTCCATCTGCCAAATGATTCAGCAGTGCAATGGTATCCACTACACAAGCTTCTCGAGTTCTTGATGCCACAAGCAGATCATCTATATATTGTACCAGAACTGAACTTTCAGGCATTTTTAAATCTTCTAGAGACTTTTTCAATATCTGATTGAATATTGAGGGACTCTCTGTGTACCCCTGTGGGATTCGGCACCATGCCAAGATACCTTCACCAAACCGGAACGCAAAAATTTGTTGACTGTCAGGAAGCAATGGGATGGAAAAGAAAGCATGACACAGGTCAATTACTGTGCACCATTCTGCATCATGAGGAATCTGATACAAAATCACAGATGGATTTGGTAAAATGGGACAACATAACACAACAATTTTGTTTATTTTTCTCAGGTCTTGTACTATTCTAAATGTTCCATTAGGCTTTTTCAGGCCCATAATTGGTGAATTACACGGACTGCTCATTATTTCTCTCAGAATACCTTGCTTGATCATTCTATCTATTATAGGAGTAACTCCTGCAATTATCTCGGGTGTCAATTTGAACTGTGGAATATTTGGGTAACTTACAGCAACTTTTACAGGATCAACATTTTTCATTAATCCCACATCTTCTCCTGTGAAATCCCATACCTCCGTCTTTACTGTCTTTTTCAACTCTTGAGGCAGCTCTTCAGGGTTAAATACAGCAAATGCCTCGGTAATCTCAGGTTCCATATTAGCCATAGTCATTTTATACAGTACATCTTCATCTGGAGTCTCAAATGCTAAACAATCTGGAGTACAAAATATGGTGCAATTCATCTTGCACAGCAAATCTCTCCCTAACAAATTTACAGGGCTTGAATCGCACACGACAAAGCGGTGCATTTCAGAAAATTTCCCTATGTTAACTTTTACTGGATCAGTGAGATGCGTTTTTATCTGTCTGTTGGATACTCCAACTACTTGGATTGTTTCGTCCGAGAGAGGAAGATTTTTAACATCAGCTGATCTAACAGTTGAACGAGTAGCACCAGTATCAACTAGGAAAGTAATGTTTTTGTCATATACCTTTCCATCCACAAATGGGCCTGTCTGGACTACTTCTAGAGTTGCGCCAAGGCCAAGTATGCACTCCTCTTCCTCCCCTCGGCACCGTCAATAACCTTCTTCTGACTCACTCTCATCGCGTCGTAGCCAATACTGTGAAACAGCACTAGCGCGCGGCAGCTTAGTTACCTGTTCTTCGTTGTAGAATCCTGTATCATTACTGTATTTCTGATGATTTACGTTCTGTGGAAAAGGCGGTTTTGGTGCCTGATTCTGTTGGGGAACAACCTGCTGCTGTTGCTGCGGTTGACAACTCACCTCTTTCTGCACCTGTGGATTCAATGATGCATTATCACCATTGGCACTCGGGGGAAATTTACACTCGGATTTCCAATGCCCCATTCTTCCGCAATTATGACATGGCCATTTCTTTTTGGCTTCATCTATATTAAATTGTCCTTTCCCTTTTCCAATATTACATTTTGGTTTCATGCCCGTACCAGTTGCCTGTTCAATCAATTGTGCTTCCTATCTTTCTGCTACTTTTACTTGAGCCCACATGGCTTTTTCTTTTAATTTACGCTGCTTTGCCTCAATTTCATCACTAAAATATTTTGCATGTCTTAGTACTTCATCTATCTTTTTATTTTGCCAATCTACTGTATGCTGTTTAATCATTTCACTTACTTCAGGTCGCAATCCATACACAAATCGATATACAAAATGACTCAAATCCTTTTCACTCAAGTTTTCATCACCACTATACTGTTATAAGGCTAGGATCAATCTTTCATAGTAAGCATGTACCGATTCTTTCGCTTCTTGATGAGTTCTATCAATTTTTACCCAATCAGTTTCTTTAGGAGGTACTTTATTTTTCAGAAAGGTAATTACTTGTTCATATTTTCTCATTACTTCTGGATCAGGGGCACCTGTTTTTGGATCTCTAGGGTATTCTTGTGTAGGCCAGCTAATCATTACCTTGCACTCTGTCCATAAATCTGCAGGTAGTATTATGTCAAAAAGACCATTCAAATCAATCCATAGAACTTTTGATAATTTCACGAACCTGTCTACCTGCCTGTACCCCTCAACTGGCTTTTCGCGCAGTCGTGGAAAATCATTGGTAAATGACAAAATATCTTGTCTAGTCCAGTGGACATGTACATAGCCTCCACCTGGAATCTCTCTCATGGGACGTTCAGTTACTACTTTTTCCTTTTCTCTTACTGGGTAAGCTGCAAACGTTTTATCCGTTGCAACGTCTCGTTTTCAAAACCATCTACTCTTCCATTTGTTTACATCGTCCCATTTTCTCAGTAATATGATTAAATATTTAATCTGAATCATTCGTCCTGTCGTGTTTAAGTTTTCAATGTCTTGTTCAGAAAAATCTACTCTATATGGTTTTTGTAATGACTTTACCTTTTCAAAATCAATACCCATTACATTTGCCACTTCTTCTAGTCTTTCATGTAAATTTCTGGCTCTCTCTGTTATGCTTTTGCATAGAAACATTAATTCTTCATCCTCATAGTTCTTTAGGAACAGTCTCTACTATTCATTCCTCTAATACTATTTTTAATTTGGACACATCTAAAGGTTTAGACTCAGCATCTTTTTGTTGTAAACTTCTCAGCCATTCACTTAATTCATCGGAAGTAGGACCTACAGGAATCATTTCATTTCGTGTCTGTTCTAATCCTTTTGATGATCCTGGTACTGACTCTGCCGTCATTATTGCTATATTTATTAAACTCTGATTTACTGTCAAATTTTTAGGAGTACTTTGTTCAAAAATTCCTACCGTTTGTTCCCACAAATTTTCACTTGTATCTCGTCTTTATATTTCATTTTCTCTGTTTCCTTTATAAGGAATCGTCAGACAATGCTCACTATCCTTCTGTTTATCAAAAATCGGCATTACAGGTTCGCAAAACCGCTAAATTAAATGAACCATGTTCTGGAAATGCCAAAACTTCATCATCTTCAGTATATTTTGCCCAATTGTCTAACCAAATACATGAATGATAACCATATTTCGTAATCATGAAAGATGCAGGTGATTTCGCTGGAGGGAGCAACTGTCCCTCTCTAGTCACAATCGGTTTGTCCTTTTTAAATAGGTTCTTGATTTTACCGAACCAGGACTTTTTCTCCTTTTCTGGTGGATCATAATACATAATTTTTTCTTTTCTGTATCGCTAGTTTTCTTCTACGACTAGTTTGTTTATTCTATCCAATCGTAACGCGACTCACACTAACGCACCAATCCGGAGCGTCTATGTCACTTTTGCAATCCTCCAATCCCAGCGTGACTCTCACTAACGCACCAATCCGGAGCGTCTACGTCACTTACTGACAGTCCAATCACAGCGCGGTCTTTCTGACGTCAGCTTTTGTCGCTACTTCTGCTTCTGCTGACCCCTCCTTTACAAAATCTATCGGCAAACTTTTTACATTCACTTTTTACTAAAATTCTGTAAGTAACGACATAAAAACGCCACCATTATCTGTTTCGCTAACAAAGGATAGTCTTGACCTTTTTCACAAGAATTCCGTCTTTCCTGAGAGCAGCGCTTACCTCTGCCCTACTACGGAATCGTTACATCCGTTGATAAAGTAGAACTTCCCTCTACTTCACCCTTCTAGCAAGCATTAGCTAACTGTTTATCTAGAAATAAAACACCTGTTGGAGACCCAATGTTCCTGAGAATTCAAACCAGAGTTTCACAATTAACCTGAATGCTATTTCATTTACACACATTCATTCGGAAAATGTAGTTCATTCACACAGAATCCTGTCTTTCCCAAGAGCAGCGCTTACCTCTGCCCTACTACAGAATTATTTCATTTTTTAATAAAGTAGCACTTCCCTCTACTTTATCCTTCTAAAAAGCTTAGGGAACACCTATCACCTTTCCAGTGATAAGCGTATTCAGAGTACCTTTTGGACTCCTGGTACTTAAGACCAAAATTTCACAGATGACCTTCGCTACCATACATTTCTCTCATACAGAAATTGTCCCTAGCGGCAACACACGACAATTGTACCAAATCGAACCCAGACAATGCATCGTGCAACTTCAATCGTCACACGTTTTCCCTGTGTACCAATAGGGCAACAACAATCCCGTCTTTCCCGAGAACAGCGCTTACCTCTGCTCTACTACGGAATGGTTACAAACTTCCGACTTCCTACATCCCAGAAGTCGTCAAACAACATGAAACGCAACGCGACTCAACAGAGAGTGTTAATACATAAACCAATACTTATCCACAATCAATAATCAATAATCAAAAAGCAATCTTCAAGCAATAATCACCAAACCAATGCAATAAAACCATCATCCTGCTACCAGAAAAAGTGATCCAGAGCAAAAACCGGGGGAATAGAGAGAGCACAACTATCCTCCCTGCGTCGCAGACCCGCCGTCACACTAACTCATTCACACACGCATTCATTGGTGGGGCCCATAGCACCAACACTCGCACGTTCTCTTTCACTGGTCTGCACACAGGAGGGCGAAAGATGCACTGGACATGTGGGTGGAGATACCTTATAACCTATAGGGAAAGAAAAGTTATCTTGCATCATTTACATTAACATTCGCCACCTATAGATTCCTAATCCTAAACATCAAGGCACTAAACCCACTTGGTCGATCGGACCAATTAGTTGGACTGGTTGATGGTGATTTAGAACCAGCTAAAACACATTTAAGACTCAGAATCCTTTATTCTCTTTAATGAAGAACCACAAACTCATAATTTCTGTTAATCAATATTTGTTTATCTAAAATGTCATTGTAATTAATATTAGCAATTGTCTCTTCAAAAGTTTAGAATTTCTAGATCAATTTAATTAAATCACAGAACACTATATCTACCTATTCTGGCTATCTGGGTTTCCTCTAATTCATTGGCTCTGCATAACCGAATTTTGTCGTTAAATTGTTGAAAAAGCAGGCCGGATCTCAGAGTCCGAAAGTCCTTTGCTCAGCACGTTACAGTCCCAAAGATCGTCAAAGGACCAGCATCCGTCATCGCCTGTGGGGTCAAAGAGCGTGTGCAGTCATAGTAACCGCCGAATGTCATCGAGTAGCTTAGCCCCTCCTCCCTATTCTACTACTCTTTTATAATCAATTTTGGGATAACAGGAAACATTTTTGAGCAGAGAATGATTTCTATTGGTTGGGGGCAAACGTCCGATTTTTGGACAGTCCAGGTTCACATGGATCTTGCTGATACATTTCCGGTGATGATCCAATACTGATTGTTGCAAAGTTTCGACTTCTAGTTGTAAGAGTCCATTGTTCATTTATACCAGTTTCTAGTTTCCTGGGTGTTTGGCAGTCCACCAATAACCTATCCTTGACAGGAACAGAGTGTACAGATGTTGTTAAGAAGTTCACGGAGCCATCTGAGTCTGCGCAGTAGACTTCGCGCTTCACGAGACGGTGGCCACTTCTGAACTCGGTTTCTGCCGCCATATTTTGATAGGCCCAAATGTCAACTTAAGCGAAACAAACACAAAAAAATAATTAATACAAAGAAATGATGCTTCTAATGTTATACCCTTACTAATCCCTTTATGTATAAGTATTTTCTTAGCATTAGTGACATTTAAAGCAGTATATTCACCTTTACGGTCCTGCACGAAGATGCAAACGTCACAAAAGCAACATAAATCATGCAATATCTAATTACCACATATACTGCAATTAATATGCGTACTAATTTTAGTTATTAGAGTTATTTTGCCATGCAAATAGCAAGTTCCCACGTATAATTTGTGTATGCAAATTGGTTAAATGTAATAGATCACAGCACACAATTAGTAAATTATAATAAGTAGGTTATTCAATTAATACTTTCATGCAAAATAGAGGAGGTATACAAGATTTTGCACTACCTGCTCCATCACAGGCAATAAATAAGCCACCGCCACTGTGTCCCTCATAGGGCAGCACCTGTAGCATGTCTTTTACCTGTTTACAACATAGACTCATTCACAGAGGTGCTGCAATCACAGCAGGAGAAGCATAAGCTCGGTAATAGGTCACATGATGAATGGCCAATGAGTGGTTTCATTTTAATTCGGCCCTAAAGACAGTTTAAGCTGTATTGCTCAAGTAATAAAAAAATTGTCAACAAAATTGCATGCAAATCTATATACATACATAGGAGGATTTTGATCAGCCATCTTCATCAATTGATCTGTTCAACTGTAATTCACATTTTGTTTCCCCCCACAACAGTGTGGGATGAAGAACCTCTGCTTCAGCAATTGCCTCTCTGGCACTCTGAGTGATGGCATTTTTCCTGAGTGCATGAGAGTCATCTCTCATATTGACTGTGTGTATTTGCTTTATTTTGGTCTCCCAGAATACCTGATAAAGAGACTACAGCTGGTACAAAATCAGGCGGCTTGATGGATTTACCAACAACCAAGAAAGTGGCGTAACGAAAGTTCAAGGGGCCCCCCTGCAATATACACGGAGGTGCCCCCGCTCCAGATTTTTTCCGGAGTGCTCAGGCATAAGTACTGTGCCAAGAAGGCCCCCTGCAGCTCGGGGCCCCCCCGCACTGCGGGGGATGCGGGGGCCTGTGTTACACCTGTGAGCCAAGAAGGTGTCATATCACTCCCCTGATGAGGAAACTCCACTGGTTACCACTTGCACCATCTATTGCTATAGATCCTACCAGTCCCCTGGTGCTGCAACTTCCTCCTGCCGCCCCACCCTCCGTGCCACTCTCTCCATGCTCCCCTGACCTGCTCTTGTGCTTAAAGATTTTTTTAACAAAAAGCTTATAATGTTAATTTTTTTTATTTCACAATACAGCTTGGATCGGTATAGAAAAAAAGTGTCAGCACTTTTGTATGTTTTTATTTCTTTAGCTATGCTGAACAGAATCACCAAAAACCATTGGCAAATCCAATATGTCCCAAATGTTTTGCCAATGCTTGTTTATTTATTATTTGTCCCTGAGTTGTATAGCGCAGACTTATCACTTGCTTGTTTTAGACCATTCAACGTATAGATTAGCAACAAAAAACCAAAGCACATAGTGGCTCATTTATGAGCCCCTGCGTCACTTTTGAGCCACCGGTGCGTCACTTTTAGTGACGCACCAGTGGCGTAAAACATGCGCCATGTCGCACCATATTTAACAAGTGACGCATCTAGGTAGATGCGTCACTTCATAAACCCCTACGCTACATTATACCTGCACCAGGTATAAAGTATGCAGGGGGGTGTACCCCCGCAAGAAAGAAAGGGTCGTGGGAGTGGCGCAGCGAAATCTATCAGATTTTGCTGCGCCACTACTAGGACGCCAATGCGTCAAAACCTTACGCCTGCTTCATGGCAGGCGTAAGGGTGACGCAGGCCCTTTCACAAGGGGCTTGCCCCATGAGTAAGGAATATTGCTGGAGTTGCGTCAGGCTTCCGACACAACTCCAGCAATGCGCCACTTTTTGCGTCGACAGATACGTCAGTTATACTGAAGTATCTGTCCTTCCTTGCGACATGATGCGTCATATTATAAATATGACGCACCATTGGTGTCGCAAGGAGGGCGCACTGAGAAGTGACGCATCGCTGCTTTCAAGCAGCGATGCGACACTTCTCATAAATGAGGCCCATACATATTACATGGGACTGAATGAATAAATGGGAACGTGCAATAGCATTTGCAAGACACTACAATTTATGATAGAACAACACATTTTAAGATCAGGCCTATGGGGTTACAAATGGGCAACATGTAATGAAACACAGCAGGGGAATTCAGCAGCAATCGTAACAAATAGAGGGGTATGTGTGCACTGAACAAACAACATTATAAAATGGGCTTCTTTTGGACGTTTTGCCCTATCCAAGTTATGTACCAACAGTTTTTAAAGTGCCATATTTACAGATGGGAGTGCTATGTGAAACACTGACCTGCAACTGACTTTGCCCCAGCCAAAACGTCTCACAGAGGAACCAATCAGTCCCAGCAGCT
The DNA here is from genome assembly GCF_964204655.1 of Triturus cristatus. NCBI lineage: Eukaryota > Metazoa > Chordata > Amphibia > Caudata > Salamandridae > Triturus > Triturus cristatus. Next base: position 1,654,045,213 of record NC_140590.1, on the reverse strand, counting down.
TGCAATAGGCCATTCCACCTCTGCGAATGCACTATCCCTTATGACAGAACGTGTCCTCCACCATGTTTCGAGTGAGTAGTTGGCTGCAGGAGTAAGTGTACACGTTTTTTTTTATTTTTGTTAATTTTTGTAGTAACAACATATCAACTTTTATCTCTTCAGAGGATATCTGGAGCTTGGGGAGGGATCAGGGAGAGTATAAGTGAAAAAGTGGTGACTGGGAGAAGAGGACCTAGGAGAAGTGAAAGTAATTAGTAGGAGTTCTGTAGATGGAGTGTGCAATAGTTTTGTATTAAATGTAGAATTATAGATGGGTATTGGTGAATAAGTGGGATGGTTTTCACTGAAGGGTTTGGCATGCATCAAGTAGAGAATGAGAGAGTTTCTTACAACAAGGTAAAAAACATTCCTGTTATGCACTTTTCACCCATCTTTCATTCTATGTTATATATGCTCCCGGCATTTCATCTGCCCATGCATTCAACATGATGATGTGGGTCTGGAAGGCAGTGGAGAGGTGGGTGACCTCCTGATATGCCCTTTATTTATGGACTTTTTCCTGTTGGGGATGTGTCTTAGGACAGTGGAAGCATGGTAGCTACCCCAAGATATGTTCAAACCAGGCAGAAGGAGCACTAAAATGTGGATAATGCATCTATAGAGTATACAATGCCTACTTAGCCTAAAACAAAGGCAAGGTACAAAGTCACACAAGACTATGTTTCATCATGTGCTCCAAGGTAAGCATATCAAGACACATCTTTTCTTAGTGTTTTTTCTTTATTTTTTTCAGTTTCAAAGGGAACAAGAACACAGCCAACAGGTTTCATCCCGAATCATGGGGACTTCTTCAGGGCAGAAGAAAGGTCCTGAACCCATAGAGTCTCTAGCTGTATTCCTCTCATTAGACAAGCTCATGTACCATCCACTGTACATGTAGAAGCTGTACATTTCGTCGACACGATTGAAAGTGCAATATACAGAATCCGTGAACAAATATTTCTCTGTGTGTTGCATGTAGAAACATGTTGTGAACCACTTGTTTGTGCTGAAGCACAAGAAGAGGTAGCCTGGTTTAAAAATATTCCAAATATTAGGGCTTTTCCAATGATGGGCCCTGGGAGTGAGCACTTTGTTACTTTGGGAACTAAACGGCGTGCTGTAATAGTGAGACATTACCGTTATATTTGTGTTTTTTTTTGCACCCCAAGAAAAGTGCTTGATTGCAGGGACATTATAAGGAAACAGGTTCTAACTTCTGAGGTTCTCCAGTTTTGGGGCATTTGGTCTCTGTTTTTTGGACCTTTGCTCTTGCATGGGACCCCCTTATGGATTCACATCCATTGTAAGCTCAATGTTGAAATTGATTGGGGTTGTAACAACTAGCGCCCCCCCCTCCTTCTGAACAATGCAGCTGGGCAAATAGGTTTCTTCTTAGGTTGTGTACAAACCCATGTGCAGGTGTGTGTACACATTCACAAACTGAGACAGAAAGACTGTTGTCTGTATCAGTCTGGCATCTGAGCACAGGAAGCAGAGTTGTAGCTGAAGACCAGACTAAATTGGCAGGAGCCTTCTAAAGCTTATAGTTCAAATGGGAATCCAAAAATGAATGTCCATTTCTTTTTGGCTTGCATGTTCACCTGTAGTGTTTAAGCTACTTTGCACTCTGAATAAAGTGTAACTGGCATGTAACCTTTAATAGTTAGTTAATTAGGGGAGAGGAGTTGGCCTAACAGCTAGGGCAGTCGACCTCGAATCTGGGGACCCAGGTTTGAGTATAGGCAATGACTCTGAGCATCCTGTGATTCTGGGCAAATCACTTAGGGCCATATGTAGGTACCTCAATACCGGTCGGTAACGGCCGAAAATCGGTAAATATCCCGTTACCGACCGGTATTGAGGCACTTGAGATGTAGGTGGCTGCTTTTCTGGATTCGGTATTTACCGAATCGGAATTTTAAGAAATCGGTAAAATACCGATTCGGTGAATTACCGAATCCAGAAATGCTATGTAGGGGGCACTCAAGTGAGTGCATTATTGGTGTCTGGATTCGTTATTTACCACCAACTACAAGTTGATGGTAAATGGCGAATTCCTTTCAAAAAGCATTTTTGTGCTATTTGAAAAGTGCCATGTGCCAGACATACATGCCCTTAGGGCATGTATGTGCGCCACATGTGCACACATGCACGAATCAGGGATGCAACAGGGTGTCAATGTGACACCCTGCCACCCATGATAATGCCTCCCCTAATACCGATTCGGTATTTACCGAATCGGTAATAGTAACTGGCTTCCCATTCATTCCTATGGGCCTCCAGGCCCATAGGAATGAATGGGAAGGGATGCATTATTACCGATTCGGTAAATACCGATTCATAAATACCGATATTTACCGAATCGGTAATAATTACCGATTATTTACCTACATACTATTTACCGATTCATAAATACCGAATCGGTAAAATTCGGTATTTATGAATCGGTAAATAGTATGTTACCTACATATGGCCCTTAATCTCCCCTTGCCTAACAAAAATGAATGTGTCCTCATGTAAAGCAACTGGTGCTATGTAAAGCGCTCTGATACCCGGTACCGGGTCAAGTTCACGCTATATAAAACTCTGTAGAAAAAAAAAGTAGTATTGTGGCAGCAAGGTCATAAATTGTTAGATCACAAACTGTTATCAAGTTTTAGCTCTAAATAAGACTTTCATCTATTTCAAACTTTGACATATTTCCTTGAGTCAGCTTTAGTGGAATTGAAGCTTTAGGCTGAAACAAATGGAGGACAAGCAAACTTATGACTTTAGTCGCCCCATGGGGTTTTTAAAGTCTTAGAGAGTGAGGTGTGCTTCAATTTTGTTCCAGGCTATCATGTTGATTCTACCCAGAGTACTATGCAAGATGCTGAACAGCCAGTGGGCAGACACCTTGAACTGCCAGTTAGTAGGGGAGGAGTGATGCGAAATCACTGTATTAGTTAGGCAAATGTAATGTTCAAGAACTCTCCAGCTATATATTTAAATCACTACACAGGGAAGACTACTGAGAAGAGGAGGAACAAAGGAGCAGGAAGATGGACCAGCTCTGCTTTTGAATCTGTGTGTGGAGTGTTGAGGAACCCACATCAGAATTTGTATTCCTGTATTTTTGTATACTCTGTCTCGAGGACTCACAGTAGTAGCTCCCTGACTAGCAGAGGCTTGAGTTACTGGGGGACCCCGAGGGAACGAGGTCCTCATGGACCTTTACGGACATTCATGTTAGTGGGTCCTGTAGGTGTGGGCACCACTGACTCCTTCCAAGCACACAGGCAGTCTGCAAGTGGCCAAAGGACTGGGACTTGGGAAATTCAAAGCAGGGAGAGTGGTCTGCCATAAGGGCTGTAGGGTGCTTCTGCCGGGAAAGACTCCATGTCAGAAGACCACCATGGCTGGAAAGGAGGACTTGGCCCTGACAGCCAAGTTGCTTCATAGAAGAAGAAAGCAGCAGTGACAGGCGGCAAACAAGCCCCAAGATTTGTCCACAGAACCTTGCCGCTGATGGATGGAGATCACAACCAAGAATACAGAGCGGAAGAGTCAGTGTGAATTGGCCTAAAGGACTCAGAGATAATGGGACGGTGATGTCCACTTACATGTGCCATTTGTATTGTTGCAGCATGTGCCTTGGAGCCACAGGCATGCATCATGATGCAGAAATCTTTATGGGGTTAATGAGTAAATACTAAAGAGGCTATCAGCAGTTGGATTGCTGCAGGGGACCAGAAGTTTTTTAAAGTGCCTGTTTGTAGAGGTGAGGGAACTGGTCCAGAGATTGCCATGACCGCCAGATACATATGTGCTGTGGCTCTACATAGAATGGTGGCCCACAGGTTCAAAAAGTGCATTTGTGGTTCTCCTGTGCTACCTGTGCCCAGAGCAGGAGAGTGTAAGACAGTGTCTTCCTTGCACATGCCCATGTGCTTCCTTGCCCACGTGAGGCGTACCTGTGGTGCAGGAGACAGAAAAATCACAGTTCGATCTTAGGTGTGCATGGTTGTACCACGAAGAGGGAGGGGCTCCCACTTTCATTAAAGTGTGCTGTAATGGGTGCATCAAAGTTAAACCAAATGTAAAGTACAAAAATTAATTAAAGGAAAAAAATGAAGCAGTGGCTGCTCCTTCTTCTACATCGCTGCCAAGACCTGGAACGCCCTTCTCCTCCACCTCTGTACAGCCTCCTTGCTGGCAAACTCCAGAAAGAGATTCACGACCAGGCTCTTCGATGGAGACTGAGGGGCAGATTTACAAGCCCCTTGCAACACTTTTACGCCGCCGTTGCGTCACTTTTGTGACGCAGCGGCGGCGTAAACCATGCGCCACGTTGCGACTTATTTACAATGTGACGCATCTAGGCAGATGCCTCACGTTGTAAAGCCCTGTGCCACATGAAACCTGTGTCAAGTTTCATGTGGGCGTTCTGTTGCAGGGTGGGCTTTCCCTCACAGGAAAGTCCCGTAAAACTGACGCAGTGAAACCTACAAGATTTCACTGAGTCAGTTTTACGACGCTGCTGCGTCAAATCCTTACGCCTGCTTGAAGCAGGCATAAGGAGTGATGCACCACGTTAAGTATGGGCGGCCCCTGTGCATTGCAGGAGTTGCGTTGCGCTTGCGACGCGACTCCAGCAGTGCGCTGCCCGTACGCTACAAGATGCGTCACGCATCTTCCCCTCCTTGCACCATGGCACGCCGCATTGTAAATGCGACGCATCTGTGGTGGCGCAAGGGGGGGATTACATGACGCATCTGTTCTGGTGCATCCCTGCTGATTTGTAGAGATGAAAAAATAACAGTTGATGGACAGAATGCAGAACAATGTCATACATTCACCCCAGTATAGAGATCTGGGCCTAAATCCATCGTTTTTTTGCTCACCATGCTGTTCCAGTTTGAACCCAGCCATATGCAAATCAGTCTTGACCCTGTGCCTCATAGGAACAGTCCAGCCCGAACTGCCAAGCCAGGTCCTCCCTGGACTGGAAACAAGCATCCTAGGACCGGTTTCGGGGTTTCACCTCTCTTCAGCCAGGATAGCTTGATTCCAGTGGCATGGAGAGCACGGGACCCACGTCTGGGCATACCCTTCCCACTTGGGGTGACAAATGCAAAAACAACAGTTGATGGACAGAATGCAGAACAACGTCATACATTCACCCAAGTACAGGGATCTGGGTCTAAATCCATCGTTTGTTTGCTCACCATGCTGTTCCAGTTTGAACCCAGCCATATGCAAATCAGTCTTGACCCTGTGCCTCATGGGAACAGTCCAGCCCGAACTGTCAAGCCAGGTCCTCCCTGGACTGGAAACAAGCATCCTAGGACCGGTTTCGGGGTTTCACCCCTCTTCAGCCAGGACAGCTTGATTCCAGTGGCATGGAGAGCACGGGACCCACGTCTGGGCATACCCTTCCCACTCAGGGTGACAAATGCAAAAACAACAGTTGTTGGACAGAATGCAGAACAATGTCATACATTCACCCCAGTACAGAGAACTGGGCCTAAATCCATAGTTTTTTTGCTCACCATTCCGTTTCAGTTTGAACCCAGCCATATACAAATCAGACTTGCCCCTGTGCCTCATGGGAACAGTCCAGCCCGAACTGCCAAGCCAGGTCCTCCCTGGACTGGAAACAAGCATCCTAGGACCGGTTTCGGGGTTTCACCCCTCTTCAGCCAGGACAGCTTGATTCCAGTGGAATGGAGAGCACGGGACCCACGTCTGGGCATACCCTTCCCACTCGGGGTGACAAATGCAAAAACAACAGTTGATGGACAGAATGCAGAACAATGTCATACATTCACCCCAGTACAGAGATCTGGGCCTAAATCCATCGTTTTTTTGCTCTCCATGCTGTTCCAGTTTGAACCCAGCCATATGCAAATCAGTCTTGACCCAGTGCCTCATGGGAACAGTCCAGCCCGAACTGCCAAGCCAGGTCCACCCTGGACTGGAAACAAGCATCCTAGGACCGGTTTCGGGGTTTCACCCCTCTTCAGCCAGGATAGCTTGATTCCAGTGGCATGGAGAGCACGCACGGGACCCACATCTGGGCATACCCTTCCCACTCGGGGTGACAAATGCAAAAACAATAGTTGATGGACAGAATGCAGAACAATATCATACATTCACCCCAGTACAGAGATCTGGGCCTAAATCCATCGTTTTTTTGCTCACCATGCCGTTCCAGTTTGAACCCAGCCATATGCAAATCAGTCTTGACCCTGTGCCTCATGGGAACAGTCCAGCCCGAACTGCCAAGCCAGGTCTTCCCTGGACTGGAAACAAGCATCCTAGGACCGGTTTCGGGGTTTCACCTCTCTTCAGCCTGGATAGCTTGATTCCAGTGGCATGGAGAGCCCGGGACCCTTTTTACAACCCTTTTCCTGTAGTAGGTGATATGCACTTTGAATAGAAAGGCATGGTGGTGTGTGTCTCAGCTTTATTCTTAATTTCTGTGGATCTTCTGCTGTTGATGATCTAAATCATAGAATAGTGGCAGTGTGTGGTGGCACCTGAAGATTTATACTTGATTTGTGGGGAAATTTATTGATGTTGGTATTTACCTGGGATGAGAGGGAGAGTGAGAGTTGCCTCAGGATTTATCCTTTGTTTTGGAGGCATTTAATTCTATTTGTGTTATAAGTATGTAGTGGTGGTGAAAGGATGAGGTTCCATGTGATTAACCCTTCATTTCTGGAATTGTGTTTGGTGTAGTGCTATGTGTGTTTTGTTTGAGTGGATACGTTCTCTTGCTTTCTGTTTCTTGTGCTGCTTCCCCACTGAAATCCCTGCTGCCATGCTCTCTGCTTTGTCCCCTGTTTTCAGCCTGCTTGTTCATGGTGCTGCAGTCTCTTCCATTTGGTTTTGTTTCTCTTTATTTTTACTTCACAACTCCCACCCACCTCCCATACAATGGTGGCTGGGTTTACTAAGGTATAACATCCTTTTTTAATACCATGCACCCTGCCCTATGAACTGTTGTAAATATTAAAAAGAAAGTTTTAGGTCTGGCAATTTTGACCAGGTCGCAATGCAGTTTAAATTTGCATATACAGGCTACAAAAGCAGGCTTTAGACATGTTTTGCATGACTACTCTAGTGGGTGAAACAATGAGTGCTTCAGCCTACTTGTAGCACTTTATTTACAGGCCCTAGTAACACATAGTTCCGTATACTAGGGACCTATAGGTAAATTGAATCATCCGATTAGGTGTATGCTAATCTTAGCATGTTAGCATGTTTGGAAGGGAGACCACAAGCACTTTACCACTGCTTAGCAGGAGTAAGGTTCACAGAGTTCTAAAGCCAACAAAAACAGGTTCAGCAAAAATAGGGTAGTGAAAGGAAAAATCTGGAGGAATTCCTCTCAAACAATGGTAATTTCCAACAATATACTAACAAGGAGTGCATAAAATGAATACAACAATTAATTGATGATGAAGTGCCTGCTCAGAGAATTATTTTCCAAAGCCCACAGATACAGACTGTTGTAATATATTCATTTTATTTCCTAACCCTGCGCATTCCTTTTGCGGTTGAAGTATATTGCTGTCATCTTCAAACAAAAACATTAACATGGTGATTTTAGTCTTTGAGTGGAAACAAAAATATAGTTGCTCAGTAGAAATTAATTCTAAAGAGAAATGATCACAGTGCATATTACTACGGCTGTGTCCATCACTTTCAGAACTTGGCTGCCAGCCCCACTTCTTTGTCCAGACAAAATAAATTTAAGGTTAGGTCAGACTCATCTTAGCAGTGTGTGACTACTTGAAGAGTATGTATTGATTCATATCCTGTATATCAATGGTTTAAGCACTTACCTTGCCCTAGGACAGGCTATGACATAAATCAAAGACCCATTCCAGAACTGCTTCACGCGGACAACACATTTTTAGTATTGCGTACTGCTAATGATTTGAAAAAAAATATTGATGCATTTGTAGCTTTTATGGATGATCTTGGCCCGGACACCAATCGAGCCAAAACCAATTTTAAGATCTGAAGACCAAAGCCACAAAGTCAAGAACATTAACATTTAATGTTTAAAACATTAACCTTAATGATTGATGTTCTTGAAGACTGCCACTTTTCCCTATCTAGGTTTATTTTTTGATTCTTCCTGCAGTTGGGCTCCTCTTGTGTTGAACAGGAGAATATATTTTTCACAATAAGTAGGTCCTGTTTTCATTATGGCCTTAAAGTAGGTAATAAACCTCTTAAGTATATGGTAGGAATATCTAAACATAAGCGCTCCATCTGGTCCAGGGATTTTACCAGCAGGGCTCTGGTGTATGACCTCAATCACTTCATCCAAATTAAATGTAAGATTGGTACCTGTGCTGTAGTAGTTTGAGAAAGGAATTGGAGGGTGGTGATAACGAGGCGGACAATAAATACCCATAAAACGTGTGACCCTTTGTGAGACAATTATATGGCTTCTCTGCTCAGAAACGTAACTATTATTTTCTCTAATGGTGTTTACTGTCAGCCAGAGCAGCTTAACAGCTTCGGGGTTTATTTGGCTAGCACCAGACACCAAAGATCCCAATTATCTTTATTCATAGCTACTTTCCTTCTTTTTAAGGCTAATGTTTATAGTAAATGGGAGGTAGAAACCTCCTCAATATCGGTAGGTCTGGAGAACAATTCATGACACGAGCAAGACACATCGATCCATCAGGCATACAACTGTGTAGTGGGATATTTAGATTTTGTTTTCATTTTTCCCCATTGGTTTGTAAGGAGCATATCAACTATACATAAAACGAATCATCATGGGTATGTTGTCGCCTGAACTCCAATTACTTAGGGGTCGATTCCGATCCTGTATTTTTTTTTTCTGTACGACTCGTATCCGTAATTATTTCCGTACGAATCGTACAAGTCCCGTCCTACCCGTGAAGTACGATTCGTACGGGAAAAATACATACGGATCGGCCCGATCCGTACGAATCGGATCGGGAAAAGTTGTACGAGACAGACCCGGACACTTTTCCGTACGAATCGTAAAAATACAGTCCGACCGTACAAGTACGATCCGGACCGGCTTTCCGATTTACGAATCATACGGAAAACGTCCCGTACACTGGGAATGACTTTACCCGCTACGAAGCGAACTTTGTATGACTCGTATCCCAGGAAAAGATGTTCCCGGGGTGCGAGTCGTACAGGGGTACGAGTCGTACAGGCCCCCCCATGCATATGTACGCACCTTACAACAACACCGCGTATGTACGCACCGTACATACGCAATGTTGGGGTACGCACCATATACATACACAACGCATGGGGGTGTATGCCTGTACGACTCGTACCCCTGTACGACTCGCACCCCTGGGAACGTGTTGGAGTACGACTCGTACCGCGGAGAACGTCGCGTATGACCGAGTCGGACACACAAAAAACAGAAGCAAATACAACGAAACGAGTCGTACTGAACCACGGACACTGTAAAACAGCACAAGGAGGGTCTATTTGACTCGCACAACACCACAAAACACGTCTACAGTGCACAAAACATGGAAATGACTGACCTGGCCACATCCAAACAGGCAAACAGAGGGGCAAACTCACAACCACCCCTTATAACACACCCACCAAAAATTCAAACTGTGGCCCACCCACAAATGGACCAATAAAAAGGGCCCACACACACAAACCACGAGCCTTCGCAACAGACTCACTGCAGCTGGAGAGCACACACCAACAACTACACCCATCCACCTTAACATATACACCTTCACACAACCTCCTTCACACATACCCCCTCTTCACATTCCGACCCACACCTTCACATTCAGACGCACACACTCACAACCATCCACACCCTCACCCCACACCATGCCCACAGACAAGAATCCAAAGTTCACAAGGGAGGAGCTGGAGATCCTTGTCAATGACGTCATCAGAGTCGAGCCACAGCTGTTTGGAACATTGGTCAGACAGACCAGCATAGACGAAAAATCATACATGTGGCAGAGGATCGTCGATAGGGTGAATGCTGTTGCACCCATCAGAAGGACAAGGACTGAATGCCTAGCCAGGTGGTACGATCTGCTGAGGTCAGTCAAGCGAAAAATGAATGACGACTACGCCCAGAGCAACATCACTGGAGGTGGTGGACCCCGCAGACCAGTACATTTCCATCCCTGGGAGGAGAAGGTGATGGCCCTGCTTCCGCCGGTGGGAGTACATGGACTTCAAGGACTTCCAGAGCCTGGTGAGTACACAAACAACTTATGTAACATGGGGGTAATGGCATCCACACCCCAACTACACAAAATGCACGCAACTACCCCCAAGCCCTCACCGGCCAGAACCACAGTCAAAAACAACGCTAATGCCTCTAACATGTGTATGCCCCATTGAGAAAGCAAGGCCATGCTATGTCCCATGCTACACGAAGCACTAACCAAAGAATGGATGTCCGGTATGCTGGGAGGGTGGGTGTCACAAAACGCATTGTTGAACTCCAAATCAGACACAATTGCCCTAATCCCATATGGCCCAGGTACATACCCATGCACCATGCGCAATGCACAGGGACTGGGAAAGTACTGACAAGATAGCTGACACTTAGCCCTGGTGTAGGCAGCACAAGGCCCTCCTGTGACCAGTGCAAACACAAACACCAAGACAACAAGGTCAGATATCTAGGACAGGAACTCACACTCACTGTCATGGCAGCATGCTCCATTGGGGGACAGCTACATCACCTGGGAGCCCCAGTGCCAAATCACACTACACCCACCAGCAGGCCCTGTCACACACACCCCTTACGCAAGCAGACACCCCCGGGACAGGCAATGGATTTACCCACTGTCACAATGGACATGTAACACAACAAGACCAATACATAGCCGAAGAAGCAACCAGGCCAAAAATCTACATGTCAAAGACTCAGGAGAACATATCAATCTGTCCCCCGCAACATACCCATCCACAAGTGAACATTGAAGAGAATGCTAGGCACATACAACTACCTGGAGGAATAGTGACAATTTGAATGTGTATGAAACATGGATGTTGCATGAAACAGCATTAACATTGTCTGTCTCTCACACACAGGGCAACGTGATGAATCTCCCCCCAACAATGGGGGTGAAGAATCACAGTCCCAGGCTCGGGAGGAACCTGATCCCTACTGGCAGCGACGCCTCTCAACACTCCACGGATGACCCCGACCGACCTGGACCCTCTGGTGTCCAAGCCCCTGCAGCACCTGGTTCAGGAACATCTGTGCCAACCACCACCCCCATTCCTGCCACATCCCAGGAGACACCGAGGAGCCGTGCCCGCAGTGAACAACTGAGCCAGTCTGACCAGGAGGGACAAGGTGCGCCGGGCACCCAGGAGGAGGCAGACAACACCGCCACTGCCATCCCTCAGGGGTCAAGTAGACCCGATGTGCCCGCAACGGCAGCCCAGGCTTGTGTGGGCAGGGGTGGTGGGAGTGTAGGCAGGTGGAGGCGAGAACCTGACCAGCCAGCTGATGGGATCGGTATGTCACACATACACAACATCATGGACGCATACCGGCGTGACACCAGGGAGTTCAGCCAGGTAGTGGGGACCCTCACAGAGATAAAGGGGACCATCACAGAGATGAAGAACCAGCAGGCCGAGCAACACGCCAGTCAACAAGAACACCAAGGACGGATGGAGGCAAGACTGGTTGAGCTCCTGGCGGTGCAAAGGGACATAAGCCATTCTCTCAGTCGGATCACCGACAACATGGGCAACCCTCCCTGTGCCACCAGGCGAAGACCACCACCAGCCACAGGGAGGGAGGAGGAGGAGGATTCGGCCGACGGAGCGTCCCAAGCATCGTCAAGGCCTGCATCTGAGAGTCCCCCCGAGGAAGGTGGGTCGTCCACGGAAAAGACAGTGAGAGGCAGTGGCCCATCCACATCTCCCAGGTCACCTGGCCTGGCACCTGGCCTTCATGTGCGACAGCATCCCCTCATTGACTGACATTATCTGCCACATGGACTTGCTGGTCACAGTCTGACCAATGATGCCAAACACTGTGGTCTGGACTCTGCTGACTTCAAATGCCAAGGATCCCATCTCCCCCTGTGAACTTTGGATTCTATGGTCCCTGTATTGCACCTTTTTCATTGCACAAATCACGCCCCAGACCTATAATACAAAAAAGAATAATTGAAATTTTATGTTGCAATTATTTAGCATGAGTCCACAACATACGTGTGGGGATATGTCAAAGTATGCCTGAGAGTGGAACTAACTCCAGCCATCCATACACTGGGATCTGAGACTGGTCGAGGACACACATGGGTCACAATGTATTATCAAATACAGACATGGAGCCCAATGCTCACCCGTGATGGCCTCAATCTGCTGAGGGGGGGGGCTTGCAATACTGCTCGGACAGACCAATTTAGAAGAGTATCATGAAGGCGTAGAGGTCACGGGTCATGTGCAGGTGCCCGGGGAGGAAGTCCCAGGTCTGCTTGGCGAGGTGGGAGAACTATCTCCTGCATGCAGTTGTTCTGTGGATGTGATGAATGGTGGCCAGGGCAAGGTTGGCTGCACGGAGTTGGGCCAACGGGGTGTTGGATGACAGACGTCCAAGGTCGGTTTTGGGTCTGGGGTTGTGGACTGCCTCCTGAGTGTGGTTGAGGAGTCTGAAGGTGATCCTGCAGCAGACAGTGAGCCATTGTAGCTATCTCAGGTGGACTGTGAGGTGGCTGGGGTGGGGGATGTTGAAGATGAGGTGTGCAGATGCACCCTGGATGTGGACAAGTTCTCCTGCAGTTTTGCTGTTGTTCCTCCGTAGAGGGCGGTGCTGTAGTTGACCCGGCTGGTGTCGTGGACCTGGGGGACGGTCTGTCTTGCCTTGGAGTGGATCTATCTGTGGATCAATTGCAGCATGCGGAGGGTGTTGCAGCATGAGGTACATATGGTGTTGAGTTGCATGGTAATTGTGAGCGATAAGTCCATGATGAACACCAGCTTGCGTGCGTGGCCACTGGGTGCTGGTGCGGTGCCCAGGCCGGTGGGACACAAGGAGTTGACCCAGCCGTAAGGGGACAATCCTCAGATGATGACCTAAGTCCTGTCCAAGTCCAGCCTCAGGTGGCTGATGTTCAGGCATTCATCAACGGATCTCATGCCTTCTTGAAGGTTGGATCTGGAATGGCTGGGTCGTTGGTGAAGGTGAGGAGCAGCTGGGTCTCAATGGCATACGAGATGATGATGAGGTCGTGTGCGCATGTGATGGTGGAGAGGGGGGTCATGGAGACATTGAAGATCGTCACGCTGAGAGATGAGCCCTGGGGCATGGGCCAGATGACCCCAGTGTACTACATGCTGAAGGGTGGAGGCCGACTCCCTGGGCCTTGCTGGTGAGCTACTTGTTGATTTAATCCTGGGCCCTCCTCTGGATACCAGTGTTGGAGATGTGTGAGCTGACAGTGTGGTAGCACATGGTGTAGAATGCCATTAAGAGTTCAAGGGGGGTGGTCTCCCCATTGTTGAGCAGGGCAAAGTTGTCGTTGGTGGTGGCAATGATGACGGTTGCAGTGGTGTGATTACTGTGGAAGATGGTCTGGTGCCGGTTGCCTGGAGCTGTTTGCGTGGAGGAAGTTTGTCAGTTGCTCGTTGAGTGTTTTCCTGATGACATTTGCTGGGTAGGGAAGCAGGGTGATGTTCCAGGAGATCCTGTGGTACTGCCGTCCGTTGTTTAAGAAGGGCCTGGGTCTCTGCATGCCTACAGCTCCCATGGAATGTGGCAAACTCAAAGGAGACATTCATGACATGCTGGACGTGGGCTTCAAGGATGGGGAATGATGTGGTTGAGATGTTGTGTGGGAAGGGGCCTGATGGAGAGCCAGAGTGGATGGTGCACATGAGGCAGGTGGTGTATTTGCTGCTGACGGGAGTCCATAACCTGAGGGGGGTTTGTCCCGCGGATAATAGTGCTGTCTGCCTCTGTGTGCCAAGGCTGTCATGTATGTCCATGAGCTTGCAGTGGTAGAAAGTTGCAAGGGATTTGATCTGCCTTGCAAGGGTGGGGTATCCTTTGGATGGACAGCTGCTGTCAGTTCACTCACAATGCTGATGAGCTCCTTGATGTCGTGTGTTTTGGTGCCTCGGCCCTATCTGAAGGATCTCCACTTGTCCTTGCTGATGATATGGTGATGGCTGTGTGTGGAGTTTTTCAGGGCTGTAAGGTAACTGATGGTTCTTTGTGTTGCAAGGTTTGCACAAGAGTCCAGCTAGATCTGTATGAGTCCAGTAGGTCTGCCTTGTCCCAGGTGGCTTAACTGTTGTTGTGGTTCACAGGAAAGTCTGTCAATGTGGCAAGATTGTTGGATCAGTTGCTGATCGAGTGTGTGAGGTTGCAGGGTGTGGCAGTGGTGTTGGTTCGAGTGTCCCACACAGCTTGTCTGTGGTGACTTACATCAAGCATCTTTGGGGGATCGGTAGCGGGGTGTGGGGCAGTGTGTTGCTTGTCGGAGACGTGGATGCAAATGTTGATGGACCAATGATGGATGGTGGTGTGGTTCTCCTCCAGCAAGAAGTTACTGGCCCCCAGCCACATGTAGCCTGTGGAGGTGAGGGCGTGCGTGCAGATGTACGTGTTGATGGCTTAGCGGAATTGTGGTTGTAGGCCTGGAGATCTGTAGATGAGTGTTACTCTGAGGGTTGCCAGGGGGTTGGTGCGAAACCGGATTTTTGACTCTGAGGGTGTACTTGTGAATAAATTGCAATTCATCCTCCGGGATTGTTGGTGCCGTCCCTGCGGGTGACCTTGTATCCGTCTGAGATGGCAATGAAGAAGTTGTGTGCTGAGGATGCTTTTATGCAGGTTACTGTCATTAAGGTGATGTGCGGGGCTGTTGTGTTGAGGAGGTAACAGAGTCCAATGGCGTGCTGGTGGACAGAGCGGGTGTGGAGTAGGAGGCACATGACCTGGTTGTTCTGACAGGGTCTGGTAGGCGGGGCAGCGCTGTGTAGGCAGTTGGAGTTGCACACTCAGCATGCAAAGGTGTCGTGTGTGCGCTTAGGGGTTGCCTGATAGCAGGCGGTTGATTGTCTGGTGGACATTGCTTGGAGGGTGGCTGCAGCATGAGCCTGTTGTGGGACGTGGGTCATGCAAGGACCAGAGGGTCGTGCACTGTGCACGTTGCAGGCGCAGACGGTCCAGCTTTTGGCACGGCGTTGGCACAACAGTGGCACAGACAAGCTGCTGGCTGCATTAAGAATGGGTGGAGGGTGGAAGGGAGGAGCATTTTGGAGGAGTGTAGGTTGCAGAATCAGGGCACTCGGTGGGGCGGTGCCGCAGGTGAGGCAGCAGCAGGCGGAAGGGGTGAGAAACTAGGCAAAAAGTAGCACACAAAGACAAGGAGGTCAGAAAGGCACAGTGCAACAGGTGTATGTAAAGGAAGGAGTGTCAGGTTACTCATGGGTCACTCCGAGAAAATGTATGAACAATCACCAAAAATGACGGCCACAGGATCAGGTAACAAAATGCGGAGCTGCGCACAGGAGACACACCATCAGCAGGCGTTGACGTCCCGTTGTGGGGAGCAACCTGCACAAATACATACACAACCACGTACTTCATGCACAATAGAGATTATTAACCCTGAAGAACTGCATGCATGTTGCCGAAGTACACATACACTCATATGCCCAATCTTTGACAATTATGCCATAGATGACGCATGCAAACTGGCAAGAGATCTGCAGTGACAGAGATGAGGCACTTTGGATTGTGGTGAACACCTTTATTACACAAACTCACACAAAGGGAAATGCATCCATATGAACAGACTCACAGGTCAGTTGACATACCATGTGGGACATATGCTGGACCCCCCCTTCACAACACGGATGTTGTAAATCCCAATGAACTGGCACACAAAGGTAGGGGATGGGCCAAACACATCCTGCTGCACACGGAGAGGCTGCAATTCCCCATAGAGCCTGTTGCTGTGATGTCCCACACTATGTCCACCCGTAGCATCCGTAATGTTTCAGAGGCAAGGTTTACACACATTGATGCCTTCATTAGACTCCACACTCCACTACAGATGACTGTCAAGAAGGGTGACTATCATGTCATGGGAGTGATGCTACATGTTATATGCTCCATGGTGAGAAGACATGTATGCATGGTACCACAACATGCACAGAAGCAGTCCCCATACATTCCCAACCCGTACCACCACCAAAAAGCCTTGCTGCAATCCTTACCCAAACTGACATTTCCACATGTCCGTGCATGGAACGCTAATTCAGCACACGTTGCAATCCTCATGAGGAATAGCAGGAGGACAAAGATGACACGAGCAGACAACAGGCGCAAAAACCTGGGAACGACAGACACACAAGAAGTCACCTAAAACAATTCTCGTCGCACACATGGTCAGTTACGAAACATGAACAATGTTGGACACATGCAAATTTCAAAGAAAGTCTCTCCGCAAAACTGTGTGGCATGACATCATCACTCGAGTGACATATCAGAAAACACATCAAAGTCACTTTGCATTCAGTCAGCTGGACACACACATTGCAACACATGCCACTCAATGCTACAAGCTTGCACACTCATACCCAGTGACTCACCATTATGAGAAGAAGTTGCGTATGAGCTGACTCCAGATGTCATCCTCCTCCTCATCACTTGCCTCATGACCAAGCCCTTGATCCTCCACGGGTGGCTGTTCCTGCTCATCTGGTTCCAGGATGAGTGGCACTGCGTTCTCAACGGCCATGTTGTGCAGCATGCAGCACACGATGAAGATTTTGCAGACCTTCTCCGGTGCATATGGGAGGGACCCGCCTGTCTTGTCAAGGCACGGGAATCGGCTCTTCAGGAGGCCAAACGTCCTCTCAATCACTCACCTGGTCTGCCCGTGTGCATTGTTGTACCGGTGATCTGCAGCTGTTCTTGGGTTGCGGAGAGGTGTCAGTAGCCATGGCATGTTGGGATATCCAGAGTCCCCTACATGGAAACATCATGTAAATAAGTGGGTCAGGAGATGCCGTAAGAGCCAAAGATACCGCAACACACAGGACAAACACAGTATACCCAGCAACAAGACATGCTCGTTCGTTGTGCAGCCGCAGCATCATTTGTGGCACCCTGCTACGCCTCATGATGTAGGCATCGTGTGCTGATCCTAGAAAACGTGCAAAGACATGGGAAATCAGCATGTTAGCAAGACACACCACAAGGGCATTTATTGAGTGGTAATGTTTTCGGATGCGATAGGCTTGCTCCTGTGCCTGTGGTGGTACAAAAGTCACATGTGTCCCATCAATGGACCCAATGACATGGGGCATCCTTCCCAGGGCATAGAAATCACCCTTGACATCTGTCAACTCCTCAGGAGTAGGAAATTTGATGAATTCATTAAGGTGCTCCAACATGGCTGCCAAAACATCACGCAGGACATGGCTGAACATTGTCTGTGACATCCCACCAACATCAGCTATGGTCAATTGAAACGTACCTGTGGCAAAAAAATGTAGGTCTGCCATCACCTTCATCTTGGGGGTCAGTGTAGTAGGATACCTGTGTTGCAGTTGGAGGTGTGGTGCCAGCTTGTTAGTCAAGTCCTCAATCAACTGTCGAGTGAATCTGTAACGTTGGATGCCGGCACGTTCCCTCATGGCAGCCAAGTCTGGCATTGGTCTTGGGACAGGCGGTGCCCTGCAGGACATTGTTTGGAATAATGAAGATTGAGAGTCTGCCAACATCAGTGTCAATTAACATAGCACATGCTAAACTGCTACTAAACATCAGGTAACTATGGAGTCTGGTGTGTGCAATACATCCAGGACACATATGCCAGCTTGCTGGCACTCCTACGAAAAGCCAGATTCACCTGTTGATTGTCAAGTCTACATGACATGCCCTGAAATAAGCTGGGGGCCAGTCTGAGTGAACAGCCAGAGATATCACCGGAGTGACACACATCCACATAGCTGCATTGGAAGGATATCATCTCATCCAGACAGCTGACTGCAAGGCACATGCACAGGTCACATGGAATGTCAAATGTACATATCAAACACATTGCGATGAAGGGGTACATGTGACAACAAAAAAACACGGCCATTGAGACGACACAGACATGTATGCCTGGGAAAATATGATGTTCGATGCACACAGACCCTACAGCCGTGGGAATCCACATGTGGCATGGTGTGCGTAGATGTGTGTCATGCCCATCTCCACACAGACCCATGTTGGATGCACCAACAGCAGATGCAGTTGACGGAACACTAACAGCAAGCTCATGGGAACACATGACACACACCTGACATAGTCACATAGGGGCACGCTGATCGTGACATGTCAGTTGATAGAGTGTCCCTGTCCCTAGCATCAGGAGAGAGGTGCGGGTGTTGATGACTGTGCCATACCACTGCTGCTGTGCATGACACAGTTGGACTACAGACACACATGTGGCAAGTGTCAAGGTGATGTGTGCCACATAGCGCCCCATCACACATGACATGTCCACAGGTCATCACACATCAATTGTGCAACTAGATGAGATGACCTGTGCAATATCACTGGCTGCCACACCTAGGGCCTGCACATTAAAGTATGCAATGACAAGTACTTGATGGACATCCTTGTGCGACTCGTAGCCATCCATTCCTGGCGTGTGTACACCTCGTATCACCATTGTAAGCGTGTGAAACGCACCGTACCCCCGCATTCATTGCGTGTGTACGCCTCGTATCACTATTGTACTGGTGCCATACGGTTACGTGTGAAACGCACCATACCACCGCATTCATTGCATGTGTACGCCTCGTATCACTATTGTACTGGTGCCGTACCTGTATGTGTGAAACGCACTGTACCACCGCATTCATTGCGTGAGTACGCCTCATATCACTATTATACTGGTGCTGTACGGGTACGGGTGAAACGCACCGTACCCCCGCACTCATTGCGTTTGTACGCCTCGTATCACTATTGCACTGGTGCCGTATGGGAACGTGTGAAACGCACCGTACCCCCGCATTCATTGCGTGTGTACGCCTCGTATCACTATTGTACTGGTGCCGTAAAGGTATGTGTGAAACGCACCGTACCCCCGCATTCATTGCATGCGTACGCCTCGTATCACTATTGTACTGGTGCCATACGCGTACGTGTGAAATGCACCGTACTCCCGCATTCATTGCATGTGTACGCCTCGTATCACTATTGTACTGGTGTCGTACCTGCACGTGTGAATGCACCGTACCCCCGCATTCATTGCATGTGTACGCCTCGTATCACTGTACTGGTGCCGTACGGGTACATGTGAAACGCACCGTACATGTGTGTGGATTTCAAAATTACAGGGGACACATAGGGGACAAGTATTAGGCCCAAAATGCATGCTGGTTGTCATGGATACAGAGTTTTCAGTTGCAATGTGTCCATCAGGTGTCCTGGAACAGTCAGGTGGCAAAACAAATACAATGTTGCAAAGTGGTTGTTGACTTGACATGATGCTCAACATTTGAACGATGCGAATGTGTGTCATTGGTGTATGTTTAAAGGGATTGGAGTAAATGCACGATGCAAATGAGTCTGACCAATCACTATGTACTCCTCTAAATGAATGCCCCTCAGCAAGACAGATATAAGGCAGCCAGAACCCATGAGAGGGCACTTGCCTGCACAACTTTTGAGTCGACCACACTGCTGCTGTCTCTGCTTCCTCTGGACCATGTCGCGTACTGTGGAGAGGGTCCAGCCATTCACCCTAGAGGAGAATGAGGCGTTGCTGGACTGCCTCCTCCCACAGTACCCCAAGCTGTATGGGAGACAAGGGGAGCAGGTGAGTGCTGACTCCACTACCTTTGCCTATGCACCTGTTGTGTGACTGTCAATATTGTGTCCAGGTGGGACAGACATGCTATGTGAAACGAAGCGTACACCTGCATTCATTGCGTGTGTACGCATCGTACCCATGGTGTCAGTTAGAATCGTATCACTGTTGTAATGTTGCCATAAGCGGTGTAAAACACTACCTTTGACTGTGCACCAGTTGTGTGACTGTCACTTCTGGCATTGTGTCCAGGTGTGACAGACATGCAATGTTGTTTAGAGTGGGTCCGGGGGGGGACATGCTTATGTCTCTCATGCAGAGCATGATGTAGTTCCTGTGTGCACTCCTCACTTGCATTGTGCTTACTGTGACATTCACTGCATAGTGCATGACACATTCAGCCTGGCAAATCCTTGGTGGCTTTTTTTTCTATTGTCCTGAGGTGATTCAGTGGCCCCCCCGGTGTGACAGGTGACTGTACCCACAGATGTGTATGAGTTGAGTGGACCTGTGGTGAGAGTGTCCAAATGATGTGTACGACCTCATGGACATTGATGTGTGTGAATGTTCCTTGTCATGTGGGTGAGTGTCTATGTGAAGTGTTGCACCACAGCTGCATGGAGGAGACAACAGCTCTACCCTTCTGATGTGACAAGTAAGCCATGCTGTGTGTCTGACTTGCAGAGCTAGCACGACACCTGTGACACCCCACAGGCAAATGGCACATGTGCAGAGTGAGGGTTGTATCCGCTGTTCTCACTGACAGGCGAGTGATCTGTGCCTGGGTGTGTCTGTCTAGTCTGCTGAGGGTGCGTCAGTGAAGTGGGACATGTGACTGCTTGGCACGTGCTATCCATCAGCCTGCTGCTGCATGTGCTGCACAGTGTGTGCCATGATCAGTGAGTGTGTCGCACCCCTTATGCCACCTGTTGACTTCCAATGCCATGTAGTGCATTGGGTCTTGCACACAGGCAAATTTCTCATTGAGAATGATGCAATTCCTGTCAGCATCCTATGCCCTGTTCAACATATCAAAGATGTTCAAATGTGTGTCTCTGGGACATGGAGCAGGTGTAGTGATGTTGTCTCACTTTGTCATCCTGACAGGTAACTGCCTACGAGAAGATGTTGATCTGGCGGGACATCGTCAGGGCTGTGAGATCGGCAGGGGATCATAGTCGGCGCCTACCACAGGTCAGAAAAAGGTGGCAGGATATGCGGTGCTGGATCCGGCGGATCGCCCAGGTCCAGCTGGGGATCGACCCTCCTCGATCCCACGGCGGGCGCCGGCACCTGACCCCCCACATGACCCGTGTCCTGGCGGTGGTCTTCCCTGACCTCGATAGGCAGTTACAGCAGAGACTGCAGCAAGGAGGGGGTAGGTACATGGCTGTTTGCTGTGTTATGTGTCACCAGCTTTTGGAAGTGCTCTGTAGCCTGGATACACTCCCAGAGTTTATATGTGCAGTGCATGTTCTGTTCCCCAATGTCACCTGGTGCTCTTTTTCATCCCTTCCCCTCCTTGACATGTGTCCCCTGGTCTGTGTGTAATCACATTTGCACATGGTCATCTAGGGTGCCAGAAAATCAAAGTGCACATTGCTTTCCGCATCATGTGGGAGGGTTGTCTGTGTCTGGTACCTTGCCTGTGCCATGACCTGTTCACTATGTTGGGGGTCCATATTTGTTGGCACTGATGATGAGTCTCAACATAGGAGTGTGAGGTTTCAGCTGAACACCCTTGCACCATGCATGACCAATGTTATGGCCTCAGACATGTTGTGCATGAGTGGGAGATATGCATAGTGCCATGACGGTTGCTCATGGTACAGTCAGCTCATTCCAGGAACACGGAGCAGTGTGCCCACTACAGTCCCCTGAGACACCCTGGCCTCCTAATCATGTGTGTCATCCAACACTGTGCACATTCTCTGTGGGTTCAGCATAGGTCTGCCTCTGTGGCATTGTTCCCTGGCCTAGTTTGTTTTTTTCCAATGTGTGCTACATGTGTCCACTGGACAGGGATACACCATTTGGCTTGTGCATACTCACACTGGACAGTGCCTGTGTGGCTATTCACAACAATCTGTTGATGGTTGTTTGTCACAAATATGTGTTGCCAGCCCCACGAGGTGATGTTGTGTCAATGTAGCAATTGTTGCTGCACAGTTTTTGTAACCCTGATTAAGAGGTGTCACTTCTTTATCTGTATCAATCACATTGACTCAGGTATGGGGGGGTTGTCCGGGAGAGGCCTACATTGGCACCCCTGATTTTTCCTTGCCAGGTCTGACCTGTGTGTGAGAATTGGCTGTACAAAGAATCACCGTGCAGTGCCCCTGTGATGGTGGCCAGTGCTTAATGTTCGTGCTTTGCAGCATGTTTCAGTTTTTTTAAAAACATGATTCCTGCTCATACATTTTTGGCACCTGTGTGTGGTTCAGATGCAACGCAGTTTGGTCTTTGTGTGCTGACATCTGTGTGGACATTCTGGCTTGCCATGAGGGTGTCTCCACAGTACAGCTATGCTTTTTTACAACCCAATTGTAGGCCCATTAGCTTATGCATTGTCCTGGGTTTGGACATGTGTGCCACTCCACATGACAGGCAGTAGGTCACATGTGTAGTGTTAGACGGACCGGGAGGGTCGGCCGAGGACAAGGGGAGAGGTCTCCGGGGAGAGCCGTCTCCAGCGATCGTACAGACGAGTAACTTCCCCTCCACAGATGTACACCACACAAAGATAAGGTTTAACGTTCTTTATAAGCAATCTTTAGGTACGATAGAATGGTACAAGGAGGTCAGGACTCAGGGGTCCCCTCGATTCTAGTCTCTTGGTTGGGAAAGGGGGTAGCGGGACAGTCTTGTTACCAATCTGGTAGATGCGATGATATGATGGACAGCTCACAATCCTCGAGCTCGGTGTTCTAGCTGGACGGGCCGCGGCAGCGCCAGCAGGTCCCGGTGAAGGTGGTCGTTACACGGTCCGCGGCAGCGCCAGCAGGTCCCGATGAAGGTGGTGGTTACAACGGTCCGCGGCAGCGCCAGCAGGTCCCAACGAAGGTGGTAGTTACAACGGTCCGCGGCAGCGCCAGCAGGTCCCAATGAAGGTGGTAGTTACAACGGTCCGCGGCAGCGCCCGCAGGTCCCGACGAGGATGGAGGATGCAGAAGGCCGCGGCAGCGCCAGCAGGCAGAATGATAGTTCACAAGGCAGGGCTACGGCAGCGCCGGTAGTCCGTCAAGGATGAGTTCTTCTCGGTGTCTCTCGACTCCAGGATACAACTGCCTTCCTGCTCTGGAGCTGCCCCAGTTATAGGTCTGGCGCCCTTTGATGTCCGGACCCTCGCACTTGGAGGTCGGGAGGTCCGGGATGAGGGAGTCCAGACACCCAGCAGGGGGGTGGAGCCAGCGCCCGGGGGAGCTGGGGGCGATCGGCACCTGGCGGGGGAGAGCCATCGACACTTCTTTCTCCCATCGACCTGCCAAGTGGTCCGTTCACCTCCTGGGTGGATGGTGGTGCCGGGATGTCGGGGCCTGGCCAGGCCCAGGGTTAGGGTCGAGCTGAGGCCACGCGGCCTCGTGGTGCAGTGTCCAAGATGGCGGCCGGGCCGGGCGAGGGAGCCGGTAGTGGTTCGGCCCCATGATACAGAGAGGTCCGGGGGCAGGAGTCCCGTCTGGGGACGGGGTGCGGGTTGTTTCTGTGGGTAACACCTGGAGGGACGGGGCTCGGGCCCTGTCATGCGGGGAGGGAGCAAGCCCTTCACGTGGCCTGTCCAACATGCGTCCCCCCCAGCTGAAGGCGGGGAGAGTCACCCATCCTCTTGGGGACTCTCCTCGTCGAGGCGGAAAAAGCGTGACAGGCCATCTGCGTTGGCGTGGTCTTGGCCCGGTCGATGTTCCACAGTGAAGTCCATCCCCTGCAGGGAGATGGACCAACGCAATAGTTTGGGGTTTTCCCCCCGCATCTGCATTAGCCACTGCAGGGGTCGATGATCTGTTTGCACCCGGAAGTGGGTACCAAAGAGATAGGGCCGGAGCTTTTTGAGGGCCCACACCACTGCGAAGGCCTCCCTCTCGATGGTGCTCCAGCGCTGTTCTCGGGCCAGGAGGCGTCTGCTGATGAAGGCCACCGGTTGGTCAAGTCCCTCGGAGTTCAGCTGGGAG
The DNA here is from genome assembly GCF_964204655.1 of Triturus cristatus. Taxonomy (NCBI): domain Eukaryota; kingdom Metazoa; phylum Chordata; class Amphibia; order Caudata; family Salamandridae; genus Triturus; species Triturus cristatus. Next base: position 1,654,021,176 of record NC_140590.1, on the reverse strand, counting down.
AGGACCGCCCCGATGCCATGGTCGGAGGCATCCGTTTGTACGATGAATTCCCGACTGTAGTCGGGGGCCTGGAGCACAGGGGCAGTGCACATGGTGGCTTTCAGCTTCTCGAAGGCCGCTTGACAGTCTGGGGTCCAGTTGACCTTCTTCGGGTGGTTTTTGGATGTGAGTCCCGTGAGGGGCCCCACAATGCTGCCATAGTCCCTCACGAACCGCCGGTAGTAGCCGGTGAGCCCCAAGAAGGCTCGGACCTCGGTCTGCGTGACTGGAGGCTGCCAGGACTGGATGGCAGCGATTTTGAGTTGCAGAGGGGCCACCCAACCGCTTCCCACCTGGTGTCCGAGATAGGTCACGGACCCCTGACCAATTTGGCACTTGCTGGCCTTGATTGTGAGGCCGGCCCGTTGGAGGGCCTGCAGGACCTCTCGGAGGTGGTGGAGGTGGTCGGACCAGTGGCGGCTGTACACAGCGATATCGTCCAGGTAGGCGGCGCTGAACTCCTCGAGCCCCGCCAAGACCTGGTTCACCAGTCGCTGAAAGGTAGCTGGGGCATTCTTCATGCCGAAGGGCATGACTTTGAAGTGGTAGTGGCCATCGGGGGTAGAAAAGGCGGATCGTTCTTGGGCCCGGGGTGTGAGACCGATCTGCCAGTAGCCCGCTGTCAGGTCGAAGATGCTGAGGTAGCGGGCAGCCCCCATGCGGTCGATCAGTTCATCCGCTCGGGGGATGGGATGAGCGTCGGTTCTGGTGACAGCATTCAAGCCCCGATAGTCGACGCAGAATCGGAGCTCAGGAGTGGTGCCGGGGGCAGCAGCTTTGGGGACCAGCACGACCGGGCTGGCCCAGGGGCTGTCCGAGGGCTCGATGACCCCGAGCGTGAGCATCTTTGATACCTCCTCTTGGATGCAGGCCCGTACCCGATCTGGTACGCGGTACGCCCGGTGTCTGATAGGGGGACTGTCCCCAGTGTCCACGTCGTGCAAGCACCAGGGGGTGACCCCTGGGGTGAGGGAAAACAAGGTAGCAAACTGCAGCAGGAGGCCCCGGCAGCCTTGGCGCTGTTCTGGGGTGAGGGCATCGGAGAGCCGGACCCCGTCCACGGAACCATCTTTCTCACGAGTCTTCAGGAGATCAGGGAGAGGCTCGGAGTCTTCTTCCGCTCCACTGTCTGTAGCCATCAGGAGGCTGAGCTCCGAGCGCACAAAGTGGGGTTTGAGTCTGTTGGTGTGGAGGACCCGGAGGGGGTTCCGGGGAGATTCCATATCGATGAGATAGGTGACGGGGCTCTTGCGTTCGACCACTTTGAAGGGCCCCGTCCACTTGTCCTGCAAGGCACATGGTTCGGTGGGGGACATCACCCACACTTGTTGGCCAGGTTCGAATTCGATGGAGGAGGCATTTTGATCGTACCATTTTTTCATGTCCTCCTGACTGGCCTCAAGGTTCGCTTTCGCCATTTCTCTGAATCGCCTGGTCTGATTGCGTAGGGTCAGGAGGTACTTGAAGACGTCTGGAGGGGTCTTTAGGGGGGCCATCTCCCAACCTTCTTTGACTAGGCTGAGGGGCCCTCGCACAGGGTGCCCGTACAAGAGTTCGAAAGGGCTAAAGCCGAGGGACTTCTGGGGAACTTCTCGATAGGCGAAGAGGAGGCATGGAAGTAGTACATCCCACTGGCGACGGAGGGGTTCTTCCAATCCCCCAATCATTCCCTTGAGCGTGCGGTTGAACCGCTCGACTAGTCCGTTTCCTTGAGGGTGATAGGGGGTCGTGAACCGGTAGGTGACCCCGCACTGTTGCCAGAGGGACTTCATATACTTCGAAATAAAGTTTGTGCCTCTGTCGCTGACGACTTCTCGGGGAAAGCCCACCCGGGAGAAGATCCCCATTAAGGCCCGGCCGACCACCGGGGCTGTTTCAGTTCGCAGGGGCACAGCCTCGGGGTAGCGGGTGGCGTGGTCCACCAGTACCAGGATGAACCGATGTCCTTGTGCTGTACGGGGGTCCAGGGGCCCCACAATGTCTATTCCCACCCTCTCGAACGGGGTGGTGACAACTGGGAAGGGTTGCAGAGGTGCTTTGAGTTTGCGGCCGCTCTTCCCGCTGGCCTGGCACGTGGGGCAGGACCGGCAGTGGTTGAGGACGTCGTTTCTCATCTTCGGCCAGAAAAAGTGGGTCACCAGGCGACTGTAGGTTTTGTCCTGGCCCAGGTGTCCAGCCAGAGGGACATCGTGGGCCAAATTTAACAGGAAGTCTCTAAAACGGAGGGGCACCACCAGCACTCGACTGGCCCCTAACTCCGCGATTCTCTGTTCACTGTACAATAGGTCGTTGTCCCAATAGATCCAATGGATGTCCCCTGCGCTCTGGGCGAGGGCTTGCTGGCGGAGTCCCTCGAGGGAGGGACAGGTCTTCTGTTCTCGACGGAACTGTTCCTGGGTGGGCCCCCCTTCTTGATGCCACTGAGCCAGGTTGGGAAGGTCCTGGGGCTGAGCGAGCCCTTCGGGGGTTTGCTCTGGGGGGTCGGTATGGTCGGTGTCCTCTACTGGAGCGATCGGGGGAGGAGGCGCTGGCCATTCTGGTTCTTCTGGTCGGGGGATGGCACGGGCGGCCATGGACCGGGTGGTTACGCACGCCCAGTCCGGGAGGCCCAACATCCCCAGGTGCTCTTTTCTTTCTACGGCGGCCCACGGGGAACTCTCAAGATCATTCCCCGGGAGACAGTCCACGGGGGCATCATCTCGGACCGTCACCTTCAACATGCCGGAGACTCCTCCCCATTCGAAGGGGACACAGGCCATCCGACATAGACTCTCCGAATTGTCGGCTGAACGGACGGGGCAGAGAATGTTCGGCAGGATCTGCTCTGGTTTTACCAGGTGACAGCGGACGGCCGTCACACTGGCCCCCGTGTCACGTAGTGCTTCGGCCCGGCGTCCATTAATGTTCACCCACTGACTATATTTTCTGGTGTTGGCGGGCAGGGGAGCCCGCGGGACCATGTCTCTTCCCCCTAGGCACGCTAGAACCATGGCGGCCGGTTCCCACTCTTGTTGTTCCTGCTCGTATTCTTCCTGTTCTTCGGAGATTTGTTCTCCCCCCAGGGCGGCGGCAGCTACCTGGCGGGGTCTCGGAGTTTGGTTCTGTGGACAGTTCGGGTCATTGGCGTAGTGGCCGACTCGCTGGCATCGGTGACACGTGACATTGGCTCGGAACCCCGGCCGCATCGGGGGGTTGCCCCGGCTGGCCGGGGGCGGGGTGCTGGCAGCGGGAGCGGCCGGGACGGTGTCTCTTCCTCGTCCCTGGCCTCCTCCTCCTCCTCGGGGACGGTGCTGACCTTGGTTGTTCCGATTCTGTTCGTGTGGCCCTCTCCGGCCCACTCGGGTGCTTTCCCACCGGTCAGCTTCGGCGGCGAGTGGCCGTGGGTCAGTCAATTTACTGTCGAGGAGGTGCTGCCTGAGCTCGACGAAGCAGTTGTTAGAGAGGTGCTCCCACACCATGAGATTAAAAAGTTGCTCGTAGGTCGTTACGTGGCTTCCCTTGATCCAACCCTCGAAGGCTCGGCTGAAATAGTTGACATATTCCACCCAAGTTGTACCCGGGATCCGGGTGCAGTCTCGGAACCTCTGGCGGTACATTTCGGGTGTGAGCCCATATCGGGTGAGGAGGGCAGCCTTCATGTGGTCATAGGATGACATCAGATGGTCTGGGAGCTGTAACAGGGCATCGCGGCCTTCATTGACGAACCTCCCCCATAGACCGGCTCCCCAGTCACTTCGATCGATCCGGTGGGAGGTCATGGCGATCTCGTAGGCCTTGAACCACTGTTGTATGTCGTCCTCTCGGACATACTCTCGCACGACATCCTTGGGGATGTGGACTTTCTTTTCTGTCGCTCCCGGGGTGCGCGCTCGGGCACCTCCAGTTCTTTGTTCTGCTTCCGTAGGTCTATTTCTGCCAGTTTGCGCTCGTGTTCGTACGCTAATCTCTTTTCTTCGAGCTCTCTCTGCCTCTGTTTTTTTTCCCGTTCTTCTCGGAGCCGCAGATGTTCTAGGTTCAGTTTTTGTTCGGCTAATTTTAGTTCACCGTCCATTTTGAGCCGTGCCATTTCTAGCTCATGTAGTCTGCTTTTTTCTCTCTCTTGGATCTCTTCCTGCGAGAGACCCGTTCTTCGCTCCTCGGGAGCCGTGGTGTTCCTCTCTGATGCTGCAATGTTTTGGTCCGGGGATCTCGCGGCCCCGGTTTCTGCCCACGACTCAATGGCGTGCTTGAAATCGTCTTTGGTACTCAGGCCGGTGGTAGCAATGCCTAGTTCAATGCAGAATTGTTTCAATTCACGATGGCTGTACTCTTCCAATTTCTCCATCTGGAATTTCTCGGTGGATCCGCTCTCTTTGGTTGACATTGTGGTTTCGTCGTGGGGTGAGCTACTCTCTGTACGATTACGCGTTGATTCGGATCGCGCCGCTGGCCACCAATGTTAGACGGACCGGGAGGGTCGGCCGAGGACAAGGGGAGAGGTCTCCGGGGAGAGCCGTCTCCAGCGATCGTACAGACGAGTAACTTCCCCCCCACAGATGTACACCACACAAAGATAAGGTTTAACGTTCTTTATAAGCAATCTTTAGGTACGATAGAATGGTACAAGGAGGTCAGGACTCAGGGGTCCCCTCGATTCTAGTCTCTTGGTTGGGAAAGGGGGTAGCGGGACAGTCTTGTTACCAATCTGGTAGATGCGATGATATGATGGACAGCTCACAATCCTCGAGCTCGGTGTTCTAGCTGGACGGGCCGCGGCAGCGCCAGCAGGTCCCGGTGAAGGTGGTCGTTACACGGTCCGCGGCAGCGCCAGCAGGTCCCGATGAAGGTGGTGGTTACAACGGTCCGCGGCAGCGCCAGCAGGTCCCAACGAAGGTGGTAGTTACAACGGTCCGCGGCAGCGCCAGCAGGTCCCAATGAAGGTGGTAGTTACAACGGTCTGCGGCAGCGCCCGCAGGTCCCGACGAGGATGGAGGATGCAGAAGGCCGCGGCAGCGCCAGCAGGCAGGATGATAGTTCACAAGGCAGGGCTACGGCAGCGCCGGTAGTCCGTCAAGGATGAGTTCTTCTCGGTGTCTCTCGACTCCAGGATACAACTGCCTTCCTGCTCTGGAGCTGCCCCAGTTATAGGTCTGGCGCCCTTTGATGTCCGGACCCTCGCACTTGGAGGTCGGGAGGTCCGGGATGAGGGAGTCCAGACACCCAGCAGGGGGGTGGAGCCAGCGCCCGGGGGAGCTGGGGGCGATCGGCACCTGGTGGGGGAGAGCCATCGACACTTCTTTCTCCCATCGACCTGCCAAGTGGTCCGTTCACCTCCTGGGTGGATGGTGGTGCCGGGATGTCGGGGCCTGGCCAGGCCCAGGGTTAGGGTCGAGCTGAGGCCACGCGGCCTCGTGGTGCAGTGTCCAAGATGGCGGCCGGGCCGGGCGAGGGAGCCGGTAGTGGTTCGGCCCCATGATACAGAGACGTCCGGGGGCAGGAGTCCCGTCTGGGGACGGGGTGCGGGTTGTTTCTGTGGGTAACACCTGGAGGGCCGGGGCTCGGGCCCTGTCATGCGGGGAGGGAGCAAGCCCTTCACATGGCCTGTCCAACATGTAGCCAACTGTGTCATCAGGTAACGGATGGCCATGTGACAACTGACATAATTCAAGTTGTTAGTCGAAAAAAATTGTACCTTGGCACACACACCACTTGTCAACAGTTCTTCATGTTTTAAATGTGGTAATTTGATGATTTGTGTTAAGAACACTAATGTGCCTGCATGAAAGATGTCTCCCAAGGAAGTGCACACCATACGACATTTCCACTTTCATGGAAAACGCTGGCACCTTTTCAAAGAAGCCACTGTTAGAATTAAATGGTGTTGCAGATTCTCCATATACATGTTCCCACAGTGGTCTTGATTTTGTGAAACTCCTTTGTTGTTGGTGATACAAACTAACGAGTGTCAAGACATCAAGACCTCCGTGGGCCCATGTATATGTACTTTCTGCAACACCATTTATTTCTAACAGTGGCTTCTTTGAAAAAGGTGCCAGCTTCTTAAATGACAGTGTAAAGTAGTTTTGTGTGCACTTCCTTGGGAGACATCTTTCATGCAGGCACATGAGTGTTCTTTTCACGAAATGGCGATTTGCCACATTCAATACATGTCGATTGTGTAAAGTATTGTGAGTCCCAAGGTACCAACATTTTTTCGTTTTGTGTTCCAAAGTACTTACAGGTCTCTGAGTGTGGTGACACCTTGAGTATTTTGATGTGTTAGTTTACCTTGGGTGCACCACTACTGTTTCTTTCAGGGTAAACAAGAGGTGGCATGGCTTCATTGTATTGCTGTGCACACCTGCTCACAGACACTAGCTTCTCAGTGTATTTCTCATTCAAGTTGTGGCCTGGTGTGTTCTTTTTTTCCTTGTGTCCAAGTGGCATAGTGGGTCTACCACCTGGGCAGTACATGGCTTACATATGTGCGGAGTAATCTAGCTGTTACTCATGATGCATTGCCTGATATGCACTGTGACCTATTGTTTTTGTGCTCATGTGTCAGATGTATACAGGTGACTGATGCATTTCAGTTTCTTCTCCTTGCCCACAGCATCATCATCCGAAAGAGATGGAGACACCTGCACAGACCTGGAGGAGGGACCCAGCGACAGTGCCACCATTGCTGTCGAGTCCGAGGGAGCCAGTGACACGGAGGGCGAGGGGAGTCAGTCCGAGGACCTGTCTGGAGGCGATACCACCCACGACACCGATGGGTCCGACGCTGACTTCCTCGAGGAGGCGGAGGCTGCTACACCACCTGGCGGCAGCCCCACATCTGTCCCTGCCTCCTGCCTCCTGCGTTACCATCTCCGCCCTCCCAGTTGCTCCCGTCCCTTCTGTCCGTGCAGAGGCCCACCATGTCTCCTTCGGCCCAGGCACCGCACCCCCTGCCCCTGTCACCCATGCTGCCCTCAGTGAAGAGTCTGTGGACATACTGCGGCAGTTGCAGGTTGGGCAGGCATCGTGCTGACTGTCCTCCATGGCCACACTACACTGCTCACAAAGATGGTGTCGTTCATGGAGGTCATGTCAGCAACGATGTGTGACCAACGCAAGATTCTGCGGTCCATGGACTCTTCCCTGACGGCAGCAGTTACTCTCCTGCAGCTCTCCATCCCCCCCTACCCCAGACCCATCCACACTTCCCTCTCCCATACCTGTCCAACGCACACCCAGACAGTCAAGAGCATGCACCCCACCAGACACAGGCAGCACACCCCCAAGTAAGGCGAAGCGCACACCTCCTGGCACGCACACTCAGGGGGATGTAGGCACACCCACAGGGTCTGGGGACAGACGACATACACGCAGCCACAGTCGCAGTCCGCAGTCCTCACAACCCTGTCCCTCCAAAACCACTCCCCTTGGCTCCCCTGCCAAACGCTCACCCAAGCAGCTCTTTCTGGGTGAGCTGGACCTCGCCCCCGCTGAGCCACCACCCCACAAGCGGGCGAGGAAGTCCCCGGGCACGGGTGTTGAGTCCCCCACCACGTCGACCCCCTCCCCCAGGAGCGCTGCACCCCATCCCTCACCCACCACACCCTCCCTTGACCCTGGGGAATCCTCAGGTGCAGGGGTTGGGCTGGACGTACTTGCAGCGGTGTGCAGCACCGAGCTCGCCTTCAGCTTCAGCGCTGACCCACCCCCTGTGGTGGAGACATCCACCCCTGCACCCACCACACCTACTCTTCCCCCTCCTGTCCCTGCGGTGCCTGGTACTGCCCCAGATGATGCCCCACCCCCGTTCGATGAGCCTGGAGGTTCATTTGTGCAGGCAAGCTAGGGGTAGGCGCGGTCCCCTACGTCCCCCCTTGGACTTTACATATGGACTGGCCATTGGCCTGTGTAAATAGTCTATTTGTTGAATTGTTTTTTTTGTGCATTTCAGGTACTTGATGTTGGTGATGAGGCTCCTGGAGTTGGTGTGTGGTAATGTGTTAGGGTTCTGAGAAATGTTTTTGTATGATGGTCATGAGGTGGACCATGGTATCTGTGTGCCATCACAATGTCTCTGCAAAGAATCATTGGTAGTGTGTGACATTGTCCCAAGGAGTGTTCCTGCCTCTGTGGCACCTGACATCTTCCCTGCATACAGTTGCACAATTGTTGGGCTGACCTGTCTCAACATTTCCTTTGTTGGGGACGGATCCCTTCAACAATGGCCATGCCTGCTCACCGATGTCTCCTGCTGAATCGTCTGTGCCATCCTTGCTAGTCACTTTACTTGTGTTTTGAGTATCTAAAAATGCCTTCAGGGACAAATTCCCCCTTTTCAGCACTATGTATGTGTGTAATCACGGCCTACCACACAAATGGTACTTGTTATGCAGGATTTTTGGGCACCTGACTCACAATTGTGGGCATTGTATCTAGGGGAATTCCACCCTATTCCTTCCATGAGAGACAACATCTTGGTGGCTGGACCAGCACCTGGACATTCCTATCACTCCTGGGATATGCGTGACAGTGTGTGTTCCCTTTGGCTATCTTAGTTTTGTAGGCAGTTACATGACTATACAGTCTTGTGGCATGATATCAGGGTGTGTATTGTGCTGCATCCGCCATGGGTGGGTATGCATGTGTTATTTGTCCTCACACCCACATGTGGTGTGTCATGCAGTGGGTGAAAGACATCCATCCTCCTGGGAGTGGGACACTTCTGTCAGTGATGTGTTGTTATACCACTATCATCATAGTCCAAAGTTAGGGATGCGTCCATACCACCATGTAGGTGTGGTCATCTGATAATGATGTACCCCCCACATCTCTGTCCACTGCTGGTAGTCATATGCACCCACCCCCATGTCTCTGTCCACTGCTGGGAGTCCTCTGCACCCACCCCCATAGGTCTGGACACTGCTGGTATTCATCTGCATCCACCCCTATATGTTTGTCCACTGCTGGTATTCATCTGTAGCCACCCCCATATGGCTGGACACTGCGGGTATTCATCTACAGCCACCCCTATATGGCTGACCACTGCTGGGAGTCCTCTACAGCCACCCCTACATGTCTGGACACTGCTGGTATTGATCTGCAGCCACCCCCATATGGCTGGCCACTGCTGGGAATCCTCTGCACCCACCCACCCACTCCCTTGGAGCAGTACACTGCTGGCCTGGACCTACACACACACCAATATGAAGGTAACATGCAGGGCCAGACCGTAACCCCACATTCGTGGCGTGTGTACGCCTCGTATCCCAAATGTACTGGTGCCGTACGGGTACGTGTGAAACGCACCGTACACCCGCATTCATTGCGTGTGTACGCCTCGTATCACTATTGTACTGGTGCCGTACGGGTACGGGTGAAACGCACCGTACCCCCACATTCATTGCGTGTGTACGCCTCGTATCACTATTGTACTGGTGACGTACGGGTACGTGTGAAACGCACCGTACCCCCGCATTCATTGCGTGTGTATGCCTCGTATCACTATTGTACTGGTGCCGTACGGGTATGGGTGAAACGCATAGTACACCCGCATTCATTGAGTGTGTACGCCTCGTATCACTATTGTACTGGTGCCATACGGGTACGTGTGAAACACACCGTACCCCCGCATTCATTGCGTGTGTGCGCCTCGTATCACTATTGTATTGGTGCCGTACGGGTACGGGTGAAATGCACCGTACCCCGCATTCATTGCGTGTGTATGCCTTGTATCAGTATTGTACTGGTGCCGTACGGGTACGTGTGCAATGCACCGTACACGTCCACTTCCGTTGTTGCGGTACGCAGGGGTTGCTGGACACACCCCCCCAAGTGACCAGACCCTGGTGGTAATGTATGGGCTCCATATTATAGGTTTGGCTTTGGGTATGGGGTATGTTTCCTGCCCCTCACCCCCACCCTGGCCCCTGGGTGTTGTTCTCACCTTCTGCGGCGTGTGCGTCGGTTTTGGTGCACCAGGTTGTAGGCTAAGAGGACCGGGTTGACACGTATGATGGGGTTCATGGCGTGTACATCGCGTACCGGGGCTCCGTTTGTAGGACTCTGCTTTTATAGCTGTTTTTGGCTCCCATAAGAAAAGAGCCGTACGGAGTGCCGTAGGGACGAATCGTTCTTGCTGGGCCAGAAACCGCTGCTTAAATACGTCTGGACGTCGCGTACAGGCTGTTCCGAATCGTTGGTTTTTTTTACCCGTACGGTCTTTTGTATGATTCGTATGGAAAGAGGCTTTCTGTACGAATCGTATTTCCTAGGTTGTAAGGAAAGTTTACCGGGTACGAGTCGTGCGGAGAAAACGCTCCGTACAACAATTCGTACAGCCTTTTTCCAGGATTGGAATCGGCCCCTTAATGTCAGTGCTCTCACCCTCAATGATGGCAATACACTGTGAGGTAATACACATGGGGTATTCACTACACCCCCTGTAAATAACTCCTATGATTTTAGCAGAGGAGTCAATAAGTGAGATTGGCCTATAACATCCAAATTCTGATCTATTGCCCTTCTTAAATATGATATGATGATTTGTTTTATGTACACTTTATATGCTCCTTATTTGATCAAGAAGGCTTATGCATGTATGTCTATAAATGATTCCTACTTTCTTTTTCGTTTTCTGCTTTTGTTGTCCATGTTCAAGTTTGTCTCAATATAATGAAGAACTATTCTAACAAGGAAGTCTGATTGGTATGTGCTTATTAATGCACTAGAAATTGGGAAGGGATAACGAGCCTTGAATAGGGTAACTAATTGTACCCTATCGGTAATATTGAGATATTGATTCCTCCACGCTACCATGTTATATAATTTGGAGAATGATGAGCATTGCATACCACCTTCCTCTTACCCATAATGTGGCACAATTTGGGAGCCTCAACAGAGCAGTTCAAAAGAAGGAAACAAAAGAGAGGTGGCTAATGATGGTCGCAGATGGGCCCGATCTAGACCCGATTTTCACCTGGACCATGCCCGGGGGCATCTCTCGCAGGGAGCAAGCACTTCATAGGGCACAGTCCAGGAATAAGAGGGGCCAGCGTCCTCCACCCCCTCCTCCATGATGAGTTATTTTGGTACTTGCAGTCCCTCTCCTTTGGTACAAGTGTCTGACGCAGAGGTAGGCTACAAGCACTTTATAGCGCACAGTCCGGGAATGGAAGGACCTGCCTCCTTGACCCCCTCTTACTCTATTCTAGGACATGCAATCCCTATCCTTTGGTATGAGTATTCACAAATGCTTGTAAGTGACTTCTAAAATATTTTGTAAAAAATCGTAAGAACATTTGTAACTTATGTATTTTTGCGTAACTTACACATCTTTGTGTAACTTATACCACCTTTAAACGTTTACATTTAAATAAAATATAAATATTATAAAAAACCTTTATTATCATTCATGAAATGTTTGCACTGCAAACACTTCTAAGTTATCTTTAGTTGAAATGTGATGTCTAACAAAGTTATCATATCACTTCTTACAATTTTATATTTAAATCACAGCAAATATGCAAATGTCTGGTAGTATGGATGTTATAATCAACAGTATAGTTAATGTTTTTAAAGTAAATTTTTCTGATATGTCTTATCTTATTATATTGAATTATATTTATATTGTGGATGCTTGCATATTTAATGCCATAATATAGTTGTTTGTGGCGTATCTTACTCGCTTATGCACATTTTTTCCGTACTTATGAATATGTAAAATATGCATGAGTAAGACATACATGTGTATGTTATGGATGATTAAGATACATCACGTAAATTACTCATCAGTGCATAAGTTATGCCTAAAAGCATTATTGACAACTTCAAGTTGTTGAAAAATTAAGCACAAGAAGGGTTATACAATGGACACACTAAATATTAATGAATAATACTGGTTGAGATAAATCACGCGAAAAGTGAGTGTATATTTTGTCTTACCATATTTTTAGGTAACACCCTACTTTGTTCAAGCAAGTAAAAATACCAAAAATTATTAAATTTATTCTTTCATGTTTATGTCAGCACTGTTAAAAGTGTGCAAACTGGTGGAGTAACTGTGGTCGACCATGTGTGAAGGAATTTCAAGTACTTCAAATTTCACAGGACGGATGGAGTAAAAATAGAACTGCCAGGACAATATATTCTTGACTGATAGCTAAAAGGTTATTAGATAGCTTTTAAGTGCATATATAGAGGGTTGAGATTTGCTATTCTTACTGTATTCTAACAAATATTAAGTTAAGTGTATATCTGGGGTTGGTACATATTTACTACACTAACTCCAGTGCAACAAATACTTTGGGAAGGAGGGCAGATTTTCTATTCTAACATTGGGAAAAGTGTATACATTGAAGGGGGTCACATTTACTATTCTAACTCCAGTCCACCAAAAACAAGGAAAAGGGGGAGAGGGTTCAGATTACCTACATCAAAATAATACAAGTGCATATTGATATTTATTTTAGAAATTAAACAAAAGTTAAAATCCTACATTTCACTTAAGTATCATAAAATGTAAAACAATCATAATTAAAATAATTACAAATGAATCAGAATTATAACAAATGTTTAAATTATTAAATAACTGATTTAAAATAAACATTATCCCTAGACACCATCTGTAAAACAGATAAACCTAAAAGTCTGTTATAAAAGGACAATATTTTTACAGCAAAACATATTTTACAGATCTAAATTCAACATATATTTCTTTTTAATTAGCTATAATTTTGTAATGTCATTAAAAACCATGACCTACTCATCCTACTAACATATTCCTCACCCAATATTAGAAAATCAATAAATATATAATTTAAATAAATATTGAATTGGACAATTCAATAACTTGAACAAATATGTTAAAACTGTTTCTGTTAACAATTAACATAATTAATAGAGTAATCAATCATACAAATGAATGGAAATTTTAATTAAAGGACTACCCACCTAATTCCCAAATAAGCTCCACATGCCGAAAATTAAAATAAATACATAGGGGCCGATTCCGATCCTGGAAAAACCGGGTACGAATCGTCGGACGGAGCGTTTTCTCCGTCCGACTCGTACCCGGGAAAACCACCTTTCAAACCCGCAAGTACGATTCGTACAGAAACACCATTTCCGTACGAATTGTAAAAAACACCGACCGGCTAAAATATACCCACAATTCCGATCCGGGACACCGCGTACGCGACATTCGCACGGAGTCAGGCAGCGTTTTACGGACCAGCAAGTACGATTCGTACCCACAGCACTTCGCACGGCAATATTTTTACGAGACCCAAAAAGTGCCAGAAAAGCTAAGTACGCCACGATGCACGGCGAAAAGGGGGCCCGGTATGCACCGTACCCCCATCCCTACACGTCCGCACCGTACTCCCACCCCCGTATGTACGGTGAGTACCCCCACCCCCGTATGTACGGTGTGTACTGCCACCCCCGTATGTACGGTGCGTACCCCCACCCCCTGTATGTACAGTGCGTACCCCACCCCCCCTATGTATGGTGCGTACCCCCAGCGCTACACGCTGGGGGTACGCACCATACATACGGGGGTGGGGGTACGCTCCGTACCTACGGGGGTGGGGGTACGCTCCGTACCTACACGGGGTGGGGGTACGCTCCGTACCTACACGGGGTGGGGGTATGCACCATACATACGGGGGGTGGGAGTACGCTCCGTACATACGGGGTGGGGTGGGGGTACGCTCCGTACCTACGGGGGTGGGGGTACGCTCCGTACCTACACGGGGTGGGGGTATGCTCCGTGCCAACGGGGGTGGGGTGGGGGTACGGCGCATACATGGGGGGGCTGGGGGTACGGCGCATACTTGGGGGGGTGGGCTGGGGGGGTGTTCGGCGCGTATGCGGGCACATGTTTGGACATCTCCATGGTTGCTATGGGAGTTCGCTTCGTACGGTGTTTTTTCCATACGGTTGTGCATTCGGACGGACGGGACGGATCGTACTTGCGCGCTCGGACTTCAGTTTCCCGATTCGTACGTAAAACTGTCCGGGGACGTGTTGGACACTTTTTCCGACCCGAGGACGTGTCGGGGAATTTTCCCAATGCGATTCGTATGGATTTTTTAACATACGAATCGTACTTGCCAGTTTGTACGGGACTTGTACGATTCGTACGTAAAAAAATCCGGATACGATTCGTACGGGGAATATTTTTACCGGATCGGAATCGGCACCATAATTGTAAAACGTATGAAACCTGTTAATAAATAATAATATAAAACATCACAAATATACTATATTAACCAGAATTAATATACACTTTAAAAATAACACTAATCAACAAAAACCCAATATACTGCACAACCCACACAAAAAATCATAAAATAGTTTTCAAAAATATATATACACAAGCACATTTAGAATTTAAAAATAAGTAAATATATTTTAAAAATCCGGTAAAAAAAATGCATAATAAATACATTAATCAATTGAAATAATTGTTATGTATTTTATTTAAAACTCTACCTACCTAATATCCTTATTAACCCTACAACCCAAAAATAAAATGTATTACATAATTAACAACGTGAACATATAAACAAAATAAAAAATCAGTAAAACAAAATAATAAAAAGCAGTCTTATAGTAAATTATTTTTTAAAATGTCAATAATATTGCAACATGTAACAAAAAACAACAATATACTTCTGTTCATTTGTTTCCTCCATGATATTTTTGTAGTTACAATATTGTGCTCCTGATAGATGATATTTTGGAGTTGATATTTCGGTGAAATACCTTTTGTCAGCATTCGGTAATTTCAGTATTCCAGCACAAATGCCAAAAGTATGGTCTACTGAAATTTAGACAGAAAACGCGGGTTTTTCTTGAGAGCCTCCGCACTCTTATTACCATTGGTATATTTTTTGCTTTAGCAATACTTATGCAGGTGGTTATTTGTTCATTCTGCTTGGTCCTCAAGTGTAGATATAACTACACAAATGCCAATACTGATGCTTTTTCATAAGATTATTAACTCATGAGATCATCCACACGTTATGATCTACATCAATTTCTTTCATTTTTCAATGTTTTCAATTTTTTAGATCAACGTTCGTTATCTTCAATTGAATCATTTCAAAATGTCATTTGCAAACATCATTAAAATAATCAATACACAGAAACAACATTGAAAAAACATATACAAAAAAATAATAAAGGTGATTAATTAATCACTGTTGTTCATAATGGTTTTTTTTCACATAACAACAAACAATATAGAAACAACCTAGGTTCCGTTGTTTTTTAGAGTTAATATCTACCGAACAATGTCCAAATGCTTGAATTCTTTCCTCAATGGACCATCACCTAACAGTGCCACTACTGGGCTTCCAGGAAAAATACCAGTTTTTTTTAGTACAATGGGCCCGATTTACAGAACTAATGTAAGACAAAATCCTAAACTTACTACCATTTTGGTATTCACAGAGGGCACTTACTCATTTTTGTATTCACAGAAGACACTTACTCATTTTGGTATTCACAGAAGACACTTACTAATTTTGGTATTCACAAAAAGCACTAACTCATTGATGAGTAAGTGCCTTCTGTGAATACCAAAATGAGTAAGTGCCTCAGAAGGCACTTAATCATTGATGAGTAAGTGCCTTCTGTGAATACCAAAATGAGTATGGGTATCCCTTTAGGAAAAATATTTTTAACAAGAAACTGTTAGTGTATGCTACTGCACAATTCCAAAGCATTAACACATGCCCAAATTGTCACCATGAACATTTACACATGTTTAAATGGTTAGGCATGTCAGTACTCCTGGGTGGCTGCACCTAGCATCTTCCAAGGAGTACTCCATGAATTTCATAAAAAATACACACAAAAAAAATGTATTCCAAAAATAAGGGTATAATAATATTTCGAGGAATCTTTGTGAATATGTTTAGGGACTATTCAACCTCATTCTTTTTTTAAAGTATTCAGGTATCAAGTGTTCATCTTAGCCCCAAAATTGTTCCTTCTAAATAAATGTTTCATATAATTGACTGAGGTAGAAAAGTTCACAAACCCCAAAGATAACTGGAGAAGATAGATTGGAACAGAGCAAAGTTCATTCATTTTGTAAGAATGGCTTTTGTACGGCCACAACCGTTTGATACTTTTACTTCTGAAGGGTTTCTGATAAAAGAGGTTGAAACCTGCCAGACAGTGCAGCTGTCTGGCTGCGAAAGATTTATTGGGGGGTCTGTTGCTAGCTGAAAAGCAACTCCACCTGTTGCTTTCTCTTGACTTTTTGTTTTGTCACTTTGCTTTTCTTGCTTTCTATTTGATGCTTTTAGTTGTTTTAGCCCTTCCATCTCCTGTTTGTCCTTCAAGTGGAGCATAGCTTGTTTACCATCTCCCTGATTGGCTCCTTTAATCCTTCCACAAGTGTTTGCTTTACAGGAACTTATTTTTCTTTTCGTAAAATAATGTGTTTCCTCCTTTCTCTGTGTCATCACCCTTCTGCCACCATAAACTTCAATGCTGAAAAACCTCATTCTCTCATTTCCTGAGTACATACCATTTTACACTTCTCTGGTATTACCGCTTTTCCATGAATATTTTATTATTTAATTTTTGCATGTCTCATTTTAATTGCCTCACTTTTTTAGCTGTACTCCTGTGAAATGTTGTCTTCTATACATCTTTACACTTCTAGGATGGGGTGCCGTCCGTTTTACATTTCCTAACATCTTTTCTTGCACCTCTCCTCTACTACCTTATACAGTTGTACTTGCTTACATAGAGCTTAGGTATGCTTAGAAACACAACTGTAATCCTTGATGACAAACAACTCGTGTTCTGTATCTTTGTTTACACTCAGCACATGTAAATACTGTGGGGCAGATTGACAAGCCCCTTGCGCCGCCGATGCGTCACGTTGCATGGCGCACCGGTGGCGCAACCTGCTACGTGATATTTTCAAGCATACGTAAAGCCACCCTGCTCGGCTGTACCTGTGCTTGTAAATATCGCCCTTTTTCACGCAGCACTTTGCGTGTTAGGGGTGTGACATGGGTGTTGCTGTGGGTGTTCCCATGCAACACCCATGTCCACTGCTGCATTTCCAGATTTACAAGCAATCATAAATCTGGAAATGTGTCAGAATGCTACGTGAGGAGAAATGTTTTAATATCTCCTCATTTCTTTCCTCTTCTAATGCGTACTGCAATCTACAGCATGCATTGGAAGAGGAAATCACCTCAATTGATTGTTTTTGTGCAGGAAGGTGCCCTCCCTGCACAAAAACAATCTTCCCACGATGCAGGCGTCCTTGCACCATGGTGCCAGGGTGCCAGCAGGGGCATGCATGGCAGCAGTTTGTGCACCAGTGCAGGGGGAAGCACAGAGATGCGACATATGGTATGTAAATAGGTCGCATCCCTTTGCTTTGAAACTCACGCACGCTGCACCGCAAAATTACTTGCGGCATGGCGATGCGTTAGTTTTTTGTAAATCTGCCCCTCCCTGCTTCCAAGTCGCAAATGTAGAGTGCCTATGCTTACAAACAGCACTTATATATCCCCGCTTACAACCAGGGGGCATCATTCACAAAAAACCTCTGTACTGGTGATGTAAGCCCCGCAGCCTTGAGGGAGTCTCCTAACTCGGGCGGAGATTCCAACCTGAGTGCGGATGCTCCCCCATGACTGCTCACCCTCTGCCATGAGTGTGGAGGCCCTTTGTGAATCAGACCCTGTGTGTGCATTCTTTCTCAGCTAACAGCACATGCATAATGCCTGTGCTTAGAGACAGCACACAGACTGTGACAGGTTGTATGTTTCACACCTTCCACTGGTACAAAAGAACATGCCTGGCTGTATACGGTACATGCTCTTTCATGCACATATGCTTTGCATACTCTTTTCCTGTAACTTCTATGATGACCAGGTACGTCCAGGTTTTGGTGGTGTTTGAAGGTCTTGATATGATTTTCTAGTTTCCCTTTCCTTTTATTTCCTTTGCTCAATTTTCAACTCCAGGGCCCTGTCCCCAGCCTTGTCTCTGGCCATCACCTTAATAACAAGCAGACCCTGCCAACCCCCACATACAACACCCAGCTAAGATTATTTCCACCTTCAGCGCCCAGCACCATGGCAAGACACAACCCACCTTACACTGTGAGACACCACAACAAGAATTGGGCCAAGGGAGCATGGTGTGGTTATGGCAGTCCACCCTGCTCCGCAAGTCATCAGGAAAATGCCAGACTGACACAGTGGCTGCCCCGGCAGCGTCAGCTCCCAGTTTTTAAGCATGGGCGAATTCCAAGGATGATAGGAAGATGTGCTCCCACATGGTCAGTCTCTTTCTCCCTCACAAACACACATTTACGATATTCAACATTTTATCTAGGTTAAAACGTTCTCACTGTCACACCTTATCTACTTTAAACTGACAAATAAAAAACATGACTTGCCTTGTCTGTGATTGTTGAACACATCTAGGGTATTTCTGTTTCTGACTGACAAAGTCAGATTAAACTAAAAGACCGCATTATTCCAAGCCCTTCAGGAAAGCGGCTATTTCATCAATAAAATGTGCACTGTGACAACTTCTGTGTCCTGCTTCACTCTGGTGACATTGATCAATAAATCATGTTAAAGTGAATGCATTTTTCTCATTTTTTTCACTGCTCCCTAGCACCTCTGGGTCAGTCTCCTAAAGTGCTGTCATTTACACTGAATGCTCTAGATGGCAATATTGTGAGATAACGATACATCACCCAAGTTCCTGCACCATTAGCCAGCGGTGGCCAGCACGGATCAGAGGTAGGGGGGCGGGGGCAGGGGCCGGTGGGGCCGGTGGGGGGTAGAGGACGCAGAGGAAGCAGGCAGCAAAAAATAAAATAAAAACGTTTCTTCTTGCTGCCTACTCGCTGCATCTCTCCTCCGTAGTCCTCCCTCGCTGACCTGAACAACATGAAGCACACCCAGGCTCCCAGTCAGCCAATCACAATGCTGACTTAGACGCATTGTAACTGGTCTGAGCACAGTGTTTCGGTGCTCAGACTTTGACTGGGAGCCGGGGCATGTTTTCCATGCGGGCTGTAACGCAGCCTGCATGGAGAACATGCGAAGTGTACAAGACTGTTTTGGGTGGCCCGAGAGGGCTGGTCAAGCAGTCATTGCGCACTTAGGAGGGTGCTACCACTCCTCCCCTGCCCCCTCACGCAACGCTATGGAAGAAGGAGTAAATACAGTTATGATAATGCGAGTTCTAATCATTTTCTTTTTTCTTTATTTCACTGCTAAAAACCAGTAAGGCAACGCTCCTCCACCTTAGCAGAGGAGCCGCTATTGCCATTAGCTAAGATGCAGAATGAGAGTATAGGAAATGTATTCCACTAATAACGCCTTCTAGAATATTGATTAATGCTTTTATAACATAAAAAACAGCTACTCCCTCAAAACACAAGCTGACTGTGGGCCTGATTTAGATCTTGGCGGATCTGGTCCCGCCGTCACTTTTTCAACGGTTCACCACACGCCTATTTTATGGTCCGCCCAGTCTATTTAAATGTTAGCAGGTCCATGGATGAAAGACCGCCTGAGTGCCACCGATGACGCCATTAATTTTCATCCGCGTCAATTACGTTGTAGGCAGAAGCGGCTAATTCAATGGAAGTCCAGCCAAGATTACTGCCGGGTAATCACGATGTGCCTTTCTGAGGAAACTGTGGCAGGATACCTCCTACTTTGAGTTGGTTGGTGGAATAGAAAGAAGTGAGGTAGAAACTTACCTTTTTTCTGTTTCTCATTTCCATTTCACTCTTGAACCCCATTGCCCAGGTCCTCCATTTGCTGCCACTACATGACCACAACACTAATCAACTCTGTTGTCGTCGGGATCTAAGGTAAGCTTTGTTTACAAACTTGTCCTACTGTGAATAGTGTGTTGACAATTGCTTTAGTCTTATGCATTTTTACATTCCTCCTACATGCATTATATTTATGTGTAATTCATTAGTGTACATTTACAACTAACTTATCAAGGTAAAATGAACAGACCTGTATTCACACTTAAAAAAAGATTTAGGTTGTTGTGGTGGTTGTGGGTGTTGTGCTTGTGGTGCCTCTGGGTCTGTATTTAATACTGTCTGTATGTTGTTTGTGTGCTATGCAGTACGTAGGAAAAGGGGCATGACACATTACCTACATATAGTTTAGAAGCAAACACAACATATATGTGTATTGACACATAAATCAGTAGGACTAACCAGCCTCCATTTCACCAGGGACTCCCTCCATTATCAAACCACTGCTAGGACAATACCAGAACAGCAGACACATTTAAATAGGCTCTGCATAAACCCGCCGACCTGACGGCGATGGAGTACTGTTAGCCAGCAGAGGAGTTGGCTGCCTTGATGACAGTGATGCAACTGAAGTGTTTTTGTCATCTCACTTATCAACACCAACCGCTATTTACTAGTTGGAAACGTAACTCTAATGACGGGCCCATAACTCATTATCAAAGGTCCTCCGATGAATCTTTGGTAGAGCTAAAATGGACTAAATAATGAAAGATGGAATGCTATTTCTCCATGGGGACCTACAATGAAGAAAACGCTAAACATTAGACATTGTAAATATGTCCAAATAACTTTAAAAACTCAGTAATAAAAACAAACACTATTCTTTTCTATCAGCTTTCCTTGTTATTACATAATAATGAATGGTCAAACACAGTTACAAATTAGAATGTCATTACTCAAAGATACAGCTCAGATTCACATTAATCATAACAGCACATTTACAAAGACATCAGATCATTAGAATATAGAGGAGTGAGAGAGAGATAACATCAGCGAAACACAGTTCACTTACGTAACAGAAATACTAATGCACTGTATGCAATTACTATGAAAAGCTAACCCCCGGCGGTTAGGGAATAGCAAAAGCAGCACCACCAGCCGATGATGTGCAAAGTAGTTAAGAGACAGCATATTGCCGGGAAAATATCGACATGCAAGAATATCGAGGCAATAATATCAATGGTGTAAAATATCGAGGTATGTTTTCTCAATGTCTAAAATAGCGATTTTATTGTGATTTAGAAATATCGAATTTGAATATATATTGATGGCAAAAATATCAAGGTAAATGATATTGATTTTATGGTTTCTATTTTGTTTTATGTTCTATATTCTTCTTTTAGTAATTTTGTATTAGTAATTTGATGTTTAAATAATTGTTTTCTTTTGTTTTACGATAGTTTTTAGGAGTGGGATGTTGGGTTTTTAGGGGATAAGGGTGGGTATCAAATTTAAAAATGTTGTTGAAAAATTAATATAATTTTTAAATTTGAATGTCTTTTAGGAGCAGGATGTTGGGTTTACAGGGGCTAAAGGTGGGGAGTAATTTAAAAATATTTTGGTGGAAAAAAATTGTTTTATTTTTTATAAAATTTTAGCAGTGGGATATTGGGTCTATAGGGGATATGGGTGGTGAGTAATTTAAGAATGTTTGGATAAAAAATAAATTTTAAATAATAAAATAAGAAATATATAATTACTAATACAAACTTATAAAATTAAATTGTTTTAATTTAGTAAAAATCGAAATTATTTGTGTTGCAAAATATTTTACGTTAATTTTGTGAAATCTTTTAATTTTTTATTAAAGGATTTCATTTTTTAATAACTTAAAACATTATTTTCATATATTTGTATTTGTAAATATTGTTTTATAAAATTTAGTGAATAATAAAACATTTGTTTTAGAATATTTAAATTGTTTTTGGAGAATTTGTAATTATTCTGTTTTTTAAAACTGATAAAAATGTAATTACACATTTTTTGTTAAGAATATATTTTTGGGAAGTTTGGAAGATCAAAATAGGGGGGTATTCATTCCTTTCCTTGAATGTATTTGTATTTCGAGTTGGAATGGTAAATTATTATGGTTTACTCTCCAGCACCTTCCCTGAGTTTATGTGGATTAGGATTTGGAATAGTAAAATATTGTAGTTTACCATACAGCACTTTCCCTGAGATTATGTGGATTTGGAGTTGGAATACTAAATTATTAGGGTTTACTATCCAGCACTTTCTGTGAGTTTACTTGGATTTGGAGTTGGAATTGTATAATATTATGGTTTACTATCCTGCACTTTATCTGAGTGTACTTAGATTTGGAGTTGTAATAGTAAATTATTTGAATTTTTTTATCCAGCACTTCCCCTGAGTTTGGTTGGATTTGGAGTTGGAATAGTAATTTATTATGGTTTAGTATCCAGCACTCTCCCTGAATTTAGTTGCATGTGGAGTTGGAATAGCAAATTATTTTTTTTTACTATCCAGCACTTTCCCTGAGTTTGTGTGGAATATGAGTTGGAATAGTAAATTATTATGGTTAACTATCCAGCACTTTCCCTGAGTTTAGTTAGATTTGAAGTTGGAATAGTAAATTATTATGGTTTACTATCCAGCACTTTCCCTGAGTATAGCTGGATTTGTAGTTGAAATACTAATTTATTATGGTTTACTATCCATCACATTCCCTGAGTTTAGTTGCATTTGGAGTTGGAATAGTAAATTATTATGGTTTAAAATCCATAACTTTCCCTGAGTATAGCTGGATTTGTAGTTGAAATACTAACTTATTATGGTTTACTATCCTTCACATTCCCTGAGTTTAGTTGCATTTGGAGTTGGAATAGTAAATTCTTATGGTTTACTATCCAGCACTTTCCCTGAGTTTACTTATATTAGGAGTTGGAATAGTAAATTATTATGGTTTACTATCCAGCACTTTCACTGTGTTTAGTTGGAGTTGGAATAGTAAATTATTATAGCTTACTAACCAGCACTTTCCCTGAGTTTAGTTGGAGTTGGAATAGTAAATTATTATGGTTTACTATCCAGCACTTTCCCCGAGTTTAATTCGATTTGGAGTTGGAATAGTAAATTATTATGGTTTACTATCCAGCACTTTCCCAGAGTTTAATTGGAGTTGAAGTTGGAATAGTAAATTATTATGGTTTACTATCCAACACTTTCCCTGAGTTTATGAGCATTAGGAGTTGGAATAGTAAATTATTATGGTTTACTATCCAGTACTTTCCTTGTGTTTATGTGGATTTGGAGTTGGAATAGTAAATTATTATGGTTAACTATCCAGCACTTTCCCTGAGTTTATTTTTATTTGGAGTTGGAATAGTAAATTATTATGGTTTATTATCCAGCAGTTTTGTTGAGTATAGTTAATTTTGTTGTTGTGATAGTAATTTTTTGGGGGGTATTGGTCTGCTTTTTCTCAGAGTTTAGTTTATTTGTAAATTATGCAAAACATTTATATTGTCATTCACAATTACATTCTTTTCATTTTCTTTGCTTAGAAAATGTATTATAATATTTAAAAAATAAATCATACATTTTGATGGTCTTCACATTTTATTTTAACATGTAACATATTTGTAACATTCATTTTTCATGTATAAATGATACGCGCTGGGGGTACGGTGCGTACATATGGGGGTGGGGGTACGGTGCGTACATACGGGGGGTACGGTGCGTACATACGGGGGTGGGGGTATGGTGCGTACATACAGGGGGTGGGGGTACGGTGCGTACATACGGAGGTGGGGGTGGGGGGGCCTGTACGACTCGTACCCCTGGGGAATCAGCTGTTACGGCTGTTTTTGACTCCCGTAAAAAAAGAGCCGGACGGAGTGCCGTAGGGACGTATCGTACTTGCTGGTCCGTAAAGTGCTGCCTGACTCTGTACGGACGTCGTATACGCGTGGTCCAGGATCAGAATAGTAGGTATTTTTTAGCCGTACGGTGTTTTGTACGAATCGTACGTAAATGCAATTTCTGTACGAATCTTTCTTGCTGGTTTGTACAGTGGATTTCCCGGGTACGAGTCGTACGGAGAATACGCTCCGTACGACCATTCGTACCCGGGTTTTACAGGATTGGAATCGGCACCTTAGTATATTGAATATTATTGTTAATAAAATAATATTTAATATGTTAAATAATTGACGATATTATTAACAGTAATATTTGGTACAACATATAATTTCATTGTTTATTTTTCTAATATTTATCTTATGTCATATAATTTTGTGCTATATTTTACATTTTATGACATCATTATATTTATTAATTAAAAACAAGAAATCTGCTGCTTATGTGTTTTATAGTTGTAAGATTTTAACGATGTTTACTATTTTGTTTAGTTTAAGAATTGATTTAGCAATTATGTCTAGGTAGTCTAGACCTTGGGTATTTGAATGCAACTTAGTTTTATGTTGCAGGCATTCGTACATAGTTTTAGTTTGTTTACTTAGTTAAGGGCCTATTTTACTTAGGGATTGCTCTAGTCTGCGTTCTTGGTAGCTCTGTTCTTTTTTAATTGCTTCAATGAGTTTGTGAAGTATTGGTTGTCCCCTTCTTATTGTGGCTTGGAAGGATCCGAAATTTGGGTTGTCTAAGGTGCCGTGACATATGTAACCTTCCCACCCAGGTGTCTTCGAAGTAGTCTCGGAAGGGACTTAATTTTGTTTCATTAGCTTGATAGAAAGAACTTTCTATAAGTAAGTTGTAGTGATTGGCTACTTCAGTAGTTGGGACATAGGCCAGAGCTATTAATGTTTTATTTTGATAGGCAAAGTTGCTATTTGTTGAATAATTTATGCTCAAAGAAGATTGCTGTAATTGCCTCCATATGCTCTGCTTAAAATGGTAATAGCAACCTTGTATTGCAGTGTGTGGGTATAGTTTGAGGATGGATTGAATCATTGCCTGCTCAAAGTCTATTATGATTCTTTGGGAACAGCAATTTTCTGTGAATTGTTTGATTATAGTTAGTAGTTCTACATAAGTGGTGTTCTGTTTATTAGGCAGTAATGCGTAAATAAAGGGGATATTTGTCTCTTCATATTCTCCGTGGATGGTATACAGCTTATAGAATGGTTTGGAGCAAACTTTAAATGTGCCATCCATCATCCACGTTGCGCAGTTTTTAAGTTTCTGTAAATTTGTATTAGTTGCAAACATAATAATTCTTTTTCATGACTTTCGTTGCCATAAAGAAGGAATGTTTCCTTTTTGTGGGCGATGGTATACTCAGGTAGTATTTGGATTTCTCCAAATGTTTGGGTGATAGGTGGAGTTTGAGCTGTAGCTTTTCTTGGGCCCGATTCACAGAACTAACTTAAGACAAAATCCTAAACTTACTATCACTTTGGTATTCACAGAAGGCACTTACTCATTTTGGTACTCACAGAAGGCACTTACTCATTGATAAGTAAGTGCCTTCTGTGAATACCAAAATGAGTAAGTGCACTTCCAAACCCCCGTAAACTTTTGGAATGTCAAACCATGGGCTGCATATTATGATTGGTGACTGATCTTCCAGGATGCAGCATATTTCCTAGACTGTACCACCTATGCCTCAAGAAGCTGCTGCCTCCATAAAACCAAGAGGATTAGGGCAACTACCTTTTCCAGGGTAGTTTGTACATTCAGTTCATTTCTACATTCCTAAACTTGGCCACCAGAATCCTACTCTGGCTTCACCTTATGAGATTCCATTTTCTTTCTTTTTTAGGTCTCACCTAAGACAGAGAATGGGCAGCCTTTTGAGAGACATATTGAAAGCTTGCAGTGGGCTTAGAGTCAATCTCTTGCTTGGTTTTGGGTGGCTGTATTGTTGCTCTTATTTGCTTGCTTCTTATTCCATGGGTTTTCTTTACTTTTCTGATTTTTGTCCTCACCCCACCCCTGAGCATGTACCCATTACTTGTCTCCTTCCACGAATCCATTTGAAGGTGCTACTTTCTTTTGGTGAAGCACTTTACGAGATTGCTTTGTGTTCCTCTTCCTCGCCGTTTGTGACTCTCCTTGCCCTCCTTCTTTCAGTTGCCATTTCTGCTTCCTTCCCACATGCTCACCTTCTGTTACTGTTCTTGCTTCCTTCCATCTCTCCCCCACCCCACTGTCCATTTCCTTCCCCATTGCCACCTCCCCATCAAATTTGGATTGGTAAATATAAAGAAAAAAATGCTCACCTCATTTTGTAGGCGTGAGCATCTGTGTTGGCATGCACATACAGAATGACATGACAACCATGCCATAATACTTCTAGGACTAAAAATCAATGCCAAAGCAAATAAGTGTCATAGGTGAGACCTATTGGCTTTGTCACTGCTTGTTTGATGTAGGTTCCATCCACTCTGATCAGAAAGAGATGAGAGACTCAACAGGTGCCACTGGGAACATGGGCATGCCGCAAATATGGTGGTTGTGCTGGTCCCCGGGATGCTTCTCTTGTGGGGGGGCAGGTCAGGGCGTCCAGCGTCCGGCGCCCGCCACCCGCGGGCAGTAATTGGTTGTTTGAGCAATGCCCCGGAAGCGCATCAAGCACTTCAGGGGCAACGTAGGAAGAACAGTTACCGAATCCTGCCGGGACCTGTTAGAACCGGTATTTTTGCTGTTTGCTCCTTTAAAAGGAGCGTGGAGTGGTGGCGCTGTCTTTTCCTCGCCGCTCCACCTTGGTACAATTGCATGCCTCCGTCCACGCGACGGAAGTCATCATTTAGCCCATTATTTCTTTGTTTCCTCTGCAGGCTATTGCTTTTTGGGATACTTGCAGGACTTGAGCGTGAGGAGATCACAGCAACCAGCAGCAGCAGCTTTGGGCACTTTCCTTTCCTCCTCGGTGGACCTGCACTGCACCACAGCTGGGAGCCATGCGGCTTAGAGTGCATACTCACCTGCCTCACTTGTTTGGACTTTTTGGGAGTGGCTGTGGGAGTGCTTGCGGTAAACCAGAGCTGGGACTAGTGATTATTTGAAAAGGGAGGTAAGGGTTTGGGCATTGCCCTAACTGGATCCAGGGTAGTTGGACCCCGGGGGTGCATTAGGGCTGGGGTTTGCGTCCACACCAGCGTAGGACGTGGTATTGCTTGGCCTGCAGCATAGATTTTGGAACTTTTGTCATTTGTGCAAGGGGCATATTAAATTTTAAGTCAGCTTTCCAAGGTGATTTTTTGACTCTTACATAAGCTCTGTGTCCTGCCTGTGGGGGCTGCTAGGGGTACTTAGTGGGCCCTCCTTTTTGTGTGTTTAAGTTAGTAGTGGCACCCAAGGAGAAGAGGGGTCAGGTTCCAACTCAGATGGGGGAGAGGATGGAGGCAATGATGTGCACGATGGCTGATATGGGGCAGTCCGTGTCGGAGTTACGTAGGGGAGTAGATGGGCAGGAGGAAGCTGAAGAGAGGCGTTCTGGGGTGGCCCCCAGGGCAGCATTCCCTCCAGTGCCCCGGAGATCTTAACTCAAGTGTGGGAGTGGGGGGGGCAGCGCCACCAGGGTTGCCAAGTCCTGGGATCTCAGGGCATTCAGCCCCAGCAGGGGGATCCCGGCCAGAGGAGGGTGTGAAATGCAAGAAAGGAGGTACGGAGATGTAGTTGTATCCAAATGGTAGATTTATTCTTTAGTTCAATCAGGACAGGAACATTAGGGATTACATGGTTTTAGTAGTATTAGAAGTAGTATCAGGAGTATCAGCCCCACCGGGAGCAGCATCCCTGTTGCTCAGCCGACATACAGTATAAGAAGAACCCACCGCCACTCAGAATTGCGCATCAAACAGCACACAGTAAATGCAAGCATGGAGCAAGAATGCCCACTAAATGTGGTTTAAGTAACAGTATACACAAGGTGGCATGCATGTATTGCATTGTGGCGGGTGCTGCTTACAGCACCGCCCGACACAATGCAATATATGCGGGATGCGACCGCCAGGGTGGCGGTCGCATCCTAATTGGCGGTGCGGGACCGCCGCTCCACTGGCGGCCGGTCCCAGCACCGCTAGGGTGGCAGGCTGACTGGAGTCCACAGTCCATCCTAATAGACCCCTTTGTCTGCTCACCGCTGGGGGCGGTGCCCAAAAAAGACCCGGGGGAGTTCCACTTGATCCATAACTTATGCGTTCCCAGGGTTCAATCATTGAATGATGCTATTGATGGTGCCCTGTGAACTGTGAGGTACGGGTGATTGGATCAGGAGATTAAAATACTTTAGTGCCTGGCCCAGGCACGTTGTTGGTGAAATCTGACATAGAATCTGCCTTCCGTTTACTGCCAGTTCATCCACAAGATTTCTATCGTTTGGGGTTCTAGCTAGAGGGGTAGTACTACATGGACAAGTGCATGCCAATGGGGTGCTCTGTCTCTTGCTCATATTTTGAGAAATTTAGCTCTTTTCTGGAGTGAGTTTTCAGGCAGGTGACTGGGCACCACTGGGTATTGCACTATTTGGATGACAACCTGTTGTCAGGGGCGGATCACTGACAGGATATATAGGAGCAGAATATCGAGCTGCTGGAATATCGGTGAGAAAATATCGAGTGACAGAATATCGACTTCCTATCTACTAACAGGTAAGTACAAAAATATCGAATCCTCATAAGGCAGTGGCAGAAATTTTTACCTTACATGAATCAAAATGCCGGTCAGTTACAACCTATGGGGCAGGAGTATGGGGAAGTAAAAAAACCAATCAATTGCAAATTTTGGAAAATACCTTTATAAAAAGATTGCTGGTGGTTCCCACCAGCTCTCCTACAAAAGTTTGCCATTCAGAGGTGGGATTGGATTTTGTTGAAGTTAGAGTCAAAATTGCGCCCCTGATTTTATGGGGGAAAGTGTGGTCATCGGAAGAGTTATCATTTACCAGAGCGATTATAAGGGATTGTTTAAGTCTAGAATATGTTTTGTCTATTCGATGGCTCTGCTATGTCAAAAATGTTTTAAGTAAGATTGGCCTAGGAAATTGTTTTGAAAATCTGGATGGCTCACCATCTAATATAAAACCAATGATTAAAAATGCCTAATATAATGAGTTAGTTATATCTAACCTGGATCCTGAGACCCCATTCTATGGGTCTCTAAATATCCAACAATTTTATTTATCTTTTAGTACCCATACACATTCCCGCTTCCTTCTGACGAGGTTTCGTCTCTGCACATTGCACTTTCTAGCTGCTTTTCCTATTCAGGCGAGTTGCTGTGAGAGACTGACTCCCTGTCCCTGCAATAATTCAGCCGAGCAAAGCACAATGCACTTTATGTTGTTTTGCACTTTATACAAAGATTTAAGGGCACGTTTTATTAGGCCCATTCTGAGGGAAATTTCCCTTGTTCATACCAGGACGGTTTAATCATTTACGATCTTTGTCCAATGCCGTCATTTGTTGTGCTGTGTTAAATTTTATTAGAACTGCTTTGCGAATCAGGAAAAGATATGAACTGTGATAGGGAAATCGGAGAATAGGGCTTAAAGTAATTTTAAGCTATTTATTTATTCTGACACCCTTGGACTGATATAAAGAAATTGGTAGCCTACAAAAAACCTTGCTTTGAAACCATATACGCTGTTTGGTTACACTTAGCTTTTGCAAAATGTAATATGGAATCATTTTTATGCATTGTTTACATTTTATTAGAAGTAATCATGTACTTTTAGGAATCGTAAGAATCGAATTTCGGGCCCGATTCACAGAACTAACTTAAGACAAAATCCTAAACGTACTACTTTTGGTATTCACAGAAGTTAGGATTTTGTCTTAAGTTTGTCTTAAGACAAACTTAAGACAGACTTAAGACAGTCTTAAGACAGACTTAAGACAGTCTTAAGACAGACTTAAGACAGACTTAAGACAAACTTAAGACAGACTTAAAACAAACTTAAGACAGACTTAAGACAGACTTAAGTTAGGATTTTGTCTTAAGTTTGTCTTAAGTTTGTCTTAAGTCTGTCTTAAGTCTGTCTTAAGACTGTCTTAAGTCTGTCTTAAGACTGTCTTAAGTCTGTCTTAAGACTGTCTTAAGTCTGTCTCAAGTTTGTCTTAAGACAAACTTAAGACAAAATCCTAACTTCTGTGAATACCAAAAGTAGTAAGTTTAGGATTTTGTCTTAAGTTAGTTCTGTGAATCGGCCCCATAGTTTTTTGAATGAATGAATGAATCCTAAATATCGTTGTCAATAATATAGTTTGCTAAAATCTCGACATTTTTAAATGTCTTAAAACTAATATAAAATGAATTAAATAATAAATATAATTAAGTAAAACATACTTAAAAATAATTTAAAAACATTAACATTAATAAATAATAAATGTAATGTAAAAAATAAACATGCATTTTTATTTTTTATTATATATATTAACATTATAATATTAAAAAATAATTAAGATTTTTAATTATAAAATGTAAAAACATAATTTAAAATATAATTACATAGATATATAAATAAACCTATAATATTAATATAAAAAGAAATTAAATATAAGTTAAAACATTAAAATACGTATTTTTTTCAAAAATAATATTTTACACTACAAAAAGGGGCCGATTCCGATCCTGTAAAAAGGCTGTACGAATCGTTGTACGGAGCGTATACCCCATACGACTCGTACCGGGTAAACTTTCCGTACAACATAGGAAGTATGATTCGTACAGAAAGCCTATTTCCGTATTTTTCGTAAAAAAGCCCGTATGGGTCAAAAAAACCTACGATTCTGATCCGGAACAGCTTGTACGCGACGTCCGGACGTATTCAGGCAGCTGTTTCCAGCCCAGCAAGTACGATTCGTCCCTACGTCACTCCGTACGGCTCTTTTTTTACGGGAGTCAAACACAGCCGGAAAAGCAGAGTCCGACGCGAACCGCTACGCAACGGAGCCCCGGTACGCGACGTACATGCCATGAACCCCGTCATACGTGTCATCCCGGTCCTCTTGGCCTACGACCTGGTGCACCGCACCCGACGCACACGCCGCAGAAGGTGAGAACAACACCCAGGGGCCAGGGTGGGGGTGAGGGGCAGGAAACAAACCCCATACTCAAAGCCAAACCTATAATATGGAGGCCATACATTACCACCAGGGTCTGGTCACATGGGGGGGGGCGTGGCCAACAACCCCTGCGTACCGCAACAACGGAAGTGGAAGTGTACGGTGCATTGCACACGTACCCCTATGGCACCATTAGAACAGTGATACGGTCCATACACACACAATAAATGCGTGGGTACGGTGCGTACCAAACGTACCCCTACGGCACAGTAGAACTGTGATACAGACCGTACACACGCAATGAATGCGTGGGTACGGTGCGTGTCACACGTACCCCTACGGCACCATTAGAACAGTGATACGGACCGTACACACGCAATGAATGCGTGGGTATGGTGCGCACCACACGTACCCTTACGGCACAGTAGAACTGTGAGATGGACCGTACACACACAATGAATGCGTGGGAACGGTGCGTGTCACACGTACCCCTACGGAACCATTAGAACAGTGATACGGACCATACACATGCAATGAATGTGTGGGTACGGTGCATATCACACGTACCCCTACGACACCATTAGAACATTGATACGGACCGTACACCGGCAATGAATGCGTGGCTACGGTGCGTACCACACGTACCCCTACGGCACAGTAGAACTGTGATACGGACCGTACACACACAATGAATGCGTCGGTACGGTGCGTGTCACACGTACCCCATTACGGCACCAGTACATTTGGGATACAAGGTGTACACACACCAGGAATGTGGGCTTAGAGGACTGGCCTAGCATGTTACCTTCATATTGCTGTGTGTGTAGGTCCAGGCCAGCAGTGTACTGCTCCAAGGGGGTGCGTGGGTGGGTGCATATGACTCCCAGCAGTGTCCTGCAATATGAGGGGTGGGTGCAGATGACTCCCAGCAGTGTCCAGAAATATGAGGGGTGGGTGAATATGACTCCCAGCAGTGTCCAGACATATGAGGGGCGGGTGCATATGACTACCAGCAGTGTCCAGAAATATAAGGGGAGGGTGCATATGACTCCCAGCAGTGGCCTGCAATATGAGGGGCGGGTGCATATGACTCCTACCAGTGGACAGAGATATGAGGGGTGGGTGCATATGACTACCAGCAGTGGCCTGCAATATGAGGGGTGGGTGCATATGACTCCCAGCAGTGGCCTGCAATATGAGGGGTGGGTGCATATGACTCCCAGCAGTGGTATGCAATATGAGGGGTGGGTGCATATGACTCATAGCAGTGTCCAGACATAAGAGGGGTGGGTGCATATGACTCCTAGCAGTGGACAGAGATATGAGGGGTGGGTGCATATGACTCCCAGCAGTGGACAGAGATCTGAGGGGTGGATGCATATGACTACCAGCAGTGGCCTGCAATATGAGGGGTGGGTGCATATGACTCCCAGCAGTGTCCAGACATATGAGGGGTGGGTGCTTATGACTCCCAGCAGTGTCCAGAAATATGAGGGGTGGGTGCATATGACTCCTAGCAGTGGACAGAGATATGAGGGGTGGGTGCATATGACTACCAGCAGTGGTCTGCAATATGAGGGGTGGGTGCACATGACTACCAGCAGTGGTCAGAGATATGAGGGGTGGGTGCATATGACTCCCAGCAGTGGACAGGGATATGAGGGTTGGGTGCATATGACTACCAGCAGTGGCCTGCAATATGAGGGGTGGGTGCATATGACTCCCAGCAGTGTCCAGACATATGAGGGGTGGGTGCATATGACTACCAGCAGTGTCCAGAAATATGAGGGGTGGGTGGATATGACTACCAGCAGTGGCCTGCAATATGAGGGGTGGGTGCATATGACTCCCAGCAGTGGTCTGCAATATGAGGGGTGGGTGCATATGACTGCCAGCAGTGGACAGGGATATGAGGGTTGGGTGCATATGACTACCAGCAGTGGCCTGCAATATGAGGGGTGGGTGCATATGACTCCCAGCAGTGTCCAGACATATGAGGGGTGGGTGCATATGACTACCAGCAGTGTCCAGAAATATGAGGGGTGGGTGCATATGACTACCAGCAGTGGCCTGCAATATGTGGGGTGGGTGCATATGACTCCCAGCAGTGGCCTGCAATATGAGGGGTGGGTGCATATGACTCCTAGCATTGGACAGAGATATGAGGGCTGGGTGCATATGACTACCAGCAGTGGCCTGCAATATGAGGGATGGGTGCATATGACTACCAGCAGTGGCCTGCAATATGAGCGGAGGGTGCATATGACTCCCAGCAGTGGCCTGCAATATGAGGTGTGGGTGCATATGACTCCTAGCAGTGTCCAGACATATGAGGGGTGGGTGCATATGACTCCTAGCAGTGGACAGAGATATGAGGGGTGGGTGCATATGACTCCCAGCAGTGGACAGAGATATGAGGGGTGGGTTCATATGACTATCAGCAGTGGCCTGCAATATGAGGGGTGGGTGCATATGACTACCAGCAGTGGTCAAAGATATGAGGGGTGGGTGCATATGACTCCCAGCAGTGGACAGAGATATGAGGGGTGGGTGCATATGATTACCAGCAGTGGCCTGCAATTTGAGGGGTGGGTGCATATGACTCCTAGCAGTGGACAGAGATATGAGGGGTGGGTGCATATGACTCCCAGCAGTGGACAGAGATATGAGGGGTGGGTGCATATGACTCCCAGCAGTGGACAGAGATATGAGGGGTGGGTGCATATGACTACCAGCAGTGGCCTGCAATATGAGGGGTGGGTGCATATGACTACCAGCAGTGGTCAGAGATATGAGGGGTGGGTGCATATGACTCCCAGCAGTGGACAGAGATATGAGGGGTGGGTGCATATGACTACCAGCAGTGGCCTGCAATTTGAGGGGTGGGTGCATATGGCTACTAGCAGTGGACAGAGATATGAGGGGTGGGTGCATATGACTCCCAGCAGTGGACAGCGATATGAGGGGTGAGTGCATATGACTACCAGCAGTGGCCTGCAATATGAGGGGTGGGTGCATATGACTCCCAGCAGTGTCCAGACATATGAGGGGTGGGCGCATATGACTCCCAGCAGTGTCCAGACCTATGAGAGGTGGGTGCAGAGGACTCCCAGCAGTGGACAGAGATATGGGGGGGGGTGTACATCATCATCAGATGACCACACCTACATGGTGGTATGGACGCATCCCTAACTTTGGACTATGATTTTAGTGCTATTACAACACATCACTGACAGCAGGGTCCCTCTCCCAGGACGATGGATGTCTGCCACACACTGCATGACACACCACATGTGGGTGTGAGGACAAATAACACATGCATACCCACCCATGGCGGATGCAGCACAATACACACCCTGATTTCATGTCAACAGACTGTATAGTCATGTATCTGCCTACAAAACTAAGATAGCCAAAGTGAACACACACTGTCACGCACATACCAGGAGTGTTAGGAATGTACAGGTGTTGGTCCAGCCACCAAGATGTTGTCTCTCATGGAAGGAATACGGTTCAAATTCCACCAGATACAATGCCCACAATTGTGAGTCAGGTGCCCAAATACCCTGCATAACAAGTACCATTTGTGTGGTAGGCCGTGATTACACACATGCATAGTGCTGAAAAGGGCCAATTTGTCCCTGAAGGCATTCCTACATACCCAAAACACAAGTACAGTGACTAGCAAGGATGGGACAGATGATTCAGCAGGAGACATCGGTGAGCAGGCATTGTTGAAGGGACCCGTCACCAACAAAGGAAATGTGGACACAGGTCAGCACAACAATTGTGCAACTGTTTGCAGGGAAGATGTCAGGTGCCACAGAGGAAGGAACACTCCTTGGGACAATGTCTCCAAACTAAATGAACACACACTACCAATGATTCTTTGCAGAGACATTGTGATGGCACACAGATACCATGGTCCACCTCATGACCATCATACAAAAAAAATTCTCAGAACCCTAACACATTACCAGAACACCAACTCCCGGAGCCTCATCACCAACATCAAGTACCTGAAATGCAATAGTGTTGAAAGTAAAATAATAGGCTTTATTCAGCACCAAAAATAAATACATTCAAAAGATACTATGTACAAAGGCCAATGGCCAGTCCATTTCTCAAGTCCAAGGGTGGACATAGGGGACCGCGTCCACCCCTACCTTGCCTGCACTAAGGAACCTCAAGGTTCATCGACCGGGGGGGGCATCATCTGTGGCAGGACCAGGCACTGCAGGGACATGAGGGGGAGGGGTAGGTTTGGAGGGTACAGGGGTGGACGTCTCCACCACAGGGGGTGGGGCAGTGCCAAAGGTGAAGGTAAGCTCGGCGCTGCACACTGCTGCTAGGGCCTCCATCCTAACCCCTGCACCTGAAGATACCCCAGGGCCAACGGAGGGTGTGGGCGAGGGATGGGGTGCAGCGCTCTTGGGGGAGGGGGTGGACATGGTGGGGGACTCAACTCCCATGCCCGGGGACTTCCTTGCCCGCTTGTGGGGTGGTGGCTTAGTGGGGGCGAGGCCCAGCTCAACCATATGGGTCTCCTTAGGTGAGAGTTTGGCAGGGGAGCTAAGGGGAGTGGCTTTGGAGGAACAGGGTTGTGAGGACTGTGGACTGCGACTGTGGCTGCGTTTATGTTGTCTGCCCCCAGCCCCTGTGGGTGTGCCTACATCCCCCTGAGTGTGTGTGCCAGGAGGTGTGCGCTGTGCCTTACTTGGGGGTGTGCTGGATGTGTCTGGTGGGGTGCGTGCCCGTGACTGTCTGGGTGTGCGTTGGGCAGGCATGGGAGAGGGCAGTGTGGTTTGGTCTGGGGTAGGGGGGGACGGAGCGGTGCAGGAGAGAAACTGCTGCCGTCAGGTAAGAGTCCATGGACCGCAGAAACCTGCGTTGGTCAGTCATCATTGCTGACATGACCTCCATGAACGACACCATCTGTGTGAGCAGTGTAGTGTGGCCATGGAGGACAGTCAGCACCGATGCCTGCCCAACCTGCAACTGCCGCAGTATGTCCACAGACTCTTCACTGAGGGCAGCAGGGGTGACAGGGGCAGGGGGTGCGGTGCCTGGGCCGAAGGAGACATGGTGGGCCTCTGCACGGACAGAAGGGACGGGAGCAACTGGGAGGGCGGAGATGGTAACGCAGGAGGCAGGGACAGATGTGGGGCTGCTACCAGGTGGTGTAGCAGCCTCCGCCTCCTCGAGGAAGTCAGCATCAGACCCGTCGGTGTCGTAGGTGGTATCGCCTCCAGACAGGTCCTCGGACTGACTCCCCTCACCCTCCGTGCCACTGGCTCCTTCTGACTCCACAGCATTGGTGGCACTGTCGCTGGGTCCCTCCTCCAGGTCCATGCAGGTGTCTCCCTCGGTTGCGGATGATGATGCTGTGGGCAAGGAGAAGAAACCGAAATGCATCAGTCACCTGTATACATCTGACACATGAGCACAAGAACAATTGGTCACAGTGCATATCAGGCAATGCATCATGAGTAACAGCTAGATAACTCCGCACATATGTAAGCCCTGTACTGCCCAGTTGGTAGACCCACTATGCCACTTGGACACCAGGAAAAAAAGAACACAAAAGGCCACAACTTGAATGAGAAATACACTGAGAAGCTAGTGTCTGTGAACCGGTGAGCACAACAATACAATGAAGTCATGCCACCTCTTGTTTAACCTGTAAGAAACAGTAGTGGTGCACCCAATGTAAACTGACACACCTCAATACTCAAGGTGTCACCACACTCAAAGACCTGTAAGTACTTTGGAACACAAATCGAAAAAATGTTGCTACCTTGGGACTCACAATACTTTACACAATCTACATGTTTTGAATGTGCCAATTCGCCATTTCGTGAAAATAACACTCATGTGCCTGCATGAAATATGTCGCACAAGGCAGTGCACACAAAAGTACATTTACACTGTCATTGAAGAAGCTGGCACCTTTTCGAAGAAGCCACTGTTAGAAATTAATGGTGTTGCAGAAAGTACATATACATGGGCCCACAGAGGTCTTGATTAGGCCTGGGCTAAATTTCCGTTCCACTCGCGGAAATTGCGATAATTTGACATTTTCGCGTTACGCGGAGAGCGCGAAAATGTCAAAATTTCCACATTCCGCAGCTTAGCGATAATTTGTTTCTTGCTCGCGCTGTAAAATAATACATTCTCGCACGCGCGATCGCCTTACCTGAATCCCCGCGTTCGCCGACAAGTTTTCCCGATCCGGTCGCGTTCTCCACAAGATGTTGGAGTGTTGGTAGCCATTTGCGCTGTCTCGCGACAGTTCGCGCCCGCAGTAATGTCATTGGTCGCGCGATCACGTCTTTCTTCTCGCGATTATGCATCGTGAGAAGAGTGAAAACAAGATGGCCGCACCCACGAGCAACCGCACGGGTAAGTTGGCGAGCCGAGACCACCCAGAAAATCCCGCGAACGGGCGGGAAAAAAACTTCCGCATCTTCGCGATATTTCCGCGTGTTTGCGGAGATTTTTAACATTTTCGCGATAATTTGCGAAAGTCACTTTCGCAAATCCCGCCCACCCCTAGTCTTGATGTCTTGAGACTCGTCAGTTTGTATCACCAACAACAAAGGAGTCTCACAAAATCAAGAGCACTGTAGTAACATATATATGGAGAATCTGCAACACCATTTAATTCTAACAGTGGGTTCTTAGAAAATGTGCCAGTGTGTTCCATGAAAGTGGAAATGTCGTTTGGTGTGCACTTCCTTGGGCGACTTTTTTCATGCAGGCACATCAGTGTTCTTAACACAAATCATCAAATTTCCACATTTAAAACATGAAGAACTGTTGACAAGTGCTGTGAGTGCCAAAGTACAATTTTTTAAGAGTAACAACTTGAATTATGTCAGTTGTCACATGGCCATCTGTCACCTGATTACACATTTGGCTACACATATGACCTACTGCCTGTCATCTTGAGTGGCACACATGTCTACACCCAGGACAATGCATAAGCTAATGGGCCTGCAATTGTGTAGAAAAAAAGCCTAGCTGTACTGTGGGGACGCCCTCATGGCAAGCCAGAATGTACACACAGATGTCAGCACACAAAGTCCAAACAGCGTTGCATCTGAACCACACACAGGTGCTAAAAATGTATGAGCAGGAATCATGTTTTTTAAATAACTGACACAGGCTGCAAAGCAGGTAAATTAAGCACTGGCCAGCATCACAGGGGCACTGCACGGTGATTCTTTGTACAGCCAAGTGTCACACACAAGTCAGACATGGCAGTGAAAAATCAGGGTTGCACATGTATGCCTCTCCCGACTCCCGCACACCCCACCCCATGCCTGAGTCAATGTGATTGATACAGATCAAGAAGTGACACCTCTTATTCAGGGTTACAATAACTGTGCTGGAAAAATAGCTTCATTTACACATCACCCTCGTGGGGCTGGCAACATGTATTTGTGACAAACAACCATCAACAGATTGTTGTGAATAGCCACACAGGCACTGCCCACAAGCAAAATGGTGTATCCCTGTCCAGTGGACACATGTAGCACACATTTGCAAAATACTAAAAAGGCCAGGGAACAATGCCACAGAGGCAGACCTATGCTGAACACACAGAGAATGTGCACAGTGTTGGATGACACACATGATTAGGAGGCCAGGGTGTCTCAGGGGACTGTAGTGGGCACACTGCTCCGTGGTCCTGGAATGAGCTGACTGTAGCATGTTCAACCGTCATGGCAATATGCATATCGCCCACTCATGCACATCATGTCTGAGGCCACAACATTGGTCATGCATGCTGCAAAGGTGTTCAGTTGAAAGCTCACATTCCTATGTTGAGAATCATCATCAGTGGCAACAAATATGGACCCCCAACATAGTGAACAGGTCATGGCACAGGCAAGGTACCAACATAAGTCACAGACCACCCTCCCACATGATGCCGAAAGCAATGTGCACTTAGATTTACTGGCACCCTAGATGACCATGTGCAAATGTGATTACACACAGACCAGGGGACACATGTCAAGGAGGGGAAGGGATGAAAAAGAGCACCAGGTGACATTGGGGAACAGAAAATGCACTGCACATATTAACTCTGGGAGTGTATCCAGGCTACAGAGCACTTCCAAAAGCTGGCGACACATAACACGACAAACAGCCATGTACCTACCCCCTCCTTGCTGCAGTCTCTCCTGTAACTGCCTATCGAGCTCAGGGAATACCACCGCCAGGACATGTGGGGGGTCAGGCGTCGGCGGCCGCCGTCGGGGCGAGGCTGTCGAGCCCCAGCTAGACCCGGGCGATCCGCCGGGTCCAACACCGGATGTCCTGCCACCTCTTGTAGACCTGTGGCAGCTGCTGACTACGCTCCCCCTCAGATCTCAAGGCCCTGACGATGTCTTTCCAGATCACGCCCTTCTCATAGGCAGTTACCTGTCAGGATGACAAAGTGACACAACATCAATACACCTGCTCCATGTTCCAGAGACACACATTTGAACATCATTAAAATGTTGAACAGGGCATAGGATGCAGACAGGAATTACATCATACACAATAAGAAATTGGCATTTGTGCAAGCCCCAATGCACTACATGGCATTGAAGGTCAACAGGTGGGCATGAGGGGTGCAACACACTCACTGATCATGCCACACACTGTGCAGCACATGCAACAGCAGGCTGAAGGCCAGCACGTGCCAAGCAGTCACAGGTCCCACTCCAATGACGCACCATCAGCATACTAGACAGACACACCCAAGCACAGATCACTCGCCTGTCATTAACAACAGCGGATACAACCCTCACTCTGCACATGTGCCACTTGCCAGTGGGGTGTCACAGGTGTCATACTAGCTCTGCAAGTCAGACACACAGCACGGCTTACTTGTCACATCAGATGGGTTGATCTGTTGCCTCCTCCATGCAGCTGTGGTGCAACACTTCACATATACACTCACCCACATGACAAGGAACATTCACACACATCACTGTCCATGAGGTCGTACACATCATTTGGACACTCTCACCTCAGGGCCACTCAACTCATACACATCTGTGGGTACAGTCACCTGTCACACCAGGGGGACCACTGAATCACCTCAGGACAATAGGAAAAAAAACCACCAAGGATTTGCAAGGCTGAAAGTGTCATGCACTATACAGTGAAAGTCACAGTAAGCACAATGCAAGTGAGGAGTGCACACAGGAACTACATCATGCTCTGCATGAGAGACATCAGCATGTCCCCCCCCTGGGACCCACTCTAAACAACATTGCATGTCTGTCCCACCTGGACACAATATTGACAGTCACACAACAGGTGCAAAGGCAAAGTTAGTGGACTCAGCACTCACCTGCTCCCCTGGTCTCCCATACAGCTTGGTGTACTGTGGGAGGAGGACATCCAGCAAGGCTTCATTCTCCTCGTGGGTGAATGGCTGAGCCCTCTCCACAGTATGTGACATGGTCCAGAGGAAGCAGAGACAGCAGCAGTGTGGTCGACTGGAAAGTTGTGCAGGCAAGTGCCCTCTCATGGGTTCTGGCTGCCTTATATCTGTCTTGCTGAGGGGCATTCATTTAGAGGAGTACATAGTGATTGGTCAGACTCATTCGCATCCTACGTTTACTCCAATCCCTTTAAACATACACCAATGACTTTAAACATACACCGATGACAAATTTTGAGCATCACGTCAAGTCAACAACCACTTTGCAACATTGTATTTTGTGGCCAACTGACTGTTCCAGGACACATGATCGACACTTTTCAACTGAAAACTTTGTCTCCATGACAACCAGCATGCATTTAGGGCCTAATACTTGTCCCCTATGTGTCTCCTATGTAATTTTGAAATCCACACACAGGTATGGTGCGTTTCACACGTACCCCTACGGCACAAGTACAATGGTGAAACAAAGCGTACACACGCGATGATAGCGGGTGTGCGGTGCGTTTCACATGCACCCCTACGGCACAAGTACAATGGTGAAATGAAGCTTACACACACGATGATAGCGGGTGTACAGTGCGTTTCACATGTACCCCTACGGCACAAGTACAATGGTGAAACGAAGCGTATACACGCGATGATAGCGGATGTACGGTGCGTTTCACATGTATGGGTATGCACTAGTTCACACGTATGGGTACGCACTAGTAGTACAGTGCGTTAGACACCTACGGGTACGCACTAGTTCACACGTACGGGTATGCACTAGTAGTACAGTGCGTTAGACACCTACGGGTATGCACTAGTTCACACGTATGGGTACGCACTAGTAGTACAGTGCGTTAGACACCTAGGGGTACGCACTAGTTCACACATACGGGTACGCACTAGTAGTACAGTGCTTTAGACACTTACGGGTACGCACTAGTTCACACGTACAGGTATGCACTAGTAGTACAGTGCGTTAGACACCTACGGGTACACACTAGTTCACACGCACGGGTACGCACTAGTAGTACAGTGCGTTAGACACCTACGGTAACGCACTAGTTCACACGTACGGGTATGCACTAGTAGTACAGTGCGTTAGACACCTACGGGTACGCACTAGTTCACACGTACGGGTACGCACTAGTAGTACAGTGCGTTTGACACGTACGGGTACGCATTTCACACGCTTACAATGGTAATACAGGCGCACACATGCCAGGAATGGAGGGCTACAAGTCACACAAGGATGTCCATCAAGTACTTGTCATTGCATACTGTTATGTGCAGGCCCTAGGTGTGGCAGCCAGTGATATTGCACAGGTCATCTCATCTAGTTGCACAATTGATGTGTGATGACCTGTGGACACATGTCATGTGTGATGGGGCACTATGTGGCACACATCACCTTGCCACTTGCCACATGTGTGTCTGTAGTCCAACTGTGTCATGCACAGCAGCAGTGGGATGGCACAGTCATCACCACCCGCACCTGTCTCCTGATGCCACGGACAGGGACACTCTATCAACTGACATGTCACGATCTGCGTGCCCCTTTATGACTATGTCAGGTGTGTGTCATGTGTTCCCATGAGCTTGATGTCAGTGTTCCGTCAACTGCATCTGCTGTTGGTGCATCCAACATGGGTCTG
Source organism: Triturus cristatus (assembly GCF_964204655.1). Classification (NCBI taxonomy): domain Eukaryota; kingdom Metazoa; phylum Chordata; class Amphibia; order Caudata; family Salamandridae; genus Triturus; species Triturus cristatus. The sequence goes on along the minus strand of NC_140590.1, from coordinate 1,653,979,239 downwards.
TGTGGAGATGGGCATGGGACACATCTACGCACACCATGCCACATGTGGATTCCCACCGCTGTAGGGTCTGTGTGCATCGGACATCATATTTTTCCAGTCATACATGTCGGCGTTGTCTCAATGGCTGTGTCTTTCTCTTGTCACGTGTACCCCTTCATCGCAATGTGTTTAATATGTACATTTGACATTCCTTGTGACCTGTGCGTGTGCCTTGCAGTCAGCTGTGTGGATGAGATGACATCCTTCCAATGCAGCTATGTGGTTGTGTGTCACTCAGGTGATATCTGTGGCTCTTCACTCAGACTGGCCACCAACTCATTTCAGGGCATGTCATGTAGACTTGACAATCAACAGGTGTATCTGGCTTTTCGTAGGAATGCCGGCAAGCTGGCATATGTGTCCTGTATGTATTGCACACACCCGACTCCATAGTTACCTGATGTGTATTAGCAGTGTAGCATGTGCTATGTTCATTGACATTGATATTGGCAGACTCTCAATCTTCATTCTTACAAACAATGTCTTGCAGGGCACCGCCGGTCCCAATACCAATGCCAGACTTGGGTGCCATGAGGGAACGTGCCTGCATCCGACGTTACAGATTCACTCAACAGTTGATTGAGGACTTGACCGACAGGCTGGCACCACACCTCCAACCGCGACACAGGTATCCTACTGCGCTGACCCCAAAGATGAAGGTGATGGCAGCCCTACATTTTTTTGCCACAGGTACGTTTCAATTCACCATAGCTGATGTTGGTGGCATGTCACAGACAATGTTCAGCCGTGTCCTGCGTGATGTTTAAGCCGCCATGTTGGAGCACCTTGATGAATTCATCACATTTCCTACTCCTGAGGAGTTGACAGATGTAAAGGGTGATTTCTATGCCCTGGGAGGGATGCCCCATGTCATTGGGTCCATTGATGGTACACATGTGGCTTTGGTACCACCACAGGCACAGGAACAAGCCTATCGCAATAGAAAACATTACCACTCGATAAATGCCCTTGTGGTGTGTCTTGCTAATATGCTGATTTCCCATGTCTGTGCACGTTTTCCAGGATCAGCACACAATGCCTACATCATGAGGCGTAGCAGGGTGCCACAAATGATGCTGCAGCTGCACAACGAACGGGCATGTCTTGTTGGTGGGTATACTCTGTTTGTCCTGGGTGTTGCGGTATCTTTGGCTCTTACGGCATCTCCTGACCCACTTTTTTACATGATGTTTCCATGTAGGGGACTCTAGATATCCCAACATACCATGGCTAATGAGACCTCTCCGCAATCCAAGAACAGCTGCAGATCACAGGTACAACAATGCACACGGGCAGACCAGGCGAGTGATTGAGAGGACGTTTGGCCTCCTGAAGAGCCGATTCCGGTGCCTGGACAAGACAGGCGGGTCCCTCCCTTATGCCCCGGAGAAGGTCTGCCGAATCTTCCTCGTGTGCCTCATGCTGCACAACATGGCAGTTGAGAAGACAGTGCCACTCATCCTGGTTCCGGATGACCAGGAACATCCACCTGTGGAGGATCAAGGGCTTGCTCACGAGGGTAGTGATGAGGAGGAGGAGGAGGATGATATCCGGAGTCAGCTCATACGCAACTTCTTCTCATAATGGTGAGTCACTGGGTATGAGTGTGCAAGCTTGTAGCATTGAGTGGCATGTGTTGCAGTGTGTGTGTCCATCTGACTGAATGCAAAGTGACTTTTATGTGTGTTCTGATGTGTCACTCGAGTGATGATGTCATGCCACACAGGTTTGCGGAGAGACTTTCTTTGAAATTTACATGTGTCCAACATTGTTCATGTTTTGTAAATGTCCCTGTGTGCGGCGAGAATTGTTTTAGGTGACTTCTTGTGTGTCTGTCATTCCCAGGTTTTTGCGCCTGTAGTCTGCTCGTGTCATCTTTGTCCTCCTGCTATTCCTCATGAGGATTGCAACGTGTGCTAAATCAGCGTTCCATGCACGGACATTTGGAAATGTCAGTTTGGGTAAGGATAGCAGCAAAGCTTTTTGGTGGTGGTACGGGTTGGGAATGTGTGGGCCTGCTTCTGTGTATGTTGGGGTACCATGCATACATATCTTCTCACCATGGAGCCTATAACATGTAGCATCACTCCCATGACATGATAGTCACCCTTCTTGACTGTCATCTGTAGTGGAGTGTGGCGTCTGATGAAGGCATCAATGTGTGTAAACCTTGCCTCTGAAACATTGCAGATGCTACGGGTGGACATATGTGGGACATCACAACAACAGGTTCTATGGGGAATTGCAGCCTCTCCGTGTGCAGCAGGATGTGTTTGGCTCATCCCCTTGACTTGTGTGCCAGTTCATTGGGATTGACATCATCCGTGTCGTGAAGGGGGGGTCCAGCGTATGTCCCACATGTTCTGTCAACTGACCTGTGAGTCTGTTCACATGGATGCATTTCCCTCTGTGTGTGTATTTGGAATAAAGGTGTTCAGCACAATCCAAAGTGCCTCATCTCTGTCACTGCAGCTCTCTTGCCAGTTTGCATGCGTCATCTATGGCATACTTGTCAAATTTTGAGCATATGTGTATGTCCACTTCGGCAACATGCATGCCGTTCTTCATGGCTAATAATATTTATTGTGCATGAAGTCCCTGGTTGTGTATGTATTTGTGCAGGTTGCTCAACACAACAGGACGTGAACACATGATGATGGTGTGTCTCCTGTGCGCAGCTCCGCATTTTGTTGCCTGACCCTGTGACCGTCATTTTTGGTGATTGCTCATACATTTTCTCGTAGTGACCCATGAGTTACCTGACACTCCTTCCTTTACATACACCTGTTGCACTGTGCCTTTCTGACCTCCTTGTCTTTGTGTGCTATTTTTTGCCTAGTTTCTCACCCCTTCCTCCTGCTGCTGCGTCACCTGCGGCAACGCCCCGCCGAGTGCCATCATTCTGCAACCCACACGCCTCCAAAATGCTCCTCCCTTCCCCCTCCACCCATTCTTAATGCAGCCAGCAGCTTGTCTGTGCCACTGTTGCGCCAATGCCGTGCCAAAGGCAGGACCGTCTACGCCTGCAAAGTGCACAGTGCCCGAGCCTCTGGTCTTTGCATGACCCACGTAACACAACAGGCTCATGCTGCAGCCAACCTCCAAGCAATGTCCTCCACACAATCATCCGCCTGCTATCAGGCAACCCCTAAGCGCACGCACGACACCTTCGCATGCTGAGTGTACAACTCCAACTGCCTACACAGCGCTGCCCAGCCTACCAGACCCTGTCAGAACAACCAGGTCATATGCCTCCTACTCCACACCCGCTCCGTCCACCAGCACTCCATTGGACTCTGTTACCTCCTCAACACAACAGGCCCACACATCACCTTCATGACAGTAACCTGGACATAAGCATCCTCAGCACACGACTCCTTCATTGCCATCTCAGATGGATACAAGATCACCCGCAGGGACGGCACCAACAATCCCAGATTATGATTTGCAATTGATTCACAAGTACACCCTCAGAGTCACAAATCCGGGTTTGCAGCAACTCCCTGGCAACCCTCAGAGTAACACTGATCTACAGATATCCAGGCCTACATCCACAATTGTGCTAAGCCATCAACATGTACATCTGCACGCACGCCCTCACCTCCACAGGCTACATGTGACTGGGTGCCAGTAATTTCTTGCTGGAGGAGAACCACACCACCATCCATCATTGGTCCATCAACATTTTAATCGACGTCTCCGACAAGCAACACACTGCCCACACCCTGCTAATGATCCCCCAAAGATGCTTGATGTAAGTCACCACAGACAAGCTGTGTGGGACACTCAAAACAACACCAACGCAACACCCTGAAACCTCACGCACTGGATCAGCAACTGATCCAACAATCTTTCCACATTGACAGACTTTCCTGTGAAGCACAACAATAGTTAAGGTACCTGGGACAAGGCAGACCTACTGGACTCCTACAGACATAGCCGGACTCTTGTGCGCACCTTGCAACACAAAGAGCCATCATTTACCTTACAGGCCTGGAAAAGACCACACACAGCCATCACCATATCATCAGCAAGGACAAGTGGAGATTCTTCAGATAGTGCTAAGACACCAAAACACACGACATCAAGGAGCTCATCAGCATTGTGAGTGAACTGACAGCAGATCTCCATCCAAGACACCCGACCCTTGCAAGGCAGATCACATCCCTTGAAACTTTGTACCACTGCTAGCTCATGGCCATACACAACAGCCTTGGCACACAGAGGCAGACAGCACTATTATCCGCAGGACAAACCCCCCTCAGGTTCTGGACTCCCGTCAGCAGCAAGTACACTACCTGGCTCATGTTCACCATCCACTCTGGCTCTCCATCAGGCCCCTTCCCACACAACATCTCAACCACATCATTCCCCATCCTTGAAGCCCACGTCCAGCGCGTCCTGAATGTCTCCTTTGAGTTAGCCACATTCCATGGATGCTGGAGGCATGCATAGACCCAGGCCACCCTTCTTAAACAACGGACGGCAGTACCGCAGGATCTCCTGGTATATCACCCTGCTTCCCTACCCAGCAAATGTCATCCGGAAGACACTCAACAAGCAACTGACAAATTTCCTCCATGCAACCAGCTGCAGGCAACTGGCACCATACCATATTCACACCACTGCAACCGTCATCATTGCCACCACCAACGACAACTTTGCCCTGCTCAACAATGGTGAGCCCACCCCCCTTGACCTCTCAACGGCATTGTACACCATGTGCTACCACACTGTCAGCTCACACATCTCCAACACTGGTATCCAGAGGAGGGCCCAGGATTCAATCAGAAAGTAGCTCACCAGCAAGGCCCAGGGAGTCTGCCTCCACCCTGCAGCATGTAGTACACTGGGGTCATGTGGCATATGCCCTAGGACTCTTCTCTCAGCGTGACGATCTTCAATGTCTCCATGACCTCCCTCTCCACCATCACATGCGCACACGACCTCATCATCATCTCGTATGCCATTGACACCCAGCTGCTCCTCAAACTCACCAAAGAGCCAGCCATTGCCAGATCCAAACTTCAAGGAGGCATGAGATCCGTTGTCGAATGGCTGAACATCAGCCACCTGAGGCTGGACTTGGACAGGACTGATGTAATCATCTGAGGATTATCCCCTTACGGCTGTGTCAACTTCTTGTGTCCCACTGGTCTGGGCACCGCACCAGCACCCAGTGGCCACGCACGCAAGCTGGTGTTCATCATGGACCAATCGCTGACAATTACCATGCAACTCACCACCATCTGTACCTCATGCAGCAACACCCTCCGCATGCTGCAAATGATCCACAGATAGATCCACTACAAGGCAAGACAGACCGTCCCCCAGGTCCACGACACCAGCCGGCTCAACTACAGCACCGGCCTCTACGTAGAACAACAGCAAAACTGCAGCAGAAGTTGTCCACATCCAGGGTGCATCCGCACACCTCATCTTCAACATCCCCAGCCCCAGCCACATCACCGTCCACCTGAGATAGCTAGAATGGCTCATTGTCTGCTGCAGATCACCTTCAGACTCCTCAACCACACTCAGGAGGCAGTCCACAACCCCAGACTCAAAATAAACCTTGGACGTCTGTCATCCAACACCCCGTTGGCCCAACTCCGTGCAGCCCACCTTGCCCTGGCCACCATTCATCACATCCACATAAACACTGCATGCAGGAGATAGTTCTCCCACCTCTCCAAACAGACCGGGCACATCAACATGACCCATGACCTCTACACCTTCATGATACTCTTCCAAATTGGTCTGTCTGAGCAGTATTGCAAGCCCCCCCTCAGCAGCTTGAGGCCATTACGGGTGAGTATTGGGCTCCATGTCTGTATTTGGTGATACATTGAGACACATGTGTGTCCTTGACCGGACTCAGATCCAAGTGTATGGATGGCTGGAGTTAGTTCCACACTCAGGCATACTTTGACATATCCCCACACGTATGTTGTGGACTCATGCTAAATGAGTGCAACATAAAATGTCACGTATTAATTATTTAATTATAGGTCTGGGGCGTGATTTGTGCACTAAAAAAGGTGCAATGCAGGGACCATAGAATCCAAAGTTCACAGGGGGAGATGAGATCCTTGCCATTTGAAGTCATCAGAGTCCAGACCACAGTGTTTGGCATCATTAGTCAGAGTGTGACCAGCAGGTCCATGTGGCAGATGATGTCAATCAATGAGGTGATGCAGTCGCACATGAAGGCCAGGTGCCAGGCCAGGTGACCTGGGAGATGTGGATGGTCCGCTGCCTCTCACGGTCTTTTCCGTGGATGACCCACCTTCCTCTGGGGACCCTCAGATGCAGGCCTTGACGATGCTTGGGACGCTCCATCGGACGAATCCTCCTCCTCCTCCTCCTCCCTCCCTGTGGCTGGTGGTGGTCTTCGCCTGCTGGCACAGGGAGGGTTGCCCTTGTTGTCGGCGATCCGACGGAGTGAATGGCTTATGTCCCTTTGCACCGCCAGGAGCTCAGCCAGTCTTGCCTCCATCCGTCCTTGGCGTTCTTGTTGACTGGCGTGTTGCTCTGCCTGCTGGTTCTTGATCTCTGTGAGGGTCCCCACTACCTGGCTGAACTCCCTGGTGTCACGCCGGTATTCCTCCATGATGTTGTGTATGTGTGACATACCGGTCCCTTCAGCTGCCTGGTCAGGTTCTCGCCTCCGCCTGCCTCCACTCCCACCACCCCTGCCCACACGAGCCTGGCCTGCCGTTGTGGGCACATCGGGTCTACGGGACCCCTGAGGGATGGCAGTGGCAGTGTTGTCTGCCTCCTCCTGGGTGCCCGGCGCTCCTTGTCCCTCCTGGTCAGACTGGCTCAGTTGTTCACTGCGGGCAGGGCTCCTCGGTGTCTCCTGGGATGTGGCAGGAATGGGGGTGGTGGTTGGCACAGATGGTCCTGAACCAGTTTCTGCAGGGGCTTGGACACCAGAGGGTCCAGGTCAGTCGGGGTCATCCGCGGAATGTTGAGAGGCGTCGCTGCTGGTGGGACCAGGTTCCTCCCGGGCCACCATTGTTGGGGGTAGATTCATCCCGTTGCCCTGTGTGTGAGAGACAGAAAATGTTAATGCTGTTTCATGCAACATGCATGCATCATACACATTCAAGTTGGCACTGTTCCTCCAGGTAGTTGTATGTGCCTAGCATTCTCCTCAATCTTCACTTGTGGATGGGTATGTTGCGGGGGACAGATTGATATGTTCTCCTGAGTCTTTGACATGCAGATTTTTGGCTTGGATGCTTCTTTGGCTATGTATTGGTGTTGTTGTGTTACATGTCCATTGTGACAGTGTGTACATCCATTGCCTGTCCCGGGGGTGTCTGCTTGTGTAAGGGGTGTGTGTGACAGGGCCTGCTGGTGGGTGTAGTGTGATTTGGCACTGTGGCTCCCAGGTGATGTAGCTGTCCCCCCATGGAGCATGCTACCATGACAGTGAGTGTGAGTTCCTGTCCTAGATATCTGACCTGGTTGTCTTTTTGTTTGTGTTTGCACTGGTCACAGGAGGGCCTTGTGCTGCCTACACCCGGGCCGAGTGTGAGCTTTCTTGTCAGTACTTTCCCAATCCCTGTGCATTGTGCATGGTGCATGGGTATGTACCTGGGCCATACGGGATGAGGGCAATTGTGTCTGATTTGGAGTTCACCAATGTGTTTTTTGCCACCCACCCTCCCAGCATACCGGACATCCATTCTTGGGTTAGTGCTTCATGTAGCACGGGACATAGCATGGCCTTGCTTTCTCAATGGAGCATACACATGTTAGTGGCATTAGCGTTATTTTTGAATGTGGTTCTGGCCGGTGAGGGCTTGGGGGTAGTTGCGTGCATTTGGTGTAGTTGGGGTGTGGATGCCATTACCCCCATGTTACGTAAGTTGTTTGTGTACTCACCAGGCTCTGGAAGTCCTTGCAGTCCATGTACTGCCACCGGCGGAGGCAGGGCCATCATCTTCTCCTCCCAGGGATGGCAATGTACTGGTCTGCGGGGCGCACCACCTCCAGTGATGTTGCTCTGGGCGTAGTCATCATTCATTTTGCGCTTGACCGCCCTCCGCAGATCGTACCACCTGGCTTGGCATTCATTCCTGGTTCTTCTGATGGGTGCAGCAGCATTCACCCTATCGACGACGATCCTCTGCCACAGCCGTGATTTTTCAGCTTTGCTGGTCTGTCTGACCAATGTTCCAAACAGCTGTGGCTCGACTCTGATGACTTCATTGACAAGGATCTCCAGCTCCTCCCTTGTGAACTTTGGATTCTTGTCTGTGGGCATGGTGTGGGGTGAGGGTGTGGATGGTTGTGGGTGTGTGGGTCTGAATGTGACGGTGTGGGTGTGAATGTGTAGAGGGGGTATGTGTGAAGGAGGTTGTGTGACGGTGTATATGTTAAGGTGGATGGGTGCAGTTGTTGGTGTGTGCTCTCTAGCTGCAGTGAGTCTGTTGTAAAGGCTCATGGTTTGTGTGTGTGGGCCCTTTTTATTGGTCCATTTCTGGGTGGGCCTCAGTTTGAATTTTTGGTGGGTGTGTTATAAGGGGTGGTTGTGAGTTTGCCCTTCTGTTTGCCTGTTTGGATGTGTCCAGGTCAGTCATTTCCATTTTAGTGCACTGTAGACGTGTTTTGTGGTGTTGTGCGAGTCGAATAGACCCTCCTTGTGCTGTTTTACAGTGTCCGTGGTTCAGTACAGTACAGGGGTACGAGTCGTACAGGCACACCCCCCCATGCATTGTGTATGTACGGTGTGTACACGGCCATTGCTATGTACAGTGCGTACACCGCCATTGCATATGTACGGTGCGTACACCGCCATTGCTAAATACGGTGCGTACACCGCCATTGCATATGTACGGTGCGTACACTGCCATTGCTTATGTACGGTGCATACACCGCCATTGCTATGTACGGTGCGTACACCGCTACTGCTTTGTACGGTGCGTACACCACCATTGCTATGTATGGTGCGTACACCGCCATTGCTATGTACGGTGCGTACACCGCCATTGCTATGTACGGGACATACACCGCCATTGCTATGTATGGTGCGTACACCGCCATTGCATATGTACGGTGTGTACACCGCCATTGCCATGTATGGTGCGTACTACAACATTGGTGCGTACAACGACATTGCGTATGTACGGTGCGTACACCGCCATTGCGTATGTACGGTGCGTAATACAAAATTGGTGCGTACAACAACATTGTGTATGTACGGTGGGTACACCGACATTGCATATGTACAAGTCATTCCCCGTGTACGGGACGTTTTCCGTACGATTCGTAAATCGGAAAGCCGGTCTGGATAGTACTTGTACGCTCGGACTGTCTTTTTGCGATTCGTACGGAAAAGTGTCCGGGTCCGTCTCGTACAACTTTTCCCGCTACGATTCGTATGGATCGGGCCGATCCGTATGTACTTTTTCCCGTACGAATCGTACTTCACGGGTCGGACGTGACTTGTACGATTCGTACGTAAAAAACATACGGATACGAGTCGTACGGGAAAAAAAAATACAGGATCGGAATCGGCCCCTAAATATAACAATACTGAAGACGTTGCATAACGTAAAGGATAAAATTTCCACGCCAACAAGTGGTACAGTAGGGAAAGTGTTGGATAGCGGGTGGATAAGAATTACTATTCCCACTGCAGCGAATGGAACAGTAGAGAAAGTGTTGGATAGCAGGTGGGTAAAAATTCCGATTCCCACTCCAATGAGTGCAACAGTAGCGAAAGTGTTGGATAGCCGGAAGGTAAAAATTACTATTCCCACTCCAGTGAGTGCAACAGTAGGGAAAGTGCTGGAAATCTGGAGGGTAAAAATTACTATTTCCACTCCAGTGAGTTCAACAGTAGGGAAAGTGTTGGCTAATGGATGGATAAAAATGACTATTCCCACTTCAGTGAGTGCACCAGTAGGGAAAGTGTTGGATAGCGGGTGAGTAAAAATTACTATTCCCACTCCAGTGAGTGCAACAGTAGGTAAAGTGTTGGATAGCGGGTGGGTAAAAATTACTATTCCCACTCCAGTGAGTGCAACAGTAGGGAAAGTGTTGGATAGCGGGTGGCTAAAAATTACTATTCCCACTCCAGTGAGTGCAACAGTAGGGAAAGTGCAGGTGGGAATAAATAATTTAATATTCGCACTCCACCAAGTGTAACAGTAGGGAAAATGTTGGATAGCGTAGGGGAATAATTTAGTATACCCACTCCTGCAACATAATTAACAATAATTAACAAGTAATTTTGTTTTCAAAATTAACTTACCTTCCACCATTTTCCCCTATAAACGTCACCTACATATTTTAAAATATTAATAAATTTACATAATTAATTAACAATGAATTAATTGACTAATTACAATTAACTCAAAAAAATTAATATCCATCAAATCTAAATTAATTCACACAATTAACACTATAAAATAACTTTTAATAAATATAATATAAAAAATAATACAAATTACATTGAAACAAAAGTACTTCCTACCCATTTCCACTATCAACCCTCAAAAGTACTCCTAAAAGAAGTACACAATTAACATATTTACAAATTAATTATTATTAATTAATATCTAATTAATCACTAATTAATCAAAATAATTAACACAATTAACATAATTTCCAATAATTATTAATTGTTAATATTCAATTTGATAATGAATTAATAATACATTAGTTGCTTAATTAACAATATTATTTATTAAATACTAAATTATTAATTATTAAAATAATTAATTAATTTCAATTAAATTACTTCCCACCCTATTCCCCTATAAACCCACAACCCGCTACTGAGTTAAATTACGCAAAAACTAATTAACATATAATTAAATAATTCTAAAAATTCTAAAAATATATATTATAATTAAATTACTTCCCACCCTATTTCCCTATAAACCCACAGCCCGCTACGGATTTAAATTATGCAAAAATTAATTAACATAAAATTCATTATTTTTGAAAAATTCAAACATACAGTACAAAAATAATACATACTTTTAATACATATACTAACGCTTAAAACACTTATAAAAAATTCGATATTTTTAACAACTATATTATGACTGTCGATATTACTAACTTCGATATTATGAAAAACGATATTTCTTACCTGCATTTCGATATTCTGTTCAACTATATTTTTGTAAGTCGATATTGATATTATGTCCACTCGATATTTCAAACTCGATATTTTGCCAATATCGATATTTAAAATTCGATATTGTGACTGATTACCATTAGGGGAACCAGGGTCCCAAGAGTGTGACATGACTTTGGAAGCATTTTGCACATTTGTGTGCGAGTTTGGGGTCCCCCTGGCACCAGGAAAGACAGTGGGACTGACAACATAAATTGACTTTCTAGGCATAGAACCAGATTCAGTGGAGGGTGTATCACGCCTGCCACTGATTAAGGTAAGAGGTTTCACACTAGCATTGGAAGATTGCCTGAGCAGGGAAAAGGTCACTTTACATCAACTGCAGAAGGCAGTGGGAATGCTTAATTTTGCACTACGAATCATTCCAATGGCCCGCCCCTTTTTGCATTCTATTGCACAAGCAAAGTCTGGTTTGAAAGAGAAGCATCACCACACTCGGTTGTCCAGCGAGGTTAAGCAGGATATGCAGATTTGGATGGCATTCCTGCGTGATTTCAATGGCACTGTAGTGTGGCCCAGCCCTGCTAGGTCCAGCCCGGACTGTGGCCTCATGAGAGACCCTGCTGGGAGTGAGGGTTTTGGTGCCATTCTGGGCCCACAATGAGCAGCGCAACGTTGGCCAACTTGGTGGGTTGACGCTGGTATAACAGGTAACATTGGATTTCTGGAACTATTTCCCATCTTGGTGGCCCTAACCATTAGGCCGCACCAGTTTCGCAATCAATCAGTGGTTTTCTGGCCTGATAATATGGCAGTATTGAAATGCATAAATCAGCAGTCTGTTAATTGTAGGATGATGTTTCGCGTGTTAAAAGAGTTAGTACTTCAATGCATGAGATTAAATGTGATGTTTAGGGCCAGGCATGTCTCGGGAGTACTCATTCACGCTGCTGATGCATTGTCTTGTTTCAAGATACAGGTTTTCAGGTCCTACTATCCAGGAGCAGCGGACAGTCTAGCGCCTTTTCCAGAACATCTGTGGCAACTTGGTGCCCCCACCTATTGGACCTCGTGGCAGCTAGCCTAGCACCCAGGACTAGGCGGGCCTATGAGGGGGCTTTTACCACCTACTGCAATTTTCTGAGGGATGGCTGTGAGGGGGCATGGCACACACAAGCCAATTTCTGTAATATCATTTGTGAAGGAATTGAGGAATGGGGGTGCTCTCTGGAGTGTGCCAGACGACACATGGTAGCAATAGCCTTATTTGCAAAGATGCAGGGACATAGGGATCCCACTGGCTCTTTTGTAGTACACAGGGCTCTGAAAGGGTGGCAGCGCTTGCAAGGTTCCCAGACGGACATCCCTCACCCAATTAGCATGGAAGTATTGTCAGCCCTCATAGAGGCAGTAGGGAAAGTATTTAGATCCACTGGGGAGGTCCAGCTTTTCAGGTCTGCTTTTTCCTTCGCCTTCTATGGTGCTTTCAGGGTGGGGTAATTGGTTGCGTGTAACAAACATGATTGGTAGGGTGGGATGCAATTTGCACTAGTTCACCTGCAGGGAGGATCTGTATCCCTATCAATTCCCAGGTCTAAGACAGGCCAGAACGGGAGGGGTGACCATGTTATTCTGCACAAGGCTCCGGGGAGCGCATGCTGTCTGGTAGGCAACCTAGAGGTTTTTCTGGCCTACAGGCCACAAGGCGCAGCAGGTTAACTATTCATTCACCAGGATGGGACCCTTTCAGTTTGGCAGTATATTGACATTGGCTCTGGGGGCAGCAGGTCTGGATACATCCAAATTTGGTACCCATTCTTTCAGGATTAGGGTAGCCACTGAAGCCACGGCTTGGGGACTGCAGGGACATGAAGTTCAGAGAATAGGGCGTTGGTCTTCTGACTGTTACAAACGATATGTGCGTTTACTCCTGCTTTAAGTATTATTGGCTAATGGTTGGTTTTGTTTCAATTTCTCACAGTTTCCACATTCTGTGCCGCAGGAGGGGAGGTAGCCATCATCAGCTGGTCATTGGAGCCTCGCCCATTCCAGGTCCCCACCTGGGGGCTAGGCCAAAATGAAGTCTGGATCGTAGGTCATTTATATGTGAGCAGGTTGAAACAACATTTTTTCACAGGTAATTTCGCAGACAGGGCCCGCGAGGCGGGTTTCAAGGTGTCACTGCACAGACAAGTGGGATTGCAATTATGCCATTTTCGTAATGTTTTTGGTGCTTTGTTAGCTAGGACTCCGGTGGCATCCGCCATAGTAATAGTGCATTTGGGAGCTAATGTCATGGTACACCTGGGTAGGAAAGGAGTGGTGGAGGCACTGATCACGGAGATGGGGTGGTTGGCCAAGAAGTGCCCACACGCAATGTTGGTTTGGTGTTCCATGATCCAGAGGTTTCAATGGCAGTGGGGTGAGTTGGTGTGGGCTTTGAATCACTCCGTGAAGAAAATCAATAACAGGATTGATAGTTTTTTTCGGTGTCCCAGACTGCAGACGATTGCGCATGGGTGCATCCAGGGGTAGCGTGTTTTTCACCAGGACAGGGTTCTCCCCTCTAAGCTGGGCAATGAGTATTTCATTGAAAACATGCTAGCCTGGATGTTAGGGGCAAAGGACAGGGCATGACCTTGTGTCAGTAGGCGGAAGGGGGGACCAGATCGTCGGTCAACTATACTGGCCTGTGGCAGTAAGGTCATGATTGGTCGGTCAATTTTTCCATCTCTTATTAGGCATCCCATTATTAATGGGAATGCCTGGGGGGAGACAATGGTCTCTCATCACACTCCAGTGGGCGTTCACTGCCGGTAGGCTGAACGGTGCTGGGGGGGTTGGAAGTTCCACTTTTGGTAGGCCCTTGGGCCAATCCCCGCAAAGGCCAATGGCGCCAATTTGGCATAACAGCAGTCCCTGGGAGGTAGTATTGGAGGGCATAGGGGGTGCCCAAGGGAAGGAATCTGATGGGGAACTGTGTAGTGTAGTTCCTATTTCCTATAGGCTCTGCGCATTGGAATAATATACACTATAGTTTTTGTATAGGACTAAGGTCAGTATGCTCCTATCGAGTACATTAAACTTAATCACTAGTGTGTGTCAGCTAACTCAGAGGTCACTAGAAACTTCTCGAATGAACAAGAAGGGATTATTTTCTGACAACCGCATAAACATGACAACTTTGTTTCCCTTAGAATCGGAACGCGTCTCAGAATCGTGGAAACAATAGATAAAAGTTTCACTCAGTCAATCGTGCATGCTTAGTTTCTCCAGAGGTACACAGAAATAGATAGACGGGCGGTTCAATAAAAGGATTTATTAAAGAGTCTTGTTTCTCGTGTAAGAGATATGAGCTGTTACAATCTTTAGACAGTAAATAACACAGGCTAAAAAGTGAATACTCATCTGATGCGTCTAAATAGTTCTACCCCAGTGTACCTAACCTAAGTGTAGTACGAGGTAAGAAGTAGAAGCTGCTTTCTTATAGTATGGTAGATACTAAGTTTAGTGTGCCAAGAGTCCCTCTAGGTTCTAGTCAGCACCATACCTTTAGAATGAGAGAAGTGGGTATCTCTTTCCGGGTCTCAAACTCTAACACCCCACGAAGGGAGTCAGAACACTAGAAGCTGGATTCTCTGCAAGCAGGGATGACAGGGTCTGGTCAGTGCGTCAGGCCGGGATATGGTCTCTTCTGAACTTGCCGTGGAGAACCGTGCAGTCAAGTCTTGCTGAGTCGTGCTGTGGTTTGCCATGGTAAGGGAAGGTATATTTATACCTGGAAGGTGTTTTGGAATGCTAGCATTGACGTAAAGTCGGGCAGAGGAAGACGTCATGGTTGGGGAAAGTCCCGTCAGCTTAAGGGTCTGGTTTCAAAGAACTCGTTGTGACGTGGGATGGATGGATGTAGGTGACCATGCCTGTATTTGGATAGCATGGCTAATGCCTAAATAAGGACTGGGATTCCTATGCCTAAATAAGGGCAATATGAATTGTGCCTATATAAGGACATGATTCAGGGAAACCTATATACGGGTATCTAAATCGAAACACAACACCTACTCCATTGACGAATGATCGATATTACTAAATGCTAAACGTGCTAAACACATAAAATTGAGTATCACATGTTTCACTAAAAACATTTGTAAAAGCATACTAAAATAAGTCTTTGTGCTATACATGAAATGCAAAGGCGCTGTACATATTGAAGCAATGTTTCATTCTAAGCATATATTTACAGTGAATGCTCAAGTGAATGACCACAAAAAATATATACACATACGGAATGAAATGGTCCATTTATACAGAAAGGAAAAAGAACAGAGCCATTTCATGTCATGATTACATAAATGTGAAAAAAGGTGACAACACGTCCCTGGAAGTGTCTCAAAGAAGTCTGTTCTCTAAGAATAGTTCTACTGTAAGCAGAGCTTTTAGCCATAAAAAAGTCAATATCCACAAAAGTGCAATTTTTTAGGAAAGTTCAAAATTTTGTCCTTTTTGTTTTGCGAAAATGAAGGCCGAATTCATAGATTACAAGGTACACTGTGAGCCAAATCAAAAGTTATTTGAAGATGCTGGGGAAAACATGAAATCCTCTAATCCTGTAGACAAAAATGTGTCTACCCTTGTCGGTGACAGGTCGATTACCTCGTTTAGAAGACTAACTGCACATAGATGTGATGCATCGTCAGTAGCAGTGTTCGATGCCGATGTTACCTTTTTGCCTGTTGATCCATCTCATACCTCAGCAGTAGCATGTTGCATCTGTGAGATTTCAATGAATGCCGTCATCAGAATCAGTAGCCTCTGGAGACAACACAGAACATGGGCCATTATCGGGTCCAGCAGAGTATCGATATCCATTGGCATGACAGATGGGAGTGTTAGACAGATGTCTAGCACGCATTCTTCACCGCAAAGCAGGCAGCATTGAACAGGTAAGATGCAATCTTGCCAGATTGGTCTGAATGACAGAAACCATGGGTATTTAGTTCTCGTAGACGAGGTAAACCCAATAGTTGCACTATGCGCTCACGACACCTCCTTTCCAGGAGAGCATTCTCCAAGGTGCTGGGAGTGACGCTGGTGGATTGGCTTGCCATAGCGCAGCAGTAGGAATAAAAATAGGATTCCTGCGACGATTCCTAGAATTAGCGACAGACCACCAAACACCGAGTGCATGAAGTTTGGAATGATTCCCGTTTGAAAGTTGGCCAAACGTTGGGTTAATCACAGCGACTGGTGAACCTTGCAGGTGGCAGGGTAAATTTGCAGTGGAACCGCTACAGGCTCTGTGTAGACTAATATCCCGACATATGAGTGAACCACTCAGTGCATTTTCACAGTGTGTACCGCTAATAAACACTTCACGCCCCCCACTCCAACATCTGTGTGTGTAAGGTAAATCCCAGGATGTCCTGATGTATTCTTTACCCAACCTTTCATATTTGCCTACTGGCATGTGTTTAAGGCAATACTGAAAATGGAAAGTTGTAACAGCCAGAGTTATTTTGCCATGTATGATCCATTCTGTAGCTGGTTTTTCTGCTACCGTAAATGGCAATTTTTCAGTTTTTCAATACTCAGCACGGCATACTTTGCTCCCCTTTGTGCCAGTTCGATCTGTTTATCAGTGAGATTGTAATCAGAAAACAGAGAAGACGTGTTGATGAAACGCCAAGGCACATAACCTGCACGCAAGTTTTGTAGCGTTCAGCTTAATGGCAGAATAGAACATAATTGAGACTGGCCTTGACGCAGCAGGACCAAATCTTGTTCCACAATGTCTATAGCAGAGGATACAATGTTGCCCAATGAATATATCCTGGATGACAGAGTCGTTAACCCATTGTCTACCACAGCGAGAGATTTCTCTAAATGAATACGATCAATTTCTCGTATTCTTTCTGCAGCCTCTGCTTGGGTAACCTTCCATATTTCTTTATAAGCAGCATAGATGCCGGCATATATGAAACGTTTTTGACGCGGTTTTCTTGGACCTAGCAAGAATTCCCTAAGGTTTGCGTCTTCTTTAAGTAAAGATAAGTGTTGTTTCACATTCTCTAGTGTAGATGTCTGCAGCCAATCAAGGCATAGTTTTCCTACCCTGTATGTTGTTACTACTACTGGATGCTGTCTTTGAACATAGTGTGGGTCTGGCCTATTGATCGTTAGACCTTGTGTCTTGTTCAGGAATCTTTCTTGACAGATGTTTGTGTCTGTGGGCCAGAGCAACCATTTTTTCCATTCAGAATCTGATCTGTTGTTTTTTAAGATAGTATGTACGTCGACCACCCCCTGTGTAGTGCTATTACTTGCAGGTGCAGGTATGAACGGTGTTTTCATGTCTTTGATCTTGGCTAACCCAAGGCAAGACATTTGTTGGACAGTGTCATTCAAAAACATTATCTGTTGTGGTATGATGCAGGCTCTAAACAAAGCTTCTATCCCCTACACTTGCCAATCTTTTGTATCCCACACAGATTTTGTGTCAATTGTGTCTTTCCAAAAGTCGAAACCCTGTCTAGACAGTTGGGCAATAAAGACAGCAGAATAAATCTGTTTTGTATTGGTTAACATATTTTTCGTTCCTGTTTTGTTTACATGTTTAAAGTAAAACGTTTCTGGATTGGATGTATTATATCCTAAAAAATATGGAAACTTCATTTCAAATGTTTTTGAGCTACCCCGTGGTGGTGTAGGACAATGTTCCCATTGGTTATACATAAATACATTTCTAGGTGTTGCAGATTTATGAAAGAAATGATGACCATAGTGGTTGTAACAAAAAAGCTGTTCATAGTCTGTTGAACCCTCCAAGTATTCATGGTTAGAGAATGCAGCAGACCTTTCTAGATCAGACATCATGTTATTAACAGTCACACAGTCCCAATCATCAGAATAGGTACTGGAGCTAATAAAGTCACTTAATGAAATCTTAAATGAGTGTGGAATCTTCAAAAGTTCAGACGGACCGAATATATCATAATCCGTTTTGTCCCAAACTATACCATCTTCTATAGGAACGAATGTGATGTTCCCTGCTGACAATTCTCTTGCTTCACGATGGGATGATTTGTGTGCTTTCAAAAGTAAGTTAACATTTTTACTTCCTGTGTCCAAATGAATATATCTTCCATCTATCAACATGTTCAGAGTTTTTACTAAAGCTAACCAAAGTAGAAAGAAAAATATTCCAGAAATAATCCATAGTTCAATCCATGGTGAAACCAGATAAGTCTTTCTCACGCCATGAAAAATGTCTTGTGCTTGATCTTTGAAAGTTCTTTCTGCTGGCGTCGTTTCAGGCTTGCTGGGATCCTCAGATAACGTATCAAAGTTAATGAAATAGCCAGAAGCAGTTCTGTCAATGGTTGGAATTGCATCATGATTTGTTGAATTCGCTGGAACCAGTGGATCACTTGCTACGTTGGTGTAGTCTGGTGTATCTGGACGAACTGTTATTTGGGTTTCAAGAGGAATGAGTTCCATAGCATTGTTGCTTAGTCCTTCATTTCTTACTGTTGGATTCTCAATGGTGATGAGTCTTTCAGTTTGAACCTCTTGGATAGTAGCTAGAGGAGTGCGTCTGCCACTTGGTCAGAGTCCACATGGATTACTGTTTAGTATTGGCCACATAGTGTGGTTTGATGAGGTCGATGGACACAAATCTTTTCTCCTTTTCACCAGCAAGGGGCGGCAGATGTACTGTTCTTGATCCGTGGATTGCTAGGACAGGTACCGGTTGTCTGTAAGAAGGCCCAAATTCCTTCTTGTCCGCGATCTTTTCTCTGACTAGATCCCCAAGCTTGGCTTCTTTGTAAGCCCCAGAGCTAAACGTAGGGCCTTGGTCAGAGGGTAGCGTGCCTATTGCGTGTGTGCCGATAAAGACTCACAAATCTTTCATAACAGTTCGAGCGTCAGCCGAGCACTGAGGCCACATCCATAGGAACCTTGAGCACGAATTCGCTGCGACCATGAAATATTTATAGTTATTACCATCCCTTTGCAAGGGACCGCAGTGATCCAGGTAAGCACAAGCTAATCGTTTGTCTGAAATTAACAGGGACGTCTGCGTAGGACGTTTCACTGTAGAGACTTTCATCTTTTGGCATATTTCACATTCCACACATAGTTTTTGGTCTGTTTCCTAATGCCGGGCTACCAATATCTCTGTTTTAATAACGATACTGTGGTGGAAACACCTGCATGGGCAGAGGCTATCCCTTCATGTGCTGCTAGGATTAGTCCTAATCTAAGTTCCATGTTTGGAATTACCCTATCCCCCACACCAGGGATTCGAGAAAACGGAACTTTGTTCGCATCAATTATATACGAGTATTTGAGTAGAAATATTTTAGGTAACGCTGCACCACTGCCTTTGCTTGAAGCATTGACAGCCAACCATATCTCACTGTCTATTTTTGTTTTTGAACGAGTGATTGCAGCAATGGAAGCCGTTTGTACAGCCCCCTTCGCCGCTTCATCAGCCAATGAATTCCCTGCAACGTGAATGCCATCACGTTGATGACTCAAGCGTGTGTATCACGTGAGTGTTTTGTAGTCCACTTCGCAACTGAACTACTTGTTCCCAAAGCATTTTATGCTTGATTGTGCCACCTTTTGCATCTTTGAAACCATTTTGAAGACAATTCTGTATATTTTAATTGTACGATTGAACACAGTAAAAAGAATCGCACACTATAAGTGTGGGGAATTCGCGATCCGTATTTTCAAGTGCCAATTTGAATGCCTGTAGTTCAGCTCGCTGAGCTGTACAATCTTCTAGAGATTGTGTTTTAGTGACCATTGGTCGGAATTTACCATTACGCATACGACCTTTAACGATTGCGCATGCTGCACTGTAAGCTTGCTTACTTCCCGTTAGGGGTTGTGCCAATCCGTCAGTATAAATTATAAACTCATACTGGTCAAGAGAGAGAATCTCAATAGGCAGAGGACATTCGTGTTCATATTGCAGGAATGCTTGTGTTTTTAAATTAACCCTTTCTGCGTAATTTAGAATGTAAGTTCTTCCAAAATTCAGGAAACCTAGAATTGACTGTAAGCTTTTCAGCGTTTTTGGAGGTTGGAGCAGCGCACACTTTTCTAAAAAGTTTGCTGCCAGGTTTTTGCCTTCACTTGAAAGTTCATATCCTAGGAAAAGGACATTGAGATGGGCAATCCTTGATTTTTTAAAGTTGAATTTATAGCCCTCAGAGGCGAAGCCCAGTATAATGGTGTTCAACCTATTCAAGTGCCTATCCAGGTCATCGTCTGTTAGATAGATATCATTGACATATGAAAATACCTCGTCATCATATATTTGTAGTAACTCTGATACTCTTGCTGAGAATAACTCCAGGCTGTTCTTGAACCCTTGAGGGAGTCAACAGAAGTGACCCTGGGTCCCCATTATTGAGAAAGCTGTCAAGTACCTACTTTCAGGTGGTATGTTTTGACAAAAGAAACCATTTGAAATGTCTAATGTGGTTTTATAGTTTTTTATGCACAATGTTATTCATTAGTGCTGTACTGTGTGCATTTTGTACTGCAAAAGTTTTAGTACAAGTGTTCAGGTGTTTGTAATCCAAAACTAGACATATGTGTTGTCTGGTTTCGAAACAGGAAACAAAGGTTTGTTCATTGATGAGGTGCATGTTTCAATCACCCCTTGGTATTCAAGTTGATCTAAGATCTCCCTGACCTGTTTTTTTTAGCTTCTTGCTTAATTGGGTACTCCCTTTGTGCAGTAGGTTGACATTTTAATTGGGTTTTATGGTGAGGTGAGTCCTCATCCCATCCTACATGATTTTTGTATAATGCTGGGACCTGGGCAACTGCCCATTTCCTGGCATAAGTATATTTTAAATTTATAGGAACATGGTTGGAGAATGCTGGCATAATGATGTCTTTGCCATGTGGGCACTCCCTGACAAATGTTGGTGGCCAGTCTTTTTCTGCTAGAAGTATGTCATAAGCCCTTGAAAGTTTTTCCCAAAAGAGTGCTTTCACTTTTCTTGGTATGTCTCCCTCCATCTAGAGTGTTATTTCATATAACCTTTGTGGAGTACTAACCCTGGTGTTTACAGTTTCAACTGTTATGTTCTCATTCAAGTCCACTATCTCCAGAAGTTCCTTCAGGTTCTGGCGAGCTATTGTTACTTCTGCTGCACTGTCCAGCATTGTCTGAGCCCATTCTCCGTTCTTGAGTTGTGTCCTCAGAATTCTCGGCATGTCTGATCTTCAGACCTGCTACCTTTTTCTTAGTGAATTGAAGTTTTGGTTTGTTTTTCTGAACGTGTTGATCGTCTTTGGACTTCACGCGTTCTTCCTTGTGATCTGACCGTCCTCTTCTTTCGAATGTCTGTGACGATGTCTGAAAGGTACGAGAGGAACATGTATCAGAATCTTGATACTTGTCAGGTTTTTTCAAATTATCCCTATTCCTGAGGTTATACCTCCTGTCAGAGTGCTCCTTTTGAGGAGACCTACCTCGTAATTGAGAAAGTTTCTCTTTTGAATGTTGTTTATTTTCCCACTTCTTTTTAGAAGATGTAGGGTTTTGTTTAATTTATTTCTTTTCAGGACCCTCAGATAGTTGTGGTTTAACTGGTTTCCGACCTAAACTGTCTCTGCCTAATTCTTCATAGGATTTTTCTATTATTCTGGGCAGTTCAAGTTGATGTTTCCTTAATTTCTGGCGGATCGCCACTGATGCTGCCTCCCCTTTAATATTAGATAATATTATTGTTGAGACCTGGTCGAAGTTTTTCAGTAATTTCATACTTACGTTCAGAGCAGGCTCTGCCCCGTATTCGTTTTGAATTTGTTTCAGGACATCAGATATTACAGCAATAGACGGAACACCATGTGTTTTATTATAGATGGCAGCAAAGACTGTGCCCCAAGAGGTGCAATCTTCCAGATGTTGTGTGATCCCCATTGGTAAACAGATTGTTAGAATTCTGTGTTTCTCATAAGGGCTAGTATTAGAAAATACTGCTTTCATTTGAGTTATTTTTTTAGCTATCCAGAATGGAATTTGTTCACGTTTTGTGGGCATTTTACCCATGGCTGCGTATAACGTCTGTGGAGTCATTTTTAGTGTATTACCCTGGTGAGGGGTTTGATTTGGAATGGTTATTGGTGGTTGTACTATTAAAGTTCGCATGACATATTGTACTAACTGTCTGTACATTTTTATCAACTCTTTGAGTTGAGTGAGTAATTCATTGTCTGACATTGCTTCAATGTCAGGATGTGGTGTGTAGCCGGCTAAAATCGGCCATGTTGCTCCTGGTCTACCTAGTGGACCGAGCCTGGTAATGTGATTGTAATGTTTTAGGGTGCCTTTAAACCAGAGCTGATGCTCCTGGTATGTAAGTGGAATTTCAACATCCTTGAAGGGAATGTAATCCTCAGGTGGTTCATCTTCTTTGAAGAAGTGAAAAATTTTTGTTACTGGATTTGATTCTGGGAATACTATCCATGAATAGAACACCTCTGTCTGAAAAGATTCATGTGCCTCTATCACAAAAACTGCTCTACCACCTGTTGGTGTTAGGCCGTGTATTATAAGTTTTAGAGTGGTGGATCTTCTTAAATTTGGATGGATGTTTATAACACCCTCATCGGTTTCATTTAAACCTGTAGTATTAAAGGCTGCTACGACTTGGTCAGCTGCAGCCTCTGTATTATCCCCGTTTTGGGACATTGTTTTTTGAAAAATGTAGAAGAAGTTTCAAGGAAACAAAGATAAGGTGCACAATATTTTGGAACACTGTATCCTTCAACGTTGAATAAACGAAACAGCTAATACATAGGATTTTCGTCCTACTCACCTATGGCAGATTTTCTCCCTACCCATTCCAGACATCTTATGGAGTATTATGAGTAGGGGTCTCTGAGAAAAGCACGACTGAGTTACTTCAGTATCTAGCGTTAAATTAGAGCCTTACCAAACGTTGGGCGCCATGTAGTGTAGTTCCTATTTCCCTTATAGGCTCTGCGCATTGGGATAATATACACTATAGTTTTTGCATAGGACTAAGGTCAGTATGCTCCTATCGTGTACATTAAACCTAATTACTTGTGTGCGCCAGCTAACTCAGAGTTCACTAGAAACTTCTCAAATAAACAAGAAGAGATTAGTTTCTGACAACCGCATAAACATGACAACTTTGTTTCCCTTAGAATCGGAACGCGTCTCAGAATCATGGAAACAATAGATAACATTTTCACTCAGTCAATCGTGCATGCTTAGTTTCTCCAGAGGTACACAGAAATAGATAGACGGGCATTTCAATAAAATGATTTATTAAACAGTCTTGTTTCTCGTTTAAGAGATATGAGCTGTTACAATCATTAGACAGTAAGTAAGATATAATACACACAGCGTAAGCAGTAAGAAGAAATAATACTGCGTAAGCAGTAAGAAGAACTAATACTGCAATAGCATTGTCTTTTAGCCATGACATATATACATACATAAATGGCACAGGCTAAAAAGTGAATACTCGTCTGATGCTTCTAAATAGTTCTACCCCAGTGTACCTAACCTCAGTGTCGTACGAGGTAAGAAGTAGGTGCTGCTTTCTTATAGTATGGTAGATACTAAGTTTAGTATGCCAAGAGTCCCTCTAGGTTCTAGTCAGCTCCATACCTTTAGAATGAGAGAGGTGGGTATCTCTTTCCGGGTCTCAAACTCTAACACCCCGCGAAGGGAGTCAGAACACTGGAAGCTGGATTCTCTGTGAACAGGGATGACAGCGTCTGGTCAGTGTGTCAGGCCGGCATATGGTCTCTTCCGAATTTGCCGTGGCGAACCATGCAGTCAAGTCGTGCTGAGTCGTGCCGTGGTTTGCCATGGTAAGGGAAGGTATATTTATACCTGGAAGGTGTTTAGGAATGCTAGCATTGATGTAAAGTCGGGCAGAGGAAGACGTCATGGATGAACCCCTAAGGAATAGTAGTTCATGCATAATAGATGAGTTCTTGGAGAAATCAATAATCCTAGCTGGGGAAAGTCCCGTCGGTTTCTAAGAACTCGTTGTGACGTGGGATGGGCGGATGTAGGTGACCATGCCTGTATTTGGATAGCATGGCTAATGCCTAAATAAGGACTGGAATTCCTATGCCTAAATAAGGGCAATACGATTTGTGCCTATATAAGGACATGATTCAGGGAAACCTTTATACGGGTATCTAAATCGAAACACAACAACTGGACCTCCTGTACAAGGTCACTCTGGTAAGAAGGGGGACCTAGCAAGTAGTTGGGACCAGTCATGACCTTGCACGTAGTCTCATCCGGGATATGCGGAAAACAAATTGTACATGTTCCAGTTTTAGGCTAGGTATGGCTATGTATTAGATACGTGTTAAGGTTAGCCATAAAGATGTGTAAATATGTTGTATACGAAATGTATGAAGTAATTGAATATGTGTGGATTTTCTGCGTAAAAAACATTTTAATTATGATTTTTTAATTATAATAAAATACGGCCAGGGTTATCCGACCCCTATTCCAAGATCTGTGTTGGATATTGATTTATTATCTGTGTCTCGGTGGAAAGGTGGGGACGGGAAGTACCCCTGGGTCTCTGGAGGGGAGGTTGGGGTCAACCTGATGGTAGGGGACTCGGCAATACCTGGCCATATTTAAAATACAGAAATGTAGGTGACACTGTAGCAGTACTCCACATGACAGAAAAGTAATAGGTGCACAGTTTTGTAACTGTGCCCATTAAAAGTTATTAATTAACTCATTCAAGATTGAGTCATGTCTCAAGATTGACCAGCCTAAAAAAATGACAGATAGTGAACTGCACTGGAGCTGGAACACTTGCCGAAGTGGATGCTGGCCAATGGCATCTGTTCACTAATCACAAGGCTTCTGGAAAATCATGGTTTTTGGTACCAGTGATTTTAGCAAATTTGAAAAACCCCTTCTGCAACTTGTTGAGTGGATGCATTTCACGCAAAAATCATAGTGCAAAGAAAAATCACCTTGAACAGCAGCCACTCATGTTCTGTTGTACCTGTGCATTCGCAGTACATTTTCACTACCAAAGGTACGTTCATAGTACATTTTTAGAGTGAACAGCACATAAAGTGGCATAGTGGCATCATTTTGAGAATTTAACAACAAGCAAAATGCGAAAGTCCCCAAATTATGCTGATGTAATTTACATTTTGCCGATAAAGTGCTGAGGCAAGAACTCAGTTAATCACATTACCATCCTAAGCACCTGCATACCAGAATCTCAAACATGGCTGAGACATATGGAACTTTATAAATAACATCCTCGCACTAAAGATGGCAAAGGCATGAAACTGCACTAATTATATTACACATTAATCAAATGTACATAAGAGGTCCAAACATGGCTGAGGCATGAAAATGCACTAATGACATACTTATCCACACCATGTGTATACCAGAGGTTCAAAGATAATGGACTAATAATATCCTCACCCTAACCATGTACAGACCAGGGGCTGTATTAAGAAAACAGCATACCTACCATGGCCCAACTTTCAAAAGGTGAGCTGGGTGCAAATAAGGATAGTGTGCCATAGTAGAAAGAATGGGCTGCGGCCATGACAGCTGTAAATTCGCACTGTCATCGGGGCAGTGCATTTAAGTGAAATACAGAGCGGCTGCTTTAAAGCCGCACCGTGTTTCACAGTGCAGGCAGCATGCTGTCTGCACTTTGAAGAGAGGAGATAGATCGCCTTGCAGGCGGATGTAGTAAGTGACTGCACATGCCTGCTGGTAAGTACCTGGGGGTCCATGAGATCCTCTTTATCCCCTCCAGAGGGCTTTCTTTATCTTTTGTATTACTCTTCCAGTGCAACACCTAAG
Source organism: Triturus cristatus (assembly GCF_964204655.1). Lineage (NCBI taxonomy): Eukaryota > Metazoa > Chordata > Amphibia > Caudata > Salamandridae > Triturus > Triturus cristatus. The sequence goes on along the minus strand of NC_140590.1, from coordinate 1,653,953,221 downwards.
GGCATGTTTGCCTCTGCACCCACGTCCATAATGCAGCGCGGGTGCAAAGGCAAAGTGATTTCCTCATTTGCATGGGGCCAGGCTCCAATGCAAATGAGGGAGCACCCTCTCATGATAGCGCTGGTGCTACACGTGCACCACCACTATCAGTATTCCAGAAGTGGATCCACAAGCATTTGCAGCCCATTCTTTAAAATCATTGCATCCTGGGGTGCACAAAGTGAGTGCATATGCACTCTGTACCCCCAGGGCACAATGTATAATATGGTCCATCAAGTCCAAACTTGGTTGAGGCATGACACTTTACAAATAATATTAACACCCTAACCACATGGATAACAGGCCTACAAACATGGCTGAGACATGGACCCTGCAATAATAACAACTTCACCTCTTCATATGTATACCAGAGGCCTGAACATGGCACAGCCATATTAAACTTTCTAAAAAATCCTCACACCAATAAAGTGCATACTAGAGACCCAAAGATGGTGGAGGCATGAAACTGCACTAATAACATGTCCACATTAACCACGTGTGTACAATAGATTCAATCATGGCTGAGACATTAACACCTTACCTGTTGTGAACACCAGAGGTCCAAAGATGGCTGGGTCAGGAGCATTATTATTATTTTTATTATTAATAATACTATGGACAATTGTAAAGTGCAGCTGTTACCCGAAAAGGTGTCCTGGTGCTGCAATAGCAAAAGCTCACTCACCTGTACCAGGAGACTAACAAGTGTAGAGCCAGGTTTTGAGAGTCTTTCTAAAACCAACTAAATCAGGAATAGGATGTAGAAAAAGCAGCAAACTCTTCCAAAAAAGGCCGGTGGGGACGGAAAATGCTCTGCCACCGGTCTGTGATCGGTTGAATTTAGGCTGCATAAGATGATTGGCTTCTGAAGCGCGCAGGAAGCGGACCAGATAATAGCGCCGAAATTTGTCCTGCTGATAGCTGGGACTGAATTGATGAAAAGCTTTGTGCACAAGGCACAAATATTTTAAAAAATCCTTTTAGATACAGGAAGCCAGTGAAATTTGTCTAAAGCAGAGGTGGCTGATGTGTGAGGAGGAAGGCTTAAAGCAAAACTGGGCAGTAGCAGTCTGAAATCTGTACAGGTAGTTGATCACCTGATCAGGGGCCCCTAAGAATACAGACTTCTTGTAAGCTAGGGACAGCTGTGCATAGGTTTGTGTTTGCGATTACCTAGTGGCCAATTTTTGTGATTTCCTATTAAGAAATCGCAAACAGCTATGTACTACAATGTGTTTTACACTGTTTGTGATTCACAGTGGGCTGCAAATAGACCTCCCTCGTTAACATTCATGAGGTAGGTCTCAATTTGCGATCCATCGAGAATCGCTAAAATCACAGGGCTGGTGGGCTGCTGTGGTCAGCAGACCACCATGTCTATGATTGCTTTGATATGAAGCAACTTTTTATTTTTAATTTTTTTGATGCAGCCCGTTTTCCTTAATGGAAAATGGGATGCGTTTCAAAAATAAAAATGAAAAGTTTTCTTTTCATCTTTTAAGAGCAGGCAGTGATCAGTGGGACCACTGCCTGCTCTTAAAAACACTTATTTATCACCATTCACACATACCACTGCGAGTTATTATTAGGAAGGGACACCCTTAACACGCCCTTCCTCATACCGAATTGCTAACCCATTTTGTGATTCGATAATAAGTGACCGAATCACAGCATAGGTTTTGGTACATAGGAAAATGCTTTTTTCAGCTCTCAAATGACCCGATTCTGTGAATCAGGCTGGTCGTGACCTGAAAAAAGCCTTGTACATCTGGCCCCTAATGTTGTTAGCATAGTGGCTTGCACCACCAGAGGACTGTGTTGTGGTGTAAGTAGCAGAAAGATCTTACACAATGTTTTCAATAAAGAGAAACATGAGAAGTCAGGAAGAGATCACAATCAAAGCGGAATAACAGATTCCTTACAGCTGTAGAGAAGGAAGAAGGAAATTCTCCAGGAAAAGGTCAGAATTTGCCAAGGACTGATTAAGGTATCTTATTACTAAAAAAAACAGAGGACCTCTGTCTTATCTTCACTGAATTTCAGGGCATCATTAGTCGGTCAGATGGTTATTTTGCACTTACACTGATGGAAATTATAATAAGGAGCAGAAGCTCATTGATCCACTGAGAGGATACACTGGATGCCATCAGCAGAATTCATGAAGATGACACCCTGGTCATGAATCAGCTAGGTTAGTGGCCTAAGATAAATTTCAAAGAGAAAAGAGCTTAGTGATGAACCCTGAGGGACCCCTTGTCTGATGATCCTGAACTCAGAATGGAATAGTGAAGGTGGATTGCTTGAGCTCTGGTATTAAGATTACATTTCCATATAATGGCCTAAAGCCTGACTGAGTCGGATTGAATAATTTATTGCTATCAAGAAGGTATTGTTTTTACATGTTTTTTCAAGATTTTAATGGGAAAAGGAAGAAGTGAGATTGGTTAAATATTGCAAGGTATAGCAGAGTCGGCTGCGGGCTCCTCTAGGAAAGGCATCACCATGTCTTTCGCCCACCCTGAGCATGCAGTAATATCACCCTCAACCTAACTATGTGTATATCAGAGGCCCAATGACGGTGCAGGCATGAATCTGTGCCAATAAAATGCTCGCTCTTACAATAAGTATGTCAAAAGTCCAAACATGGTTGAGCGATAAAACTGCACTAATAACAGCCTCACCTTAACCATGTGTAAACCAGAGGTCCAAATATGGTTGATGCATGAAACTAATGAAATTCACTTCTAACATACTCATCTTACGCATGGGAATACCAGATGACCAAACATGGCCGAGGCATGAAACGGCAACATCAACAGCCTCAGTCTAATCATGTGATACCAGGAGTTCAAACCTGGCTGAAGATCGAAGCCGAAGCGTAATCCACTAAAGCAAAAAATCTGATCGTCTCTCCCAAATACAACTACCAGCTTCCACTAGGATTGACTAACCTTAAAAAAATCAGAGGCACATTTACCAAGTTGTCCACAGGAATAAAATCTCTAGTTTTCATTCTAGATTTCAAAGCTGACCAAGTAGCATGTTTCATATCTACACCTAAACCAGTCAACTATGGCTCAAGAATAATTCTAAACACTAGTTGCATTCTCTCAAAAGCAGACATGAAGGCCATCGTACAACAGTAATCTTGCATATTGAATATGGGAGGCACTTCCTGGCTGAACCCCAAAAACATGACTTGTTTCACTTAAAGCCATATTGTTTTTTGTTGCCTGAATTTTCTCTGGAACTAGAATATGCAACGTTTTGTGCCACTGGTGGGTTGTCTGAGAGAGTTCCCTCATGAAGTTTCCAAATCTGGTAATGCAGGTGTCATCACATATATGGTGTAAAACACTGCACGTAGGCACCCCAAACATCTAATGAAAGGAACAGAACTTTGAGTAGGAAATGTCTGCTTTGTCTAGAGAAACTGAAGTTTTGGACAATTACATCTAAAAATACCTTCCCTGCAGTGTCTCCAGGACCTGGAACTCTCTAGCAGCCCATCTCTGATGCTAACACTATAGGGGAAATCAAAAGAGAACCAAAAGAGCCAATTCTGGTCTGACACCAATAACCCTTGAATTACACGAAAACGTTTCTGTTCTGTTGAGGGCTCATACATGAGGTGATGAGCCACTGAGTCCTTCAGAGCACCTGGAAACCAAGCTATGGACTAAATGTGTGTTTACAGAGATAGACCTCACCTGTTTCTGTGATCATCTAGATGTGGGCAAACCACTGAAGGCTCCAGTCAGCAGGGGTGGCTGGTAGCCTTTGAAAGTGGTGTGGCGAATTACGCAACCCACTGCTACTCAAAAAGACAAAATAAAATGCCCCTTACTCTAAAAGCCCCAAATAAAATGGTACTTACCAATGTGCTGCTTGTCCTCCTCGGTGTTCTTCTGTAGTCTGATGCACAATGAGCTCCTCTAACTAATCCAGATGCTGCTTTCTTGCTGTTAAATAGTATGAGAGAAGCACCAGGATTGGATGGAGTGGGCTGGCTGGACTCTCCTTCAGGCCCTGGAGGCCTGTGCTTGTTCTCCACCCAGCTGTCTAAGACGGCAGGGTTGGAAAGCTGCAAAGTGCACATGTCAGGCTGGCCATCGTAAGCCAGTCGGCCAAACTGACATTCACACTATGGAGCATCCAGTCAGCCAATGCTCCAGTAAATCGTGCTGCCAATCGGCAGCAGAGGACACACTCTGCATTTCTCTCAGCACGTGTGCAGGCGGTAGCCTATGTCGCGCATCAGTGAAAAATAAAACGGCAATGACATCCTTTCATTGGCAATTTTTTTTTCACATTTAGTGCAGCTTACGACAGGCAGGGGAGGGGCAACGCTCCCCCGCCCTCATGAAGAAACCGCTGCTGCAAGCCAGATGCCTGGCTGTTGCTCAGCTGATGGCCTCACGGACCCTTGAACCCAAAAGAAGCCGAGCTTTCATGTGGCTTCTTCCTGCCACCCACACTTCAGCCTTATGCACCAAGAATAAAAGACAAACCATAAAACTTTGCTGCAAAACAGGAGAGAGAAGGAGATACCCATCTAGTGGCTGAGTTTCCCAGTGTGAAGCTAGAATATCTGGTCTGAATCCCTGCTTCTGTACTTGACCAAAATGTGTGATCTGAAGCAAATATTTTATTCCAGTCTATTTACATAAGAACCTAGGCCTCTTATAAGGTCTCTATGATAACTTACTTGCCTCTTAGTTCACTAGTGGTAGGTTGTCAAGTTGGGGGATGTATGAATGTTTCTAAATTCATGTTTAAAAATTATCACTTCTAATAAACGCCTCTCTATGCAGTGATATTCTCTGTAATCTGATGTACTAAGGTGAAACACTTCCATGTGTTAAATGAATACACTTTTTGGAACTTTGAAGACTCTTTACCATATTTTTCACAAGATATTCATTGCACGATTTACATGCCAAACATTTCCAAGTCTTCTTGGGCGACTTACGGACGGATTTTTAAGACGAGCAAGACCCTTGACTTGGTTCCACACGGTTTTAAATCGTTGGTTCTCTAACCTTTATGGTCAAAATCAGTACAAGCACCACCACTATCCTCCTTGTCATGCATCCATCTTGTGGTAAACGGTATCCCTATTATCTGTGTAATCCAGATCTCCTGATCCCTTCATTGCTTGACTGACTTGATATTCAATTTACTGTTGAATTTTCCTTTTGATATTTCATGTGTTGTGTTGCTTTTTAGTTTCCTGATGGTAAAGCGCTCTGTCAACCTAGTTGGAGAAGAGATGGCGATGTATGAAACATTAAAACAATATAAAACGGAAGAGCGCCACAGACATGCAGAGACACCCTCTGGGACACAACAGCATCCCTGGGACATAGAAAGACAAACCCAGTGAGACACAGCATCTCTTCCACACACACACTATGAGAATCAGCACAATCTTTCTGGTACACAGCGGAATTCCACTTACACACAAAAATACCCTCTGGGACACAGCGACATTCCGTGATACACCAAAATCCCCCCCGAGGCAGCAACTCCCCATAGGTCACAAAAAGTCACTCTGGACACAACAGCATCTCAAAGACACACGCCCCACTCAGCTGATCACCTAGACGTAGCCCCCTGGAATAAAGAACTCGTTCCACATTACTTCTGTTCCTGTGTGAGTTCTTAAACTTTGTCTGAATAGCAGTCTCTCCCCCGCTACCCGTACCTCATAGACTGCACTCTAGAACTCTGTCACTCCTGCCTGTGCATCCCCGTGTGCAGTACAGTCTGCCGCCCCTCACTCCTTCTGTGACACATGGCCTGCACTCTAGAACTCTCAGTCACTCCTGCCTGTGCATCCCCGTGTGCAGTACAGTCTGCCGCCCCTCACTCCTTCTGTGACACATGGCCTGCACTCTGGAACCCTCAATCACTCCTGCCTGTGCACCATGGTGTGCAGTAAAGTCTGCCGCCCCTCACTCCTGTCTGCAACTCATGGTCTGCACTCTGGAATCCTCAGTCCCTCCTGCCTCTGCATCCCCGTGTGCAGTACAGTCTGCCGCCCCCTCACTCCTGTCTGTGACTCATGGTCTGCACTCTGGAACCCTCAGTCACTCCTGCCTGTGAATCATTGTGTGCAGTCCAGTCTGTCACCCCTCACTTCTGCTTTGACTTATGGTCTGCACTCTGGAACCCTCAATCACTCCTGCCTGTGCATAATCGTGTGCAGCACAGTCTGCCGCCCCTCACTCCTGTCTGCGAGTCGTGGTCTGCACTCTGGAACCCTCAATCACTCCTGCCTGTGCATCCCCGTGTGCAGTATAGTCTGCCACCCCTCACTCCTTTTGTGACACTTGACCTGCACTCTGGAACCCTCAGTCACTCCTGCCTGTGCATCCCCATGTGCAGTACAGTCTGTCGCCCCTCACTCTTTCTATGACACATTGCCTGCACTCTGGAACCCTCAGTCACTCCTGCCTGTGCATCCCTGTGTGCAGTTGAATCTGCCACCCCTCACTCCTTCTGTGACACGTGGCCTGCACTCTGGAACCCTCAGACACTCTTGCCTGTGCATTCCAGTGTGCAGTACAGTCTGCCGCCACTCACGCTTGTCTGCGTCTCATGGCCTGCACTCTGGAACCCTCAGTCACTCCTGCCTGTGCATCCCCTTGTGCAGTACAGTCTGCCGCTCCCTCACTCCTTCTGTGACTCGTGGTCTGCACTCTGGAACCCTCAGTCACTCCTGCCTGTGCATCCCCATGTGCAGTACAGTCTTCCGCCCCTCGCTCCTGTCTGTGACTCATGGCCTGCCCTCTGGAACCCTCAATCACTCCTGCCTGTGCATCTCCGTGTGCAGCACAGTCTGCCTCCCCCTCACTCCTGTATGCAACTCATGGTCTGCACTCTGAAACCCTCAATCACTCCTGCCTGTGCATCATCATGTGCACAACAGTCTGCCGTCCCCTCACTCCTGTCTGCGACTCATGGTCTGCACTCTGGAACCCTCAGTCACTCCTGCCTGTGCATCATCCAGTGCAGTACAGTCTGCCGCCCCCTCACTCCTGTCTATGAGTCATGATCTGCACTATGGACCCCTAAATCATTCCTACCTGTGCATCCCTGTGTACAGTACAGTCTGCCGCACCCTCACTCCTGTGTGCGACTGAGTCTGCACTCTGGAACTCTCAATCACTCAGTGTGTGTCCTTTCAGTCTGCCGCCCCTCACTCCAGCGGAATAGCTAGGTTGCAATGGGCACAAGTGCAGCCAACAGAACTGGGCTCCTTATCCAGGGTTACATTTCAGTATGTGAGCTTCCCCTGATGCCTCACAACCTCTTTTGGCAGAATGTTCATCTGCCATATCAAAACTCACTACCATTCTCATATACACACCATTGTATTTCCACTCCCTGCACTTTCTGAGTTTCTGCAATCAAAGCCAGAACCATAAAAAGCATGACCAAAACCAATAAGGTTATCCCATGTAAAAGTGCATGCACACTGAGACATAACATGGAGTGACCCCACACTCAGACTGCTGCCCTCCCATAGGCAAATCACTCACACTGCACTCACACAGTGTGGAGAAGTGTGGCTCAATGATTAGAGCGGCAGAACCTGATGCAGAGGTCTAACCTGGGACCAGGGTTCAATTTCCCGCCTCGGTGGGTCTTGGGCTCAAAAATTCCACGGACCTGATAATTCTCGCCTCGGTGCCTATTCCAATCATGGAGTCCCACTCTGCAACTCTGGGCAATAGCTTGCTTAATCTCCACAACGGCCCCCACGATGGTAAGGATGCCTGGCCTCCACCTTGGGGGTACCCAGGAGTGGATGCCTCACAGGGAAAGCCAGGATGGGTGCCACAGCGGTATTCGTACAAGCACCTTGAGACCCTTGTGGGTGAGTAGTGCGCTATACAAGTATCAAATTTACATTTAAATTTTTACACAGGCATATGCCTCCCTCTGCACTCACACAGGCATAACTTTCAACTTGTAGATCACGCACGCTGAACTCACAGAAGACCCTGTTAATGTTACATTCACAAAGGTGCATCCCTCACAATGCAATCATGAATCATGGTAGCTACGCTGCACTCGTTCAAGCACATTGCTCACACACTCTAGTCCACTGCTCACTGGAACTGGGCAGATTTTGGACAGATGGTGGCATAGAAGACACAGGATGGGTGTCTGGTGCATAGGTCCACTAGTGTAATTTCAGAGCTCTTTAAGTAAGCTACACAGAATTCTGAATATCCACTGAGTTTATCTAATCTCCCATAAACCATGATTGAACCAGCACTACAGAATATGTAAGTCTGATCCCTGTGGACGTCTGGGGGGAAGAGTCTTGCCATCAAAAGAAATAGCCCACTTTCCTTCCAAAAAAAGAAGGTGGTGGCTTTCTTTATAGGGTAGTGACTGCATATGCTAAAATAAAGGAAGAAAAAAGAAAGAAAGACATCCAATGGGGAAATAAGCCAACAAAATCTGGAGGGCAGGTGCTTCAATAAAACAAAGTAAAGCTTCCTACTGATCTGCCATACATACTTTTTTACTCAATAAGCACTACACTGCATTTGTAGGTGAGATGCTGGGGAGGAACTAAAGGAAATACCTCATGACGTTGGACTTCTCTGAATGCAGAGTAACACAGAGTAAGCAGAGAAAATACTGGTGCTCAGACTACCTGAATCCTAAATACCAGTGGTTGTCTCCTAGGCAGAACCAGACATTGGCAACGCAGCCATTGGTTGAAGAGGGCTGATCCACCACCCAATTGAATGTATGTTGTTCTTAAGAGCTGAACTAATATGGGTATGACACTCTGTCTGATAAATAACTGAAATAGGTTAAAGCCCAGTTTTCTATGCAGACCTAAAATAACAGAAAAAGATAAAGCAGAGGGAGGAGGAGCGCATGGGGTCCCGGCTCACACGCATAAGATTTTCAGCACCGATCAAGAGCATTACAGTCTTCCCTGAAATACATGGAACAAGTGTGGTACTGCATGACCAGTGCAAGTTTCCTTTAAAGACTTGAAAATAGTGTGGTTCTTCAGTGCCAGCCAGTGCAAGCTTGCGATGCAGCGCGCGCAACTAAATTCATTTTATTGATTTAATTGTCCACTTACCAGCATTCATCCGTATTCCGGTGTTTACTATACCCCACCTTGCCCCTCCCCCTTCCCCGCCCACGTCACCACCCGGCAGCACTCCCACCAGGAGCCGCTACTGCACTGGAGGCCCAGTGCAGGTCTCCTTCACAGACATGGCTTGAGCCAAATCCTACGCTTTCCTCTTGAGACCTGGAGCCCAAAATGGCTTCTGCCTGCTACCCACACTCAAATCGCATGCACTAAAAATGAAAGACAAAGCATTCAACTTTGATGACAACCAGGAGCGAGAAACGGAGACCAATCTGATTGCTGAATTGCACAATGTGAGACCAGAAAACCTGGGGTCAAACCCAGCTTAGCCACTTGATCAAATTGCTTGATCCTTGGCAATTAGTTTATTTTAACATGCCTCCTATTTTTTTATGACTTCATTTGTGAAAGCCATGAAATACATGAGGCTGTGTGCTATACAAAAATCTCTCTTGGTTTGACCTAACGGACTATAATGTTGCTCCATGTAAAAAAAAATATATAGTCCACATATAGGGTGCACATGACAACTGACTTGCCTCTTAGATCACTAATGATATCGTCATCGATATGAGGGGTGGGGGTGTGAATGTTTTTAAGTTCATATGTAAAAACTGTCACTTTTAATAAACACCTCTCTTTATAGTGATTAATCTAATATGCTAAGGAGAAGAGCTGGTCAAAGAAATACATAAAAAAAATGTAAGACACTTGTTCATATTTTTATGCAATATTTGTTGAAAGATTTCCATGCCAAATGTTCCCTTGGCTCAGCTCCTGGCTGAGCTCTTAGAGCCAAAGTGGGCTCTCAGAGCCAAGAACGACCCTTAACTCAACTCTTCCTGCTCATTTGCTGGCTCGACTCACCTCTACTGCAGTACTGTTAATTGACTTCTACCTCTCTCACCATCTCATTCCGGGAAGCAACATCTTGTTTCCAAAGATTCTGGCTGGTTTCCATGGGTCTCAGAAGGATAATTATCCCCACTTCTGGTTAAAATAAGGAAGAAATGTGCACAAGCGACCCCAAGAAGTTGTTTAAAATTAACTGTGCATTCTGTTAGCATAAAACAACACAAACAACCCTCAAATAATGTATTTTCCCAGTTTCAGTGCTCTGTCCTAGGTAAGATATGTTTTTTTACAAACAACGATTGTCTGCCCTCTACCAGGAAAGGCTGAACACAATCATTACTGTGACAAGCCGCCTAGCAACATGAGCATAACTTCTTCTTTGACATCTGATGGGGTCAGGCAACCAAGGCTGAATGGCGCACTCTGCATTTATAAAAGTGAGCATACGCACTACTCGGCCATTCAGCGTGCGTGCAAAAAGGCCTTCAGAGTCCCCCGCAGGTGCTTCGGGAGATTCTGCTGTTTGAATGCTGACTCCTGCAGCTGAGAGAATGGGACAGACTTAACAGCAAGCTCCTAGTGGCCCTACTAGGCAGCGGTGCTGCAACAATCTTCAGACAGGAGGTGCTGCCATCAATGTTACATGCAAAAACAACAGTTGATGGACAGAATGCAGAACAATGTCATACATTCACCCCAGTACAGAGATCTGGGCCTAAATCCATCGTTTTTTTGCTCACCATGCCATTCCAGTTTGAACCCAGCCATATGCAAATCAGTCTTGACCCTGTGCCTCATGGGAACAGTCCAGCCCGAACGGCCAAGCCAGGTCCTCCCTGGACTGGAACCAAGCATCCTAGGACCGGTTTCGGGGTTTCACCCCTCTTCAGCCAGGACAGCTTGATTCCAGTGGCATGGAGAGCACGGGACTCATGTCTGAGCATACTCGTCCCACTCGGGGTGAAAAATGCAAAAACAACAGTTGATGGACAGAATGCAGAACAATGTCATACATTCACCCCAGTACAGTGATCTGGGCCTAAATCCATCAATGTTACATCACTGAACTTATAGGGACTGTCAAAAATCCAATATCACATAAAGAACAAGTGTTGCAAGTGGGCCATGCCTATTCAGCAGAAGAGTGGTAAGGGTGTAGTATGTAGCTGATGTTGCATTTAGGAGCACACTATCACAAATATATTACCAAAGCATGGTGTGGGAGCCACAGTCATTTACAGACAGCACATTTTCCATTGTAATGACCACTGCATTTGGACAGATTCACAGTTTTACTAATAAAACTATATAGTGCACAACCAATAATGTGGAAATTGGGTTTCATTGAGTATTTGTCATTTGCCCATCACCAAGTAAAGTGTCTTGATTTGTTTTGACTCTATTAAAAACTTTGTTTCTTCATTCTTTAGCGTTAGAAAGAAAACACTTTATTTGTGCTTTCCTGTATATTTATTTTTCACTATTTGTCTAATTCACTTATAGGTATTTTAATTTTGCTTTTTGTAGAAGAAAATGACTTTCTACAGCCTTTGTTTTCACACCAAGGTTTTCACATAGTTCACTTTTCGAAATCCTCACATTTTGCAGTATCTGAAAACAAACACTACTCTCCATTTTAAAGGAACAGGCAGCTAATTGTCAGGAGACTAGACTGACATTTGACATCTGTGTTTGAACACACAGCAAACGCGACACGAAAAGGATCAAAATGTAAAGTCCTCTTTAATGCTCATTCACATTCAGAACTTCAGCAAATTTATGTAGAAGCCCTTTCAGGGCTCCAGGGGCTGCTGCTGTTGGGCTCCTCCCACTTCTGGACCCCGGTACATTGCACTGGCTCCACCACTGATAGCTACGCCCCTGCCTCACTCCTGTCGGCGACTCCAGTCTGCACAATGGCCCCCCCGCTGTCCTCCTTGTGCCTCATAGTTAGTTCTCCGGCCCCCTCATTCACTCTTAACTGGGCCTCATGTGGTGTCGCCGGCCCCCTCAATCCTATCCGTGTCCTATGGACTGCATTCTAGCCCCCCTCCGCCTTGCCTGCGCATCATGTTGTGCACTTTGGGTCCCTAGTATGGGACCCTCTCAGCCCCGGCTGCTTCCCCCGGTAATAGTAAGACATTCTAACGCCTGGTCCGGCTTAGGAGTTCGACTTGTGTTTGGAATCTCCTTCCTCTTCCGGCCTAATTGCCTTCTAAACCTCTCTCTGTTGGCGTGTCCCCTCCTTACTAGAAAATATATCTACTACACTATGATGGACCCAAAACTAATTAAATAAACAAATACCATTTATGCTGCTTTCTGTGGTGATAGGAAGACAAGAAATACTAATGGAGCTGCCATCTTGACTTTTTTGCCCACATTGGCTTTCCATTAAAATGGAGCCATTTATGCCTATGTTGTTATTGCTGCAGTGTGCTGGTTGAGGAAAATGCCAGGACTGTTTGGAAACAGAAACATGGGTGAGTTTTCCTTTACCAGTAACACCTGCCTCGTTGGGAAACACATTGTGTGTTTGCTGTCGTGCAATTGTCACATTCATGGTGATATATCAAGTCAATAGATCTTTATTCGGCCAAATATAGACCATAAAAGCACATTAATTTTATTTATTTTTGGTTCCCTAAAAAAGCCATTAATGCAAGTTTATCTCCATTTAGCATTAATACAAACAATCTGAAACTGCTTGTACATACTGCAAATTAATCCTAAACATACATAAAATTTTCCTCCTTTACTGAAATATTACAGTTTGAAGTAAGCAGCTGAAGACCCATATGCACAGTCTCAGTGGGTAGCCCCCTATTCCTTAAATAATTGTTTCCCGAGTCTGAGGGCGCCCGAGAGAAAGCGTGCTACCACCAAGCAATCCATGGCAGAGGGTAACATTTGCAAATACAACAACATTGGCCTTACTTTTACAAATTGATTCTTTTTTACCAACGGGATAATACATTTTTGCCTCAAAATGTGATAAGAGTATCACAAAAATACTAAGTGCATGGTATCCTTCTCTGAAAAGTTATCACAGGGACAGGGCCTTAGAAACTCTTGACTTTGAGAGTCCTTTAGGAACAGCTAAAAAACAACGTATCAGATTGAGTCTGAATCTAGTCAATAAAAAATAATGGTGAGCAATGTTGACATGTGACAAATAAGGCTCCCCTGTGGACTTGTTCTCAACATTCTATATTGTCTCACAGTGGGTTTGGTAGGTTCCGTGTCTTCCCTTGCCCCAGACCATCTGCCCAAAATCATGTTTTTGGTATCTCTCAGATCGTTGTGGCTTAAAGGCCTTGAATGGCTAAACAGGGCCAGACAGACTCCGTCTGGTTTTCGCCTATGGAAATAGAGGTGGAAATAATTCATTTTGCTGCAGAAGAGCAAACCCTACTATGCTGTCCCCTCTATTGTCACCCTATGGAGGGTATGACGGGTCCAGCAGAAGCAATTTAGATTCTGCGGCCCATGTCTATTTACCAGTAGTGGTGTAATATAGGCTCCAAGATCAAAATAGAGGGGGGGAATGGATCACTTGTACCTACATAACCAGGGTCATTAGTGATGCCTCTTGTAAAAAACCCTCATACACATACGTAGGTGGAAAGGCGGTATATCTTGGTTCTCCGCCTATTCGTACCGTGACAGCATCATCACAGGGTTTTACTTTTCGGTATGCTGACCTCCACCTGGAGGTAAACCACTGGCATTGCAGTAGTGTCCAGAGACCAAAAATTAAGTGCTCAGTCTGAAGTGAGGTTAAAATTCTTACTACATCCTCTTTAGGAAGCAATTATTTATTGAGAAGGGTATGTTGAAGAAGTTAAAAACAGTGAGTGTGCGTGTATTTATCGTGTTACTTAATCCAGCGCACTAGTGGAGTCCGTATATCGGGTCGACATGTTTCAGCCCCATTATGCCCAGCCGGGTCTAGGGGGCTTTCGTTAGGACCAGTGAAAAAGTGCTAACACTATTTGTGTAGCACTTGGGAGTGGGTTGCTGTATCTGTCCACTCTGATGAGTAGGTCAATTGTACCTGTAATGTAATAAGAAAACACAGAATAGAATTGTGTGCATATTCTTGTCTGTTTTTATGATGCTGCAAGTTAGTCATTTGTAAACATTCTTGAAAGTCAGAACTACTGACCACATGTTGCACATTCAGTATACATATATTGTAACGTTAACACAACGTAAATCAGGGATTATATGAAATAGGCGCCAAGAGTCTTACAAAGCGCTTGTGGTCTCGTGTTGTAAATTTGCTGATAATAGTTATACACCATTAGCTGTTCGGTGAGTTACACACTCCGCCTAGGTGAATAGTAAGAAAATCGTAAATGGCATTTACTAATAAAGATTGGCATTTACTAATAAAGATTCTAACTGTGCACATTATTTAAGCGTACATTGGGTTCCGTAGCATATCGAGGGAACCTGGTAATGTGCACAACGTTATTTTTAAGTATTGAGCTAGTTGGTCCATTATTTGTGGTGCGCTGAAGCAGGTCTTCGCCTCTATAATTGTGTAAGCCTGCCAGCCCGCCGTATAATGAAAAGCACTAAGAGTGTGGCGCGTTTCTTTAAAAGCTGTTTCTGCGGTGCGGTAAATTTACGTGAAATCATGTGAAACGAAGTGATATCTTGGCCGCCATTGATTGTAGCGTGGTGAATTTATAAAAACGGCGTGTCTAACTGCTACAAGAAATGCTCAATTACCTTCGGGAACCCATGTGTGGGCTTCCTCGGGTGGCCGGCAAGATTCTCCCCGCCTTCTATATTTAAAAAGAAAGGTGGGGAAATAATTAGTTGGAGACCTTACTTGAATCCAGTGTGGCTGTTCCTTTGGTATTCCTCTCACCTGCAGTTATGGGAGTCTTTGCTTGTTCTTGCTCTGCCAACGGCGCCATCGGTGATGTGGGCCCGTTCCTACCATTTATTTATTGGGTCACAGTAACGGGAATGAAAGGACTATGAGAACAGTGAAATATGGTGAGTCAATATGTGAATAAATGGCAATAGTTTGCGTGCTCATTTTTTTTATCATATTCGTGGTAAAGAGGCAGATAATGATCAATGGAAGTTTCTTGTTACTAAAGTTACCTTTCCAGAATTAGTGAGTTAAAAAGTGCTCAGTGGAGCAACTAGAAGTCTCCATTAGTTATTTAGTGTTCTGCCAAAGCGATACAGCCCGGTCCCGGTATTTATTTGAGTGTTATTTGGTTAATCGTTGAAATCTTAACTTAGTAGTCATCTATATATGTATAGCTCACTCGAGCGATTAGGGTTGTGGCTCAGTTATTTGAAGATTAGAATAATTGATGCCAAGGGACGTCATCATTTAATCCTTGGACGTTAGTTTTGAGTCGGTGAACCCAGCGTTGTTCTTTTTCAAATAATATGCGTTCAGCATTCTGGTTCTTGGTAGTCAACATCTCAATGATTGTCCACTTCAATTCCTCAGTCGTGTGGTTCAAGTCAATATAGTGCTTACTCATTTTCGTTGTTGCTCTCTTGCACTTTATGTTGCTCTTATGTTCTCCAATCCGTAGTTTGACTTTGCGACAGGTCATCCCAAAATATTTGAGACCACATGGGCAAGCGATCATGTAGATCACGTGCGTAGAGTTACAATTGGTATGTTGTCGTTGTGTCCAAATTAAGTTTTCTGTGAGGGTCAGGGTTTTCGTAGCGGTAGTTAATTTACAGACAGTGCAGGATCCGCATGGATAGTGTCCAACAATAGGATTCATATTCCAAGATGCAGTGATGCTTTCTGTTTTGGTTCTTGGTGCAGGTCGTGTGTGCACTAGAAGATCCTTCAGGTTTCTTGTTCTTTTGTTTGCAAACATGGGTTTAGGCCATTTTAGACGCCAGAGGTGACAATCTTCCAGTGTTTGTTGATGATTGTCTTCACTGCGCTGGTCGCCGTATTGTAAGTTGTTACACCTGTGATTGTGTTCTCGGTGGGTTCTCTTGGTGTTGTGTTTAAAAGGCAGTCCCTTGGTTGGCATCTGGCTCTGTTCTGGCCTTTCTGTATGGTTTTCATTGGGTAATCTCTTTTTACCAATTTCTGCGTTAGATCTTCTGCTTGTTGTTTGTAGTCACTAAGTTTGCTACAATTCCGTTTGAGACTTAAAAACTGACTATAGGGTAAATTGTCTCTTAAAGGTCTGGGGTGGAAGCTCTTGTAGGACGATAGACTGTTCTTTGCAGTGGGCTTATAGTAAGTTTTTATAGGACAGGGGTCTCCACCACCGTAAAGCACTAACAATTCTAAGACGCTGTCTGTCTGAGTGAGCTGGAACATGTGCTCAAAATGTAGGCCCCCTTTGGTCTAGCAGGTGTGGGTGGAATCTGAGACTTTTAAAGATTGTGTAGTTTCTGCTAGGGTCGCCAACCTTGAATGCACTTCCACTTCCTTCATGGGGTGTATTTGATCACCAGTCGGCATCATCCTTTCTTTTCAGAAGTCTATGACTACTGCTCAAGTCACTAATTCCAGTTCTTGCTCATTTAGCATCCTTTATGTCACTCACTGTCTCTGACCGACACGTGTCGCCGCACAGGTTGTTGGGTCTTCTCTGATTTTCCCCTTCTTTTTGATGAGCACCACTGAGTTCACGCTGCCCTATGACCATGCTGGTGTGTGTATCTGCCGTTATTTTTTAGTCCATGTTACAATTATAATTTGTGTGTCTGTCTCTCACACCCTAGTACACACAAAAGGGGCCGCTCCTATTAGAATGACCCGGAGATAATTGAGTAGTGTTAAGTGACTGTGAGTGTGGACATCTCACTAAAAGTTACGGACTGGCCTCACACACCACCTGGTGTCATGCTTCATCATCGGCCAGTCCTCGCCCTCTAAAAACTTGGTTTGATAGAGGGCGGGCATGCACCTGACGACAGGGATGCACTTCTAACTAAGTGGGGCCCAAAGTGAATAAGTGAGATTAAAAGCCATTATAGTAACCTCATTCTCTATTTAATGATTTAGGAGACTATATGGCTTATAAAAACAAATGTGCGGCGCAATTGGGAAAAATTATTATCCCCTCGCCGTATAATCATTGGTCTGGAAATGGGTCGACATGTTTCTGCCTAACGTCAACAGAGGTACTCGGCATTCATCAGGACCTTAGTTTTATACCAAGAAACGGGCTCCACTCTTACCAAAGTTATGGTTAAATGGAATCAGCTGTGGAGGGACCGTGGTCACTCTCTGCTGTATATAAATGGGTCAGAAAAGTACCCTGTAGGAAAAGAAAGAAAAATGTAAAATAACATATACTCAGCACCCAATGGGTTAGGGGGTCATTCATGAAGAATCAAACAGGCGCAACTATATACAATCTCATGTGCGCATAGTGCAAGTGTATAACACGTGACTGGCATACGTGAATACACAAGTGAGTGAAAACACGGGGAAAATTACTCCCCATTTCTTACCTACAGCCTAAACTCCATATACTCCATGGGAGGGGGAGTAAAGGAGAACCCCTGAAGTCAAACTCTGAAGAGGCAAGCAGATAAAGAAAAACTACTTTAGGCAGTATATTTTTAGCCAAAAAGCGTACAGCTGAGGTGGGGGCATGAAAGTTTAAGTCACATCCAAATGCACACGCATCCCACTATCATTCATCAAGTCCGTATCATCTTACTTCATCAAGGTGCGTTCTCCACAGGATCACCTACTGTATACCGCACTCCTCCCTGGTGACAAGTAAGTGGGGGTAGAACCTTTAGTTAAATAGTAGCCTTAATTGGAAAATTGGTGGGAGGGGCCGCCAGGTCGTGGCGTTACTACGGGACCCAGTCATGTAATCCGGTGTCCCGGTCGCTCCCAGCTTAAATGCTGCCTGGCTCGGCCTGTCTACCGGAACAATGTCTTCACTGCGCTGGTCGCCGTATTGTAAGTTGTTACACCCGTGATTGTGTTCTCGGTGGGTTCTCTTGGTGTTGTGTTTAAAAGGCAGTCCCTTGGTTGGCATCTGGCTCTGTTCTGGCCTTTCTGTATGGTTTTCATTGGGTAATCTCTTTTTACCAATTTCTGCGTTAGATCTTCTGCTTGTTGTTTGTAGTCACTAAGTTTGCTACAATTCCGTTTGAGACTTAAAAACTGACTATAGGGTAAATTGTCTCTTAAAGGTCTGGGGTGGAAGCTCTTGTAGGACAATAGACTGTTCTTTGCAGTGGGCTTATAGTAAGTTTTTATAGGACAGGGGTCTCCACCTCCGTAAAGCACTAACAATTCTAAGACGCTGTCTGTCTGAGTGAGCTGGAACATGTGCTCAAAATGTAGGCCCCCTTTGGTCTAGCAGGTGTGGGTGGAATCTGAGACTTTTAAAGATTGTGTAGTTTCTGCTAGGGTTGCCAACCTTGAATGCACTTCCACTTCCTTCATGGGGTGTATTTGATCACCAGTCGGCATCATCCTTTCTTTTCAGAAGTCTATGACTACTGCTCAAGTCACTAATTCCAGTTCTTGCTCATTTAGCATCCTTTATGTCACTCACTGTCTCTGACCGACACGTGTCGCCGCACAGGTTGTTGGGTCTTCTCTGATTTTCCCCTTCTTTTTGATGAGCACCACTGAGTTCACGCTGCCCTATGACCATGCTGGTGTGTGTATCTGCCGTTATTTTTTAGTCCATGTTACAATTATAATTTGTGTGTCTGTCTCTCACACCCTAGTACACACAAAAGGGGCCGCTCCTATTAGAATGACCCGGAGATAATTGAGCAGTGTTAAGTGACTGTGAGTGTGGACATCTCACTAAAAGTTACGGACTGGCCTCACACACCACCTGGTGTCATGCTTCATCATCAGCCAGTCCTCGCCCTCTAAAAACTTGGTTTGATAGAGGGCGGGCATGCACCTGACGACAGGGATGCACTTCTAACTAAGTGGGGCCCAAAGTGAATAAGTGAGATTAAAAGCCATTATAGTAACCTCATTCTCTATTTAATGATTTAGGAGACTATATGGCTTATAAAAACAAATGTGCGGCGCAATTGGGAAAAATTATTATCCCCTCGCCGTATAATCATTGGTCTGGAAATGGGTCGACATGTTTCTGCCTAACGTCAACAGAGGTACTCGGCATTCATCAGGACCTTAGTTTTATACCAAGAAACGGGCTCCACTCTTACCAAAGTTATGGTTAAATGGAATCAGCTGTGGAGGGACCGTGGTCACTCTCTGCTGTATATAAATGGGTCAGAAAAGTACCCTGTAGGAAAAGAAAGAAAAATGTAAAATAACATATACTCAGCACCCAATGGGTTAGGGGGTCATTCATGAAGAATCAAACAGGCGCAACTATATACAATCTCATGTGCGCATAGTGCAAGTGTATAACACGTGACTGGCATACGTGAATACACAAGTGAGTGAAAACACGGGGAAAATTACTCCCCATTTCTTACCTACAGCCTAAACTCCATATACTCCATGGGAGGGGGAGTAAAGGAGAACCCCTGAAGTCAAACTCTGAAGAGGCAAGCAGATAAAGAAAAACTACTTTAGGCAGTATATTTTTAGCCAAAAAGCGTACAGCTGAGGTGGGGGCATGAAAGTTTAAGTCACATCCAAATGCACACGCATCCCACTATCATTCATCAAGTCCGTATCATCTTACTTCATCAAGGTGCGTTCTCCACAGGATCACCTACTGTATACCGCACTCCTCCCTGGTGACAAGTAAGTGGGGGTAGAACCTTTAGTTAAATAGTAGCCTTAATTGGAAAATTGGTGGGAGGGGCCGCCAGGTCGTGGCGTTACTACGGGACCCAGTCATGTAATCCGGTGTCCCGGTCGCTCCCAGCTTAAATGCTGCCTGGCTCGGCCTGTCTACCGGAACAATGTCTTCACTGCGCTGGTCGCCGTATTGTAAGTTGTTACACCCGTGATTGTGTTCTCGGTGGGTTCTCTTGGTGTTGTGTTTAAAAGGCAGTCCCTTGGTTGGCATCTGGCTCTGTTCTGGCCTTTCTGTATGGTTTTCATTGGGTAATCTCTTTTTACCAATTTCTGCGTTAGATCTTCTGCTTGTTGTTTGTAGTCACTAAGTTTGCTACAATTCCGTTTGAGACTTAAAAACTGACTATAGGGTAAATTGTCTCTTAAAGGTCTGGGGTGGAAGCTCTTGTAGGACAATAGACTGTTCTTTGCAGTGGGCTTATAGTAAGTTTTTATAGGACAGGGGTCTCCACCACCGTAAAGCACTAACAATTCTAAGACGCTGTCTGTCTGAGTGAGCTGGAACATGTGCTCAAAATGTAGGCCCCCTTTGGTCTAGCAGGTGTGGGTGGAATCTGAGACTTTTAAAGATTGTGTAGTTTCTGCTAGGGTCGCCAACCTTGAATGCACTTCCACTTCCTTCATGGGGTGTATTTGATCACCAGTAGGCATCATCCTTTCTTTTCAGAAGTCTATGACTACTGCTCAAGTCACTAATTCCAGTTCTTGCTCATTTAGCATCCTTTATGTCACTCACTGTCTCTGACCGACACGTGTCGCCGCACAGGTTGTTGGGTCTTCTCTGATTTCCCCCTTCTTTTTGATGAACACCCCTGAGTTCACGCTGCCCTATGACCATGCTGGTGTGTGTATCTGCCGTTATGTTTAAGTCATGTTACAATTATAATTTGTGTGTCTGTCTCTCACGCCCCTCATCCATAAAAGCCCAGACATTGCATCCCATACACAATAACTGAACCTCGGTGGTCATCATACACTATATGAAAAAACACTACACATATAGGCTCAAAACAAGAATAACACCCCTCAACCATCCACCCGACAGGGTGTAACTTTGCTATCCATTTGGCTAATCACTTCAGAGCTCCACATAGGCTCAAAACAGGAACAACGCCCTTCAATCATCCACCCGACACAGAGGTAGTAAGTGCTACACAAATGCTACAATACAATTCAGCTTATGGTGGCCCATAGTTGGGCTTTTCATGCAGGTGGGTGGGAGAGGGGGTGATCCATGAGCTAAGCGCCTCTTTTCCACACATGTGGTACGAGGAAGTTATTTTTGGTAAGAAAAGAGATATTACATTTTTGCTGGAGTTTTACAAAGTCAAGACACTGCATTGTTACAGTATGAATCACAGCGAGTCCATTCATCACCTTAACAGTGTTTATTGCTGCTGCTTGATGAGCCACTCTCTCTCCTCCCGACGCCCCCCTAACATTCAGAAGAATGGAACATGCCAAGTACTCATTTGTTTAGGTCTGGCGCGGAAGACGACAATTTTGCAAACTACGGGCAGGTTGGAATGCTGTAAGCAGTCCCGAGACTTCTTGGAAACCAGCACCCCGAGTGTGAATGGGAACCAATTAGTCACCGCGGCGACCTGAGAGGGATTTGAATGTTATGACAGGGCGAAGGAGGGCGGATTTTCTTATTATGCACCGATGCAATCTTGGACGCTGTGTTTATGCAATGGCTGCAGAAATGCACTCTGGTCACCAACTTTGTATCCAGGGCAGTAACATCAGGTCAGTGGAGCATTCGGTTCTACAGACGCCGGTGGAAAAGTTAGTTTTACTAAAGCCGATAAGCACGCCTTCTTAGTCAGTCCGGTTGGTAAGGAAAGAAGCTGTGAAAAGGGGTGCATTTTAAACATAAGCCCATGGAAAAGTATGTCAGCATGAGAGAAATACCAATTTAATGTAGATTATGAAAATGTCATTTATTGAAAGTTATTTCAAGGCGTTCAAGAACAGAGTACTCATGGCTTTCCTAAAGTCAGTGAGGCTGAAATTTAAATTACACTGGCGTCAATTGAATAATTTAGGGAATTTCGTGTTACTCTTGTTACATAATTTACCTGAAAGCACGTCATGATGACACTTTGACTGATTACAAACCATTCACTGTAAATTCCACAACTCATGGTAAAAATGTGCTGCAAACTCATATGAACAAAAGAGTGTGAACAGAAGCTGTTTATGGTGCTTTTAAAAAAATGCATTCTCCTACCAAAAGCTGATGTGAGGATGCATTTCGCGCAAACATATAACGCAAAATGACAGATTTGCATTTCTCATAATTGTGCGGTAACTTCTGGTTATTGCCAGAATGCACATTTCGCACATCCCTAGTCTGAAGGACCTGACTTCAGGTGGAATGGGAAGGGGGAGTTATTTACCAATTCTGGTAAATACAACTACAGCAAGGTGCCTTATTTACCAGATGCAGTAAATACCTCTTACTCCATTTTTCTCTGAAAGGTTAAGGATTACACAAGGAACTTGGTGTGTTCTGCACAAAAATTGTTCATGCAGATGAATATACCGCATGTTTTTTTCTGATGGTAATAATTGACATGTGTGACCTGTCAAAATACACAATAAAAAAAGGGTCATGTATCTATAGCAAATTACATTATCACGACCCCTGCACAAACAGAGTGCAGGGATCAGAATTTATTAGCCCACTGGGAATCAAGGCCTAAACTGAGTTCCCTGTTACAAAAGAAACACAAACCAAGTGGACATATGGGGGCTTATTTACAAGCTCCTTGTGCCACCAGTGTGTCACTTTTAATATGGGAAAAAGTGGCATACCGGCGGCACAAGGGGCTTGTAAATAAGCCCCATGGAGTCAAGTGACGTGGGCAACATTTCTAGCCCTGGATTGGCCTCTGTCCCTTTGATTAAAACATCCTGTTCAGTTTAACTATAAATTTACGATTGAAACAAATGGACTCCTCTTTCCAGGGCACATTTTCTTGTAAAAAGGAAGCTCAGGACAATAAATGAGGGGTGGTGTCTTTGTATTCCAGATTGTGAGAAATTGGGTTCTTAGTTGAGGACAGTGAGCCTACTCAAGCAACAGCCACAATCACTGATAGGGTGAACCACATGAGTCACCAAATCTTAACCATGCTTAACCCTTTGGTAGCTTGGCACACACAGTCAGGCTTAACTTGGAGGCAATGTGTAAAGTATTTATGCAGCCCACAGACTCTGTCAATTCCAATGAGCAGTGCAATGCTTTGAGGGGGTTTGCATTGCTCGCATTAATGCTGATGAAGCTGGCAGCTGTGCGGCTAGGCTTAGTGGGGCTTTGCGTCGCTTGACATTGATTCCAATTAGGCTAGTGGCCATGTGGCAAGACTTTGCAGGACTTTGAGTCACCCGGCATCAGTTCTGATGAAGCTTGCAGCTGTGCAGTGAGGCTTTGCAGGACTTCGCGTTGCTTCAGACCGGTTTTGTTGGAACCTTCACTTAAGCCAGGCGGATCTCTCTCTGATGCTAATCAATGGCCCAGGACCTGGGGAGGCACCACTTGGGGATCAAGAACTCACTCTAGTAGAGACTAGCAGGGCGCAAGTAGGTCCAGTTGCAGGTCCAGGTAGGTCTAGTGCAGCAGATCATCTGGGAAGTTGGTGAAAGGCCTC
This sequence comes from Triturus cristatus, assembly GCF_964204655.1. NCBI lineage: Eukaryota > Metazoa > Chordata > Amphibia > Caudata > Salamandridae > Triturus > Triturus cristatus. Next base: position 1,653,929,751 of record NC_140590.1, on the reverse strand, counting down.
TGGAGCTTGTTGTGTCCCTGTAGCTTAGAACAGGAGGTCAGTCAACTGACCCTTAGAGAATTTAGCCTGGGATGAAAGGAGCAGATCCAGTCTTCCTTCTAGCAAGCAGGGCAGGCCTCAAGCAGCAGGGCACCTTTCTTCTGTGGTATCCACTGGTCCAGAAGTGTACTGAAGAATGGGTCTGCGGGTCTTATTTTTATACCTGGTGCCACCTTTGAAATTGGAGAAGCTTCTGGAGTTTTACCCCCACAGAGTTTTTTTAAAATTTCCTGCCTCCCTGCCCTGGCCTTAGATTGTCTGGGGTCACAACAGACTAGTTTAAAACCCTTTGTGAGTGGGCTAAGGCAGCCCCCTTTGAAGGGCAAGTGTGGTAGGGGACAAAACCACCCCGCATCCTGCTATATGTGGCCTATCCTGCCAATAACTATTCCCCATTGTATCACTGTCTGGGAGAAATACACAAAAAGGCTAACTGCAAGCTACAAGTAGTCATTCAACTTAGGATACAGGCTACAGGCACCAAATTGTTAGTGCAAGAAAATGCTAACTTTCTAAATGTGTAGATACAGAAAACAATGGTCCTAAATCTTACTTGAGGCAGTATAAGTCTTAATCTGCATTGATCTTTTCATACAATTCTGAGCATGCAAAATTGTCAGCTCCAGGTAATAAAAACAGTCAAATTAATAATGTGCAACAACCAATAAATTCCAAAATAACATATTTTTATTTGCTCAAAATTAGACTGGCAGTAGGTCTCTTACTGCATTCAAGGAATTTGTGAAGAAACTAGAAAGAAGGTTGCTCTAGGGGAACAAGCAGAAAGGTGTGCTCAAGTGAAAAGATGGAAAAAAATCCAATTGGTGCTCGGGGAGAGGAGTTAAAACAATTAAAAGATTGGGCTGATAACAGGATGTCAGTCTGGATAAGCCTACACAGAAACTATTTACATATTTTAATGTTCAGAGATGTATCGTCATTTGGCACGGTAGGGTAGGGGGCTTGTGGTCCAGGCTTGTAAGGTGTGGGCGTCAACTTTTCGACCCTACTTGTGGCATAGAGGGTGGTTTGGGCCTCGGCCTGCGGGTCTTCCTCAGGACAGGGATGGGCAACCTAAATATTGTATGTGGTGTCTGTGTTCTACACCCGCAAGGTGTTACAGGACAGTATATCTTCCTATTGATCCAAGGTTCTACTGCAGGCTGGGGTCCTCATATGAAAACAAAGGGCCATTGGTAAGGGTAGTGGAGTGATGGGGTCTTGAAGTGCTTTTTCGGCGTGTAGCACACTACTCTGGAACCCATAAAGGATTAGTGGTGAATTTGTACGGTGAAATATGAAAGTAATTTGAGTGGTGAATATTAGTCAGTTATTTGGATTGAGAAGGATAGTGGAGGAATAGAAAAGGGTTGCATTTATATAGTGCTTGCTACCCCTAATGAGGTGTTGAAGCGCTTTTTTTAGCAAGTAGCATGCCACTCGCAAACCAGAAAGGATTAGTGGTGAATTAGTATAGTGAAATATGAAATTTGATGAGTGGACATGTTTGTCTGATATTTTGATTGAAAAGGATAGTGGAGGGATAAAAGAGTGAAGGATTTAGAGATTTTTTTGTTTTTGTTTTTGGGATGTCATAGCAGTTAGGCCTGGGCGAAGCACTACGCTACGCTCGCGTAGTTTGCGAAGTTCGCGCTACTTCGCACTACGCGAACTGCACGTAGCACAGTGCGAACACGCGTAGCGTAGTGTTGCGTAGTGCTGCGGTCATTTTTTGCTTGCTCGCGGTCCTCAACGTCAAGTTGGCGACCGCGAGCAAGCAAAATGACATCCCGGCGACACTTTTTCCTTGTTCGCGATCGCGAGCATGGAAAATAAACCTCCCGGCGAGATTCCCAACGCGAGGAGGTCAGGTTTCTCATTGCGAGGGGTCGCTTATGCTCGCGACTGCTTGCGATGAGAAACTACCAGTTCGCGTTGAGAAAGCTGCCGCTCGAGTAAAAATCTACTCGAGCAGCAGAAAATTACAGCTCGCACTGTGCAAGATGCCATTTTCAATGATTGCACAGTGCCGGTTGCTTGTCCGCACTGTGCAATCATTGAAAACAACATCTTGCACAGTGCGAACATTTGTCTAAGCAGTTCGCGAAGTGCTACGCGTAGCTCGCGTAGTGCGAACTTCACTTTGCGTAGCTTCGCGAAGTGCTACTTCGCGAACTACGCCCACCCTTAATAGCAGTAGTGGGAGGCTTGGGATGAGTAAAAAGGGAAGTGGAGGGGAAGAGTCAGAGGGAAGAGTTTAGAAAGGGTTGTTTTGGGGGGTCAGTATAGTAAAAAAGGTGTCAGATGGTGCAAAGAGGGGTAGAGAAGGGGAGAGTTTAGAAAGGGCTATTTTGAGGGTCATAAGTGGTATGGGGTTTGAGATGAATGAGAGAGTGGATGTAGAGGATATATTGATAGAGGTATAGGGTGAGGAATAGGGTAGTGCATTGGAAAGAGTAGAAGAAAGAGGTTGGAGATGAGTCAGAGAGTTGAGGTAGAAGATATATTGAGAGAGGTATAGGGTGAGAAATAGGGTAGTGCATTGGATATGCTGAATTAGAAGAAAGTAATAAATATATAGATCCATAAGTACATGGAAAGTTTATAGATGCATAAAGAAAGTAAGTATATGTAGATTAAAGATATTGATAGAGGTATAGTGTGAGAAATAGGAAAGATGCATTCAATAAACTCTGATTTTCAAGTGTTGTACTTAAACATTTATTTATTCATTTGTTTTTTTTAAACATAATTATTCAACATGTTTATACAAAGCAATACACATGTATAGGTACATATCTAAAGCGCAAATAAATGCTTATATACAGAGGGATATGCTGTATATTTCTGTTTGCGTATGGTGCTTATGTGGGGAAGAGCCAATTCTTGAGTAGTTTTCTGAAGATAAGGTGGTTGTAAATGGATCTTATGTTGGGAAGTGAAGAGTTCCATATTTTGGCTGCTTGAACAGAGAAGAATGTGCCACCCATGTTTTTTTCTTGTATCTTGAGATTTTGAGGTGAAGTGCCACGCTAGAGTAGAGGTTCCTATGATGAATGTTTTTGGTGATTTTATTCCTGATGAAGAGCAGTCCCATTCCATGTATTGCTTTGTGGGTGGTACAAAGCAGCTTGAACGTGGATCTTCTGGCAACCTGTAACCAATGCAGGGCTTTCAAGGCAGGGGAGATGTGGTCTCGCGGTTTGATATGTAAGAGTAGTCTGGCAGCTGAGTTCTGAATCCGGTGTAGTCTTTTCATAGTTGTTAAAGGTGATCCGTGGTGGAGGCTATTGTCGTAATCGAGTTTGGACCCGAAAAAGGGAGATGGTAGCTTGGATCTTGTGTGGAAATCCCAAATGGGGGAAGATTCGTCGTAGAGTTTTCATAGTAACAAAGCTTGATCTTGCAAGTTTGTGCACTTGGGAATTCATCGACAGCTTGAGGTCCATGGTCTTCCGAGGTTTCTTACTATCTTCGATACTTTAGGCGGTGATCCCAGTTCATCAGGCCAGGCGGCAAGCGGGTCATAATGTTTCCAATCGCTACACGTGAGTATTTCCATTTTGGAAGCATTCAATTTGAGATGGCTCCACGTCATCCATTGATCCACAGCTCTGAGACAACTGAAAATAGGCGAGTTTCCAATGTCTTTGGGGCATTCCAGTTGAAGGAGTATTTGCGTGTCATCTGCATAGTTATAGCACGTGAGGTGAGATTGATTGATCAGTACCGGTAATGACTTCATGTAGATGTTGAAAAGCATGGGCGAGATGATAGAGCCTTGAGGGACTCCAGCTTTTGTGGAGTACGGTTTGGATGAGAAAGGTGGGGTATGGATGACATTAGTTCTGTTTTGAAGGTATGGCGTGATCCAGTCTAAAGCAGTTCCTTCTATGCCAGCTTCGTAGAGTCTTTGCACCAGAGTGTCATGGTCAACCATGTCAAAGGCAGCGGAGAGGTCCAAGAGGAGTAGCGCAGCAACCCCGTTGCGGTCAACTGTGTTCTTCAGGTCATCCCAGATGGCAAGGAGGGCAGATTCTGTGCCTCTTCCCGGACGGAATCCCGTTTGGAAGTCTGAAAGTATGGTCTTGTCTTCAATTAATTGTGACATCTGGGCAAACGCTGCTCTTTCTATCAGTTTGCCCAGGAAAGGTCCATTTGTAATGGGTCTGTAGTTGTCAGGGTTCAGCGGGTCCAAGTTTGTCTTCATCAGTAAAAGACGTATGTATGACTTTTTTAGTTCTTCTGGAAATATTCCGGTAGTTAAGGAATCGTTGATGATTCTTCTTACTGGATTGGCAGCAGAGGTTGTTAGAAGAATTGTCTTGACGGTTTGCAGTGGACATGGGTCAGAAGGGCTGCCAGCAGGCCTGCTTTTCTTATTTGACCAGGTCCATAAATTAATCGTGTGAAATGTGTTGGAAGGAACAGAGAGGTTGAGTTAGAGTATTCTTGGATTGTTGTTTTGTAAAAGGGTTAGTGCTGGTGCTTTGTCTCTGTTTTGAGTACGAGTCCAACGTGTCTGCTTTGTCCGTGTAATGATTTGCCAGTTTGTCTGTGAAATCTTGAGTAACGGTGTAGGAAGCTGGCTCTGTATATACTATACCAATGTGAGGTATAGTGTACACAGAGTCCAGTGGATCCCCAAAGGTAGGCAGAGGTAAAGTTAGATAGCACCTCACTCTCTATTTGTGGTAGTGTGGTCCAGCAGTAAGGCAGTATCAGAGGACAGTGTTAAGCATTTGTTGGACACACTCAGTCAGCAAATGAATTCACACACTCAAAGTCTGAACTTCAGACCAATTGTTTTTGTATAAAAATATTCTTTTAGATATTTTATTTCCTAGAACCAACCAAGCATGGCACAGGTAAGTTGATAAATAATTTGCAGTAAATATACAGTTTACCCATTATTTGCAGCCATTATGGTGCTGTGGAGTTCGTAATGATAAACTCCCAGCACCATATACTCTTAATGGCAGCCCTGAACTTACAATGTCTAAGAATGGACTTGACACTGTAGGGGTACAGGGCTCATGCACCTGTACTCTCACCACTGATATAGTGCACCCAGCTAGAGGGGTGACTAATCTATGCCAGGGCAGTGGGTTGTAGGCATGGCACACAGGGATGTGTGCAATGTCGACTCTTCACTTTGTTCTGCACCAAGACACGCAGCCTGTGAAGGCAGTGTATGAGTGTCAGGGTACAGGACCTCTAGGGAAGGCACAATAACTGCTGTAGCCCTTAACGGCCTTCTCTGGTCACAGAGCCCTGGGTACCTATGGTACCATTTACCAGGGGCTGACCTGTGGCCAAAGATGCCAATTGGGTTTAGGCTTCGATGCAGTTTTAGGGAAAGAACATAGTCCCTGGGCACCTGATTAGCAGGAGCCCAGGGACTGATGTGCTGATGTGCTTAGTCAAAGCACATCAGCAATTCAGCAAAAAGTGTGGGCAACCATGCAGAAAGAGGGCACTTTCTCACAAATGGGATGAGCTCCTTCTAGGTAATTTGGTTTACGAAATTCATTGAGTATTTTATAGAATTCTTTATTTGCACATTTAACATTTTGAATTCTGTCTGAATAGTACCTTTTCTTTGCTTTTCTGATAGCTGACTTGTATAATCTGTTAATTTTCTTTAGGTGAAGTTTGTCTTGTTTGGTTTTTGTTTTGAGGCAGGCACGTTGCAGCTTTCTAATTTGTAGTTTTATGTCTTTTATCTCTGCATTTCTCCAAGTTGCTTGTTTTCTTTTGTTCTGTTGTGTGGTTTTGAGTGGTATCAGGATATCAAACGCTTCTAGAGCCACTCATATAGTTTTTTAACAGAATTTATTGTTTCCAGATCTGTACTAGATGTTAGTTTTGTTTCTAAGTGTTCCAAATTGAGTTTGTTCCACGGTCGATAGGTTGATGCACGTAAGGTAGTTTTAGGTGAGTCTTTTAGTGTTGTTTTATGTGGGAAAGTGAGCAAATGGTGGTTGGACTATGTGACTGGAGTTATAGTTTGAAAGGTAACTAGTTTGCTATTAGCAAAAATGACATCTAGGATATTTCCAGCGATGTGTGTGGGTTTGTGGACAATCTGATGCAGGTTCAATGCATCTAGGCCATTGATTATTGTTTTTTGATGGGTCATATTGAGTTAGTCAAACCAAATGTTGAGGTCACCCAGAACGCATAGGTTGGAGTGTATTGTTATCAGGTTTGAAACGTGTCTAGAAGTGCGTCTGGGAATTTCGCCTCATGCACCTGTACCCCCACCACTGGTACAGTGCACCCAGCTAGAGCGGTGGCTGACCTATACCAGGGCAGTGGGTTCTGGAGCCCGGAGTCCAACCTCCTGGAATAATTTGGCCATTGATAATGTTATTATGTAAACGTATGTTACTAATGTGGTTCTTTAAAGATGTCTTGAATTTTCTCTCAGTTTTACTTACCTAAGCTTCACCACTTTCAGACTCTAGATGTAGACGTTTGTGTCACAATTATCATGACAAAACTGTTTTATCTATTGGATGTGTAACAGTGTCGCTTTTAATAACAGAACTGCAATGTCCGCACTGCAGAACCAGGGAAGTTCCTTTCTTCCGCTTGTTATTCTGGATTTTAGTAAATTGCCTCATTGTTATTATATCCTTTATACTCCTCCTTCTTTTGTAATCAAGTATTTTTTTTCTATGATGTAGCTCTTTCGAGCTCGGATGCGCCTCTATCAACTTACAATAGTTCAAGATTATTTTCCTAATGTTTATTCTTTGTAATTAGCTGATTTATAACTGCAATTAGACGTTCTTTTCTCTTCTTGTGTCGTTTAAAAAAGTAAATGATTCCAGCTTGATTTCTCTACTCGACTCTCTGCTTATTCGATTACTTGCAGAGCATAACCTGCTCTGAGAAATTCTCTCTCTTTTGTCTTTTTCATTCCATAGTAACCACAATCTGTATGTAGGCTGTGTGAGTGTGGCAGCAATGTGTCTCTGGTGTGTAGGGAAAACTAAGGAACCTGATCAGTGCACTTTCTTAACTGGCAGTGTGATGCAAACGAGGAGCCATGGCGTTGGGCCGGTGTCCACCACGTAGGATGGATCGACACTCAAAAGTTATTTATTTAATGTAAGTCTTCAGGAACTGCAGAATCAATGGGGCTCCAAACTTACAATCTGGATTCTTCCTTAGAAACATGGGTTCTGCTGTTCCCTTCATTGACCTTGTCTCCTGCAGCATCCACAGCATGTCCTTTGTACACAACATTCCCATTGAGGGGTCAGATCACACTTCTCATGTCTCCAGAGGGTGTTGCTATCAGCAAAGCTCAGAAGATGGGTTCTTCGGGCAGTGCAAAGAGTCACAGTGGGTACAACGGCATTGCCAGCTCTGGAGCGCGCCTCTGAATCAAACCTCAAAGCCCGGCAACTACCACACTAGGGACATTTGCATGCCAAACACAAGACGGGCTCTAATCACTGATACCCCTTTATTAACTGCAGATCCTATAGTTTGAGGTTGGTTGCCACCCTTCTTTTGTGGATAATGTATGATGCGAGTTTTATCCAAACATAGGGTGTTGAGGAGACAACATGGAAGTGAACTATAAGTTAAGATATCTTAATATTTTTTAGGCCTAATATGTCAGCAGCAGCATCCAGATGGAGATAGCGCCTTCTTCTTCCACCCAGGGAATGTCAGCCGCTCAGGTTGCCATGTGAGGGATGATAATCTCAGGGGTCTCGTTGGGGCGGATGGAGGAACCTTCTACGGTCCAATCAAATGCATCTGCCCAATCAGCAAAGACCTTACTGCAACATTGGGTGAGGAAAGGCACTGCACTGTCAAAATATTAACAGGTGCGACCTAGAGAGGCAGCAGACTGACGCCAGGGAGAAAGGCCATTTCCAACCGAGCTGTCAACAGGAAGAGTTTAATGTGTGTGTTTAGCCGGGAGGCCGGTGGAGTTCAGCTCCACCCAGGCGCAAAAAATCATTTTTATCTGTAAAAGGCACATGTGCACCCTCACCTGCACCACTCAGGAAGATGATGCCCATCTCTCAGCCGCAAATGGATTCAAGCTTGGGCGGGTGCACTTTTTTTTTTTACCAGCGATGGGTTTACGGAAGCTTTTAAAAATCAATTCATCACAACTTTTACCTTCAATTTGTGCAATTGAAAATTAGTCTGCACATTGTTCTCCTCCCAGTTCTGAAAAATTAGGCACTGGATTTTCTTAAAATTCTGCGGGAAACTGGATTTTAGAAACGAAATAAAAAATAGTGTTATTTGTAAAACTACACCACTCTGCATTGTCTTCAGGAAGCTATGGTTCTGTGCAAGAGATAAGGAAACAGATGTACACACAAACTGGTAAAAAATGCAGTTGTACATTGTAACTTGCCCACCGAAATTTTAAGACCAGTATTTTCTTTTGCAAACTGGCCTGTGTACTATTGGCTACAGCCGGAAGGATACTGGCCTGCAATTGACATCAAACCACCCTCCCTGTGATTGTGGGAAACTTCAGGGAGAGAGGTCAGTGGTCCGCCCATTGTCTACTCTCTCTCCACCCACCCCAAAGCTGCCACCCTTATTCCCAAAGGGAGTGGTGTCCTAAGGGGACTCCTTCCCCTTTGCAAATCGGTTACCAACTCACTGGAATTATGGTCGGAAGCCGCTGATTCATATCATACCAACTTGCAATTTGCTAGGAATGCCTGTTACGCACCCCTTCCACATTGTGAGTTAGTGTGTGTCGCAGAATTCATTTTAAAAGCCAGATAACGTTTTCCAACTTCCAAAATATGTTTTGTATGTATGAATAAGTGATTTAGTGCCAGATGTACCACCCTTACAATTAGGGAGTGTCTCAAATTGCGTCATTTTGCGACTCGCAATTTACAGCTCTCAAAATGTAATTTACAACAGTGTCTCAGACACTGTTTGTGATTCCTAATGGGGTCGTAAATTGCATACCTTAATAATATTCTTGAGGCAGTTGCAACTTGCAACCCCATTGAGAATGGTTAGCACTCTCAGGGATGGTGGCCTGCTGGGGTCAGCAGACCACCATGTCTGGGGCTGCTTTTTAAATAAAGAATTCTTTTTTTTATGTATCCCATTTTCCTTTAAGGAAAATGGGATACACTTAAAAAATAAAATGAAAACGTTTCTGGTTCATTTTGTAACAGCAGTCAGTGGTCCGTGGAGGCACTGCCTGCTCTTAAAAAATATTTTCGCATCCATTCACAAAGGGGAAGGGTTCCCCTGGGGACCCACTCCAGCTTGCAAATGGCTTACCACCTACTTAAAGTAGGTGGTCAACTGCAAGTATTTTGCGACCACATTTGCAGTCGCAGAACAATCATGCATTGATGTGCGAGTCGCTATTAGGAAAGGACGCCTTTGGCACACCCCTTCCTAATAGCGAGTGGCAAACCCTGTTTTGCTAGTTGGTACTAGGTTACCCAACTCGCAAAATAGGGTTTGTACTTGGGCAGACGAATTTTGCGGTTGCAAACGGGCCGATTTCCTGTTTCCGACCGCAAAAAACTGTTGTACATCTGGCCCTAAGTGGTTGCAAAGCCTGCAACTTACAATCTCCCAGGGTTTGTGACTGCTAAATCAACTAGCACATCACACCATAGGTTTGTAAAAACTCTTTCTTGAGCTGTTGTGACATGCTATGTATGCAGCATATTTTTTTACTCGCTGCTTACTAAAAGAATGAGCAAATAGGCAAGTTCAGTGGATACTATTTCAGATAACACTGTACAACCCTCAGCAGCCATGGGCCCGGGTCTAAAATCGGGGAAACATCCTTCAGACTGAAGCCGGAATTCTACTGTGCCGGTAAAAGAATGGACACTTCTTTAGTACGCATTTGTTCAGCACACAAGTCGTTAAAACGACTGGCCTTAGGGGGTGCATTGGTGGAATGGTGTTGGATTTAAAGTCCAACACCATCCAAACTGTTGCGCACACTGGAGTTGGAATAGTAAATTAACCTATTCCAAAATCCAGCGAACCACAACGGCAAGTCGTTATAACGACTTGCCTTAGGGGGTGCATTGGTGGAATGGTGTTGGATTTAAAGTCCAACACAATCCAAACTGTTGCGCACACTGGAGTTGGAATAGTAAATTAACCTATTCCAAAATCCAGCGACCCACTACGGAAAGTCTTTTTAACAACTTGCTTTCTGAAAGAATACGTACTAAAGACACATTCGTTCAAATGGAGGCACAGTGAAGGCACAGCGTGATTCTGGCTTGCGGAATATCGTTACACATTCATAAAATTGTAAACTCATTTTGAAACTATTTTACCATCTGATTTAGACAAGCTATAATGTCCAGGCTATTGCTGAAACAGTACGTTTGTGAGTCCCCTCCCCTAAGTCAGCCACTGAAGCTGGTTCATCGTTTGAGAAAGCCTTTCTAAATATGTGACACGGGAAGAAGCTGGAGAACCAATCCCAACATATGAGCCAATCCTCTTGATTGAGACAGCCTTCCCGATGCATTCCATCCCCATCCATCCTCCTTGTTCCACTCATTCATTATCAGCATGGGTTGCTCATCATTGCAGGTGTTTGAGACAGCGCCTCACTAGATTTGGAGGAGGGAAGAGGAGGAGCTTTAGAAGCTGGCCTACAGCTCTCCCACTGCAGAGTCTGCCAGTTAAAGAGCAGTACAATAGTGTATAGACACATAGGGCCAGATGTAGGTGGCTAAATACCAGTCGGTATCTCCGAAATTCGGTAAATTTCAGCGTTACCGACCGGTATTTAGCCATTCCCAATGTAGGTAAGGAATCGGTAAATAAGGAATTGTTAAATACCAATTCCTTATTGCTCTTGCATTTAAGGAATCGGTAATACCGATTCCTTAAATGCAATGTAGGAAGCACATTAAAGAGTGCTTTTGAGCCTTAAGAAATCGGTAATTACCCCCAAATTCAAGTTGGTGATAATTACCGATTTCCTTTAAAAAAATCACTTTTTTGTTTTTTGTTAAGTGCCATGTGGCACACATTCATGCCCTTAGGGCATGTATGTGCGCCACATGTGCACACATGCACATTTCAGGGGTGCAACAGGGTTTCCTTTTGACACCCTGGCACCCTTGAAAGTGCTCCCGCTATTAGCGATTCGGTAATACCGAATCGCTAATAGTGAATGTCTTCACATTCATTCCTATGGGCCTCCAAGCCCATAGAAATGAATGGGTAGGTATTCCTTATTACCGAATCTCAATTACCGATTCGGTAATAAGGAATATTAAGGATTCGGTATTTCTTACCGAATCTTTACCTACATAGGAAATACCGATTTCTTAATAGCGAATCGGTAAAATTCGCTATTAAGGAATCGGTATTTCAGATTTACCTACATCTGGCCCATAGTGGGCACGCAAGAGTGGGCGCGCCTATGTGTGTGTGTGTGCATATGTAAATTCGAGCATGCTTATGTGTGTCTGCATACATGCATTCATGCATGTGTGTGTGTGTCTCTCTGTGTGTGTGCAAGAATAGATGCAGGAATGTGTGTGTGTGTATGTGTGTGTGAGAGACTGTCTTACCTCAAAATATGAAACCAAATAGTCACATCTATTTAGAAAATCAGACATAGACTCTTAAACTGCACAGAGAATGAATTGAAGCTTCAACTCCTGCCTGGTATATCTGCATCCTTTACCAATGCCCAAGTGTCCTCCTACCAGGATTCTGGGGTTGCATTTAGCTCTTAGCACTTTGAAAGCATACAACATAAAACACCACAACGTAGCAGAACCTAACATAACAAAATATATCATGACATGACATAACATAACAATGGGTAATATTTTCCAGCATCATTAGAGCCAAGAAAGACCACTAGCTGTCATGTCTGCATCTCAATCCAAGCTTCTGCTGCTCCATTAGGCCAGAAGAAGATGAAGGATGTGTGTAGGAAGAGCACAAGGGCACGGCAAGGTATGCCGCGCTCCCTAAATAGGAACACACTCAGAAAACAGCTAATGCTCTTCCAGCGCACTCAAATCACTTCTTCTTCCTTCTCCTAAGGACAGCCTGTCCATTCCGCTTAATTTATAGAAGAGGCATGAACTATTTCTGTCTTAATAATTAGAACAAATGGCTAGGAAGATACAATCATTTAAAATGCTTAGCCATATAACCCTGGTTTGGCTGATGGGACTTTACTCACAGAGATATTTTAAGGCATGAGCTAAGTGGGCAATTACCCAGTGCCCCCACCTTTGCAGAAGCCCCTGGGAAGGGAAGTTTGTCTCTATCACACTTATGTCTATTTCTCCATCTCAACCTTTAATGTACTGTTCAATTTTGTTTGGCATAATGGGGCTTGAATTAGCAGAAAATGGGGGATAAAATTCAAAGTTGTTTAGGACAGAGAGCTCCAAAAAATGTCTAAGCCAGGGCCCCCAAATTTCTTAATATTGCACAGCTCACGGTCAGTCTTTTACTATGATCATTCTTTGACGCGGGTAACCAACATGTGTATGTTCTGGGGAAGATGCTACATGTAGAGACTCGTAGATACACCAGGCAGATGTATGTATATAGACAGGGTGGTGAACAGAAAGCTAGACCACAACACAGGAAGCCTTCACCTGCCTTTAATGCCTATACTTATTACTGAACCCCTGTTGTATATATGTATGGAAGATATAGCAGGAGCCTAGATACAAAGCAACACAACATTCTACACAAAATGGGGTTTATGGTGGGTAGAACTGAAGGAAAAATAGAGGGAACAGGAACACAGCATCAAGTGGGTCAGACATTTATATTGGAGAAGGGATCGCGGGTGAAACTTACACAGAGAATCAAGAAGTGGAAAGTTGCAGGTGGGAGAGTGGGTGGGATGGGAAGGACTGACGGTGATAACTCTTTGTGGGGTGCTCCGCATCCAGGTGGACACCCTGTTATAGAGTGATTGCTGTGGGCCCGATCAGGGCCGGACTGGGAACCAAAACTGGCCCTGGCAAACTGCTCGGCAGGACCCCTGTGGGGCAGGGGTGTGCAGCCGAGCTGTTTGCTAGGGTCGGTTTCGGCTGATTTTGTTACAGGAGGCCAATATTGCAGGCCCCTAGTAACAAAAATGGCCCCCCTGGGGCTCAAAAACTGCCTCCACCCTGGTGGTCTACCGCGGAAACGCCCGGTGCCCGCTACGGCCAGTCCAGCCCTGGACCTGATTCATAAATGTAAACTTACATTTTCAGGAACTAGGAATTTAATAGTAACTTTACAACTGCAGAGACTCTACAGTCAGGGCGGAGAACTCCAAACACAAAAAGATGGTCCTGTCCTATCTGTCCTGTGCACACAAACGGGCCTTCGTAAAGAAACACAGAGGCACACATTGATACTAGCAATGCTATCTGATGGAAGCACAATTTCTAGGCATAGGAAAAGGAGGTTGAGGGTTGGAGTAGGGGAGGAGAGTTGCCCAAACACAAGTCACATTGTGTGTTCAGAGGTGGGCATTTGGTATGAAAACAATCAAATCTAGATGGAAAGTATAGCCATGTTATGCAGTGAAACTACAATTACTGATGGGTTTTGCAAAAACCAAAGTGACCCCACACAAAGAACCCTAGACCTCCTGACTTGATAAGTCAGAAGGGACTGCACGGCAAGTGACTCAGATGAAAGGAAGTGACTGGAGGCATGGGTGCATCTCTCCTCTTGCTCATGCAGTGTTGCCTACAGTGCTGATGATGCCCTCTGCTGCATTAGTAGTGTTGGCTTCTGCTAGTGTTGTGGTTTGGGAACAAATAAGATAGCAATACTTCTAACTTACAATGCATGGGCATGCCCCCATCCACGCACTGCACTGGCAGTACCCCTTATGCAGTCTTACACACCTGACAGTTCAAATCCTGAGCTGGTATACAGAGGCTTATCAACAAAGAGACTCACCCAGACTCTCTCTATATATATCTACTCTGTCTTATTATGAGATAAGCTTTAGACCGACCTAATTCCACACGCAAGTTCTTCCCTACATACTTCCTTCTTGGTGAGCGTGCTCAGATTTACAAAGATTTTTCTATATGTAATTGTGCCTGACTCTGGACCAGGGTGTGACTTACTCTTGAATTACCATTAGTCACTGGCTTGTACCAATGGAAAAAAAGCTTTGCAAATCGGACAATGAGATATTTAAGAGCCAGGTGGTAAAACTGTATGATGGTGCAGTGAGTCAAAGAGGAGAATACTGATGTTTATGCAGAATAGCTTCAAACTGCGAGGCAGAGAGACACAGGTAGTCATTTTATGGGTAGATGCTTATTGCTGTTCTGGAAATATGACAAAGTGCTGCTGGCTATATAAGCAGATGGCGGCTTCAAAGAGCGCAGTCTGAGCACGCCAGCAAATCATGAATGGGTTTTCTAAGCGTTTGCATCTTTTTTTATATATGCGCCAACTACGCACAACTGGTGCTGGAACAATTTTCAGAGTAGGGGTGCTGCCATCAATGTTAGATCACTGAAGGCTTAGGGATTGTGAAAAATCTGAATGTCACATAAACAACATGTCTAGCAAATGACCCACTCCCATTTAGCAGGAGCATGGTATAGGTGTGATATGTAGCCAGTGATGTACATTGAAGTACACAGTCACAAATCAATTACTAAAGCACGGTGACGGCTGGAGACATTTAAAAGTGGTGAGGCGTAAATGTTTGGTATGACTTTTATGCAGTGAGCGACACGAGCAAGATTAATAAACAAACATGGGGTCCAGGCTGGGTCCTCTTCCAGAGAATTATTTTTAAAAAGATTGGCAAATGTTGCATTTTAAAGCAAATTTATTTAGTGATAAAATAAGGCTTATAAAGCAGTGGGAATGTATAGACTTGAAATATTAAACACATTAAAAAGCACCCTATATCTTACTGCATTAATATGTTCAACAGTTACTGTAATGTGCAAACTGTACAACGTGACAACTACAGCCTTTTAAAGTGTGTGCTTACCCAGCGTCTTGCACTGCAGGCAGCATCAACTTTGGAAGAAAATGCTCTAACCAGGCTTCGGGAAAGACCCACAGCTGCTGATTGCAATCAGTTATATAGAAATATGTGAAGACAGGCCTTTAAGTGAGATGAAAAATGTGTGGGCTCACTAAAAGGGAACATGTAAAATAATTTCTGTGAATCCCTTAGTGTGCTAGTATTTTGGATTTTCTCTGAGATGTAGTTGCTTCCAGATATTTAAAAAAACAACTGACCTACACCTAAAACCTGTCAGTATGTTTGGCTTTGTCAATAGTTGTTAGCTATTTAAGATAAATGAGTAACAACAAGGATTTGTTATAAATAACTATAAATAACTAACCTTGAAAATGTTTCAATTCTGAAATCTCAATATTATTGAGAATGTAGAAGGAGTTTTGGCTTTCAGTTATGTGCGCTTTATGTTAGATATATATGCCCTTTTTCTCTGCACATTTCACCATCTGCACATCTTCAACCACCTCTCTTTCCTCTTCAGCACCCTCTTTTCACTCTTCCCTGAATGCACTTTCTTGCATCTACCTCACTTTACCACCTACACACATACACTGCACTCACTCGCATTTAAGCAATTTATTTCCTTTTGCCCTGTATATATTTTGCCATGTCTGCCCCCTCTTCACATACATTTCCACAGGATTGCAATTACAACTGGAATACATGACCATTGTTCTGTGTGCTCTGCAGAGAGGCGAACCCACTGACAGACACTTTGCTTTGGCTTAAGCATCAGAGCTTTATGTCAGTGCCACTCATAAACACCTTGACAGGTCGAAGTATGCAAGGGAAAAAATACAGAACACAACATGATTAAATAGCTAACTCTTGAGGAAAGCAAGTTTAAGTAAAACTTGAAATAAGAGAGGAACTAAATCGCTGACATGCATTGCCTTAATGTTTTTAACATTCATTGTTTGTAAATCAGGAGCGAACACACTTCATCACCACAATTACCGCTTACTACAGTAGAGTATGAGATACCGTAATGAACCCTACCTAAATGCTAGACAGAGTCAGTCCTAGAACAGTTCTCTAATGCACAGTCTTCCTCATGTGCATGTCTGTATCACTGTATATAGACACTTGATTTAGTGATCCATTGTCATTGACGTTGTGCACATGCTCACCTTCAAAGAACATTCTGTCAGAACAAACAAGACAGCATTGTAGCAGCTCTCCTGCTGAAAAAGTACTCTTCCTTTCTGAAACGGATATCAGAGCTGCGGTACTGGTTATCTCTCATGGTCAGAGGCAGCACTTTGCTCTCCGATCTATATGACACCACTGAGGCACTCCTTAGAGGCTTCCTGCATGCTGTGTCACATTTCAAAAGTCTGAAGGAATGCAACCACAACACATCAACACATTGGCTCTGGCTCCAGCCAGGCCTGCATTATCTGCATCGCATGCAAAGGCATCATAAAGACTATCCTGACTACCTGGCCAATAACTACACCCCACAGACAGACAGCCTCACACAAAGAGCCAGGACATCACCAGACTGACCTTCTCAGTCTACACTCCCAGGATAATGTGCAACATCCCCATTAGCATCAGCACTTCTCTTACCTTCCTGCCATTCAGGGATTCACATCCCATAAAGGAACACCCTCCACACCCCTCAATGAGTGACCTTCTATCACACCTCTGGGCTCACACTTATTGTTAAGCACTCTGTTACTCACTAGTTACATTTGCACCATACAAACACCTTCACATACACAATTATGTACACTTCTGCACCAAAACAAATGTTGGGCAGTCATGTAAGTGTTTTCCAATCATCTTACCTAAAATATTCCCTATAGAAACGTTTCCAAGTAAACCATCACCTTTATAGTCTGTCAGAGGATGGTTGCCATGAATAGGCCACATTACAATGCATGCGATACATCGCATGCCATTACAACGCAGTTGTTACAACAACCGCGGTGTTACATCGCATACCATTACAACGGAGGTCGTTACAACGACTTGCTGTAGGGGGCGCTGGATGTTGGAATAGTATAATTTAATATTCCAACTGCAGTCTGTGCAACAGTAGGGAAGGTGTTGGATTTTAAATCCAACACCTTCTGCCCCCTACAGCAAGTCGTTATAACGACTTGCGTTGTAATGGTTTACGGTGTAGCAACGCGGTCAATTATAATGTATGGCAAGCCATGTAAACGATGTTTCCCGGTTGCCATGGTTCACCCTATATATCCTCACCTAGACCCAGATGGCATCTTGCCTAATGTGACCAGCTCTTTATTTAATACAGAATTCAGCAAGGCAAATATTTTGGCATATCAAAGTTTCATGAGATTATTAATGTTGGAAAGATTCTAGATACTCTGCAAAAACATTCAGTAATTATTTTGTGAGATCTTTAGTCCTGTGGACTAAAGATCTCACAAAATAAGTTTTTAAAGCCCTAAGGACCTTATGTAGGGTACAAGCACTCATCGACATTTGCCACTCACAATACCCCACCGATTTAAGCCATACTTTCTATACTTTCCCGCATAATAAACTGGTGAGACTAGATTATGTCTTTGTATCACAGCCTATTCTTCATGAGTGCTTAATAGAGAAAACCCCACGCATCGTGGCAGATAATAAGCCTTTAGTGGTAGAAATTAGGGGGGGTAACTGTGGCTACTAGAGAGTTTGATAACTGGACCTTTGAGCGATCCCTTTTTCTAAACGAGGAGTATTCCTAGTACATGAGATGCTGGATCCCACAATTCATCAACGATAATCTAGGCAGCACAGGGTTTGATGTGGTTGGGATGCACTAAAAGCAGCAATTAGAGGAGAGACACTGAGCTTTTCACTCACCTCAAATAGAGAAATGCACCAATTACTAGATAAATTGCAAATTCAGTTGGCCGAGGCTGAAGAAAATCTAATCACTACTCTTAGGGATGGTGAGGACCCTGCGGGCGCGCGAGCAAGAATAATATCAGCAAAATCGGCTCTCATGGAGGTAATCACCAAAAGAGCGGCAGACAGATTAGTAATCTGGAAGAGGGAGGCTTATGAATGCAGTGAGCAGGTTGGACACCACCTCGCGATTAGAGCAAGACAAAAAACAACAAGGAATATTATTACCGCTGTCAAAAACTCTTCACAAGAAGTAATCTCAGATCCAGAAGGCATTCATAACACGTTTCTTGCTTATTATCAAGACCTATATCAGGAGACAACCACGGTTAATTTAGATGAGATTGCTACCTATTTAAAACAAATTCCAGCAGTGCAACTATCGCAAGAAGACCAGGCTCAACTTGATGAGCCCCTCCTGTGGATCGGCACCTAGCTCTACATTAATAGTCTTCCTAATGGTAAAGCCACTGCGTTGGATAATATTCCAGGTGAATTTTATAAAAGCTTTTCCACAGAATTAAAAGAGGTTATGCTCCAGCTATTCGCTCATGTGTTTAAGGGGGGAAAACCACCTGAATCATGGTCGCAGGCAAAAATCATAATGTTCTTGAAAACACATAAATCGGCACTAGACCCCGCCTAATACCGCCCTATAACTCTGCTAAATGCGGATAGCAAAATTTACTCTAAAATGTTGGCGGTTCGACTAGCTGGGGTAATACCTAAAGTAATATCTCCTAGGCAGCACGGATTTATACCTGGATGTGGGACCATAGATCATATTAGGAGAACTATCTCCTTGTTTGATGCTGCCCACATTTCTGGAGATGCCATGGCACTTAGAGGCCCATTAGAATGTCGGGCGGATCGCCACCGCCTGCATGGCGGTGACGATCCGCCCGACATTCTTCCCCACCCGCATTCTCCCCCTGCCATATTACTATGGCGGGGGGGACCCCGGCGGACGGAAAGACCGGGCAGAAAAGGTTTTAATATGGTGGTGGTGTCTGTTAGACACCGCCATCCATATTATAATGCATGCAGGGATTCGCCTTTCTGTGGTGGCAACGCTGCCACAGAAAGGCATGCGGTCTTTACTATTGGGGGCTCGTAGCAGGCCCTCAGGAAGTTGTGGGGTGTGTGGTGCACATGGGGGTACCTATGGTACCCCCCTGCAGTTTCATGCACAACATGGCAGGCACCGTGCGGTGCCTGCCACGTTCTGCATGAAAATGCAAGTCATGCCTTTTTGGCATTGCGGCGGGCGGTGCTGAATGCACCGCCCGCCGCAATGTCAAAAATGCAGGATGCGCCCACCAGTGTATCGGGCGCATCCTGATGACCCACACAGGACCGCCGCACTAATGGCGGGCGGTCCCTTTCTACGTCAGGATGGCGGGCGGACAAAGTCCACCCGCCATCCTAATGATGCCATTATTCTTCTCAATGCCGAGAAGGCCTTTGACAGGGTTTCCTGGCTTTTTTTATGGGAGACCCTGCCAAGGGTTGGGATAGGTCAGGGATTTATACAAGCATTTAAGATGTAGTATTATCAACCCACCGCAAGATTATTTTTAAACAGTACACTTACCGATACTTTTAAAATTGCTAGAGGTACCCGCCAGGGATGCCTGAGCTCACCGCTCCTGTTTGCACTGTACATAGATCCTTTTTTACGCACACGGCTGGAAATTAAACTGAAAAGTAGCCCATTATTTCACATGGTTGGGAATCGAAAGTACTTGCCTATGCTGACTATATAGCCTTGGTGGCTGCTAATCCTGAAGTATCCATGGCTGAGGTTGAGTCAGAGGCGGCTAGGTTTGGTAGCTTATCCGGATATACCCTTAACAGATCTAAAACCCAGATAATCTGTAAGAATGTTGATATGGGGGATGACACTAGACAAGTGGAAAAGGCCACATATCTAGGGGTGGAAGTTATGGCTGGCGTTGAAAAGATAGTTGAGTGTAATATTGATCCCTTGATTGATAAAATTAAGCCTGAATTAACCCGACTACATAATCTGCATCTTTCGATAATAGGGAGATGCAATTTAATCAAAATGATTTTTTCCCCCAAATTTTTGTATTTTATAAGAGCTATTCCGTTAGAATTTAGCACCATGTGTCTAAAAAGGGTCGAAGACTTGTTTTCACATTTTATATGGGCTTATGAAAAACCTAGAAGAGCTTATAAATATGTTTCTCTACCAAAGGAAAAGGGTGGGCTGGCTCTTCCAAATATAAGACTTTATTATTGGGTAACCACTCTTTTGCACAATTTCACCCTTTTTATCAGATAATCCAACAGATAATCTTTTGGGAGACATACCCGCACCTATAGAACTCATAATGGGAAAAGATGCACGGGGATGGATCTGGAGGTTTTTAAATGATTCTTACTACAAGAAGGTAAGCTTTAGGACACTAGCTGCTGGGTTTAAAAGCATGAAATTGGTCCGCAAAATGCTAGGTCTGTGTGGTCTGAATTGCTATACACCGATGTACGGCAACCCAAACCTGCCCGACATTTTTAAAGATTCAATACTTAAAAAGTGGCAAAGTAAGGGCCTGTCCAAACTGGGTGATTCATACTCTTTATCAGATGTAGTGTATTTTGAAAATCTTAAAGAAAGATATAAATTGGATTGGAAAGATTTATATAAATACCTGCAAATACGCGATTTTTTAAAGAGAAAGTGCGGTGGTCCAGCAGGATTTCGAAATAACTCTATTATTGACAATCTGAGAATTAATCATCCATCTATTGGAACCGTGTATAATTCTTTCAATACTTTAATGCCGGATGACTTGGTAACGCGGGCCAGGAAGTAGAAAGAAGAAAACGATATCTCCGAAGACCTATTTTTCCACTCAACAGAGTTAGCACAAAGTTTGGTAATTCCAGCGTGGCTTCAAGCCCAGTATTATATATCTTGCTTTCTGCTGTACTATACTCTGAAAAAGATCACGAAATGGGGGACGGGAGAGGGACCTTCTGCCCACGATGTTCCCTGTATCAGGCGGACTTTAATCACATGTTCGCCTCTTGTGATGCACTAAACAATTTAAAACTTGAGATCGCAAAAGTTTTTAAAGAAGTATTAGGAAGGGACGTTCTCCTTTCTTCCTCCCTGATCTGCCTGGGGGTAGACCAGAAGGTTCAAGGCAAGCCCGGAGAGTATTTGATTTTTATAGCTATGGCGATATATCGACTTTGCCTTGCCTCAGCTTGGCTTGATCAATCCCCCCCTGGGTACTACCAATGGCTAACTCGATTAGTGGCAAACTATAATTTTGAAAAAGCCATCTATGAAAAAAAGAAGTAAACGGTCTTGTATGAAAGGGTTAAAGATTTGGGAACCTTTGACTAAATGGCTTGAGAGATAGCACCGGGTTTAAAGCTAACTCCTGTTTTCCTTTAAATGTGTGCCAACCCCAGGGGTGGGAGGGGTGGGAGTGGGGGTTTAAAATATATAAATGTGTGCATGATGAATAATTGCTGATGTGATATATATTTTTTATTTTTTACCTTTTTATTTACGATATGTAGTTTATAATTGGTATATGCTAATTACCTGTGGTGATATAATACTCGCATGTTCTGTACTCATGAATTGATTGAAAAATGACGTGCTATTTGCAACATTGTAATCATGCACCAAATTTTTTAAAAAAAGGGGAAATTCTTTTTTTCTTTTGTGAGATCTTTGTATGACTTTTGCAAACTGGTAATGAACTATTGATATAAGTAAGGCATGTTTTTGTCGTTAATGATGTTAAGGGCATGATGATAGGGCCAGTTTTAATGTCACACAGCAGATAACTGTCTAGTGTAAGCACATATTTGAAGGAATAAGCAGCACTCTGTCAAAAGACATAGCCTAACATTTGACCTCTGTCTTTGGAAGCACAGACATGTGACAAGACTAAAGTTTAAGGCATCTTTGTTGCTCATTCACTTTCTGAACTCTAGCATGGTTATTTCTGGTGGTGCTGCAGCACCCCACATGCCTACTTCCATCCCCTACTGGCACAAGGTCACTGGAGCGTGCACATGAGCACCATTTACATTACACATGGGCAGATTCATTTTTTAGGTGCTAGGAGATCACAGAATGTTGAGAATCACAGGATGTTGAGCCGACGGCGGAACTCAAAGCTGGTTACGTCACATCCTCTCCCAGAATTGGCCACTAAAAGGTATAGAACGCCACAAATTGCTACACATTTTAATGCAGATCACCACAACCGACCTGGCATATCAATCTAAACTGGGTCCAAGGCTTGCTAGTACTCTCAACAATTAAAATTAAAATTATCAGTGAGCATATTTCTTCATTCAAGGTGGGACTGTATTAGCTCGTAGAAGGAGAGATCATATTGATATAGAATACTACATAAAATTGCAGCTATTTGTCGTAAGTTTCTTTTTATTGACATAAATTGTCTAAAATTATTTTGTCTCTGAAACTCATAAGATACAAAACAGAAAAGGATCACTGCCCCAAAGTAGAAATGCAGAAAGACTGCAGATACAAAGGCACATCTATGAGGCACTATGCACACACAATGGCGCTCACAAGACACTGTTATCTTTTTTTTCCAGGTGTAAAAAAAATGACAAAATAATGAAGCAATACTGTCACAAAATGAGCTGAATTATGCCAGACAATTAGCCTTTTCTTGCTGTATAATTTAGTTAACCTTCCCGCATAATTTGGTCCTCCTCTGCTGCATACTTCCAGTGGCCCTGCCAATAGGCCAGTCCGTCCCTCGAAGGCCCTACAGTGATAAAGTAGAAGGCCAGACAGTATGTACACTCTGTAGCTGGTGGTCTGTTTCTTGAATTAAGAAGTGTCTCTGTATTTTCTGTGGTGTTTCCAGAATTGCATGGCAGAAGCAGCTCTTTGGGAAAGTCATTGCTTGTTGCCGGCCTGGGAAGCAAATGGAGCATTTAGGCCCGCATCTCTGGTGTATAAACTTTGTAGAATTTACAAGCAAGTTTACAGAAAGACTTGAGGATTCTCCCAAAAGCCTATTAGGGTGCTTTGCAGATTTCACCTAAAATTATAGGAGACTACACGTAATGCAATGGTGGCACCTAGCATCCGAAACGGCATGCAAGGGCGCACTTTGGGCCTTATTACAATGACAGTAGTATCGCGGTGGAAATGGAACCACCCAACATGAAGTCAGCAGTACCACCAGCCAAATTATGATGCGACCACCATGTAGGCAGTTAGAAAAATGCCTTTTTCTATTGCGGAAAAGGACTGCAGCACAAGCCGCAATAGAAAAATGCATTTTGCAAACCTCCATGCACCGTGTGCAAGGCACCATTTGGAGGCTTGTCCAAGGATGGTTGGGGGGCACATGTGCTCCCCTGGCTCCATAGCGGAGCCCCATGGAGCATGGGGGGCCAGCTAGGGGCCCCCAAAGTCCATTTCGGTCTGCATTTACATGGCAGTCAGACTGCCATGTAAAGGCACAGGGAAAGGGACACCGTAATCTCTATGGCGGTACCACCACAGTCACCACCCCATTGTAGGGACTACGGTCCAACCGATGCCCCGATGGGCTCCTTGAGCCTGTCAGCGGCGTTGTCAGTCCCTCCAACCGTCTGCATCATAATACGGTGGCAGGACCTCTATCCTGGCTGTCAGGTGGACCATCACCGATGGCCTTGTTGTGGATCAGACCAACATCCTAATTGGGCCCTTAGTGAGGGAAAATCTCACAAAATTGCATGAGATATGTGCTGCATGAGTGGCCATTTTGGATTAGTGTGCAGCACTCCTAAGTAAAGCCTATACCACACATCATTCTCTAGTTTTACAAAAAATTTCACATCTGTCCTTTTTAAACTTGTTTTAACTGGCTATCCTTTTCCCTAGTTGATGTGTTTTTATTTTTCTGTTGTTTATTTGGTCCCTGCATTTAGTATTGCCACCTTCCCAAGAGAAAAATAACTGCTCTTTGTTGTTGTTTTAGGAGTCTAAAAATCCTAGGCATGATACTAAATAGGAAATTAAACAAAATGGAATGTATTAATTTAAAGTGCTTGCTAATTATATTTGCTGTTTCAGGTATCTGTAAGGCTAAAGATACTTATGTGAATGTGGTTATTTATGACATTAAAGTACTGGTGGTGCTGGTAGAAAACCAGCCAGGTGGCAACCCTATCTCCATGTACTCCTGCCTCTGAGTCATGGCAGATGAACAAGAGGGTGCCTACTCCCCTGTTCACTGTTTGGTTGTGCACCATATTATATTTTTGCCAATGAGAAGGTTGGAGGTTCTCATGGCTTATATGCTGTTCCACCTCCCCCTCATTTAGGGGTCAGGAAGAATGCAAAGCAATGGACACATGTTGGTGAACCACCAGCTCCACCAGAGGCGAGTCTGTTGCTGCTTGCACAGAACCCACTCTGGGCAGACATCCTTGATCATGTATAATGTGCATCTTCCAAGAGTACCAAGCCTTTTATATTTTCTTTAAAATTTTGTAGATATGTAAATATATGCCTTACTTTAACATTTCTGCCCCTAAATGTGTTTATATAGAAGTGAAAACTGGGGGGAGAGTCCAGAGACTAGAATGGAATTTCATGGAGGCTGTCGGGAGTGGATGCCATTTCATGGCAGGCATTAGGATTTTCAAAAAATATTTTGAATCGCGAGAATGGGGCACATTGCGAAGCGCAGGAAACATTGAAGACAGGTATGCAGGAATGTATAGGATTAATTTGATGGACAGGAATTCAGAAGGAAAGAGCGAAAATGCCAAGGGTGCTGGTGCTCCTTAATGACTCCTTCCTCTCTGGCATATATAGCCTACATCTCCGTGAGTTGCACACTTTGTAACTTTGTGGATAGCTGTAGTTTGTGGATTGTGAAAATGTATGAAGGTAGCTTAGGAAATGTATCATTTACAGGAGTTTGTAGAACAAGGAACTGTTGCAACTGGGTTAAAGTTAGGATCAGGATTAGTTACAGAAGCTGTAAATTTGTTCGACTATTAATTTGTACCTGTGCTTTCAGGAGCCAATACCAAAACCATTTTGCGTTTACTGCTTAAGATACTGGTCGTCATTATTCCAAATAAATCACCTATTTATAACCCAGAGTGGTGTGCATCTCTTTTCCCATGAAAGTAGATGTTCAGAGATAGATCCTCATCCTGGGGCCGTATTACACAGGGTTCCCCGGGAGCGCAGGGGGCATTTGTGCTGCCCCTTCTGTAATACTGATAGCGCTGGCGCACATAAATTGACAGCGCTATTTTCAGGGGGTGTTGCCTCATGTGCATGGAGGCGTGCCCCATGCAAATTAGGGAATCCATTTGCCTATGCATAGTGTTAATTGTGAGAGTTATTTTGTTATTAAATATTTATTAATTGATTGTTAATTATTATTAATTCATTCATTTGTAATTAATTATGTTAATTGTGTCATTTTTGTAGGAGTGGGTGGTGGGGTTTATAGGAGAATAGGGTGGGAAGTAACTTTTTTATAATGAATTAATAACTTTGTTAATGAATGCTAATTAATTAATTGAAATTAAAATATGGCAATAGTGTAATACATTTTTTATGTAAGTTGTGGGGTTTATAGTGGTAAAGGGTGGGAAGGAAATTCTTTTGATATTAATTAATAAGATGTAGTCAATTTATATCAATTTATTAACGTCAAATTAGTTATGGGAAATGTGTAATGATTTTTAGGTGTGGGTTGTGGTGTTTATTGGGGTAGAGGGTGGAAAGTAATTTATGTTTAATTAGTTAATAATCCGTTGATTATTAATATTAATTTATCAATTGATAAATATTAATGGTAAGTGTTTATTGTTATTTTGTGTGTGGGTTTGGGTTTTATAGGGGTAATGTCTGGGGAGTAAATACATTTTTATTTGTTTTAAAAAAAACTTAAATTAATAAGATTTGTTTGATTATTGGTTATGTTAATTAAGGAAGCACATTTGTTTAAAATTTAAATGTGGGTTGTGAATTGTGTGGTGATATAGGGTAGGAAATCAAAAACATTTAATTTATGTAATAATTAATGTTTTCATTTATAAAAATGTTCTATTAAAAGAAAAGTTTTTGGTTTTTAAATTCGTTTTGGATTTTTTAAATAATCTTTCTAGGTATTTGTTAGATCTGTGTAACATTCTAATCTGTTTCTATCTTTTGTAATATTTAAAAGTTTTCTTTATGTTTATTTTTTTGTTTTTTAAAATCTTTTGTGTTGTTGTTAATTTGTTTGTTTTTAATTTTGAACTGACTCCAGTGGAAATAATAATTTTTACCCATCAGCTATCCAACACTTTCCCTACTGTTGCACTCACTGAAGTGGGAATATACATTTTTACTCATCTGCTATCAAACACTTTCCCTACTGTTGCACCCACTGGAGTGAGAATAGTAATGTTTACCCATCCGTTATCCAACACTTTCCCTACGGTTGCACCCACTGGAGTGGAAATAGTCATTTTTACCTCTCCGCTATCCAACACTTTCCCTACTGTTGCACTCACTGGAGTGGGAATAGTCATTTTTTAACCATGCGCTATCCAACATTTTCCCTACTGTTGCACTCACTTGAGTGGGAATATTAGGTTTTACCCCAACGCTATCCAACACTTTCTCTACTGTTGCACTCACTGTAGTGGGAATAGTAATTTTTACCCCTCTGCTAACCAAACTTTTCCCTTTTTTTCAAACTTCTCCCGCATCTTCCAGTTGGGAATATTCTCCCCAAAGTTTCTCAAATTTCCTGACTCCCCCAGTGCGAATTGCATATTCTTGCTCACTTGCTCTAACTCGTCTCATTTTTTGTAGCCAATCCTTCCTTGAGGGAATTATCTGGTTTCGCCAATTTTGGAGTAGAAGGGATCAGTCTACTGCTGTAACAATGTATACTATTTTTACCCATTTGTTAGAAAGGCCTAATCCAGGGTCGTACCCCAGAACTGTCAGCCAAATAGTTGGGGCCACATTAATTTTGCCATCGTTAACAAGATATTGGCCCAGAATCCCTGTATGAGTATGCACTGGCTAATCACATGAGTCCAATTTGCTGGGGAGTGTCTTGGGCACCGCGGACAAATACCTGGGGTATTGGGGTTGATATGCGCTAAGAAGTCTGCAGTTCTATATAAAAGCCGTTTCGAAAAGAAGAGCATCCGTCGCCAATTGGCCCCTCTTAAAACAGAAAAATTCAATATATTGACCTCTTTCCACATTTTTTCTGTCATATCAAGACTTTCGTCTTTCTTCCATTTTTTAATCACTATTTGGGTGAACTCTGGGCCCTTACAGTTAGAGAGTATTCTCTTCCATTCCCCTGGCCATTTCAGAGCTCAGCCACGACTTAGGGCTGATACCACCTCCCTAGTAATAAGGATTGAACCCAAATCTAGATCCTCTAAAACTTTCTTAAGCCTGCTAAAAGAACCGTCAAGAAGGGCATCCTCTTGTGTACACTGTCTTACTTCATATAAATTTTGCCATCTATATCCCCTAAGGAAGTCCCCTTTTATCCGATATCCTGCTCTCCCCCACCTTTGAACTATTTCCGGAGACAGCCTTGCCTCTAAACCTATTTCAGCTACCACCAGGGGAGTCGCCACATGTACCTGAGGGATGGAATATTTTTCGTAAAAATGTTATGTTATATTATTGAAGCTTGTAGCGTGCACGGATACTTCAAGGCGCGAGCCTTAAAGGGGTAAAGAAGGGCCGGATTAGATAAAAAGAAACGTTTTCAGTCTTTTTTAAAGAGAGTGGGGTCCTGGATGCTGCGAATGGCGAATGGAAGTGCATTGCACGCCGAGGCAGTCCTGAAAGCAAGAGAGCTGCCACCCATTTTCTTAAGGCGAAAGCGAGGCGTGTAGGCTAGGAGCTGAGAGGCTGAATTCAGCTGTCTAGTGGGAGCGTAGAACCTGAAGCGTTTCCTTAGATAGTTTGGACCGGTTCCACGCAAGGCAGAATGTGCCAGGACAAGGGCTTTAAACTTAACTCTTTCAGCCACAGGCAGCCAGTGAAGTATGTGCAGATGCTGTCCTACACTGGTTCTTATTGGGATGTTAAAGAGAAGCCTAGTCGCTGAGTTCCGGACTACCTGTAGATCCTACTTTTCTTGAGGAGCCACTTTGTGCTCTTATACTTTACTTTTTTAGGCAGTTTGGTTATCTGCAACACATCCCAAAATTTTAATTCCCTACAAATCAACTGCATAAAACTATTTAAGAAATTACCTCTGAGAACCTTTGAATTAAATCTAGAAAAAATATTGTTCAAAATAGGCATTACAATAATCTCTAAGATTAGGAAGGGCCAACCCTCCATTTTCACAAGTTTCAAATAAAGTTCTAACTGCTCTTCTAGGTGCTTTTTTTTACCAGATAAAAGATGAAAACAGGAGGTTACTAATACACATGGAATAGCGGAGAATAAAAATTTAAGAGGGGGAGGACCGACATTTTGATTAAGGAGACTTTCCCTAGAATGGTTAGAGGGAGAGAGATCCATCTAGAAAATAAGCTTTGTACCTTTATGAGAAGAGGAACAGAATTTTACGCCTAAATATCTCTTTGGGAGGGAATTAACACACCTGGCCAAGTCTGGCAATAAGACCCCTGGAGTGCATCCACAGAGTATCATTTCTGTCTTCCTCTTATTGATTTTATACCCTTGAGTGTCTCATATTGAGCAAAGATCTGAAAAAGCTTTATTTTTGTCTCCAATTGACTATCTATGATTAACATAATGTCATCCTTGTATAATTTAATCTTATCCATTTGTGGAATTGAGGATTGAATACTCTTTTTTGCTCGAATTGCTCTAGGTAAGGGCTCAATAAAAAAGGCAAAAGAATAGGGAACAGTGGGCATCCCTGCCTTGTGCCTCGTAGTACCTTTATTTGTCCCACTTCGCCTGAATTCATGATGACACCAGCTTCGGGTTTACAGTACATATTGTATATAAACCCTGTGATATGGGATGGAATGCCAAATCCAGACAGAATAGAAAAAAATGTTTCCCAGACCACGAGGTCGAAAGCCCTTTCTGCATCTAATAAAAACACAAGGGCTTGTATATTATTCACCTCAAAATAATCCAGAGCTTCGGCAAGGTAGTGAGTGTTTGTCCCAAGTTGTCTCCTTGCTAAAAAACCATGTTGATCTGGGTGAATCAGACCTGGGGCTATTAAAATTAATTTATTTTCGATCAGATTATATATTATGTTGTAGTCTGTATTTAATAGTGTTATATGAATTGGGGTCTTCAGCATCCAAGTCTTTTAAAAAAAAACGATAAGAGATGGTCAATTAGAACATCTGAGAAGGCTGTAAAAATACCCCCGGTAGGCCATTTGTGCCGCATTCTCATTAGGGAGGTTCTTAATAACCTCCAGCACTTCCTCTCTAGAGAGAGGTCGGCTCAAATTAGTTCCCTCTTCTATGGATAAAACCGGAATGTCGCAATTTGTTAAAAAAAATTCTAAAAAGACTTTAGCAATTTTCTGGATTTTTGAATAGACCTGCCCATAACGGTGTAACATAATTTATCCCAATTTCACTGGATCATAACTTACTTCTCCCGTAATTAAACATTTTAGGGCCTCTATTCGGTTCTTAGCCGTTTGTTCCCGTGCCTGCCACGCTAGGAATTTGCCCGTAAAGTCTTCATATACTCTTTGAGAGTGCGCCTGGCTTACAGAGGCCCAATTAGCATAGTATACTTTGCCCAGGGTCTGTCTGGCCGTGTCGAATGCTTTTTTATTGACCCTGGTTGAATTCCTCAGGAATTTATCATAACTCTGATGTACTTTTTGCTCTAACACCTGCTTTTGTTTTTTTACCTTTAAGGCCGTTTTCAGCATCCTTGCTGATTATCCTCCCTCTGACAAATGCCTTCATGGCATCCCAAACCATACATACATCAGGTGGAGACTCAATATTTATTAGAATAATTCCCTTATCTCCACTTTGAGGGTCTGAATCCACCCTTCTTGCTGTAGATATTGCTTATTTAGTACCCATAGTTTAGAACCTGGAGGAGGTTTACTAACTTCCAACTCAAGCCTAAGCATTGCATGATCAGAGAACCCATTAGAAATCATACTTTGTGTTTTATATTGAAGGGCTTGGGATATAAAAAAAATCTATGCAGGAAGATGAACGGAACCTCCCAGAGAGACAGGTATATTTCACCTCCGTGGAGTGGTAATATTGCCTCAGACTGATCGGCCATCAGGGCTTCACTTGATCCTGCACTTGGTCCTAAGCCTTGTTTCGCTTTGGAGAGTAAGGGATATTTCGTAATTTATTTTACGGGGGTAGCCCCTAATTTTGAAGTAGCGTCACTGGAGTCTTTTATAACAGTCTTGTCTGCCATAAGTTCCATACTGTTGTTGCTACAGTTGCTTTGCTCAGGGCTTGAGGTGACAGTAGCTACACCTTCCTCCAAGGGGCGATGTGGGTGATCTTCAGAGATATTAGTGCTTTCTTCACTGTCCTCTAGTAGTCTAGTCAAATTAGTTCAAAAAATGGGCTAACCTAGAACTAATTGCAATACAATTTCTGTGAGTGGATTGTTATTGAAATTTTTCCGTAGAAAACGATGGTGAAAAGTCTACCACTCTATCATGACGCGTTAATCCAATATGGTGGATTTTTCAAAATGGCTGCCCATTATTTGAGATACAGGGTATAACTGTTTATATGCCCATGTGTGGTATCATTTTATATGTTTTTAGGGACGGGAAAGTCAAAAATGACATCAAAAATTGTTTCTGATGACCATAATATCAAATAATCGTGAAATATGTCAGATAGACAAAGTTTGTATACATTTTTCGTTGACTTATATGACAAAGTGTGACTGAACATAAATATTACAATTAACTTTTGAAATAAAAAGTTTGCTATTGTTTGTGTTTTGTTTTGTAACTTTGTTGTTATTGTTTGTTTTTTTGTTAATCAAAAATGTTTCATTTATGTGTTACAGGTTCTTGTGAGTTGCTGTGAGATACAGTGAAAATGGACATAGAAAAGTGTTTCATTTATGATGTGGTGTTTCAAGAAGATGACGATGTATCTGTACTCACTGAAAGAGGAGTGACTGGAATTAAAAAAACATGCAAGGAGAGAAAAATATCTAAGTTTCACGTTTGTGTTGGGCAGAAAGTTCACAAGAAATGTAGAGCACGTTTGGTTAACTTGAAAACTCCGTTCCAGGAGAAAGAATTAGATCCCACAACTTCTCGCGTTCTACGGTCGTGTGAAACCCCGTTTGATTTTAGAAAAAATAGTTTTTTCTGTGGTGCTGAGTTAAGTTTATACTTCAGGGAGAGGAAAAAAAATGCGTGGTTTAATGCACGAACAGTTGAATTCAAATTATCAGTTTTACAAAAATGCAACGAACGCAATGATGAATGGGCAGACAAAGTTAAGAGACGTATCCAAAATGTGTCTGATTTACATGCTGTTGTTGCTGAGAGCGCATTTATCGGCTACGTAATTTTGGGACATTACAGCCGGCATGCTCCGCCGGCATATGCGCCACCTCCCTCGGGTCCCATGCGGTTAGAAGGAGCGAGATTTTGGGAAATATATATTTTTTAAAGTTTGTTGAAAATAGTCTTTTGAAAATAAGTCTTTTGAAAAAGTTTTTGGAAAAGATTTTTGAATATATTTTCTATTCATTCTTAGCCTCTGAGATGTTTCGCTCCTCCTTTCTGATACAGTGTTAGTGTTTGCCCACTTTGTGTATTCGTGTACTTATATGTTTATGAGCAGGATCGACTTTAGTTATGCTGATCTACTTTTGGATATTATACACATCATGTTTGTGATCTTCCCCCTCTGTTTATTGCAGTTTCCATTGATCTAATTTACTCTTGGTTACTGCATATCTCTCTTTTTTTATTCTCTTATTTTTCATATAATAGTTTTTTCGAAGCATATACGCAATTTTTGCACATTCTTCCAGCACTAACATGTATTTTTTAATACTAGTGGCGTTATCACAATTATTGATTTTATATGATAACCACAATATGGTCTTGGCAATTTTGCACACTTGAGGGGTTAATTATTTTATACACTGTTTCTTGTTTTATGGGTTATTTTAACCATGGAGTAGAGCCTCTTTCTGCGACACTTCTTTTTATATATTCAGACGGGTTCTGTTGGACATCCTGGTCTGGGTTGTGACCACATACAAAAGATTTAATTACACCAAAGGTACCTATCGCATTCATGCTGATATTTTAGGAACATTTAAATATACATTGTATTGTATTGTATTTGTAC
The DNA here is from genome assembly GCF_964204655.1 of Triturus cristatus. Taxonomy (NCBI): domain Eukaryota; kingdom Metazoa; phylum Chordata; class Amphibia; order Caudata; family Salamandridae; genus Triturus; species Triturus cristatus. The sequence continues at coordinate 1,653,897,479 of NC_140590.1, read as the reverse complement.
TGTGATATATTTATGTATTTATTTATTTATTTATTTATACGTAAAAATGTATTTAACCCCTTCAGTGCCCATGACGAGCTGGACTCGTCATGGGCTGCGGTGGCGCTGTGCCCATGACGAGTCCAGCTCGTCATGAACTCCGCCCGCTAATGGAAGGCGCGGCACTGGGCGGGGAAAGGGGCGGGCATGCAAGGGGTTAAATGTATATTTATTTATTTATATATGAAGATGCTTTGAAACAATTTCTTCATCATTAAGGTGTTGTTAAAAACATTATTATAAATACCCAACAGTTAGATCTGAGTCCACGTTGGGAGCTACTACCCTGTCTGATTTCTATATACATTATTCAGAATGCCGCATTCTGTCCTCCATGTCTATTGATCACGTGACACTGGGTTTGAGAGAGAAAAAAACATTTTAAATGAATTTCTCCTGCTATGGCGACTCTATGTGAACAAGGCAGACGGTTCGGCCGAAACGCGTCATGACTAACAGCAGAGAGAACTAAAAATACATTTTACTTTGCCACCAAGAGGAGTTCGCGTCGTTCCTGATGGAGTGATTGTTTGTAACATATATATATATATATATATATATATATATATATAAATTCACTTAAAAAAACATAGGTTTCACACAAGTTATAGTTAGCTGTACATTTCACTCGTAAAAAACCAATGAAATTCCACGTTATAGTTAGATCAGGTAACTATAACTTGCGCGCCCACAATAAACTGCTGATGACGTCACATATTACATCACTTATGACATGGTCAGTGACATCACTCATGACATCAATGATGACATCTGAAATGACACGCTGTGCATTGCGGTCGCGCAAGTTATAGTTACCTGATCTAACTATAACGTGGAATTTCATTGGTTTTTTACGAGTGAAATGTACAGCTAACTATAACTTGTGTGAAACCTATGGTTTTTTAAGTGAATTTGCAAGGTTTTTTAAATGCTAATTCCTAACTATAACATGTGTGAAACCTATGGTTTTTTCAGTGAATTTGTATGGTTTTTTAAATGCTAAGTTATGTATTTATTTTTAATTTTTGCGCGCGCGGTGCGCTTCGCGCACCGTACGCGCGCTGTGGGCACTCGGTGCGCTTCGCGCACTGAGCATCCACGTTGCGCATTTCATACCGTGCACGCCTCACCATTTTTTACAAAATATCAATTGTTTTTTTCTCCCTTGGGGGTCCTTAGATTGATATATTAAATGTGATTGTTAATTCTTTCTTTTTTATTTTATTTTTTTTACCGTACGCGTACGGTAAGCTTACCGTACGCGCACTCCGCGATTTTTTTTAAAAATTATTAAATTTATTTTTCATACTTTTTGGTCCTTCGTGAACCCCCTGACGAACGCTAGGGGGTCTGCAACTCTCTTCGTTGCCCCCTTTTCATGTTATCAACCTTTGTTTTTCAGTGCGAGAGACAGAAAATGGCGGCCGATACTTTCTGATTTCGACCGATTCGAATGTTTACAGTCATGTAACCACCAATCAGAATTGAGCTCGCGCACGGCACCGTACGCGTACGGTAAGCTTACCGTAAGCGCACGGAGCGCGCTTACAGATATATATATTGATTTAAATGCTATTTTCTCAGGACCTACTGAACAGATTTACACCAGACCTGCAAAAGGCACATCCCTGACCTGAGGACTACCTCTCTGCCCAATTTCAAGTAATTCTGTTCAGCCGTTCGGGCTGTAGCTCGGACTAAAGGTCCTATGGGAAAATGCATGCGGAAAACGCGTTTTGGGACCCCCCTTTTTTCTCAGCCCCCGCTTGACGAATCCCCCCGAGACTTTCAGGGTAGGAGTTTTGAAAAATTCGTGAGGATTCGTCAACCGGCGCCAAAGTTATTCCAAATAGAATGTTGCGGATTTCCTATGGAAACACGGTCCTAACTATAACTATCTACTGGCGACCTCCAGTAGATAATATATATATATATATATATATATATATATATATATATATAACATTTTATATATGTATGTTTGAATATTTTTTAATTCAATTAATTTTATTATATTTGTTAAAATGTATATTAAATCTAAATAATGTTTTAAAAGTTAATTTTATTATTTAATATATTGAACATTAATTTTTATTTAAATAAAAATATTGATCATTTGTACATCTATATTTTTTACATCGATATTTTTGTTTCGATATTTTTGTACTTACAATTTTAATTATAGGATGTCGATGTTTTTGACATCTATATTTTTGCATCAATATTTTTGTATGGAGATATTTTGGGAATTAATATTCAGTGAACTGCCAGTACTGTCCAATAATGAGTTAAACCCCACAGAACGAGAAACTTCTGAGCAGACATTATTTTATCTATTGTAGAATTCCATGGAATTCCTCGTTCTGTGGGATTTAATGCTAACATTTACTACCTGCTTTAAGCAGGCGGTAAATGTAGCAGATGATAAATTTGAGCTGGCTCAGTTACTTTGGGGAGGGGAGGCGAGACTATGGGTTGAGTAGGTAAGGGGAAGAGGAAAAATGTATCCTGGCAAACGGGAGTGCTAAGCTCAATCCTTGCCAGGAAAAAAATAGCCAGAGATGAAAACAGAGGCTTAGATAATATTGCAATCAAAACCTCAAGGGATTTTATCTGCAGGCTTTCCGTACAGTATTTGGTCTGGTGTTCCGGCACCTAGGATAATGGGATGCAGGAACATGTGATCACTTGTGATTGGGTGGAGTGGAATTAAGCATAATTCTGCTCTGACCAACTTGTAATGAGGGCTTAAGAATCAAGGGAAACTGAGAGGTTCAGAACAATGAAGAGGTGACACTTCGAGCAAAATTTGCTGGTGTTCACTTAAATAAAGGCCAACCATGTCCCACTTAGAATAATGTACTCAGAATGATCGTCCAAACACCAAAAAACAGTATTAGCTTAGCCCTGCCCAGCTTCATTATCAATTATTTACATCCAATAATTATTCCAAGTCACCTGTTTCTAAGCCAAAGTAGTATTTATGCTTATCTTTTCCCTGGAAGCCACTCACATAAGCAGTGCAGTCCAGTCAATCTTCAGTGAGAGCATGAAAAGTAAAGTTTAAGTATGAGTGGCATCTATTCTGGTTAAGGGACCTAGGGGCATATCAGCAAGGGCCGGCGATAATTATCGCTCAGCGCTCTTAGCGTGAGAATAATTATCGCCGGCGTGCTATCAGCAACGCTTATCTCCAAAGCGATAAAATTCAGAGCGCAAACTGCCAATTGTAAGATTATCGCTGGAAATACAGCGATAATCCCACAAGGTTTTGTGATAGCTTGCTGATAGGGGTAGACATACTTAGCCATGATATCCACCTTACATAGGATATCATGGCTAAGTCAGAAAAATACCAGACGTAAAAAAGCAGCGTTAACCGCGGTTAGCGCTGCTTTTTTTTGTCTCTAACAGGGTTAGCGATATCCTTGATAATAGGAGAAATGTCGCTTAGCGACATTTCTCCTATTATTTTACTCTGGATCGCCCCCTTTGCATCTCATTAGAGATGCAAGGGGAAGCGTAGAGTAAAAGGGTGCTAACATGCAAATTTGCATGTTAGCACCCTGTTGCTGATAGGGGGCTAGTTTTAGCTCTGCTTTTTTGGCTTTTAAAGCCAAAAAAGCAGAGATAAAGCCCATGTTGATATGCCCCCTAGAATCTACAATATGCAGGCTTCAGAGGGAAGCCGGGAGCATGCATAATGTCCAGCATCAGGGGGTTGTGGAAGGTAAGAGCGCAAGAGCTGATCTAGCAAATTATTTGGAGGCTACAGTACGGAGCAAATGGGAGGCTAGCAAACTAGCCCACAGTAGCGGCTGGTGGAGGAAGTGCTGTGGGGCGGTGAGACTGGGGAGGGGGTATTAAACTACGGCATACGGCCGAACAGAGTTAAGTAACTAAATAAATAAATAAAACAAATTATATTGCGCTTGCTGCATCGCAAATGGCATATGAGGCATTGGACCTGATAAAAGAGAATTATGGCTTTCTTTTCTTCCACAAGAAAAAAGAAAGTCTCTCCTTTTTTCTTTTGATTTCCTGTTCTCTTGGCCTCCTAAGTGCACAAATTAGTACAAAACAAAAAATGAGTGACACCTAGTTCTATCAGGAAATGTCAGCATCCATTGCAGATTCAGAAAGGCCATTGTTCTCTGCAAAGTCTGTGGTTGGCGTTAAATTAATTGTCCTTGTCACCATGCAAAAATGAGTACATTGTTACTTGCTTATCTGTTTTTTTCATGCACACTGAGAATACTATGTCATTTTTTATTTATGTCTCTTGGCACACCAGATATGAAATAAATGAGTTTACTTATTTTTGTCCATCAGATAGTGCACTGTAATTATTTCATCCATTATGTACAGTTAATGTTTACGTTCACTGACTACTTCTGAAGTATCATTCAGCACACTTGAGATGTCTGTGGAGTCAAAGTCATCCACTACTGTGTCTTCTGGAGCTAAATTATTTTTCTTAGATGGAATGTTTGTTCATTTTAATCATAATGAATGTGTCCATATTATGATGTGACAGGTTGTTCCTTCTGACCATGACAGTTGCCACAGCTACACTAAAAATCTGTTCAGCGGGTATGCTTGCCACTGACATGCTAGCTATTTTATTTAACAACTGACTGCCCTTTGACCACTGCTCTATTTTCTGTGCCAATAACTCAATGGGTCTCCCAGGCCTTGGCAAAATTTGTGCAATTTCTATTGTGGAAACTACATGAATTGTCAAACATATTATGCAAAATTATGCGTTATTGCACATAATATTGATCAGGCATTTTCTGAACTATTTTAGGTAGGAAAGCACTATTGCTTTTGGACACAAGGAAGCATTTTGTATTAAAACATATAGGAAAATCTCATATGACACAAACAAGAGCAGTACTGTTCGTTTCGTAGTTCCTGTGCTCCCATGAGAAGATTTTTACCTGGGCGAAATCTCAATTACACGAATTGGCAAAACCTCAGGCTTTCCCGCAACAAGTGTACTGCCAGAAATCTCACACAATTATGCCGGTATAAATGAAATTTCACCCAGGCATTGGCTCAATCTACTAGGCATCTTGTTTGGTTATTCAAATACTCACATGACATCATCTCTATTGTCATAGTTGACATTTGCTGTTCCTGAGTTTCCTGCATCTGTGTGCTTGATGTAAGTCCTGGAACTTATAAAGATACTTGCAGAGCCCTGGAGAACACAATTGGAGAAGTGGGGACTGATGTAACGCTCAACTGACAAGATTTGAGCAATGTGGTGGAGAGGGTGACAGAGGCAGAAGACAAGATAAATGAACTTGAACACACAGTAAAAGAAATGCAAGCAGAATATATTTGACACAAGCAAAACATTAATTATAAAAGTGGAAAATGCAGAAGGATGTGTCTCACAGTAACCTTCGTCTGATTGGTCTTCTGGAAGGAGCAGTGGGTACCCAATCAAACAGGTTCATACTCATATCCTGGGTGCCAGAGATGGAATTGTTGAAGTGCTTTGTGATAGAAAGGGGCCACAGAGTCCAGACCGAGCGATTGATGCCAGGAGCCCCTCCCCGACCATTTATAGCCAAGGTGTTAAATTTCAAAGACAGGGATGCTTTACTCTGAATAGCCCATACCAACAGCACACTTAAGTATAAATTCTTCCAGATTTTGATATTCCCAGACCATACAAAAAAAAGTCCAGCAAAAATAGAAAACATTTGAGGGAGTCAAGCTAAAACTGCAGGCTATAAACCTCGAATATGGCGTGATATACCGAGCTAAACTAAAAGTTCTCTTCCAGGGAAGAGTGCACGTTTTGATGCTTCTAGGCCTGATTGGAAATGATTGGCAGAAAATAAAGAACTGTGCATAGCCAGGGTTGAGGAGCAGGAGACTAATGGACTGATTACGATGTTGATGAACAGGGTTACTTCATCACAAATGAGACGGATATCCCGTCCGCCAAATTACCATCCCATGATATCCTAAGGAACTTGCAGTTTGGCAGACGGGATATCCATCATGTTATGATGGAGTATCCCATCTGCAAAGATCATAATCAGGCCCTAAGACACAGAGCCCTAAAAAGGGAAGTTGTACATAAATGTGAACCAGAACTTGACAGATGTTGGAGAACATCCCAATCTAGGGGTAGTAGAGGAGATAACCACCTGCACAGGGAATCCACATTGGTGGAGACACTGATCATGAGGTCCATAAATTGGTCCAAGTCCCCACACCAAGAAGACAGTCCCCGAACTGACAAGGATGCAAACAGACTGCTGAAAGTACTTGAGGTGGCAGATATCGGCATATTTTACCCTGACTGAAAACGCTATAAACCACAGGTAATTTAAAATGTAAATCCGGCAGGGACATAATCATGATTTACGAATTGTAGGGGCATGTGCTATACTGTTGCGGGTATTCTGCACATACACAGAAATATACCCAGGAAAACAGGACCTCAGTGTATAGGGGTTGTACCTTCCTACCACCTTAGTACCCAAAATCCCCACACCGACTAGCTATAGTGTCTCATTCGTTCTCCTACATAATCACAAAGCTACAAATGATTAGACAACCCAGAGCACAACACTCCCGACTCTCTGAGGAATCGCAGTAGCAAGACATACCCTTTCGCTCACTCACTTGTACTTGTCCACAATAAGAATTGGCAGAGTCACTGTAATAGTTCAAAATGTTTATTTTAACTATCGTGCTCTATAATGCAGTATACAAGCCACTACCAGCAGCGAAATGCATAAACTTAGAACAATTAGCATTGTTACAATTCCATAGAATATAAAGGGGGATGTCATTATATACAGACAGTGGAAAAAGGACTATAAGGCCCTCCCCTTGGCTGGAAGAAGTTTTATTATATAAAAGAAGATCTCTGGGCTTTGTAAGCAGACCCCATACCTTAAAGCCTAGATGGAAGGTTTACATCATAGGAACAGCATAGTTCTTCTCCATGGAAAGGGCTCCCTCCAAATGTGTGTTTGAACAACATGCATCCCCGTAATATCAAAGCACGAGTTTCCAGCAGTGCAGCTGTGTCTAGCATGTTTTGTCTAGGTGCTAGGGACTGACCAGAACAGAATAACAAGGGGCATTGTTTATCGACCTTGCAAATCATTTTCAGACTGAACTCCATGAACTAGCAGAATGTGAAAGGCAGACAGCTCTCATGTGAAAGGCATAAACAGAATCTTGCAAAATAAAGTCATGTAGTAACGTGCGCAAAAGCAGCATCATGGTAGCAAAGCTCATGCTAACTCAGCAATGTCGATAATGACCCTATGGCCATATAATAATACTACATCTTGAGGTATTGATGAAGAAGAGTAAAATAAGGACAACATATGATGGTAGTTACAGTTAGGATCGATGACACAATGAGTGTGACACTATAAACTGCCCTTATCAAAGTTTTCTTACTTCATTTTCTTTCTGCTTTTACACTTATTTGTACACCCAATATTGGTAGCTATAAAGGTATCAGGAAATTGAATGAGAACAGATTGAAGAGATAAATGTTAATTCTAGGGTGAAGGACATTTCATGCATTGGGGAGGTGGCCAGTTTTAAGCCTATTGCATGGTAAGGTGAGGAGTGGGGGAAGTTAGGGTAATGTTACTTTGTGTTAAACAGATATTAGGCCTAATGATGCAAATCCTACATCTGATTCATTTCACAGTAGATACTGACAAGATCAGCTGGAAAATACAAAGTATAGCTCAATGATACACACACTAACATTAGTAACATGGAATGGGAATGGGCTGAGGAATAACATTGAAAGAGGATGGTATCCTAGTCACTAACACACCATAATGCTGATCTGGTATTTCTACAGGAGACATAACTGAAAAAGACAAGCTGCCAATAGGAGGAGAGAAATATTGGGTACTGAGCCACTCAGGATTTACGAGTGGATCTAGGGTGGGTGAGCAAAATATCAATTGTTTTCCACCCCTTCTAAAGATCATCGGAGGTGAATGGAGAATGGGAGATATACAGCAGTTCTGGGGGATAGAGAGAGGGAAACCATATTGTTGGTGAATGTGCTCATTTCCCTTGGTTTGCATAATGACACTCTACAAGTCCTTACACATATACTAACTGACCTATCACTGGCACTGAACATTTTGAGGGAGGGGAGACTTCAATATGATGCTGCATTCATGTATAGACAGACTTTGGAGGAAGCAAATTCTGAACACCCAAACAGAGAGACTGGTTAGTATCATTCAAGCAATGGGGTGACTGGACATTTGAAGAAGTTGCATCGAGGAGAGAAATGCTTCTATTATTATTATTATTGTTCGATATTATAGATTATGTTTTTGTTCCACAGACTACATTCTATATATTTTCCAGGGCAGAATATCTGGTGAGAGGAATTTTTTATGCCACCCCACTTCTCGCCATGTTAACTACACTGAAAAAAAGAACATGGAAGGAATGAAGAAAGGCAGCTTGGCATATGTCTAGCCTAGAGGTGGTAAAACAAACAGTAGGGGCAACAGAGGCATAGTTTTCAGAGAATACTAGCTTAGTACAAAGTGCAGGAATATTATGGGAGCCATGCAAGGCTGAAATAAGAGGACAAATCATATCAGGGGAAGGAGAGAAAGGAAGTAGTAAATCACTGATATACAGCGGAAACTTCTAAACTTAGAAAACTAATATACTGTATACCTGACAACGGAAGATGAGGTACATGTTGGCAAGAAAGGAGGAATACCACATATTGTAATAAAACGCTATAATGGACAGGTGACTTAGCAGGGAAACTCTCAGCATGGCTCAGTGGCCAGGAAGAGAGCCAAAGACATGTTTGGGAAATCTTGATTCCAGATTCCCAAAGGATAACAGGGAGACCTGCAAATAGCACAGGACTACAAAGACCACTTTTTTAATAAGTCCAAGCTAACAACAGGTCCTGCAGACCTGTCATGCTTCATTAGGGATTGCCACACCAAACAACTTCTGAAACACCTAAAAAATAGAATTAGAAGAGGATATCACGCAGGAAGAATTAGGAGTGGCACTAGCACAAATGCAGTCTGTGAAAACATCAGGTCCAAGTGGGCTCCCAGTAGAATTATTTTATTTAAATGGCAAAAATAATGATTAAACCAATACATGACATGCACACTCAGGTATACCACACCAGGAAATTGTCAGCAGACGTAAGGACCACAAAAATGTGATACTCCACAAAGAAAGTAAGAAAGTCTAGGGATTTATGTGAATCATATAGACCAATTTCACTACTGAATTTGAACATTAAAATATTGGCCAAAATACCGGTAAATAGGCTCTAAGGTGTCATAACTTAAATTGTCCACCTGGATCAAATGGGTGTTATAACTTGGAAAATGCTGGGGTCCCTGTTTATAGGATGAAACTACCCATAACAAGGAATATATAGACTGAAAAAACACACCTGGGCAAGGTACTTCAACTATTTGTGCGGGCAAAAAGAACTAGAACAATTTCCAGACACATACAGAAAGATAACCAACATTGGCAGTTACTAATATCATTCAATTAATTATTTATCATATTTTTATGTATCAAAAATATTTTTCAATTTGGATAAAAAAGTTTTTTAATATATTTTTTGTGTTGATTTTTGCTAAAAAGGTTTGTTGGTTGTCATACATATCAGTGAATACATGAAAAATGTGTTCATGGGTGATACATTCATACACAAATGCACACTAGATATTTTTCAATTCTTCTGAACAAGATTGACACATCGATTAAGAAAACATAATCGTTGATTGTTAATAATACACAATACATATGTCGAAGCGATGTGAAGAAACTGGTGGTTTGTTGACAAACTATGCATGTTTCGGCAAGGCCTTCGTCCTGACTCCATCACAGTATACACCATATAATATTGAATAAACTGGGTACGGAAGGATATACCAAGATTGGCTGAATCAATGTCCAAAAGTACAAACCAAACCTTGAATAAAGATATGCTAAAACTCTGGCTTGGTAACTTCTGTATCAGTGATCAATAGGCCGCCTGACAGAAAGGTAGGTGGGCTCTTTACAAAAGAGGAAAATGGAAAACAGCTGTTCCCTGTGCAATTTTATATTGGGTGGGCCTGAGGTTCTGTGGGACTTCTTCGGTACTCTGCTATTGATGGCTTTAGTCTTCCACCGACAATCGCGGTACTGCATGTTTGCCAGTGAAAGGCCACTTTGGCCTACTGACTCTCTCGTCGGGCGGCAGGGTTGACGGTATTCCTTAGCGTGTGTTCTAATGGGTGTTATGCCCTAGAAATCCATTAAACTCAACCTCAGGTGGCTATATACTAGGCCTGGGCTAAAAATTCGTTCCGCTCACGGAAATTGCGATAATTTGACATTTTCACGTTCTGCGGAGAGCGCGAAAATGTCAAAATTTCCGCAATCCGCATTTTACCGGAAATCTTTTGCTTGCTCGCTCTGTAAAATAATACATTCTTGCGTGCGCGCGATCGCCTTACCTGAATCCCCGCGTTCGCCGACAAGTTTTCCCAATCCGGTCGCGTTCTCCACGAGATGTTGGATTGTTGGTAGCCATTTGCGCTGTCTCGCGAAAGTTCGCGCCCGCAGTAACATCATTCGTCGTGCGATCACGTCTTTCTTCTCGCGATCATGCACCGCGAGACAAGTGAAAACAAGATGGCCGCGCCCACGAGCAACCGCATGGGTAAGTTGGTGAGCCGTGACCACGCAGAACATACCGCGAACAGGCGGGAAAAAAACTTCTGCATCTTCGCGATATTTCCGCGTGTTTGCGGAGATTTTTAACATTTTTGCGATAATTTGCGAAAGTGAATTTCGCAGATTCCGCCCACCCCTACTATATACCATAGCCAACCCTGACACCTCCCTTTGTAGACTAAAGGATACATTTTGCATTTAGCAGGGATATTCTGGTTTGAATATTAATTGGGAGAAACCATTACTATACCCTCTAGAGCTGTGGACTCCAGGAGGGGACTTGCTACTGCTCCTGAGGGTATGTATGTATCTATGTATGGGATTTGTAGAGCGCAGGAATCACCCCCGTAGGGGTATCTCCGCACTATCGTAGCAGGAAAGTCGGATGAAACATGGGCAGACAGGTTTAAGCTCTGAATAATGCTGTTTTCAGGAGTTTCCTGAAGCGGAGCAGATTGGAGCATTTGCACAGGTCCTCAGGCAAGGTGTTCCAAAATTTCGAGGCTAGATGGACAACGGTTTTGCCTCCTTTTCTAAACTTCTATAACCGAGGGACCACCAGCAACCCTTTACCATCCGATCTAAGATGGCGATTCGGACAGTTGACTTTGAATGTGTCTGACAGGTAGTTGGGGCTCGCACCATATAAACCTTTATGGATGAGACAGCAAAGCTTAAAATTAATTCTCTGGCGGATAGGGAGCCAGTGAAGTTGTTGTAACAATGGTCCTGAAGAGGTGCAAGATGGTTTTTTAAGGGCCAGGCGAGCCGCCACATTTTGTACAATCTGCCGTCTGTTTAATAGGGACTCATTTGCAGATGCCAGCAAAGCATTACAATAATCTAAACGTCCAATAATAAATGCCTGAATCAGGGTTCTTCGTACAGAGAGAGGCAACCATCGAAACACTCTGCGCAAAAGACTTAGGGTTGGTAGCAAGTCCCTGCCGTAGTCATCACTTGGTCCTTCATGGATAACAATACATTTAAGCGTACTCCCAGGTTTTTTGCCACCAAAGTAGGAGTGGGGGAAGGACCCAATGTTGTAGGCCACCACCTAGGGGACCAGAAACACTGGGCTGACCCAAACAACAAGACTAATGTCTTGGACGCATTTAACTGCAGACAGTGGTTCATCATCCACTCTGATATAGCCAACATGCCCTTAGCAAAACGCTGATCAATAGACTCACAGTCCTTATCAAATGACAGGAGCAATTGGGTATCGTCAGCGTAAGAGAAAGGAGTGAAACCGCACTCCCTAATAACCTTGGCAAGGGGGCCACATAGATATTAAACAAAGTTGGGCTCAAACAAGAGTCCTGGGGCACCCCTTAGTGAGTTTCAAGGTTTGGGAATGGAATAGACCCAGGTTGATGGTCTGAGTGCGCTGGTCTAGGAAACTGACAAGCCAATTAAGTGCCTGTCCCTGCAGACCGGCCTCCCTCAGTTGAAAAATCAATTTCTGATGAGAGACCGTGTCAAAGGCTGCTGTCAGATCCAATAAGACCAGTATCACTGCTTTATTAGCATCCAATGCCATTTTAATATGATCCGTAACCCCAATAATGGTAGTCCTTGTGGAGTGGTTGGGTCTAAACCCAGACTGAGAGGGATCAAGAATGGCTTGTTTGTCGAGGTAGTCCATCAACTGAGTATTAATATAACTCTCCGCCATTTTACTCATGAATGGGAGGAGTGAAATGGGGTGGTATTTTGAGAGCACATCAGCAGACAGTAGAGACTCGCCATTTTAAGTATATGAGGTTGTGGGTTCCCCAAACAGAACAGACGCACTATGAGGTTAATTTAGTCCTCCTGCTGCGTAAACAGAGGGGGATAGTCTGCACTGGCGTAACCTTCTGATTTCCCTACTGGGTGAGTGGCATGTATAAAATGATTGCCTTGCCCAGATTCATAGATGTATTACAAAATAGCTCAGTCAGTCAGTCAGTCAAGAAACTTTATTTCCCCTCAATTAAAATGCATAAAAATGTACAATAAATAAATAAAACCTTTTGGTACTCGGACATCATTTCTAAAAGTAAACAGAACATATTTATAAAAAATCTGATGAATAAAATTCAATGTGCTCCCAAGAATGTGCAATGAATAAACAATGCCCTAAGCATTCAGCCTATTACAGTCAAAATATAATTCATCTATATTCTGTCTCATACGGATTCAGATCTATACAACAGTATAAATATCTAAGCCTCCCATTTCCTCTAGTCAGTTAAAATTGTATGCCATTGCATTATAATAGGCTGTTTGCAAGACTGACAGGGCTAAACAACACTTATCCAAGTGAGAATCATCATGACTGTAATCGTCGGATTTTAATAACAGCCCAGAGAAAATATACAATGGAGTAACATACGTGAACATCGTCTAGTTGCTGAATAAAAGATAGAGCTGGCTGACACTGTCTAAAACCACATTTGCATAGAAAGGGACAATATATTTTTTCCTCTCTAAGGTATATAGAGAGCAAAAGAATAAAAAATGCATACAAGTTTGTGTAGATTTTCCATTACTGGGACAGGGTGACAGCTGATTCAGTGAATATGTACCTTCAGGGAAACCAATCATAAGTTAAATAAGATTTAAACAGAATCGTATCAAAATAAATCGATGCTGTAAGTTTTGAACAAAGCCCAGATATGAAAGCGCGCCGTGCTTTACGTGAGGTAGGTTCTGATATAAAATTATTGTGCTTTTATATTTGTTTTTGACGGTTCTTTCATTTGCTGTCTTAGCCAAGAACAGTTATTTTAGTTTACGCTTCAGGAAGGTCACACACAATGATGGGGTATCATACAATTCACGAATGCCTAACAATGTTAAAGTGGTCTTTATATAACTTTTTAAGTTTAAAAGAAAATTTTATTAGTAGAAGCAAAGGTATCCATACAAGAGTCATAACAATAAATGCATATATGAACATTACAATAAATTAACGTCAAAACAATGCAATAAATTCATGTCAAAACAATACATTAGATTGCACTACACCAAATGAAATCAGACTTATGAATAAAAAAAAAAAAATTAAGCCATTAATACATAAAAATAAAGTCATAAAAGTATTGGAGTTATAAAGAAATCTGGGAACGCACAAGGGATTCAAGGGGGTTTCAGAACCTCTTGCTGAGACGGTTTTAGCTGGGAACATTTTTTGGCGCACATGTCAAGGTAAAGTGTAACAGGGGACCACAAGTCCAAACACTTCGCTGCCATCTGTATAGGATATACAAAGGAGGTGTCCAACCTATGATTATGGCAGACAACATACCACCATGCTTTATAAGAAATTTTTGTAAAATCCTTCAAATTAACAGTGATCTGCTGAAAGGCAGCCGCCAACAGCAGATCAATAATTTTAGTGTTAACTGTAACATTCTCCCAGCACGGTGAAAGACTCCCTAAGAAAACATGGGTGATAGAAAAGGAAAATGTAGTATCAAAAATTAGATTAATTTGGGACCAGACTTGCTTCCAAAAACTGTCTACAAGTGGGCACAAAAATAACATATGAAATATATCAGCTTTTGGGGAGGAACATGACCAGCAAATATCTGGTGTAGTCACAAATCTGCTGCTCAAATCACTCGGAATAAATAAAAGTCGATTATACACAAAGAACAACGTTTGTGTTATGTTAGCTGCCCTGGAGGATTTACGCAGTTTAAGCCATATATTATTCCAGAGAGCTACTGGCCACGAGAGTTGAAAATCTCGTTCCCAGGCTTCCTCTATTTTAGATTTCTGCCTAATGATGTCCTTCCCTTGTAGATACTTGTATATACTAGAGACCGAGGGTTTAGTCTTAAGTAGGGAAGAAAGCTGTGAAGAGGGAGTCTGGGAGGTGGAGGCACTGGACGTAACAGATAATTGGTCAAACCTATCCATCACAGCCAACTTGAGTAAATTATATTTATGTATGAATGAGGCAGGTAAGTTGAACAGTTGTCTGAGTGAATGAAAGGGTAAAAAACTTGAATTTGAGAATAACTGGTGTATCCATATTAAACCTCTCTGTCGCCAAGTCTTCCAATAAATTGGTTTATCGCGGATAACTAAATCTTTATTATGCTATATTGTCGAGCTCAAGAAGTAGTCAATAGTGTTAGGGGGCGGAGAAGGTGTAGAAGCCAAAAGTTTAGAGGTCAGTTTAATTATGGGAGTGGACACCACCTGCGGTTTGCGCGAGAAGGAAAGATATTCAGAGAAGGAAAAAGGAGATAGGAAAAGTCGTTCTATTGTGATCCATAATGGGCAATCCTCCGAGGGGTCAAGCAACCAAAGTGAAGCCTGTCGCAGAAGGAAAGCTCTTTGATAAACCTGAAAATCGGGAAAGTTAACTTCCCCCTCTATTTTAGGACGCATTAATTTAGCTAGAGACATTCGAGGCCTCTTTGAGTTCCACAAGAATGAGGAAAGGGTGGAATTGATCTTTTTAAAGAATTTGGCAGGGATGGGAACTGGAATGTTAGAAATAGTGTACAATACAATGGGTGACAACATCATCTTTATAGTGTCCAAGCGACCCCACCATGATAGATAAAGGTGATGCCACTTGGCCGCTAAGTCAGCAATTTTCTGTATACATTCAAGCATAACGCTACCGTGTCTGATATTGAAGGGGTAACGTACATGCCTAGATATTTAATATGGGAGGGGCTCCATGTGAAATTTGAGGCACTAAAGTCCGCCTTAAAAGTGTACTTGGTCAGGGGAAGAATCTCACATTTGTCATTATTTAACTTGTAACCAGAAATATTAGAGTAAGTCTGTACCTCCGCCAGAAAGTCTTTATATAACTTAACCATGGAATTCTAAGAGCACGGTCCATTTTTTAAATATCTGTTACTACTGATTGGTTCAGTTTGACACTTTCCCTTTCCCATATTCAGTGCCACAATAGTAGAGGGGCCAGTTTAATCACATCACTGATGAAAAGTAAACCTACTTCAATGTGGCAGATGAAATTTGAGCAAGCGCAGGGGGCAGATAATAGCCTTTTACAAAAGGCGTCCTCCACGCGCTGCAGCTCTCCAACTTCCGCCATACCCCAAATTGCAGCCCCATATTGGCAATAGCCTTTGCTTATGCTGAGTAAATCCTAAGCATGTACGGGATAGGTTTCGAGCTTAATTGTTTTGAGAATCTAAAAATTGCTGCAATACTTTTTTCCATAAAATTGGCTCTGTTTGTCACCATGTCCTTCTATTTTAATATGGGATTAAAAAGAACTCCCAGATAAGAGAACTTATGCACCATTTCTAATCTTCTGTTACCTATGAAGAATCTCAGGGATTTTTTAAATCCCACCCCTGCAATTAAGACAAATGTTTTAGTCTTGTTGACATATAGATGAAAGCTTGCAATAAAACGTATGCATTCCTCTATAAGTCTCTGCAGTGCCTTAGGAGTTCTAGCCATGAGCACTGCGTCATCTGCATAGAGGAGTATTGAGAGGGGGACAGACTCTACGTATGGGTTGTCCTTCGCACTCTTCTCCAATACTGATTCCAATTTATTAGTATAAAGGCCAAATAAAAAAGGGGCAAGGACACAGCATTAGCTCATAAAAGATACCTACAATCTTTTTATTTTCAAACCACTGATTTAAATAAAAGGGTATTGATATTGGCAGGCGGTCCACCACAAACTGCATTGAAAACGCTACAGCAATCGACATATGAAGGGGGTGAAGCCCAAGAATACTGTAAAGCGTCCCAGATCGCAATGTAAATGAATAGGCCTATGCCCTATTGGATGACCTGGCATACACAATGGATAGCTAGCACTAGGAAGGAAGGGGTACATGCATGCCTATCCTTTCCAGGAGGAAAAGTGGAAGACACACACACCCTGCCATAAATACAGATATAGTGATTGAAACATAACTGAGAAATGGAATGGTAAAAAAGTCTGACCCCCAAAATGCTCTTATGGTTGGGCACATGACTGAAAACAGTGGCCTCATTACTAGGCCTAGGCAACATTTTAATTACCCCAGAGTAATCGGATAATTTCAGTAATTACATATTACTTTTGTGAGGACAAAGTACAGAACTTATGCGATTACAACAGCTTGAGTAATTAAGAGTAATTTTGTGCAAAGATCCTACCACAGGAGCACATGAACAACAAACTAAGAGAGAGTGAGTGGCTGTTGGCTACTGCTGTTCGTGTCCTGTAGCATTTAGTGCCATTTTGCTTAACGCAAAATGCATCCGCAGACTCATTTCGAATGTGAGGGGGGCATTTTGCTGAAAGAAAATAGCTCTAAATGCTAGATTACATTTCTCACATAATTATGTATAATTATGTGCAATTTTGCAGTAATTACGAGCATTTATGTTACAGAAGATTATGCCAGTTTCGTTCACCCCTACTCATTACTGAGATTTAGAAGGTGGGATGATATTGGTATATCACCACTAGAAGATGTATGGGATGCAATTGGGATATCGTCATTTGCCCACTTAGAGACAGAGTACAAGATGTCTGCATCATAGAAATTTAGGCCACAATAGAGGTGATTACTGGATGGACGAGTGACCACAACAATCATATGAGTCACCTTAACACATTAATGCTAAACACAGAAAAACAGAACTACGCAGAGGGAAAAGGAGAGTGATGAATTAGAAGATCAAACATGGGAAGATGCACTCATATTCCCAAAAGATGTTATAACAAAAGCCAGTTTTAAACATACCCAGCTGAAAACATTGCATAGGATATACTGCAGTAGAACCGTAGTGCATAAAATAGTCATCGACGATAGATGTGCATGTGGATGTGGGCAGAATGGCACATACCTGCATATTATATGGTACTGCCCAAAATTCTGAAATAACGGAGGGCAGTAGCAAAAAGATGGACGATACTATAGAAATTGTGCTTGAGACAGACGCTTCCCTCATACTCTTGGGTGTATGCAGAGATACAGGAAGAATAAATTACAAAAGTATACTGATAAATTTTGGATTGGCTATCTCAAAAAGAGAGTTTTCTCATAAATGGGGGAAAATGCAGGTGCCCTAAGTGCAGGAGTGGGAAAGGGGAAACGAAAAATGGTTGACAGTTGAGAAGAAAATATATACTGACAGGGAATGCCTGAAAAATCCGAGAAAATATAGGGATATTGGACACTTGACTGGGACGAGAATGTGTAAGGGACCAAGGGGCATATTATCAAGACAGGCGATAAAATTATCGCCGCTTTAGCGGCAGAAAACTGCCGCTAAAACGGCGATAATGGGCTTGATAATATGCTCTATGGAATTCCAATTGAAGCCCATGTTAGATGTGAAGGACGTCTAACCTGAGCTTCAATTGGGATAATTTTATCGCCTGTCTTGATAATATGCCCCGAAGTCTTTTAAGGGTGGCAAAATACTCTGGAATTGTGCTGATGTCCCTTTGATTTCAATCTCCTCCTCTTTCCTTGCCTGCTGGACTTACTGGAAAGGGATAGGGAGGAGAAATAGCAAGAATGTAATGGAGATTTAATCTAATGAAATTATACAATGGTGTACCTAAAATGCACAAAACTACTCTACTGATTGGTGATGTATTACTAATGTATAGAATTCTAGTAAGGATTGATATAGAGAAAAGGCCAAAATAAGTAACTGCTGGTTTTATCTACTTGTTCAGTTGATAAACTAAAATACAGTAAAATATTATTAAAAAAATACTGTTAATGTTTCTTCCCACTTGCCAAAATGGACCTAGAGCAAGTGCAATAATGAGTAGATTTGGCAATCTTCCTTACTAAAGTTCCATGTGAAATTCACAAAATGAATATGGGGCTGATTTAGAGTTTTTCAGAGAAGGTACTCCGTACCCTCTGTGTAAAACTCTTGGAGCTCCCACCAAATTTAGAGCTGGATGAACCAACACTATGTTGACAATGGACCCTACTTTGGCTCTGTTGGTGACACACTCATCCATCTGACGGTCTGCCCAATTTAGAGTGGGCTGTCAGAAGGCTTTTTTCGCTGTCTGAGGGTCAGTAAAAAAAAAGAAAATGATTTCAAACCATGGGAGAAAATTCTGAAGATATGAGGTCATTAAATTACATTTTTCAAAAGCAAACTTCCACCTTTGCAGTTTTTTTGAAAAATGTAAAACTTTAGAAAAGTTTGACAACCAACCGCCATGTTTGATGAAGCCATCTGTCAAATTGTTCCAACATTGAGAGAGACCAGCATGACAGTCGTTCCTGTCAATATAAAGAGATGTCTGTGGGGCTGAGGTTTTCACTCATTTTGGTGGATGGGATGTCACGATTGCAGAGCAAAGTACTCTGCCAAACTCTAAATCAGGCCTTTTTGATCAAGCACTCTGTCAGCATCCATTGACTTAGCTTTGTTAGTAACATCTGTTCCACATTTAGCACATATGCATTTATAGATTTGTGCTGCTCAAAAATGTGTACATTGGGGATTTCAAGCAAATGAGAACCTTTTGGATGGGGGCTTTTTCAAGGAATGATCCTTAAACACTTCCTGGCTTAAAAGAAATGATGAAACGTGTTCAAATCCTTGAATAGGTGACCAGTATGTTGGGATCTGCATCTTCTGTTTTGAAAAAGACCTGCACAATCAAGTTAATGCAATAAGCCCAGCAGCGCACTTTAAAGAATTTTCTATTGACATTTGCTTTGAAAATGTTACTGTCATTGTCAGGGTAAGCAAATCCTGACACCCACGCGTTCAAGCAATGTGTATACTTTGTTGTTGAATTATTACGGGATGTTAGCTATGTGTACTTTCTCCATGATAAATCTTGCAAGTATTGCATACCAATGAAAACCTTATGGCATGAGTTATAATTACTAGAAATGACTACATCTGATGAATTTCAGTGTTTTTTTTTTAGTTTAAAACGTTACGTTGTAACTGACATTTTCACCTAACTATAACGTCACCTTTGTGTTTTTTCTGTGAATTTCTAGGCATTCTAGGCCCAAGGGCAGCCACCCTCTACTGTGCACACCCTTCTGCTGTGCAAGGTGAGGAGGATGGCTACCCCCAGCCAACCCCCGCTGGCAGCAAATCCTACATTACACAAGGCCTCACAGGACCTCGCCACACCCAGGCAGACTTACTGACTTTGTCAAAAAGTCACAACAACAAAAAATAATAAGTGAGCCCATGGGCTTTGTCAAGGGGTGAACATTTCAATATATTTGAAGCAGATGTATCATATTTCTCTCAAAATCACCAATATTTGTAAACAAATGTATATTTCAATAATTCACACAGTGCAATGTTTATTAATATTGATCATTATACAAATTTCTATTAAAGTTTTTATTAATAAAACACCTGCAAATCTTTCTTTTTAATTAGTAGTTATTGTTATATTTCATTTTGTGGGTGAAAAGTGTTAACATAAATAGTCAGAGACTTTTTAAAAAAAATTAAAACAACCTGTCTCTGAGCCTTTCTTTTAATATGTTTCGGTGTCGAAGATACAATGATAATATCAACCAGAAGAGGGCCTGACACTCCAACTGAAAAGTATAGAGCTCCATTTTGCTTAATCCTCCTTCTGACAGCCAACAAATTGTACATTTTTAAGGATAATATGTTTTATACTAATGTTAGTATTATAGCCTCAGTTGCTGTCTTTCGGATCACTAGGATCGTAAATAAGTGTGTTCATGCAATGGCTTCTTATTCAGGGCACTTATTGATTGCGGAAAGGTACTAGGGTGAACCAATTAATGCTAAGCTCCTAGCAGTATCTTCGGGAAGAGGTCAAAGGGAACGCATTTGTTCTAATATTCAAAGCCCGTTGTAAATATCGGGATACTGCAGAAACTAAATGTTCGCTCGTGTCACTCTTTAGGATCACTCTTTAGGCATCCCGGTGCTGCCTCGCACTCATGTTCCTACATAGTGCCGTAATATATTTCTTGCAGTGCCATGCATACTTTGGACAAAAGAGGAGGAAATGGGTCTCCGTCTTCGTATGTTGCGGGCATAGGGGCCTATTACGATGTCAGTCGTAAAGCCTCCGTCCTTAGTTCGGAGGCTTAACGACCGACATCATCGGTTTCACTTCTGACCAGCTGATTATGAAACAGCCGGTCGGAATTGAAACTGGATGGTCATTTCGGCTTGCTTCTGACAGGCTCAAGGAGCCCATCAGCCAGTCGGAACCGGCCCTTAGACCACATGGATTAAGATGCACGATTTCCAGCATGGTTTCGATGACATGGAAACCCTGTCAGAAAGTGTGTCTGCTGGCCCCTAGAAGGGCCCCCTTTCCCTTGCGGGCTCCAGTTGGGGGTGGGGAGGGCATCTATGGTGTCCCTCTGTTAATCCATGCACGGGGTGGAGGGATTAACACAATCTCCCATTTCTCTATGGAAGCTTGTGTTACGTCCATTTTACAGCCATAACAAAAGCTCCCATAGGCAAATTGGAGAATGCGATCGCACCATGTGCGGTCACATCATAATAGCGATGCTGGGACCGCCGACCGGAGGTCGGTCCATTCCGAGACCACAACGGTGTTGGAAGGACTCGAGTCCACCCGATATCGTAATCAAGCCCATAGTCTTTTAGCTTGAAATGGGTAAATTCTATCCATGTATGACTCAAATCTAGGTGTACATTTGTATAACAGAAACTGCCCTGCTAAGGTTCCCTCTGCGTAGTCATTCCGGAGGCGGATCATTTGTTAATTTGGCTGGATAATCTCACAATTCTCCCATGTTAACAGTTCCACATAAAGTCTCAATCCAATTTAACCATGGGATGCAGGCTTGTATATCACATAACATTAGTTCTTCTTGAAGTGTCCTATAGGGAGCCAGCTCCACGGTTGACGAAAGCCACACCCAATACAGCAAGGGTTTTAGAGCAATTACCAAATGAATCATATTGAGTTCTAAGTCAAATCTCAGTGGTAAAAGAGGGGTGCTTGCTGGTAGATTAAATAGAGCCCTAATAAATGTATTCTCCACTAGCGTTAATTCACCGCGGATCTCGGCCCCGTAGGTGGCTGCTGCAAGGCTGTGGCCCTTATACACCTTTAGGGCAGGAGAAGCAGATCCACCTGAGGTAGCCTTTAACTTTCTCCTAACTGCCATTGTCCTTTGAGGAAGGGTAGTTTTACTTTTGGCCAGTTGGGAGCTTCAAGTAAGGTTATCGGACAATCTGACTCCCAGATGGTCAAAACGTTTAACCTGTTCTATCTGGGCTCCCTCAATGGTCATCCTGCCTCTGAATCTATGGCAGGGGTGGCTCCTCCACTAAGTCAGAGGAGCATTCCCTACTGCTCTAAAGCAGTGCAAAGTAAAAAATAAAATGCTAATAATGGAACATCCATTATTATCATTTTATTTGTACTGTTTTAGTTGCTCTGCAGTGCAGCCCCGTTGACAGGGCAGGGCTGGCCTTCCCTAACGTCGAGGCTAGAGGAGGAGTGGTGGCTGCACCTAAAGTGCGCATGACGCTTTGGCCAGCCGGCTCGGGCTGGCCAAACTGTCATGTGCACTGTGCATGTTCTCCACAGGCTGTATTATACAGCCTTAGTGGAGAACATGCCCAGCCTCCAAGCCCATGTCTGAGCGCCGAACTACGGCGCTCAGACGAATCACACAGCTGCTTAAGACAGCATTGTGATTGGTCAGGGGATTCTGGGAGGCTGGGTGCTTCCTGCTGGAAGAGAAGTGACGACTGCAATGACAACCTCCAGGTAAATTGCTTTTCTTTCTTTCTTTATTTTTTCCTAACCCCCCACCTTCCCCACCCCCGCTCCTGTACCCTACCAGCCATCACTGATCTATAGTGCAGATTTATTGCCATATACTTGGACTTAAATGGGTTTGTTTCTAGCCCTCTGTATAAGGAAAAATCTAGGAATGAATCTGATTCAGCTTGTAAGCCCATGGGGGTTCTAGATATAAGGAGAGAGTCATCAGTGAACATGAGGAGCTGGACGGGGATGAAGAACCGGGCTTTTAGAACCGAGCGGCGCCAGGGGCACGCCCAAAGTCTTCGGGTTCACCTGTCTTAGAATACAGAGACACAGGATACTTCTGGATGGCGTCGGAGATCATATTTATTGGCTGCAGCCAGTAACAGAAGTCCTAGAAGTCATCACGGTATGAGTTCTCAGGAGACTGCTCAAATTTACAAAGCAAGTCATCCCTTTTTATGCCAGAAACATCACATTCCAGACAAACACCCATTATTTTACAAATTGTCCAATCGCATGTAACCACACCAAAAGTATCGCATGACGGTAAAACCCACTTTTCAGTTGTCCGGCCCATGATCAATCATCGAACAATCCCAACATTCTTCTTTAGACAAGCCGGACAGACCCATAATAAAGAGACCACAACCCATATCGTAAATGGACCATAAAAGAAGAAACAGAAACAGATAGAAGTAAGATGGGGCATGTTTGTGTGCAATAAAACTTTACGAGATCCCGTGCTCTGACCCTTAATCAAGATCAGCTAGCGGGCGGGAACGGGTTTGACCGGGTCAGCCTCAGGCAACGAGGTCAGTTCACTCAAGTCATGTAGGAGTCAGCACAAACTCGAGCTAAGGTGCGCCTGACCAAAAAAGGCTCGTTTGACCACAGTCATCGGCCTATGTGAGGGCAACCACAAAATGGCTACCATGCGCAAAATAGAACCCAGGGTTCGGAACGAAAACCCTAAAAACGCAGTGAATCCATTGGTGTAATGTGACGGAAACACACGTACTAGCCGAACTCACTAGTTACGGTTCGCTGTTACCAAAATCGTAACGGAACCATGATATTTATAACGCAGATTCAGATTTCACGGAACCTCAGGGACACCCACTGACCTGGGAGCATCGTGCCTGCACCCACTGAGCCACTCTACTGCCTCATTGATATACAGGCTAAATAATGTAGGTGCAAGCACGCATCCCTGCCTGACTCCTTATTTTATAGGGAGCTTATCCGTAAGATCCCTGTCCCATTCCATCTTACTTTTGTATAACTGCCTTCATGGAGGACTCTGAAGATCCAGAGAAGATCGCTTGGAATTTTCTTGGCTTCCAAAACCTTCCATAGGTTGTCCCTCGGAACGAGGTCAAACGTTGCTCTCATGTCTATAAATGCTACGCAGAGATGATCTTGATTCAGGGTAACGTATTTCAAGCATAGTGCTTTAAAACGAAAGAACTGATCGAGGATACGACCCCTATTTGAAAGCCCACTTGGGTATCTACGAGGATGGATTTGTCATATAGCCAATTTTGTAATCTGCCTAGGACCTGCCTGAAGAATATTTTCTGGCTATTGTCAATTAGGCTTATGGGCCTGTAATTTCCTGGGACATCTCACCCCCTTCTATATATTGGACTAATGGTTGCTCTTTGCCAAGATTGCGGAATAGCCTCACCCCTCATGATGGCATTATTTAGGGAATTTAGGTATGGCACCCAAACGTCTCGTAGAGAAAGATACAAGTCTCCTGGGATACCATGCACCCCAGGAGCTTTTTCATTTGTTTAAGGGCTTCAGTCTTTTCATCCATTGGGAAACTAGTGGCCTCTAGAGCCATACTACCAACTTCGTTTACAATGGGAATCAGGTCTGTGGTCTCCTCCACGGGCCCCATTGCTCGATTGTTAACATGTACTTTAACTTGTTCCCATTCATTATAAAGGCAGCTAAAATGAGCCACCCACTTTTCTGGTAGTACCACTGCTTCAAGGTTGTTATCAATGGCGCGTGTTCCAACTTTTACTAATTTCCAGAAAGCCCTTGTATCCCCTCTATTAAATGCATCAGTTAACTCTTACCATTGCTCTATTTCCCAATTCTTCTTGACATCCTTTAAGATTGCCTTGTGATTCTTTCTTGTGACTCCTATGTCCTACCGAACATCTATTAATAGGTTAATTACTTGGCAGTACACTATGGCAAACCAGCTGGGCACATGTTTTTGGAGATGCCCTCTACGGCCTTCCTTCACAAAGAAGTTCCTTTGGAAATCTGTTGATTGGTAGTGGACGCTGACAAAATTAAGCTCCATTGCAGTAATGGAATTAAGCAGTGATAGTTTTTCTATGAATAGCTCATAGATCTGTATATGAATTATAACTTTTTCTGTAATAACTGACCATTTAACATTCCTGGTTCCAAAACCAGATTCAAGAATAATGAAGGGATAAACTTGAAACCCAAGGCCTGATGATCACTGTCTCATCGTGGGTCGACCTCCATGTCGATTAAGAACAGCCACAGAGCTTGATCTAAGAATATATAATCTGTGTTGCTGGTAGATGTGCCCCTTTTAAATGTTGGACGGGGGGACACTCAGATCTCGTGTTGCCATTTGCTGTTCTCAGCCCATGCACTGTGGCTAAAGCCTCTATCTGTACTGCCACCCTAGATCACTATTTTCCTCTTATCTGGGACACCCTCGAGCTAAACAAACTTCCATATGGATTTATCGATTGGTCAACCAGTATCTTTCCATCCCTTAGGCAAGTATTGCAGTCTTCTGCTTGAATTTTGCGGGCTTTCTGATGGAATTGAGTCAGCATTTCAGAAAGTTGATCCACTGGAACAGCTCAAAATGAATTTCGCTCAGTAATCAGTGAACTGACCAGTGAAAAATAATAGTGCATCCAACTGTTGCATGAGTTTGGAAAAGCCCTCAATGCTTGGGCTCACAATCGGGCAACTTTGAAATATGCTGCAGGCCAGAGGGCTGCTTTCAGAGTAGGGTGGGCTGTAGTGACTCTGACATGCCCCATGACCCTATTTTAGTTCAGGCTAGTTTCAATAGTTTTACCAGTGATATGGCCTTTCCAGTCCATAAACCTTCCTGCATTATTCCTTTGTTAGTGTGATATGTGTTTTACTGGCATCAGAATTACATGAGGTAGTGTAATGGCGTAATCTCAGATTTTGCCACTGTAATAAACATATTTTTTGCACTTAATTTAAATAATTCTGCACTGGGTGGCCGAAGTGGGTTGGCGAATAGGGAGTTGAAGTGTATTATAGCTTGCTACATCTGATGGAACCTGCTAATAAATGTTTACATCAGTGCCTCCCTTAGCCCTTGTTACAGGAGAGGCACGCCCCAAACAGGAACATTTTGCATATAGGAGTAGGAAGCACAATGAATCCGTGCAATTGCACCATTGAACACTGCATTTGCCAAGGCATAACAGAAAATATTTTTCTCCCTTTCTAGTGTGGATGCAGAGTGCCCCTATGGCCCTCGTAGGTGTGCATTATAGTCATTTATATGCAACACGTCATGTGCTTGTTTGTAGCCTGCTTCTAAATCTAACAATTAACTGTACATCACAAATAGGTGTAGTTGTCATCTCTCTCCACCCTATCATCTTACTGCCTTCCTTTTTCTACCCTAGACATCTCTCAGCTTCCTAGGGGTGCATATATAACTAGTGCAGTAGGTGCAGAGGCTCCGAGGCCCAGCATGCATTGCTCCTCTACAATGGCTGCCTTTTACTTCAAGGCCTGGGTGCAGGTGGGGCCATTTTCTTTGCTCGTCTTAAGGGCCCTGGCACACTAGCTAAGCCACTGCACATTCTAAACATACTTCTTTCTCTCACCACCCACCAGAAACCTTCCTTACTCTCCCCCCACCCTCTGTTTGCATCACATAAACAAGATCTCTCCCCTTTCTCTTCTCTGCCTCGATATTAGACCCAGATCCCTCAACCCACTGTCATTACTCTTACTCTCCACCCAAATATTAACAACCTTCTAGACCGCTCTGCAACGCGCGTGTTTTTGATCCCTGCACTTGATCCCTTGAAGCTGCACAATGCACTTTATCCTGGTCCCTGGACCCTACAAAGGCACAGAGCTGGTCCTGCAGCGCGGGAGACTGCTCTGCAACGCTCGTGTTTGATCCCTGCCCTTGATCCCTTGGAACTGCACAACGCGCTTTATCCTGGTCCCTGCACCCTACAAGGGCACAGAGCCGGTCCCGCAGTGCGGGAGACCGCTCTGCAACGCTCGTGTTTGATCCCTGCCCTTGATCCCTTGGAACTGCACAATGCACTTTATCCTGGTCCCTACAAAGACACAGAGCCGGTCCTGCTGCGCTGGGCGTGCCCGGGCTTGGCCCGAGCCAAGACCGGACCAAGACGGGCCCGTCTTAGCCCATCATAGACCGACAGAGGCCAGGCTGGGCCACGGCTCTTTATTCTTCGAGTTAAGGTACCGTGTTTGTGACTATATTGATAAGACTCAAGTTGCTCTTCAGAAGGAGAATGTTTAACAACTTTCAAGTCTTCTTGCTGACGTTGATACTCATCCCCTTCTTATTTGAATTGTCCTTGTGGATCACAGGTTCCACAATCTAACTAAGTAGTTCGGCTAATACTAATTTTCAGTCAGTTAATTCTTTATAGGTCATCTGTGAACTGTGGTGGACTATATATACATTTTGTCTGTAACTACCGACATGGGGAAAAGAGAAGCACTGAGTGCACAGAATAAAAAGCTGCCTAAACCAGGGGAGCACTCACGTCAGACTTTACTTAGTTACTTAACGGGAGCTATGGGCGCTATTGAGCAGCAGGTTATAACAGTAGAAGAGTCCCTGAATACGTGAAATTTAGGATTTGGTGGAAGTACAATAGTGGACAATACAGTACAGGGGAGCTCTATCCCGCCCACAGAAGTACCCAGGAGTCTGTTAGGTATAAATGGCTGTATTGCAACCATATCAGAGCACGTATCAGGAAGTGATCAGGAGTATGATACTCAACCACCGACCAAGCGTGCCAGAAACCCTGATACTTTTCCCCCTATTATAGGGGATACAGGTTCATTGGTCAGGGGACTCCTTTTAAAGTACGAAAAAAGGCCCTTAAAAAGGATAAGTCTCTATCGACATATAAATTAGATAGTCATGAAAAATCTATAGCTAGTCTCAATGTATGTACACAGAATGTGATGGTAAAGATAAAACCCAAGCTGGAAACCTTAGACATCTTCCTTAGAGAAACTTTAAATAATTTAACATCTAGAATCGGTAAAATTGAATTTTTCAAATGTCTAGATAAATCACAGATTTTTGTTCAGAAGCCAACAGCTGTGCAAATGAGTAATCAGGTCTGTAACATCAACAGCACGCAACGTCACACCACCCACTCTGCCCTCGATAGTCACAAGGAACCAACATATGTATCACACAATATAGACCATCAACCCTCCACTACCAATTGCGAGGCTCTCCCCCCTACAATCCCCCTGTATCGGACATGCCTACGCATTCTCTAGGTTCAAATGGTATTAATACCATTAGTACCCGGAACAACAATGAGGGAGAGTGGCAAAAAAAAAAAAATCTGGATTTACCACCAGCTGCCACACCCTGTATAGTGGTGTTAGCTAACATGCCGAGGTTACAAAAAGGGATGGCCGAATCATGGGAGATTCTAAAGAATAAATCACTACATTGGTTGGGTGCTAGGACAGGCCTAACTGAGAGACTATTTGAAGAACTTAAGATGGTCAGGAGAGTGAATTGGATAGGTAGAGAATGAAAAAATCTGACTGGGGACTGTGTGGTGCTGACCTTCAAAACACCGCAATTAGTACAACTAATTCTGAGTAGAGCTGGAAATCACATTATCTCGCGGCAGAGTGTTAATTTAGTTCCATTAGGCTATTTCTACCAACCTATGCATAATAAAAATGTTATTAAATATAGGGTGCCCCAAACCCCAAGCCATCTGTGTTGGTTTAATGTTCCAACTTCTAACCGTTTTGAGCTATTTACTAATCTTGAATCAGTTGATTGACCACAAATTGGGGAATCACCTCAGACTGTAGCATCCAGTAGAATGGACGCACCTCTCAGTGAGGGACCTTCGGTATCACAATCCAGTATCGTAAAAAACCTTCAACTAGGCATTGATTTGGTAGTAGATGCAGAGACAGTAAATGATTTGGCTACTAATACTTCAGCCGTTTCTATACTTCCCCCTATCACTCAAGCCGACCTTATATCATCTGATTTGGTCAGTGGGACGGGGAATGACTGTGGTAAAGAACAGAAGGATAAGTGCCAGTTCCTGTTCTGGAACGTTGCTGGCTTAAAATCTAAGGTGACTAACACTCTGGATCGAGTTTGTGAGCAATTTTAATATTCTCAGCCTGCAAGAAACTTGGGCGGAAGATCCTATCCATATAAGTGGTTAGAACATCTTCCACACTCCAGCAATTACGTCACCTCATGGTAGAGCAAAAGGGGGTCTATGTACGTATATTTCAAATTATCTGAATATAGGGAAAATTGTACTAAATGTTACTGAACGGTATTATCAAATTATCAGTCTCCATATAGATCATGCTTTTCGCATGATCTTACTGAATTTTTACAATAATGCCACACCGGAGCTGATTGAGGGAATATTGAGATCTATGAGCCACCATCTACGTAATTTACAGACTCATCTAACTAAGGATGTATTTGTCATATGAAGTGGGGATTTTAATTCATCTTTATGCCAACACACCGATAAAGAGGTGCGTGGTATAACTTATGAGAAAGGTATTAGCTTCCCACATTTTCCGCATACATTTTATGGCAATCTTCTGAATGATATCAGTTTAACATTTGATATGGGCTTCGCTAATAATCTGTGTTCACCTATGGTCCCTTTCTGTCCTACTTTTAACGGTCGAGGTACTTCCTCCATCATAGATTTTATACTAACATCAAATAGGCACTCCTCACGTGTTAAGGATTTTAATACACATGAGATTGCTCTAAGCGACCACTTTCCCTTAAGTTTAGAAGTGGTAGTGTGTAATCAGGGTATTACCACTCGAGCTAATCCCTCTCATCTTGTAGACAGTATTACTTTGAATAGGCAGAATGGATATGGACTTAGATGGGCCAACTTGGATACTGAGGAATTTATCAGAAAAGTTGCGTTGAATTGTAAAAATATGTCATCATCCTGTTTGGATGAGAGGACATCCAAACAGGAAATTATAGAAAACTGTGCTGCTATCTCAAAATAAATTAAAGATACACTCCTTGTTAAAGCAAAAAAGAAAGCGACCCATAAACAAGGATGGTTTGACACTTGCTGTACTAAGGCTTATTCTAAACCTAAACATGCCCTACATGCTACAGTAAAAAAATCAAGAGCATATTAGAGAGGCAAGAAGAGATTATAAGATGGCATTAAAAGAGAGAAAGATCACACTAAAAGAGGAAGCTTGGCGTGCTTTGCACGACGCCTCGGTAAACTGTGATTCTTCTGCCTTCTGGAAGGCTGTTAATGCACCCTTTCTGGCTGATAAGGATATAGCAACTAGAGAGATTGCTATTACAGAATCAGAGTGGATATTACATTACTCAAAGTTGTTTAACAATTCAGTGTCAGACGACCAGGGTATCATGTCAAATGCGGCTGACATTGCGCCTCTTTCTGTACCCTTAGAATTATCTTTAGATTTTACTCTTAGTGAGGTTAACACGGCAATAAATTCAAGTTCGGGTGGTAAGGCTCCGGGACCCAATGGTATCCCAGTGGACCTTTTAAAATCTAATTTAGCATTATGGGGACCACTTTTAACACAGGTTTTTAACGCATGTGGTTCATGAGGCTTCCTACCAACTTGGTACGATTCAGTAATTGTGCCAATTTTTAAAAAAGTCGATAGGATGAATCCAGCCTGTTACCAGCCAATTTCATTGCTGGATTCAACAGGTAAGGTTATTGGGCGGTTTTACTAGACAGAATGCAGGCATGGGCAGAGGACCAGGCCATTCTAAGGGACCTACAATATGGCTTTCGTTAGGGCCTGGGCACAGTTGAACAGGGCCCCAATCTATACCTCTTATTGGATAAATGTACTAGGGCAAAAAGGGGGATATTATTTTTTACCTTTGTTAATTTAACGGCAGCGTTCGACTTTGTCATTCATTCAGTTTTATTCAGGGGCAAGGGCAAGGGATTGCTATGGTTTGGGCGGCGAATGCACTAGGCACTTTAGACTGTTAGGAGGTGTGAGGCATGGCTGTGTCCTTGCCCCGTTCCTCTTTACACTATATATAAATAATTTATAAACTATTGTAGTCAAGGAGTGCAGGGATCTGCCAACAGCAGCAATGCGCCCTATCCCTGCACTCCTGTATGCGGACGATGCGGTTTTAATGGCCCGTACGCCGCTCGGTCTCCAAAGAGTTGTTGATTCTTTTTCTAATTTTATGTCAAATCTGGGGCTTACGATTAATTGTTCTAAAACGTTTGCAATGAACTGTGGGGTAGGATCAAACAAGAAGATTAACAACCTTTTCATAGATTCGAGGCCAATAGAGTGTACTAAAACATTTTCTTACTTAGGGATTTTATTTGATCAGTCAGGATCATGGACCCAGGCAGTCAAAGCCAGATGGCGGCTGTTTGTTAAGTCATTAGCAGCACTATCAAATTTCAGTTGAAAATTAGGCAGATGTCCACCAGCGGAACTGCTACACATTTATAGGGCAAAATGTGTGGCAATAGCTGCTTATGGAGCCAGAATCTGGGGCTATGCAGATGTAAATGCATTGCAGATTGTGGAAAATATGTTTTTTAAGTTTCTACTAGCAGTGCCGGATAGTGCTTCAAATTATATTTGTCACTCGGAATTGCGCATGCCATACTTAGAGGACATGATTAAGATACAGCCCTTCCTCCTGTGGCACAGAATCTGGACTGCAGATGAAACTGTTTTTAATCGCAACGTACTGACAGATGCCCTGGGGATCGATGGGGTCAAACAAATTAGATGGCTAGCATATGTCAAAATGTTTCTTTTAAAATGAGGACACTTAGAATATATTAATGACCCGCATACTTTGCGCAATGTGTCCAGGAAAGATCTTAAAGCTAGCTGTATGTGTCTTCTGGACGAAACCAGAGCTACAACCGAAATTAGAAAATCAACGGTTCAAGACCATCATCTTACTTTGTTGACCCCAACTATACAACCATACATTCTTTTAATTACTGGCGATTATGGCCGATTGCTGTTAACACGTTTTATTTTATATAGATCCTTAAGTTTCCCTGAATTAAACAAATGGTCAAGAGCCCTATGTAAATGCCTGTGCGAGGATGTTTCCGCACAGTCAACCATAGACATATTTTTCTTTTGTAAATTTTATACCATACCAAGAAGGAGATGGATTATTCCTGTACTAAAAAATCTTGGATTGAGACAATGTCGCCCTGCGTTGTTGGCATTGCAATTTTTAGAAAAAGAAATGGTTATTGCCTTTCTAAATAATGTTTTTAGTTATCGGAAATCCATTTTAATGTGATTTTACCATTGTAACTAATCTGTGCTAAAAGTAGTCATTTTCTGGAATT
Organism: Triturus cristatus; assembly: GCF_964204655.1. Taxonomy (NCBI): domain Eukaryota; kingdom Metazoa; phylum Chordata; class Amphibia; order Caudata; family Salamandridae; genus Triturus; species Triturus cristatus. The sequence continues at coordinate 1,653,865,311 of NC_140590.1, read as the reverse complement.
TTAACTATTTGCTAAATGTATTGTGCTCTTATGGTTATTTTACAGTAAGCGAATAAAGATCTTTTGATTGATTGAACAACCTTCTATGGTCATTCTGTTGGTCCAATGTATCTGCGGGTAAAATGGCATAGCAGGGTTAAGGTACCTACCGCAGAGATCCGTGTAAATCCAGGAGCACTCAGGATATAGCACTGTTGCTGGAGTCTTTAATGCACTTGATACATATATCTGTTTTGTCGTGGTATGAATGATGAAGCAGGGCTAATTTGTCTGCCACAGGCCTGCAGGTTTAATTACTAATAATATAGCACAGTCGGTTCCCGTTGGATTTCCAGTAATCCTTAATTAATTCTGTTTATTTTGTGGACACAAGGCAAACTGCTGTATCTGTTTTCCATTTCAGAAGTCCAGGACCACTTAAAGAAATGTTGAATATTTTATGGATAGGCTGCATTCTCTGGGCCTATTTGAGGGAACACATTTTTAGTTCTAACATTAATTCTGTTTATTTTGTGGATCACATGAAATGTTATTAATAACATAATTATTCACAGACAACTTCTAAGCTATGTTGCATTACATTGGGAAACCGCATTTACAAAGCAGCCTTTACCACACTTGCTACTACAATTCAGGCTTTACAACGCATGCATCTTTACCATACATATTTTTACCACAACTATCACTTTATTTTGCAGGTAAATATATATAGAGATTTAAAGTGGCTATAGTTAGGTGTGTTAATAATATCTTACTTTGTATTAAAAAAAGAAGAAATTCACCGAAAAAACAACGGTGAAAGGGATGTTATTATGAAGGGAAAATGTCAGTTAAAATATACTGTTTTAAACAAGCAAAACTACTGAATTTCACTATAACTATACGTGCTGCTCTTGCCATGCACTGCTAATTACATCACATATTATATCAGTTCAGTTCAATTAACTTTATTCGATTCAAAAGAATCATAAAAGTTTACAAGAAATTCATACGTTCATTTTAAAATACAAAATGTTTTATAATACAGAATGTTTTAACAGACAATACACAAACGTTAGCACCAAGATAGATAAAAAACAATAAAACTATTCATAATTCATATCGTTTCCTAATTAAAAGAGCAATTCTAATAATTCTAATAAGATTGAGCACAGAGCTACAAATAGTGATAGTTGATAATGACCTCAATGTTAAGTGGAAAAAATAAGTAAAAAAAAAAATAAAAAAAATAAGGGGGGTTCTCACAAGGGAATTTGAGAAGATTGCTGCTTCACAACTCTATTATCGTATTTAGTTAGCGGCGCTCTGGGTGGGCTCGGCAGGGGTAGGGAGTACCACAAACCGGGTTGGTCCGGTTAGGTAGTACCAGGGTTCCTCATGGGTGGGGGGATAGTATGGGGGAGGGTTTGGGGTTAGGTTTGGGTGTGAGTGGGGGAGGGTGGGAATATAAGCAAAACTCATCTTTGTTTTGGCTGCAGGCATGTCCTTTTTTCTTAATGTTGGTTAACTTAGTCAAGATTTGTAAGTTTTTTTTCTATAGACTTTATCGCTATGAGTAACCTTAAGATTCTCTCCTGGAATGTTAATGGTCTGCGCACCAAGCCTAGGGCCAATAGAATCCTACAATATCTAAGGGACTCCGATGCGCAGGTCATTATTCTCCAGGAGACTCACTTGGTTGAGAGCGAGATATTTGCATTGGTTAAAAATAATAGGTGGATAGATATATCAGTTTCTACCTCTCAGTCGCTTAATGTTAGAGGTGTATCTATTTTCTTTAAGAAAACTATTACCACTAGATTAGTTAGTCAGGTGGTAGACCCGGCTGGGAGATGGGCTATTGCTATGGTAGAGATAGGAGGTTTTCGAATAACATTGGTAGGGTATTATGGGCCTAATAGAGATGACCCCTCAGCATTAGAATCTCTATTTTCACAGCTTTTGCACTTCCCTGAACCCACTATTGTTGCAGGGGATTTTAACATCGTGCTTGATTAGGCTCTAGATAAAACGCCATCGAGTCGACAGCAAATTTTCTCTAAGTCTAGAGCGCTTCTACTTAGTTGTATGCAGCAATATGGGTATATTGATATCTGGTGGGTAAGGGTAGGCCTGTAATCTGGTTTTTCCTTTCGAAATTTTAAATATCGCCATCAGTCTAGGATTGATTTCTTTTTGACTAGTCGCAATTTGTAAGGCTCCATAAAGAATGTAAGTTATTTGCCTTCTCATCTGTCGGATCATTCTGCAGTAAAGTTAGATCTTGTAGGCATTATGGAGCTCCCTAATAGATCATGGTCTTTTGATCGCATTTTTCTTTCATCATTGGATGATGTTGCCTACCTTAAATTGGAGGCACGTGAATTTTTGCAGCTAAATATTAATACAGCTTGTACAAATACTGTAAGGGATTCGTTTAAATGCTTTCTGCGTGGAGCTATTAAAAACAAAGTCACATTTCGCAGAAGGCAATATACCCAGGAAGTAGCGTCAATTGAAGCCAATCTCCTATTAGCACAGGCGGAATTGGATCTCTGTAGTAGTAGCAATAACTCTAGTCTTATCTCAGCTACAACGCAATTGGCTTCGGTTCTAAGGCAACGCCTGCTTTGCAGATGGGAAGTTAGCAAATTGGCCCAATTTGAATTCGGCGAAGGGGCTGGCAAATTGCTCGCCTGGAAATCCAGAACTGACCGGGTCCGTAACACCATTAATTTAATCACTTCCAGCTCGGGGTCCATAACGTCTGATGCAGAAATCAGAATGGCATTTAAAGATTTCTTTCAGGAGATTTATCAAGAGGATAAAGACATCTCCCCAGAATGTATTAGGGAGTGGTTAAACAACATATCCTTACCTTCGCTCTCGTCAGAACAAAGATCCTTCTTGGATATGGCAGTAACGGAGGAAGAAGTGATAGCCGCAATTTGCGGAAGTAAGTGTGGTAAGGCGGCAGGGCCTGATGGCCTACCGGCTGAAATATATAAGAAGCTGGTAGAAGAGATCTCTCCACTTCTGGTGCTGCTTTTTAATCAAATATTGCAGGAAGGGGTACTTCCTCCTAGCTCCAGGAATAACGCCTCTATCACTTTGATACTCAAGCCCGGTAAGTCCCCCACAGAGTGTGGGTCATATCGTCCCATTTCCATTCTCAATGCCGACTATAAAATCTTCGCATCGCTTTTGGCTATGAGATTGGGTAAGGTAGCTTCAGGCCTTTTACATCCTAACCAGAAGGGATTTGTAAGGGGTCGCCAGCTCTTTGAATTAACCTACGATTTAGTGGGTGCTATAGATATGGCTACTACTAACTCTTTGCCATTTGCTATCCTCACGTTGGACGCCACCAAGGCATTCGACAGAGTCAACTGGTTGTACCTGTCGGGTGCCTTGGCCAAGTTCAACATGGGTGAGGGCTTTCGTAGAGCTATACGATTTCTATATCATAGTCCATCAGCATCCGTTCTGGTTAATGGGGGCCTATCCGAGTCCTTTAATATCACAAGAGGAATGCGGCAGGGCTGCCCTCTCTCTCCATTGCTTTTCGATCTCTATATCGAGCCTTTTGCCCAGATATTGCGGGATAATGATATCATCAAGCCGTTTAAGTTTAAGGCATGGGAGAAGAAGGTGGCCCTGTATGCGGACGATGTTATGATCTTAACATCAGAGATTAGTACTGCCTTTCCTACTGCCATCAAGCTAGCCCTGGAATTTGGGAATGTTTCGGGATATGAGGTGAATGCCTCAAAAACCGAAATGATGGCTTGGAATACGGATCTAACAGGATTTACTGCACCACTCAGCACAAGCCTGAGATATTTGGGGCTAAGAATTGTTAAGGATATTAATTTAATTGTGTCTACCAATCTATCTGCAGTAGCTAAAGAATGTCGGAAATTAATGGAAGCATGGGGACACCTCTCCTTGTCGGTTCTGGGACGTGCAAATCTGGTTAAAATGTCTATTTTGCCAAAATTCTCGTTCTTATTTAATACAATCCCACTTTATTTTGATACATTTTCTTTGACTAAGTTACAAGCCAACATTAGTTCGTTTATTTGGGAAAAAAAGAATGTTAGGATTGCATGGAAAAAAATTAGGCGGTGCCGTGAGAAGGGAGGATTGGCAGGGCCTGATCTACAGATTTATGCTTGGGCATTCCAGCTATCTCACGCCCGCATGCTGCTAAAAATGCTACTTAATCAGGGGGTAGGGACAATGTTTTCGGCCTTGTTGGAAGGTGAAGGATTTTGACAGTCTGGTTTTTTACTTAAGTTTGGTGATCCCAAGTACTTTAAGAAGGTTAAACTTAAGACACTACAGAGTTTTGCTAAAACTTGGTTTAATATTAGATCATCTATTAAACTGGGATACCATTCGGACAGAGCACTTTTTGGGATCTACCGGAACCTCCGGCCTGGACAAGGGATGCACTATCAGCTCCAATAAAAGAGGCGGGTATATTAACTTGGGGAGACCTATTTGCTGAAGAGGTGATGCTTCCTTGGGAACTCTTAAGCAACAAAATAGGTCCCAATTTTTCTAGGTTTAAATTCCTCCAAATGTCAAGCTGGGCACAGGCTCTCCATAGTCAAAATCCTCGTCGTAAGAACTTTTTAGTTGGGGGCAACAGTCAATTGTTATCTCTTCTATTGGACAAACCACGTGTCTCAAAAGAGATTTCCCTGTGGTATAATTTAATACTTGAAGAGATTGACGGGGAATTTAATCTACCTGAGCAACTTTGGGGCCCGTGGTATCCAGCTGTAATGTGCATGATTTTTGGATAAAATCCTGCACAGTTATGTGGGATATAGTTAAGCCAGCTTGGCTTCGAAGAAATCACCTATTTACTATACATAGGGCATACTATTCTCCACAGAGGCTGTCCAAGTTTTCTAGTGACAATCAGGTCGCTTGCCCTCGTTGTGGCTTGATATCAGCTTCCAACATTCACATGTTTTTTGAATGCCCCAACCTGTCACTCTATTGGGACACCATCGGCAAGAATCTTACTGCTTCCTTGGGTTTTCCTGTCGTTATTGACCTCAGACTAGTAGTCTTTGGAATTTTTGACTTGGTTCGGAGTCCAGTAAATAATCTTTCTTCTATTGTATGTTGGCAGCACGCAGGGAAATCTGTAAACGTTGGAAAGAACCTGATCCCCCAACTCTATTTGATTGGTGTCTATCCATCTCCCAAATCTCGAAGCTTGACCTGGCCAGGTCTGGAAATCCAAGGAAAGGAGCTTTTTGGTTGCTCCTAGATTGGATTGCTTAGCGGATGGGTTTTTTTTTTCCCCCCCCCCAGTCCGATGATTATCTAGCCATGATACAATCTTTTTTCCACTTCAAATAGCTCTCACTTGCTTAAGTGGTCAGCATTGGCGTCATTGGCATATGGTCAGCAGTTGCCGACTTAACTACTGGGCTCTGGGCTATGTATGATATTGGCTGTTGCTGTAGAGATGGGTCCTCGTCGGTAAGCTGCCAACCTATACCAGTTGAACACTGAGTCAGCACGCCTTTTATCTAATAAGTCCCTGCTGCCCTTTTTGTATAGTCTGGCCTTGCAGTCATGATAGAGATGAGGACAAAAAAAAAAAAAAAATGACCTCAAATGTTCGAAACCTTCTTTGTAAGTACAGGGACGAATATCCTGTAAAATTGGTTTAATGAAATGGGCTCTTGGGTCTTTGTAAAGTGAACAAAAAAGCAGAAAATGCATTGTGCTCTGTTGGGCTGCATTATTACATGGGCAGGGAGGAAGTCTCTCACACCATCCCCCCTGTTTCGGAAAAGCCACAAGAAAGTGCAGTACATTTAAACGAAATCGCGTCATTAAAAAACGCTATCGAATCCGAGTGGTAAAAGACAAGTAGAATTGTTGTTGTTTCAATGCTACATATTCCACTGTATTACTATCCTGACTAGACAAACTTAAAACAGTATGAAATGCATTCTTATTATATCAATACATATTATATCACTCATGACATGTTCCATTCCATGACATATATATATATATATATATATATATATATATATATATATATATATATATATATATATATATATATATATATATATATATATATATATATATATATATATATTATCTACTGGCGGTCGCCAGTAGATAGTTATAGTTAGGACCGTGTTTCCATAGGAAATCCGCAACATTCTATTTGGAATAACTTTGGCGCCGGTCGACGAATCCTCGCGAAATTTTCAAAACTAATGGGGCGCTACGCTCCGCTCCTACCCTGAAAGTCTCGGGGGGATTCGTCAAGCGGGGGCTGAGAAAAAAGGGGGGTCCCAAAACGCGTTTTCCCCATGCATTTTTCCATAGGACCTTTAGACACAGCTACAGCCCGAACGGCTGAACAGAATTACTTGAAATTTGGCAGAGAGGTAGTCCTCAGGTCAAGGATGTGCCTTTTGTAGGTCTGGTGTAAATCTGTTCAGTAGGTCCTGAGAAAATAGCATTTAAATCAATGTATATATCTGTAAGCGCGCTCCGTGCGCTTACCATAAGCTTACCGTACGCGTACGGTGCCGTGCGCGAGCTCAATTCTGATTGGTGGTTACATGACTGTAAACATTCGAATCGGTCGAAATCAGGAAGTGTCGGCCGCCATTTTCTGTCTCTCGCACTGAGAAACAAAGGTGGGGAACGTGAAACGGGGGCAACGAAGAGAGTTGCAGACCCCTAGTGTTTGTCAGGGGGTCCAAGAAGGACCCAAAAGTAGGAAAAATAAATTTTATAATTTTAAAAAAAAATCGCGGGGTACGCGTACGGTAAGCTTACCGTACGCGCACGGCAAACAAAATAAAAATAAATAAATAAAGAAGTAACAATCACATTTATTAAATAAATTAAAGGACCCACAAGACGAGAAAAAAACAAATGTTACTGCGTAAAAAAAGGCGAGGCGCGCACGGCATAGACTGCGCACCGAGCGCCCCCACAGCGCGCGCACGGTGCGCGCAGGGTGTGCGCATAGTGAAAAACCAGAAAAAAAAATAAAAAATAAATACATAACTTAGCATTTAAAAAACCTTGCAAATTCACTGAAAAAACCATAGGTTTCACACACGTTATAGTTAGGAATTATCATTTACAAAACCTTGAAAATTCACTTAAAAAACCATAGGTTTCACACATGTTATAGTTAGCTGTACATTTCACTTGTAAAAAACCAATGAAATTCCACGTTATAGTTAGATCAGGTAACTATAACTTGCGCGACCGCAATCCACAATGTGTAATTTCAGATGTCATCATTGATGTCATGAGTGATGTCACTGACCATGTCATGAGTGATGTACTATGTGACGTCATCAGCAGTTTATTGTGGGCGCGCAAGTTATAGTTACCTGATCTAACTATAACGTGGAATTTCATTGGTTTTTTACGAGTGAAATGTACAGCTAACTATAACATGTGTGAAACCTATGGTTTTTTAAGTGAATATATATATATATATATATATAAACACACACACACTACACTCAAAGTCGCATTGATTTATTTTATTTCACAAGGAAACTTAGAATTAAGAATTGGTTTGCGACTAAGGTTAAGGACACAAGATTGAGTGTTGTAGATGACCCTAGCACAACCAGCATAGGAGATGTGGAACTGCTTAATACTTTGAGGGAGTTGGGAGGTGATAATGATGAGGTTGATTTGGATGCCATTACACGTACTGATTGTAGTGCAGGCACTAGTTTTAGACCCAAATCAATTTTCCTTCCTCAAATCAAAAATGACACCATTGATGTATTTGAAAGAGGGTTAATGCAAGAATTTTCGAAATTATCCAGAAAACGCTGGCATGGAAATAATAATTTATCTGACACCCAAATGAATGCCATTGAAAGCCTTAAAAATGATCGCACCATTGTCATAAAGAAAGCTGACAAGGGTGGAAATGTGGTTGTTTTATCACGTGAGATGTATGTGAATGAAGGTATGAAACAGTTGTTGGACCCAGAGAAGTATGAGGCAAGCTGTAACGCCTGAAAATCTCGGGATCGTTTAACAGACACGATAATGAGGACGCAACCACTTGTGAGGGTTAGTTATTTTAATGAAGGCAAAAATAACACAAAGAAGAAACAAAAGTTATAGTCACTGGAATCCTCCAGGCTAAGTAAGTTACCAGCCCACAGCACGGGTGGTCCTAACCGTCCTCTGCATTTACGCCGGTCCCGGCGTATGCCAACAGAGGGCAGAAATGAAATGGCCAACAATACCAATCGGTAGGCTGTGAGGGGCACGAAGAGTGTTGGGGAGAATCGAGGAGTCAGGGAAACACCCAGCCGGGGTCTCTACCTGAAGGGAGCAGCCGCTCAACCTCTTCCTCAGACTGCACCGGGACGCGGAGTCACCTCCTGGTGATGCGTCACCAATACCCCAATCAAAACCAAGAAGACTGAACCGAGAGCAGCCGCTCGATCGATCCTGTGGACTTCCGAGTCTGTAACGCGGCAAACACCTCCTGGTGTGCGTTACAGCTGGCAGTCCCTGTATCTCTGGTCGGGCTGGGAGTTACGACTCCAACCAGCAAAAGCGCCACTGCGCTTTGACTCAGCCGAGTCAAAAAGCGAAGCTCAATGGTTGACCGGTAGAGCTTCCGGGTCCTTCACAGGTGACGATGGGGCAAGACACGGCCCAGGGAGTAACGACTCGACCTACCTCCGTTCTTGCCTTACTGGAGCTCCACTCCGGAACACTGCTCTTCACGAAGCAGGTACGTCGGTGTAAACACAATATCCGACAGCCTTGTACCTCCCGGTTCCTCCCTTTATAGGGCGTGTTTTCCTTGAGTTATGTAACAGCTCTCCTGTTTACATAAGGGCGTGTTTTCCTTGAGTTATGTAACAGCTCTCCTGTTTACATAAGGGCGTGCTTTCCTTGAGTTATGTAACAGCTCTCCTGTTTACATAACCTCTCAACCGCTAAGCATCCTGGGAGATGTAGTCCGTTTTCGCTGGTTACCGTTTTCCTCCCCTCGCATGACAGGAATTCTTGACAGTACATCCTCCCTCTCAGCGGCTCCCCACGGGTCCAGCGCAGGCAGGAAAACGCCGATGGAACAAGGAGACCAAGCGCGGAGCATGAACCCCTTCAGCCGGTTCCCATGATTGCTCCTCCGGGCCATAGCCTTTCCACGCCACCAGGTACCACAGCTTCCCCCTGCACCATTTGGACGCCCGTATGCCCGACACTTCATACTCCACCTCCGACTCCACGCATACCGGCCTAGGTGTCCCAGACGGCTTGGAGGGTGCTGGTTTGAGCAATGATACATGAAAGACAGGGTGTATCCGCAATGACTGGGGCAAGCACACCTTCACGTTCACGGGACCCATACACTTGGTAATTCGATAGGGGCCCATGTACTTGGGATGGAACACACTGTTCTTTCGAAACCTCATGTTTCTTGTGGATATCCAGACGTAGTCTCCAGTGCGGTACAGTGGCCCGGGCCTTCTCTTCCTGTCTGCCGCAGCTTTGTATCTTCTCTTGGCCTCAATTAGGACAGCCCTTGAGCGCATCAACGTGTCTTTTATGTGTGCCACCCTGTCCGCTGTGGCGGGAATCCTGTCCTCTCTGAACGGATGTAGAAATGGCAAGAACCTGGGATGTTGGCCATAGTTGCTATAGAACGGAGATGACTGTGTGGAGCTGTGAGTGGCGTTGTTATAGGCTATCTCTGCAACCCATAGCAAGTCGACCCATTCTTCCCTGCCCTGGTCCACAAAACATCGCAGATACTGTTTGAGCGTTTGGTTCAGGCGCTCGGTTTGGCCGTCCGTTTGAGGGTGGTAGCTGGTGGACAGGGCGGTCTTAACATGCAGCGCAGTGCACCAAGTCTTCCAGAATTGCGCAGTAAACTGCGACCCCCGGTCCGACACGATCACCCCCGGTAATCCATGCAGTCGTACCACATTCTTTAGGAGTAGTGACGCCAATTGCCCGGCCGTAGGGACTCTCTTGCAGGGGATGAAGTGCCCCATTTTCGTCAAGTAATCCACCACCACCAGTATCGCCGTCATCCCCTGGTCTACCGGTAGGCCCACCACGAAGTCCAGTGATATGCTATCCCATGGTCTATCCGGGGTCGGAAGTGGATGTAAGAGCCCTTGGGTTCGGCCATGGTCGGCCTTCATGGTAGCACACGTAGGACACTCCTGTCCCCACCTCCTGACATCCACTCTCATGGTTGGCCACCAGAAATGCCGTCCCATGCTAGCCACCGTTTTTTCAAAGCCCAAATGACCTGCGCATGGAGAGTCATGGCACCAGATGAATGCTTGTTTCCTTAGCCTAGGCGTGGGTATCAATAGGCACCTGCCCTTCAGGGGTATCCCGTCCTTCAGCTGCCATTCTCTGTGACTGAGGAGCCACCTCCGCCATGCAAACGACCTGATCCCTCTCTTTATTCCCCTCAGGAAAGTATCCGGTTGGATAACCCCCAATACCATCCTCGCGGAAATGATGGAACGCTCGGTCGCAGGCAATGGTTCCTTAACTGCAGATTGACGGGACAGGGCGTCCGCCTTCCGGTTTTCCGTCCCCGGCCGATATGTGATGCGGAAGTTGAACCCCGCAAAGAAGATCATCCACCGCAGCTGCCTGGGAGAAAGGTGTCTTGTGGCCGTCATGAACTGCAGGTTCCGATGGTCCGTGTACACCGATACCACATGTCTTGCCCCCATCAACCAATGCCTCCATTCGGTGAAGGCGTCCTTGATTGCGAGAAGCTCCTTCTCCGCAATATGGTAGTTGCGTTCGGCGTCGTTGAGTTTGCGGGAAATGTACGCAACGGGATGAAGCACCCCTGTGTCGTGGTTGCGTTGGGACAAGATAGCCCCCAGCGCCACATCCGATGCGTCCGCTTCCACCACGTAGGGGAGATCCGGATCGGGGTGAGCCAACACCGGCGCCTTACCAAAGGCGCTTTTCAGGGCCTCAAAGGCTTTGTTCGCCTCAGGGGACCAGACAAACTCCTTGGACTTCCTCAGTAGCTGTGTGATTGGGGCCACCAATCCTGAAAATCCATCTATAAACCGCCTGTAAAAGTTGGCGAAGCCAATGAAACTTTGGACGTCCTTCACGCCTTGGGGCACCGGCCATTCTTTCACCGCCTTGATCTTTCGTTCTGCCATCTCCTGTCCCTCTGGACTCAGCATCACTCCGAGGAATTCCACGGATGTGACGTGGAAGTCACACTTGCTGAGTTTACAAAACAGCATGTTTTCCCTCAGCTTGTGGAGCACAGCTGTGACGTGGTGTACGTGCTCCTCCTCACTGGACGAATAGATGAGGATGTCGTCGATATATACGACCACGTAGATATCCAACTCCTCTCTGAATACCTCATTCAAAAAGTACTGAAAGGCTGCCGGGGCGTTGCACAGTCCGAACGGCATGACGAGGTACTCAAAAAGGCCAAACCTGGTCTTAAAGGCGGTCTTCCACTCGTCTCCGTCCCTCATGCGCACCAGATGGTATGCCCCTTTCAAATCCAACTTGGTGTAGATACGAGCTTTCTTGACCTGTTCCAGAAGTACACTGATGAGAGGCAAGGGGTACCGATTTTTTATGGTTATCGCATTCAATGCCCTAAAGTCCACACAGGCTCTCAGCTCCCCGTTAGCCTTCGGGATGAAGAAGAGTGGCGAGGCGGCCGGAGACTTGGACGGGCGGATGAATCCTAGCTTGAGGAGTTTATCCAGGTACCCCCGGAGATGCACGTTTTCAGGCTCCGTCAGGGCATACAGCCTGCCGCTGGGAACGCTGGCCCCTGGCACCAGGTCGATCTGGCAGTCAAACTGTCTATGTGGTGGTAGCACTTCCGCCTTCACCTCATCAAATACATCCTCAAAACTGTGATAAGCCTGGGGGAGAGCCACATCTTTTTCTGCCGCTGTAGCCACCGTCTGACTCCCGCTCTCATCTGCGTCAAGGGATTCCGTTCTTATTCCACAATGCAGGATGCAATACGGTGATGTCATTTCGAGGCGATGTGTTGGCCAATCCACAGAGGGGTTGTGTTTCTGTAGCCACGGCAATCCCAATATGACGCCATATTGGGGCGCTCGGATGATGTTAAAATCGATTTGTTCCAAATGGTTCCTCCCATATCTCATCGGAAGGACCCCCGTGTGCTGCCCGATGGGCCCCGTCACCAATCGCCTTCCGTCTACAGCATAGACGTCTTCGGGTACAGCTTTGGGAAGAAGCACTAGCCCTAGCCTGCATGCCTCGTTGTGGTCCATAAACATGCCAGTGGCCCCTGAATCCACCATGGCCACAACGGGTATCCACTGGTCATGCACTCCCACGTGCACCGTGAGAAACAGGTGTCGTTGTCCCTTAGTGACCGAGTTGGAAAGTGAAGGGATGGATGAGTGACTCCGAGATGCCCCTTCTTTGGTCTGGGAGTCCTCTAGTTTTCCGCCGGTATGTCCACCACGGCTGTTACCGACCGGTTGGCCCGATAACGCGACGTCTTCGGTTTGGCAGGGCATTCACGTACGTAGTGGCCTTTTTTGCCACAATATAGGCACAATCCTTGTTTACGGCGTGACTCTTTCTCCGTGGCTGTGAGGCTCGCTCGTATTGCGCCAATGTCCATGGGTTCTCCCTTGGATGCGGTGGAAGTTTCAGGACTTCCCACCGTCACATAGGATGGAAGGGATTTTCCTTTTCTCCCATGATCCCCCTTTCTTTCACTTAGCCTATGTTCCAGCCGTAATACCAGGTTGATAAGGCCCTCACATGTCTTGGGTTGAGGGTCAATATGAGCCACGGCGTCCTTGAGCTCATCACACAGCCCTTGATAGAAGAGCGCCGTCTGTTTAGCAACAGGCCACTTGGTATCCGCAACCAGCCTTCGGAACGCGTTGAGATACTGCACCAGGTCGTTGGATCCCTGTCTCAACTCAAGCATTTCACGGTCCGCCGTGTACGAGTCAGCCCTTCTGTCGAACACCTTCAGGAATTCCTCGCGAAAAGCACCCCAATCACATAAGATGGGGTCGTCCCTGCTTACCAGAGGTACGGCCCATTGTGCCGCGTTTCCAGCCAAATAGGAAATAAGGAAAGCCACACGAGCCTGACTCGTGGGGAACGCCCTTGGTTTGCACGTTAAATGTAGCGCCACTTGTGTGAGGAATACCTGCACTGTGTTAGGATCCCCACTGTACCTCTCTGGTGTTGCCAAGGGGATGGCTACCGGCATTTCCACTACTACTGCAGGGGTCGGGTTCGTGAGGGAGGTGCTGGGCGTGAGCGGGTCCAATTGGATAGCATCCAGTCTGGCTTTTACATCGGCTGTTTCTTGCCTAGAGGCAGCCACTTCAGCTTGCACGGTTGCTAAAGCAGCCAGCACATCATCAAGTGTTGCCATGTCTGTTATCGACCGGGAGACAGTTAGTGTTATTTAAGGTCGGATATTTTGTAACGCCCTGAACGTCTCGGGATCGTTTAACAGACACGATAATGAGGACGCAACCACTTGTGAAGGGTTAGTTATTTTAATGAAGGCAAAAATAACACAAAGAAGAAACAAAAGTTATAGTCACTGGAATCCTCCAGGCTAAGTACGTTACCAGCCCACAGCACGGGTGGTCCTAACCGTCCTCTGCATATACGCCGGTCCCGGCGTATGCCAACAGAGGGCAGAAATGAAATGGCCAACAATACCAATCGGTAGGCTGTGAGGGGCACGAAGAGTGTTGGGGAGAATCGAGGAGTCAGGGAAACACCCAGCCGGGGTCTCTACCTGAAGGGAGCAGCCGCTCAACCTCTTCCTCAGACTGCACCGGGACGCGGAGTCACCTCCTGGTGATGCGTCACCGATACCCCAATCAAAACCAAGAAGACTGAACCGAGAGCAGCCGCTCGATCGATCCTGTGGACTTCCGAGTCTGTAACGCGGCAAACACCTCCTGGTGTGCGTTACAGCTGGCAGTCCCTGTATCTCTGGTCGGGCTGGGAGTTACGACTCCAACCAGCAAAAGCGCCACTGCGCTTTGACTCAGCCGAGTCAAAAAGCGAAGCTCAATGGTTGACCGGTAGAGCTTCCGGGTCCTTCACAGGTGACGATGGGGCAAGACACGGCCCAGGGAGTAACGACTCGACCTACCTCCGTTCTTGCCTTACTGGAGCTCCACTCCGGAACACTGCTCTTCACGAAGCAGGTACGTCGGTGTAAACACAATATCCGACAGCCTTGTACCTCCCGGTTCCTCCCTTTATAGGGCGTGTTTTCCTTGAGTTATGTAACAGCTCTCCTGTTTACATAAGGGCGTGTTTTCCTTGAGTTATGTAACAGCTCTCCTGTTTACATAAGGGCGTGCTTTCCTTGAGTTATGTAACAGCTCTCCTGTTTACATAACCTCTCAACCGCTAAGCATCCTGGGAGATGTAGTCCGTTTTCGCTGGTTACCGTTTTCCTCCCCTCGCATGACAGGAATTCTTGACACAAGCAGTAGAAAAGAATATGAGAACTCTGTTCAGTCTTATCAAACACAACTATCAGTTTGGTTTGAGAGAGGTATTCTAGAGAAAGAAGAATGCAATTTTCTTGTCTGCAAACATCCCAAATTACCGGCATTGTACCTGCTCCCCAAAATTCATAAGGATAAACTTAATCCCCCTGCCAGACCCATCGTTTCATCTAGGGGAAGCTTTCTGGAGAACACATCCAAATATGTTGATTTTTTTCTCCAGCCTTTCGTACAGAAATTGCCATCTTACATTAAGGACACAGGGGTTTTCCTTAGACTCCTAAACACAATTCAATGGGAAACCCGTTATAACCTTTTATGCCTTGATGTTGCAAGCCTTTATACCTGCATCCCCCATGATTCGGGTATAGAAGCCTGCAAACACTTCTTGAGAGAAAGATCAGCCTCATTTACTTCACACACTGAAATGTTAACCTCAATGATGCTCAGTTGTTTAACACGAAATTTTTTCATATTTGATGAGAAAATCTACAGGCAAACCCTAGGAACTTCTATGGGTAGTTGCTTTGCTCCTTGTTTTGCGGGTCTCTACCTAGGATTTTGGGAAGAGACCATAGTGAATAAAATGGAAACCAGAAAGAAAAATGTAATTGTCTGGGCGCGTTACATAGACGACATGTTTGTTGTCTGGGATGGCAGCGAGGAGGAGGCTACTAATTTTGTTAAAGATTTGAACAGCAATGATTTCAACTTGAAGTTTACTAGTGAATTCTCGAGCTCAGCTTTAGAGTTTCTTGACCTCAAACTGACGGTGGTAGAAGGCGAATTAGAGAGCACGCTGTTTCGTAAAGAAACAGCAGGCAACAGCCTTCAACACACGCAAGAAGCTGCCACCCAAGAAATCTGATCCACAGCATTCCCTTGGGGGAATTTTTGCACGCTAAACGCAACTGCAGCACTGATTACAGTTATCACCTAGAAGAGGAAGCTATGACAAAACGCTTTCTCGAGAGAGGTTACACCAAGACAGTCATCAGAAAAGCCAAAACTGAAGTCAGGGCCCGCAATAGAATTGATCTTTTGACTGAAGCTAATGTAGAAGCTGTCATCCCTGATGAAAAGATCAGATTTATAACTACTTTCAGCAGACAGGCCCAGCAAGTAAGACAAAGCCTCAACAAATTTTGGAATGTACTTTCCACTGACAAAGACCTGGTTTCACAAGTGGAAACCTACCCTCAGATCACATATAGAAAGGCTAAATCTTTAAAGGATGCCATTTGCAGGACATTAGAGCCATCTAAAGAGAAGGGTTTCAACATCAAGGGTTTTTTCACTTGTCGCAATTGCAAAGCATGCAAATATAGTAAAAACTGCAAAGAGTGCAAATTATCACCTTCATGCAAACCATTCACAATCCAAAAACATCTATCCTGCAACACAGATCACGTGGTGTATGCTCTCCAATGTCCTTGCAAAAAGACGTACATAGGAAGCACACTACATAAGGCCAAAAAGCGAGTACTGGAACACCTTAGAGCCATAAGAAATGGTGACAAACAATACCCCATGGCTAGACATTTTCAGGCAGCCCACAATAAAGATGAAAGATTACTATCTTTTGTGGTCTTGGATTCAGTGAATGTCAACATAAGAGGAGGCAATCGTGTACAAGATCTAAGACGCTTAGAATCGAGGCTGATCATCCAACACCGCACAATGGCCCCTGAAGGACATAATTGTGACGAAGAATTGTCTGTACATTTAGGATAGAAGTCCACATCATTCAACACATATTGGATGTGAAATGTAAAATGTAACTTTTGAAGTTTAGCAAGTCAAGTATTTTCAAGCAACTCAGGTTTGCATTAAAATCTCGCCTGTAAATCCTACTAGTTTTTCCTGCATCCATGCCTCCATAATTGTAAATGTTTAAGTAACTTAATGTGATAAGTATTTTTACAAACTTTAATGAACTGTATCTACTAGACCTTTCCAATAGCATAACAGATTTTCCTAAGGGAATTTATTTAACACTGTTTTTCTAACATTTTTTATTCTAAAAAGTAAGATCTTTTTAATAGCCTGCGCCATCACACATTTTTGTATGTTTATGTGTATCTGCTTGTCAATGTGTTATTTATGGAAACTTATCGATTATTGTTGGTTTTTGTTTAGATCGCAGATTTGTTGGATTAGGAAGCAGTCATGAAAAGGATGGAGTTCTGTTCATTGTTATAGAAGATCAGCAAAATTTTCGTCCAACACCCTTATATATAATTATTTCGAGACACACAATGATTGCCCACTGGGGCTTGATTATTTTCTTGAGCATAACTCAAGGTATTATTTATGAATTTAAGAGAGGAATATCAAAGTTTTCCCAGGGTTCTATTGAAGGGACTCAAAGCTAATAATTACATGTTTAACGAATTTCAGAGCTTATCCTTGAGACTATTTATCTTTCCATTGTGAATGTAACATTGTGAAAAATAATTTAAATCAACAATTATGTTTGTTTCCAATGCTTTGAATAACATTTCATGTTTTTGTCACATTTATTCAACTTTAAAATGACTTTTAGAGTGATGGTAACTCTTCAAGTCTGTTTTCCATTATTATTTGTCACATGATGGTTTGTTTATTTAAGCAGATTGGCCAAACGATACCTGTTACTCGTGATCAAGGGGTTGTCCTCGAAACGCGTTGGGTTGAGTGCGAAGCGACAATAAATCACCGCTTTTTGCAACATCATGGTCTTCGGCTGTTGATTTAACCAAGAAGAATCGACAATTGTTTGGATATATATATATATATATATATATATATATATATATATATATATATATCAATTATGCAGTTCGCTGATTTCCCTGCCGCTTTTGCGGTGGCGGGCTCAAGCAATGTAGCGGTCATCCTTTAAATTTTCAAAAAAGCCTTTTCGTGGTCAAAAAGCAGTCTTGAGCCCAATTCCATAAGCGCGATTCTTTATTTACAAAATGGCAAACAGACGCCCGACGCGTTTCGGTGCAGCCGCACCTCAGTCACTGGTAATCAGTAGTTTGTGAAACGTAAAACATATAGTGTTCAAACAAAACATAGAAGTAGGACTACCTGCCCCAACTCAATATCAAAGACATTCAAACTTGGCATCCATTTTGTAATGGTCAAATTTCCAAAGTTCTTATTTTGAATATATTCTTATTGCCACTGTTTTCAATTTCTTGTATATGCGACTATATCACAAATGTACTTTGCATATATACTGTGCAAGTTTATCTCAAAATTAAAAATTAAAAAATGATATTCAGTCCTGCCCCAGTGGGCATTTAACCCAAAATTCATCACAAAAACGGTTGTTTCAAAACAACACATTTTGACCATCTCGCTGCATGATGCATGTACATATTTTATATCGCAATCCTCGTTTAAGCCCCAGTGGGCTGTTTCTTAAACTTCTCATAATCTGCCCCAGTGGGCCGTAGTTATCAGTGGCCTTACTCTTTTTTCTAATAATTATCTCAATTCAATCCAACAGAATCATAATTTCATTGTGCCTCTGTAAGTCAATCTTCTTAGTGGTACGCTGACAGTTTGGTCTCCTACAAAACATACAAAATTGTGCAATCACTATAGTATATGTGAAAAATTAAAAAACAAACTCATGGCTTCTCATTTACACAATATCATACATTTTGGATTTTCGATATGCAGCACCTTTCAATGATTCAATTAACCCAAATGAACCGACATTTCTTCATCCTTGTTCAGACCTAGTGGTTGTACGGTGTCATACTTAATAATCATTCTGGACTCCAATTGTCGCAATTCTTTCACTCTATCCCCACCCCTTTCTGATTTAGGAATTATATCCAGGGCACAGAATTGTAGGACATTGACATTTTTCCCATGTATTTCTTTAAAATGTCTAGCAATTGGGTATTGCTTGTCCTCGTTGGTAATTGCCCTAGTATGTTCTTAAACTCGTTTTTTCACTTGATGAATGGTACTCCCGATATACACAAGTGGGCAAGGACAACACAAAGCGTACACGCAAAAATCAGATTTGCATGTTAAATGTTTTTGAATCACATATGGTTTGTGACTTTTTGATAAAGGGAATTCTTTTCGATTCACACTGTTTTTACATGCTTTGCATGAATTGCATGTATAAAATCCCTTTATTTCTCTCCAATTTTTCTCTTCATTTCTCACAGCACTGCTGCAAAGAAGGTCTTTGAGAGCTGAACATTTCCTGAATGTAATCTTTGGTTGACATCCCACTGATTTTTTCAAGACTGGGTCAATGTTTAAAACATGCCAGTATTTTTTCAAACAGTTTCTAACCTGCCATGACTGGTTAGAATATGCGGTGATGAACCTAATTGGTTCATCTTTGTCTTCTTTAGAAATTTTGGGATCTATAAGGTCATCCCTCAAAACTGTTTTTACCTTAGCGCATGCTTGTTTTATTATCTTGTTTGAGTATCCTCTTTCCAAAAATCTTTCCTTCATGTTTGACATTTCTAATTCAAAATCCGATTGTGTGCTGCAATTTCTCTTTGCCCTTAAAAGTTCTCCGTACGGTATACTGCGGATCAGATTTTTTGGATGGCAGCTGTCAGCATGCAACAGGCTGTTACCTGCTGTTGGCTTTCGGAACAGCCTGCTTTCCAACTTGCCATTATTGACATTCACAACCACATCTAGAAATTCAATTGTTTCTTTTTCCATTGTACATGTGAATGTCAAATTGCAGTCATTTGCATTTAAACTGGCAACAAATTGCATAGCATCATCTTTTCACCCTTTCCAGATACAAAATACGTCATCTATATATCTGGCCCAGAGGCCCACGTTCGGGGTAAAGGCCAAGATGTTACTGGCCACCTGCTCCTCCCACCAGCCTAGGTAAAGACCCGCATAGCTGGGGGCGAAGCAGGTTCCCATTGCTGTACCCTGGGCCTGACAATAGATGACGTGGTCAAACAGAAAAAAATTGTTCGAGAGACATATTTGCATCATGCATAATAACATTTCTGTATGCAAAAGATACTTAATGTCGCGCTGTTTCAAAAAATGATGATTGGCATTGACTCCCAACTTGTGGGGTATGCAGGTATATAAGCTGTTGACATCGAGTGTCATCAGCCACATGTCTTCTTCCCACTGAACTTTCTCAATTACTCTTAAAAAATCTCGAGTATCCTGTAAATAAGAAGGGAGTTTTTGGACATAAGGACGCAAGAAATGATCAATATACTTGGAGGTGTTCTCATAGGTACTCCCTATAGAGGACACAATGGGTCGTCCTGGAGGATTTACACTGTTTTTGTGTAGCTTAGGCAGTAGGTACAGGGCTGGCAATTTAGGATGGTCACATTTAAGAAATCTGTACTCCTCATCTGAGATCAATTTTTCACGTTTCCACACTACTAATTGCAGCTGATACTCATTGTTGCTTTTTTCATAGCTGGTTCTGTTACTGATTGTGTAACTTTCTACATCATCCAACTGTCGTCTACCTTCATTTAAATACATCTTGGTAGGCCACACAACAACATTTCCGCCCTTGTCGGATTTTTTGATGACAACTTCTTTGTTGTTCTGTAGTTTTTTAACTGCCATTATCTGTTTTTTACTCAAATTGGTGTATTTCGGTTTACTGAATTTGTCTAATTTTTTTAATTCCTTAGTTACTCCTTTATCAAACACTTCGATATTCTCATTGTGGATTTGGGGCAAGAATCTGGATTTTGGTTTAAAATTACTATCACTGCTACAGTCAAAAATTACCTTCTCTTCAGTTAAACATACTTCTACATCCATAACATTGTCAGTATCTTTTTCCAAACCTTTCATTGTCTGCAATAGATCTATATCCTCAATCGTTAAATTGGTAGATTCAACCGGATTAATTGTAGTAGTCATTTTTCTATTCTGAAACCATTTGCGCAGCTTTAATTTTCTTACAAAATGGAAAAGATCTATTCTGCCCTCAGTGTAATTAAAATTGCTTGTAGGGCAAAACGTTAGACCTAATGACAAAACTTCAATCTGATCAAGCGTTAACTGAATATTAGATAAATTTACCACAGTATGATTGTCCTTCATTTTTTGTCCATCTTGCCTCTTGTCGTCATTCCCACGTAGGCATCCAAAACACCCTGTTTCTTTGCGCCTCTTCTGCTTCCTCCTCTGGCGCCTCGACCTCGACTTGGCGATTCTTGTGGGCCTGGGCTTCCCAACCCTTGTCGGCCTTGTGCCGTCAGCGAGAACTCCTTTAAAATATTGGATTTTACTCCCTCGTTGTTTAGTGGCTTACCCGTTGGTTCTTCCAATCTTACTGATTTGGTACTTGCATCCTGCGATCTGCTAGTTTCGCTTATTTCTAATACCTCCATGGTTTGGCCAGTTTGGTCTTTTTCCGGGGTTCCCAATATTTTTTGATTCAGTTCCCTTAGATAATCAAATTTTCTGCCAAACGTAAAAATTTGGCCTCTTTCATAGTCTAATTGGTCGCGGTAAAATTTACTTTGTTTTTTCATTTTTATTTCCTCCTCTGCTTTCTCCAACCTCGAAGTCAGTTTTTTCATTTCTGTTTCAAAATCATTTTCGGAGTATTGACTCTTCAGTTGCGACGTAATTTGGTCAATTTCCGTTGCCAGTCTCTCTGTATCTTTCAATGCATATTTAATGAGCAATTTCAGCATCGTCGTTGAGCATTGATGATTGTTCTGTACCCACTCTTCAATAAGTTCGGGGTCTGGATCACTAAACGTTGGGGTCAAGAAAATGCGCAGACCACGAGGTACACGCTCGCAGTCCACATATTTTTGCAAAGTGGTGGCTTCCCACCACTTAACTTGCGCCATCTTTGCGCATTTCCACAGTTTTTCCCAAAGCTCTTTTTTATTTCTGGAGTCCCGTGCTGCAATGTTACCCGGTCCACTCAAATCCAATCTTTCCGTATTTAAAGGGACAAACAGCGTTTCTGCTGCCTCCCGTCGTGAAGCCTCTCTGTTTGCTAAACTCATTTTCTTTCGTGTCTGGAAATTCACGGTCCGATAATTTCCTGCTTGGCGCCGTCAAGTAGTCACGCTGTTTTCTCAGCAGCAGCCTACCAACGCGGCCGCGCTGGTTCCACCTGCACCTCGGCTATTTCCGTGCTTTTTTAAGATAAGTTTCAGACGTGTTCCAAACTTCCCTACCCCGTTCTCCAAACCCCGCCGTGATCGACTCTTCGGGTTTTAACTTGGGACGAGGGTTCCCGGAAAGGACACTTCCTCCACTTTCAATCCAGGCACGATAGCTCCGAAGGCGGGCAGGGAAATTATATCTCGAAGAGACTGAATTCAATTATGCAGTTCGCTGATTTCCCTGCCGCTTTTGCGGTGGCGGGCTCAAGCGAGGTAGCGGTCCTCCTTTAAATTTTCAAAAAAGCCTTTTCGTGGTCAAAAAGCAGTCTTGAGCCCAATTCCATAAGCGTGATTCTTTATTTACAAAATGGCAAACAGACACCCGACGCGTTTCGGTGCAGCCGCACCTTGGTCACGGGTAATCAGTAGTTTGTGAAACGTAAAACATATAGTGTTCAAACAAAACATAGAAATAGGGTGCACCATTCACGTGAGCAAGGCTGTGGATACAGTTGAAACGCGTTGTGTAATAAATTCTAGTCACATCACTATTGAGAGAGCGTGGTTTTTGGACTGAGAGCGCACTTATTTCGGACTTTTGCATAGAGGATTGCCAGCACGCTCCGCTGGCGTGTACGCCACTTTCCATGGGTGCCAGCTGTCCGGAAGGGGCTTTTCTTTGAGGATATATATAAATATATATATATATCCTACTGGCAGTCACCAGTTGGTAGTTATAGTTAGGACCTAGTTTCCACAGGAAAAGCATTTTTTTTGCCAATGACTTTGGCGCTCTTTGAAAAATCCTCACAGATGTTTCAAAACTAGTATGACAGTCAGTTCAGCTGCCATGTGGAAAGTTTAAGGGTGATCCTTCAAGTGGGAGCAGAGAAAAACGGGGGTCCCAAAATGCTTTTTCCCCCATGCAATTTTCCATAGGGATTTTGAACATGACTACAGCCCGAACAGCTGGATGGAATTACACCAAGTTTGTCAGAAAGATGGCACTTTGTCCAGAAAGAGTCCTTTTTGTTATCTGGTGTAAATGTTTTCAGTAGTTTTTGAGATATTAAAGGAAAAACAAACTTGTATATCTATGGGCGTGGACCCTCAGCAGATCCAGTAGTCTCTGTGCTGGTACCTGATTGGCTGCCAACACTTCAATCAGGAAGTATTGGCAGCCATTTTGGGACTTGGACTAAGCTGAGTCCCAAAAGTTATTTTTAAAAAAATGATACAGTGGCAGGTTAGGTTGACCTGACCCACTAGCCCTGGTGATGAGGTACCCCAGGGGTCCCATCAAGGCAAAAAAACATTTTTTAAATGTTTGCTGCTAAATCATGGATGGATCCATGAACTTACTGCGAGAAAAAACACGCACTTGTTTCTCTTTCAGCATTCAGGTGGGCCAGGTCCTGGGGGCATAAATAAATGATAAAAAGGGGTAGGGGTAGCATGTGGACCCCCTCCTTAAGGCCAGGTTGTGCCCCAGGAACGGCCATCTCCCTGGAGCCCCACCTCCCTGGGGCTTTGTCCCTAATATTATGAGGGGGCACATGGCCCCCCTCTGTAGGCCTTTAAAGGCCCCAGTGAACGCATGGCTTGCTAATAGGAGGGAGCCGCATAGACACCTCCTGGTTTTTAGGTTGCTCCAGGGACTGCCACCTCCCTGGGGCACAATACCTTTAAAATATTCATATTCAGCCCCGGAGACAATCACCTCCCTGGGTCTTGTAAATAAATAGGAGGGGGTAGCACCGACTACCCTTATTGCCCCTTGAGGGCCCCAGGGATCACCACCTCCCCCAGGTCATAAATATAGAAAAGGAGGAGGGGCAGTGCAGCCCCCACCAGGGTCACATTTGGCCCCTGGGACCACCACTTTCTCAGAGCATGGCCACTATACCAAAGGGCAAGCGGGCCACGGGCCACCCTCACAGGCTGTATTCAGCCATGGGGACCACCAACTCTCCGGGGCTGGCCCTGTGCAAACAAAAGGAGCCACTAGTGACCCTTGTGACCGTCATCCCCAGGGCCGGCTCCCTATATCCCCTGGTGCCCACCCCTGGGGCTCACCAGATTGCTTTCATTTGGCAGCAGCTTTGACAGCTCCTGCCAAGCGAGAGCAAACAGTAACACCGCTCCCAGCAGGCGGCAGCTAGAAAACTGCTCCCGCCCGTTGGGAGTGGACTTTTTGGCAGGCAAACAGATGAACAAAATAGCTCCCACACAGGGAGCAACATTTTTTGCTGCTCCCTACTTGTGGGAGCGATACCAGAGGATGGGGTCCCCAGGGCGAAATCAACCAGGGGAGGGGGGCTACGTGGGCCCCCCCTCACTGTTGTAAGGAGGGGTTCTCTTTCTTGGCCTCTCCTTGTGAGAGCAGAGTTCATGGTTCTCCCTATAAATTGTTTGAAAATGTGCAAAATCGCCTGGAAGCTCCGTCCATTTGGCCCCACCTCGCCCACCTTAGTAGTATGCAAAAGGTCTTCCTGCCTTTTGCCCTGATGAAGGCCCCAATTTTGGTGATGCATTAGTGATGCCGAGGAATACGAGGACATCTCCACTAAACAAAGAAGCATTTACTTCATATGGTTAAGAGGAAGTACTCTTGTTTGGTGGATATTTACCTCTTTGTAATTTCATTGTCTTCTCTATAGGAGGATTCATATTATCACAGATTTCTGGATAAAGACGCACAAGCAACAACCACATTGCCAAAACGCAAATAAGATCACTGGAGACAATTCCTCATGGCCCATTACGCAGATATAATGTAGAATACACACTGGACATTTACTTTCATCGGCACACCCAACATGGCGTTCTCTGGAGCCATCGCATTTTGCAATACTGCCTGAATGGTGTGGTGTCCGGCCATGCTGCCCAGAGAATGGCAGGTAACCAGCCATGGGGACAGAGAGGAGTACAGCACACCCCAGCAATGGGGACAGAAAGGAAATGCTGTCTCGTTGCTTGGCCTGTAGGTGATCACTGAGCAGCGCCGCTGCTTTGAAGGAATGTGGAATATTGTAAATGCACCCTGGAACTAATGTTTCATCCAACAAAGCGGCGCAGGTTCCGATTGACGTCTAGACTCGGTGAAGGGAGAGTGCATCAGTGCTTAATTTGAGACAGTGGTTTCCGGTGCTCCTCACCAGCACTTAATTGTCATCACCGGTACACATGACAGTCATGGTTTCTAATTTAGAGATGAGCACACAACAACATAGGTTTATTAATAATTATACATTAAAAATGAAAAATAATTGCCACCCAAGAGATTCTTACAGCTTTGGGGGCCTGGTGTAGTCTGACTTGTCACACTTTTAGGAGTGTGATGGTTATTAGCCGTGTTTTGGCAGCACTGGCAGGGACAGTGGGTGGTGCCAGCTCTAGTGGCCTCCTGACGAGGGGCCCGGCACTTATTTTATTACAAATTAGCACTGGAGTGCATGGACTGTGCACACAGGGCCCTGCAGGGTCACGGTGTGAAATCAGGAAGTGAGGTGCAGGGACACAGACAGTAAACAGAGCAGCACTCCCACCTCAGATGGGTGCACCAGCACATACTCAGGCTAGGACATCCCCTCCAGCAGCAATGGAACCCACCATTCCACCGGCATTGCAACAGTGCAGGGGAGCACCGGGCTCTACATGGTGGCAAGCCAGCCGGTGTATGCAACAGGTGTACCCCCTCAGCAGGGCCCCTCGGGGACCTCTTCTGCCAAGGCCTTGGCCACCTCACAGCATGCCCTCCAGGAACCAAGATCTAGGACCAAGGGGGTGGGAGCTGAGGGATGCGCAGGTGCGTCCTCGGTGGGCTCCCAGGCCTGTTGTTCCTTAAACGTCCCCAACAGCAGCAGTGGGATTGCCGGGAGCGGCTCTCAGGACTCGGGCAGCATCACCCCCAAGGAGGGGGGCAAGGAGCGCACTGCTGCTGGCCTCGGAGGGCCCTGGCTGCCCATCAGATCACTGCCGTCCCACCTCTCGACCCACCTGTTCTGAGGTATATGTGTGTTTGTATTAATTTGTGTGCATAGCGCCTAAACCCTGGCCTGTACAGTCAAACATTTTATCTCAAGTGGTTACTTTCTTCCCTCGTTTCTGTCCTGCAGTACTTTCATTGGGTAACTAGAGATGGTATGCTAAGGCTGTACAATGTTCAAGTGCTTGGGAGTCTCACAGCTCCTTCAGAATTTCATTTGAAGTAGTCATTATGAATCTAAATGGATATGCCTTGAGCTGCTATCATGTTTTATATTCGTGTAATCCAAGAGGGGATGCCTGGCCTCGGGGTACCTGTATTTTAGACTCGTCATCATAGAAACACACTTAGGGGCATATTATCAAGACAGGCGATAAAATTATCGCCGCTTTAGCGACAGAAAACTGTCGCTAAAACGGCGATAATGGGCTTGATAATATGCTCTATGGAATTCCAAGTGAAGTCCATGTTAGATGTAAAGGATATATTATCAAGCCCATTATCGCCGTTTTAGCGGCCGTTTTCTGCCGCTAAAGCGGCGATAATTTTATCGCCTGTCTTGATAATATGCCCCTTAACTTTATGTTCTGCTTCCTTCTAAATTCAGCGTTGCATGCGTAGCTTCTCTTTTTGACAAGACACAAATGTTTTCTACTGTACACATTTGTAGCAAATACTTAGGACATTAGCCTTCTTCCATAACTTTTCAGCAGGTCTGAAAAAAGCATCCAAGATGCGAACAGGATTGATTCAAACTATTTGTAACTGTAAACTGTGCCAAGGGTTTCTTGGCGAGGCAGACCTGCACATAGGTGGCATACATGGGAGGCAAGAATCTTTCTGCTTCCTTTCCCATGCGACTGAGTGCAAGAGACACAGAGGCAAGCGATTTGCCCAAGATCCGAACTCTGAACAATTTATTTGTTGCACCCCACAACAGGCATTTTCACCCTGCTGTTGAGTTCCAGATGCTGCTGCGAGGTTCATCCCTCCTTAGTTTATGAGCCTGAGAGGATGAAAATGTAGTGGGCAGTTCACAGCTTACACACAAAACAGTGGAAGTGACCTACTGTAATTGCTGTCACTATGTTCACTGGTGATGCCAGAAATTTTATTCCACATTTCCGGAGTTGGAACACACCCTCTATCCCACATCGATCATGTCTCAGTGGTTCATGGAGTATACTTCTGCCATGATGACTAATGTTGTATGGTATCATTTGTGTGTCAGTATTTTAAAACCACTGTATGTATAGCGCACGTTATCACTTTACCGTAGTATTGCATTACTTCAAATATCCTATGAATTGAGTTTCATCAGAAATCCATTGGTGCTCTGCGCTTAATGGTATCACCTCACATACTCATTCCAGACAAGTCTACAAATGGTCAAGAACTCAAGACCTTGGTGTTTGAATGAACAGAGCACTACAAAGCAGCTAGCAACTTCAGCACCTTGAATCTCTCAAGGGTGATTTGCAGCGCTTTATAAATCATGATATTTACCCAATGTGGTAGCACTTAGTAATTAATCACCATAAAGTACTCCAGCTGGGTAGATATTTTGTGTAAAACTCTAAACTCTTGTTGGATAAAGGGGCAGGAGAGGTCCTGTTTGGGCCCAGTCACTCACACAGCTACTGACACAACCACTCACACACCCATTCAGCCACCCTCACATACACTCACAGTCCCACACATTCACTTACACATCCACACACTCATGCACTTACTCACACACACACACACACACAAAACCACTAAAACACCCACTCATAACCCCCATACAGCCTCTCACACACCCAGTAAAACACCCACATAACCATTCACACATCCACTCACAGACATTACAGCCACTCACACACCTGCTCACACACCCAGAAAACTAATCACACACCCACCCACACACCCATACAGCCACTCACACACCCACTTACAGATCCAAACATCCGCTTACTTTCCCACTTACAGATCCATACAGCCACTCACACCCACTCACAGACCCATACAGCCACTCACAAAACCAGTCACACATCCACATAACTACTCATGCAGCCATTCACACACCCAGACCCCAACTCATACAGCTACTCACCCACCAACTCACAGACCCATACAGCCACTCACACACCCACTCACAGACCTATACAGCCACTCACACAACTACTCACTGACACATACAGCCACTCACACACCCACTCGCACACCTACAAAACCACCCATCCACAGATCCATCCAGCCACTCACACACCCAACTATACAGCTACACACACACAAAATCTCAAAGGTTACAGGTTACAGTTAGGAAATAACATTTTTTTTAAAGTAGAAATTCCCATAAAAAAACTCAAAGATTACAGGGGCATTATAGTTAGGAAATACTTTTTTTTTTAAACGTAGAAATTCATTGAATAAAACCAAAGGTTACATGGACTTTATAGTCAGGAAATATATTTTAAAAACCTTAGAAATTCACTTAAAAAAACATAAGTTACAGGGACGCTATTGTTAGACTCAGATTTCACTTGAGCAAAACCAATGAACTTCAGCAGTTATAGTTACCTGAGCTAACTATAACTTACACCACGTGCAATGTACTGCCTATGACCTCATATATCACATCACTGATGACATGGTCAGTGACATCACTGATCACATCACTGATGTCATCTCAAATGACATCACTGATGACATCATCCAGCAAAGTAGAGTTCAATATACTGCAGAAAAAAACATTTTGATTTTTTTTAAAGTAATACGAAGACACAGGTAAGTAGCTGTGTGAATAACTTTAAAAGCACAACAAAGGCGTGCAAATGCCGAAACGCATTGACGCCGTACGAAGAATAAATTGCTGATCTCAACTTTCCTGGAGTGCCATGATTTTCTGTTCACAAAGGAGGGAAGTCGTATTTTAGATGAATGCAGCGCTCATGTAGCAAAGTTCACGAGCACCATTGGTTTCTTATATATATATTGCCCAGTGGCGTTTGCCACTGGACAGTTATAGTTAGGATAATGTTCCCATAGGAAATGCATCTTTTTAGTTGCAAATAACTTTGGCCCTGTTTGACAAATCTCCACGAAACAATCAAAAAATTGCTACTTTTTAACTAGTTTGTGCATGGAAAGTTTTGGGGTGAGCCATCAAGTGGGGGCTGAGAAAAAAGGGGGATTCCAAAAAGCATTTTTTCTATTCATTTTTCCATATGAACTTTAGATGCAGCTACAGCCCAAACCGCTAAATGGATTTACATCAAATTTGGCAGAAATCTAGATCTTGGTTTTAAAACAATAATTTTTTGGTGTAAATCCGTTCAGTAGATTTGGTGAAAATAAGGTAAAACAAAATTGCATTTATGATGCCGCAGATGAGCCGCAGAGCAGGCAAATCTCAAAATGAGATCGACTGGTGACGACAACCTCAAACAGAAAGTGGTGGTAGCAATCTTAAAGCTTGGGACTCGGCCCGAGTCTTAAAAAATACATAAAAAAAGACATAAGACGGCAGTATTACATGCACTGCTAATTAGCCCACATATCACATCACTCATGACATCTTCTATGACATCATTGATAATATCACCAACATTTGCAATGGAATTATGCTGAGAAAACGGTTCATAGTGGGGGCACGAGTTATAGTTACCTCAGAACATGAGTTACAGTTACATGAAATAACTTAGTTTCAAATGTTACATTTTTACTGAGCATTCCCTTATCACCCTATCCTGCCAACCATCTCCCTATTGCTGAGTGATATTTTAGATGTCTACCTTACATTATCTCATGCCATACTACTGTAGTAGATGTTTTTGTTGTTGTTGCAATTCAATATAGCACAAACTCATCTTATCAGCACTGGAGCGCTTTAAATGTAAGTCAGTTTCATTTCACAAAGACGGATTCATTTTTATTTGTAAACACTGGGAGATTAAGTGATTTAGCCAGAATCACTGGATGCTGAGCCAATGCCGGAACTCGAACCTGGTTCTCCAATTCCAAAGATGCCAGTGTTGCCGTGACACTGCATCAGATTTAGGTGTACATATTGTGGATAGCAATTCAAGACTGTGTTACAGTATTTGTTCTGCCTCCCAAAACTTCCTCCTTAATTTTCCCTTAACCCCACCCATTTTGCAGTAGATGTTGCTCATTTCCTAATGGCCCCTCTTGTCCCTCCTACACATACGCCTAAATTAAAGGCTGTCACATGCAGAGTTCTCTTTACTCATGGCAGATAACTCAGCATGCTGATTCCTCATCACTTGTGGCAGAGAACTCTGCACATAAGAGATTCGGAAGGCATAGATCTCCAGCCGCAGATTGGTAAAATACATTTGTGAGTAGGTAATGCAGGGCTACAGGAATAATACATTATGGGCCATATTAGCAAGGACTTGCAATAATCATCGCAAAGCGCGCTTAGCGCTGTATTTTTTATCGCCGGCTATAGCTGGTTTAGATCGCGGAGATAACGCGTTATTATCAACGTTTATCTCCAAGGCGATAATAAACCAGCGATAGCGGCGATTAACCATCAATAACGCGGGAATACCAATGATGAGTTCCCATCGCTAAGGAAAAGGTCACTAATAGGCAGGTGAGGATTCAGCCGTAGAATCCACCTCCCATAGAAAACAATGGCTAAGTCAGGATTTTTAAGATCCAAAAAAGAAAGGGAGGTACCCCTTTGTATTTATAGGGACGAGGTATTCAAATAAACACAAGACAAAAGTTCCCAGATTAAAGCAATTAAAAGAGATTTACCCAATGAGATTCATCACTCTCAGGACCCAACAAGCCTTTTTTCTTAGCTTAATTGCTTTAATCTGGGAACTTTTGTCTTGTGTTTAAGTCAGGATTTTAGCAGGTGTTAAAGTCCAGCGATAATCGCTGTTAGCGCGAGTTTTTTTATCGCTTCGCGGGCATTGCTAATAGGGAGAAGTTGTATTAGCAACTTCTTCCTATTACTTTTAGTGAGGAACGCCCACTTTGCATGTCATTAGCGATAAATATCGCTGACATATAAAGCGGAAAAAAAATGGCCGCTATTGCCATTAAGCTGTCACTAACAGTTGTTAGCGACAGCTTGCTAATAGGGCGATAAAAATATCGCCGCTTTATCGGCAAAAAGTGCCGCTAAAGTGACGATACTGCCCTTGCTAGTATGGCCCTATGTACTCAAAATAAGTCACCAGAGGCCACTTCCTTGTTTCTTCTTTGTCTCAACCATGTGCCCAGAGCTCCTTTCTACCACTTTCATTTCGCTCCTTGTGGAAATTCAGTGCTTGCTTCACACTTCATAATGTTTCTCCTTTGGAGCTCAGGGCCAAAAATAACGACCCAATTACTTGGATTACGATTTTGCTACGGTTTTCAGCTCCTGCGATCATAAAAACCTCTAAATCAAACAACATCCACTACATTTAATTACCAAATACAAGTTCTACGTCGCCAGAACTGTTGATGGATGCAGAACAGGTCTAGCCTCACTAATCACAACGGACAGGTAGGTAGATAAAGGAGGGCGGCAGAACCTGTTGTGCTTTGTATGTTTTTTCTTTATGAGGTTGTTTTTCATGAACTTAATTCAGCTATCAGTTGACCAGCTTTAAACAATGCAAGAAAATGCGGAGTTTTTTCTCCTTCTGCGGAAAACTTTGCAACTTCACGACATTTCAAAGTTTTATAAAACTCACCTTTTTATTGAAAATCCAGACATGATCAAAAGCTAAACTTCAACAGCAAATTTTTACTAAATTTGGGAACCTGTAAAGAAATATTTTGTGACATTTTCCATCTTGGCCGGGTTTTATTAGAGAGAAAATTTACTTGATATGCATGGAACATGAGTTTAATATCTACATAAAACACATTCAACCTTCCCTGCAAGAGTGCTTTATACATACAGCTTCCATCAAAGGTTACGAAGAAATCCACTTTGGGCATTAGACATGTTATTAGCATAAAGGAATGTCAATCATTAAAAAAAAAAAAAAATGAAACTTGGACACTGCACAAAAACATTTTGCTTGTGGAAAAACATCAAGGCCCAGCCATTTTCAACATTTTTGTGCAACAAGTAACAGGACTAACTAGGCACAAAAATAATTCTGCATGATTTACTTGAGTGAAACTTCATAACAGAGTATGGGATTATGATTAATTCAAACTGAGTCTAGTAATAATTATGTATGAAATACTTTTTTTAAGTTGGGCAAAAGTCCGACAAAAATTACAGCAGTACTGGTTTAAACCACTGAGCTATCTACCTGCTATCTATCTGTTTATCAACAGTGTGATGTGGAAGAGGACTCCTGTCTACTAAGAAATGTTTGGAATTTTATCTTCAGACTACTGAAAGCAGTGTAATGCCATATTAGCTAAATGTGTGCTGCATAAGTGCCAAATAATGTTATTAACTACTTTAATCTAAACCTACTTAATCAAGCCTCTAAGGAGATGGGGCTACCTCAGTTGCTTAGAAGCTCCCGAGGTGGTTTAACTAAACGGGAGCTAGAATTATTAATGATTGTAAGCAAAAGTGAACACTCCTGATTCAACCTCTTTATACTCAGACCCATGAGGACCATCAAGATGCAGAAGGAATTCAGGATCCATCTGACCCCCTCTGTCTCCTTCCTTATTGGTCAGACTTAATATTTAGATGCAGTCTCCAAATTATTTGACTGGTTTGTATGTGTGTGACAATGTTAGCCTGAGTGACCTTGTGAAAGATTAAATTTGCACATCTCATGCACACCTTAGTTGTTCTGGAGTAAACTGCTCTTGCACAACATACCAAGAGCAGAATGGGCAGCATCCACTCTATCAGAGACACCTTCATTTGGGTCCCCTTCCCTTGCTATCCCTGCTAGTCTTGACCTCTCTTTAATCCCCATTTAGATACAAGACCAACTCTGTTTCTGATCTTTTTTGTCTCTGTGAGTCATCGTCACATGGTCACCACTGTGGTTTCCCTAGCTTACACCTTTGGAGCTGTCAAGGTACAAGCACATTAGAAGGTGGTCAATGCATTGGATCCTCTAAAGAACTAGAAGCCGTGAAAAGATGATTCGGTCCCTGATGGTCATCAACTCACTCTACTTCTGCTGCTACTCAGTGACCAGTATGGAGAGACACTGAAAACATGTGGCTCCTTCTGACTTCCATTTTCTGCTTGACGCCTGCAGGCTGCCTCATTTCCCCCTGTCAAAGTCTGCTTCCCACTGAACACACTGGGTCAGCTGCTATCTTTTCTTTTTGGTATTACTGTGGATTTCTTGTTGTGTCGGAATACTTTTTCAGTGGCTCTGTTCCCCTGTCCATGCTCATCTGTTCCCTGCCATGCCACTCCCACGATCACCACCCTTTCCCACCCATTACAGTTGCCATCTTGTGGCATTTATCACCTGATTTTTCTGTGCTCCAACCTCTGCTTTTCCTCATCTGCCTTATATATTTTGTAGTGTTCTGACACCCAGCCCTTCATATAATTTCATGGAGCACGATGATGCTTGAGAATCCCTTTGGTCTGTTATATTCAGCTAGATCTGGGCTAACATCTGCACCAGGTGGGGCCTAGAGCTGCAAACACCTGTATGTCCCTAAATAAAGTTGAATAAATCCCGTTGAAACCTACTGTCTAGCGGTATGTTCCTGCCACCCACATATCACAACACTGGCGACAAACCTAAGGGAGCCCACTCCTGTACGTGGTCTAGAGAGACTTTGAAACAGCTGACTAATGGAAATTAGAGGTACTACCTTCAAGAAGCCTCTACGATCCTACCAAGGCCAGTAGGAAAAGAAAGCTAAACCTGCACATGAACCTGCTCCACAGGAATGTATTAGCTGAGTCTAAACCATAGTTTTTGGGTCTCAAGATGTCAAGATACTGTCTCATCAAAATTCAGGGGCTATGTCGTTGTCAAAAGTAGAGTGACTTTTACCTTCCAAGTCATTGAAGACACTATTCCCAATCTTGGACTTGTGTATGATAGCCCAGTGAATTCTGGCTTTTGTAATCTTGTTTTATTTCAATTGGGCTATTTAGACAAAAACATACCACTGGTGCAACAAAACCTCACCTAGCCCCCCTCAAAACTACTCTCAACGCAGCAGCTAGAATGGTCACTGGAACCAGGAAATACGATCACATCTCACCAGCACTCAGAGAACTAAAATGGCTCCCAATCGAACTGCGTGCCAGATACAGAACTGCCTGCCTGACACATAAAGACCTGCACACAGGAAAACCCGAGTATTTGGCTGCCAAACTCACAAGGGCTGGTCAGACAAGGAACCTCAGGAGCTCGAGCACCCTACTACTCATCCCTATGAAAACACGCAAACAAAAAACTGCTGCACGGTCCTTCACCAGAAACGCACCCAAAATCTGGAACGCCATCCCAGTCGGTATAAGGACTATCCCATCCTTCACAAAATTCAAAAAACAACTTAAAGTCCTTTTCCTCAACCGCTCCCCCCGCATGGATAGCAGCCAGCAAAATGCTCTCCCCTACTCGCTGTCTCTTCTTGACGTTGTTGCTCTAAGACTTACCTCCTCCCTGCTATTCGACCCCCAGATTTTCCATCCCCCTCCTTAATTGGTTCGATCCCAAGACAACGTCCACTCTATGAGGTTATTTTAGGACTCACGGACTACCTCAATGCTGCTCAGCACACTTGGACTTCAGAACCTATTATGTAGAATCCTGCTTTATTGTATCAACCCCAAGACAACGTGCACTCTATGAGGTTATCTCAGGACTCACGTACTACCTCAATGCTGCTTAGCACACTTGGACTGCCAAACTTATATGCTGAATACTGCTTATTGTATGAATCTTGCTCAAATACTGTTGTGAAGTGCTCCGATACCCTCGGGTCGGGCTAGCGCTATATAAAACTCCTTAATAAATAAATACTGGACATCAATGATTGTAGGTGAAAATGCAGGTTTGGAGACAGTATCTGTAATGAGGTAGTTGCCCTAGCCATAATTCTTAGTTGGTAGTGGTTCATGGAAGCAGGAAGTAAGGTGGCCAAGTTCACAAAGTGGTTGATGAGTTCTGTGGCACTTTGTGTTTTAAAGTGTCGAGAACATTAAGGGCCTCATTACGAGTTAGGTGGTGCTGGAGCGGGCGGTTCACCAAACCCAAACTCTGCCCGCCCGCCAGTTTACAACACAAATTGTTGTCTGCCAGGCAGGCAACATGGCGGCAACATGTGCAGTAAAAAGGCTCATTGAGACTTCAGTATGGACCGGCCATTGGGACCACCACAGTGCCTTCCAGCACAGAATGGACTGCAAAGTCCAAGCTGTGATGAACTGGGAGGGTGCTTGCACATAGGTGGACACAACA
This sequence comes from Triturus cristatus, assembly GCF_964204655.1. Lineage (NCBI taxonomy): Eukaryota > Metazoa > Chordata > Amphibia > Caudata > Salamandridae > Triturus > Triturus cristatus. Next base: position 1,653,830,321 of record NC_140590.1, on the reverse strand, counting down.
TGTGCCCCCCTGCATGCACCTACCTCCATTGAGCAAGGGGGGCCCTGTTGGGCCTTCCTTGTTTCCCCACGCCAGCTTTTACATGGCAGTGCTGACCGCAGTGTAAGACTGGCTGTCGGGCGGTCCCACAGCAGCACCACCAGCATATTCTAAGCCCCTGCCCGCCATGCACCACCAGTAAATGCTGTTCCATGGTGGTTGCAGCTTTCAAATGGCAGTGCGACCACCAAACCTATAATATGGCAGTCAGACCACCGGTGGCTGTGGCTAGAACACCACCGAAACGTCCCACTCGTCTGGCGGTCCATGGACTGCCAGACTTGTAATAAGTCCCTAAGACTTTTGTTCCTGTGAGACTGCACAAGGGTGAACCACAGCTTCTATTTCTATCAAACTGTACATTGATTACCTACAGCTTCTGTTTTCATGAAACTGTACCCAATAAAATCACATATTGACATTTTAACACAGCTTACATAAAATAAGCTCAAACGATCAAGGGAAAACAATAAAATAGAGGTTTCCCACCAATATTTACCAGCAAGTTCATCTTGCAGCAACCACTTCTAATTTCAAATGATCTAGTAAATAACCTCTAGATCTTACATACAAGGCGGATCCTAGACTTTTCGAGACAGCAAATACCACATGTAGGCAAGTATTGAATTTACGTACTTTTAGTGCTTCCTTATAATGTCCTATTCCAAACACGCGACAGAGTGGTACAACCCATCAAGTTCTTCATTTTAAACAAGCAAGCAAAGAAATCAATATATGTTCCTCACTTTCCTTTGATTATTGGCAAACAAGATATCCTTTGATTTCACTTTGGCCAACAACCTAATGGTAAAAGAGGCCAGCAGGAGAATTCTCAGCATCTAGTTAATGGAGGTTGGATGCTATCTAACAACTCTTCAAATCTATGTTTACATTTCAGTGCCAGAAATGTGCTGGACCGACTCTCCAGGGCTGAGGATATTTGTAGGTTCTTCCAATCACACTGCCAAAATATTTCAATTATAATAGTCCTAGTACTATTGGTGATAGAGGAGGTATTGTTCCAATAGAAGGTCAGACCAAGGTCCATCAAATATGCTTTAATATCCTTAATATACTAGAGCCAAGGCATTTGCAGTGCTTGTGGTTTTTTAGCATCATCACTTAAATACATTCTATAGGGTCCCAGCTCATCAATTGACCATATGCAAATTTAGTAAAGAATAGGCCTCTGCTTTGCAAACTCAGTATTGGCTTCAGTGCTAAATCCAATATGTGGCAGTAACAGTGTACTCACCGGGAGCCACAACACATTCTTATAAATGTATTTTCAGCCATCCCAAGGGCCTCCACATTACAATGCACCCCGAGTTCTGAACCATACAAAGCAGCACTAGCTTTTTGCACGCTATAAAGTACAGGGGCTAGGGATACTAGAAAGAATGGTGTACATCTGTCAGGCCTAAGAATTGCTAAAGCCCTGAGGTTCAGCAAAACAGTGCTCTTCGAGATTTGCAGAGACCAAAAATGAGAGCCAGATAACCAGAATGCATAGTGGTAATATTCTACAAGTCTCTCAAAAGCAATGTCACCCAGAGACAGTTAACCCCTAATCATGTTGTTAGGATTAATCTCCAAAAATCAGCTTTTTTTTAGCATTTATCTCTAGAACATGAGTACTACTTAATGAGGAAAATCTCTCTAGAATAACTTGAAGCCCTCTTTGAGTCTTGTAAATCAATAGGCTAACCTGGCCAACCTGGTGTGATTACAGTTTCCAAAGCAATACAGTGTTGTGGGAGCATCTTGCACCCACCACCTCAACACGTAATCAAAGGTGTCGCTTGGTCTAGAATTTATATAAAGAAAATGTGTTGTGATGAAATTAGCAAACTGGCTGCAGTATTTCTACAAAAAGAGGTCCCTTTGACTTCTGTGGCAGAAACCTATGATTTACATACAGCCAGAACTTCTTCAGAGATTAATAGGCTGTTACAAACACAATACTCACACAATACTCAATTAATTTTGCTGATACCGTTCATGCTCTTACAATGTGTCAACAACAACTGGTATTGTGCATTTTTTGAAGAACATTGGATCTGGTCTGGTAATGGATTTAAAGCTGTGCTCTAACTGATACCATCAGTTTTTTAACTATTTGTTCTCCAGTCTTTTTGGAGGATTCTCTACCATCCCTCTGCTAATCGACTGTGCTATTGTCATCTTCCCCCTGATCTGACAAAGAAATCACCAACTAGGAGTCCACATATCCAGCTGAGCAAAAGTGAAGAAACCTTAGCAGACAATCTGGGACATGGGAGGCTTTCTGAACTCAGTGAGAGCGGTATGTTGTCCTTTTGCAAAATGAATGCTCTGCAGGTGAAACCTATATACTGGGGCAAAAACTGTCCAACTGAATTCATTCTGGGTCTACACTTGGAGCAGCCCACAGTAGGTTTCCTAGATGTAGAACCGCTTTTGCAACTGTTGCAATGACACCAGAGGCCATGCCGACAAATGCATTTGCCAATACTAAAGGATGCTCATTCTGATGGACCAACATCAACACCATCACCCTTTGAGGAACTTCCTGAAGATTGTCTCACAACACTGCTGTCATTCGAGCCTCTGAGTGGAGCACTCTCACCATCTCTGAGCACCTTAGAACTAGAACCATGTCTTGGCCCATTCAGAGTTAAAGACAAAAGGGATGTAGCGAGCATCCATCACCTTGATCACAGTTATACTGCATGAGCGCCCAATATTTTAGATTTCTTTTCAGTTCACGACTAAAAGCCATTCCATGATTTTGACAAGGAACATTCACTGCAAAGACTGTGTAATAAAGATGAAAAATAACAACAGATTATTATTTGTTTTAATACCGTATTCTTTTTTCCAATTTGACATATTCAGTATCATTCATGGTCTGCTTAATTGCCAAAATGCATCTCTTTTTAATAGACATCCTGATGTGACAATGCCTTTTATGATAATGTCTTTAATAAAACGTAACATTTTATATTATTGCTTGAGAGATGCGAGGCTTAAAAGAGGTATTTGTGCAAAGCTTGCTGCATTATTTCATGCTATTTCATGACATTGTACATATATTCATGTTATGTTTATGATCATTTTATAGATTCATTTTAGATATGGAGTTTTATATCTTCCTTCTAAGAGCATGGTTTTTTTCAGGTATTCTTATAAAATGAATAGAATCCCTCAGATACATACATTTGACCCAGCAAAGTCAGATTCAGATGTCCAAGTCAGGGCTGTCACAAAGAACCAGAGACCAAACTCCATTTTGTGCAGGCAAAGACTCAATTTTCTACTTAAATCACTGGCATGTCTAAATTTGACCTAAATACACTCTGTCCTTATCTTTCGAAGAATCTGTGAAAGTCTCAAATCATTCAGACAAAGACCTTGATAATACACCCAATGCAACACCAATATGGGACAAGTTCCATGTAATCTATATTACAAGGTCAGATAGAGAATATAACCTGAACATTGTAGCCAGAATCGACATACTTTTGTCATACTGGTTTATACTAGTACGTCTTAATATTATCATATTGATGCCTACAGATTATGGGCCTGATTACGAGTCTGGAGGTTGGAATACTCCGTCACAAACATGATGGATATCCTGTCTGCTGTATTGCAAGTTCCATAGGATATAATGGAGTTGTACTAAGGTGGATGGGATTTCGGTCATGTTTGCGACTCAGTATCCCATCCACCAAACTCGTACTCAGGTCCTATACCTAGAATTTCATAGAAATTCCCTAAACTTCCCATGTAGGGTAAAGGTCGGTGTTCAATACTATACAAACCCTGTGAAATGACCACTAAGGCAGAGAGGTCTTCACCCCAGATTATTACACAATATTCTGCCAAAGATCCTGACTGGGACTTCCAGACTGCCGTACTGCTACAGCATCCATTTCTATGCTGAGGTCTGATATGACCTAATTCTGAGAGGAGAGAAGCTGAGCCAAGCATATCTGTGCTTTTCTTTCGAGGGAACACTCTTTCCCTGACTTCTGATAATTACAACTTCTTTCTGCAAAGAGGTATACAGTGCGTAGAATCCCAAGAAATACTAGATGCAAGTTAAGCTACTCCATGCTGTCACAGTATAGTGCATAGCGGTAGTCTATAGGGTGTTAGGTTGCCAAATGACATTCCAACCATGTTAGAAATGTTCATACTGTTCTCATAGTTAGTGACATACATTAGTGCAGTTTTGATAGTATTGTGTGTGGTTATTATTCAAGTGCTAAACAACAAGATGAGACGAAATAAAAAAAATTAAGCATAAAGTGTCTTCTTGTACAGCACTTGTGTTTGATATTCTAAAGAACAAAATTGGGTTTGAATTACTAATGCATCCCTGACCCCTTTTTAAGGGACTGTTAGTAACCCATAACTTAAGGACACCACAGACGTCATTTGGGTGTAGTCAGGGGTCATAGCTGTGACCGCTAGCTTGCTCCCGGCTACTCTTGGAACTTCCTTTGCAACCTCTGGTCTCAGAGGCCAGGGGTTGCAAAGGAAGTGCCAGCAGTAGCAGAGCGCAAACTAGACTTCACAGCTGCGACCCCTGACTACATCCAAATGACATCCATGAAGGACACCACATCAACAAGTATGTTGAGGGGGTTGTCTGGTAATACAACAACCTGGATCTTCATGCTTAAGCATTGGTTCACTGAACCGAGTTCAGGTATTCATCAATGGGAATGTTAAACCTTGTAGAACTAAGCTAGAGCCTTAGCTTATGCAAAAGACACAAGTCATTATTTCCACATTTCAGATATTGTTTAGTATGCACAGCAAAGCTCAAGATGTTGGGAGGCTTCCATATCCACTCGCTCACAAGCTGAGATTGGGTTGTTCAGTCTGTTCCAGCAGCCACTCCCAGCCGGCTGCCATATTTCCCACTTCTGTATGTCCTCCTTCTGTTCATTTGTTTGCTTTTCTGTTCTCATTACCCAATCTAGAGCTTCCTTTCTCTCATGTATCTCGATAACAGACCCAGTTATCTCAACCCACTGCCCTCTCCATCTTAATATTAACCGCATTCTATGGCCTGCACTATTGCTTCGATTCTTCAGGTTCACAACTAACTGATTAAAATCAGTTATTTGTTCTCTCTTCTTCCATCACAAAAATTAGAGCTGCCACCTTTGTTTGAAACAAAACTCAAAGCGTAAGCCCTATTTATGGCAAAATGACAAACCCACATGCAAACCTTTTTAATGTGTTGATGCATACATAGTTTTACACATGCTTTAACATGCCATTTGTTTTCAGTTTATCAGCAATGGTAATGATGGTAATAATTACCCATTTCAGTGGCGCTTATTTTATTTGCTCCAGAAAAGCGAAAGATTGAACTGTCAGCACTGCTACTCAAACCTCGATTCTCAAGTTACCCTTATTTAACTGAAGCAGGCACTTTAACCACTGAGATATCCTATATATATATATATTCACTGAAAAAACCATAGATTTCAGGCCTGATATAGTTAGGAATTAGCATTTAAAAAACCTTAGAAATTCACTGAAAAAACAATAGGTTTTAGGGGTGTTATAGTTAGCTGGACATTTCACTCGAACAAAACCATTGAAATTCCTCCGATATAGTTAGTTGTACTAACTACATCTCGCGCGCCCGCAATCCACTGCTGATGATGTCACATATTACATCATTCATGACATGGTCAGTGACATCACTGATGACATCTCAAATGACATCACTGATGACATCACTGATGGCATCATCCACGTGACAATCGGATACACCTCATCATACACTAGTGTAACCTTTCATCACTCACTGTAAAATACAGAGTGTCAGATTTAAAACCATTGATACACCAATACAAGTTTCTAAACACTCACTCAGTGATTCCTAGATCTATACACACATCTAATCACTTACCTATAGATTCACTCATACATGCTGTCAATGATCAATAGAACACTATTACTTATATACCTATATCGATATTACACACCAGCACACACCCTAATCACTTATGAAGTCATCCTACTCACTTATGCAAACAATGGATCATACTTACTTTTACTTACCTATACACTTATATAAACACCACTTCATCTATTCATACAGATAATAAATCATACTTAGTGTGTTATAAAAACACTATTACAAGTATACAGTTATCCATACAGTCACTCATACAATAACTGAGTCATTTATATACTTACTTATATACAACAACTGACACATACACTGGCTTTTATTTTCTAGTTTGTTGGACATATACCATTGAGACATGTATTGGCTCATCACCACACCCATAAAGATATTCACTCACCCAAACAACTGTTATAACATGTAGTTTTAACTTCATATACCTACTGAATCAACTATTCAAATATCTTTGGGCAGTCACACACCCCCCACCGAACCACACACACATTCACTCTTCGATACAAATACTCAGTTAACTAATCAATCAATAATATAGACTTTCACGTAGCTAGTAACCAACTGGTGCAGCAGTTTACACAACAACTTACAAAGTGATACAGATATCACACAGTTTGGTCACTTTAGTGAGACACTATAAATAAGTCAAGTAAACAGTCAATCACACTGCTACTAAATCCTCCATCCAGATATTTATATTTATATATCTACTCATTCTTCAATGCACATTATTATATATATATAATACATATTTAAATAACAAACCAAACCACATTCACTGGATGATGTCATCAGTGATGTCATTTGAGATGTCATCAGTGATGTCACTGACCATGTCATGAATGATGTAATATGTGACATCATCAGCAGTGGATTGCGGGCGCGCGAGATGTAGTTAGTACAACTAACTATATCGGAGGAATTTCAATGGTTTTGTGCGAGTGAAATGTCCAGCTAACTAATACCCCTAAAACCTATTGTTTTTTCAGTGAATTTCTAAGGTTTTTTAAATGCTAATTCCTAACTATATCAGGCCTGAAACCTATGTTTTTTTCAGTGAATTTCAAAGGTTTTTTAAATGCTAATTCCTAACTATATCAGGCCTGAAACCTATGGTTTTTTCAGTGAATTGCAAAGGTTTTGTAAATGACAATTTTTAATGTATTAATTGTTATACTGATTTTTTTTATACTGATTTACTACATTTTTTAAACTATTTATTTTCAGATATTTTTTTAAGTACATTATAATTACATTATACATTACAATACAAAATGTACTTTCTCAGAATGAATTACTTTAGTTTAAATACTTTGCAAATAGGCAACAGACTTTTAAGTACAGTAGTTACAGTTGTTGCAATGGCCAACACAATTTCAAACACAAAGCAACATTGAGCTCACTGTGAATTTCTAGTTAAATGCAATTAGTTACTTTATGGATTACTTTTCTAACCACAGGACTGGATCTGAGATTCAATCCTTGGACATCTCCTGTAAACAGTTGAGTAAAAGCGTTTTGGTTACAGTAGTTATTGTTAAGGAATATTATTGTATTTTAAAAGTTGACACTTAAAATTTTTTTCACATAGAATCACCAATGTTATCCTATGGCAGAAAATTCACTTAGCAGGTAAGTAGTGTTATCGTTACTTTTTCTTACTCAGTGGTGGATCCTGGCTCCAGCACTGGCCAACCTCCTGTAAACAGTTGAAAGAATGCATTTAAGACATACAGATGATTTTTTAGGAATATTTTTAGTTTGTGAAAATAGACAGAACATTTTCTGGTGAAAACTAAGCCTGGGCGTTGAACTACGCTCCGTTCGCGGAGCTTGCGAAGTTTTGGTAACTTCGCGCTTCGCGTAGAGCGCGAAGTTGCAGATTGCTACGCAATCTAGCGCGTAGCGTAGTAAATTTGCTTCCTCGCGCGCTCAATATTCATTCTCGCGCGCGCGGTAATGTCTTACCTTGATTCTGCGATCGCCAACTTGCTTTTCTGTCTGTTTGCGAGCGCCACGAGATTTGTACTATGGCTGCCCAAGCCCGCGAGAGTGTGCGCCCCCGAACACGTCATTGGTGCGCGCGAACTGACTTCCGGCGGCTGTTTTGGTAAGATCGCGATCCCGAACATGGAAAAACTGCAATCTGGCAAAGAATATCTCGCGAGCTTCATAAAACCTTCTCTAAAATGTTCATTTTGCTCAGAAAACTCCTCAGATTGTGATCTTGCTGTAGTCTTTGTGTAAGAAAGAGTCCTTTAATTTTTTTAACACTTTTTTTTCAAGAGGAAGGAAGTGCCCCTGACACTGCAACTTCCTGTTCCTGTCCAGCAGGCTCCTCCCACGTGCTTTGTGCATGTGTTGTTCACTTTCATTTGGATTTGGAGCTGGAAGGATCACTTTTTGTGTCTGTCTGCTGCATCACACCATTTTTTTGGATTTATTTGAGGAATTTTTGATTTGAGATTTAATTGACGACAAGTAAGTTGGAGAATTGGTGTGATTGTTTCATTGGGGCTTGTTTGTACCTACATTTTTCTGGGATTTTTATTGTTTTAAAAAATTATTGTTGTGGTGGGTGGCCTGTACTACTTTCAATATGGGCCTAGTTGTTTTTCTCTGCAATTTCAGCCAGTAGGGTACCCATAGGTCCATGTTTTGTGGTGTCTGTAGAATTTCTACATCATGTAGGGCATGGATGGCATAGGATTGAAATGCTAAACGTGGCTGTGGTGTATTTCACTGTTGGTGTGTGTGTGTGATTTACGTTTGTTGGATGTGTGTGCTTGTGGCCTAGTAGTCTTCCACTAGGCCCAGAGGTAGTCAGCCTCCAAGCTGTGGTGCGTGATTTTGAATGTACAGTTGGTGTTGTCTGGTGATTTTCCTTTACTCCACGGATGGCTTTGGATTTTGTTGCAAAAGGTGTGTTTGGGGTGCAATAGCATTTTTTGGGTGTGTGCTAAACAAATTGGGCTATTTTGGCCTGCATTTAAGGCAAGGGATTCAGCTCGCGAACTTTCGGTAACTCTGCACAGCGCGACAACGCGGACTTACAGTTTTCGTCATTTTTGCGCTCGCAATATGCGTGTTCGCGCACGCGAGAAAGCCTTTTTGTACAGTTCGCGATCCCGAACACGCCGCTTTTGCAATCTGGCAAACAATATCTCGCGAGCAACATAGACCCTTCTCGAAAACGCTTTTTTGTGCATTTCTGCACAAAAAACTCCTCAGGCTGTCATTGAGCTGTAGGTTTGGAGCAGGGAGAAGCTGTTATTTGTCTGGAAACCATTTTTATGAGAGGGATTAAGTTCCACAGACACTCCAACTTCCTCTTCCTGTCCTTTCCAATCACTTTCTTGTGTGTTATTGTGGTGGGGGGGCTGGGCATGTGTGTGGCGGCCATTTTGGGAAGGCATGCATTGTGCCTTTGCCATAGGCGTCCATTGACTGTCTCCCATTTCTTGTGGTTGTTGTGGGTGTGTGGCGGCCATTTTGTGAAGCCATCCAAGCAGTGTGCTTGCTTTTGCCATCCGGTTCCAAGCTTGTGGCCTAGTAGTCTTCCACTAGGCCCAGAGGTAGTCAGCCTCCAAGCTGTGGTGCGTGATTTTACATGTACAGTTGGTGTTGTCTGGTGATTTTCCTTTACTCCATGGATGGCTTTGGATTTTGTTGCAAAAGGTGTGTTTGGGGTGCAATAGCATTTTTTGGGTGTGTGCTAAACAAATTGGGCTATTTTGGCCTGCATGTAAGGCAAGGGATTCAGCTCGCGAACGGCCATTTTAGGAAGGCATGCATTGTGCCTTTGCCATAGGCGTCCATTGACTGTCTCCCATTTCTTGTGGTTGTTGTGGGTGTGTGGCGGCCATTTTGTGAAGCCATCCAAGCAGTGTGCTTGCTTTTGCCATCCGGTTCCAAGCTTGTGGCCTAGTAGTCTTCCACTAGGCCCAGAGGTAGTCAGCCTCCAAGCTGTGGTGCGTGATTTTACATGTACAGTTGGTGTTGTCTGGTGATTTTCCTTTGCTCCATGGATGGCTTTGGATTTTGTTGCAAAAGGTGTGTTTGGGGTGCAATAGCATTTTTTGGGTGTGTGCTAAACAAATTGGGCTATTTTGGCCTGCATGTAAGGCAAGGGATTCAGCTCGCGAACTTTCGGTAACTCTGCACAGCGCGACAACGCGGACTTACAGTTTTCGTCATTTTTGCGCTCGCAATATGCGTGTTCGCGCACGCGAGAAAGCCTTTTTGTACAGTTCGCGATCCCGAACACGCAGCTTTTGCAATCTGGCAAACAATATCTCGCGAGCAACATAGACCCTTCTCGAAAACGCTTTTTTGTGCATTTCTGCACAAAAAACTCCTCAGGCTGTCATTGAGCTGTAGGTTTGGAGCAGGGAGAAGCTGTTATTTGTCTGGAAAACATTTTTATGAGAGGGATTAAGTTCCACAGACACTACAACTTCCTCTTCCTGTCCTTTCCAATCACTTTTTGTGTGTTATTGTGGTGGGGGGGCTGAGCATGTGTGTGGCGGCCATTTTAGGAAGGCATGCATTGTGCCTTTGCCATAGGCGTCCATTGACTGTCTCCCATTTCTTGTGGTTGTTGTGGGTGTGTGGCGGCCATTTTGTGAAGCCATCCAAGCAGTGTGCTTGCTTTTGCCATCCGGTTCCAAGCTTGTGGCCTAGTAGTCTTCCACTAGGCCCAGAGGTAGTCAGCCTCCAAGCTGTGGTGCGTGATTTTACATGTACAGTTGGTGTTGTCTGGTGATTTTCCTTTACTCCATGGATGGCTTTGGATTTTGTTGCAAAAGGTGTGTTTGGGGTGCAATAGCATTTTTTGGGTGTGTGCTAAACAAATTGGGCTATTTTGGCCTGCATGTAAGGCAAGGGATTCAGCTCGCGAACGGCCATTTTAGGAAGGCATGCATTGTGCCTTTGCCATAGGCGTCCATTGACTGTCTCCCATTTCTTGTGGTTGTTGTGGGTGTGTGGCGGCCATTTTGTGAAGCCATCCAAGCAGTGTGCTTGCTTTTGCCATCCGGTTCCAAGCTTGTGGCCTAGTAGTCTTCCACTAGGCCCAGAGGTAGTCAGCCTCCAAGCTGTGGTGCGTGATTTTACATGTACAGTTGGTGTTGTCTGGTGATTTTCCTTTGCTCCATGGATGGCTTTGGATTTTGTTGCAAAAGGTGTGTTTGGGGTGCAATAGCATTTTTTGGGTGTGTGCTAAACAAATTGGGCTATTTTGGCCTGCATGTAAGGCAAGGGATTCAGCTCGCGAACGGCCATTTTGGGAAGGCATGCATTGTGCCTTTGCCATAGGCGTCCATTGACTGTCTCCCATTTCTTGTGGTTGTTGTGGGTGTGTGGCGGCCATTTTGTGAAGCCATCCAAGCAGTGTGCTTGCTTTTGCCATCCGGTTCCAAGCTTGTGGCCTAGTAGTCTTCCACTAGGCCCAGAGGTAGTCAGCCTCCAAGCTGTGGTGCGTGATTTTACATGTACAGTTGGTGTTGTCTGGTGATTTTCCTTTACTCCATGGATGGCTTTGGATTTTGTTGCAAAAGGTGTGTTTGGGGTGCAATAGCATTTTTTGGGTGTGTGCTAAACAAATTGGGCTATTTTGGCCTGCATGTAAGGCAAGGGATTCAGCTCGCGAACGGCCATTTTAGGAAGGCATGCATTGTGCCTTTGCCATAGGCGTCCATTGACTGTCTCCCATTTCTTGTGGTTGTTGTGGGTGTGTGGTGGCCATTTTGTGAAGCCATCCAAGCAGTGTGCTTGCTTTTGCCATCCGGTTCCAAGCTTGTGGCCTAGTAGTCTTCCACTAGGCCCAGAGGTAGTCAGCCTCCAAGCTGTGGTGCGTGATTTTACATGTACAGTTGGTGTTGTCTGGTGATTTTCCTTTACTCCATGGATGGCTTTGGATTTTGTTGCAAAAGGTGTGTTTGGGGTGCAATAGCATTTTTTGGGTGTGTGCTAAACAAATTGGGCTATTTTGGCCTGCATGTAAGGCAAGGGATTCAGCTCGCGAACGGCCATTTTAGGAAGGCATGCATTGTGCCTTTGCCATAGGCGTCCATTGACTGTCTCCCATTTCTTGTGGTTGTTGTGGGTGTGTGGCGGCCATTTTGTGAAGCCATCCAAGCAGTGTGCTTGCTTTTGCCATCCGGTTCCAAGCTTGTGGCCTAGTAGTCTTCCACTAGGCCCAGAGGTAGTCAGCCTCCAAGCTGTGGTGCGTGATTTTACATGTACAGTTGGTGTTGTCTGGTGATTTTCCTTTACTCCATGGATGGCTTTGGATTTTGTTGCAAAAGGTGTGTTTGTGGTGCAATAGCATTTTTTGGGTGTGTGCTAAACAAATTGGGCTATTTTGGCCTGCATGTAAGGCAAGGGATTCAGCTCGCGAACTTTCGGTAACTCTGCACAGCGCGACAACGCGGACTTACAGTTTTCGTCATTTTTGCGCTCGCAATATGCGTGTTCGCGCACGCGAGAAAGCCTTTTTGTACAGTTCGCGATCCCGAACACGCAGCTTTTGCAATCTGGCAAACAATATCTCGCGAGCAACATAGACCCTTCTCGAAAACGCTTTTTTGTGCATTTCTGCACAAAAAACTCCTCAGGCTGTCATTGAGCTGTAGGTTTGGAGCAGGGAGAAGCTGTTATTTGTCTGGAAAACATTTTTATGAGAGGGATTAAGTTCCACAGACACTACAACTTCCTCTTCCTGTCCTTTCCAATCACTTTTTGTGTGTTATTGTGGTGGGGGGGCTGAGCATGTGTGTGGCGGCCATTTTAGGAAGGCATGCATTGTGCCTTTGCCATAGGCGTCCATTGACTGTCTCCCATTTCTTGTGGTTGTTGTGGGTGTGTGGCGGCCATTTTGTGAAGCCATCCAAGCAGTGTGCTTGCTTTTGCCATCCGGTTCCAAGCTTGTGGCCTAGTAGTCTTCCACTAGGCCCAGAGGTAGTCAGCCTCCAAGCTGTGGTGCGTGATTTTACATGTACAGTTGGTGTTGTCTGGTGATTTTCCTTTACTCCATGGATGGCTTTGGATTTTGTTGCAAAAGGTGTGTTTGGGGTGCAATAGCATTTTTTGGGTGTGTGCTAAACAAATTGGGCTATTTTGGCCTGCATGTAAGGCAAGGGATTCAGCTCGCGAACGGCCATTTTAGGAAGGCATGCATTGTGCCTTTGCCATAGGCGTCCATTGACTGTCTCCCATTTCTTGTGGTTGTTGTGGGTGTGTGGCGGCCATTTTGTGAAGCCATCCAAGCAGTGTGCTTGCTTTTGCCATCCGGTTCCAAGCTTGTGGCCTAGTAGTCTTCCACTAGGCCCAGAGGTAGTCAGCCTCCAAGCTGTGGTGCGTGATTTTACATGTACAGTTGGTGTTGTCTGGTGATTTTCCTTTGCTCCATGGATGGCTTTGGATTTTGTTGCAAAAGGTGTGTTTGGGGTGCAATAGCATTTTTTGGGTGTGTGCTAAACAAATTGGGCTATTTTGGCCTGCATGTAAGGCAAGGGATTCAGCTCGCGAACGGCCATTTTGGGAAGGCATGCATTGTGCCTTTGCCATAGGCGTCCATTGACTGTCTCCCATTTCTTGTGGTTGTTGTGGGTGTGTGGCGGCCATTTTGTGAAGCCATCCAAGCAGTGTGCTTGCTTTTGCCATCCGGTTCCAAGCTTGTGGCCTAGTAGTCTTCCACTAGGCCCAGAGGTAGTCAGCCTCCAAGCTGTGGTGCGTGATTTTACATGTACAGTTGGTGTTGTCTGGTGATTTTCCTTTACTCCATGGATGGCTTTGGATTTTGTTGCAAAAGGTGTGTTTGGGGTGCAATAGCATTTTTTGGGTGTGTGCTAAACAAATTGGGCTATTTTGGCCTGCATGTAAGGCAAGGGATTCAGCTCGCGAACGGCCATTTTAGGAAGGCATGCATTGTGCCTTTGCCATAGGCGTCCATTGACTGTCTCCCATTTCTTGTGGTTGTTGTGGGTGTGTGGTGGCCATTTTGTGAAGCCATCCAAGCAGTGTGCTTGCTTTTGCCATCCGGTTCCAAGCTTGTGGCCTAGTAGTCTTCCACTAGGCCCAGAGGTAGTCAGCCTCCAAGCTGTGGTGCGTGATTTTACATGTACAGTTGGTGTTGTCTGGTGATTTTCCTTTACTCCATGGATGGCTTTGGATTTTGTTGCAAAAGGTGTGTTTGGGGTGCAATAGCATTTTTTGGGTGTGTGCTAAACAAATTGGGCTATTTTGGCCTGCATGTAAGGCAAGGGATTCAGCTCGCGAACGGCCATTTTAGGAAGGCATGCATTGTGCCTTTGCCATAGGCGTCCATTGACTGTCTCCCATTTCTTGTGGTTGTTGTGGGTGTGTGGCGGCCATTTTGTGAAGCCATCCAAGCAGTGTGCTTGCTTTTGCCATCCGGTTCCAAGCTTGTGGCCTAGTAGTCTTCCACTAGGCCCAGAGGTAGTCAGCCTCCAAGCTGTGGTGCGTGATTTTACATGTACAGTTGGTGTTGTCTGGTGATTTTCCTTTACTCCATGGATGGCTTTGGATTTTGTTGCAAAAGGTGTGTTTGTGGTGCAATAGCATTTTTTGGGTGTGTGCTAAACAAATTGGGCTATTTTGGCCTGCATGTAAGGCAAGGGATTCAGCTCGCGAACTTTCGGTAACTCTGCACAGCGCGACAACGCGGACTTACAGTTTTCGTCATTTTTGCGCTCGCAATATGCGTGTTCGCGCACGCGAGAAAGCCTTTTTGTACAGTTCGCGATCCCGAACACGCAGCTTTTGCAATCTGGCAAACAATATCTCGCGAGCAACATAGACCCTTCTCGAAAACGCTTTTTTGTGCATTTCTGCACAAAAAACTCCTCAGGCTGTCATTGAGCTGTAGGTTTGGAGCAGGGAGAAGCTGTTATTTGTCTGGAAAACATTTTTATGAGAGGGATTAAGTTCCACAGACACTACAACTTCCTCTTCCTGTCCTTTCCAATCACTTTCTTGTGTGTTATTGTGGTGGGGGGGCTGGGCATGTGTGTGGCGGCCATTTTGGGAAGGCATGCATTGTGCCTTTGCCATAGGCGTCCATTGACTGTCTCCCATTTCTTGTGGTTGTTGTGGGTGTGTGGCGGCCATTTTGTGAAGCCATCCAAGCAGTGTGCTTGCTTTTGCCATCCGGTTCCAAGCTTGTGGCCTAGTAGTCTTCCACTAGGCCCAGAGGTAGTCAGCCTCCAAGCTGTGGTGCGTGATTTTACATGTACAGTTGGTGTTGTCTGGTGATTTTCCTTTACTCCATGGATGGCTTTGGATTTTGTTGCAAAAGGTGTGTTTGGGGTGCAATAGCATTTTTTGGGTGTGTGCTAAACAAATTGGGCTATTTTGGCCTGCATGTAAGGCAAGGGATTCAGCTCGCGAACGGCCATTTTAGGAAGGCATGCATTGTGCCTTTGCCATAGGCGTCCATTGACTGTCTCCCATTTCTTGTGGTTGTTGTGGGTGTGTGGCGGCCATTTTGTGAAGCCATCCAAGCAGTGTGCTTGCTTTTGCCATCCGGTTCCAAGCTTGTGGCCTAGTAGTCTTCCACTAGGCCCAGAGGTAGTCAGCCTCCAAGCTGTGGTGCGTGATTTTACATGTACAGTTGGTGTTGTCTGGTGATTTTCCTTTGCTCCATGGATGGCTTTGGATTTTGTTGCAAAAGGTGTGTTTGGGGTGCAATAGCATTTTTTGGGTGTGTGCTAAACAAATTGGGCTATTTTGGCCTGCATGTAAGGCAAGGGATTCAGCTCGCGAACTTTCGGTAACTCTGCACAGCGCGACAACGCGGACTTACAGTTTTCGTCATTTTTGCGCTCGCAATATGCGTGTTCGCGCACGCGAGAAAGCCTTTTTGTACAGTTCGCGATCCCGAACACGCAGCTTTTGCAATCTGGCAAACAATATCTCGCGAGCAACATAGACCCTTCTCGAAAACGCTTTTTTGTGCATTTCTGCACAAAAAACTCCTCAGGCTGTCATTGAGCTGTAGGTTTGGAGCAGGGAGAAGCTGTTATTTGTCTGGAAAACATTTTTATGAGAGGGATTAAGTTCCACAGACACTCCAACTTCCTCTTCCTGTCCTTTCCAATCACTTTTTGTGTGTTATTGTGGTGGGGGGGCTGGGTATGTGTGTGGCGGCCATTTTAGGAAGGCATGCATTGTGCCTTTGCCATAGGCGTCCAAAATTGTGGCCTAGTCGTACACTAGGCCCAGGGGTACAACTCAGCAATCATCACGGCGGGTTTTTTTTTTCCCTTGCTATTCTTCTTCCTAAGTGTACACTACACAGTACAAATACAAAAGGATCCCTGGCCTTGTCAGTCTCTTAATGGCTGGCTATACTGTTGATGTTGTTCACTGACTGCATGAAATTTAATAATTGTGATGACAACCCACGAGACACTAATAAATTATATATTATATTATGGATCTTTTGACTGATGTTCTTCTGGCTTTTTGCTTTTAGGTGCACAAAAGACAGAGGTGTGTCATCATCATCCACTGTTGTGGTGCCAGACCGACGTCCTGCTGCTGTAGTGTACACAACGTGACGTGTCAGTGACCTGACCAGGCATCTCTGCAACTTGTGCAACTGAGTGCTGTTTTGACATCTGTTGAAGATGCCCCCAAAGAAAGCAGGTAGCAGGTCCTCCGGTACCAAGAAAGTTGCCATGGAGAAGAAGGAACAGAAGAAGAAGGAAGTGTCACTTAAGTCTGGTGTGCCTCCCAAAACCTTTTTTGGTTCACCAAAAATGAGGCCTGCAGCAGCGGTGTCGGGGGGGCAAGCTGGGGGCAGCACCTCCACATCAGTGGGCCCAACCCACCAACCCATGCCCAAGCAGATGAGTGTGGAAGAGGTAGCCAGCCTTATGGTAGAAAGCAGTGATGCTGAGCCTGAACTAAACTTATCAACACATCAGATAAGTGGTCAACAGCCGCAGCTACCGCCCGCAATAGTAGCTGTTCCTCCTGAAGTAGGGGCAGTTCAGGAAATTGAGCCTCATGCAGAGGAAGAAGAGGAAGCCACTCCTTTAGAAGTTGCATTGGCTTTTAAATCCCCAGCAAGGAAAAGGAGGGTTAGTACATCAAGTTCTTCACCAAGCCCCCCTTCTGATGATCTAGATGTCACTTGGAAGCCACAAAGTGAGTCTGAGAGGGAAACACATCACAAGAGCAGGCATGGCAAAAGGAAGGTTCCAGAAAGCCTTACACTTATGGATGTTGATGTAGAAGAGCAGGTTGATGATGATGATGATGATGAGCCAGTCATCACAAACATCACTCCCGGGCCTGAGGAGATGGAGAGCAACATTTTTACATTATCCAAAATGGATGCGAGGGATGTAGCACGCATACCTCCAACACAGGTAACACCAACACGACCTCCAGCTTCCATATTTACATTAGCAAAGGGCCGGCAGCGTCCTACATCCAGCACAACAAGCACCACCTCAGCAGAAGTAGGTAGTGGTCCTGCACAGAGTCAAATTCAACACACACCCTCCAGTTCATCCGGCATTGGAAGTGGGAGTGGCACCTCCAGCAGGAGACAAAAGTTAAGCTCCCCAGTGTGGGACTACTTTACGGTTAGCCCAAAGGAGGAGAACATTGCTGTATGCTCCGTTTGTCATTCCTCTGTTAGCCGTGGAAAGCTTGGTACAAACTATGGTACCGGAGGCCAAATGACCCATCTGAAAAAACACCACGCAATCCAGTGGGAGGAGCACCTTAGGCTCATCAAAACTGGAACCATTGCTGTTGGGCATAAACGAGTAGAAAGTCCGCTCACGGTGGAACAGGAAGAAGAGGGAGACATTCTCTGTGCTAGTGGTAGACAAAGTAGCCCTGTCCCCAGCACTGCAGTGGTAACGCCCACATCCTCAGCCACATCTCATTGGCACAAGAGTAAGAGCCAGCCTGAGACACCAAGGAGTACAGCTGGGCCAAAAAGTGCGAAGTCGACCACAGGAAGGAATACCATGCAGCCTACCATTCTTAGCATGTTTAGTAGGCCGGAGGGGCAGTACGAACGCAATCACCCAATAGCACGTTTGTACAATGCTAAGCTGGCAAAAATGTTAGCACTGGACCTTCTCCCTTTTTCTTTTGTTGAAGGGGTGGGTTTTCTTGAGTTTGTGACCACCATCTGCCCAAAATGGAAAGTTCCCAGCCGCTACTTTTTTGCAAGAGTTGCTGTTCCAGCACTACATCACGACGTGCTGGAATTGCTTGGAAAAGCCTTAAAACAGAGTGCTGTTCAGAGTATACACCTGACAACAGACATGTGGACCAGTTGCCAAGCCACTGATTACATGTGCATCACTGCACACTGGGTCTCTTTTTCGGGTGTTAAAGATAAGATATCTGACGGCGTTGTTGACACCGCTGAGATTTTTAAAGACACTCGCAAACATGCAACTGTAGCCATGTTTGCAATGGAGAAATCTCATACTGCTGCTAACATTTTGGATGAGTTTAACAGCAAGGTGTCAGAGTGGCTGCGACCAAGAGGTCTTACCATTGGTTTTGTTGCCACGGACAATGGCAGTAATGTAGTTCGGGCCATGAAAGATGGTGGGTATTTCAGGGTGCCATGTTTGGCACACTGCATTAACATTGTTGTGCAAGACTTTCTGAAAAATGAAAGCAAAGTCAGCAGCTTACTGACCACCTGCAGAAGAATATGCACACATTTCAACCATTCTTTTAAAGCCCGGAAGGAGCTGAGGGTGATTCAACGTGAGCATAAAATGCCAGTCAAAGCACTCATCCAAGAGGTGCCAACACGTTGGAACTCAACGTATTACATGCTTGAGCGTCTGTTTGAGCAGTATATACCACTTAATGCTTATGTCATGAAAAGGTCAGGGGATCCTACAGTGAAAGGCATGAGAGTTGAGATGACCCAATGGGACCTTGTCAAAAGCCTGACAGAGATGCTACTTCCTTTTGAGGTCTTCACCCGTGAAGTGAGCCGGGAGGACTGTACTATGGGCCAAGCTATCCCATTGTTGTACATGCTAGAGCAACAGCTGAAGGATGTGGCAGAAATGTACGCAGATGTGGATGACAAAGTAGAAGCACATTCTTTGGCAGACACCTTATCCGCTCGCTTATCTCACAATACAAGGCTTCAAAATAACATTCTGTCAGATCCACATTACATTACTGCCTCAATTTTGGATCCACGTTACAAATTATTGCTGCGCAGTAATGAAGTCATTCCTTTTTCAGAATTGAATGTTGCCCAGTACAAAACTTGGATAGCTAAGGAAGCCACTGAGTTTGAAAACGAAAGGATCTTCATTAAAGGCCCGCCCCTCCAGGTCAGAAAAAGTACTGCAGGGCACCCAGAACGAAGTTCTACTTCAGAAGCCAAGAGCAGTGCGTTTGCCTCCCAGCAGTCAACACTGCCAGCAGCAATAACATCAACAGCACCAACAGGATCATCAGGCACATTTCCAAAAACGGCAGGGGATTGGTTTCTACGGAAAGGGTATTGCACATCAATGACTGATGCAAAGGCAAAAGAGGCCCAGGAAATCGGATCACCCCTGAACATTGAGCGGATGGTTCAGGCCTATCTAGATGACACAACAGAGGTCTACATGGAGCAAAGCCCATTGGTGTATTGGTATGGGAAAAGAAGCCAATGGCCAGTGCTCAGCAGGCTGGCGATAAAGTATGTGGCTTGCCCTGTTGCAAGTGTCTCTTCAGAGCGTATTTTCAGTGCTGCTGGTGCCATTGTTACTGTCAAAAGGACCAGTCTCTCGCCCAAAAGTGTTGAGAGGTTAACCATGATCAAAATGAATCAACACTTTATACCACCAGAGTACAAAATACGTGAATCACAGGAGGAAGAGGAGAGTGACTTTGATGACATAAGTAGTGGATTGTTAGACGTACTGCTGTCCGAACCACCAGAGTTTGAGGACGAGCTCCTCTTCCCTGACAACTAGGCTTTCAAATTGTTCTCCCTTCCTTTATTTGTGTGTGACTGTGTGTATCTGTTTTTCTGGTTCAAAATCTACATTCACAACAATGCCATCAACAGTCTCCTTTTTTTATTTCCCTATTGGAGTTGCACGTCTGTGCATAACTGTTCACTCCACTCCTCAGGGTCCTGCTCCATGTTCCGTACTCTCCCTAAGTACATTTCAAGCAAGTCAGACATTGGATGGAGATGGAGAATAGTACAATACATGTTGCCTCTAACAGTCCCTCCATAAGAAGTGAAACGTGACTCCACCTATATTCCATTTTGTTTCCAATCCGAAAGAAACTCATCACTGACTGGCAGAAGGCTAGGCAGGCATCAGATCAGACAGCCAAAGAGAACACAAAGACAGGTAATGAGTGATTATTGTGAATGATGGTGGCATGCATTGCATTGGATGCTGGCTCACTACGAAGAATTGTGCATGCCATGAAGTAGAACTATACTAGTTTACCGACAAAGTACAAGTGACTCAGGTGTGGTGACAGTTAATGTTTCCTTGCTGTTTAATAATGACCACATTGTACTCCTACCACTGCAGGTGCCGGCCAATATCCGTTGCAATTTGGTAATATGGAATATATTATAAACTTAATCAGTCACTACAGACTGAGTTGGTGTTGGAGAATACGTACCACACGGTCACCATCATTGAGGATGCTGAGCATACTATCTTTGCACACAGTCAGTTGGATTGGAGAAAATGTATGGAATAACGGCGTTTGATGGGCTGACATAAAAGGTAAAAAGTTTGAACAAGAACCACAGCAGACCTAGGCTAGATGTCCTTGTAGTGGTGTGGACTGGAGTAGAGTGTAGTGGTATGACGGACAGTGGCGCATTGATTTAGTCACTTCATTGGGAAAATTCTAGGTTGCTGCAGTGCATTTGACATTTCTCTGGCTCGGTCAAAATGTAAGTAAGGGGTAGGGTGCCTGGCCTGTGCCGCGGTTCTCCTGTCCTGTGGCTGTGCTGGCTCCTGAATCCTGTCCCGTTGTTGTTGTACCTTAATGCTTGCTGTAGAGTAGACACACTATGTAGCCTATCCAAGCTGCCTCAGTCTGAAAGTGTTCTCTCCAGAGTGTTGTCTTGCACTCCACTGTAATTGAGTTTATTCTTGTAAAGGCTGTAATTTTTCAATACCCCGTTTGTTTTTCCATCTACACTTACAGGCTGGCCGGCCCTTTACCCTGTGCTACAGTGGGAGAAACGACTCACACGTACCTTACCAATACGCATCAGGCAGGCAGTGATACCCAAGATTGATGTGCGGAGTGTCCATGGAAGGGAGGACCAAGAAGAATGACGAGAATGATGCAACTCCTCATTTGGACCAGGATAATACAGTAACTTTAGTATCATCATTCGTCTTTACATTTATTTGCTTGCTTTTTTCTCTTTAATCATTACGACTGTGTGTTGTGGTTTGTTTGTTAATTGATCCAACTTTTTTTTAGTTTCCTTAGCTAGCTTGAAAAATGAAAGTAAGCCCGGTAGAGCAGGCAATTGGGTTCGGTCTGAGCTCTGAGGGCGTCAGACAGGCAAGGCAAATTTCAATTTCGTCCCTGACTGTACTGTCTCATTGGGTCATAGTAGTTATAGTACAACTCATTATCTCATTAACCATCAAGTTATCCTCCTCAGCATGCATGCATTTGCTTTCTCTCACTTCATACTTTGATTTCTTTGATAATGGATCATGGTCGTCTTACAAGATTGTGTTTTACTTTTGTTGTGTCCATGCATATTGTCTGTTTTTCTTTCTCAAACCTTTCCCAAAACCCCACTTCCCATCCAATCATCAATCCCTAACCCTCTTCCCCCGGGCTGTGTGATTTATATTGAGGTGTGATGTGATGACTATGTACACCAATTGATCACACGCTTGCTGGGGCAGATGTGGTGAAAGCAACAGTAATTCAATTTCAACTAAGGCAGGGCAAGGATCTTCTTCTGCTTGACCACCCATGCTGTAGTTTACTTTGTGTTCTGTTCCACTCCTCCTCCCTGAGTCTCAGTCAAGTGACTTTCTCTTTCTTTTTTCAAACGCTATTGCCAGTGTCTACTACTACCACCACTATAATGGCATCTACTCCGTCAATTTGAGAAACCAACCATGCAGCCATCAGTGTGCCGAACTTCATCATCAATCACAGGTAAGAGTTTGGTGGGAGGTATGGACTAGGAGGAGAGACTGACAGTACTATGACAATTAAAAATAACTCAGTGAGGGGTACTGCATCTATCGGTTTGTGTGTTACAAAATCGGCAGATCTTTTAAATCAAACACTGGCTGTGGGCATGCAGCAGCACGGAAACAAAGTAAACAACCATGTAACTTACATTGAATTCGGAAAACTGTAACCCACCACAAAAAACATTAACATCATATAAATAAATAGTAAGTATATTTTTAATATCCCCTAACAAAAATAAACTATCCCGCTCTGACCTAACCCACCCCCCTCCCTAACCCCAACGAAACGAAAGTCCAAAGTCCCAATGTCCGTTGAAATCCCCAACGCCCACAAACCCACCCACCAACAAAAGGAATTAAAAAAGGGGCAAACGACGAGGTCCTCTACTGTCGGCGGGCCTTAAGGTGTTTATCCACCAGGATCTTGACCCGCTCCTCCATGTTCTCCTCCCAGCGGGCCATCCGGCGGAGCAGCTGGCGGCGAAATGCCCTAAAGTTGCTTCCAGGGTGGGGGGCAGCAGTGCTGGAAATCGAGGCGCGGCGGCGGGCAAATGCCGGACCACGGCGCCGTGAAAGTGGAGGCCGGGCCTGACTGGGGCCCGGGGCATTGGAGGAGGCTGCAGCTTCAGCCGCCTCCTCCTCCTCCTCCTCCTCCTGAGCCACCAGCCGGCGATAATGCTCGCAGATGGCCTCCAGTTTCCGGCGCCGGGCCCTAGCGGCCAACTCCTTCCTTGATGGTTTTTGGGAAGGAGTATCATCTATATCAAAAAAGAAAAAGAACATGTTGGAGCCAATACTCTTAGCAAAACAGGAACACTAATCATTCAACACATAGTGTCACAGTATCACTAGCAAGCACAGTTCATAACATTTGGGATTTGGTGCTGGGGTAAGTATCTCTAATCCTACTTCCTTGGACTCTAACATTTGTGACCGTTTCAGACATTATTTATAAATATAATCGTACTATGTATGTACTGCGGTACACCAGTCGTGCTGTTCTTATCTGTAGTTTAGCCCAATTACATAACCTTGTTGTAGGCGGCATGCCAGGTCCATCAGCTAAGCTTGCACCCAAGAGAAACAGATATGAGCCACATGGTGATGCAGACTCACGTTACTTTTATTTACTACTACTGTCTGCAGGTGGGGTAGCTCATCTTTTTGTCTGACGCCTTACGGCCGTTGGCACTGGTCATACTCTGTTACATGAGGGCAAATGGCATGCACAATTTCACTTACACCCTACCATGGGTACTACAAAAAGGCTGATTATTTATTTATCGGATCCAACGATCATTGCTTATATTCATATTATAGATGCTGCTAGTGCTAATACGATATACGACATCAGGTCGGTAGCGGTCGGTGGTGGGAGTGCTGCCGGTCGGTGACGTGGGAAGGTGCAGGGTGGGGATAGTAAACGATGGATTAAGGACATTCACAGGTAATTAAAGAATACATAAAAAAAAAACATTGCTGCACACAGTAGCACACACTGCATCGCATTCGGCGGTGCAGTGCGCACCTTGAAAATAGTTTAATTTATTTTTATGTTGATTACCTGTATTTGGCCGTAACAGTAATACACAGTTTACTCGCCAGTGCCACCCACCCGTCCCCTCCCCATGTCGCCGCCCGCCAACAATCCCACCACCAACCGCTACTGCAGAGGGTACATTGCTTTCATTGCTTGTGTAACCAATATACATAAACATTAAACAAGAGATAGGCCACCCTTTGCAGGCTGGCTGCCCCAATCGAAAATACATTAATAATAATAGGTAGGGAGTGGTCCCCAGAGTGGGAGGAAGGGGTTTCCGCTTGATAATATATGACGTGCTTGCAAACTACTGCAAGTGTACTGTATGCTCATAATACTACCTTGATTCCTCTAGGCTTTGCTACTGTCGCGCAGTTTCTGTTACATTTTCTTCAAGGTAAGAATCTCCTGGGACACTTTCCACCTATACTGTCTCTTGGTGATAGTACATCCAGGCATACATCCATTAAAGTAAACGTCTATCCTTTTGTATATATCTCTTAACAAACCTTAGTTGGTTTCACCAACAAACACCCATGCTTCTGCTCCTTCCTTCCTTGCCTTGGCTTTGAGTTTGAACCAAAAACACCGCTGATTCTTGCTATCTAGTACTATCCACCCATACTGTGTCGCCCACCCAGGCAGGCATTCTTTCACCTTCCACCCATCCTTCAACAACCCATGCATCTGATCTTATTACTATCAGACTCCTATACATGCTTCCAACAACATATCCTTCTCTGCCGGTCAGTCATATTGTTTATCTCGCCCGTCCTTCCACCCTTAGTGCTTTCCCTCTATGTTCAACACATCCATGAAGGTCATCTGATCTGAGTTTGTCTTCTCCATAAAACATTCACAGCTGATTTTGGAATCAAATAGAAGAGGCCATTGGTTACTCTACTCACGCTGGTAATGCTACGTAAAGGGTGTCTTCTTCAACCGTTGTATATTGTCGCACAGTACAGTGAAATAGTGAACACAGTTCCATCTAGCTGTAATGTCAAGAAGTAATGAATATAACTCACCGCCGCCGGCCACTGCTGCTGGATCCCCCCTGGGCCCTGTGTCTCCTGCAGGTGCCGCCAGTTCGCCTGCCCCCTCCGGAATGGCCGCATCGCTGGCCCCGACGGCACTGGTGGATGGTAGTGTGCCTAGAAAAAAGCATCAAATTTTTTAGATGCCTGTAAACCTCCCCCTATTTTAAGTGTTCACTTGGAACATTGAACAAAAAGTTAATGCGATGCAACATACATCAGCACTAGACAGTAAGTACAGTCAGTAGACAGACACTAGTAGGATATGGTTCCACTTCCGAGGGTCATCTAGTCCTACTCTACTCTTTTGAAAGTTAGCCTGAGCCATGAGTAACCCTTTTAGATTCATCATGTCGACTACTACTCTTTTGGTGCATATTATACCTGCCAGCGTATTGATGTGCAGTAGATGCCTTTAAGGCCGCTTGACTGTTGCGTACAAGTGAAGAGGTCGAAAAAAAAACAACATATTGACTTTGTTTCGTTTATATTGCTTAGCCATCACACATACATGTTACACTTTTTGGCATGACTGCAAAATGCTAGCATCATTCACCAGTATACTATCTAACGGCTAACTCGCAGTGTTTTTCTCATATATCATAGGCGAAAGATTCCCTTCTACAAACCAGAGATTTACAGAGCATAGTGGATGCAAGATGATGTAACCAGTATTTCTACGTTCTACGGTGAGGGATCTTCCACAATTATAAAGATCTTGGCTCTTGTTCTTGTTGTCAATCATGCACTTGTAAATGTTTACTGTTTTAATGTTAGGCTTTTTGCTGGCTTATTGACTATGGCTGTCGTAAATTAAATTTCATATTAACGATGTACAGAGTTTGATACTTGTTTCAAATAAACCTTTTGAACTTACACATAGACTCTGTGGTATTTGGTGTGGTGGAGTGGACTTACACAAGTGTGTGAGCAAAATGGTGTTTGTTATTATGTTCTGGATTGTCTCTGTCTCCGTCATCATCAACATTGTGTATCGTCTTCGTGGGGGGGTCGGGAGTGGGACCCTAATGTGAGACACTATAGCTAGTCTGTTAGGGGATCCTGGGTTTTTCTGACTGAGGTGTGATCAGTAAGATCCAACCTCCCATCACCACCATCCTATTTTGTTGTGCATAGTTCTGTATGTGGCTCTGCAGAATCATAGACAATAGTAGTATCATGTACTATCCGATCAAAAATACTAGTCAAATATCTGGTTGGGAATTTTGTTTGTGGTAATTGTCAAAGCCTCAACATTGAGAAGACTTGAAGAGGACAACCAAAGGACAGGACCCAGTGGCTAGAGCTATTGGTCAATCAGAGTTTAATTGTTGCAAAGAAAACCGTCTATTAAAGAGTGGGCAACTGTGCAAGCTTCGCTACACACAGAGTAATAATAGTAATAGTAGTAGTAGTAGTATTAGTAGCACAGAGAGTCATAGCAGAGGGAGTTAGAAGCAACTTCGAGGCAGGGATAAACAGAATTAGTAAACAGATAGTCAAGGTCAAAGAAGTAAGCTTTTGTAAAAAAGATTCAGAAAGTGGAACCATAATTTAGAGTTTGGGAAAAAAAAGATGCAGTAACATAACATTTAGGGAAATATAAATGTCAATCTAACCAATGGAGGACTTACTGGGGCCAGCTGCAGGAGCCTCAGTAGAGGAGAGGTCCTGGGGTTCCCCCGCCGACTCCGACCCCGTCTTCTTGCCCCTGGGTGGTGCTGATGATCATGTAAAATATAATACAGAAAGAGACCAACATTAAGGAGTGCTGTGAGAAAAATAATAAATCATTTGGAAAAACAATAAGTCAAAGAACATTTTAGGAAACAACAAGTGCAATAAAATTGCCCTATCTAATCAGATGGATCGACTACTGGCTGCTTCCTAGTGCATTTACGGATCGTCTACTTATTTATGAACAATCCAGTGTTCCTTGATCATTCTGATTCCAAATACTAACAAAGCCTAGTAAGTACCACCTGACCTACACCACCTATTCCAGACGGGCCAATTGTTCACTAAGTCTGCACTTGAATTTTTTGTCAGCCATCAAATGCATAGATGATGAGATGGAGGACACATGCATAGTTGCATACATTAGTGCATACATACAACAAATTGTGGGTTTGTTGCATAATGCTGATCTAGTTCTGCTACTGACTGACCATGCTAAGCCTACCACACACTAAACAAAGTACAAAAGGTTCGACGGAGGACTGGGGTAAGCAGCACTCAGTGACAGAGGATGCGTCACGCAGACCGCATAAAACAATTAGTAACTACTACTAACAAACTAAACCTAGTATCCAATATCCATCCACCACTATTTCACAGT
The DNA here is from genome assembly GCF_964204655.1 of Triturus cristatus. Lineage (NCBI taxonomy): Eukaryota > Metazoa > Chordata > Amphibia > Caudata > Salamandridae > Triturus > Triturus cristatus. The sequence continues at coordinate 1,653,803,203 of NC_140590.1, read as the reverse complement.
AGGACAATGGAAGGACTAGAGTCTCTCTAGCAAATCGCATTACCTAACTTCAGTTCTGTAAAGTAAACTCTTACATAATCAGCATCAGCACAAGCTAGCGCAAACTACGTTGCAAACAAGTAAGAGTACCACCGGGAACCTGGGTCCTTAAATCAAAGAACATTTTGCTTTTTGGAACGTAATACCAGCAACGCTTGGCACGCAGCAGTAATCTTGTTGTTCATCTAATTTAATATACACAATCAGTTACTCACCAAGCCCGATGACCTCGACACCTAGCAGGTCCAACAGGTCCTGCTCCCGGTCCAGGATGTCGGACCACCGGTGAGCTAGCTGGTTGTGGGTGCGCCGGATCCCAGTGCACCGGAACACGGCCCGGCGCACCTTCGCCCACCGACGGTGCCGCTCCTGGGTAGCGTACCCGGAGCCGGGCCTGCCGCCTGCTGCCAAGGTCAAGGGGAGGGGGCGCTGGATGAAAAAAACAAGAGCCGCCACCTCCTCCTCCCCAAACAGTTGCCGGGCCTGCACCCCTGCAGGACGCATTCTGCCGCAAGGCAGGCGGCGCTTCTCTGCGCCTGCAGGTCCCTTGCCCTTGGGACTTGGTGTGCCCTTGGCCATGGTTCTGGGGTGGGTGGGAGGCGGAAAAGAAAAGTCAGAAGGGGAAAAAAGTTAGGGGGAAGAAGATAGAAAGAACTTTATAAAAGTAACAAAAACACAGTAAAAGTAGAAATAAAATGCAAAATATAAACTGAGGCAAACAGAGAGATAGATAATAACTAAAAAAAGTCAGGAAAAAGGCTTAAAAGACAAAGGATTGCTGAGATAAAGGGAGGATACAAAAGTAGGCCCAGAAACATGGCATAGAGTGAAAAACAAGATGGCCGCGCCCATTCGCGACCGCGTGGGTAAGTTCGCGCGATATTTCTCGCGAACATGTACAATTTATCGCGAACAAGTAAAATGCGCTCCCGAACACGTCAATGCACATCGCGAACACGCTATCCGCGACCCGGAACAGGAAATAAGGCATCGCGAGCGGGCGGGACTATATAAAAACAAGATGGCCGCGCCCATTGGCGACCGCATGGGTAAGATCGCGAGATATATCCCCCGAGCATGCAAACAGTTCCCCGAACATGCTTACCGCGCTCGCGAACAAGAAAAAGCCATCGCGAACAGGTTGCCACAAGCAACTACGCAAGCTCGCGAAGCTTCGCGAAGGTCGCGTAGTGCAATGACATCTTCGCGAAGCTTCGCGAAGCGCGACTACGCGAACTACGCCCAGGGTTAGTGAAAACCACACAATGGATTCCTATGGAAGGAAATACAAGTTACTGGTAAGTACGCTTAGAATTACTTTTCAGAGTCAGTGCTGGGCTAAAAGATGCAGCCCTGGGTTCTCTCCTGATAACAGGTGAGTAAATTGGAATTCGTAGTTCGGCTGATTTTAGAGGAATATTTTTAGTTTGTGAAAATAGACACTTAGAAACTTTTTTACTGAAAACCACACAATGGATTCTTATGGACGGAAATACAAGTTACTGGTAAATACGCTTAGATTGACTTTTCAGGGTCAGTGCTGGGCTAAAAGATGCAGCACTGGGTTCTCTCCTGATAACAGGTGAGTAAATCAGAATTCGTATTTCGGCTGATTTTAGAGGAATATTTGTACGTTTCAAAATTGGACACTTAGAAACTTTTCTGGTGAAAACCACACAATGGATTCCTATGGAAGGAAATACAAGTTACTGGTAAGTACGCTTAGAATTACTTTTCAGGGTCACTGCTGGTCTAAAAGATGCAGCCCTGGGTTCTCTCCTGATGACAGGTGAGTAAATCGGAATTCGTTGTTCGGCTGATTTTAGAGGAATATTTGTACAAGGGTGAAGGAAGGGGGCGGGGCCTGAGGTAATGTGTGCAAACACGCCCTGTGGCGTGATTTAAGTTGGGGAATTAATTCCTCTTCAATCCTGAGGTCCCCTGGGGGCCAACTAGCCCACCAGGTACCTCCAGTATGCGCCAGGGGGCTGCATTGCAGAGAGGTGTTCAGAGGCCACGCCCCTTTTTACAACGTAGCTCTGTGGCGCTTACTGGAGGTATCTGGTGGGCTAGTTGGGCCCCAGGGACCCTCAGGATTGAAGAGGAATTAATTCCCCAACTTAAAACGTGCCACAGGGCGTGTTTGCACACATATCACCTCAGGCCCCGCCCCCTACCTTCACCACTGTGCAAACGCGCCCCGTGGGGTGTTTTAAGTTGGGGGATTAAGTCCCCTTGAATCCTGAGGTCCCCTGGCATCCAACTAGCCCACCAGGTACCTCCAGTATGCGCCAGGGAGCTGCGTTGCAGAGAGGTGTTCAGAGGCCACACCCCTTTTTACAACACTCTGCAACGCAGCTCCGTGGTGCTTAGTGGAGGTACCTGGTGGGCTAGTTGTACCCTAGGGGACCTCTGGATTGAAGAGGAATGAATTCCCCAACTTAAAACGCGCCCTAGGGCGTGTTTGCACAGTATCACCTCAGGCCCCGCCCCCCACCTTCCCCACGATGCAAACGCGCCCCGTGGCGCATTTTAAGTTGGGAGATTAAGTCCCCTTGAATCCTGAGGTCCCCTGGCGGCCAACTAGCCCACCAGGTACCTCCAGTAAGTGCCACGGAGCTGCATTGCAGAGAGGTGTAAAAATGGGCGTGGCCTCATTACACCTCTCTGCAACGCAGCCCCCTGGCGCATACTGGAGGTTCCTGGTGGGCTAGTTGGCCCCCAGGGACCCCAGTATTGAAGGGGAATTCTTTTCCCCTCTGCAAACGCGCCAAGTTATGAAAGGAGGGGGCGTGGCCTCCTACCGGTCCTGTTTATTTTTTTTATTTTTAAGAAGGGGGGCTGTGTAGCTCCCCTTCTTTTTCTTATTTTTTGGCCCTGGGGACCCCATCCCCCAGGGCCTGTCCCCTATTTTTTTTTTTTTAACTGTGGAGGGGGCCGCATGAGGCCTTAATTTGCCGCAGGGACCTCATCCCCCGGGGCATGGCCCTTTTTTTTTTTTTGGGGGGAGGGGGGCTGCCTTGCCCCCCTCCTGTGGCCTCTTTTGGCCCCGGGGACCCATTTTTTTTACTTATTTCTTTTTATTTTGGGGAGGGGGGCCGCGTGAACCCCCTCCCGGGCCACTACTGGCCCCGGGGACCCCATGCCCCGGGGCCTGGCCTCCGTTGGGGACCGTGGGGGGGTCCCCAATCCCCCCACGGCCCCGCCGTCTCTCCCCACCTCCTGCGGGAGCCGGCATTGCTTTTCCACATGGGGAGCAGCTAACATGCTGCTCCCCATGTGGAAAAGCAATCTGCTTTGCTATTTGGAAGAGAGAGCAGGTGTCCTTGCTCTCTCTTCCAAATAGTAAAGCAGTTTGCAATGGCAGGATGGGAGCGCGAGGCTCCCGCCCTGCCATTGCAAACAGCAGTGTCCCGGGGGTGGGCACCCCGGGACACTGCAGGAGCCGGCCCTGGGGGGTGGCGGTCCCCAGGGCCATCATTGGCTCAGGAGGGGGGCTGCGCGGCCCCCCTCCCACTTAAGTTAAAGCCCCGGGGGGTGGTAACGGACCCCCTACTTTAAATATGTAGTGCCCCGGGGAGGTGGCATCCCCGGGGCGTGTGGGGGGGCTTGAGCCCCCCCACACAGGGTTTAAAAAAAAAAAAAAAGCCCCGGGGGGTGGCGGTCCACGGGGCTGCGGGGGGGGCATGGGCCCCCCGCATACATTAAGATAAGCCCCAGGGGGTGGCAGTCCCCGGGGCTGGGGGGCCCCTCTGGGCCCCCCATTATAATATTTTTAAAACAAGCCCCGGGGTGGCGGTCCCCGGGGCTGCGGGGGGGGCCATGAGCCCCCCTGCATACATTAACTTTAACCCCCAGGGGGTGGCGGTCCCCGGGGCTGGGGGCCCCTCTGGGCCCCCCATAACTATGAAAAATTGCCCCCGGGACTTGGCACCCGGGGGGCTAATTGTAAACGAAGCGCGGGAGCCCGCGCTTGTGTTTTTTTTTTCGGCAGCGGGATGCGCGGACCCTTAGCGCATCCCGCGATTTAAAATAAATAAATAAATAATTCTGGCCTTGGGGGTCCTTGTGGGACCCCCTGAGCAGGCCTAGGGGGTCAGGGTGTTTCTACCCTGCCCCCTTTTCGCGTTTTCGCTGCCAACACTTCCAGATCTGGAGTGTTGACAGCCAATTAGCATTCAGCTTGTACATGGCAGGGTGCGCGTTGGGTGCGGGGAGGGTGCGCGGATCCTCCTCGGCCATACATATCACTAAGTTTTTTACCCTAATTTTCTCAGGAACTACTGAACGGATTTACACCATTTAAGCAAAAGGCACAAGTCTGAACTGAGGACTACCTCTTTGCCAAATTTGGTGTCATTCCGTTCAGCAGTTCGGGCTGTCGCTGTATCAACAGGTCCTATGTGAAAATGCATGGGAAAAATGCGTTTTGGGATCCCCTTTTTCTTGGCCCCCGCTTGACGAATCACCGTGAAGTTTTCAGGATAGGAGCGGACCGGAGCTGGACAAAAGTTTGGAAAATTTCACGAAGATTCGTCAATCGACGCCAACGTTATTCCAAATAGAATGTTGCGGATTTCCTATGGAAAATAGGTCCTAACTATAGCTACCTACTGGTGATATATATCTGGTGGTCTAATGTATATTCTGGTAGAAAGGTATGTGGGGTTAAGGTATCTACTGCAGCAGTGGCGGCCAACACAAAAATACTGGTGAAGTAGGTGGAGGGAGTGCGAGAGGGGGGTAGAGGGGGCCCAGCGGGAAGCACGCTGAATGGAGCATGTGGTCGGGGGAATAATGATAATATTGTTTTTTTAAATAAACTACTTACCTGGTCCTGTTAGCCGCCTTGTGCGCCTCTGCAGCAGTTACTCTCCCAGGAGCCCCTGGGACAGCATCACAACTTCCATCTAATCCACGCACTGCTCTGAAGCATTTTGGCCTAAGTGGGCTGGTTTGAAGCTCAGGACAGAGTGTCTGTGCTGTTTCTCCAACCTGGCTGTTCAATACAGCCGTGCTGGAGAAAATCTAAGTGTGCATGTGTGTTAGGCCGGACTAAGATGGCCGACCAAACACACATGTGCACTGAGATGTGTTCAGACTAGTCCTCCTTCCCCCTCCCATGCCCCAGCCCCACCCCTACCTGCACACGCTGGCTCAGAGTAAGATTTTTTTTATTTTTCATCCGTTGACTCTGAGCCAGTGGGGGGACGCTCCTCTAGCATTGCGGAGGAGCTGCTGCTGTACTGCAGATATCCATGTGAACCTAGGACATCACCGGGTATAACACTGTTGCTGGAGTCGTTGATACATGTGATACATATATCTGTGTATATTCAGTTTGTCCTGAGTTTCAATAATGAAGTACCTCAGAGGGGATAATGTGCCTGCCACATGCCTCAGTGTACAATCCACAGCCTGCATGTTGGTTTGCTAATAAAATAGCACAGTGGGTTCCAGTGGATTTTACAGAATTCAGTCAATACCTAGTACAGCACTTTTTTAATCTTTGTAAATAAAATAGTTCAGGAGATTCTGCACCTGCTGTAAACATTTTCTGAAACTCATGAAGCATAAGTGTTAAACTCTGGAATGGTATCTCAAACTCCTATTCTTCCTAGGACATTAAGGGGCCTATTACGATGTTGGGTGGACTTGTGTCTGCCCAACGCCGTCTCGTGTGAGAACCAACCGACCATAGGTTGGCGTTTCCGCACCCGCAACTACGATGCGATCGCACATGGTGTGGTCGCAAACTCCCATTCCTCTATGGGAGCTTGTGCTGCGTTCGGAAACCAGCCGCAGCACAAGCTCCCATAGCGAAATTGGAGTTTCTGTGAATTTCTGCACAGCGTGGCAGGCCAGGCACCTCAAGGTGCCTACCACACAGTGCAGAGATTTTGTGCCCAGCAGGCCCTCCAACCAGAGGCCGCTGAAAGATGGGGTCCCTGCTGGGGGCCCCTCAGTCATTTTTCGACAGGCTTTCCATGTCAGAAAGCCCGACATGGAAAACCTATCTGAAACTGACAGCATAATCCCGACAACAGAAACAACATCAGTAAGTGATTATGTTGTGGTTTCTGGCTGGCAGACGGGCTCCTTAAGCCTGTCGGAAGCCAGCCGGAATGACCGGCCAGTTGGACTTCCAATCTCCATAATCGTAATACGGGGGTCGGAAGTCAAACCAAGAATGTCGGTTGGAAAGCCTCCGACATCTGGTCGGAGGCTTTCCGACCAACATCCTAATTAGGCCCTAAGTCGAATTGGGTTCGTATATTTAACAGTATTAACATTAATTCAGTTAATTTTGTGGATCATATAAATTGACATCAATAACATAATTATTCACAAACAACTGCTAGCAAATGCTATCTTGCAGTACAGATAAAGTGTTGAATCGGCATGTTCTTTCACTTGCCTACATTGAATACAAGATACAACATGGAGCAATCCATTTTTTATGTCTTTCTTTGTTCGTCTGGCAGCACTACACACATTTTCTTTTCAAAATTTAATGTATTTCTTCGACTTCTTGAAAAACTAGAAACTTTACATGGGGTTTATCTCTTGTCCAGCCTGTCATCAGGGTATCTTTTTTTATTTCTGATGGCTTGGTGAGTCTGGAATGATGGAGGGACAGTATCCAGCATTGCATGCATCTGAAGCTTACTTCAATATACATTGCATTATTGATTTCCCTTAAAGACAGAGTTACTCACAGTCATGCCTTATTTACTTTAACTCATCATAAATTGTAATTTATAGCAAGGCCAACGTCATATGTGCCAACTGAAAGCTGGACACTGAACTGATATCTAGGGGCGTGCGAAATTCATGTTATTTGCTTTCACAAAATTATGTGAAATTTTAGGAAAGTGATGCAAAATTAAACGTAATTATGCAAAATGTGACTGTCAATTAGCATCATATTTTTGTGTGAATTACAATCCTGTCAGTTTTTAGAAAAAATAGCATGAAAAAACATAAGCTGTGCAAACAAGAGCGTCAGATTTCATTTTATTTTTAGACATGGGAAAATTAAGTGGTTTTCCCAGAATCACGGAAAGTGAGATAAGGCTGGGACTCGAATCTTGACTTGAATCTTGTTTTCCAGTTCCAAAGAGAAAGCTAACTTCATATCAGAGTTCTCTGTAAATATGGATTATTGTTATTATTATTGTTATTGCAGAGATCTGGGGAGAGGAGTTGGCCTAACGGCTAGGACGGTCGACCTTGAATCTGGGGAACTAGGTTCGAGTCTCGGCAATGACGCTGAACATCGTGTGATTTTGGGCAAATCACTTAATCTTCCCGTGCCTAGCCAAAATGAATGTGTGTCCTCATGTAAAGTAACTGGTGCTATGTAAAGCGCTCTGATACCCGATTCGGGTCAAGTTCGCGCTACATAAAACTGCAATGAAAAAAATCAAAAACTGTTCATGCTGATTCCTCATTAAGCCTGGGCGGAGTTTGTGGAGTTCTACGCTGCGGAACTCCCCGAAGTGCCAGAAAAACTCCACCGCACACCGTGGAGTTTCTGCAGCAGCGGAGTCTCTTAAATCATGCTACTCGCATTGATTTTTAGTGCCAAGAGTTTGTCTTGCACTGTAAAATCAGCCCAAATAGCACAACGCGTTGTGCCAGAGGGCGCAGCTGCTTTCTGCTGCTCGAGTGGACATTCTACTTGAGCGGCAGCTTTCTCAATGCGAATGCCAGATTTCTCAACTCGAGCGGTTGGGACCTGTCACGCCCGCCCGTGATGAGAAATCTGGCCAGGAGGAGGTATAGCATGTTATTTTTTCTCGCAAGCGCTCGCCAACTTACTTTGCTGAGTTTTTCAGAACTACCCACTCTGCACGGAGCGCGGAGTGGTACAAAACTCAGCGAGCTCCGCCGGCTGAGTGGAATTCTTCGCCTACCCCTCGTCCTCATGCTTGTGGCGGAGAACTCCGCACATATGAGACTGGGCAGAAACAGGCATGGATCTCTGGGTGAGGATTTGTAGATATCATTTGTTAGTAGGTAAATTAGGACTACAGGAGTACTCTTTTTGGTACTCAAAATAAGCCACCAGCCCCTCTCTTGTTTCTTCTTTGTCTCACCCTCATGCACAGAGCCCCTTTTTTACCACCCTCACTTCACTCCTTGTGGAAACTTCAATGCTTCCTTTATACTTCAGAATATTTCTCCTTGGGAGCTCAGGGTAAAAAATTACGACCAATTACTATTTTTGCTATGGTTTTCAGCTACTGCGCACATAAAACCTCTAAAACAACCAAAATCCACTACATTTAATTAACAAATTCAAGTTCAACATCGCCAGAACTGTTGATGGATGCAGAGCGAGTCTCTCCTCACCAATCACAAAGGACAGGTACATAGATAAAGGAGGGCAGCAGAACCTGCTGTGCTTGTGTGTTGTTCTTTCTAATCCACAATTATGTGAAAGTTTGTTAGGCTGATGATTAATTAACTTTCCTATATCAGTTGTGAAAAATAAACGAAAATGTGATATTTTTTCTGGTTGAACCAAAAACTTTGCAGGTTCATGACACTGAAGATTTTCAGGCATTTCACAATTTATTGTGAAAATCGTGAAAAATAAAAGCTCATCTTGCAAAGCTATGCATATATTTGCCACTGTACGCAAAAATGCCCTTTAAAAAGTGAACTTGCAAAGAAACATTTTGCGTCATGTTCCATCTTGGCTGGGGTTTATTACAATGACAATTGACTTGAAATACATTCTAAATTTGAGTTTATTATATAGATAACACAGGTTCAACCTTCCCTATAGTAGTGCTTTATACATAAATACCTCTTGGGGTCTATTCCCAAGAACGTGTGATAACTACCGCAAGAGTAGCGTTATGCAACTTTCAATATCGCAGCCCATCGTGGGAAAATAACCCTGTGTCAACGTGGAATTCACAACAAGGTGGTAGCATACGATAGACACCAGATAACGAGTAAAATATCAGCGCTAAAATCGACGCCAACCTGCAAAAATGAGAAACGCGAATGCAAAAAATCATGCGATGAGGACAATCGCGGTACACAAATCAGCGAAGACCAGCCAAAGGCTTGCAAATCCCATGCTTCTGGCGGGAAAAAGCAACAATAAAGCAAGATAAAAAAAAGCCAAAAATCATTTAAAACTGCATGGCAACATGGAGGCACCCGGAGCGAGTGCAGAGGACAAGCCGGACACCACAAGCCCCACGGAGGACCAGCCAGGAACCCCACGTTCGTGGAAGGGCAAGGACAAGAGGAAGAGGGGGTTCAGTCCGCAGAAAGACTGGATCTTCGTCAAGGAGGTGACCGAACACCATCACCAACTGTGCGGCACCACCACTGGCAACCCAAACCGAAATATGGCAGGCCATCGTTTCCAACGCGAATGCAATCTGAGTGTCGAGAAGGTCACTGGAGGAGGTCAAGAGGTGCTGGCATGATCTGAAAAGGCAGACTAAACATAAGCTTGTCGACAACAGGGAGGCAGCAACGGCGACTGGAGGTGGGCCTCCTGCGACACAGGAGGAGCTGGATGAGCTGGAGCAAATGGTGGCCACAGTCTGCCGTGAGGAGACGGTGGCAGGATTGGGGGGCCTGGACACAGCACAATACGACCTGACCCAACAGCAACAGGGTGAGTAACGACCAGGGACGGGGGGGTGAGATGGGCACAATGGCACACATGCACAAGTATGCGTAGCACACTGCACACCCACAATGACTGTGGAACATGTCCCTGATTGCCTTGGCACACTGTAGCACACATAGAAATGCCAAGTAGGCCCCCATCCACAATGTGAACAGAGGGGCCACCCAAATCACCAATATCACAACCGACCCATGCACATGTGACGAATCCAGCAATGCAGCGGCTCTGTGACCCACACTGACTATGCAAGTAACGCAGCATGTCTGATAGCATGGCAGCAGCCATAAAAAACGACAGGGACCACGAATTGACATGGGTGTAGCCCAGTGCGGATCACATCCGTAAAGGAGCAGATCGCACCCTGACATGTCCACGTGCACCCACAACCCATGCCTTACAATACACGCAGCAGACGAACAATGCACCAGGCCACAAAATCTGTCCGAGAGCACATATGACCCAAGTCAAAAGCAAATCAGGCCCCCAAAAGCACACAATTCAAAGGCACTCTGCCTCAAAGGGAGATGGCCACATGAAATCAGAGCTGCAGGGGCAACTCCCCCACAATGCAGCACACACACATAGCAATCACAGGACATCAGCAACAATGGCAATGTGGTACAATGTGCAACACCAGCACCACAGGACAGAGCCCACAACAGATTCCGCTTGTGCGTAGTAACTGTCCACTCACATCTGGCATGGTCAGGGGTTGGACACCATACTCACATTGCTGAAGTCACGTAAGTGCACAAAGCGTCCAGCACCTATCCAATAATTATGCCTGGCTCACAGAGGTGGAGTTTGCCAAAGGGACACCCCCCCATTGTACATGCATCAGTCAGTTCCTCCCTGTGTAGGGACGATGCCCATTGTGGCGCACAAGTGGACAATCGAAACAACACACCTCACAGTTAGAAACCGGTGGAGTTGCATAGACTTTATTGGCATGTGCGTGTCAGTACGGACGAGGCAATGGCCACAACAGGCAGGGACATGCTTAAGACACTTACACGCAGCATGGGTACATGTCGAAGTTCAAAAAATGTTGGGGCTAAACTGGGCAACATTCATTATGGATGGCAACGCTCTGAGCCCACCTTGCCTTGCTGGATGAGTCATGCGTTGTTTGGTGTCTGTCCATTGCCCTGAGTGAGGGGGCACGACTCACTGCCCATGGGATCTGCATAGTGCTCTGCCTCCGGAGTGCACCGATTGTCTGCTCTGCTGACAGTGATCAGGTGTGAGGGTCCGACAGGTTCACATGTCGTGCTACATTGCCATGTGTGTGCTCTCCCCCAGCAGTGTGTCTGAATTGGCAACGTTGCCAAATGATGCTGTGTTGCACCAGGCATGCACCTGCATCACCTTGCACAGGTGTGTGTACACATGCGTTGTTCCATGCACATGCATCCAGAGCCCGGACATAGGCAGACGTATCCTCTGTTGTGGTGGGATGTGTGAGCAATCCCCATGATGCAACAAGTTGTTGGGTTATGTGCTGTGGGTGACAATCGGATGTGGCTGCAGGAACGTAGTTACTCGTCCATGAATGCCCGTGCAGCTTCATGTGCAATGTGTTCCAATAGTACGTTGTTGTCGTGTTCAAGGAACCCCAGTTTGAGCCAATCCATTAAGTGGTCCAGGCAGGTGTGCTCAGCCCACGCCGTTTCACCAGTCCGCAACACAGCCCAATAGGGGAGCACCTCGATGTGGTCACTGCACACGAGTAATTGTGCAATCTCCCATGCACAACTACCAATACATACGCAGTATGTCAGGACATTCCATGCACGGCTGTCTTGGTTACACTCCTGTTCGTGATCCAACAGGGGGCGCAGACACAAGTCATAGTCCAATTCATCAACAGTTGTGTTGCATAGGCAGACATCCATGGGACACTTGAATGTGCATGTTCGGCAGTGGAACCAGGGCTGGACGCATGTGACATAGGCAATGCGGAAGCTGAGCCGCAGCACTGCCAGTGGCACTGCACCCAGTAAATGCAGCATACATGCACGGTACTGTTCCACGTGACAGGGATTGTGCATGTGCCCGGTATGGCCTGCCATTGCGTTGGTGCGTCTCGTGGAACCGGCACTCTTCTGAACTGCGGCAGTTGTGTGGAGGATATGCCACAGCTCTAAGCAATGATTCAAATGTGTGTGCAACGTTGGGGAGAGTGGGTTGCTGTTTCCGTAAGTGTCAAGGGCATCCCATGCGGGGGAACCACAGGCAGGGACTTCTGTGTGTGGGGTGTGGATGAGTCGGATAGTTCATTTGGGGAATATGTGGTGTGGGAATTGTCCCCGTCTGCCATAGCATCTCTCTCAGGGTGTTCCAGGCGCGTTCTGGACCAAGGTCAGAGGTGCAGGTGTCCTTCCGCCTTCTGCATTGGAACAATGGAGCTTTCATCCCTGATGTTTGTCTGACTACTACTTGCGTTTTCGGAATGTGATGTCGCTTTTGTGCTGAGATTGGGACACGGCCTTGGGCTCGTGTTGTACGGATGGCGATACACACACACATGTTGGCATGTGGAGCCAGGTGCCCGAGGGGCCTTGCGTTGCTTGTGCAATCTCACTCCGTCTTTCTCCCTCCCTTTCTCCCTGTCTTTCCTTTGTTGGGGGAATGGCACACCTTCTTCTCTTGGATTTGGTCTTCCAGGTTGTGTGCTACGGATTGTCCAGTGAGGAGCCGCTAGGACTCATCCTCAGGGTTGTCTTGGGTTTTGTTTGTATGGTGTTTTGTGTTAGTGATTGAATTACTGTTTGACTGAGTCTCCATTTCCTGGCCACGCATATCTGTTGATTTTCCTGCTTGTGCGACATCAGGCAAAATGTTTGTATTGGGATTCTTGGTGTTGGTGTGCAGTTTCTTAGTCAGGGGTTGGGGGTGGTCCGAGAGGGGGTGGTGTTGCGGGCCTGGGTGTGCTGTTGGAGGGTGTTGTGGCCCTCTTGGGTGTCCGGGCCGCATAATGGGTGGCTCCATGGCATCTGTTGCCCTTCCGATGTGGCCCTGGGCTGGTCTCCCTTTTGTGGTCCAGGCTGCCGTCCGACTTTACACCAGGTCAGAGCAGGTGTAGATTTCCTGATGCTAACGCGCCATATCTCCTGTTTTGTGTTTTTATCGCAGTTCTGTCTGGTTGTTGTGAATGTTGAGGTGTGATGTTGTTGTGGCTTTTGGCACGGGAACGCCCACTTTGTATCTCATTAGCGATAGTTGCGGGGAGCCTCTGTGGCGATGTTTTTTGCGGCTGCTATCGCGGGTATACTGGTGCTGTGGGCTGTTAACACCAGCTTGTGCATGGGGCGATAGATTTATCGCAACTTTGGCTGCAATAAAGTGCCGTTGACTCGGCGATAGTTTCTTGTGAATATGCTCCCTTGAGTTGTTCACCAAGCTTCCCACAAAAGTTACGAAGCAATCCAGGTTTGATTTCAGACATGCTACAAGCATAAAGGTCTGTTAATTGTTAAATTAACTAGGGCAAAAAAAATCAATGTGCGTCTATTTTCAACTTTCTTTCTGCAATAGATAATAAAGCAAGGGTTAATTCGACCAAAGCAAACTGGGCATAACTGATAATGCGTTGTGTTTGCATGATTTACATAATAACAAATGAAACAATCAAAAAAGATATGAGACTATGTTTGATTCAAAGTGAGTCTGTTCATTCTGTTTTTATTAAATACTGGTAAAAGCAGTGAAAACGCTTAAAAAAATTCTATTAGTCATGGACTAGGGGGTTCGTTGTTCCCTTCAACGGATGTAAAATAATTTATAAACAAGCACATATGTTTCACATTTTTGGCAACAGACGTACATTTTTTTTTTTTTGTTTACATTTTTGCCCTGATACAAAACCTTTCCGCAATATGCCTGGGGACAACATTTGCCTGCTCCTTTCTAAATTAGCCAAATGGCAAAACAATGCATATTAATTTTGGCCTGTATTTGCACCAGTTGCTAGGTTTCTGTGTCATACCCACAAATGTTTCACTAAGGGGTTTGTTACCTCACGTTGGTACGAAAATCAAAACACATTAACTGAGAGGCAAACATTAAAAAACAACCTGAGGATTATTAAAATCTGAAGAAGATCGATTGGGGTTTGTATCCCCTACAAAAATAACTCAATTTCTGATGTTGCTGTGAGTGATGGTCCCCACTGTGGTTTCCCTATATTGATCTTCTGGATCTGCCAAGGTACAAACACATCCGGATGTGGTTAATGTGTTAGACCCTCTACAGAACTAGAAGCCCTGGGGAGCTGGTGCTTACCCTGATGGTCACCAGCTCTCTCTAAGTCTGCTGCCCCTCTGTGACCAGCATGCAGTAGGCCTTGCAGACATGGTGCTACTTCTGACTTCAGGTTCCTGGTTGAAGCCTGCAGGCTGCCTCCTTTCTCCCTACAAGAGTCTGCTTCCCACTTGACCCACTGGGTCAGCTGCTAACTTTTCTTTTTTTTTCTAACTGAGGATTTAGTGTTGTGCCAGCATACTTTTTTCAGTGTCTATGTTGCCCTGCCAATAGTCATCTGTTATCTGCCATTAGACTCCAGTGTTTATGCTTTCTCCAATCTTTCCCACACATCACAGTTGTCATCTTGTACCTGCAGTCATGTTTTGATTTTTCTGTGCTCCACCCTCTCCCTTTCCTCATCTGCCTACTAGCATTGTGTGGTGTCCTCTCACCTAGGCCTTCACATAATTCCATGGAACACTGTGGGGTTTGAGGTTTTCCTGGGTCTCTTGTATTCAGCTATACCTTGGCTGACCTACTGACGACATCTGCTCCAGGTGGGGCCTGTGTCTGCATACACCTGTAAGTCTCTACTTTACCTTGAATAATTCTACTTGACACCTACAGTCAGTAGGTATGTTCTTGCCACCAACATGTATCACAACATTGACAACAAGACTAAATCATTCTTCTGGTGCATGTGTTTCAGACAGACTTTGAAGCAGCTGACTAATGAAAATGAAAGGCATTACCTCCAAGATTAAAAGAACAGTTGTTGCTTACATGTGTTTTATGACCACGCCAATGCCAGAAATGAAAGCTGCACCTTCACTGGGACTTGCATCCATATGAAAAGAGTTACCTGCACTAAACCATGGATTTTGGATGCCAGGATCCAGGGCCTACTTCATTTTTAAAATTAGGGAGACGACTTACCCCATGTCATTCTGTGCACTGCACCAGTCCTGGATTTCTTTGTGATAGCCAGTTGCATTCTGGGTTATGTAGTTTTGTCTCCACTAAACTAATTAGACTAACACACCTGACACCAATGATTTGTAAGTGAAACATGCAGGGTTGGAGACAGTATCTGTAATGACCTGGAGTGATGTGGTCACCCTAGACAACATGCATGTAGTGGTTCATTCAAGCAGCTTTCGCAAGGAAAAAGAAAGGTGGCCAAGTTCACTTGGTAATTGATGAATCCTGCGACAAGCTGTTTGTCTTCTAAAGTCTGGAGAAAAACCTTAAAATACTTCTGATCCTGTGAGACTGAATGAAGACGAAACACAGCTTGTTTTTCAATGAAAATGAACATGGATTACCACAACTTCTGTTTCTATGAGTGCATGTGTGTGCCACGACTATGTCAAATTGTTAGCATCTGGCATACATTAGAGAAACTGATCTACATCTGTTGTTCACTCCTTTTGAGGGATGCTTTAAAAGTCAATGGGATTAATGTAACCTATTATCACAGGTATTTTGCATATTTATAATGTATTTGTTCTTCCTTTTAATTTTTCCAGATGTGTTTACAAGAGCACTTCAAGTTTTAGAAATTGGGGCGGTGTAAGTTTACTTCCACCCATCGCGAGACGTAGCGCGAGAAAGGCTAGGTTTACGACTCGAGACGTCTTATCATATGGGAAGGACGGGATCACAGCGCGTGCCTGCCGACACTGCGAGCTCCACCTTCAGGCCGCCATCTTTGTCAAACGTAGAGAGGATTGATCTAGCCAATAGGGCAGTCGACCTCAAACCTGGGGAACCAGGGTCGAGTCTAGGCGGGCAATGACGCTCAACGTCCCCGTGATTTTGGGCAAATAACTTAATCCCCCCCGTGCCTAGCAAAAATGAATGTGTCCTTGTGTAACGCAACTGATGCTAAAGTAAAGCGCTCCGATACCTTTGGGTCAAGTTCGAGCTATATAAAACTCCCAAACATAAAAAAAAGCGTGCTCGCCTTCCAAGCTCGTTACATGTCATTTTCAACGAACGCCACCTGGCAGGTCAGACTTCAGCTGATCTGAAACGGAACTTCTGTTTCCTCATGTGATATAGAGTGCAGTAACGAATCTGGCACGCCGCCCCCCCACCTGCAAAGTGCATGGATGTGGCCGGCTCCCACCTACCGCTTTGGATGAGGGCCCCCCCCCCCCCCCCTTGTGTTGGGCCCGCTGGCCTGCCGGGGTTACAGAGACTTATATTATGCCACTGGTGATATAAATAGTGTTCAGGTGTGGGTTTTTAATTAGACGGTTCATTGCACAGGAATTATAAAGGGCTGTTGTCCAATCTGGAATGACCTTCAGAAATAGCTGTCCTGGTCTATTCTGTCTGTGGTCTCTTAAGCTCAGGAATCTACACAATGACATCAGCATTATCTAGAAAGAAGAAAGTGTTTCTTTCCACTGCTGTGAGTCATGTGCGCACCCCAGAACGAATGTATGTCATTACATCGCATAGTAATACCACGCATGCCATTACAACGCGGGTATTACTACGCGATGTCAATGACATCGCATGCCATTACATCGCAAACTATTACCACGAATATGCCTTTACCACGCATGCCATTACAACGCAAAGGCATGCGTGGTAAAGCTATATTCGTAGTTAGTTTGCAAGGTAAGTGACTACCCCACCCCTACACATCCCTTCCCCGCCCCAGTCCTCTCCCTACAATTACATTACACTACACGACCCCCCAACACTACCCTAAAACACAACACATGCACACTACAGCACTACCCTAATCCCCAACGCACTTCACTACTCAAATCTACTACACTACCCTAAACCACTACACTAGACAAACTCTACAACATTACCCTAAACCCTAAAACACTACTACACTACCCTAAATCCTAAAACACTACACTAGGCAAACACTACTACACTACCCTAAACCCTAAAACACTACACTACCCTAAACACTACACTACACAAACACTACCCTAAAACACTACACTGTCCTTTACCCTTAAAATACTACACAAACACTACTACACTACCCTAAACCCTAAAACACTACACTACCCTAAACCTTACAACACCACACTACACAAACACTACACTACCCTTAACCCTAAAACACTACACTACGCAGACACTACTACTCTTCCCTAAACCCTAAAAAACTACACTAGCCTAAACCCAAAAAACACTACACTACACAAACACTACTACACTACCCTAAACCCTAAAACACTAAATCACTACACTACACAAACTCTACAACACTACCCTAAATCACTACAACACTACCCTAAACCCTAATACACTGCATTACACTACAAAAAACACACTAAAACGTTAAAAAAACCACACAGAACACTACTTTTACACTACCCTAAACCCAAACAATTAACTCCCACCCCAAGCGCAAACCCCCTTACCTCTCTCCTCTCCAGCGTCGCCGTGGGATCATGCTTCCTCCTTCCTGCTTGCTTCACGTCGTTGTGAGGAAACAGCCTGAGTTTCCTCACAACGACTTGGATAGCCGCCACATTACATCGCATGCATTGGAAAAGCGCATGCGATGTAATGGTATGCGTGGTTTTACCACGCGTTGTAACATCGCATGTGTTGTAACACATGCGATGTAATAGCAACGCGTGGTAAAACCCGCGTTGTAATGGCTATTCCCCCCCCAGAACCAGCCACTTTCACGGTGGGACAGGTCTGTTGAGAAATTGGGCAGTGCTGAAGGGCTGCTCTGAAAAGTCAGTGTGATGGCTGGGTTTTTGGCTGTTTATGGGCCTGTTTTATGGTCTGGTGTGCCGGTTTTTACTGTTGATTTCTCTTATAATAAAACAAGCATTGTCTGCAGCAAGCTCAAACCCATGCAGTATGTTATACCTTAAAAAATAGTAAACAGCATGTCTTTACAATTGCGAGACTGCCAAAATTTGTAAACATCAGCCACTTTTTTAGCTATCCAATTTACTAAAGGGGGCCACTTTTATTTTGGTGCCGGGGCTATTTTCTGTGCTAGTCCGACTTTGTCACATTAGACAACTGGTCACATTATACACAAGGGTGAGAAGAGCATTGCACACAAGCTTGGTACCAGTACCATTTACTACCCAGCACTAGTGCCATTCTAAGCCCGAGTGCTGGATGAGCATGGCACGCAAACGTGAAACCAGTACTCTTAACACCCATCTCCAACCCAATTCAACAGCTTAGGGAGGAATGAGCATGCGATGCAAGCCTGAAACCAATTGAGCGTGGGATGAGCACGGCACTCAAGCTCGAGTCCAGTGTTCGTAGCACGCATTGCCAGACCCAGTCCACAGCCAAAGGTAGGATGAGTATGGGATGCAAACAGGGGCATTGTCAAATCTTCCCCCCTCTGCTTCAGCAGCTACAGCGGGGGTGGGGTTTTTGATGGGCCTTTTCTGTCTGCAACTCTGTAGACAAAAGCTCATAATAAACTCGAAAAGGTGGGGAGGTGAGTGAATGAAATGAAGGATGGATGGATGTGTGTTTGAAATGAAGAAATGGATGTGTGAGTAAAATGGAGGATGGGTGAGTAAAAAGGTGGATGAATAGATACATGGATGAGCAAGAGACAGGATGGATGAGTGAAAGGGTGGATGGATGGCTGGATGGATGATGAGAGGATGGATGGGTGAGTAAAAGGATGGATTAATGAGTGAAAAGGTATTTGGGTGGGTGGATGGATGGATGGACTGAGTGAAAGCATGGAGAGATGGACTGAGTGAACGGATGAATGTAAGGATGGATGAGTGAAAGAATGGATGTAAGGATGGATGAGTGAAAGAATTAATGGATGAGTGAAAGGGAGGGTAGATGGATGGCTTGATGAAAGGGTGGATGGAAGGATGAATCAAAGGGTGAATGGATGGATAAATGAGTTAATACATGGATAGCTGGATGAGGGTAAGGGTAAATGAATAGATGGATGAGTGGATGGATGGGGTGAAGGGTGGATGGATGAGTGAAATAATGAATGGCTGAGTGAAAGTGTGGTTGGATGAGTAAAAGGGAGGATGTATGGAATGAAAGAATGGATGGATGAGTAAAAGCATGAGTGGATGGATGGATGGATTACTGAAAGAATGGATGTATGGATGAATGGATGAAGGAGGGTGGTTAAGTGAAAAGATGGATAACTGAGAGTGGCGGCCAGCATGGGTAAGAGTGTTGGAGCAGGGTGGGCGGTATTGACAGATGACAGGTTAGTTAAAATTAAATAAATAAAACCACTTATCTTGCACTCGCGGCATCGGCCATGCGGAGAGCACAAGGTAAGTGCTTTTATTATTTTTTTGTTTAATTTTACCTAACCAGTCATCTGTCCCTCCTCCCACACCGCCCACCGCTCTTACCTGTGCCGGCCACCACTGATAACTGAATGAAAGGATTGATGTTTGATGAACAGGTTTGAAGTTAGATGGATAGGTTTGGATATGGATGGGTGGACAGATAGAAGAAATGGTGATAGACTGAATCTTGGATGAAAGACTGAATGGATGGCAGAATGTAAAGGTGAAATGGTGGATATGAGTGGATAGGTGGAAGGATGAAAAGTTGAATGGATAGATGCTTGGATGGAAGAGACAAGCAAGCTCTCCTGGCTTCTCTTGCTTGGTTACATATGAGCTTTGGGGGGTATTTACATTTTTCGGCTACTCTCTTGGATGCAAACATGAGGCCAGTGCCTGTAGCATCATGGAAGAGTTACAGAACATATTGGGCCAGGCATTGTGCCAAGGGATAGTGCAATATAGTCATGGTACCTTCATCAACACCCACAAGTAACAAAGTTAATTTGGTGGAAGGAGTGCAAAAGTAGGTAATGAAAGCAAATCCTTACATATGGATGCATTTTAGGTTCAAAGTCGACTGGGAAATCCGAAGCCTTTCAGTGGACTCAGAAATGTTTGGGGTGCAGAGTCTATTGGAGTGCCCCATGCACAAAAAGTAGTATCTGCATCAAGCTTGTAGGTGTGCCCCAGCCATGCATGGTCTGGATCATGGGGTGACTCTGTTTCAGAGTCCGCCTATTGGCTGTGGTTTTGCATACCAGAGTACAGTATTTCTGGATGAAGATTGCTTCTGCCCGTCTTATGTCCTGGCGCTGTCCCTAGAGAGTGACTGTCTCTTGGCTCTTGCCCAAAGGCAAGTTTCATGGATGGGATGAATCCACCAATCTGTACTTGGACAGCTGCCAGTAACTGCTCATGGGATGCACGCCTCAGCACTGAACTAGGATAATTTTATGCAGTGCCTCCCTGTCCTCCATTTGGGTGGGGGTGCGAGCCATGTTGTGCCTTTTCATTTGCCCTAAAAACAACCTCCTCCCCAAACTGTACATTCACATAGCAGGGACACAGAAGTACTTCCCCAGCATTACTGAGTCAGCTCTCCCATCTACTTCCTTCTCCTCCCCAGGACTGGCTATGCATTGCAGGATCCAAGAGTTTAGATTGGAGCTCTGCTCGGGTATACCTACCAACCTCTGCTGTATTGAAGAACCCAAGAGTGTGAAATGGGAGCTGTGCTGGGACACCCCCCCCTCCATCTACATGGGGCAGACCACCACCCCTATCTGTATGCTGGACTCAAGAGTTAGCTTAAGAGCTGTGCTGGGACATAGCCACACCTCACCAAATGAATTGCTGAGCAAGCAGTAATGTTAGCAGTATTGATTGAATGACCCTTTGTAAATTTGCTGTGGCGTGATGCACCCGTTGGTTAAGGCATTTTGGCTGTATGTGGGCAAGATATGCTTTTAAGATGAGTGTCTGCAGTATTGATTCTTTCCCAAATCTGAGTCCTGATGATGGTCTCGCAGACCTTTGTGGCCACCTGAGACCGAAACCTCGACAGGTTATCCTCTTTAACATCTTTAATCACATCCTGTGATGTTCCAGACCTTTTCGACCAAGTTAAAAGATTGGGATTTAACTTTTGGAACTGTGGATTTATCTTTCTATTTTGTTAAGAGGATGTTACGCTTCCTAATATCCCTGTAATGAATGCATGCAATTCATTTATGAGTGATTTTGCGGCAGCACCAGTGTTGATATGGTGATGTACTACTGTGTATGTATTGCTGTATACATTTTTGTACTACCAGTGTTCACAATTTATATGTAAAAAAGAATGCAGTCTTAAAAAAAAATATTGGTGCAGTCATATAAGAAAAGATTTATAATAATAATCTATTTGGTGAAAAACCATAAGAATAATCTATTTGGTGAAAAACCATAAGAATAATCTATTTGATAAGAGGATCATTTGTAATGACCTTTCTAAGTATTGAAATGATGAATAAATAATTCCTCAGGAAACATTTCTCATATGTAACTTCTAGTACCCACTTTTGTGGGGGAAGATTGGGTTGCCCTGTGGTATAAAAATACTTTTAGAAAGGTGGCATTTTCCTGCCTCAGTCATTTAGTATCAGCAGCTTGACACTGGGTAACATGACTGGGTGTAGTTTTCAAATTGGATTTTTTGTATTCATTCTTGACAGCCATCAGTGGTGGCTGGCACAAATCAGGGGTGGTGGGGTGGGGTGAGGATAGAGTAATGTAAAAAAAAAATTAAAAGTTCCTTTACGCTGCCTTGTCTCTCAAGTCTCTCCTCCGTGTCAGGACTCAGTCGGAACAGGAACCAGGAAGCACCCAGGTTCCCCTGACCAATCACAATTCTGAGGTGCAGCGTTGTGGTTGGTCTGAGTGCCGCAGTTCAGCACTCAACCAGGGATTGGAGGCCTGGGCATGCTCTCCATGCAGGCTGTAATGCAGCCTGCATGCAGAACATGCAAAGTGTGCATGAATGCTTGGCTGGCCCAAAAGGACCGGCCAAGCATTCATGCGCACTTAGAGTGGGTAAACCACTCCTCCCCTGCTCTGAGAGCAAAGCAAACCTACCCGCCCAGCCGCAAATCAGCAGGAACAAATAAAATGATAAATGGGGCCGGGGCATGTTCTCCATGCAGGCTGTAATGCAGCCTGCATGGAGAACATGCAAAGTGTGCATGAATGTTTGGCCGCCCAAGAGGGCCGGCCGACAAAACATGCGTACTTGGAGAGGGTAAACCACTCCTCCCCTGCTCTGAGAGCAGAGCAACCCTGTCCGCCCCAGCCGCAATTCAGCAGGAACAAATAAAATGATAATAACATTTAGTTATTATCATTTTATTTTTCATTTAGTTACACTGCTTAAAAGCAGTGGGCAATGTTCCGCCACCTTAGCGGAGGAGCTGCCACTGACAGCCAAACACAATAGAAAGCTTATGTGTGAGTGGATGGGCTATCACTGGCAGGATGGGAGGGCAGACCTGGGCACTGCTCTACTTCCACTTGAATAGCCTATGGCTTGCCTCCCCACAAAGGGTTAACAGAGAGAAACAGGGTTTGGGCCAATACCACGTCAGCAAGGCTAAGCCACCAACAATAGAACAATTGAATTGCCAATGCTGGCTATCCTTCAATACATTAACTTGTTTAATGCATGACGGAACTTCGTTTCTAAAATGACGACTGCATGCTTCCATGAAGGGTTGATTTTTAAAGAAAGAATTCACAAGTGTTTAAAAGTGAAGCGATATCGCCCTCAAATTGATTCCCCCTGAAAGATGCAGCCCACCACTGTCAAATTGGCTGTACACTACTACATGTAAAAATTATTGGAACATTCACACAGAAGGACCCCTGGAACACTGCAGTTTGCTATGGCATGGCTGGAGCACCGCTCCTGCTGAACCATACCAAACTCTTCTCCACTTCTAGTAAGTGAGAGCAGAAAATTCTCTTGTTTACTCAAAGCAGAGCAGAATTGCTTTCGGATAAAGAAAGCTGCATGTTAGCAGCTCCCTCTGTCCAAAAGCAGTGCCCGCTCCCGCAGGACGTTGCTAGCCGGGAGGGACTGAGGGGGCCTTAAGGTTCCCCACGGTACCCAATGTTTGAAAAGTGGGTGCCCTGGGTGGGACGAGGTCACTTACCCTACAGGCTGGCCCCCGGGGTATGGGGTCCCCAGATTTAGATTGTCGCTGGTGTTGAGGGTGCTCTATACTGGAGCTGCTTTCCACCTAAACTTGAGAACTACAAATGTATATATATATATATGAAGTTGATATTTGTGCAACATAATGACTCTGTCAACTAGAGAGCCTGTAACAGTGTCAGACTCTGTGCACTGGATATTGAATATTGGCCAGCATTTTAAAACAAAGAAAGGATAAACACAGTGGATTAGAGCAGCCCGGGTTCTTGCAACCTGCACGCCAGCTATTTATGACAGGGGATCAAGTATGTTGATTTTTTTTATCCCATCAAACTGTTACGTCATCTTTTACGTAAACTGCTGTCCTTTTCTTCAAGGTTTGCTTTTCTTTTTCTGTTCAATTGTTTGCATGTGTGCTGCCCTGTCAAATAGGCCTCATATGATGTCATGGAACACTATAACGCGTTGGTGTTTGAAGTTATGTGTTAGAGATGGACTCAACTACTTGTGACATTTTCTCCTGATGAGGTCTGTGTCTGTATTGGAAAATGCCAGTACCTGTTTTCCTTACATTTAGTAAATCCATCTAAAGCCACCAATGTACATCGCAACACCGCTACAGCCTCCACATGGACTGTCCCCACATTTTCCTGCCTGTCACAGCAACCATGTTTTACTGAGCAACCCCAGCTTGTTTTTGTGTGTCGCCTGCCCCCTTCCCTCCACATTTGTCCCTGTCACTCTGCCCTCCCTGCAAAGGCTGTCCCTGGTTCTTCGTGCATCAAAGAAGCTATTTAGTCTGGTAGTATGGACAGTGGACGGTTGTTTTAATCCAGATATGGAGCGTATTTATACCTGCCTCTCTTCGACACTCAGTGGGTAATTTGTCCCCCAAAAAATGTGCTGGGCTTTTCGTCAGGAGGCAGCTGGCACCAGCCCATTTCTCCTGTTAGCGCTGCCTAAAATAGAACCAACTACTAACCATAAAAGTGGTGAGAGGATGTGGTGTAATGGCCAGAGCTGCCAACATCGGAGTTGGGGAACCAGGCTGGAGTCTGGTATCAGTTTAACATGATGTGATTCTAGGCAAATAAATTAATCTACCCTTTCCTACCATAAATAAAAGCAAATGTGTCCTTAACTGGTGGTATGAAAAGCGCCAGTGATGATGATTAGGTGCTGGTGCTGAGCACCGGAAAACACAGGCTCAAATTAAGCCCTGGATGCACCACATCATATGTAACCTTCTTATTGGCTGTCCCTTGGCTGCTTTTGCACCATCTCTGTGTCTGCCTCACTGCTGACCTCAGGCTATGATTCAGGATTGAGACTTTCCTGCTCCATCTGTTTGGAGTAACTTGATGACGATTCTGAGCATTGCTGTGTCCCACTGTCTCTTCGAATTAACCCCATACTTCATTGCTATTTTTTCCTTCTTTTCTTTAACACATTTATTATAAATGATCTATGAATTGCAGGGCACACTCATTCAAATTCAGTTATCAGTATTGTGAGCGGGGAATTACAGCTTGTACAGCACCATAAGTGGACTCTCAGAGGCGAACCCCACCAAGACCCCTAAACTGGTCATTTTACCATTATCCCATAGCATGACATTAATGTATTATGCCTGTGCCCATCAGCAACATGAACTATGTAAGCAATCATTATTAGCAACGTTGTTTTTGTATCATCTCCACCCCATAGACGCGATTGTTGGACCTCTAATAAATTGACCTTTGAGTGCTCGGATTGTATGTAATTGAATAGGGGTGTGTTCCTGCTGTGTTCACGTCTATCGACCATACCTGTGTGCCTTAATCCCTAGCTGGGCCTGCCCTGTTTGCCTGTGTTCACTATTGTCATTCTCTGGGGTTCTCTCCCTCTTGAATCTGGTGTTCTCAATGGTTCTCCACGGTTTTTGGCACCTGTGTGGGCCTTCTCCGACTACTCAGGAGACTCTCCCCTATCCTCTCATACTCCACTATGAGAACTATTGTGTCTGCCATCATCCTGGCCCGCCTTGACTACGCCAATTCCCTGTACATTGAACTAGCGGACTCCTTAGTGAGAAAACTCCAGATAGTTATGAATGACGCCGCCAGGCTCATCTTCAAACTAACAAGGCACACACGAGCCTCACCCCTCCTACAACGCCTTCACTGGTTGCCCGTAAAACAAAGGACTAAATTTAATGGCCTTTGTATCACTCATAAAGCTATCTACGGCCAAGCCCCAACATACATCAAACAAAGATTGGCGAAATACGTGCCAGGGCGCTCACTTAGGTCCTCCACTGGTAGCCTCCTACATTGCCCACGTTTCAACTACGTCACCAAAGGAGGGAGAGCCTTCTCCTCCCTTCTTCCCAATCTCTGGAACGGGCTGCCAAACCAACTCCGCGCAGAAAGCCGCCTTCTTCCTTTCAGAAAACAACTGAAAACCATCTTGTTTACAGAAGCCTGGGCTTAACCATCATTGTACTGCCTGGACCCAACGCTACTCTTCTTACAGCACTTAGAGACCTTCCGGTATTAAGCGCTCAACAAATCCAAATTAATATAACATAACATAACAAGAGGAGGTTTCTCGGCAGAGCCCCCAGCTTTTTTCATTGATCTTCACTCTTAACCACTCCACAGTTAAACTCATGGCCATGGTTCTCCTAGGAAAAGTCTTTGCAGAGATAGGAAGGCCAAGAAAGCACAGTACTGAGATACAGGATTGAGATTTGTGGAGCTCTGTGCGAAAATTCACTGCACACATCCGTGGACCATGATTCTCCAAAATGACAGGGTATCAAAATTGTATTTAGGCATCCTTTGACTCCCAAAGGCAACACCGGTTTGATCCCTTACCCATTGAATGGAGAAAATGTCAAATAATACAGAGCTCTCACCCCCAAGGTGAAGTCTGACCTCTGTGTGTGAGGTTTTCATTTTCTAAGTGACACTACAATAAGGTGTCAGAAGTGCGCCACAAATGTGAGATCAAGGAGTGGGACTTGAACACAATGTGTGTGACTGTACACCAAGGTCTGAGACTTGAGCCCAGTGAGAGACAGACTGTGCACAACAATGTGGGCCTAAAACCAAATTTGCAAATGAGCCTGTCACCAAGAAGTGAGTCCCAAATGTAATGAATAAGACTGTGCTGCAAGATGTAAGTTTCACAACTAATTATTGAGACTGTCTCTTAAGATGTGGGACTCACACCTAACTCAGAGTGACAGACTGTTCAGCAAGATGTGCCACTTTCACTAATGAGACAGACTGGACACAACAGTGAAGGGCTCATCCTAAACTTGCCTGGTTTCATCCTGAAATTAGTGCTTACAGAGTGAGACTGTGTTCCTTGAATAGACTCATACCCAACTAGTTAGACAGCACTTCAAGACTGAACCTTCATACACAATTATGCAATGATTTTTGTTAATCAAGCAATAAAGAAATATTAAATCAAGCAAATAGTGAGGCTGCACTTGTGCCCCCTGGTGTCTCTTTGTCTCTTGATCCCTACCCACCCCACCTTGTCTGCTCTGTACTTTTTTGCATTGCGCTCATTTGCTGACCAGCTCTGCTCCATGCCTTTCTGTCTGTCTTATGCAGCTTCTGCCTCTGGTAGATTTCTGCTTCCAGGTGCAGAGCTTCAGAGCACTGGAACCAAATGGGTAACACTAGAAGCATAAGAGGTTTCCAACAAAAGTTTGCTTGCTAGAGAAATATACTCTCTACCTTGCCCAGTGACAACCCAGCCTGCAAATTTCATCCCCAAAAATGATCTTTGGCAAACATATGCTAGTGCTGTATAGATATGTGCATGGACCGATCCATTTTATTAACAAATTCAATACCATCTGCCTGCTTAGCACTGCAACAATACTGTTCATGCCACAGGAGCCGCTTTTCCAAGACTAGGGGATCAAGAGTAAATATAAAGAGATTATGCAAGGGACATTTGTTGTATTTTCTAGACTTGAAGAACCTCAATTATTATCACAGTGTAATATTATCGCATCATGCTATTTTCTGTTTGAAAAAACATAGAGAGATTGCCCATCATAGCAAACTGTCTGCCTATAACTCTGTTTTAAAATAAAAAGAGGAAGAAGGTCAAATAAGGAAGCTGCCAGAGGGCTGAGAACTTCTTTATATGGTACAAAGGCCAAGCATGGCGTGGGGTTTCCTGTCTCCAGGCGGCTACCTGCAGGGAGTCGGATGGTGCAGCCAACTGCACACTACGCACGATGAAAGGCTGTGCAAAGCATGGGTTTCGCTTCTTGCGGGGGTTGGCCACAGGACCAGGCACCATCCAGGCTCTGTTGCCAACCCCCTGCTGTGCATGGGCGAAGGCCATGAGCAATATGTGGGTGGCTGCTTGCCGAGGGTTGGCCGCTGGGCCTGGCCACAGTACTGTGCGGGAGGTGTTGGCTTTATGAATAAATATTAGTTTACACTAAAAAAGTATAGAAATTTACTAAAAAAAACAAAAGGGAAGGTAATGATATAGTTAAGTGTGATAAAAGTATCTGTTTTTGTTTCAAGAAAACCATAGAAATTCCCTGATAAAAAACAAAGGTTAAAGTAATTTTATAGTTAGGCGTGAAAAAAAGATCTGGTAAAAAACGCCAAAAGTTAAAGTGATGTTATAGTTAGGTGAATATGGCACTGAAAACATTAATGTTTTGAACTAAAAAGAAACACAGATATTCAACAGTTATAGGTAGCAGAGCAAACTGTATCTTGCATCCCACCATGCACTGTTTATGATCTCACATATTACATCTCTCATGACATGTTCTATGACATCATTTATGAAATCACTGATGACATCTCAAATGACGTCATCAATGGCATCAATAGTGACATCATCCAATCTTCTTATGTACTTATTACTCTATATCTAAGATGTATGGCATTAGAGGTATGAAAGTAAGTACAAAATAGTTCAGAATCATATGAAACATCATTAATGCCATCACAGATACAACTTCCTTAGGTGCAGCAAGTTTCTTTTCTGTGCAACATTAATTCTGTGTCATAAACTTCACGGGCAGCCTAATTCACATTAACAATCAACCACAGATATATGGGAAACTCTTACTGCACACAGCGACCGATATGTATTAACCGATTCAGAGAAAACCAAGTTCATCAAGATACTGAACATCTGCTCTAAAACTAATGCCCTACTGTGGACACCCTTTAACTATATCAAACCCCTCACAGTCACTCAACCTACATTGCGAAATAAAGTTAATATGAGAAGAAAAGTGGATACTGCAAGCTGTAAACTGTGTTTATTCTATGGAGGGAGTTTATTCCGTACCACACAGTTTGCAGACAGTTGATCAAGGTCTGAAGGTTCTGAAGATCATACTCCCTGCGGCCTTCATACTGTGGGGAACGCTTTACAGATAGCCGATCTTTTGAAGCTAAACAAGAACATGCACATGGCTTATACCTGGTGCACACAGTCTTTTATGTTATGTAGAAATTGTCATGCTATGGCGATTCTGTCTAATAACTCAAGGCTGCTTCCAATACTTAGTTTGTACTATGCAGAATCTTTGCCCTATTGGAAACTTTTTCTACAACACCCAACAACTTGTGTACAACACAATGGACACAAGACGTCAACTGTCATCTGCACACAGAGTTACTCCTAATACAAAGATTTATAACGTGTTAAATACTCTACACACCTATGATGCACTAGGAGCACTTATGTTTTATAAACACTTACCCCCATTAGCTGGACACATGCTGTATAAAAGTAGGTAGAGGAGTAATATGGAACTTAGCCACCATTATGTAACCCAGAAAATGAACCAACACACTCATTGGATGATGTCATCAGTGATGCCATCAATGTCGTCATTTGAGATGCCATCAGCGATCACTGAATTAATTCATTGATTAAAGAGCGAGCTGTGAAGTGTTAACATCCCTCTGCCTGGCAAACAAAATGATTTTGTTCTTATGTTCTACTGCTGAATTTAGATTTTCTGATATTGCTTTATATGGGCATGATTCACCACAGTATTTTCCTGATGATATTGACTCTGCTATGTCTTCGATCTCTCTCAGGCTGAACCTGCTAATGACACTTTGGGAGTCTTGTAGAGACTGGTGGATGCAGGCATCAGCCGATCAATGGAAACAATGGAGGATGCACTTTACACCAAGCTCACAGTTCCCATACCCCATTTAAAAATAGGGGAACTGTAGGGTGAATTATCTTAATTCATGGTGCTTTTTCTCTGCATTAAATCACCTTTTTTCTCCTGCTCCCACACAACTATCCATTTAATGTAGTTATTCAACCAATGACTGTTATAATTATTTGGCTGCAAAAATGTACTTGCCCTGTTTGAATCTTGTTTCTATTCAGATTCATCACCAGAAACATCTTTTGTCACTATAATTTGTTTACTTCCATCACCAGAAGCTATCTTCCAAAGTAGTAATTTTGGATCTTCCTACTGCTTTTGATGCTGTGGGCCTTCTTCATTTCTATCAGTTTAGAATTCACTGGGCATCTCAGGATTTGTTCTTTCTGGCTTTATCCCTATCACACACATTGTTCCTTTCAGATGTGCCTCAGGGGTTGGAGGAAGAAGTCGCTCATTTCTTGTTTGATTAGATTGTCAGAGGAATGTATGACCTCTTGTCTTGTAGTAGCAACGGTGCCACCATACACAGATGAAAGAATATATGACGTTACAACACGATCATTTACATCGCGGTACGTTAAATCGTGGTTATTACAACACAAGTCGTTACAACGACTTGTGCTAGAGGCGCTGGACTTAGGAATAGTAAGATTTACTGTTCCAACTCCAATGTGTGTAACAGTAGGGAAGGTGTTGGAATAGTAAATCATACTATTCCTTAGTTTAGAGCGCCATCCAGCACAAGTCGTTGTAACGACATGCGTTGTAATGACCATGACATAAATGTATCGTGGTGTAACGACCGCGTTGTAAAGGTTGTTCGCCCAGATGAAAGGATAAAAGTGTATCCTAGAATGAGTACTAAGGACTGCAAGATCCGAATGTTCCTGACGAGCAGTAGGAATATAGTCTTCTGAACCTTATCTTGAGAATATTGCTGAAGAAATGACTAGGCACTAAACTACCAAAAAAGGAAAGAGAAGATCCTAACAACCAGGATTCAAGCACATTCCGGCCTGGTCCTTAGGAGCAGAAGCTGGAAAAATCAGGGGCAAAAATAGATAACAGAAATGGTGATGGATGTAATTAAAAATTCTTTCAATTTCTTGTGGCCCATCCATTCCATGCTCAGGCTGACTTCTATATTATGGGAATAGTAAATTGCACAATTAAGGTCCTCCATCTAGGATTGGGAAAAATGAATCTTTTGCTCTGGCCACACCACCAAAATAGTAAGCAGAGGCTGTGAGCACTGCCAGCGAGTGTTTCTATCTTGTACCGTCCTTAATATATCAACTGGTCCAACATATTGGCACACAAAAAGGCAGCAGGGATGCACGCTTGTAAAAAACTTGGTAGGTGCCTGGTGCTCATGGTCCCCACCCACAGAAACCCAAGACCTCATCCAGCGGAAGAAAGAGCGATGGAAAGCCCTTTGCAGAATACGCCCAGAGTAGTTCGCTTTCCCCTGTCCTACAGTGCCAGGGAACTCAATCCACAGGGAATGAAAGAGGTGCTAGAACTGTGCCTGTGAATGGCACGGAAGCTGCATCTGTGTGAGGTGCTGGAGTCGCACTTGGCAAGCTTAACTGATACACTACACCCTTATGAACGAGCTAGAAATTGACACTCCACCATTTGCCACCAACCATTCTATGCTCTGTCAGGTTTTATGTCCGTTGTTTTACTGGGTCCAAAAGTGTGGATTGAACTTGATTAGTTTAGTGTTTGGCTTTTTTTTTGCCTTGCTACACTTCATGATATGTTTATTTTTAGTGCAAGTGCTTTGAATAAAAGAGGACAAAAGAGAGAGGGAAAGAAGGAAGTAAGGAAAGAAGGAAAGCCGGAAGGAATGGAAGAAAGAAGGAAAGAGGGAAACTAGGAAGGAAGGAAAATAGGATTGATTCCAGCTGTTTTACAGAGTATTAGAAATAATTGAATACGGTCTGTTAGAGGGTGTTGTACTATCTGGGCGGAACATGAAGTCTAAGTGTTGAAGGGGCTCAACTGAGCTCGCCCCCAGATGGCCTTGTTCAGAGACACTTAAAAGGGCTTGGTTCACTGGAAGTGTACTTTAAAATGTCCTCTAGAACTAGTTTGCTTGATAACATTGGTGTCTTTTTAACTAACTTGGTTTGAACTGTTAAGTTATTATTGTATTGACTGTATATTTTGACTTGCTGGTGCACACACATATTACAAAAAGAACAATTGATGGACAGAATGCAGAACATGGTCATACATTCACCCCAGTACAGAGATCTGGGCCTAAATCCATCGTTTTTATGCTCACCATGCCATTACAGTTTGGACCAAGCCATATGCAAATCAGTCTTGACCCTGTGCCTCATGGGAACAGTCCAGCCCGAACTGCCAGGCCAGGTCCTCCCTGGACTGGAACCAAGCATCCTAGGACCGGTTTTGGGGGTTCACCCCTCTTCAGCCAGGATAGCTTTACTTCAGTGGCATGGAGAGCACGGGACCCACGTCTGGGCATACCTGTCCCACTCGGGGTGACAAATGCAAAAAGAACAATTGATGGACAGAATGCA
Source organism: Triturus cristatus (assembly GCF_964204655.1). Taxonomy (NCBI): domain Eukaryota; kingdom Metazoa; phylum Chordata; class Amphibia; order Caudata; family Salamandridae; genus Triturus; species Triturus cristatus. The sequence continues at coordinate 1,653,771,540 of NC_140590.1, read as the reverse complement.
GAACAATGTCTTACATTCACCCCAGTACAGAGATCTGGGTCTAAATCCATCGTTTATTTGCTCACCATGCTATTCCAGTTTGGACCCAGCCATATGCAAATGAGTCTTGACCCTGTGCCCCATGTGAACAGTCGAGCCCGAACTGCCTGGTCAGGTCTTCCCTGGACTGTAAACAAGCATCCTAGGACCGTTTTCGGGCTTTTAGTTATTACAACAACACTCTTTGAGGAAAACTCTGCTGCTTGAGTCAAGCTACCATGAATGAGTAAAGAATTGCATACAGAAACCAGGTTAACTCAGAGGGTCATATTTAAGCCTGGGCAAAGTTTAAATTACGCCAGCATAGTCTGACTAATTTTGAGACTTTGATGTGATATGATTGCTATGCAAAAAATACTGAAATAACATCAGTATGCCGCTCTGCTTAATTTTGGGCCATTATCTGTAAAATTGTACTGCAAATTTTGCCTTTCGCAGTAAAAATTTACCACGGATGCACAGGAACAACAGAACGCGAGTGTCTGTTGTTTGCTGTGCTTTTGTTTAAATTAGTCTCCACACCAAAAATTGGTGCAAGGATGCATGTTGTGTTAAAATGCAGAGCAAAATGACAGATTTGCATAATATGTAATTAGGCATACTTTCACATAATTGCGTTGTCATTTTGCATAATTATGCGAAAGCAAATTGCATAAATTTCGCACACAGGTCTTGTGGAAATTAAGTCACTGCTCACATCAATATTGTGAGCTATCTCGCTACAGTTAACATTTTTGAATCCCTATAAAAGATAGATAGTCCTTAAGTATGATTCTAATCATTGCCTGTATTGATGAGCTGCATGATATCAAGGGTGTTCAAAATTCACTAAATTTTCTCTCATGTAAATATATGTAGTTTTGAGGAGATTATACAAAATGAATAGTAGTTACACAAAATGCAAATCCATCATTATGCCCTTTATTTCAGCTCTAAGTGTATCCTCGTGTCAATTTTTGATGCAGGGATGCATTTTGCAGAACAAATTAGCATAAAAACATAATTGTAGCAAACACCTGCAAGTCCTGTTATGATTGTTCGAGCTGTTCCCGTGCTATAATTTTGCCTTGATCAGGAGCACAATTACATGACGTGGTGCAACGTTGTCTCTTTAGGAATTTCACCTAACACAACATTTTAGAAATTAGTTACACAAATTATACAGCATAATTTTTATTTTGCCAAGGCCTAGATTCAATATATTATGGCTACTTCCAACTTGCATATCTTCAACATGTTATATACATTTACAGACCTCCACAGTTCAGCAAATTACAATTAGGTTTAGTTCCCATTTAAGGTCTTCAGTAATGGTCTATAACTCAACTCCAGGTCACCTAATATTAGCTTCAAGCAATCAGATCTTGGTCCTTATCACAAGTCAAGGGCTAAATTCTGATGTCTCTGCAAATGAGAGTTTGAACATGGACTGGAATTATAAGTTATGTGATAATAAGCACACCATCACAGTTCTCACCTGATAAATTCCAGGAGGTCAAACCTGCAGCAATGTATCTTAGGAAAAGTCTGGTAAAAAGGCAAAACACGCAGAATTCTGGTTGTTAAATAAAAAAGATTCTGCATGTTATATTTTATCCTCATGATGAAAACTCAGAATACAAGACATTTACCACACAGAGTAAATATGTCACCACGATGTAATGGTATTTGCCTCAGGAGGTAAACACAGCACCCTATTCTGCCCAGCATGTATTGATGGCCTCAGTGTTCTTTATTTCCTGTAATTTAACTCATTTTTGTCTGTGAGATATATTTCTGAGAAAATAGTATTTAAAATTCATTCAGAAAAAGGAATATTAATGGGATACCGAATTGTCATTTCTCGTGGTAACGTGCGTTCATCCAAATTGGCTAAAATAAATGGCATCTTAGAATGAACTACTGGAAACAATATTCGTGTGTGTAGAATGTATAAATATCAATGATCCTAGAAAATTAAAAAATGCACTGAGGTTTTTTTTTCTTACATTTTTTAGCTCAGGAATGAATGTCCCAATTGTTTGTCTACTTTTCTTTATAAATTCTGAAAGATCATTAGAACTTCTTGTTCTGTCATAGTTAATGCAAGGTATTTTTTTTCCCTTCCACAACTGTATCTACTCTAAAAATTACTTACTTTCCTGTACGTATCCCTTAACTTCTATGCTTAATTCTTTATTGCACATTATGGGGCCGATTACGATACGGCCTGTGAAGGCTCAGACCTGCATTCGGAGCCTTTAGGGCTGCATCGTAATGCGCCGGTCGGTTTACTTTCCGACCGCTTCATTATGTTGGAGGTGGTCAGAAAGTAAACCTGCCGGTCATTCCAGCTGGCTTCCACCAGGTGGAAGCTGGCAAGTAATAGTAAGGGCAGGTCTGTCCGCCCTTGAGATTACGATTACACTTTCCAACATGGTTTCCATGCTGGTTTGTCCAACATGGAAACCATGTTGGAAAGCGTGTATGGGAGCACCCAGCAGGGCCCCCTTTGGTGCACGGCCTTTGGTTGGAGGCCGAGGCCCTGTTGATCCCTGAAGCTTGTGGCAGGCACCTGGAGGTGCAAGCCACGGGGTGCAGGGATGAACAGCACCTCCCTTCCTTCAATGGGAGCTTGTGTTACGACTGGTTTATGACCGTAACACAAGCTCCCATAGAGGAAAGGGACCATGTGATGGAACTGTGTTGAAATCTGTCGGTCGAGACCACAGACCACTTGTCAGGAGGTCCCATGACCGAGTCGGTATCAGGCCAAAGTGATTCCACCCAACATCATAATAACCCCCTATATGTCTTGCTGCATTGAGTCTAAATGAGTGCTTAAACAGTAGACCTGAGCAAAACTTGTGGAATTTCATTCCAAGGATTTCCGCAAAGTTACCAAAAAACTCAGCGAGATTCTGCTGAATTCCTCCAATGGGCGTAAAATACTCCTCCTTCCGTTCGCACTGCTTTTTTCACACCAAGAACTCATTCCACGCTGAAGATCAGCATTAACAGCACCACGTGGTGCACAAGGGTGTGACCATTTTGTTTTTACCTTCTCCTGCCTAGCTTCTCCTGCATAATGTTTTCCAACTTTTCAATCCTACCTAATCCACCCCCATCGGATCACCCGCCTCCCAATCTTACCTTTTATTTACTTATTTTTATTACTTTTTCTCTTTCAGTGTGTGTATTTACATTTCTGTGTATGTTTTTTAATGACATTTTGTACCTTGTTTTTTTTTCCTTTCCTGACCTGTTCTTTCTCCTCATCCTGTTTCCTCTTTCTTCCTAAATTTCTCAACCCAATCTGGCAGCGCCTGTGACACCAGCACCTTCAGCGGGTGAGAGGGGGCGAAGGAGTGCAGCCACGCTCCATTTCCAGCAAGGCAGAGATGGCTGCACTAATATTTTGTGTAACTGCAACAAATGATGGACGGAATGCTGGATGAGTCAAACATTCTCCCCCAGTCAAGAGATCTGGGTTAAATCCATCGTTATTTTGCCCACTACGCCACCCCAGTTTGGACCCAGCCCTATGCAAATCCGTCTTGACCTTGTGCCTCATGGGAACAGTCCAGACTGAACACCCAAACCAGGTCCTCCCTGGACAGGAAACAAGCATCCTGGGACCGGTTTCAGGGTATGTCACCCTTCATCAGCCAGGCTAGCTTGAATCCAGTGGCACAGTGAGCAAGGGACCCACGTCTGGGCATACTCATCCGACTTGGGGTGAAAAGTGAAACTGGAACAAATGATGAACGGAATGCTGAATGATTCAAACATTCTCCCCCAGTCAAGAGATCTGGGTTAAATCTTTTGCCCACTACGCCATCCCAGTTTGGGCCCAGCCATATGCAAATCAGTTTTGACCCTGTGCCTCATGGGAACAGTCCAGACCGAACTGCCAAGCCAGGTTCTCTCTGGATAGGAAACAAGCATCCTGGGACCGGTTTCAGGGTATGTCACCCTTCATCAACCAGACTAGCTTGAATCCAGTGGCACAGTGAGCAAGGGACCCACTTTCACCCAAGTGGGATGGGTATGTCCAGATGTGGGTCAAATAGAAGAGCCCACACTCAGGTAAAAATCTGCAATGATTTATTTGAAAGCTCAACGTGTGCAGCCGTGGAAGAGTCCCGCTGCATCAGAGCAGACCTGAGAGGACGCCAAGGTGGCATGCTTTGAATCGGGACAGGTGCTGGCTTTGGGAGCATGAAATTACAGCGGTGAGGAGCAAGGTGCCAATGCAAACCCACTGGGGTAAAAAGATTGTTAATAGCAGATAGACAAGCGCTCACTTGTGGAATACTGCACTACTGATACCAGGAGGCCGTGTGGCGACCACGCCCATCAGGATAGGTATCATCCACAACCAGGTGCTTGAAATAGGCAATGTCTTTCCGCAAGATGTTTAGCCTATGAAAAGGGCAGGGGCCCGAAACGCGTCGGCAGGAAGCATAGAGAATGTGGATGTCACTTTGCCTGCACACGTTGAGATTCCAAATAAATTGTGGAAGACTTTTACCTGAGTGTGGGCTCTTCTATTTGAGGCAACTCTTTGTGGATATATATATATATATATATATATATATATATATATATATATATATATATATATATATATATATATGTGTGTGTCCACAACTCCCACAAAGGGAGAATCAGGGTCGCACTCCGTAGATCCGATATAATGCTTTTATTTCAAGTTCGCCCTCAGCAGAGAAATCCACAGTAAAATCAACGCGTTTCGGTCTTGCCACAAGACATTGATCACGACACTGTTTCTCACAATGGAACTCGCATAAGTACCGGCATTCAGGGAACACATCCCACTTCCTGTCATGTGGGGATACAAACATTATGGGAGATGTAGTTCGCAAAAAAACAAATCATTTCACAATTGCGTGTTAATCCACAATAATCACATGTATGTGTTCATAAACATCATACATTTTTATATATTTTCAAAATCCCCCTCATCATTCTGATTAGGGTAAATTTAAACAATAATTTTTGTTTTCTAAATTCATTTGCATGGATTAGAAGAGGTGCCCTAATGCGGACAATTTTATCTATTAACTTATTTAGAAGGTTTTGTTACCAAAATTTTGACACGATCCTAGTGCCATTAAATTCATGCTCCAGTATGGTTCATGAAATTGAATAAGGAGTTGAACCAATTACCTCCACAGTATACATACATCATCTCAATATTAATGTGATTATTAAAACCCCTCCAGTGGGGTGTGAGCGCTAAGCATTAGGACCAGGCTTCAAATTCAATTGATTGCTCTCACTATGGTTACCCAATGTATCCTATGAGAAAGAATTTATAGAATACGAAGCAATGCCAGATTTCCAAGAATAAGAAAAAGAATAAGAAAAAGAAATGATATAAGCATAAGAATAAGGGCAAGAATAAGCGTAAGTAACAGAACACCAATCCTATTGATCAAATAAGTATATCAGATAAGTACATCAAAGAGAAATGCCCCTACAAAACTTTTTTGTCTCTGAAACAGTAAGTCAAGAAAATAATGATATTCGTTCACATCACAGGTGGCTGTACAGTTCCTCACTTTGATTCAGGCCATGAGGTGTTAATGTCCTAAGTTTGATGATGTAGCGAGATTCCTTCTGCCTTAAAATTCTCTCTCTGTTGCCACCTCTGATAGATAATGGAATGGATTCAATTCCATAGAATTTCAGAAGCTTCCAATTGTTTGCGTGAGCCTGACCCATATGTCTAGCAACAGCATTCGTGGTATCTTTGTTCGTTACAGCACGTGTGTGTTCCAGGATACGCTTTTTTAATTCACAAGTGGTACTGCCCACATATTTTAATTTACACGGGCACTCAATAACATAGATTGTGAATTGGCTTTTACACGAAATGAGCTGCTTAATTCGCCAAGTTTTTCCATTTGCTAGACTGAAATCAGTGGTAGGTTTAGCTATTTCACACACTTTGCATTTCTGACATCTGATAAAACCATTCGTATTTAACCAACTGGCATTCTTTTTTCCTTGGAAATGACTGTTAACCAACTTGTCTTTAAGGTTCCGAGCTCTACGATATGTAATTAAAGGATGATTACCAATAATTTTGCTAACAGTTTCATCCATTTGTAGAAATTTCCAATTTTTTCTGATGATCTTACTGATTTTCTTGGCATCAGTCGAGAAATCCATAATCATTCTTATGGGTTCAGTGTCAAGTTTAATCACTTGTTTAGGCTTCAAACATTCCTCTCTTGACTTCTCATTCGCCCGTTGCCAGCACTTATATATATATATGAAAGTGAATCAATCCGATAGGAATGAGGCGGCACACCGTCCTGATGTTAGGGTGTTTTAATCGCTCACCAACAACAACGCATTTCAGCCGTAAAACGGCCTTTGTCAAGTTGCCAAAGCATTACATAATTGACCTAAACACCAGGGCCCCTTATGGATTGAACAGAGAGGAAGAACTCAATACTCATATTGGCCAATAGCTTTGACTGAAATCATTCTGTAACCCAACTGCATGTCCTTAAGTGATTTTATTTTTTGTTTAAAATCAATATTGTTATATTGGATTCACATTTATGAATATGTCACTTTGGGATACACATTCACATTGGTTAAGACTAGCATGGACGTTAGGTGGCTATTATGGACATGGATCCTTGATTATTATGCTTGGTACTATGATATCGTTCTCTGTGGCTTGGTTTTTACTGTAATAGCACATATTTGGGCATTTGTCCTCTATTCTTATCCCATTAGGGTTATTTCTATCACAGTTTATACCTATAGGAGTAGATTTGGAATCCTCCCGAGCCTTGCAGATAAGCGATGACATTATCGTTTACAGGCAATATGAGACCAATACCTCTTTTTGCTTATGTCCTTTCCTTTATTTCTCACACTTTATTCACACATACATTTTTTTTTTCTAATATAGAACTTTATTAACAAAGCGTTCTTGCTATGTGATTTAGTATCGCACTCCAGTCTATTGCGTGTAAAATGGGAAATGGTGGGAACATTTCAATGGCAATGCATTGTATTTCTTTATTTTCTGGGGTCTATGAAATTTAGAAACAGCATCTTCGATTATTTGTATGCTTTATGTTTGTTATTGACACAATATTTACGAAGTATTTCGTCTATGTCTATATGCTCACAATTGTGCAGTACTACCCCTCTCTAGTTCCATGATCTGATATATAAGAACATGGAAGATGTTAAGAATACAACTATGCATTTAGAACGAAAGGTATCATTCTTTCACCTTTAATTTTCTTTCCATTATGTCTCACTCCTTATTTCGAAATTGAGAATTATGGTAAAAAAACTAAAATAAGTGTTTTCAATTACATGTTTTGTGTTTGACTGCTGTGCGACACTTGTAAAGTAACTCGTCTATGTCTATCATGACGTTGAATGTTTAAAAATGCCTATTTTGTAACGCTTTGGCAACTTGACAAAGGCCGTTTCACGGCTGAAACGCGTTGTTGTTGGTGAGCGATTAAAACACCCTAACATCAGGACGGTGTGCCGCCTCATTCCTATCGGATTGATTCACTTTCAAATTTGTGGTTACCGCTACCACGGCAGGCACCGGCATTGTGTGCAGGCGTGCGGCGTTCAGCGGACATTATTTTGAAAAAATAAATAAATATATATATATATATATATATATATATATATATATATATATATATATATATATATATATATATATATATATATATATAGACATACTACCTACTTGCGGTCGCCTGTAGGTAGTTATAGTTAGGACCTTGTTTATATTCAAAAAGCATTTTTTCTTTTGCCAATATCTTTGACGAATCTTTGCGAAATTATAAAAACTAATGGGGCGCTCCGGTCAGCTCCTGTCTTGAAAGTTTCGGGTGAGTCGTCAAGCAGGGGCCGAGAAAAAAAGGGGGTCCCAAAATGCATTTTCTCCATGTTAATTTCCATGGGAAACATTTGTCGCAGAACTGCTCAACGGAATTACACCAAATTTGGCAGAAAGGTAACTCTTGTTCCAGAGTGCACTCTTTGCTTTAAATGGTGTGAATCCATTAAGTAGTTCGTAAGAAATTTATATATAAAAAAAGATATTAGTATCTCGTGACCGCAGTGGATCCGCGAACCCTGCTGATCCTGAGGCTGACTCTGATTGGCTGTCAACACTTTAAACGGAGTCACAAGAAAAAAGGTAAAAAAACAAGAAAAGGGGGCAGAGTAGGAACACCCTGACCCCAAGGCCTGCTCAGGGGGTCCCACAGGGACCCCTAGGGCCAAGAAAAGCATTTATTTTGGTCGGTGAAAAAAAAGATAAACAAAGCATGGTCTTCTGTGCTTCGTTTAATTAAGCCCCCAGGTAAGCCAGGTCCCGGGAGCAATATTTAGCAGGGGCTCGCAGGGGACCCTGCTGCCCCAGGGACTGCCACTTCCCCATCCAAAACTGCACCAGAGAGCATGTTTGCAGAGTGGTGGGCAAAGGGAGTGTGGCCTGCTATGAGAACTTAGCAATCCTGATGTGTGGGACTTACTGGAGGTAATAGGAGGGTTAGTTGGTCCCCAAGGCTGTCCTTGGGGCCAACTACCCCTTCTGTTACCTCCAGTAAGTCCTACATAGTGGGATTGCTAAGAGGTCTTCAGAGGCCATGCCCTCTTTTATCCACCACTCTGCAAATGCGCCTCCTGGTACACTATTGGTTGAAAGATGAAGTCCATTTTACGCCTGAAGGACTTTAGGGGCCAAGAAGCCCTCCTGGTACCATCTGTAAGTCCTACGCAGCGTAATACCTGAGCACTGGTCGGAGGCCCAGTCCCCTTTCACCACCACTCAGCAAACCTGATTACTAGTTAAAGAAGTATTTGCAATGTAATAGGTATGCATTTGCAAGAGTTAGAGCTATTGGCATTGTACATGGAAAAGTTTTTTACTAATGTTTTTGGGAATGGAGTGGATGTATGTTGTTTGTAGTGGAATTATGTGGTATGTTGTGCAGTAAAATTATGTGGCTAGAAAGTATGTGGTATTTCTTCTTCTTAAAGGGAGTGAGCAGAGTAGGACCCTCATTAGCGCAGGGATCTAACACCCCTTTTGACCTAAGCTCTTGCTGTGACCTCAATTGGTATCTGTTTCTGCTTCTTGAGGGTGAGACTGATAGCACTCTATGTACACAGGGAGGGTCTCTAGAACTCTTATCCCTCAAGAGATTAGCCGCCTGCACCTCTAAACCTATTCCTCGCTTAACAGCTCTACCCTCCGCACCCTCTACACAACAGGGAGTGCCTGGATAAGTAGAAATCTGATCCATAAAGTCATACAGATAAACCTCCCCTCCTTGGAAACTCCTTACCAAAGTTGCTGATTGGGGAGAGGAATGACGAGGATGAAGAGGATAAAGAGGAATACAACAGACCGGACCACGAAACTGGATAGATAGGAGAGCAGCTCGTGCCTAACACCAGAGATCCCTCCGACGTCCACCAGACTCCCGTGCAAGTATATTCCTCGCTTCCTAGAAAACTTCCTGAAGGGGACTGTCTCTCCCAGCTGCCTCTACTGCAACGCGGTACATCTGTGTCCGTGTCTGAGCCTTCAGGGTCCTAGTGCCGTCGAGCGCAACAGGGACCGGATCATCTCATGGCGTTTTAACAAAAAAGAAGGGAAAAGAAAGCAAATTATCCGTGAATCGAGGAGGGGGGGGGAAACAAACCAACATCTGCTCACCAAGAAGGTAGAACACTCCCGTTCATGTCGTCTAAATCATCCGCATGCCATGTCAGCCTCGGAGCTCCTGCGACGGGCGTTAGCCTGCCACCGCCATGTTCCTCGTCAGCCCCAAGTGTTCACAACCCCAGAAGAATACACTGTCACTTAAGACCTTTTTCAAAATTATGCAGCAGGCTGCTGGTTCCGAGGGGAGGGCTGCATCTGCTCAGGGGTGCTGTGATCCCCCCTTAGAGTTGGTGAATCGGTATGCACTTTTGGAGAATACGCTAGACCTGAGAGGTGACAGTGAGAGTGAGAACCAGGCCCCCTCGGTTAGCAGCTCGTCTTTATCTCAAACTCCACAGCCCTTATCAGGGGTTTTGGTCACTTTGCCTACCCCGCCTGCAGTGGGTACGGTTGGGCAGTGTCAAGCTCAAACTCCGATTCAGAAGAACCCTCGGCTGTTGGATAACCTTGATGGCGAGGGGAGCATGCTGGGTTCCCTTTTACAGTCATTAAAGGGGGACCTTATGGCCAAATTAGAAATTTCCAAAAACAATCAAAAGAGTATTCATGATAGATTTGATACCCTTGAGTCCAGGCTTGATGATATCTGTGCACGTACTGGATCACTGGCGCTTAAAGTTACCGCACTGTCAGAGTCTATTCAAGAAAACTCTAAGGTTATTAACACATTAAAAACTCAAAACCGGTCTCTCACAATGGATATGGAAAGTCTAGAGATGCAAGCCCGCAGGAATAACCTTAGAATCCTGAAGATCTTGGAAGGTGAAGAGTGGGAGGATATTAAGGGTTTTGTCTGTAAACTCCTGAGGGACGGGGTTCTGAAGGATCGGCCCGATATCGACCTGGAGAGCGAGATTCAAAGGGTGCATAGGGACCCTTTTAGATTACACCCAGACAGGAAAGCACCAAGAAAGATCCTGGTGAATTTTAAAACCTACGGCGTTAAAGAACTAATTTTAGGCAGATGCCTATCCCACGCTAATCTTTACCATAATGCACATCCATATCAAATTAGATCGGATATTGGGGGGAAAACTGCGCAGAGACAGTGGGAGCTGGGTTCTAGAATGCCAGAATTAAGATCTTTAGGTGCACAAGTTCAGATGAAATTTCCTGCTCTCTTGAAAATAATGTGGAGGAACAAAATGCATAATTTCAGTGAGCCAGAAGACATTGACATCTTCTTATCTCAGATGAAGGAGGGGAGGGGGTAAGAGGAAGAGGAAGGAAAGAGGTGAAGAGGTGAGAGGGGATAAAAAAAAAATTATATAAATAAAATTTCACGGTTTGGGATATAGATGGAATATATAAGTACTCTTGTCTGTTCACAGTGTGTATTATGGGATGGCTACTCCCATCATGTCGCTTTCTAGAGTTTTGATTTGGTGTAATGATTACATGTCGTTGCCGCTAGGGTCAGGGCTCCTGAATAGGCGATTTCAACGCCAGGAATGAAGGGTGGGTTCTTCACGGGAGGGTTTGGGAAGGGTCATAGAGGGGTCAGAAATTTTGTAAAATGGTCCTCATATTATGCAAGATTGTTTTCTCATGTTAATTGCTCTAGATGTATGGTAACACAGGTAGTTCATGAGCGGATCAGGTAGTATAAAATTCCTTTCATGGAATGTTAATGGTTTAGGGTGTAGCAGAAAACAATTGAGGGTCCGTGAGCATTTAAGGAGTACGGAAGCCCACCTTTACTTACTACAAGAAACACATTTAGAGGCTAAATTATGTGAACAAGTCTTCAGTACATTAGGGTGGGTCCAGGATATATTATGTTCACGTCAGATAGGGTGCACTAGAGGTGTAGCTATAATCGTTAGATCAAACAGAGGGATTAAGGTCCAGAAATGGGAAACGGACCAATCGGGCAGATGGCTTGTGGCAGCTCTCTCTGCAGGTGGCTTAGCCTTTACGTGTGCAGTTTACTACGGCCCGAATGAGGATGATCCAGGCCCCATTTTAAAACTTAGTGCATGCCTTTTACAGAATCCAGCTCCGGTTATCTTAGGGGGGGACTTCAATTTGGTTTTTGATGGGCAGGTGGACCGGACCTCGAGGGCCAAATATTGCGTTCCAACTAAAATCTTAGCATCACTGAAGAATATCATGAAGGATTTTAATTTATTGGATTTTTGGAGAGTGAAAAATCCAGTTCAAAGAGAGTACTCTTTTTACAGTAAGGAGTATAAGCAATTCGCCAGAATAGATTTTTTTTGGCTGACCAAGCCCTGCTTACAAACACTGTCTCGGCTGTTTATACCACGGTGGTCATCTCAGACCATTCAGTGGTTGAACTTGCTCTTAGTCTAGGACTTAGGAACTCGGTATATAGATGGACACGCGATAGAACACTCCTCCTGGACGATAAAGTGAAGGCGCTGGTAAGAGTAAGAATAATAGACTTTTTCAATTTTAATCTTGGCTCCTCCACAGTGCAAATAGTCTGGGAGTCCTTCAAGGCCCATTTACGGGGTCTGTTAGGCTCGCAAATGTCATATAGGAGGAGAATTTGTAGGAAAGAAGAAATTGATGACATTAAAGACATAAAAAAGAAGGAATTAGACTTACAATTGGCTGCCTTGGAAGATAGGGAGAGTGTTCCTAAACTCGAGAGAGAGCTGCTGGAATTACAAGCTGCGTTTAGTGCCAGGTGCGACAAGATTACTAAAGAAAAGTGGGAAGGCTGTGGTACAAAGGGAATCTAGTCTATTAATCTCGGAGGATGAGCTGATTAGAGAAGAGGCCATGAGGTTTATGTCAGCTCTGTATCAAGAGGATACTAGAGTTGGATTGGAGGAGGTGGATGATTGGCTTAATTCAGGTAATTTACCTCAATTGTCCGAGACAGATAAGACTTATTTAGCCAGTGAAATCAAAGATGGCGAAATACTGGAACAACTAAAGAAAATGAGTAGAGGCAAAGCCGCCGGCCCAGATGGGCTTCCGGTAGAAATTTATTCCGATAATTTCGAGATAGTTGTTCCAGTTCTTAGGACACTTTTTAATAAAATTCTTCTACAAGGGGAGTATATCCCCCCATCCTGGGCTGAGGCCACCATAACCCTGTTAGTTAAACCAAATAAAGATCCACAAAAAATCAAAACCTATAGACCGATCTCGCTGTTAAATTCGGATCTAAAAATCTTTTCAGGGATACTGGCTACTAGATTAGCCAGATCCATTAAGACAATCATACATCCAGATCAGAGAGGGTTTATACCAGGGAGGCAGCTTAATGAACTCACGTTTCAGGCACTAGGGGCAATAGATTATGCAGAAGAGAAGGGGCTGCCTCTTGCTATTATAGCAATTGATGTAGCCAAGGCCTTTGATCAGGCCAATTGGGGGTACCTTTGGGCCACTATGATGAAGTTCGGCTTCCCCTTAATTTTTATTGAAGCTGTTAAATCTCTATATCAGGGCCCCCGAGCAAAAGTTTTGGTGAATGGAGGGCTATCAGAATGGTTCAACATCACTAAAGGTACAAGGCAGGGGTGCCCCCTATCCCCTTTATTATTTGATGTCTATATAGAGCCTTTCGTTTGTACACTAAGAAGGGATAATACAATCATACCCTTTAAAATTGGTGAGCTGGAGCTGAAAACCGCTTTGTATGCTGACGATCTCCTCTTGTACACCGCCAATCATGTTGAGGCAATCCCGCGGCTCTTTGAACTTGCAGAGGAATTTGGAAGAGTTTCGGGATATAAAATCAATAAGGAAAAAACAGATATAATGGGCTGGAATAATTTAATCCCGATAGAAGGGGCCAAACAAAAAATCAGATATCTTGGAATACACTTAACTCAAAAATTGGCTGATATTTCAAAAACTAGCTGGTTGAAAGTTGCGAATGAAGCATGTAAGCTAATGTCGAGATGGGGAAGTATTCCGCTTAATATATATGGGAGAGTGAATCTTGTTAAAATGATTATCCTCCCTAAGATAACGTTTCTTTGTAATTCTATCCCATTATTATTTAATCATAAAGATATTGCTACTCTCCAAGGGAAGATTGGTTCGTTCATATGGGCCACAAAATCGCCCAGGATAGCGTGGAAGAAATTGAGGAGAGGTCTGAATGTAGGCGGTTTGGCATTGCCCGACTTGCTTATATACTGCCATGCCTTTCACTTTAAAAACTTTAGAATTTTAGCTAATAAATTGGACTTCTCCTCCCAGGGTCGCCTTTTTCAGGCATTGTTATATGATCAGCCACAGGGCCTTGAGTTTTTTCTTCTCAAATTCGGAGATCAAAAATTCTTTAAAAAGGTCCTCCTTAAGATTTTACAAGCGGAGCTTAAAAACTGGGGATATATCCGAAAAACTCTAGGGATACCTTATTTTAACCTATACGCCCCAATCTGGGATTCTCCGGGCACTCCTGAATGCCTCTTAGACCAACTGTCTCAGCCCCTTAAATTAGCAGGGATTAAAAAATGGGGCGACTTGTGTCTTGATTCCAGGCTTATGGACTGGGAGTGTCTTGCAAATTTAACCAATAAATCCCTAACTAGGTTTAAGTTTTACCAACTGTCCGCATGGTGGGTTAGACAATCTTGGGGGTTGGCAGTGGACATCCCAATCCTAGATTCTATCTGTTGGGTGGGATGTTGGAAGCGGGAAGTTTCCTTCTGGTATGAGACACTTGTCGGGTCTGAGGACGGTTTATCCTCAGAAGTAGGGAAACTTTGGGGCAATGGTTCAATAGGGAACACGGAAGAGGTACAAAAAATCTGGAGGGACTCGTTTTCTATGTCTCAGAGAGTAATTAAACCCGCAAATTTGAGGAGAAATCATCTATTTACAGCCTATAGGGTCTATTGGACTCCGGCTAAACTATCTAGGGTAACGTCAGATCGTTTTTTTTGCCCTAGATGCAAATTCCCGGCCGCAGACGATCGACATATGTTTCTTGACTGTCCTAAGATCTCTAATTATTGGGGGTCCATTAGTAGTTTTTTTGAGGAGGTTTTACATGTACCAATCACATGCTGTCCTAGATTGATCTTTTTTGGTATTTTACCGGGATATAACACGAACATTGTCTCGCAATTTGTGTTTTATGTGATTGTTATAGCTAGGAGAGAAATATGTAGACAATGGAAGTCCGAGACCCCTCCTAGATTTGTCGACTGTCTGAAAAATATCATGTGGATCAGTCAGTCTGACATTGCCTGTGATGAAGGGAGTATCAATAAGATCTGGTCTCCGCTATTGGCCTGGGTGAAGAAAGAATAACATCTGTCCAATGATTATGCCAGGGGTCTGTGGTCCGCTCTTCCCTTGTACCCACTGTATTCTTGGTAGGGAACAGGAAGTGGATAAGGAGACAGCCTTTCTCTGGGGGAACCCGGTTGTGGCACACAGTCCCCGAGGGCGGGAATCGAGTTGGCCTATGTGGAGGGCACGGAGAGTTCCCACCTAGAGCAAATACTTTCTGGTGTATATATATGAGGACTAAAAAAAAAAAAAAAAAAAAAAAAAAAGTATGTGATATTTAGTGTATAAGAATTATGTAGAGTGGGATTATGTGTTATGGAGAGTAATTATGTGGTATGGTAGTCTGTGTTGTGGAGTGATAACCTCAGATAAGTCTTCCTCATTTCCATTGAAGCTAAACTATAATCTCAATGAGAAAACAAAAGAAGGAAACACTGAGGAGCACTTCTGAACCTAGTCAGCGGTATGAGCAGGGCCACTGGAATTATGTGAATGTTCGGCTGCACCGATTTTCGCATAATTATACATTTTCCGCATTTGCCAAATAATCCATCATCTGCTGCGTATTCTGCAAATTTGAACAAAAAAACCTTGTTTCTAGCTAAAATGGCCCAAACGTTATCCCTGTTACTTATTGCTAAATGTGGGTGTTAAATTGGTACTAATGGTGCGCAAACCACTCTTGGTTCTTTCTGTGCCTCTCTTGCCGCTTTCTGCACTTCTCTTATTTCTTTCTGCAACTTTCTTGTCTCTTTTATGACTTATGTTGCTTCTTTCTGCGCCTCTGTTGCTTCTTTCAGCACTTCCGATGTTTTTTTCTGCACTTCTCTTGCCTGTTTCTGCACCTCTCTAGTCTCTTTCCGCACCTCTGTTGCCTCTTTCTGCACTCCTCTTCCCTCTTTCTGCACCTCTCTTGCGAAATGAAGCACCCCTGTTCTCTTTCTGCACTTCTCTTGCCTCTTGCTGTACTTCTCTTGCCTCTTTCTGCACCTCTATTGCTTATATCTGCACTTCTCAATCCTCTTTCTGCATTTCTGTTGCTTCTTTCTGTACTTCTCTTGCCTCTTTCTGCATCCCTCTTGTCTTTGCCTCTTTTTGCAGTTCTCTTGCCTCTTTCTGCACCTCTGTTGTTTCTTTCTGCACTTCTCTTGCCTCCCCTCTTGCCTCCCCTCTTGCCTCTTTCTGCACCCCTGTTGGTTCTTTCTGAGCCCCTCTGACCTCTTTCGGTACCACTTTTCCCTCTTTCTGTACCTCTCTTGCCTTTTTCTGCACCCCTGTTCCCTCTTTTTGCATCTCTCTTGCCTGGGTCTGCACTTCTCTTGCCTCTTTCTGCACCTCTGTTGCTTTTTTCTGCACTTCTCTTACCACTTTCTGCATTTCTGTTCCTTCTTTCTGCACTTCTTTTGCCTCTTGCTACATTTCTGTTGCTTCTTTCTGCACTTCTCTTGCCTCTCTCTGCACCCAGCTTCCCTCTTTTTGTACCTCTCTTGCCTCTTTCTGCACCTCTCTTGCCTCTTTCTGCACTTCTCTTGCTTCTTTCTGCACCTTTCTTCCTCTTTCTGCACATGTCCTACCTATGTAGGCATAATTAGAAATTAGCATTTAAAAAATCTTATTAATTCACTGAAAAAAACAGAGACTTCAGTGACGTACAGTTAGAAATAGGCATTTGAAAACCTTACAAATTCACTGAAAAAAATGCAGGTTTCAGGGACGTTATAGTTAGGTATTAGCATTTAAAAAACATTAGAAATTCACTGAAAAAACCACAGGTTTCAGGGACGTTATAGTTAGGCTGACATTTAAGTGAGCTAACTATAACTAGCGCCCCCGCAATGCACTGTTGATGACGTCACATATTACATCACTCATGACATGGTCAGTGACATCTTTAATGACATCACTGATGACATCATCTACTTAATATCTGATGCACCTCCTCACACCCTAATTTAAACTTTCATACACCCACTCTAAAATACAGACTACCATTTATGAAACCATAGCCACACCAATACCAGTTAGTACATACCTACTCACTGATTTACAGGTCTACACACACTTCACCCATACAGTTACTCATACACACAATCACTCATCAATACAGCTACTGATATATGCACTCACGCACCGATACAGACACTCACACACCACCGCTCACCCATAGAGTTACTCACACAACTAGTCAGTCACCCAAAGAATCAATCACACTGCCATTTACTCACCTATTCAGTTATACACATACCACCTCACTTATTCATACTTACTCTCTTCTACAATCACTGACACAAGCGCACACACTCATCCATGCAGTCACTCTCACAATCACTCACTCTCACAGATAGCCACTTACATATTCCAACACTCACATATACTGCCTTTCACATAAGTAGTTACTCACACATATACCACTGAGACATCCCTTCACTCACCAACACAGCCATACGCACACTCACTCACCCATACAGCCCCTCGCAGATGTACTCATGAACCCACACACCCAGTGAATCACCCACTCACACATCCATGAAGGGAGTAACACTCCCCCACCCACCCACACAGACACTCAGGCAACCATACAGGTACTCAGACAACCAATCATTAACCCATATAGACATGTAGCTACTCACCAACCCACCAACTGACAGACTGATACAGACATTCACACAGATTATTCAGTCACCCATACATTCACTAAGATACATATAATCACTAACTTACACAGTCAGTCACAGACTCACTGAATCATTCATACAGACACTCATACACCCATTCATTCATCATACACCTTGGCGTATATATATATATATATATATATATATATATATATATATATATATATATATATATATATATATATATATATATATATATATATATATATATATATATATATATGTTAAGGTTAATGTAATTTATAGAGCGCAACAAATACCCGGAGGTGTCCTGGCGCTTCTTGATTCTCCAAGACTAGCAAGGTAGAAGAGGAGGCGGCCTACTCTTTAGAAAAGAGCCAGGTCTTTAGTTCTTTACGAAAAGGTAGGAGCTCTGTGATGGTTCTCAGATAACGAGGCAATTCGTTCCAAGCCTTCGTTGTGCCGTGAAGAAAGCTTTTGCCCCCCCAACGGGCTTTCTTTATACGAGGCACCCTAGCCAGGCAGGCTTCTTTAGACCGCAGTAATCTGCCTGGAACATACCCGCGCAGTCTCCGCTGTAAATACTCTGGACCTATGCCGTGTAAGGCCTTGAAGGCTAAGCACAGTGCCTTGAATTGTATACGGCTCTTTACTGGGAGCCAGTGTAGGGCTTTCCTTTCCTTGGAAACGAAGGAAAAACTTGAAGTGCCCATGAGTAATCTAACTGCCGCATTCTGAAGTATATGCAGTTTTTTAAATCCTCTTAGTTGAATGTTAAGGTAGAGTCCATTACAATAGTCCAGTCTGGACATTAGCAAATAAACAAGCAGAGGTGGTTGGGAAAACTTTGCGCAGAGAAGTGACAATGTTCAGAGAATGATTAACTTAATTGAGCTGCTGCTTCAAGGTCAACCTTACGATGACCACCCCACGTCGTAAATTATGGGCAAGCCCACTTGTAAATTCATTAAGAAGAGGCAAACCGAGCAACGTAGCTCATATATCGAGGATCACGTAAGAAACAAATGTCCATAAGGTAATCGTTTCTTCTTCTTTATTCCAATCGTGTTTCAAATATTTATTATCCTTGTACATATGATTCAAGCTTGTGCCTTCAACAAAAGTCTTCAAACAGAGCCAAAGCCAACACGTGTTTCGTCTCTGAGGCTATCAGCCCAGGACTTCATCAGGGCTAAAAACAAAGGATAGGCTACATTTATTTACATGATTCAAAATAATACACATGTGGTAATGACTAAAAACATATCTTATTCCTCCACCACCTGTGTAGGCAAAATCCAAAAGACAAATTTCAAAAGAAAAATGAAGAAAAAGGAAAATGGAACAAAAGAGGGAGATAACCGCACATGTTTGTCGTACACCCCAAGTAAAAAGAGTCAACAACGAAATTAGTCGTTAGAGAAATTATCATGAATAGTAAAAAGGCATATCACCAATCACCCGAATTAAGTGCAGGTAAGTAAGAAGAAAATAGGTAAACTTCAGTATCATGAATAATCATGAGAAATGCCATACTAATCCCTAGAGTTAAAGGTTCAAGGAGAAAGTCGGCAAGGTTGCTGGCTAAGATTAACCGGCATTAATCGTGAACAGTAATCATGCCAATACTAGAAGCGTAATGTGTACTCGTGTACTACACTTACACACTCAAAAAAAAAACAATATCAGAAAGTAGAATAAAAGGACAGTCTTCTATCTCTGTAAGATCAGAAGATACAAAGACTCACGTAAGTATATCCTGACAGTAAGCAATATTTAGTATAATAACATACGAACACCCGATATCTACGTAATCAAGTACCATTGTAATATAAGCTAAAACTTATTGCAAGAGCAAATCTAAGTTGATTAATCAATTCAAACTAAAGGTTAAAGAACCGCATGTACCTTAATAGAAACGTAGATCGGTAGCTTCAAAATGTCGTCTTTAGATTCCAAAATTAAAGGCTTCTTATATTACGGCAAATTCATAGCCTTATTGTCCTAACGGGTGTAATAAAAAGGAAAAGATCTCAAATTGAACATAGAGACTGCACCTGGTAATGTGCATAGGTTGTTGCACTTTTGTATCGAAACATTACTGTCTAGGAGTTGAGAGAAACTCATAGCAGGGTACGCGGAATAAAAATGTACATCTCTGTGTAAATTGCATTCATGATAACGAAAAAAGCGCCAAAGAGAGATATCACAACTCCAACTAAACATCAACTATTAATGTATTGTGCTGGTATTAAGATAATATCAACAGTCTAAGCTCAAATATCATGAAATCCGTTACTAAAAGTTAAGTGAAATTCAAAAGTTAAGGGAAAACAATAAATAGACAGACCCAATAATCACGAGTAACGGCTGATACCACTAAGACGTCTAACGGGACAGGAGTCCTATTTACCTTGCACTGACTAGCAGAAATCCGCAATCTGGATCCCTCGTTCGAAACTCGGCGTCTAGCCCGCGCGCCATATTGTGACGGGCTTAAATAGTATCACTTGGGGTGTAGAAATAGACAATGGAAAAAGAGTAAACTACCGGTATAGTAGCACCTTAACGAAAATGGACGCCATATCGGAATGGCTTAGTATAAATACACAAGGAATATTCACTTGCGTATCAGTAGCAAAATCAACGAAAAAGCTTACTGAAGAACGATCTAAATTAACGCAAAATAGCACTTAAATTATTAGTGCCATCTTATAGTCATATTGAATGTTAATGAAGTAAAGTGATAAACATGCATATGAGTTCAATATTTAAATTTAAAAAAAAAAAAATATATAGAATAATAAAGAAAATAGCTAATTGAGGGAAGAACATAGAGAGAAGGAAAGGGGAAACCCAGTGGGGTACAAATAGGCAAAAAAGACTCATTAAGACATATATCTAAGCCTAATGTAAAACCAATATTGTTATATACTGATTAAACCATTAGAAAGTTCACCATAAGTCCCTACTGTTACAATATTCTAATGTAGTTATACATGTTCAAACGTTTGGTAATAAGATATAATATATAACACATTACAGTTGGTAACCAGGTTAAACTCATATTCATTACAGGGAGAAGAGACTAAGTTCACAACAAGATCATAAGCCCAGGAAATATTTCAGTTCATTATCAATATTAATCCCCTTGTCCACCGCGTTCAATTTCAGGATCCAACGTGCCTCCATCTGGCGCAATCTTAGTTCTCGATTGCCGCCCCTTACATCTGCTGGCACTGTCCCGATAGCATGAAATTTAAACGACAAACGTTTCTTTTGTTCCGGACATGATGTACAATTGGATATCTATCATCCATGTTTTTTAGAGCTCTGAAATGTTCTGAAATTCGTACCTTTAGATTCCTGATAGTGCTTCCCACATATATCATGGTGCATTTGCATATTATTACATATATCACAAATTTGGTGTTACAGTTAATATACTGATTGATAGAAAATTTCTTGGAGCCATTATATTGAAACTCTCTAATGCCCGTCAGAGCATATTTGCACATACTGCAATCTCCACACTTGTGGAAGCCCAGATTTTTCTTATGCAGCCAAGTCAGGTTATCCTTATTACTCTTGGGGTAACTTGGGCCAACCATATTACGAATAGTGATTCCCTTACGGTATGTTATGCTGGGATACTTAGTTAGATGTTTATTCAAATCAGTGTCTGTTATAAGAAGTTTCCAATGAGATTTAAGAATAGTATATATTTTATGTGACCAAGGGTGATAATTAGTGATCATTCTCACTGGCTCTCGCGTTCTCAAGGTCTTGGAGGGATGTGATATCAGTGTGTCGTTTCTTATAAGGGCACAAGCCCTTCTTTTAGCTTGTGTAATAACCTGAGCATCATAGCCACGATCAATAAACCTCTTTTCCATATCAAGGGCACATGTATTAAAATTTGAGTCTTTGCTACAGTTCCTGCGTGCTCTATGAAATTCCCCAAATGGGATAGAATTGATCTGAGTTTTGGGGGGGCACTCGCCGCATGTAGTATAGAGTTGCAGGCTGTTTCTTTTCTGTACATTCTGCTATTAATCTTATTGTTTTCTATAAACAATTCAACGTCCAAGAAAACAATTTTTTCAACATTATGTGTCATAGTAAACTTCATATTGAACAGGTTGTTATTAAGGTGTTCAAAGAAGTTGTTTAGTTCTTCCATGTTACCTGTCCAAATTAAAAGACAGTCGTCAATATACCGCCCAAAAAACATAATGTGATTGTGCCAGGCCGCCCCAGGTGGGCCCCAGATATGCGCCGCCTCAAACCATCCCATAAAGAGACAGGCGAAAGACGGCGCAAATCTGGACCCCATCGCGGTACCGCATATCTGTTGGTACCATTCACCTTCGTATAGAAACACATTATCTTCAAGAATCATTCGCGACATGGTTATAATCATTTCTGAGAGTTCCAGAAATTCCACCGGTCTTTTGTAAAGGAAGTGGCGCAGTGCTGACAACCCCTGTTCATGTAGAATATTAGTGTACAGAGACACCACATCTAGAGTAACAAGTATCATTGATTCATCCCAAACAATATCAGTGATAGTTTTAAGAATATGTTTTGTGTCTCTAATTGTAGAGGGTAGATTATCTACAAACGGTTGAAGGAAAGTGTCTACAAACTCTGAAATTAGTTCCGTTGGCCCTCCAATTCCAGATACTATTGGCCTCCCTGGAGGAGCAACAGCATCCTTATGAATTTCTGGTACAGTGTAAAGACAGGGATATCTTGGTCTATCTATTAGAAGTTATATTAACTGTAACACCAAATTTGTGATATATGTAATAATATGCAAATGCACCATGATATATGTGGGAAGCACTATCAGGAATCTAAAGGTACGAATTTCAGAACATTTCAGAGCTCTAAAAAACATGGATGATAGATATCCAATTGTACATCATGCTTTGGAGTGTCCGGAACAAAAGAAACGTTTGTCGTTTAAATTTCATGCTATCGGGACAGTGCCAGCAGATGTAAGGGGCGGCAATCGAGAACTAAGATTGCGCCAGATGGAGGCACGTTGGATCCTGAAATTGAAAGCGGTGGACAAGGGGATTAATATTGATAATGAACTGCAATATTTCCTGGGCTTATGATCTTGTTGTGAACTTAGTCTCTTCTCCCTGTAATGAATATGAGTTTAACCTGGTTACCAACTGTAATGTGTTATATATTATATCTTATTACCAAACGTTTGAACATGTATAACTACATTAGAATATTGTAACAGTAGGGACTTATGGTGACCTTTCTAATGGTTTAATCAGTATATAACAATATTGGTTTTACATTAGGCTTAGATATATGTCTTAATTAGTCTTTTTTGCCTATTTGTACCCCACTGGGTTTCCCCTTTCCTTCTCTCTATGTTCTTCCCTCAATTAGCTATTTTCTTTATTATTCTATATATATATTTTTTTTTTTAAATGTAAATATTGAACTCATATGCATGTTTATCACTTTACTTCATTAACTTTCAATATGACTATAAGATGGCACTAATAATTTAAGTGCTATTTTGCGTTAATTTAGATTGTTCTTCAGTAAGCTTTTTCGTTGATTTTGCTACTGATACGCAAGTGAATATTCCTTGTGTATTTATACTAAGCCATTCCAATATGGTGTCCATTTTCATTAAGGTGCTACTATACCGGTAGTTTACTCTTTTTCCATTGTCTATTTCTACACCCCAAGCGATACTATTTAAGCCCATCACAATATGGCGCGCGGGCTAGACGCCGAGTTTCGAACGAGGGATCCAGATTGCGGATTTCTGCTAGTCAGTGCAAGGTAAATAGGACTCCTGTCCCGTTAGACGTCTTAGTAGTATCAGCCGTTACTCGTGATTATTGGGTCTGTCTGTTTATTGTTTTCCCTTAACTTTTGAATTTCACTTAACTTTTAATAATGGATTTCATGATATTTGAGCTTAGACTGTTGATATTATCTTAATACCAGCACAATACATTAATAGTTGATGTTTAGTTGGAGTTGTGATATCTCTCTTTGGCGCTTTTTTCGTTATCATGAATGCAATTTACACAGAGATGTACATTTTTATTCCGCTTACCCTGCTATGAGTTTCTCTCATCTCCTAGACGGTAATGTTTCGATACAAAAGTGCAACAACCTATGCACATTACCAGGTGCAGTCTCTATGTTCAATTTGAGATCTTTTCCTTTTTATTACACCCGTTAGGACAATAAGGCTATGAATTTGCCGTAATATAAGAAGCCTTTAATTTTGGAATCTAAAGACGACATTTTGAAGCTACCGATCTACGTTTCTATTAAGGTACGTGCGGTTCTTTAACCTTTAGTTTGAATTGATTAATCAACTTAGATTTGCTCGTGCAATAAGTTTTAGCTTATATTACAATGGTACTTGATTACGTAGATATCGGGTGTTCGTATGTTATTATACTAAATATTGCTTACTGTCAGGATATACTTACGTGAGTCTTTGTATCTTCTGATCTTACAGAGATAGAAGACTGTCCTTTTATTCTACTTTCTGATATTGTTTTTTTTTTGAGTGGGTAAGTGTAGTACACGAGTACACATTACGCTTCTAGTATTGGCATGATTACTGTTCACGATTAATGCCGGTTAATCTTAGCCAGCAACCTTGCCGACTTTCTCCTTGAACCTTTAACTCTAGGGATTAGTATGGCATTTCTCATGATTATTCATGATACTGAAGTTTACATATTTTCTTTTTACTTACCTGCACTTAATTCGGATGATTGGTGATATGCCTTTTTACTATTCATGATAATTTCTCTAACGACTAATTTCTTTGTTGACTCTTTTTACTTGGGGTGTATGACACACATGTGCGGTTATCTCCCTCTTTTGTTCCTTTTTCCTTTTTCTTCATTTTTCTTTTGAATTTTGTCTTTTGGATTTTGCCTACACAGGTGGGTGAGGAATAAGATATGTTTTTAGTCATTACCACATGTGTATTATTTTGAATCATGTAAATAAATGTAGCCTATCCTTTGTTTTTAGCCCTGATGAAGTCCTGGGCTGATAGCCTCAGGGACGAAACACGTGTTGGCTTTGGCTCTGTTTGAAGACTTTTGTTGAAGGCACAAGCTTGAATCATATGTACAAGGATAAGAAATATTTGAAACACGATTGGAATAAAGAAGAAGAAATGATTACCTTATGGACATTTGTTTGTTACGTGATCCTCGATATATGAGCTACATTGCTCGGTTTGCCTCTTCTTAATCAGTCTGGACATTACCAGCGCACCGACTACCGTTTGTCTAATTTCCCAAGGCAGTGAGGGCAGGATTTTCCTCAGCATTTTAATGATATAGCTGGTTTTAGAAGCTACCGCATTTACTTGAGGTCCTAAGGTTCTTAACCTTTCTGGTTGGCAAGGGAGCCTTCCCCATTAATTTCGGCCACAAGGAGGGAGTCCAAAAACTAGTGTTATTCCCAAACAATTTCACCTCAGTTTTCTCTGAGTTCAGTTTAAGGCAATTGTTGGCCATCCAACTGTCCACTGCTAGCATGCACTCTTGAAAACGTCCTTCAACATCAGCCTCTCCCTCCGGTGTCAGAGATACCACGATTTGCGTATCATCTGCATATGATGTAAGGCCAAAAGCAAAGGTATCTATAACTGGGGCCAGTGCACTAACTTAGATATTAAAAAGAGTCGGACTAAGTGAGGATCCGTGCGGGACCCCACAAGGCAGTGAAAAAGGATTGGACTGAAAGTCCCCGAGGGCAACAATCTGTTTCCTGTCCACAAGGAAGGATTTTAAAAGATCCCAGGCCTTCCACTGAATTGCACAGGTGTTTAGACGTCTCAACAGTATGGAATGGTGAACCGTATCGAATGCTGCGGACAGGTCTAACAGAATCAGTGCCGCCCTCCCTCCCTGATCCACCTCAACCCTGATCTCTTCCGTGGCTTTTATGAGGGCTGATTCCGTGCTATGACCTTCCTAAAGCCATACTGGGTCGGGTCCAGCACTTAAGTCTCATCCAAGAACTGGCTCAGCTGCCTGTTCATAATTTTCTCCACCAGTTTAGCCAGTAACGGAAGTCTGGAGATCGGACAAAAACTATTGGGGTCATTAACCGGGAGATTTGATAATATATATACAACATTCTTAAACTTTTTGTAAACACTCACACTCTCGATGATTTCATCAGTGATATCATTTGAGATGTCATGTGTGATGTAATGAGTGATGTCACTGACCATGTCATGAATGATGTAATATGTGCCGTCATCAGCAGTGCATTGCGGGAGCGCGAGTTAACTATAACCGTTGCATTTTGTACGAGTGAAATGTCAGCCTATCTATAACATCCCTGAAACCTGTAGTTTTTTTAGTGAATATATATATATATATATACACACATACATATATATATATATATTATCTACTGGCGGTTGCCAGTAGATAGTTATAGTTACAACCTAGTTTTCATAGGAAATCTCAAAATTCTATTTTGAATAACTTTGGCGCCGGTTGACGAATCCTCGCGAAATTTTCAAAACTAATGGGGCGCTCCGTTCAGCTCCTACCCTGAAAGTCTCGGGGTGATTCGTCAAGCGGGGGCCGAGAAAAAGGGGGGGTCCCAAAACGAGTTTTCCTCATTCATTTCCCCATAGGACCTTTAATCGCAGCTACAGCCCGAACGGCTGAACAGAATTACGTGAAATTTGACAGAAAGGTAGCCATAAGGTCAAGGAAGTGCCTTTGGCAGCTCTGGTGTAAATCTGTTCAGTATTTCCTGAGAAAATAGCATTTAAAAGCATATCAATATCTATACGCGCCCACCGTGCACGCACTGTGCGTGCACCCTGCCGTGTGCGAGCGCAATTCTGATTGGTTGTTAGATGTCGGTAAACATTCAAATCGTTCGAAACAAGGAAGTGTCGGCCGCCATTTTGTCTCTCGCAGTCTGAGGGGGTGAAAAAAAAAGGTGGAGAATGTGAAAAGGGGGCAGAGTGGACAGTTCCTGACCCCCTAGCCTTGGTCAGGGGGTCACAGAAAGACCCCCAAGGGAGAAAAAAACAATATATATATTTTTTTTAAATCGCGAGGTGTGCGCTCCGTGCGCGCATGGCATGCACTGCGAACCGTGGGTGCTCGGTGCGCGAAGCGCACCGAGCGCCCACAGCATGCGCACGGAGCGTGAAGCGCACCTGGCACGCACGGTGCGCGCACGGTGAAAAACCTGAAAAAAATATATATTTATAAATACATAACTTAGCATTTAAAAAACCGTACAAATTCACTGAAAAAACCATAGGTTTTACACACGTTATAGTTATGAATTAGCATTTAAAAAACCTTGCAAATTCACTTAAAAAACCATAGGTTTCACACATGTTATAGTTAGCTGGACATTTCACTCGTAAAAAACCAATGAAATTCCCCCGTTATAGTTAGTGCAGGCAACTATAACTCACGCGACCGCAATCCTCTGCTGATGACGTCAGATATTACATCACTGGTGACATATGTGTCTTTATGAAAAATAAATATTTGTAATATATGTATAGCTAAAGATTAATGGAAGAAGACATGGGTAAATAAGTGTCTAAATACAGTGATGTAATATCTGACGTCATCAGCAGAAGATTGCGGTCGCGTGAGTTATAGTTGCCTGCACTAACTATAACGGGGGAATTTCATTGGTTTTTTACGAGTGAAATGTCCAGCTAACTATAACATGTGTGAAACCTATGGTTTTTTAAGTGAATTTGCAAGGTTTTTTAAATGCTAATTCGTAACTATAACGTGTGTGAAACCTATGGTTTTTTCAGTGAATATATATATATATATATATATATATATATATATATATATATATATATATATATATATATATATATATATATATATATTTTCACTCCACCCGTCCCGGTTAGGATTAGACAAGACTCTCACACGGGCGGTCCGAGTTCGGGCTACCGGGGGCCCCAAGTTGCATTCCAAAATCCTCCGCTTATTGGCTGAAAGTACTCGGACACTCCAACATGCTGAATAAAGTTTTAATGGCTGGAAAAACGATGGGTTTCGGCTTGCGCCTTGCTCACGCTATTAGTTACACAGTTAATCACTCGTGATTTTATCAACTTCCTTTTTACAAAAAATAGAAGAAGGACTTGCACCCATATAGTGTATATACAACAGTATCAACAGTGGCGGCCATTTTTTAACATTCTTTCTATATATAATACATGGTATCAACAATGCATGTTCCGTTGATAAAACATATGGTGGCTCAAGTTTTGAAAAGTGTTAATACAACCATAATGTAAATTCATTGGGTCAACCAATAATGGAGATGGTGTAACAACTAATCTGCCTAAACTAAACAGATTATAATGCGAGCAAAAACTCCCAAATGCTATATTACAAGGGAATATACACATTTATTGGCATATTACAGAATAATTTGTTCGATATCACAGGTAAAATGTCACTCGTTTAAGCTGCCGCAGCACAAAAGTGCTCAATACCGGACAGCGACACTCAGGGGAAATAATGCATCAGAATAGAACCTTCATCTCGCCCCAGTGGGCAAAAGGATGTCACGACATGCTAGTATAGTTATAGGCTTTCTTATTCATTATGTAATACATTTCAAAACTGATTAAAGCCCCAGTGGGCATAAATGAATAATCTGTATATCAAACATTGGTGCCACCACAGAAATCTATGAAAATACAATTAGAAAATAATTTAATTCCACTCAATTGTTGCCATAGTTGAAAGAAGAAGTGCCCATACCCCAAAAAATAGAAATATCAAATGTTAAAATCACTAAAACCAGAAGACTGCACTAATATTTACATTGATCATACATTGCAAATGGTAAACATTCTAGACACTCAAATGGATTGCCAGTTCTTCACTAGAATTTAAACTGTTTGGTACCAGGCTCTGAAAATCAATAGTACCGCGATTTCAGTTTCCGTAGTGAGAGTTCACGATTACCACATCTGACCCCCATGGTTACCGCATCAATAACGACCATTCTCAGTAATTTTTCATTCTGATAATGGCAATCATAAAAATGACGTGCTAAAAGGTACTGCCTGTTGTTATACCTTATTGTGCAAATGTGCTCGCACTCTCTTTTTAGCATGATGTATCGTGCTCCCTACATAGAACTTATTGCAGGGGCAGATCAAAACATACAACAATTATCGTGGCCACATGTGCCCTCTGGTGCAGAAAGGACACATTATTTGAGAGCGTAGTTCCATGCACAGCTTAGGAACTGTTTCTTAATATTTTTATTTTAGTGTGTGCCTCTCACATAATAAATGCACTTTACTTTTACCATCATAGAATGCTTGCAGTTCTGCCCAAAATAAATGGTCATGTGATGTAATACGCCGAAGTTTGTCTGTACACTTTGCTGAGTGCATCGGGCCCAGAGTTATGAAAATTGGTGCAAGGGTACCACATTACACTGCACCCTGGATTGTTTTGGTGCAGGAAGTGAACACCACCCTGTACAAAAACAATCCTTATAGGCAGGACTGACAACACAATCCCTTGATAAATCTGGGCCCTGGGTGTAATGGTGCATGGCTTCAGCCAGACTGGGAGGGTGTTGCTCAGTAGGAGTAGAGTGGAGGGCAAGTGAATGATACTACCTGGATAGAGTTCCAGCCAGGCGCTCGGGCTTGCATGGACAAAGTTTAAGAAGGGATGCCAACTCCTGTCATGTCACTCTTAAGATAGTAGTTTATCAGGGTGCTAGCGTTCCTCTCTATGCCTTCAGTTAGCTCATTCAGTCTACAATCTTCCTGATGTGTAGTATGCATTGCAAAAGGAGACTGACTTAACCCATCAAAGGGGCGGAGAAGCAAGGATCATTCACTGCAATGCATGAGTAGTTCAATATGTAATTTTAGGTTTAGGAAACCGGCAATACGCTGATTTAGAATGCAATGCTGTGCCTGTCAAAATTGTTTTGTAGAGAGTCCCACTAATCTTTTTTTTCACTTTCATAAGCATCCAAGGGCAAGAGGGCATCTGAAGGCCAAGTGGCTGCCACCACCAGTGCCTCGGCTGGTGGGACTACTACTACCCCCACCAGCATTCGGTCATGGCAGATGGTTCTGCTGGTCCCAGTTAGTCATGTTTGGTATTATTAATTACTTTTACCTCTCCTCACTAGTAAAACTATGGCCTTGTGAATTTAGACTATCTACTTTTTTTCAACTCCCCTATCTAATGTTTGTTATCCCTGGAATACGCTGTTTTTCTATATTCCCTGCTTCCACATCTGATTTTCTCCTGGCTGTAGTATTCTTCTGGTCTCTTTGTTAGTAGGCTTTCCCTTGCCCCTCTGTTAAATGTCTTGTGCAGTACTGTTAAAAGTACTTATTGTTGGTACCATGAAGAGGATCACAGACCCAAGTAAACTATTCATCGAACATGTTGGTTGAGAAGTCATTCTTGATCAACCAGTCACAAAGTACAGGGACAGAGAGGTAGAGTGGCCATGGTCATGGACCCCCAATGTTGACTTCTTTATACAGTATACTATCCGTTTCCATTGCAGTGCAGCATGGCAGGAAAGGATCCATTACCAACCAATATGTCCTTCATTCCCCATTTCCTTGCACCCCTTCATTGCGCTTCAGTCTCATCCTTTTGCAGCCTTATCCCTTCATTAGGAAAAATATCTTTTTGTTTACCTTGACTTAACATGGCTTTTTAAAATGTTGTCAACCACTAACCCTCCCAAAGTAATAGTTTCAACAGAACTAAACTATAGTAAGGTACTGCAGTTTTACTTTGTACAAACTAAATACTTATGTGGCTAATCTGGTATCTAAAATGGATAAATCATGTTTTTTTTCTAGGTGCACAGACCACTAGTGCTGCAGCCAGCACCAGCAGCTACGCAGGGATGGTGGAGGCCCAGGGGGTCAGAGGAAGAGCAATCCCAGTGGTGGAAGGGACAGGTGGTTGCTTTCTTATTGACAATACTGTATTTGTTAAGCGACTCAAATATCCCACCCATCACTTCCCTACCGATGACATTTCATCACCTAAAACTGCAGCATGGTTTACTTCAGTGCTGTAATGTAGGCAGTGAAATGTGCATCTGCTTCAGTTAACAGCACAGCATTATTATGAAGTTTGCCATGCATTACAAACAGAAATGAGGTGTGTTTCCCAGATGCCTACTCAGCCACCTACTACTAGCCCTTTATTTATTCCTTCTTTCCTCTGTCCCAGCCTACCAGAAACTTGTAAATTCCATCTCGGCAATATATGTGCCACATTTTTCTACCCAAGTGAATTATATTTCATATTTTCCATGACGGACTTATGCCACTGGTGTAACAAAACTTGGACCCCCCCATGCAAGGCACGTGGAGGGGCCCCCTCTGGACTCAGTCAGGAGATCGCTAGCCAAAGTACTGTGCTGAGGGGGCCCCTCAGAGCTTGGGGTCCCACCACACCGCAGGTGTTGCGGGGACCTGTGTTACACTACTGATTTATGCCTGTTCCATTTTTTTCCTTCGTCCAAGCTGTCATTCATCAACCAATGTTACGAAGCAAAAGTATAGCACACGATCAGTGACAATCAACCAATGCCATTCCATAGCTAAACCTCTACCTAGCTTAATACTTCTAACTTACCTTTCTGTAAAGTAATTTTCCCTACTGCCAAGTTAGGGCATTTGTTGAAAATAATAATCTATGTTGGAGGACAGGGTGTAATGTGGAACTAAGTGCCTAATTTAGAGTTTGCCGGATGGGATACTCTGTGACAAACGTGACACATAAAATATATCACATTTGCTGTACCACAGTGCATCATTTATAATAATTTGTGCACTGTCTACTTACAGCAAAAGGGATATCCGTTCTTCAATAAAATGTGGAGTCAGGGTAGAAGCAGTCCCGACAGCATACATTAACGTTGCACATATACTATAGTAAAGTATACTATTAATTGCGCAGCATATACGCCTTCCTCATTAAAGAGAGGTAATTCATAACACACAAAGGGCCACCATTTTTAGGGTTGTTTGCAAATGCTAAAACGGTCTGAAGCATGTATCAACCCTATTTTGATAGTCAGTAACCCTTTACCTACTTACAAAATAAGGTTTGCAAGTCGCTATTAGGAAGAGGCATGCCAAGGGCATTCCTTCCTAAAAGTGAGTATCAGGGAAGCTGTACGATTATTTTCTGACCAGAACGCGATTGCAAAGCAATCACAGTTTACCACCTTCTTCAAGTAAGTGGTAAGCCAGTAGCCAATGGGAAGGGGTCCTCAGGTCCTCTCTGGACCGGAAACAAGCATCCTAGGACCGATTTCGGGGTTTCACCCCTCTTCAGCCAGGATAGCTTGACTCCAGTGGCACAGTGAGCCCAGGACCCACGTCTGGGCATACCTGGCGCACTTAGGGCAAGTAAGCAAAAGACACACAGTTGATGGACAGAATGCAGAACAAATCAAAACATTAACCCCCAGTCAAGAGATCTGGGTTAAATCCATCATTCTTTTGCTCACCGTGCCACCCCAGTTTAGACCTGGCCATATGCAAATCAGTCTTGACCCTGTGCCTCAAGGGAACAGTCCAGGCTGAACTGCCAAGCCAGGTTTCACCCCTCTTCAGCCAGGATCCCATGAATCAAGTGTTATGGTGCATATGTACTCTTTGGAGGATATTATCTCTCTCTGCAGCCTGTATTAACAGCCAAGGATTAAGCTCTGATCCAATTCATATGCTTCTTTATTTACATGGTTGAACCTTTGTAACATCTTTTTCAGCTGGTCCTGTAGCAAATGCAACAACTGGATCACTTGGCTCATCATACAAACCTCAAAAGAAAGTATCATATGTGTCAGGTATTTGACTAGCCCCAATTTATCCACCTCCATGGTTATGCTTTTCTAGTTGCATCCCCTCCTCTTTGAAGGACATAGTCAGTAATTGGACTGTACTGCTCCAACCGAATTTGCAACATGTAGTAGGTCGAGTTCTAGCTTTCAGCGTGTTGGCACCTCCTGTATGACAGCTTTAAACGGTACTCTGTTATCACGCTGAATGATACTCAACTCCTTCTGGGCTTTAAAAGAATGAGTGTAATTAGTACAGATTCTTTGGCAGGTGGCCTGTATGTTGCTGACTGTGTATTCTTTTTGAGAAAGCCCTGCATGAACAGGTGGATGCAATGCACCAAACACAGGACCCTGAAACATCCACCATTCTGCCATGGCCTTAACTTTATTTCTGCCATTGTCCATGGCAATAAATCCAATTCTGAGACCTCTGGGTTGAATACGTTCAAATACCTTGCTGTTAAACTCTTCCAAGATGTTTGCAGCTGTATGGGATTTCTGCATGGTGAACATTGCTATTGTTGAATGCCACGAACACCCTTAAAACTTTCTTCAGCGCTGAGACCTACAGATATCTGTTGTCTAATCCCCACAAAAGAGATTCAGTTAGCAGTGATACACATGTATCAGTTGCTTGACAACAGGTCTGTCGTGATGTGGCTAGTGTGAACATCACTCTTCTGCATAGCTTGGCCAACCAATTGCAGCACATCATTATGGAGTACTGGAACAGCATTCTGGCAAAATAGATCTGGCTGGGAACCATCCATTTTGGGCAGATAGCTGCTACAAATTCTAAAAATCTAACAAAAGTAAAAGGGAGGAGCTCCAGACTTAACATTTTAGCTTGCTTCTCATTGTACAAACGTGCCGTTGGATGGTTGCATCCATAGGTGCCCTCCTGCCTAAAAAGGCCCATAATAGTAGCTCAGATTTTTTTCTTTTGTTGTGCCACAGACACAGGCGTCTTCCAGAGAGCCAGGGAGTGGTAGACTCAATGTGCATCTTGGGGGAATCACTGTATGTGGTGGTGTCTTAATCTGAGTCTTGTGCCATTTTGAGGTTACTGATGAGGGCGATGCTGGCACACTTCAGGGGACAGGGCTGCTTTGTGTAACGCTGTCATCCTCTTCTTCCTCATCACCTCCTTCTTCTATCACTGTGATCGGAGTTGCTTCCCCTCTTTCCTCCCCACCAGCTATCTTTTCAAGGTGTTACTCCACTGGATTGTGGGATGTTTTTTCATTTGGGATGCTTGGCCTCCAGTACCGTGGATTGAAACTGGCATACCTCGATGAATACTCGTGTGGCAAATTGAGCATATTGCTATGCTATTCTCCTGCTGGCTAATCGTAAAGAAGTCCCAAGCTAGGGAGGAGAACTTTTTTAGTGTGCCACTGCCAATGCTTGAAGAACTGGAAGTTACTGGGTTTGTCATTTGCCTTTCTGCAGTGCGTACTTCGACTGAGGAAGTGATGGATGCAGGTCTCAGTAGGGGCTTTACAAATATAGAAGCTGGCAGTGGTGGTGTTGGAACCACATCCCTCTGAGCCAGTTGAATAGGCCAGGTCATCTCGATATGCTCTGAACCACCCTCCATACTGACAATCACTGACTGGTCCTCATCACTGTCAGTTTCCATAACTCTAAGGCTATCAGGCCCTTTCCTTTTATCTTGTCTCTCGAGGCGGGTCTCAGACATGGCCGGGGTCCAATCCATGTCTAGATTATTAGAGGAGGGCTTGTAGAAGATGGTGGAGTAATCTTTCTTTTGCTTGCTGGAGATCGTGAAGCCAATGGTTCAAGAACTATAACCTGCTCAGCAGGAAGCTCAACCTACTGTTCTGCTTCTACTTCAGGAAGAACTGTTGCTGGCTGCGGCTCCTGTTGTCCTCTATACTGAGTTTCCTGTGACGATTGGATACTTTGCAGGTGAGACAAATCCAATTTAGACTCACTGTTTGTTCAATTGGCTACAGTGGCTGTCTCGCTGAGAGAAATGTTTTTTTGTTTACCTTGGGGTTGTGCAGTTGATGCAGAAGTGCTGCTCTCAGCTTTTTGCTCCCAGAGGAGGGTGCAGCATGCACACCATGGGCCCGATTCACAGAACTAACTTAAGACAAAATCCTAAACTTACTACCATTTTGGTATTCACAGAAGGCACTTACTCATTTTGGTATTCACAGAAGGCACTTACTCATTTCGGTATTCACAGAAGTTAGGAGTCCTAACTTTAGGACTCCTAAATGCCTTCTGTGAATACCGAAAGCCTTAAAATTAGGATTTTTCTCAGTTTAGTAGTAGTAAAGTTAGGAGTCCTAACTTTAGGACTCCTAAACTGAGAAAAATCCTAATTTTAAGACTTTCGGTATTCACAGAAGGCATTTAGGAGTCCTAAAGTTAGGACTCCTAACTTCTGTGAATACCAAAGTGAGTAAGTGTCTTCTGTGAATACCAAAATGAAAAAGTGCATTCTGTGAATACAAAAATGGTAGTAAGTTTAGGATTTGGTCTTAAGTTAGTTCTGTGAATCGAGCCCCATGTTTCCTGAAAAAGGAGGCGGGCAGCACACCAATGAGGTCAATCTCTTTCTTCTCCTCCTCCAAACTGGCAACTTATTTGGCAGGAGCACATTTCTTTGGGGTCATCTTCAAGTTCTTAGCTCTGGCAGTTGGCACTTAGCTGCACAAGCGGAAGCAGGGGAAGAGAAGGACTCAGGTGATGTCACCTTGTGCTGACTTTATGTCTGATAGTACTCTGGGTTATGTCTCTTGAACACCTAAAAGCAAACAAACAAGAAAAGAATGAAGTGAAATGTGGCATTTTTAGCTCGAACATACGTACAGACAATATAATCATCATCACAAATAATTAAAATTAGAGTATCCATTCCAATCCAAACCATAAAGATCCTCGCTCAACCCCACGCTTTTCAACATCTACATGGCTCCCCTCTCCGCTATCGTCAGACAGCATGGGCTCAGCATAGTATCTTACGCTGACGATACCCAGCTCATCCGCTCTCTCACGAAGAACCCCGAAGACACCAGACTCAGCTTCCAAGATGGAATGAAAGACGTTACAGCCTGGATGAGCGACAGCTGCCTAAAGCTGAACTCGGAGAAGACCGAGGTCCTCATCCTTGGACCCTCCCCCACGGCATGGGACAGCACCTGGTGGCCCCCTGCTCTCGGAAACCCACCCATGCCAACGGACCACGCCCAGAACCACGGCACCATGGACTCCTCCCTCACCATGACCCGCCAGATCAACGTCGTCGCCTGGACCTGCTTCAACTCCCTCCTCATTCTCCGAAAGACCTTCAAGTGGATCCCCCACGAATGCAGAAAGACCGTCACCAATGCACTAGTAACTAGCAGACTAGACTGCGGCAATGCCCTCTACGCTGGAATCAACAAAACCCTGCTACACAGGCTCCAAACAATCCAGAACACCGAGGCCAGACTCATCTTCGGAACCCCTCAACACGAACACATGACCCCACTCCTACAAGACCTCCACTGGCTCCCCATGAAGAAGAGGGTAACCTTCAAACCTACTCACCCACACCTACAAATCCCTCCACAACATCGGACCCAAATACCTCCTTACACATACCCAAAAGGAACCTCCGCACCGCCGACCTTGCCCTAGCAGTGACCCCACACATCCGCAGAACCAGAGCAGGTGGTAGAGCCTTCTCCACTTCTCAGCAAACACCTGGAACGAGCTCCCAGTTAACATCAGACGCTCCCCCACTTTGAACACCTTCAGGAAGAGACTCAAGACCTGGCTCTTCGGCTGACCCGGAGATGCACCCCCCCAGCACCTTGAGACCCTCACGGGTAAGTAGTGCACTTTATAAACCCCCCTGATTGATTGATAACATAATATTCCATTAATATACAAATAAAAGTTTGCTTTATGTGCATTTTGCCCTGCACAAAGGGGGTAAAGAGGAAAATGGAATAATCCCTAAAAAGTTAATGCTGGTTTGCGGCTATTGCTTAAGAGACCTATGGCAGGCAGGAGGTTAGAGGGGTAAATGGAATAATCCTCAAGAAATGTAATGCTAGTGTGCGCCTATGGCAGGCAGGGGATTCAGGGAAAAATTGGATAATCCTTAAAAAATCTATGTTGGTGTGTGGGCATGAGGGTAGGAGAACATTGGATAATGCTTAAAACAATAAACGCTGCTGTGTGCCTATGGCCTAAAAGACATATGGCAAGCAGGGGAAAATCAAATAATCTAAAAAAATAATTGCTGGTGTCTCACTATAGACTATGCAAATCATATGGGAGGCAAGGAGGTGCAGGAGAACATGGAAAAAAATGCATATAATATATAAAAAGTGTACATACACACTACAATCATCCTCAAGCACATTAACAGATATCAGGAAAAAAAGAAAAAAGAAACAAAAAACCAAAAGGCATAGCCCTCTTCTGTCAATGTTCCTAGATAATGCCTTTGAAACCTGGAAGAAAAGAATTTAGCACACTGGCTGACTACAAAAAATGGTTGCTAGCTACAAACAACAACAAGCAAGGAGACATGGACAACAAAGAACACATGCAGGCCGATAGCAAAAGCAGTACACTGACTACAACAAAATGGCCACTGGCCACATATTCAAACAATGGGATGCAAGGAGGCATGCACAACAAAGAACACATGCAAGTCTATGGGCATTGACTACACAAAATGGCACACATACACCGGCCAGACAAAAACATGGCCACTTGGCCAGCAAATAAATGAGGCATGGTAGACACGGAAGAAAACACTACCATTAATCCAGCAATGCTAAAAACTAAAATTTCAGCTATAAATTTCCCTAACAACACACATCTTCCCAAAGCATAAAAAACATTACGCTACCAAAACAGACTTTAACAATTTGCATAAAACCATAAAATACAAAAAACTAATTTTTCATTTAATCAAAGGCCTTCCCTAAATTATAGCTGTTTTAAACATATACAACATAAACAGTTGCTTTATAAACCCAATGCATAGTACTGGCTTGATGGCCTGTGGGTAGACTAGGTTGCATGGTAAAATGAATGGTGCAAATTTGACAAACATGGAAAAAAATAACTTAACTATGCAACTTTTTTCCCTAACAAAAACTTAAAAAGTGAATACAAAAAATAGGACCTTACTGCAACACACAGTCGAATAAAAAATGGACCAAAAAACTAAAAAGGTACAAATATGCGCTTGTGCATGCCCTTTATTTAACAACACCCTTATCCGAAAGTTTTTCAACCTATTTTTTTGATATGAAACAAGCACAAAGTCCTTAAAACCCAATAGTATATGCATCAGGAATTGCAGACAAAGAGAGAGATCATTTCACCTCGAAATCCAAATGAAAAGTGAACAGGGAATAGAAAAGCGCTTTGAGGAGCCTTCTGGACAGGCACTTCCTCCCTGTTAAAAAAAATAAAATAAGAAAATTGCATTTTGGGCAACCTGAACCATATATTTGAGTAGAATATTTAAGGTATTTTTGAGTTGATTTAGCTGCTCTGCAAGTAGAAAATCTACCCGATAAGCAGTTCCCACTGCTCACAACTGCCCTGTTAGAACTGGGGGTCTCTAGTTGGCAGGGGTAGGTACCTTTGACCAAATAGGGACCCTTGCCTCTAAGTCAGGGAAAGGGGATTACACTACTGGATAACCCCTGCTCACCCCCTTGGTAGCATGGCATGAGCAGTCAGGCTTATCTCAGAGGCAGTGTGTTAAGCATTTGTGAACAGATACAGCAATACAGTGAAAACACTACAGATGGACACCACACAGGTTTTATAAATATAAGTATTCTTTATATAGACTTAACACAAGACCACAAACGCCAAAAATCCACAATACTGTACTCAAAATAGACTTAAAGATGGTAGAAGTCACTTATCCAAGTTGATGATAAATGCGACACAGTTCTCACAAAAGTACCTGGATGCGTAATGCAAAACAAACAAAAGGTTCAAAGGGATGGAGATGCGTCGGTTCCTTGCTTCGGGGGAGACGATGCGTCGCGCCTCATTGCTTGCGCAGAGTAGGGGATGCGTCTTGCTCCTTACCGAAGAGGAGTTGATGCGTTGATTCTTGTACTGGGTTCGGTGCGATGCGACAAGATGGCGCCTCGATGCGATGTGACAATCCGGTGCGATACGATAAGATGGCGCCCTTGATGCGACGGCCGTGCGGCAAACTCTGTAACTTTGGAGCCACGACAGGCCCTGCGACACGCTTCTCTGGTGATGCGACGGTGACCTCTGCGGCGGTGACATGCTTTTCCGGCGATGCGACGGTAACAGCTGTGACTGCGACACGTTTCTTCTTGTTGAATCGCGCTTCCAGCTCCCAGCGACACGCAGACTTCTGCAGACAGAATTCCCAGCAAGGAAATTCAGAGGGGACCTGGTGGTGAAGTCTTTTGTCCCTGAGACTTCAGCAGGAGGCAAGCACAAGCTCAAGCCCTTGGAGTAATATTCTGCAAGATGATGAAAGTTCTTTGAAAGTTCCTTCTCCTCTCCTTGGCACTGAAGACACCACTGTAGGCCAATCCAGCAACACAGCACACTGGCAGGGGGGCAGTCCAACTCCTACAGCTTCCTTGGTTCTTCTCCTTGGCAGAGGTTTGTCTTGTTGTTCCAGAAGTGATCTAAAGTCTGGGGGTCTGGGTCCCCATGTTTATACTACTACATCCTTTGTCCTCTGAAGGCAGAGGGTCCTGTACCTAGTCCAAACCAGTTCTGTACAGCCCTGGAGGACTTTGTTTACAGGACTCCTTCTTTCCTTTGGCAGGGTGGGCCAGGGATATCAGACGCACCACAGGAGGTGGAGCCAGCATTTTGGAAGGCAGGCACAGCCCTATTCAGACCCAGGTGCTACTCCTCCCGCCACTCTACATGCAGATAGGTCTATTCAGCGCTGTGCTGACTCACCCTGTCTCCTGGAATCCCCCAGCCCCTGTCACTCACAAAACCAGACACACAATACACAAGCTGCAGAGGCAGGCTGGATGGTTAGGTAAGAAAATACCTACTTTCTAAAAGTGGTATTTTCAGACAAAGAATGTGAAAACCAACTTCACTAAAATATGTATTTTATCATTCTGAGTTCAGGCATACTAAACTCGAATTTCTACCATGTTCCCTGGGTCAGGTAGGTTTCTAAGGTGTTATAATCAAACTGCCCATTCTGACCTATGGGGACTGGTAGCCTTGCAATAGTGAAAAACAAAAATGGCTGTAATTCACTATTAGGAAATGCCACACACACCAGGGCATGTCCTACTTTATGCTTACAATGCACTCTGCCCTTTGGCCTACCTCAGGGGTGTCTGATATGAAGAAAAGGGAAGGTTTAGTGACTGGCAAGTGGGTGCACTTACCATGTCAGCATGGCAGTACTAGACTGCACACAGGCTCTGCCTTGGCAGGCCTGAGACACACTTTACAGGCTTCTTCTGTGGGTGGCACAACCAGTGCTGCAAGCCCATCAGCAGCATTTGATTTACAAGCCCTGGGCACACATGGTGCACTGTACTAGGGTCTGACAAGTAAATCAAATAACCCAATCATGGAGTCACTAATCAATACATCAATTTACAATAGGGAGAGCATATGCACTTTAGCACTGATCAGCAGGGGTAAAGTGCCCAGAGTCATAAAACCAACAAAAACAGGTCAAAACAGGTCAGAGAAAATACAGGAGGAAGGCAAAAAGTTCAGGGATGACCCAGCAAAAAGGGCCAAGTCCAACATGCCTGCATTAAAGAACGGAGCCAGAAGGCTCCCTGGCGACTTGACAATGCCCCAGGGGCCGCCAAATCTTTGCTCACAAGCTCCCCTCGTGGAGCTTCATGTTATTCCCATTGTCAGTGTATTGCTCAAATGGGAGCAAATTCAGACATGCGGTGATTGGCGGAAGTTTGGATGGAACTCCACATGGAGTGACCACAATTCTGGCAAATCAGTGTTCAGAAATTTTCCACCCACCTCATGCTAAAAATGAAGGTTTATAGATGTCTCTGTCTAGTGGATCGAGGTGGATTTACTAAAGGACCCTTACTCTTTTGTCATTAATGTTGGGGATGTGACCAATCTGAATTTTCTACTAACTGTACTTCCCTATCCATTTGTGGTGTCAAGACCGCCCGCCCCAACCTCCTCAGAGTCCCTCATACCCTTCTGTGTCGTTGTTTGACCTTCTCTCAGTGGACAGAAACACCTGTACTTTTCTCAGTAATTTTGGTAATTTTCTGTATTTTTACCTTGTTGACCTGGTTTCTATTAGGCCTGGGCTAAATTTCCGTTCCGCTCGCGGAAATTGCGATAATTTGACATTTTCGCGTTCCGCGGAGAGCGCGAAAAAGTCAAAATTTTCGCATTCCGCAGCTTAGCGATAATTTGGTTCTTGCTCGCGCTATAAAATAATACATTCTCGTGCGCGCGATCGCCTTACCTGAATCCCCGCGTTCGCCGACAAGTTTTCCCGATCCGGTCGCGTTCTCCACGAGATGTTGGATTGTTGGTAGCCATTTGCGCTGTCTCGCGACAGTTCGCACCCGCAGTAACGTCATGCGTCGCGCGATCACGTCTTTCTTCTCGCGATCATGCACCGCGAGAAGAGTGAAAACAAGATGGCCGTGCCCGCAAGCAACCGCATGGGTAAGTTGGCGGGCCGCGAACACGCAGAAAATACCGCGAACGGGCGGGAAAAAATCTTCCGCATCTTCGCGATATTTCCACGTGTTTGCGGAGATTTGTAACATTTTCACGATAATTTGCGAAAGTCGCTTTCGCAAATTCCGCCCACCCCTAGTTTCTATCCTGTGTATGCAATGCATTCAGTTGGCCCACTTGCACATGTGCTCTTGGGGCGACTTCCAGGTTGACAGGTGGGCAAGTTATCCAGACATCTCCCTAACAGGATCTTTTCTAAATTTCCCGCCAGCATTGTTTCTGCAACATAATTGTCCTTGTTAAGGCACTGAATTTACCGCTGTCAATTAGCTGCAAACTCTGTCTGTAATCCATTCAGGACTCCCAAATGAAACTGCCTTCAAAATTATAATGGTTGTTCTTTTCACGGTTTCTGATAGTGACAGGACATCTTCATCAGCCCATGCTATAAATTATTTTTAATGGCAGCAGGGCTCAACATTAGTGTCAAATCCTTCTCTCAGTTAAAGGAAGATGAATGTCTCGCCACTCCAAGAAGTGCCAGCTTTTCACAGGGCTGGTAAAATGTGTCTCTATTCCACTCATGTCCAGGTCACTGTCAATGATGCTGAAAATACTCCACACTGGAAGACTGCAATATTTAATCACTTCAAGTAAATCAATGGCCTTCATGTTGTCAGCATCTCACACCTTTATAGGTCAGACTGTGGGGGCAGATGTATGCCACCATGGGAAATTAGAACGTTTGGAGTTCCCCGCCTCTGCATGAGTGGCATTTTAAAGGAGGATAATGGTGGCAGGGGAGGTTGGCAGGGTCAAATCTTTTCCAGAAATGGCAGGCCCACTGGAAGGCAGGGCAGTGGCTGTTACAGCTGTGATGCTTGAATGGAGCAAAGGGGAGGGTCTAGGAGGGCATAGAGCGGACAAGAGAGTTTAGATGAATAGCTGGCTTATACAAATAAGAGGACGAGGTTTAAGAAGCTCCTAAAAGTGTGTGGGAGAAAAGATAACATGTGGTCAATGGATGTATGAGATAGGACAGACAGGAGTGCAGGAGTGAGAATATAGGATATGGGCAGACAAAGAACCTGGGTGCGGGAGCCCTCAAACTATGTAGTTAGTTACCACAACTCACTGGGCTTCCACTGGGCTTCTCCATTGCTTCAACAAAGTGTCAAGTGGAACAACAACCATACAGGGGAAGGTTTAGTGCAGCTAAAAAAACAAAAAACAAAGTGAAGGCACAGTCAATGGCGTTTGGCGGTGGACCAATTGGAGGAAGGTCAGGGTAAATCGAGTAAGCAGCCTCCTTGTCAAAGACCACTTGACAGACACATTTGGATTGGATTGGATGAGAGATACCGGGGATGAGTGGGGCAGGAACAGGGGAAAGGTTGGAGGATATGTTCCTATTCAATTATGATGAGGATTAGGAATTGGAGGAAGAGGAAGTGAATACCAAAGTAGGTAAGAGGAGACTGGCGCTGAGTGGCATTGGTGGGCAGAGAATTTTGCACACTGAAGGGCAAAGGAATTGAATAAAAAGGCGGAGACATGAAAAAACAAGGGGCAGAATCGAACAAAAATTGCTGGAAAGGCCAGGTGGAGCCGGAGGGCAAGGAGAAACAAGAGGAGGCAGTGGAAAGGGAAAGGGGAAAAAGAAGGAGAAGGGAGGGAAAGAAGGGGATGCAAAGGAGGAGAAGAAAAAAGGAAATAGCTTACAATAAGTTGTTTTGTGTGGGTATGACACTGAAGAAGCACTTAATGGCAGCCATGAAGGATCAATTCTGAAAGTGGGAACATATAGTGGTTTTCAAGTTGCTAAATGGGGAAGTAAGGGATAAGGAGGGGTCAATGGAGGAGGAGTTTGAGCCCCAAAAAAGGTCCAGGGTGCCAGTCACCATAGGGAAATGGTCAGCGGAATATTTAATATATGTGAGTGCAAATTGTGAGAAAATACCCAGAAAGGTGCATAACCCTGCTTAAATACATGGATATGATTAGGAAGGTCTAGATCACTTTAGCTGGTTACACATGGGTGAGCTTTGATGATGAGTTCAAGGCCCGCTTAGTGGAGGATGTAGACGATAATTGGGAGGGAATGAACAATGATTTATGACTCCATACCATGGCCCCTACTGGACCAGCATCAACAGTTTTTACCAGACAGTGGTCTTCCGGTAGTGTAGTGGCCCTTTCAGGGCTATCCCACCCAGGAAGGCGTGGGTTCAGTGGGACGAGGGCATCAAGGACAAGGGGATTCATGTTGGGCCTTTAATTGAGGTTTTGTAAAAGGGGTTTTAAAAATCTCCCTGCAAGTATGCTACGTTGTTTTTGTGGTTTTCTATTTCGCGCATTAAAAATAGTGATCAATGTGTTTTGCTACTTATGAATTTGCATATTTGAGCTGGATTAATATGTTTGAAATTGAAATGAATTTCCTACAATCTGAAGCAATGGATTTATTAATGTTTTTTAGTTATGCCACATCTCTATGTGAAACTTCAACTTAGACTAGGAGGATTCCATCTCTGTCAATAACTCAATGTCACCCCCTGCATGCACCTTCTCCCCAGAGACTTCACAAAGCACAGGAAAACTGACATGTAATGGTTTATTCTACTGTTATGATTAAATTGTTTTTAAGGAGCTCATCCTGTCAAGTAAAATATATAACGCCCTCAAGGTCCCTTCCGCTGTGTTTTTCACTGGTTCACTCAGTTTTTGAAATTCCCAGTGTGAGATATTTCATGTTTGTTAGAACGTCTGTGGATGACATTAGTATAGAGGGTGTTGAGTAATAATATAGAAAATGGAATGGTGCTTCAGTTTTCAGGTAATGACGTGTATTTTGGTCATGTTATGATTCGCTAAAGAAATGATACTTGGTTCACACCATGATGATTCTGCTGT
The DNA here is from genome assembly GCF_964204655.1 of Triturus cristatus. Taxonomy (NCBI): domain Eukaryota; kingdom Metazoa; phylum Chordata; class Amphibia; order Caudata; family Salamandridae; genus Triturus; species Triturus cristatus. Next base: position 1,653,727,392 of record NC_140590.1, on the reverse strand, counting down.
TTTTCTTATTTCTTATACAAGAATTTTGTATAGGAACCCCTTGATTTCAGGAGTTAGTCAGAGAGATTTATGAAGACTTTCCTGTTCTTCTAGGAATACTGTCCATTTCTTTCCTGATATTGATGCTAATTTGGAACTGAAAATATTTTGCTGATTTTGACTATTCTGGATTACTTTGCATCTGAGATTCCATATGGCATTAATTCTGCGCTGTTTATTTTGGAATTTTGTAATAGAACCTTTTAACTTGTCAGTGATCTAGAACTTGAACTTGATTATTGAGAAGGCTCCATTAACTTTGAACTGATTACTCTGCTAATTGATGTTGGGAAGTAGCCTTGATTTGCAAGATAAAGCTTTGGGAACACTGGACAAGGTACAGACATTTTGTGGTGTCTACATTTTAGGGTAGGGTTTTACTCCCACAAGTGATCAAAGGTTGGGGTGATCCTGATCATGCACTTCGGAGTTCACACTGTAGGGGCAGGATCAGCGGGGAGGAAACTGGCAGCAGCAAAGTCAAAGAAGTGAGGCAGGGGAAAGCAAAGGGCCCTGGGAAAGGGCATATATGCTAGTTAAGTAGCACATACTTGCATATTGGTCACAGTGGTATGGGAAACGTTGAGTTGTTGTAACGGGGTTTCAAGGTGGGTTTCGAGTTGGGGTGCCAGGGTCCGAGGGAAAGACAGTTGGCTGAAAAGTTGAAATCAGGCAAGGAACACCCTTAGTTAGAGAAGCACATACTGCAGAAGGAGCTATGGGAGGGAAGGATGGGAGGCCCCTTTGAAGATTGGCCACTAGATACCCTCATTGTTTTCTAATTTGTGTATCACCTAAATAGGAGAATGGGCATTTCCTTTTGTTCCAAAAATTGTCATGGCTGGTGGGGAGTGTGATGAATGACTTCATTGTGAAGAGTTGGCTTCAGTCACATATTCTTCAGTGTATGTGGCAATTGAGTTGATTAAGAAAGTAGGATGGCTACTCTTAGATGGCAAAGAGTAATATTAAGGTGGGTTTCCACCTCTTACCAGTCCCCAAGGGATTTTGAATTGCTGAGTGTTACATTTCAGTGTGAGTGGTTTGTGGACAAAGCACTGCCTACGGGGTGTTGAGAGTCTTCAGCCTTGTTCAATACATTTATCTTCTTTCTGCAGTGGTTGTTTATATTTAGGACGGGTGCAAGTTAGTTACACATTATCTAGATTACTTTTCCTTCATGGGGCGGCTGCCTCAGAGGGGCACGGTTGGTTCACACACGGTGTTGTCTTTCCTTGGAATAGAAACTGACTCTGTTAAGATAAAAGCAATACTTCAGGAAGAAAAATATGTCATACCAGACAGGGTGTTGGCAAAGAATGGAAGAAGAAGTGGGGGAAGTACACGTACCGATAAGAATTTAAATTTTGCATGCAGGGGTATGTTGAAAGCCAGGACATTCTGTAGGAAGCTTAAAGTTTGTAGGGATTGTTGCTTCTGCATCATCGAATCAGGCTATCATCTGCTGTACGGATGATTTGAGTATGTGGAAGATACTCTTGAAGTGTTTCAATGGCTTATCATTGGTGGGTCTAGGGGAACAGCTGGAATGGAACACTGACATTTCTGATGCTGCAGGGGGCGTAGGGTTTGGTCTTTTTTGGCAAGGCAAATAGTGAATGGAGGAATGGTCCTACGAATGGAAATATGGGGGAGCAGCATTGCGTTTGTTGTCTTTTTTGTCCTAGTCGTGGCACTAGTACTGTGGGGGGCAAGGTTTGTGAACAAGAAGGTGCTCTTAAATGTAGAAAACACTGCGGGTGTTAACATTGTGAGCAGTCGGCAAAAGATTTAAACGTATGGCAGGTGTTCCTACTGTACTGTTTATAGCATAACATTGGGTTTACAAAATGACATGTCCAGGTAATTGACAATTAAATTGTGGATGCTTTGTCTTGTTCACCGTAGAGGAGATTCCATGGGTTGGCTTTGGGCGCAGACCAGGAGAAAATGAAGATGCCACTGGAATTGTGGAGCATAGGCATTTGAGAATCATGGAATTGGAACGGTGGGTTCATTGGCACCATCAACACACAGAATGTATGTTCAAGCCTGGAATGAGTTTTTGGAATTGTAAACACAGAGACAATGAGGAGAAAATAATAATTGGACTAGATGGGAAGAGGTTGTTGGTATTATTATGGTTCTAATTAAAATTGAAAAAGGTGTCTCAAGATTGACCATTGCAGGTAATTTAGCTGGGATTGCCTTTCATGGTAAACTGTTGTGGGGCTAGGAGCCTAACGCGGAGGAGTTGGGCAGAGTATTCTAGAGGGTTGGGCAAGGGAGAACAGAAGCAGGAAAAAGGTGTACAGGCCATTTTAGTTGCTGGCCTTATAGAGGTTTTAAGAAGTTTTTCGATGATAGTTCTGAGTCAAACATATTTTCATTGTTGATGTTGTAGATGATTTTTGGAGATTTCAGTGTATCCCAGTTGTTGGACGTGGCCACAGATGAAATGAAATTAAATTAAATGAAACTGGGATTTATAATACGCACTAATACCCGGAGGCGTCTAGGTGCTGCCGCTCAAATCTGAGGTGTGAGCCTGCACGGTGGAATGAAAAAGAAGGGCCACTACATGTTAAACAGCAAGGTTTTTCGGGATTTGAGGAAACCCAGGAGGTTATTTTCTGTCTTCAGTCCTATTGGAGTGGCAGTAGAGGATGTGGAAAATGTGGAGGACATGCTGTTCATTAAGGTCAGAAAATCAAAAAGCAATCACAGAGCAAAAAAGGCCAGGATGTACCTCAGAGCATTTCCAGTCACACATTTGTGCTCGGTCCATTGGTGAAAGCTGTATCAGCGGGATGTGGGTAGCAATGCTCAGTGGGTGTTCTTCCATAGGTATGGGTCACAACTAACAGTGTGTCAAACATTATAAGCTGTGCTGCGAAAGGTAATTAAGGAACTAGCGATTAAGGGAGAGGAGTATGGAACACACTCCTTTATGATTGGAGCGATGACCGAGGCGCAAGAAAGGGGGGGGTCGGCAGGTCATATTAAGAGTTTGGGGAGTTGGTTGTCTGAGTGTCGTAGGACCTATATGTGTGGTGACTTAGAAGAATGTCAAAGTTTCGTTAATTGTTGTTTGCTGGTTGATTTTCAGGTTCTGTTCCAGTCTCTACAAGGGGAGACATGCAAGTTTGGATTAATAGTCACTGGTTCTTTAAAAGGGTAGAGAAGCAAGTGATCACATGTCAGCATAGGAAGCAGTTAGATCTTAATGAGTTGCTGATAAAAGTTCAGTGGTTTGGGAAGAGTGTTGTGTGTGGTTGCATCAATTGTTACCAGCATTAAACTGAATGTTGGGTAAGGACGGTTTTCCAGATGTGCTATAGTACTGCACAGAGGTGAGAGTGACTTGCCTCCTATGAGAGGTTTGGGTCTTATTGAGGCTATGAAGAAAGATCTGAAGGAAGAGAGGGTGAGTTGATTGAGCACCTATGTTCTGCAGACCTAGTTGATACTTAGAAGAGTGTGGACAGGTGCTCATAAGCCAGTGGTGATAGATAAGACACATAGAAATGCCAGCAGGCAGATGAGGAATTTCTGCAGGGAAGAAGGAATAGGTAGAGTGAGGAATCCTGAGACACATTTCGGGGAGAAGGTGTTCTTCCGGTACGATGGGGTACATTTGTCAGTGATGGGTATGGATTTAAACCTTATGCAGTAGGCCTTGGGCAAGCCACTGGGGGCAAATATTTGGAAAGGGTAAGACAGAGGACCATATGTATCAAACAAAATGGCGATTGCAAACGCCAACATTCGCAGATTTTCGGCGTTTGCGATCGCAATGTAGCTAAGTGGGATGTATTAAGGTAAAACTGCCTCACAAAATAAGGACTCGCAAAATTTGTGATTCCTTATTTTGCAATTGCATTTAAGGAATCGCAAATTTTGTGATTCCTTAAATGCAATGCAAGAGGCACAGAAAAAGTGCAATTTGGGCTTTAAGGAATTGCAAATTACCAAAAACTTCAAGTTGGTGGTAATTTGCGATTTCGCTGAAAGATTCACTTTTTTGCATTTTTCAAAGGGCCTTGTGACGCACATACATGCCCTCAGGGCATGTATGTGTGCCACATGTGCACACATGCACATTTCAGGGATGCAACACAGTGTCCTTTTGACACCCTGGCACCTTTGAAATTACATTCTCAATTTGCGATTCTCTAATTGAGAATCGCAAATTTAGAATGTCTTCCCATTCATTCCTATGGGCCTCTAGGAGGTATTCCTTAATTGCAAATTGCAATTTGCAATTCACAATTAAGGAATATGTAGGATTCGCAAAATTATTTGCAAATCCCACATACATGGTGTTTTGCGATTCTCAAATAGCGATTCCCAAAAAATCGATACTTGAGGATCGCAAAACCAAACTTTCATACATATGGCCCAGAGCAAATTAAAGGGTGGGTGACAGAAAAAGTACTGCTAGGCAGGGCTTCTCTGGATGGCAGTGTTACTTGAGGTTTATGCTGACAAAACAGTTTCATTACAAGTTGGATGTCAAAGCAGCGTGAAGGTGGGGTTGAGGGAAGTGGGATAAACTTGATATTTCAGTCAGAGACGGGTAGTTTAAAGATTGCAGTTTTAGAAGTTTAACAGAAGTTCAGGTGGTAGATAAAGATGAGGTGAAGCACAGTTATGTTGGAGAGGTTTGTTGGGATTGTTGTTTAGGGGTAGGGGTAAGTAAGATGTTAGATAATACCAATGTTGAGTGAGGCATGTTCTAGCCTTTAAGGCTAAAAGTCAAGAGTGGTGTTTGCAATATGCACCTGTTCCATTGAAGCAGCCTTTTCCACACAAACAGTAGTGAAATAGTCTTTGACTGGGCCGTCTTGCCCAAGGGAGAATTGTTGGATATTTGTGTGGTACCAACCATAGAAACAAATGTCTTTAGATTGGCAACAGATAGCTTGCAGGATACCATGTGAAATAAGCATCACACTGAGGGAAAATAAAAGCAAATTCCCTGCTGGGCAACACAAAACCTGAATGGCGTGAAAGCAGGACAAAAGCGCTGGCTGAAAAACTGTTGGCTCTCAGAAGTCTTTTCACCTGACTCTATCACGTTCAACCTGGAATGACCATATTTGGGGTGGATAAACATCTGAAGCTGGACCCTTCTTCCGACAGCCCATCACCTTCTGCCAAGAGGTGGTCTTGGCACTGACAGTGTCAATATTTGGCACAGGGATCAATTGTCCCTATTCATTTATATCTCACTGAAGCTTTGGCAGAGATGCACCTGTAGTTATAAAATCTGCTGTTGTTATGGGCACCCCATCAGTGTCTAAGTAAGGCTGGTCCTTCCAAGTCTGAGCATCAGCAGTAGTTATTAAGGGTGACTGAAACAGGTCCCTTTCGGGTTCTATAGTTAGCCTTTTAGTTTACCAAGCTGAAAGAAAGAACCCTGTTTGACAGATCAGCAATGCTATGCACAATAAGGAGAAGAGTATTGAAAATCGGTCACGGTTTTTTGATTGTATGTTTTCTTTTCCCTCTTCCTGAAGCAGGACTGGTGTCGAGTCTCAAAAGGAAAGAGCAAAATGTGAATCTTAATATTTCTCGAATGGGAGAAGGCTGCTTCATCTCTCCGACCCTGAGCGGGATTTTCTTTCACCCTCGTGGTCATTTGCTCATCTGTGGCCTGATGTCCCTCAATCCTCCAGTGCAGTGCTTAATTTGTAAAATATAAAGTGCCAGGGCTCTGACCAGGAGGCCACTGTAGCTTGCACCACCCATCGCCCTTTTCATCGCTGCCAAAACAACTACTAACCATCTCTCTTGCATGTAAATGCGACAGTTCAGATTATTCCAAGTCCCCAAAGCTTAAGGAATGGCTGGGGGAGTAAGTGTTAACAATTTTTAAATGTATGTTGTATTCCTAAACAACCGTTGTTCTGCTCATATATAAATTAGATGAGCAGTGGCCACCATGTGGTAGACTGTTCTAAGTATGGTACTGACAATTAGGTGCCGGTGCAGAGCACGGGAAACCAATGAAGTGCCGGTGCTGAGCACCAGAAAGCACCGGCTCAAATTAAGCACTACTCCAGTGTCTCAGGAAGCATGCTGATTTTAACAATTTTTCCAGCACATGATTCTAAATTTACTTGACGTAGGACATGCCCCAATTTACATAGGTCACACCCCTTGTAAAGGACTCCTGGACACACCTTTTTAGCCATGCCTCTTTTAGAAACAATTCTCCCCCAGAATTTTTATCCCACTTAAAGTTCTGTTCACCATTATCTCACTTCATGATTGCTCCAGTCCCCAGCCCCTGTATACACTTTATAAACAGAAGAGACAGCAAACCAGCCAGATTATTTTGTTTGTGATGCCTTTAACAGAAGCTCCTTAAAGACGTCCTCTGCTCAACAACCTGCACGAGAAACCACCTGCAAGCCTAGGTCTAGCTCTTAGTGCCTGTGAAATGGACTTGGTATCCCACAAGAGGCGTTTTGGTGATCACTCTCCCAGCGGGGGGGCCCAACTATAGGAGACCCCCTCCTTGCAGAGAATGTTTGATCCAACAGAGACATGGCCTTTACAAAACAACCCCAAACCACTGCACTATCTGCACTTACAAACAATGCGAAATATTTTTTTCATAAGTCCTGCGCCTGAACAGCATAAATCTTTGAAATGACCTTGATTTTTACATCACAAAAAGTATCTATCTTCCAAACACTACCACGGCACTCATAGTTGTCTGGCTTACATTGCTCTCTTCTTTCACAGATTTACAGATGGTAAAACCACTAATAATTTTTAAATGACTCCCTAGAGAAGCCCCCTCCTTAGGTACTTTGTGGTCTCTGGCTGCGTCATCGAAGTGTGAAAGTGAGAGATGGATTCCATCTGTTTCTTCTCATGATGCCCAATTGTTATGGTTACCTCTTACTACACTTCTTAACCAGATTGGTAATGTTCTTTTAAATACTAGCCCTGGATTGTCTGACAATGTTTATCCTCCATGAGCATTTTAGCTCTCTGTTCTTCTTTTGCATTTGAATGTGAGGTTGTGGTTCTAATTATACAGTTCTTTTTTAACTTATTCATGCTAAGTTGCAGATGAGAACGATGTTTTTCTTGGACATTATATTCATAATATAGGATTTTTTCCTTTTTATCCTTTATGTTTTTTCCTTCCCCCTCCCCTTTTCCTCCCTTCAAAAATTATTAAGCCTTTATTGTTCTCTCGAGTTCTTAATACAGTATATTAATTGGTGATTGATTATTTACTATATTAATTTTAATTTGAATTGTGCTGTATATAATGGCATTAAACAAAGTATTTTAGGAGATGGATGCCAGCATTTTGCGAAAGATGCTCTTGGGTAGTGTCCCAATGTAAACCTTTTTAATCCTTATTTATTCTACGATTAGTGCTATTTTAACACTGCTTGTGCCCCATTAATCATCCCTGGCGTAAACATGCCTTCAAATATATTTTTGGTACTAAAGAGGAACTTATTTTAAAACTGACTTGAGGCTGACCTGGAGCCTTCTTTGAGATTGGGCCACACTGTGTTCGCCTATATTTTACACCGTCCTGACCACGCCCTGAGAGCACGTGCCTTGAGCTTCACAGGTTTATCACATGTTTACCAAGGAATTTAAGGGGTTTAACTGTGTCTCTGGCACTGGCACTGAGCTGATCTGGATTGCTAGACCCAGAAAAAGCCCATGTTCTGGTGTCAACATGGGCTTCTATGGGAATTTTCAAGGGCATGTTATCAAGCCCATTATCGCCGATTTAGCGGCAGTTTTCTGCCGCTAAAGCGGCGATAAGTTTAACGCCATCCTTGATAATATGCCCCTTCGTTCTGTCAGCCAAGTTTTGTCAAGTTTCTGAGGGCCATATGTACAAAGCTTTTTACAGCTCACAAACGCTGTGCCCTGAAAAAGCATTTTTAAATGTACAAAGCCCTATTTGCGATTCAGTAAGCTATTACCAAATCGCAAATTGGGTTTGCGAGTCGCAATTAGGAAGGGGCCTGCCAAGGGCATCCCTACCTAACAGTGAGTTGCACTGGTATGTAGGAATGTTTTGCGACCGGGAATGCGGTAGAAAAACATTCGCAGTTACCACCAACTTCAAATTGGTGGTAACCCACTTTCAAACGGGAAGGTATCCCAAGGGACCCCTTCCCCTTTGTGAATGGGGACGCCAAAACATTTTCAGAGCAGGCAGTGGTCCCACAGACCACTGCCTACCCTTAAACAAGCATTAAAAATGGAACAGGTCTCGTCTTTGTCAAAGTTAGAGCATTTTTTTTAGCAAATGGTGTTTCTTTTTAGAAGTGTTTTTATTATTGTGTTAGCATTTTTCAATGTACATAATATGCATATTTATGCATGCATTTAGAGGTTTCGTTATTTAGACATGCAGATGTATTGTATTTGTATATATGTGCATATATATGTTGGTCTATATATGTATCTAGGTATATAATAGCATAGTGTGCATACATATATAAAGATCAAATTGCCTCCTTGGCCAATCAACTTGTATTCACCCACGACTCACACCCTGCAGTGTGCATGCAGAAATATAAATGCCCACAAACAACTGGTATAATTGGCGTAAGCAGCTTTTGAAGTGATTAACAATGCAGTGACGATAGCAACTAAAATATATGTAAATGTGAACTTTTTAAATGAAGCCTCGTGGAGTGGATTTCTTATATTCTACTTTATTTTAAATTTTCACAAAGCTTATAAAATACACCCGCACTCAATACATTTCACCGTGTGCAACCAGGAAGCAGCAAGGAGAGATCACTGGATATGCATGCTTACTCCAACATGCCACTGACAGCATTTCAACCCTACAAAATGCCTACTTTAGAACCAGCACCCCCCCATTTAATATTGCGTATTATCTTCAGGGAGTGACGGAAAGATTCCTGCTTGGTACCATAAACATCATAATATCCGCAAACTCACTTTTCAACCATGACAAAAACGATCCAGGCGACCAGTTCAAAGCAAGACATTTTGGGAGCAGGTTAAACGCTGAGAAGGGCATTCACACGTCCCCACAGGGACAGAGAGACCCAAACGTGAGCTCATTTTTTCCATCTTGTGTTATTCACCCTGTGTATGTATACACTGACCACAGAACTTTGATGCAAGTTTGTGTCCAGCAATTCTGCATAAGGCGTCACTGGCCTTGGTCCCCAAGAGAAAAAGAAATCACATGCTCGCTTAGCCGAGAACCCGGCAGCATTTCAACCCTACAAATGCCTACTTTAGAACCAGCACCCCTTTATTTAATATTGCGTATTATCTTCAGGGAGTGACAGAAAGATTCCTGCTTGGTACCATAAGTAGAGGTGTAGAAAGTAGTAGAGAGTAGTAGAGAGTGAGTAGTAGAGAGTAGGAGTGAGTAGTAGAGAGAGAGTAGTAGAGAGTGAGTAGTAGAGAGTGAGTAGTAGAAAGTGAGTAGTAGAGAGTAGTAGAGAGTGAGTAGGAGTAGTAGAGAGTGAGTAGGAGTAGTAGAGAGCGAGTAGTAGAGTGAGTCGTAGGGATTAGTAGACTGAGATTAGTAGAGAGTGAGTAGTAGAGAGTGAGCAGTAGAGAGTAGTAGAGAGAGAGTAGTAGAGAGTGAGTAGTAGAGAGTAGTAGAGCGTTAGTAGAGAGTGAGTAGTAGAGTGAGTAGTAGAGAGTAGTAGAGTGTAGTAGAGAGTGAGTAGTAGAGTAGCAGAGTGAGTAGTAGAGAGAGAGTAGTAGGGAGTAGTAGAGAGTAGAGAGTAGTAGAGCCCTTTAAGAATCGTTGGGGCTGGGGCAAGTTAGGGAGCAAATGAGGTGTAGGCGCCCCATTAGGCTATGAGTTGTTTATTTATATTATTGGTACATATTAACCAGTAATTTCATGTCAATGAAATGCGCTTTTGATATTGCCTCAGCTGATGTAACCAAAAACGTCAATAGATATCCATAAAAACAATATGTTATTGGTTTAAGAGTGATTGTGGGAGCGGAGAGTTGAACAACATTGAATTTTGAAGTGGCTCAAAAATCATGTGGCTCAACTCCTACAGTCTCTCTTAGCGCAGTAACACATGACTCACGTAAATAACACGAATAGCTGTAAACTTGGCTCCTGAGATTTAGCAACTTGATATCTGAAAAAGTGTGCTGGTTGAAGTACTCACATCTGACAACACATGCACTGTTTCATAACATAAAACCAGGACCACTGAAATTATGCGATTGTGTGGCAATTTTCGCTTAGTTATAGATTTGACGCATTTGCCACATAACCCACCATCTGCCGCATAATCTTCAGATTTAAATGTTTTTTTTAATTCTAGGTTAACTTCTTCAAAATTTACTAAAAATGCAGAGGTATGTGTTGCCAAGCAGTGGAAAACCCTTTGCAAAGCTGGACTGGTCACTTTTCTGTTGCTTATTGCTATATTTAGGTGTTAACCTGATACTAATGAGATGCAACAGTGTTACCAAGTTTAAAAACGCTGAAATAATGAAGTAGTATTATCACAAAATGTGCCGCTCTATGCCGCGTAACTTGCCTTTTCTTGCCGCCTAATTTGCTCAACCCTGCCGCATAATTTCAGTGGCCCTGCATAAAATGATGCGGCCCTCCGTGCACCAAGAGGCCCCTGAGGCTCCCATATTCACAGCAATTCATTGGACTCTGGTGGAATGGGGCTGCTTGGAGGGTTTGGGCGCCCCTAAAGGGTTGGGGCCGCGCCATAGGGGCTGCAGGGGCTCTTGTGAAGCTCTGCATATGCACTAGAAAAAAACAAGCCTGGATAAGCTGCCCAATCGTGCCTGGGGCAGATTGAAAGGGATTTAGTGCATAGGGGCACTGATATCTGAAGACCAAACTATTCCTTTTACGTCAAAATTCTCATGGTTGTTGCAGCACTGGGGCAGGTGGTCCTGGTGATGCGGGGAGTGCAGCTGTCTCACCCGCCCCTCCCTCTGCCCGTCCTGGCTACCGTAGGTATTTTGGGATTTGCTAATTACAGATCCTGTATATCTGACTCGGGGTGTCACAGAATGAGCAAGGATTGATGGGAGAGAGAGCCGCGGGTGCTTAATGTGATCTGCCTCCTCTTCCCACCTCATTTCCTGTACTTGTTCCAAGGCCTCCCTTGTGCCCGTGGTTATGCTTCCAAATACGTATGCAGAGGCCTCCGCCATGCCTGTTTAGTTCTATAGTATACCCTCGGCAGAACTCCCCCGTGCCTGAGCTTCCCCTGTTCCTGTTCCTCCTCTGTACTGTAGCTTCCGCTGTACCCGTAATTGGCTCGTCGGTGCAGGTCTTTGTTGTCTGTAAGTGTGCCTGGTCGTTTCCTGTACCATGCCGTTCCTTGCCTCTCCTCTCCTCTGTACCTGTGCTGTTGTCCTCCTCCATACTGGTGTCTTATTATCTGCTACGTCACGGTCTTCCTCAATGCAATGCCGAACTATCTTGTGCGCCTGTTTCTGAGCCTCCTCTGTAACCGAGCGGCCTTCGGTGTGCCCATGCTGAGCACTCCGTGTATTTATGCCAGCCGTCTGGCATGCGGCGTGCGCTTTGAATCTGTGCTGGAGACTCCCTGTACCTCTATGCCAGCTCCCCACCTTCTTGTGCCAGTGCCAGCACCCTCCAAGTCCCAGAGTCCTGACCTCTAGGTGGGTGCTTCTCTGAGCTCCCTGAGCCACTGCAAGGGGACGGTACAGTGCCAGTGGCCCCAGTCTCCCCTTCTAGCAGCAATAGCCCGCAGAGTCCACAAATCAGGGCTGGTGAAAGATCTTGCCCCCACAGATGTAGCCAGCGGAATCTACCAAGGCTCAGCCGCCACCTCTTCAGTCATGAGGTAATAGACGCCTTGGGTCGCCCAGGTATGGATACCCATATGTGTGCCCCAGGTTTTCCAAGTGTAGGGAGGGGGGAGGAGGGGTAGCCAGGCGCCCCGGCTGAAATGTTATCCCCAAATCCCCACCTGCCACGAACCCTGACCTAGGTCCCGAGATTCCGCCCCGCACCAGGCACTACAGTGGACCCCTTCCTGTGCTCATCGGGCTGTCACCGTGTGCAGCTCCGTGCACCGCATTGCAATCTTGCAGAGGAGTCTACTCTCCTTGATTGACGGAATCACTGCTCCGGTCGCGCCTCTGCCAAGGTAATGTGAAACTGTCCGCTGCTCCCCCAAAGATCCCAAGGCACCACCGCCATGAGGCAGTCCAGAGTTCCGCTGCCTCCAGTGGGGCTGTACTCCTGCTGTTTGGGTCCCTCAGGTTGCTCTGGCGGCAAGGGTAATCCCAAGGCAGGGTGGCTGCTATCTGAACTGCTCAGGGACACTCCCACCACTCACCCCTGTTTCCATCTCCAAGCCCCGATTTGGCACCACAGAGAGAGGAAGAGTATAAAAAGATAGAGCTGGTTTAATTCAAGGCAGCCTCCATTGACCCCCACCCCCTTTTACCCCCGGCGCAAACACACTAGCCATCTCTCTCATACTGAATACAGAAACTGAATACAGACACATGCGTACCCCAAATGTGAGCAGTACACGTCTGAAAAAAAGCTGAAATGCCCATAACGGCAACCACAGAGAGAAGATTTTTCAGCGTTCAGGAAGCGCGTCCAACATAAAACGCCAACAGCATGCACTCTGCTAATGCCCCATCAAGAAAAGTCAAGAACCCCCCTAACCCCCTACAAAAATCACTGATTGTAGGGGAGGGGTCATACATTTGGTGGGGGCGGGGCTGCCAAACACGACTGGATATGCCCCAGCCCCACCAGCCTGTTGACGGTTCGCAGCAGTCAGTCTGGACATCTGATGGGGACTGGCTCTGTAGCACCTCACAGAATTACACACTGGAACTCCCATGTGCCTGTCACGTGACCCCCCTCCCGCAGTCTGCTACTTGCATTAGGGCTCCTCACTGAGCCGCAGATGCCCCCGCCTCACCCTTCTACAATGTGTGGAGAGCTACAAGTATAGCTCGAGCTATCTAGGCGCTATACAGCCAGGCATTACGGTGTTTTTCTGGGTTTTCGCATTGCTGTGTGCTTCAGTGTGTCATCTTTCGATTTCGTCATCAGGGCATAGTGAAACTTCAGACAAGAGAGACCCAGAGGGAGGGGCGTGGGGCAGAGGTTAGGGGGTTCAAGAAACACGGCAGGTGTCCTTAATCATGACAAGTGTTTAAATACCTGCGGGCGGTATGGAAATGTTGAGTGAGACGCAGGTTTCTTCAGCCCTGTCCGATGCAAAGAGCAGAATGGCTGTCTCTGGGGCACAGAAAAGGGACAGGTCCTTCAAATGAGGGGGAGCTGCAGAACTATGCTAATTCACCACTAGTACTTTTTGCGTTCCAGAGTAGCGTGCTGCTCACCGAAAAGCGATTCGACCCCTCGTCATGGGTACTAAGCGCTATCTAAATGCAATTACAATGACGTAGTGCGGTGTGTTGGTGGCTTCAAGGAGCCGCTCTGGGTGCGGCCCTCAAAGACAAGGCTGGGAGCCAAGCGGGGACCATGACAGGGCACTCTGGGGTTACAGTGACAAGGAAAACCCTGGGTTAAGCTGAACCAGTCAGCCACTGTTTATTTTTGCATCGCGCTTTCACTTTAAAGTGCGATGCAAAAATAAACATGCGGTCGTAAGCGATCTCTTGTCTTTATGGGGCCATGTGTTTGAAACACATGGCCCCATAAAGATAAGAAACCTTTTGCGACGCACTGAAGGCAGACGAGCCAGTCCAAGTGGGACGGCTCAAAAAGCCAAAAGTGAACGTCACAAAGAGCTCTTTCCCAATGGCTGGCCACCGTTTAGCATAAACGGTGACGCCGGCCAATGGGAAAGAGGGGCGGGGCTTAAAGCCCTTTACAGAAAATACCCAAAAACAAAAAATCTCGTCAGCGAGACTGCGCATGAGCCCGGCCCACGCCAGCCGAAACCTAAAAATAAAAAATATATGTGTTCTTTTTCTTTTTTAGATGCGTGCCATTTTCTTTTAAGGAAAACAGCTGCATTTCGAAATAGAAAACTGCTTTTTAGAAAAGCAGTCAAAGACATCCCTGTGAGTGCCAACCACTTCCCATGGGTCGCAAATTGCGACTTGCCTCATGAATATTATTGAGGCAGGTCGCTTGCCACCCATTGGGACTCACAAATAATGTAAAACATACTGGTGTACATAGCTGTTTGCGATTTCCTAATAGTGAATCGCAAACATTTGCTATTAGGAAATCGTAAACGGAAGTCCATGTACCTCTGTCCCCAAATTATTCCCTTCATGCAGACTGCAAAGATTCCTGCTTTGCCTTTACCAGAGCACAGTTTTTCCCTTCATTACAAGATTATTTTCATCACATAGCAAAATCATTTACACTCTATCTAAAACCAGCTGACCCGGTAATGTTTATAAACTATTTTTCTGAAAGTTTTTCATTCACAAAGTTTTCTGTGTACACTCTCAAATGTTTTCATATTCTATCTCTTCAGGTTTACCTATTGCGAACTTTGCCTGTGCAAAGTGCATTGACGTCAATTCACCAAAATGCCAGGGGTAGCAGAAGTAACATCACATGCCATTTGACCTTTACTTCCACATGCTTACACATACACACACATTGACTCCACACTCTGTCTTGCATAAGCACACTTTAACACTCAAGCGCTCTCACACATACATTTAAAAGCATTTTTTACTTACCTTAATGCCAGATAGGGTCATGTACAAGCTAACTGTACTCCATTTTGTATTACACTAAAAGTGAGTAATATGATTTTATTCACTATTAATGAATTAGAAGAATGACTGAAAACAAGGAAAGGAGAGCCCCAACCGGCATCTAAAAGGAAGAGCTACCTCAGTGTTCCTGACACTGATTTTGCCACCTCTGAGGCCAGGGGTCGCCAATGCAGTGCCAGGTGTCGCACTGCGCAAGCCAGTGGTCACAGTTGCGACCCCTGGCAACCCCTAAATGACGTCCAGAACACAGTGGCATGATGTTGGAACAAACAGTTTTCTGCCAAATCTATCCCAAGCAGACCTTTTTTGTTACCGATCATTATGGGTATGTGTGACATAAACTGATGTAAAATTTGTGAGCAGTGGCAAAGCAAAATGCTTTGCAACGTCACACTGCCCTAACAAAGTGCCAGTAGAGTTTTATTTGCATCGTAGTTACAAAGGGAGGAAATCCTGAAACCTCGCATTATTCCCAATTAAAGTATTTTAGCCTTCCATCGCCAGCACTATATTGTCTGTAATATAAATAGTCCAATTGCTCTATATCCAAATTGCCTCCTAAGTGTAGAAAAAGAATATGATGTGGAGTGCTGTTTTAAGAAGCTAGGAATTTATTAAGAAGGAGTGGGTAACGTTGTAATTGAAAATCAATGTCTCCGTGTATATGACGGATAACAAAGGCTCGGTGGACTCCCATAGGGTCCTCTGGGCAGCCGCAAAGGCAGCTCATGAGACATGCCTTTGTGTCCAACAAGCAGTCTGCTCTCTGCCAGTTTGAGCTGGAAGGGCAGATAGCATTCCTCACCTGCCTCTACTCTACACCCCCCACACTTCCCACCCGCCACCAATTGGAACAGGCTTGCATTGCCCTCAATGACCTCAATACCTCGAAAGCTGAATATACCCGTCAACGCCTAATGGGATGTCACTACGAGCAAGGGGAAAAGTCCGAGCGCCTACTGGCTTCCCAACTACGACAACGGGAGGCCGCTATGGCTATCCCTGCCATACGCTCGGAGAGCGTAGAGGTCCTCAGCCACCCGCAAGACATCATTATCGAGTTGGCATCATTCTATCAGGTGTTGTACACCCTAGAAATGGCGGCCAGCGCGGAACAGGTGGAATCCTTTCTGGAGGGAGTGAACCCCCCCCATTGTGGGAAAAGAGTAGGGAACTACTTGAAGGGGAGATCAGCCCAGATCACTCTAGCCATCTCCAAACTACCCTATCACAAAGCCCCGGGAGAAGATGGATTCCCCGCAGAGTTTTACAAGTTGTCGGGTGAGGAGGTCATTAACTCCTTGCATGCTGCCTTGCAGGAGGCAGAGCAGAAGGTGTCCCTGAGCCCTCTCTCCAAAGGGCTGTGATTGCCGTCCTCCCCAAACCAGGAAGGGACCCTCTACTGTGCAGCAGCTATAGGCCCATCTCCCTGCTGAATGGAGATGTCAAGATTCTCACCAGCATTCTAGCAGTGCGCCTCATCAGAGTCATCCCCTCGCTGATACACTACATGCAGGTGGGCTTTGTCCCACGACGTTCCTCCAGGAACCACCTCTGCACCCTCGCCCACACCCTCTGGGCAGCCAAAGTCATGCAGCACAATGCGTTGGCCCTCTCCCTTGATGCCTAAACAGTGTTTGATCGCATTGAATGGGGATTCCTCTTCGCAACCCTGAAAAGATTCGACCTGGGGGACCAATTCATAGCCAAGGTGTGCCTGCTGTATGACTGTCTAACGGCCCAGGCCAATTGCGGGGCATTTCCATTAGATCCCTTCCAGATCTGGAGGGGTACATGCCAGTGATGTCCGCTCTCCCCCCTCCTGTTCCTCCTGGCTATGGAGCCACTAGCAGCAACCATACATACGCCAGTCACCCCACATTACGGGTATCCCTCTAGTGAGTGGTCTGTCCAAGATCTACCTCTACATGGATGATGTCCTGCTTACCCTGACGGACCTGCACTGCTCTCTACTGTCCCTAATGGAAGTTATGTCTGGTGACTGAGTAAACTGGGACAAGAGTGAGTCCCTCCCGTTCACCACCTGTACCTCGAAGGCGGCTATTCATGGATTCCCTTTCCGCTGGAAATCCTCACACCTCAAATATTTGGGGATCCTGGTCGATAGGGGACTGGATAGGATGATCACAGACAACATAGACCCCCTGGTCACCCAAATGAAGCTGGACTTAAACATGGTCACACCTGGGGTTCTCTATGAGGGGCAGGGTACAAGCAGTAAGGATGGTCATGCTGCTGCACTTCACATATGCGCTAGTCATACTACCTGTGACGGTGCCTTTGACCGCCTTACGCCTCATAGACTCAGATTGGGTCCTTGGTATGGTGCTCCTCGCAGCCCCGTATGACGTGGTCAAACTCATGGCATGGCATTCCTGTGGGGGTCCCATCAGTTGAACACTATACCTTAGCCCTTCACCTCTCACAACTAGCGTACCTGCTCCCCGTCACTCCGGATCTACTATAGTGGGTCCACATGGAACGCTTACTATAATCTAATGGCCTGGGGCCCAGCTCCCCAGGCTTGCCCTCCACCCTCCCCCCCCCCGTTACTGGACAGGCGAAGAGCCTGGCAGCGTGACAACCGTCTATTTGGTATGGACCCATACCTGCATGACAAGGTGCCCCTATGAGGCGATGACGGCCTGCGCATTGATGGACAGGCCCTCCACTGGGACTAGTGGATAGAGGCAGACATATACAACTTGGACCTGGTCCTGGATGATGGAGACCTGAAACCATTCCAATGCCTGAGGGGAATTTGGTCTCCAACCACAATAGGCCTGGCACCATCTTAAGCTGCAACAACGGTTTGAAATGCTGCTTGGGTCCACGCCCATGGTCCCTGCAGACCTCGCCGGTGGTGTCCTATCTCGCCACATAGGGTTGCCATAAGGGAGTGATGTCAGGGATTTACAGGACACCTTCGTTGCATCTTTTCACACAGCCCCCTTCTCCACAACCTTTGCATAAAATGGCAAACCTACCTACAGAGCACACTCAAGGAGGACGATTGGTCTGACATCCTACAAGCCATGGACAAGAGAGCCTGTGAGGCACGCTTAAAGTTTTGCCTCTTCAAGACGCTCCACAAATGGCATTGGACCCCAGTGAGACTGAACAGGGCGGGGCTCCTACCTCAAGCAAATTGCTGGAGATGCACAGCCACCTACAGCGACCTTACTCACATCCTCAAACGAAACCCTTCTGGAGGGCGGCGGGAACGCCCTGGGGGCATCCATGACACTGTGACTCCTTCTCACCCCCTCCCTGATCCTCCTCCACAACGTCGGGAACTCACCCGATCTCTCCCGCACGCAGCCCCGCCTCCTCCACACGGCACTGGCCACAGCCAAAATATGTATCCTCCACCAATGGAGGTCCCCCACACCCCTGTCGCAGGAAGACTACACAGTTGGGATGATACAGACAGCAAAGTACAAACGTGCCATCTACAACCTGCAAGACCAATCGGAGGTGTTCAAGCAGACATGGACACCCTTCTTAAGAGACAATCCCTAAAGCGTGACACCACAGCACCCCTCAATCCCCGAGCGAGGAGACCCTCATATCTAGGAACCCTGATGGCCCTTCTCGACTTGAAACTGGGAGGCCTTGATATTGACCTAGGCAAAATATCCTCCTTGCGCCACCCCCACTCTCCCCAACCTGCACCTCCTTTACCCCTTCGCTCCTCTCTGCAGCACCCCCTCCTCTATTTCCTCACCCTCTAGCCCCTCCCTCATCTCATTCTTGTACCACTCCCCTATTCCCCCACATCTACGACTTCCTCCCCACTCTTTCACCTTTCCATCTCTCCCACTTTGCTCTTTTCCCTCTCCCATCTCCACCCTTCCCCTCGGACATGCATCGACCCCTCTCTGCATTATGGACCTCTGCCAAACTGTGCATTCTCAATAAATTAAAACACACAAAAATGAAGGGGTGGTGTAGCTCGCATAATTTGCTGTACCATAATTACACGAAATTACAGCAAAACTACACAAGATTACGTGGAATTGTGCATTCCATGGGGCATATTATCAAGCCAGGCGATAAAATTATCGCCGCTTTAGCGGCAGAAAACTGCCGCTAAAACGGCGATAATGGGCTTGATAATATGCTCTATGGAATTCCACTTGAAGCCCAGGTTAGATGTGAAGGACCTCTAACATGTGCTTCAATTGGAATTTCATAGAGCATATTATCAAGCCCATTATCGCCGTTTTAGCGGCAGTTTTCAGCCGCTAAAGCGGCGATAATTTTATCGCCTGGCTTGATAATATGCCCCTATATTCTTAGTGTAAAATGCACTGTTGTGTCCAAAATGGACCAGAGGATACATTTTATGCTACAAAAACAGTGCTAAGTGCTAAAGAACACGAACAGCAGCAGCAAGCAGCCCTGCACGCTCTGTTCCTCTGCTCTTTTGGGAGGCATTTCTGCCCCAAATTATTCTTAATTATACGAGTAAATGGAATCTCAACATTTTCAGAAACACAAAATTGCCGAAATTCCTGCGATCACTCCAGAGTAATTACATTTCACCCAAGCTTCATTTTGTCAGAATGCTTTGGGCATTATAAACAGTAAATCCTACTGTCACACCCTGTGACCTTGCTTATATATTGAATGGGTGGGGAGTGGTTGAGAGACACTAAACCCTGAGTAGTAGCAACAGGGAAAATCCCACTAGCAACAGTCGGGAACCCCCTGTTCCCTCCTGAAATATCCACGGAATGAATGTGGGGGCATATTATAAAGCAGGGCGTTAAAATTATCGCCACTTTAGTGGTAGAAAACTGCCGCTAACGCGTCGATAATGGGCTTGATAATATGCGGCAGAGAATTCCAATAAAAGCCCATGTTGATACCAGAACAGCCCAGTTTTCTGCCGCTAAAGCAGCGATAATTTTACCGCCGTTTCTTGATAATATGCCCCGTGGAGAGTTCTTTTAATGTTGTCCTTTAAATTTGGCAAAGCCCTTCAGATGTTACAGTAATAAGCCATTGGTAATCGTGGTGGAAGCCGCAGATAAACCTGACATGGAGAGAGTATTGATTCCAAGCCACCAAATGAGTCTCATGCAATTTCTGCTAGACAGCTCTGGCAATTGGGTGACAGCTGCCATGTCTACAATAATTTCCAGAATAACTGTGTTGCAGAATGGTGATGGCCAACATGATAACATCAAGTCACTCGTTCTTTCGGATCGGACTCAACAGGGAAGTTTTCCATGGCCATAACCAGTTCTGAAAGGGGCATGCTGGTGGGCTACAATACCAACAGAACCATCGACATGAAAGAAGCAATGATAGATGCGAGATTTCCATTGTATGTTGGCAATTTCATCATACTGGTAGGACCCAAGACCCAGGAGAGCTAGCTGCAGAAAATTATGCACCCAGAAGATTGGTATCCATAGCAACTCTAGGGTCCAAAATAACTGCTGGTAAAGGGAATGCAAATGAAAGCACATATTTATTTTTCGTCTCTCCATTCCATGTAAAATTCACTCGTTTACTTCCTACAGTGGATACATTCTTTCTTGTATGTCCCTCCTGAGGTTTGCCAGAAGTTCCAGGATAACTAGGGCCACAATCACACTTTACCATATTTAATACAAAGGGTTTCCTGTTTTCAATTTCTTTGTGTTGTAACTTCCCATGGTGGTGGGGGTGGGGTGGGAATAAGGGGTTCAAGTGATTTCCACTGTTCTTAAATCAGGGGTTGTTGGTGTTTAAACTTTTTTTTGCAATAGAAAATAACTAGGATAGGGCTTTTTTGCTGCTTTCAGATAATTTGGGTTTTACTACTGTTTTCTTTGTGCACCAGCAAACCATAATATATACACAATGCATATGAGGTTGAATTGGTTAATTTGATCTTACCTGAAAGGATAACAATCCTACCTAGTGCTGCTGCTTTCCCTTGCCTGATGTGGATTCTGCCACAAACACAGATACACACACAGACACATCCACACACAAACAGTTATTTATTAATGCTGTGTATTGATTTTTCTCTTTTTATTAAGTTCAACATTTTACAGGTGTGTATATTCTGAGGTCACAAGTAGAGCATCTGGGGGTTAAACCTAATGGTGGTTTCAGGGCAAGAGTGCAACTTATGGTTTATGGACATTGGGAAGCTCAGAAAGTAAATAGGAGTCTTCTGCACATGACTACGTAGTGTATGCTTTTTTTTTTTTGCAAAGGCTTCTTGATTTTTTAGTCTGGAGAGCTCATCTAAATACTACGGGGCAGATTTACAAGAAAGTGACGCATCTGTAGAGATGCGTCACTTTCCCTGCGCCAAAATGCAAAACCCTTGCGTCACCATGGATGGGCCGTATTTACAATACGGCGCACCATGGCGCAAGGATTGACAGATGCGTCAGAAATTCTGACGCATCTGTTGATGGAAAAGTCACGCATTGCTGGTGTCGTGTCGCAAGTATGATGCAACTCCAGCAATGCTCAGGGGCGCCCTATGCCTAACATGCTGTGTCACTCCTTACGCCTGCTTCAAGCAGGCGCAGGGTTTTGACACAGCATGGACGTAAAAGTGACTCAGTAAAATCCTGTAGAGTGTCACTGCGTCACTTTTACGGAGCTTCCTGCGACGGAACGCCCACCCTGCATACATCAAACCTGACGCAGGTTTAATGTGGTGCAGGGCTTCACAACGTGACGCATCTCCCTAGATGCGTCACGTTGTAAATACCCCGCAGCATGGCTCTGGCTTTACGCCGCCGCTGCGTTACAGAAGTGATGCAACAACAGCGCAAAATTGGCATACGGGCCTTGTAAATCTGCCCCTACATATTCAGCACTGGTTTACAAACATATGACACTCAGATTTTGCCTGATGTCACTGAAATGGCTGTGTCACAAATAATTAAACAAAAAGAAATGGTGGTGAGGGATAGGAATGCCGCTACGCCATTAAAATTTGACTAGCTTTCATTTAGTGGTTTTAGACCTCTGCATGATGAAAATTTCTTACGGTAAACCACTTGCTAAATTCAAAAGTAAAACTTTGTGAATTCCTCCCCTCTTATAAAGTTTTAACCATATTATACTTTTTTTATTTTTTCTATAACATGTTTATTCTTCAGCAACTAGCTTGAAAAATGTGTTTTGTAAAGTGGGACAGTGTTCTTTGGATAGAGTGAGTAAAACATTCAATTATAATGTTTGGTTGTCTTTACAAAGAAGACGAGGGAAGTATTTAATTATGTAGTTCAGAAAGTAGAATTAAAAATAACACCCTCTGCTTTGCTGGAAGCACTTTCTCTCTGGAGAAGGGACACATTGTTGGACGTGGTAGGTTCCCAGCCTTCTGTATCTCAAGGGCCCTTGGTGATCTTCTGCAAGGCACCCTATCTCTGTCTGATAATAAATCTCTCTCATGAAAGGATACCAGGGGAGCCTTGAAGCATCATGTTAAATATCACATAACACATACATGGCTATAGCAGAAGACAGGACATCCTTTCAGCTCCATCCTTCCAAATTCAGAAGAGCAACTCGTGGAAATGCAGGGGTTTAATCATCTCACTGACATTTTAGATACAGACCTTAGTGCACAAGTGTAAGATCTGCATTGACAAACAAGCCTGTGGCACAGCCATCCTGTCACAATACATCAGACCTTAGGTGAAGATTTGACCTGGAGGATAGACCAAGGGCATGATTTATAGTTTGGTGGATGGGTGACCCCACCACAAACATGACGGATATCCAGTCCGCCATAGGATATAATGCAGTTGTTATAACAGAGTATCCTGTCTTCCAAACTCCCTGAGGCTCTAAAGAGAATTGTGACTCATTGAGATGGCTATTTAACCTTTTATTGTTAAGTGGCCAGTATAGATTGCAAAACTGCCTATTGAGTATTTGGTTCTGTTCCAGAGGGCTATGCATGCTTCTCACAAGACAAAGTGACTGGCAAAGGGGGGGAATAGCAATTATTTATCGTGATCATTTCAGAGTACAGTTGGAGACAATCTCTGCCCTCCCGGCAGAAGCACTGTATATTCGTATAAAACTAAACAACCTTCAGATCTTCCAAGGGATATTGATAAATCGCCCACCAGGCACTAGAGTGGCCTTTTCCCAAGCTCTTCTGACACTCTTGGAATCGAACACTGACTCTCATTCCCTCACTATTCTAGGAGATTTCAACTACCATTTAGAATCCACCAGCAATACAGATACTATTAGGTTGTTAGACAATCTTGAGGCTTTCAACCGCAAACAACTGGTAACCGGACCCACCCACCAAGCAGGTCATATGCTGGATGGGATTTTTACCAGTAATCCTGACATCACCTTTTCCAATCTACTCACTTTGCCATGGACAGATCACAAGACTATTTATTTTAACCTTAAAATCTCCCAGACACACCCTAGAGCACAAGCCAAAGCTTCTAAAATATCAATCAGGCGATGGGATAAAATCAGGGACGGCGACTTTGAGTCGGCACTTGACCTTTTCCCTACCATTTTAGACTCTGATAACAATAAGGCAGTTCTGCAGTTTAACGACTGGCTATCGTCAGCAGCTGATAAGGTCGCAGCCAAGAAATTAGTGACGGAAAAAAGAGTTAAGACATCATCACCATGGTACACTCCAGAATTTAAAAGCTTAAAGATCAACTGTAGAAGAGTGGAGTGTCTCTGGAGGCAAGACTATGACAACCAAAAGAAAGTTACCTACAATCACACTATTTTGCTATACAAGGAGGCAATCATGGCCGCAAAAAAACAGTTCTTTACAGCAAAAAAAAAGGGGCGGGCAATTTCACAAGGGAATTGTTCAAATTTGTTAATTTGCTTGCTAAGCCTCAGCAAGATAGTGCTTTTAAGCCAGATCAAAATCTATGTAATAAACTGGCGGGTCACTTTCAAGAGAAGGTGCAAGGAATCTATAACAATTTCCCAAGCACTCCGAGACCTCAGGACATGACAGTGTCCGTAACTTGCCCCCAATGCAAGCAGACTTGTTTTCAGCCAATGAACAATGGGGAGGTCCAAAAACGTCTTCTGTCCTTCAAACCCGGTGCACCTGTCCCCCTTTCATCATGCATCAAGCAGCACATAAGATCTGCGTAAATCTTATCCCTATCTTGAACCAAGTCTTAGCCTCTGGCTGCTATCCTACAACTTGGAAAATGGCATCTATTACACCTCTTTTGAAGAAACCAAGCTTAGACCCTAGCGATCCCAAGAACTATCGCCCTATTGAAGGTCTCCCAATTGCTGCCAAAGTTTTAGAGAAACAACTAAACAGAGTGCTAACAGACTATCTCGACGTAAACAACTTGTTGGACACCTCTCAACACGGCTTTCTCCCACGCCACTCTACTGAGTCTGCTTTAATTATGGCAGCTGAAGAGATCCGCAGGGTAGTGTATGAGGGGGGGAAGGCGGTCCTCATGCTCCTTGACCTATCAGCTGCTTTTGACACCATAAACCATACTGTTCTGGTGCAGCGGTTGAGGGATATAGGGGTCGGGGGGACCGACCTGTCCCTACTGTCCTCCTTTTTGGAGGCAAGGGAGCAGAAGCTGTTTTGGGACGGCATGAAGTCAGACAGTTTTCATCTTCCCTGTGGAGTTCCACAGGGGTCCGACCTATCTCCGACCCTGTTTAATCTGTACGTCACCCCGGTGGCCAATCTCGTTAGGAGACATGGCTTTGCTCTGGTCTCGTACGCTGATGACTCTCAACTTGTCATTTCCATCACTAATCAGCCAGAGACCACAGCAGCTAGGATCCATGCCTGTCTCACCGAGATTATGGCCTGGATGTGTCAGAGCTATCTGAAAATAAATATGGATAAGACAGAGGTGATGGAGTTTGGGCCATGCAAGCCCCTGTGGAACCGGTCTTGGTGGCCGACTGAGGCCGGAGAGTGTCCATGCCCAGTGGAGAAGGTCAGAAATTTGGGGATCATTTTTGATAATAAGCTGAATTTTGGTGCTCAGGTGAATAGCCTTATTTCTTCATGTTTTTTTCTATTAAAAAGTTTGAGAAAGATCTTTCTTTTTATACCCCAGGAGCTACAAAAAACAGTGATGGTGGCTCTTTTTTTAATCAAAATTGGATTATTCCAATGCATTGTTCTTGGGAATTGACAAATTCCAATTGCAAAAATTGCAGTCCCTACAAAACGCTGCAGCCAGACTTCTACTGGGTTTACATAGAGGACAGCAAACCTCAGCCGGAATTAGATCACTTCACTAGCTGCCCATCAAACAGCGTATAGAATTAAAATCTTTAACTCTTGTGCATAAGGCAATCTATGGGGGCAGTACCGATGACCTTCAAAAACTTTTCGTACCTTATGTTCCCTCACGCACTCTTAGATCGGCAAGTCAAGGTCTCATTGAAACCACAAAGATAAGACGGGCAAGATGAGGGGGCCGAGCAATAACACACTGTGCGGCCAAGCTTTGGAACAAGCTGCCTCTGTCTATGAGGCTTCAATCCAATCTCCAGCTCTTCAGGAAGAGCTTGAAAACCCGGCTTTTTACATCCTCGTAGGCCTCCTTTTACAATCATATTTTTCTGCCCTCACACCTCAGCGTCAAGACGCTTCGGCATTCGAGCGCTATACAAGCACCAAACATAACATGACATAACATTCTTTTACCTGTATGGAAAGTTTGTATGTGCAATGCTAGCGCATGTGAATTTAGTGCATGTGAAGTTAGCAAATATAATAAAGTTGCATTGTTGCTTGCGGATTTGCACCAGTTAATTCCCAGGTGTGAGTATTTTGTCATATTTCCCAAAAATGAATTTCAGTCTGGCCTTGAATTTTCCATGACCAGCTATGAGCATGTCACCCGCATAGAGCAAGACTCTCTCTTCCCATCGTGTTACCCAGTGCCATCTTCTGATCTGACATTCAGACCTTATCAGTTCTTCTGGCGGCCATTCTGTCAATGCAAAAAGCATCAGGCACAGGTGCCACCAAACTGTCCTGGATTGTGTTCTGTTTACTCCCAATCTAGCCATTGGATCCCTATAAAGTATTCTGATCCATCCCACTAAGTTGGGCCTAGAGCCCACCCAACACAGCACACAGTTCTTGAATTAACTTTCTATTGAATCAAGCTATTAGCATCGCATGTAACAACACAAACACTATTGGCTGCATCACTGACACAGTGGATGCTACGTTGTATTAGTGAATGTGCATGTTAAGTCGGGTGGATCTAAACAGTATGAACCTAAACTGATCCTTGTGCATCAAATCATAAATTACAGAAGCTAGTCTGTTGAATAGAAGTGCTAGTATCCACGTTACGGGTCTCACATTTGCAAGGAGAATGCCCTCCACCAGGATGCAAGAAACATGTTCCACATTAGTTTAGCTATTTTATTGGCCAATTTTTTGTGGAATTTAATTGATGGCCCATTTGGACCTGGAATCTTTCCAGATTGCATATAAAAGATTGTATTACTGACCTCCTCAAGAGTAAAGGCCTCTTCGACATCATGTCTCCATGGTCACCTGACGTGTGGGCCTGTCCGGTGCAAAATTCTCCAGTACAGTGTAACTACAGTCCATCTTTGTGACATAGAAGGATTCAAGGTAGTCTGGAAATCCCTTCACAATTGCATGTTCACCCTCAATTTTGTGTTCTGCATACATCCCCAAATGTTTTTTGTTTCTCGAGCATTTTCACTTCTACCTACTCAGACTGGTAATTTTCAAGCTTTACTCACAGTTTCATAGTCTCCTTTGCTGTCCTGAATAGTATGCACCAGGATTGTTACTTAGCAGTGTCTTATATTCCTCTCTCTTAACCTGTAATTTCCTCACTAGCCTGTCCTCTAGATGGTCAGTACGCCTCTCCTTGACAACAAATATTTCTGCCTCCAAACCTCCACACTGTTTTTCCTTTTCCCGCTCTTTTCTTCCTGTCTCAGAGATGAGATAGTCTTTAATGACTGGTTATAAGCTTCCCACAGGGTTGGCGGGTGATTATCCATTTTTGCTCTGGTGTTATGAGCAAGTGCGACCGGTTCAGGTATGAGGTGTGGGGCAGGGGGAAGAGTTGACAGACTACGGAATAGGTAAAATAAATAAATGAATAAATATAATCGCTTACCTTGCGATCGCTGCATCACCAATTTGGCAATACTGCGAACACAAGGTAAGTAGTTTTATTTATTTTTGTATTTGATTTTACTTATTCTGACGTATATCGCCTTCTCCCACCCCACCGCTCTTACCTGAACCGGCCACGCCGGGTTATGAAAAGATGCTCCTGACCACCTCATCTTGAGGTCTTTGCAGGTCTTCTTCACCTTGTCGAATTCATATGGATAGGCAGACACAATGATCACATTACGAGTGATACTGTACCACAGACTCAATATCATGTCATTGGAGGTTTTTGAAATCAGATGTTTAAATAGCTGGACTCCTTTTTTACTATCTTCTTCATGGCAGACATCTGACTCCTTAGCCACTAATATCATTTTCGTCTGCCAACCAGCAGAAGTGTAGCCCCTAGGGATTGCTCTCTGTGTGTTCAGGAGCAGAAGATGGCAGTGGGTTCTGCCTTTTTGGCAGTGGGGTCCTCCAAAATGGATACTTCATTGTGTGCTGACTTTAGGAGGCAGAATGATAATGAAGTGGTGCTCAAGATGTCCCACTAGGTGCTTCTAGGACCCCGATTAAGTCCCAATGTCCCAGTGGTGTTTCACATGCAATTGTATCCCATGCGTTAATATTGTATGTGAAATTAGCGCAAGTGCTGACTTTGCATATGATACACCAACAAAGAATTATAGCATGCAGAAATATTAATTCAGCACAATTTGTTTTTAACACATGTGTCCTTTTTACATAGGGTATTGTGCAGTATTGGTGTTTTTAGCAGATTTTCAGTGCATTACTAATGTAGGCGTCATTTAAGGGTCACCAGGAGTCGCAGGCATGGCTGATGGCATGCCCCTTGAAATCCCTAACACTGCCTTTGCGACCCCACAGGAGACAAAAGAAGTGTCAGAACAGAAGGTAAACCGTGTCCTGATGAGCACTATTTACTACCTGCAGTTAATAAAGGAACATTGCACTCTCTATTTGTTGAAAAAAGCATCCAGGAGCGCATTGCACATTTTTTAAACTCATTGCCAATCTTCATTAATGTGATGCATTCAAATAAAGCATTGCCAATGCCAATAGGTCTGGTCTTGACAAGCTGGTGAGATGTTTATTGTTTTATTATTGCAATGTTATGCCACTCAAATGAATAGGAAAAAAATTTGCCACCTAAAAGTGGTTCTGTATGCATGCAATAACCATTTTAAATCTAAAAACAAAACATACCGATTGCATGCACTTTTATTAGAACAGCACAGGTCCTTTCTAGCAGGCAAGTGTAGGTGGAAGTGGTATAGAAACCTTTTTTGTTTCAATCCACATCACATGAAGTTTACTATTGGCTCTGAATTACCGTAACCTGAGGACATAATTTTTCACACACACAAGGGTGACTAAAAAAGTAAGAAGTTAAAGAATAGAAAGAAAAAGAACAATTGAAAAGCTCATCATCCCTGACTTTGAAGTGGACTTCTTTTTTGGAAGGTGTGCATGTGTGGTAAGGTAAAATGGCGCCGCTCACAGTGCAAGGCACCCAAAGGATAGAGTGTGCTGAACCATTGTTCATGCTGCAATGGGCATAAGCAACATGTGAAGGACTGTTAAACAGACCACTGAATAAATAATGCTAACCCAAAGACCTGCTCTGTATGTTTACATTTGTGTTTTGTTAATGATTTCTTTTTCATTACATGAGGGTAGTGCAACAGCTAAAGTTATCTATAGGCCACACCTACTGATGCATTTGAATAAAACAGTCACCTCTGTGCTTCACAAGTTTAACAGTTCTTTACAAGTGATCATAAATCAAATCTTGATAACAATGATAAAGGAGTGACTCAGTAAGCGACCCTGGGGAATAGTACTGAATAGGTGCAGGAGCGGGGCATGGCCCTTGAGGACTGTTTGACTACAGGGCTAGCTCTCTGACTATATCCCTGTGAAGTGTTACCTCTCCAAGATTGGGATGGAGAAGAAGGAACAAGATCCTTAACATTAGAGATAAGTGTATCTTTTCTTATGAAAGAGGAGCAGCTATCTAGCCTTTCTGTATCACTGGAGCGGTGTGATAATTGTCTTCTGCCTATACCAGGGAGGGAACTTCTATACACATATAGCCCTGAAGAAAGCCTAGGACCTTTTATAGGCCATTAGTTAGGATGAAACATGTTGGCACTAGGGTCTTAGGACCAATAATATATCCAACTGACCCTTTATATATGCTATTTTGTTTTAATAACCCATGCTGTTCTAAGAAGGGATACCGAGAACAGCCTGAGAATTTTTAATTTTTTAGACCCCCTGGTCAGATCTTTCAAGCGCTCCCTGAGACACGGTTGAGCCCACCCTGACTTTTACGGGACAGGGTGACCCGGTGATGAAGCATTACACCACTAGGGTGTGTGAGGGTAATTAAAACAACAAGGATTTTTTTCCTTTCCCACAAACCCAGCCAGTGGGTAACATCTAGGTTGCTTCATCAAACATCCCCCCAGGGTTGTCGAAAGTTATCTCGGTATATAGTGGGGTACCTTTTGTGATTACAAGTTTACTTAGGGAGGACGTACTACCACTTGAGAGTTTCTCTCTGCCCTTTGAACACAGGAGGAGTGTCCCTCCTCTAAATGTGTGAAGGTTATTGTGAAAGGAGTAAAACAAGTACATAGCTAGTTCATATTCAATATAGGGTCCTAATGGATTAATGCTGGTGGGCATGACCACTATAGTTTTTAAAATCTCTTTTCTGTGACTCTCCTTGTGATCTATCAATATATTTTCTCTTTGAGTTTATAGTTGGTTGCAGTGACATGAATTGTTGTGATGTCATCAAGGTCTTATGGCTTCACTTCCTGGGATTCAGGGTTAAAGATAATGTTACTTCCTTTAATGTCATTGAGGTTAAAGGGTGTGTGATTTAACCTTCACTGCCCTTGGCACTTTGGCGTATCGAGGTCCATGTCTGATGCACTATTTATTCTAGAAGAAAATTATGCAAAATACTTAAACAATGCATAAAAATCTATTGTTTTACAGATCATAATCTGCTTAGCAAGCTGTAGACATTTACAAGTATTTCAGTAGATATTTCTAAAGTTTTAAAAGCAAAATGCCATGGCTTCCCACAACATTACTCTTGCGCAAACTTTGTTTATTCTATGACCGTGCAAAAGTTTAAAGAGAGGCAACTCACAACTTCAAGTCTTTTTAGGTCTCCGCTAGACAGCGTATTACCTGTCTCGAAGAGATGTGCTGTGTTCTATATGAGTGCCCATAGGCCACTCATTTCCTACCATTGGTAAATTTCAGCATCGCTCTCATTTTCTTTGCCATCTCATAGCGCATAGACCAAGTCCATGTCGCCTCACACTGTTCCCAGTTTGTGGAGCTATTTTGTTCTTTGTTTTCGAGCACTCCATACAAGTACTTGTGTTTTCAGGTCATCTCCCTTGCAAACATAAACCCATGGTACTAAAATGTATGCACATGTACATAAACTAACACATTTTTTTAAAAGTTGTAAAAACGCAAACAGCACTTGTTGATTTTTTTTTGTACCATCCGTTAGTATTGGAGCGCTCATTCCGTTGTCCATCTTGCCATAGCGCGAACACAAGCCGATGGTACTGGAGAGCTTTAAGTGCTCACCAGTTACATTACACAATGACACATTCATTTTTGCGCTGATCCTGCTTCAGCTAAGGGTTTTTAGGTCTCGCCTGACCCAGCGCATGCGCTGGTCTGGCGAGACTTATTGAGAGGGCTCCAAAAAGTGCTACCAGGCCAGCCTAGAGCTACAGTGCATGTGTGCGGGCGCACGCGCCGCGCTTTACCGCGATTACTTTCACTTTCCTGGCCTCACGGCCGCTTTGATGATTGATCGTGATCGCGATCACTTTCACTTTCGTGGCCGCACGGCCGCTTGGCATAGCCAATAGGTCTCGCTTTTGGGACCTTATAAGTATTTAGTTATGCAACTGTTGCATAACTAAACACTTATAAGGTCACAAAGGCGAGACCTATTGGCTATGCCAATGCTTGTTCCCAGTTGTTACTTGCCCATCTCCCCATCCCGTCCTCCTTCCCTGCTTGACCCATCCCCCCACTAAGTCCTCGTCGATGTTGTTTTTTTTGCACAATCCGATGGCATTGGAGCGCTTGTTATGTCCTCCATCTTGCCATAGTGCTAACATCAGTCGATGATATTGAAGCGTTTTCAGTGCTTACCAGTTACATTGCACAATGACACATTCATTGTCGTAGGCAGGGGGAAGCGTAAGTGATTTGTACAGAATCACAAATTGTTCAGACAACCCCGAGATTCAAACTTGGTTTCCCTGTTCCCTGTTGGCAGCTCTTGTCTTCACTTTAAAACTACTCAATTGTTTCTCATTATCAGTTCTACATTTCTTCAGCAAGACCCCATCAACACTGAACAAGTATTGGCAAAGCCAATAGGTCTCGGCAATGCCAGAGCTATTTGCTTTGTCAATGTGAATGGCTTTTAGCCATGTTGTCTAGCAGCACATCTGGTGCTCAACATGGCTGGAAGTCATTGAAAAACCACTATGATGCGGCCAATGCAGGTCATGTCATAGCACTTTTTGTGTTGGGGGAGCAGGACAATAAAATCAACATTGGGGGGGGTGAAGAGACTCGGTGTCGGCTTCACATCCAGTGATTCAGGTTTTCAGTAACTTTCAGCCATGCTGAACAGAAGATGTGCTGCTAGACAACATGGCTAAAAGACATTCAAATTGACAAGGCCAATAGCTTAGTCATTGCTGCGACCTACTGGCTTTGTCAATGCTTGTTTAAACTTGTGCAAGCTTCACAAAACTTAAACTGTTTCTACTGTACTGCAGCTACCCCAAGCAAGTCTGCTGCATCATCATACCACCCTCTTCTCTAGTCAATTTGCACGACCCTCCATTCTATGGAAGTGGAATTGGGTTCTCCTAGCTAGCCATTCTGCAATTCCTGGATCTGCCCACAAAAACGACATCAGCGGCAGAAAGTGTACCATGCTTAACAAATTATCTTTACCTTCCATGGTGCCTCCTCTTTATCATTTCCATAGCTCCTCGGCATCGGATAAGAGTAATGTTAGGGCTAAGAATCAACTTTGTGTTCTCATCAGAATTCAAAGGGGGCCTGAGAACACTTGGGCTCCCCTTGGCATTTTGGTGAATTTCAATGCTCATTCCCCAGTTAATATCTCTCTCTGCTCGATGCACCTACTTCAGACAGCCTTCCCTCTCAAGTCCCAGGGTTTCCTGGAGTTCACAGATGGGACATCCCATGGCTGGATACCCACCCAGAGCAGGCCACTGGAGGGGAAACGTTGCCTTGGTAAAGTACAAAAACTTTGTCCATACACAGTCAGTGTGACTTCGCAGGTGAAGATCAAACTTTCATTCTAATTTGTTCTCCTTAGAAATGAAGATGCACAACAAATCCTAACCAGTCCATCCTTTCATCCAGTGCATACTTGGTTGCACTTCCAACTCTCCTTATGGTGTTTGCTTAAAAGTTAAACCATGACACTACCTGTCTTAAGACGTGGCGTCCTAAAAATGGACGAACACAACTTAGTTTTATCTTTCAAGGTTGAACGGAGTGTTCTCCCATCTCAAAGTCTGCACTCCCTCCTTTCATCTTCAAGGACCAGCATCCTCTATGGCTTGTCTGAAAACCCCGAGCCATCTCCTCTTAGCACTTCCCTTCACACAGCAGTGGTCCTGCCTCCCTGCACCTTTCTCCTTTTTCATTAAAGGTTGCAAATCATTAAAGTACTCTGTTGCCTCAGTCTCCTCCAGCCTCTGCCAAGGAGCCCTTTTAACTTCTCTTTCCCTCCAACCTGCTCTCAGCAGACCTCCCAGGTCAGATGCAAGAGTGAACACATAAAAGACAACTATTGACAGCTCAAAATGGAGTCAGTGGGGGATATTAGCAAAGAAAGAACAGAAGAGAGGCAACTGCAGCCACGCATTTCTATTCAGCAGCAGGGGGTCTGCATGGCTGATCTTCTAAGCCCTCTGCATTTTGGCGGATAACATTATTACCAATTGAGTTCTTATAATACTGGAGGATCACCGACAATCTTGCAATATGTAGTGTTTATCCACAATAGTTTTTTTGTGCAGATTTTATCACATGAATATTTTTTTTTCTCCTCGATTGATAGTTTCATAGAATTATATTTTTTATGATTAAATACATACATTTTTGAGCTTCCATAGTGGGCCTCCCCATCACAAGATTTGTTTTTGGACTTTATAAGTAGAAGGATGCACTGATTTCAGCCTGCAATTATTAAAAAAAAAAAAAAAAAAAAAATCAAACCTATTTTGTTTTTTTTGATCCCCACCAGGTGCACCCTTTTGTTATCTGTTCAAGGTTATCTGTCCTCTCCAGCCTTTGCAATGCATGTACATTTTCCAGATTGCTGCTCAGAGAACCTAGCATTTTAAAGCAAATTTAAAAAAAAAGAAAACTAATTTGAATTAAAAAATTCTATTTATTCAACCATGCTTATCAGTCTGCTCTGCCATACTTGGAGCAATAGCAAGCATTTGTGTGGCAGGCTCTGTCTGCAATTTTGAAATATTGATTGGATTAATTTATGATAGTCTCATCACAGCAGGTGGTGGGGGATATCAGGGTATTCAAGCGAACCAACATTCACATTTGCTCCACCCCCCCACAAACCGCGCATTGATACATTTAAAGATCGATCTTCATGTCCTTGCTTTTAATAGTTATGATTTGACTAGACAGCATTGCACCAAAATTGTCACATGCAAGGCTCTTTTAGGTGTCTTTGGAAATCTTAATATCAATGTTAAGCCTTGATGCAGGTTTTCATGGTTTGTATTTGTGTGTTGCATTCTATATTGAGTGTGTTCTTTAGCAATGGGTGAGATATTGGTTAAACTGTCATCATTTCTAGCTTGTTGTGCAAAAGGCTGAGATTACACCAGTATGCCAAGTCACTTATTTAAGATTTAATTAGGGTAAAAATTTGACGGATCACAGGAACAATGAGAACAAACAGAATGTGAGCAGCTATTGTTTGTCAAGTGATGTTGCACTATTTTTTGTGTGAATTGTGTCCTAATTTCCAAAAAGGACATATGCTGGACCGTAATTTCACGTAATAATGCATAATTTCCCATATTTCATTTGATATTCAACAAAACGTCCGCAAAGGAAATTATGCAAATTTCACGCAGGTCTAGTGTTCTTTTAACGTGAATAGACCTTGCCTGAAAATAAGGCTGTCAAACAATTGTGAGTTATTTGCTTCATTTTGTGAAAGCTGACAGAATATTTTGTGTGAGCAAATTTGACACGTCTGCTGTTGTATATTGCCTGAGCTAAGGCGACGTTCTCCATTTTCCTGTTGTATGTTAGCAGCGGCTGCATGGCAAAATTATTCTACAAACTTTTGCTTGCAACAGACAACTTTTTTCAGGCTAACTTGGTTCCGATGCAACAATAACTAATTCTTCTGCCATTCCAAATGCTTGAAATGAAAATCTGAATTTTACAAATATGGATTTCCATGCAAGGAACCCTCCCTTCTGCGCCACAGAACCACTAAGGTTGGAAAATTTTCCCAATTAAGGAGGGGCCGAGAGAAACCGACTGGGGTGTGCCATGATCTATTAGGCACAGTTAGTTGAGGGCCTTTTTCTCTACCGTTATACTGGGGTACTACAAGAGTAACTGAAAAAATAAATAATACAAAGATGCCAAAATGCAATTATGGAGGTTTAGAAGAATTGTTTAGGAATAAGTGATATGTTTGTAGTCTACATTTTATTCGCTCTAAATTATTTATTGTCTTTGACTTATTCATTATTTTAATGTTAATCCTTACTTAGGGGTGTGTGAAATTCGTGCAATATGCTTACATGTGATTATCAACATTTCTGAAAAATTACCTGAAATGATGTGTGATTGCACTAAAATCAAATCTCGGCATTCTAACCTATAGTTTACTGGGAAATGCATCCTTACAACAATTGCATTTAAACAAAGTGCCACGAACAACAGTTGCTTGCATTCTGTTGGCATGCTTATATGGTATATTTTTACCATCAATAGTGCATTTCGCACTAACATTTCACTGCATTGGCACATAAGTACGTAATGGTATCGTTTTGGGGATTTGGCATAAGAAGTGTAATGTACAATTCCCCAAATTATGTGAATTCTTCTACCATTTAACTTCTGCCAGGCCCAGCCTTATTCACAAGATGTGCATACGATGAGCAAATGTTAAACGCCGCATTGCAGTCCATTGGATGAGCAGTAAACCCCCGACCCAGATAAATGGGAGGGAGATTTGAGGGAATGGTAAGGGACAAAAGAAGTTCACATGAGAAGGACTAGGAAAGATATCAAATAGCCTGAGGTGCAACTCGCCTGGGGGACAATCATAAGTGACTTAATTGTAACATGATTTGTAATTGGTTGCCTGCATTTTAGTTTATTATTTGATACAGTAAATGTTGGGTTGCTGATGTCCTCTATATGTAAACTGCAAAAAATAAACTAAAAATATTAGCAAATATTAAGAACTAGTTATTATAAAATGCCAAGCTTTATGTGTCTGATTACAGTGGTTCAAGGTAGAGTTTCTCAGTTGTACTCTGTGAGATTAAAATTACAGTTTTTCTGGATTGCAATCACCCTTTTACCTTGTGAAAGCACAACTCAGGGAGATGGTAAATACTGTAAGTTTTTCTTTCTCTGTAAATGCAGAGATTACATTTGGATGGTAGTGTTATCTACTGGTGTGGACCCGAAAAATTCGGGGTTTTACTGAAAAGTAATGTTCAAACTAGTGGTACAGGGTACATTATTTTTTCATCTGTTAATATGTTCACAGTTTGGGCAAAATTGCATACATTTTTCCATGCTTAATAATCATAATTTTTGTAAAATTTTTATATATTACCTAAAATACATTTGGGAAGGTGTAAAACGTCTGTGATGCATGTCCTCACTTGCAAAAGTCATGCAAGATACCTGTTCAAAGTACTTCTACAGTTTCTAAATTCAAGCGGTGCACATTCCAAGTGCAGCGCATGCGCCCGCAACAGCCACAGCATGCTACACAGTTACCTCTAGTTGTTTTCTTCTGAAACCAGTCTCTCATGAGTGAACATTATGTGAAAAGAAAAACAGGATGAGAAATATTTCAAATTAGATCATCGAGAATTTACAAAAGGTTATGAAATTTTTTTACCCGGTCTTTAAAGCCACTGATGTTATGTTCTTGAGTCAATGTGGTTTGATAACTCTTTTACAAGATTAGCCTCAGAAAGCTAGCTTTCATTAATATTCTTCTATTGTCTACATATGCTATGATTTTCTTTATTTTTCTCTCATTGCATTAAAATAAGAATACCTTTTGTGTTAAATTTGCTAGATCTTTTTAGATGTTAGAATTCTCAACAGTGCTCTGTTATGTTATGCTCTGCATGTTAATGTAAGATGCTGTACATGCATGGGTAATTTTTATAAGTATGTGGTCTGTTGTGCTTCACTATATCTGGGGATTATAGAATGTTGTGAGGTCATGGCACTTATAAGCTCACAGGTAGGATGTTGTGGGGCCATTGCTGGGGAGGAGCAGCGCTGCTGATGGTCGAGGTTAGTGTTGCGGGTGCGAGGGGTTCAAGCCAGAATAAATCCTTGGATCAACGCCCTGTGTCATGTGGTCTTTTGAATTTAAGAATATTGGTGCTGATTGATTGAATCCTGTTAATGATCCCACCATCCATGTGTCAACCTGTCAGTAAGACCTTTGAAACTAATAATACCTGCATTGCGACCTGGTTCTTGTAGGCTTCACGGGCCGCTGCAGTACTTGTTGTGTTGTGTGTTCACCAGCAGCATGGCGTCTACTGTATTTGTATTTCTGGCCATTTACAGTGCCTTGCGGAAAGATCATTGTAAAAGGCAGGGGCAAGCAAGCCAGCAGCGCCTGCATCTCCCCGTAACCTGCATGCAGCCGGAGAATCCATCCTGCAAGAGGTGGCAGCTATTATTAGCAAGCCAGAGCTTACGTCAAGATGTGATTAGGCACTGGTTTCCTCTGGTAAAAAAGATGAGGGGGTCGAATTGGTTAAAGTTGTCAAGAATAAGTCACATATTAAGGATGTTCAGGAAAGTCATTAGAAGGAGTAAAAGGGTGTAACAAGACAGAAACACAGTTCCAGGATAGATGATTTGAAGGGAAAGTGCTACCAGTGTGGTAGTTCTTTCCACTTAGCACATGATAAGAAACATCCAACTCTAGGGCAGAAGTACTCTAAGTGTAGTACCAAAGGGCACTTTGCCCATGCATGTCGCAAGTTCTGGTCTGTCAAGTGTGTTGTGGACGAGTGGGATCTGGATGAAGAACACGACTCTGACTCAGATGTAGACAGTCCGCAGCTATTTGTTGTGCAAGCCAAAGTGATGAATGTGGGTAGTTTAGGCATGAAGAAACCAGTGTGTGAATTGGTGGTTGGGGGAGTTTGGGTAGCACTTACGGCTGACTCCGCTCCATATACTGTCATTAACAAAGGTACAGGGCCAAATTCATTTTGTAACACATTTAGTTTGGAATTGGAGGAAACGGACATCCACCCAAAAAGTTTTACAGGGGAAACTATTAACCTTTTAGGTTACCACAAATTATTATTTGAATGTAAAGGGGGAAAAGCAGAAAGCAAACTGGACGTGGCAGTATCTGGTCCCTGTGTTCTGGATTGGTGGGATCAAGGAAATTTGAGTATCTAACTTGATCTCAACAGCCCTGATCTGGTTATAATTGTTAACAATGAGAAGGGGGATGGAACTGAAGTAGTTAGCAAGTTTCCCAAAGTATTTTTAGGTGCAGTGGGTGAACTTGAAAGATTTGTTCACAAGATTGTTCTTAAGAAGGACCCTCGTCCTTGTATACATAAACTGAGGAACATTCCATTCAGTGTGAAAGATTAGATGTGGTTAAAGAACTTTGGGGAGCGCGCATCCATGATGGTCGCGTGAGCACAGGGCTCCCCGGACCCTCGCTGCTCCTCGGAACTTATCCTGACTTTATCCTGACTTGGTTGACGGATTCTGGAAGATAAACGTTGGCTGAACCCTAAACTCTTTTCAGAAACCAAATCGGACCTGGGAGACCTGATCTATGGTGGTTTGAACTTTTGAGGCCCAACTGATGGCTGTGCCCGGTGCGAAGGTGAACTGTGGAGCCGGGGCATAGTTGAACAACAACGGCATCGGGGCTGTGCCAGCGGCCGTCCCATCACTTTCGGTTTCACTTTTGGATCTCTGAGTGGCTGGACCGTGGAGTTGCTTTGTGCGGCTGGGTTTTCACTCGGCCTTCGCTTGGTGCCTTTGCCTCCGTCTGATACCAGTGTGCCCATTGACTTTGATCCTCTCGCACCGCCACATTGCGGTCTCTGGTACGGCTCGTGTCTGCTTCGCCTGTGCCCCTTCGACGCTCGCTCGGTGGTCCCCTTCGGTGAGCGTGGTTCAACATGGGTGGCAAGGGGGATCCCGAGAGGCGTAAGACCAAGACATCCCTACGTGGGGGGCCGGTCCAGACTAACAACATGGACCGCTACACTCAGGGTAAAGGGTCCCCTGGGACGGCCAGTGTTCTCACGGATGACGCTGGTGGTGTTCCGTCCGTCCCTCCGGATTTGTCATTGCAGGACATCATGGGCGCCATTAACGGCATCAAGGAGACCATCGCTAAGCAGTACGAGGCCTTGGCCCGTAAAATCGACACGGTGGCCATTGATGTTACGCTAATTCGGGCGGATCTCTCTAAGACCAATGAGAGGGTTCAATCGCTGGATTTGCGGACGTCCACCCTTGGTACGGATGTGTCGGACCTGCAGACTGCTCTTGGCGACCTCAAGTCGGCCAACGACCTGATGGCTCGGCGGCTGGAGGACTTCGAGGGACGGGCTCGACGCAATAACATCCGCGTCATAGGTGTTCCAGAGACCTTCGACAATCGCCCGGTTGATCTTATGGTTGAAGATCTCATCCTCAACCAGCTTGCCCCCGCTGGCCTGAGTAAGTTCTTTGCCGTGGAGCGGGCCCATCGAGTCCCAGGCGGTCGGCCGCGACCGGGAGCTCCCCCGAGGCCTATTGTTGCAAAACTTTTTCACTACAGAGACCGAGATGCGATTCTGCAGGCCTCACGGGTACATGGCCCTGTCCGATATGAGAACTCATCCGTTAACTTTTTCCCGGACTTCACCCAACTTGTCCAGAAACAGCGGATGGGCTTCCAGGGGGTGAAGCGCCGTCTCCGGGACCTGGGTTTTAAGTACTCCATGCTTTTTCCTGCTAGGCTCCGAGTGGAATACGAAGACCGGACTACCTTTTTTGACTGTCCTGCGACTGTGAGTGACTGGTTGGATTCTCTGCCGGACCGGGGTGACCGGCCTGGGCCTTCTGGTGGTACCGAGGGTGGCGGGCCTCCTTTGGAGTGACTTTTGGTCCTTGACTTTGACATTTTGTTTTGTTCGGCGGGGTTCTACTTCTTTTGTACATTTTGTTTAATTATGATCTGTGTTGGGGGCGGGCAGGGACGGGTCCCTCTCCTCCTCCGGGGTCTTTTCGTAGAATGGGGTTTGTAGGGCGACAGGCACACTGCAAGTTGGGGTGGTTTTTTGGATCGC
Organism: Triturus cristatus; assembly: GCF_964204655.1. NCBI lineage: Eukaryota > Metazoa > Chordata > Amphibia > Caudata > Salamandridae > Triturus > Triturus cristatus. The sequence continues at coordinate 1,653,687,762 of NC_140590.1, read as the reverse complement.
AGGGGTGCAGGGTGGGGGGAGTTGAATTTGGGGGGGGGTTGGTGGGTGGGAGGGGTTGTTTGGATTTGTGTTTTTTGTTTTCAAGGCGAGGTATTGGCTCTGTTTCAGTTTCAGGTGTCGCGCTATTTGCTGGGGGACCCTTGATCTACTGGGGGGGATGGGGGGGGACGGGTTGAGATTGATGTCTTGGAACGTCAACGGATTGGGGGATCGTATCAAACGGGGGGTTGTGCTGCAATATTTGCGTCATCTGACTCCTGATGTGGTATTCTTACAGGAGACGCATTTGGTTGGTAATGTTTGTCATGCCATGAACAGGGGGGGCTACCGACTTGTGGCCCATTCCGGTTTCACCACCGGCTCTAGAGGGGTGGGCATTCTCCTACGATCTTCACTTCCGCTAGAGATCACCAGGGTTGTCCTAGACGATAGTGGGCGCTATGCGGCCCTGACTGGGAGGTGGGAGGGACAGTCCCTTTCCTTGGTTTCGGTTTATGTTCCCCCGGGCCTCCAGAACTCCACTTTCTCAGACTTGGGTCGTATGCTGCTTGAGCTTCCTGACAGTCTTTTGCTTATGGGTGGGGATTTTAATTCGGTTGTTTCGGGTGATCTGGATCGCCACCCGCCCAGGGCCCTCCCTGCTGCCCAGGCGTGGCTCGGCGGGCTCTTGGATACCTTCGGTCTGGTGGATTGTTGGAGGTTAATGCATCCGACACAGTGTCAGTACACATTTCACTCTGGGGCCCATGGGAGTCTCTCCAGATTGGATTATTTTCTTATGCCCGCGGCCCAGACTGCCCGGATTCGAGAGGTTAAGCACCTGGCCCGGGGTATCTCTGATCATTCCCCACTGTGGTTGCTTTTCGACACCGGGACGCGGTCCGCTGGGCGGATCGCCCCTATTAACCCTTGGTACTTACGAGACCCCAAGATTCGTGATAGCCTGGTTAAGTCGATTGATCAGTATTTTCTCGAGAATGAGGGGTCGGTGTTGTCCTCAGTGTCCCTGTGGGAAGCCTTCAAAGCAGTGCTCCGCGGGCATGCCCTATCCCAGATAGTGGAGGCTAAGAAGGTCAAGAATGAGGCGGTGGTGAAGCTGGAGATCGAAATATCGGGGCTGGAGGCAGCTTTGGAGACGGGTGTCACTCAGGATGGGCTTCATGCCCTCAGCTTGAAGCAGTTTGAATATAAGTCTCTTGTTATGGACGCTGCCAAGACCATGTATAGGGAGCAGCAGGGTAGGTTGTATGATGCCGGGGACAAGGCGGGTAAACTGATTGCTTGGTTGGATAAGAACGAGAGAGTGAATCGTGTGGTCCCGGAGCTTCGGAGTTTGGATGGAGTGTGTGTGACTGACCCTGGTGAGATTGTGGAGTGTTTTGCGGACCACCTCCGGGCGGTGTACTCCCCGGTGTCTGATAGAGATGAGGATGACTCTCGTCTCTTGCTGCGGGATATTGCCTTGCCCGGCTTATCCGTCGAGGACCGTGAGCAGATGGAGGCCTCACTGTCTGTCGACGAGATTGCTACCGCGATTCGTTCCCTTCGCTCGGGCAAGGCTGTGGGCCCCAACGGACTGCCGATTGAACTGTATAAACTACGCCCGGATAAAATCGCGCCCTTCCTCCGTCGTATGTTTCTGGAGTCGCTCGAGCGGGGTTCCCTCCCCGACGACCAGCGTCTGGCTACTATAGTTGTGATTCCCAAGGACGGTAAGCCACGAGACCGCTGTGCCTCATATAGGCCTATTTCCCTACTAAATGCCGAACCGAAAATCCTCGCCAAGGTCCTCGCTAATCGCTTGCTGAGAGTTATATATGATTTGATACATCCGGATCAATGTGGCTTTATCCCTCATCGGAATACCGCTCTCAACTTGCGGCGTCTACACGGCGTCCTCGCTAGGGCGGAGTACCTCTCTGAACCGGCCATATTGGTTTCCTTAGACGCCACGATGGCCTTTGATACCATCGAGTGGCCATTCCTTTGGGCCGTCTTGGCGAAGTTTGGCTTTGGGGAGGGATTTATTAGTTGGGTTAAGCTCCTCTATGCTGGACCAATGGCTCAGGTTGTTGTCAATGGGCGGGTTTCTCGGCCCTTCGCTCTCGGGAGGGGTACTAGGCAGGGGTGTCCGTTGTCCCCTCTGCTCTTTGCTCTCGCCTTGGAACCGCTCGCTGCCTGGCTCCGCTGGGAGCCCTCGATCAGAGGGATCCGGTGGGCCCCGGGCTTCGAGGATCGGGTCTCGTTGTACGCGGACGACATTCTTTTGTACCTCACCTCGCCGCGGAAGTCGCTCAATGTGCTTTTTGATGTCCTTACTTCCTTCGGGAGGAATTCGGGGTTGATAATTAACTGGTCCAAATCTTGCGTGTATCCTATCTCCGGTGGCCTTCCTCTCTTACCGCCTCGGCTTCCGATTCAAACATCTCAATCCGGCTTTAAATACTTGGGGGTGTACTTTTCGTTGGATCCGGCGGTCCGCTACGAGCAGAATCTCCTGTCTCCCCTCCGGCGTTTGAGGGTGGATACGGCTCGGTGGTGTAAGTTGCCCTTGTCTCCACTTGGTCGCGCAGCACTGTTTAAAATGATGTCCCTCCCCAGATTTCTTTACGCACTCCAGAACTCCTTCGATATCATTCCGGTGGCCTACTTTAGGGAAGTGGAGAGTTTGCAGAGGAGACTGGTTTGGGACGGTCGGGCGCGTATCGCTTTGGCAAAGCTGACTCTTCCCTGGTATGACGGGGGCATCGCGCTTCCGGACATTAGAAGGTACTATTGGGCCTCCCAGCTGTCTGCCATTAACCATGCTACGTACGCTCCTGGTTCGAACCCGGCATATGAGATGGATAAATTCCTGCTTCCCGGCGGTAACTATAACAGAGCGCTTTATTCTCGATCTGCCGGGAGGACCCTCACGGGCCCTACTAGGATTGCGGTACGTGTGTGGAAGGCGGCGAATGTAGCTGTGGGCTGGAGTGAGCGTTTAACGTGTGCTACTCCTTTGTTCGCCTCAGAGCGCTTGGGAAGCCTCTGGACAACGAAAGGCTTTGAGCACTGGGATACGATCGGCATTAGCAGAGTGGGGGACCTATGGGTTAAAGGCGTGGTTAAATCCTTCGCGGCGCTTCAGAGCGAGTACGAGCTTAGTCAAAGGGAGTTCTTCCGCTATGCCCAGGTTCGGCACGCCCTACTCTCTGTCTTTGGGGAGGGGACCACGGTCCCTGTTGCTTCGCCTCTCGAGGACCGTATACTCGACGGACACGTGCCCGACAGTACTATCTCTCTGATTTATAAAAAACTAATAAATAATCGGGCTGATCTCTTGGTGCGTCTTCGGGAGGCGTGGACGGGGGATGGGGTTGAGTTGGATGACGAGGACTAAGGAGGTTGCCATCCCGGCCCGTCTCCGTCTGGTCCAGCTTAAGATTCTCCATCGTGTCTATGTGACGGGTCCCCGTTTGGTCTCGATGGGGTTTTCTGACGACGGGCTCTGTAAGCGTGGCTGCGGGCTCAGTGCCACCTTTCTCCACATCCTCTGGGAGTGCCGCGAGGTGGCGGAATATTGGCGCCAGGTGCATGATGTTATGAAATGAGTCACTGGGGTCGCTCTGCTGCCGGAGGTGCGCCGATGTGTTCTGAATGTGTGGGAGCCCAATGACTATAATGCGGCCCAGGCGAACATGATTGCAAAGAGAGATATTGCGCAGCTTTGGGGTTCCCAACGGCCTCCCACCGTGTCCGTATGGAAGGAGAACATGGACTGGTGCATGTTCAGGGAGAAGACGGTGTATGTGGCTCGTGGTAAACCGGGGGCATGGGGTAGAATCTGGGGTCAGTGGAATGTGTATCGAGGGACTATCTGTTCTCCCCCCCTGGTGGATGCGTCTGAGGTTGCCTTGTCCCCCTGATCCTTGAGGGTTCCTTGCTTAATTTGTTCATCTGTGTATAGGTTTGGTTTTCCCGTGGCCCCCCCCTCCCTCTCAGACCCCCTTTTTATTGACCACCCTATGGTGGTCGGGTGTGGAGTTCCTCTGCTGTGGTTAGACGCCCTTTCAATGTTTCTCGCCTTGCTTTTTTTTTTTTTTTAAAAAGGGTGTATCCTGACGTCCCTTATGTGCAGTCTGATCTCCTGTAATTTAGCGGAGCCCCTGTGGGCCAGTCATTGTTTTTTGAACTGCTTGAACATCTCTGAATACTAGCGGCCGGCCCAGGAGGTTGTAGGCCCGTGCTTGTACCCTTTTTCTCTGCACAATAAAGCTTTTTTACCCACAAAAAAAAAAAAAAAAAAAAGAACTTTGGGGCATATTATCAATGACAGCATTAAAAATTATTGCCGGTTTGGCGGCAGAAAACTGCCGCTAAAGCAGTGATAATGGGCTTGATAATATGCTGCAGAGAATTCCAATAGAAGTCCATGTTCTGGTGTGAACATGGGCTCCTATTGGAATTCTGAAGGGCATATTATCAAGCCCATTATCGCCGCTTTAGCGGCAGTTTTCTGCCGCTAAACCGGCGATAATTTTAACGCCATCCTTGATAATATGCCCCTCAATAAGTTGGTGGAGGGTGGGATGATTGAGCAGGTTTAGTCCTCTGATTGGGTGGCTGCCTTAGTCATGGCGAAGAATGTGAATGGTCACATCCACCTCTGTATGGACTTGAGAGAACCTAATAAAAATATTTTCGTGGGCATGTTTCCCCTACCCAAAATCAAGGAATTATTGTCAGTAACTAAGGGAATTAAGTGGTTTTCCATGATAAACTTAAAATCAGCCTACCACCAGGTACAGTTTCACCATAGTAGTACACACCTTACTGCATTTATAACCCCCATTGGTTGTTTCCAAATTAGGAGCGTACCATTTGCTTTGGCCTTGGCTGCTACAATAGCGGATTCTTTAAGCAGGTTACCTTTACCCATTGGGGCAGAGACAAGAAATGATTGGGATGAATGCTTGGTGGCTATGGTGTTTCCGGAGGAATTACAGAGCATAGGGCAGGATGAGTGGTCCAGTTCTGTTGCTCATGGTAGCATTTTTTCCACTGCAATTGAGCGCGTCGAAAATGGTTAGCCAGAGAACTTCTGCATAGTTAAGGAACTCATTCCATTTTGGGAAGTAAGACATTTCTTGTCTGTGGAGGAAGAGTTTTTTGAGTGGGGGCAGACTTTTTCCGCCTAGGGTTTTAAGTGAAAAAGTAGTCAATTTGTGCCATGAAGGACACCTGGGCATTGTGAAAACTAAGAGTAGGGTCAAGCAATCTTATTGGTGACCAGGACTAGACAAGAACATCGAAAGAGTTGTAAGGGATTGTGTCAAGTGTACAAATTCTGCCAAGTTGTTGGTTATGCTCAAGCCACCTCCACACACCATTGAAGTTCCATACGTGCCATTAGGGAGAGTAGGGGTCTTCCAGTCTTTGGTTACGCTTAAGCCACCTCTACACCCCATTGATGTTCCGCAAATGCCATGGGAGAAAGTAGGGGCTGATATCTTTGGTCCGGTACAAGACTTGCATGGTTTGTCTGAACTTATTTTTGCTTTGGTGGGCCATTTTTCTAAATGCCCAGAGTTCAAGGTGGTGTTAAAAGCAGATTCTTGGGCTCTGGTGGATTTCTTGGAAAAGGTGTTGTGCCATGAAGGTATACCCAAGATGGCGGCTTCTGATAATAGAGGGCAGTTCATATCAGATATCATCGAAACGTTTGTGGAAAAAACAGGTATTACCCATAAGACCATCTCACTTTCTCATCTCAAAGGAAATGGTAGTGTAGAACAGATCCATTGGGTGTCCCCCCTACCGTTTCAGTCTCCGAATTGGAATGTGTGGTACAGGCAGATTCCATCGAACTCCCCCCAACTATGGACTTCTGTTTTTGTTATGGAAGTTTATTAGTTCCAGAAATATAGGCATGGGAGTATTTTAGACTTTTGTAAGTGGGATGGCTTTCAAAGTTTTTCCATGGAAGTTTCCCTCCACAAAAGTGAACAGAAGATCCCGACCTAATTATTGCCTCGCTCTCTCTTTTCTACACAATGCTTGGGTGCTCTCCATTTGATAGGTCCGCCTCAGCCGTGTCTTTGAAACTCCTCTGCAGACATGCAGTACGATTGGAAGAAAGTACTCATTTGCGTCACTCCGATGTATCGATAGCTGTGCTGCAATCTTCTCTTGCAAAGCCCTGGATGGCTGTCATGCTTCTTCCAAAACTCAGAAAAGCAAACATTTTCTACAATGGCTGGGTATGCCCATTTTAGGACATCAAAAATAGAGCAATCTGTTTTCCATTTGGTTTCTTGCTGATGAGTAACTACTTTTGCTCCACATTTTTAGGTTGTGAACGATGGACCTGAGGTCAGGATGTCCTGTCCAGGTGAAGATTTTTCTTCATTTTTGCCGGTGTAACTTCAATATTTCGACCAATTAAACTGTTTACATCATATTACAGAAAAAATATTTTACCGCCAAATAGCTCTGTATATTTTTACATGCAAAATACAGTACAGTAGTTCACATAGTGTTCCTTCAAAAGACCTCAGATGGCCTGTGATTATCATGCCTGACGTTGGGTGTCTCCAACACTTCAGTGGACCAATCGAGAGGGTGATTCTTGGAGTGCCATCTGAAAATCAGTCACAATTTTTGCAGTACGCTGGCAGCCTAGTCTTGGCATTAGCAGTCTCTGTTTGCTATTTGTGGGGGGACCTGGTCAGGTCAGCAAACCGGTGCACTGCCTGAGCTTCAGACATGTGGAAGTACCTCCTCGGCTGCTGCTTTTATCAATCACTGCCTGACAATTCTGAATTAAAATAGTGCCAGCTTTGTAAAAGCATAAACTGGCATCATCTTTTAACCCAACCAGAAGTGGCAGCACAGCAGTATATAATTGCTAACATTTTTCCACATCTTCAGCCCTGGCAAGGGGCCCCCTTCCCAGATTAACAGGAGGTACTTAATTGGGGCCACTTATTGCAGGTGGCTGGCTTCTGCACATATTTTAGGGAACTGGGACTTATTTTTCATCATCAGACTTTGAAGCAGAGTAAGAGAGAAAAGTGCATAGATGGGAAAAAGGGGGACAAAAAAGTTATGAAAATAGTGAAGAAGGGAGAAATCAGGTATGAAAAAAAACCTGCAAGAGACAAGGAGACAGGATGTGTATGGCGATAGAATAAAGAGGTGCGAGGTAGAATTAAAAATAAGACATGTTGAGCAGTCCCATTATTCGACACTGCCAGTGGAGGGTTCCCAAGAAAATCCTGGGGTGTCAGATAGAGAAAGAGACGAGAAGTGTAGCGTGGTGGAATAAAAAGGCATGAAGTCTAGTCACTTTTTATTAATTTACAGAAGATCTGATGAGCTTAAGTTTGTTTATAGCATCAATGTGAAAGGCTCAAATGATTACATTCAACTGGATTTGAAAACGGGTAGAATGAAATTCCCATTTAACCATTTAACAGGATGTGGCTTTCTTTCACCTGGAGAAGAAGCTGCTGGGTGGCTACTTAATTCAACTCTTTACAAGCAATACACAAATTCAAAACCATTACTTCGGGGAATATCTTAACCTGAGAACAACCTACAACCCCCAAGCCCTGCTCAATATCCTCTCCAGGATATGAAAAATCACTTATGAAAAGTGGTGTCCTTAGAAGCACAAATTGATTTTGGGATCTCCAGAATCAGACCAATTTCCCCAATTCAGATTTTACATATTGAAAAAATGGGAACATCTATTAATCTCCATGTAATCCCTTTATTAAAAAACATCCTCTTTGGATCTGGTTACTTATATTTGAACTATGTATATATAAGATTAATTTCTACATAGATAGGATTCTCATGGAGTGAAAAATACTGATATCCATAACTGAGATGCCAATGACCTTATAGAAAATTAAAATAACCTTCATTCCAAACAGGTTCATTTAATTGTCACCCAAAAGCTCCAAGTAGCATTGTGCTTAGAGAGCAAGAAAACAACTCAACAAGTTATCTACACCATGCCAGCCACTTTAATGATGGAAGAACATTGACCCTTCTGTTAACAGCTGTGAGTTAGGATTAATTAAACAGGGTCCAGATTAACACTCAGCCTTAATGTATTGCTTCTAAATAAAATTATCAGTAATTTTGGGAACTGATAACTTCATTACTGCATCTAGTATTTGTGGAATGATTGAAAATGTATATTTAAGCTTGGAATATCTTGCAGAAACAATGTTTTTGTGAGTTTTTTTTCCATTTATTGGTGTTGCGTTAGCACCAGCTTTTAGTCAAAGCTTTCGGATGCCTCAATGTGTTCCATGGTATTTCCATGCACTTACACTGTGGTAATACTGCATTCTTTAAATCAGAGAATGGTATTAAATGTTTGGTGAACTGCTTAGCTCACATTTAGAATGTCTTCTTTATACTCTTGGCTATATTTTAAATGATGGGTGCTGTGTGATCTTAGGTAAATTCTTACACAACGTAGTGATTCAGTTCAAGCGATAGCATGGGCCCAATTGAAAAATTCTCCAGTTTCTTCATTATATGGAAAATGATACTGATGAAGATGATGAGTGTTTTTTATAGAGCTTGCAATCACTCTAGAACAGTGGTTCTTACCTTATTGACTTCTGCGGACCCCCACTGAATAAGTACTGAAAGCCAGGGACCCCAAGGAAACAATGTTCATGCTCCAAACCTCAGAGCAATACACAAAAACACAGAAAAAATATATATCAAACAAAAAATGAAATTATGAAATATTTTTTTAATTTACAGACAAAAACTACAGAAAAATAGAAATTTACATTTAAAATTGGAGCTTTTCAAAAGGTGGTTTTATTTCTAAAAGATGAAGCTTTATGGTTGTTACCCGCAAAACCTCCCAGACCTAATATCACCACCCATTCAGCACTACTAGTACCATAATGCATTGGGAGGGTTAGGGTAATTGTGTGTGGTCTCTGAGTACCTGGCAACGAATCAAAACGCTCCTGTCTTTTGGTCTTGTGATATGGAGCAACCAATTGGATCACATGCAGCCTTTGAATAGAGAAACGCCCCCTTCACTCCAATCCGTTGGACATCCCTGCCTGTTCTGAATTTCACTGCGGCTTCGTTGGAACATTCGAGTCTTGGATTTTGCCCGCTGTTGCACTGTCTCCTGTATTCCAGCTTTGGCGTTGTGTCTACACGCCGATCCCGGTGTCCTCCTACCTACCTGACTCGGCGCTTGTCTGTGTGCCTTTCACGGCGTCGTGTCTACACGCCGATCCCGACGTCCTCCAGCCTACCTGACTCGGCGCTTGTCTGTGCGCCTTTCACGGCGTTGTGACTACACGCCGATCCCGGTGTCCTCCTACCTACCTGACTCGGCGCTTGTCTGTGTGCCTTTCGTGGCGTTTTGTCTGTACGCCATTCCCGGAGTTAAACCTCGTTTCGAGAGACTTTTCCAATTCGGATATACAATTACAAGTAAGGCAACTTTGTTTCTGTCGAATCAAGGAGGGATACAATCCTTTGTCTCAACAAACGTACTAGCGAGGCAACTTGTTGCAGTAGAGTCAAGGAACGATACAATCCTTGTTTTTCAACACTGCCTTGCGGAAAAGTTACTTCAGATAATTTTTTCATTCATTTTTGGAACTTCCACGTCCGGACATTGCTCTAAAAACTTTGTTTCACGGATCTAGTGATTTGCTCCACCCTTGCAAAAGACTGGTCTAAAGAATGATGTCGTTCTTTTAAATTGAGCAACATAACTAGATCGCATTCAGACTTTGAGCGTCCATTGGTTCAAGTTGCGTATCTTTTGGGTAAGTGAGACCTCACACAATTCATTGTTAGAATCACATTTAGAATCCCTTACCTCTTGTTCCCTTATGTTTAGATCTCTAACATTAACTGTCCTTTTTGTTCACAGTACCTTCTTGTTGTTTCATCGACCCCTCCTGCACTACACCTACTTCCTGGAAGTTCCGGAGTCTGCTCATCGCTCCCTGGGAATACTTGCAAGGTTCCTGTTATAACTATCTTGGCGACTTGCAGTGTTCTCGGGGAAGGTGAGACCTAGCTTCGCTCCTGAGGATCAGAGGTGTACAACGCCTCCTGTCGTGATAATGGTAGAGGCTAGCATATCACTTTTTCTTTTTTGCTCCTAATGCATGCTCTCTTTTTTGTCAGCTAAAACTAGTGCTTCAACTGAAGCCACCAATCGTCCATAATGGATTTTGTTTGCTGTATTCTCTCTTTGCTGCTCTCACACAAGCTAAGGATGTCAAGTTAATTCTAGCTACTTACTTCACATTAACAGAGCGTTTTAAAATTTGAAATTACAACTTTTGCTTTTTATGTATATATACTTTAATTATATAGTACTATTATTTAATATTTTAAACAGTTCTGGACCCTTTGTGGAGACCTAGCCAATCCCCATGGGTAATCGGACCACAGGTTAAGAACCTCTGCGCTAGAATGTGTCCTGTCTCTAGTTAAGGAATAATGTGCAATGGAATTGAGTGGACGGCAATATCAATCTTTTAGTGACCTAAAAATGCTACTGTTTTTATTAAATGAAACCTGCCTCTATTTCCTGGGGTAAAACATGCAAGTCTTTTATTATTCAGATCCCACCACCAGTGTTTTACAGTTTCCTCAATCAAAGTCACTTGCTAGGCATATTGTGGTGCATCAAGCTAATCAAAGCAGAATTGACATACAGGATAAGTGAGAGCAGTATAGTGGAGCTAGTTAATGAAATTGTCCCAACACTTTCTATGAGTTGCTTGAGCCTGCATGCATTGAATCAATTTCGTGTGTCTTGAGGCAGATCTTGATATGTAATACTCTTTATTGTAGCTTTCTCTAGTATGGCCGTAGTGCATAATAGAGGCTTGGTTGGATAGATTTCTAGGTCATGGTGAGCGACGATGGGTGTCAATCGATAATGATACCGTAATAAATTATTTAACGTGTATTACATATTGCAGTGAAGGTGTCATTTTTGGAAATTCATGACGCTCGGGACTGGTTGTAAGATGAACTTGATGCTATAGGTTCTCAAACATGTTGGTTCTCCATGTGAAGAGGATGGGCTTTCAAAGTCAAGAGAGAAGGCGTACGTGTTTTGGGGTCTCATATTCAGTGATGAAGCCAAGTAGGTTGGAGAATGTAAACCATGATGCATCACAGATCAGGTCAGGATTCTAGTTGGAGCCGCATAGATATGAGATGGGGATCTATGGGATGAGGTATTGACAAGGGTTGGGTGTGGGTGCAAACAAGGATAATAAGGATGCAGCCAGCCATGCCTGTTTTTGCTCAAAGGCATCCTGCTGGCTGTTGACGAGAAGAGAGGGTGTAGCTAAGTTAAAGAGGGTTCAATTACCAAAGTTTGTTACATAGTACAAGGGGTAGGAAGTGTTCTATGGGTGGCCGAATAGGAGACTACTGAATTTGTTCACTCCTACAGTGTTCATTAGGGATATGGCTCTATGGAAGGGAAAGGGGGAGAGCATGCTTCTGATGTATAGAACATGATAAAAGACTGCTGGGTATTGGAAGGTCTAATTTGAAGTGGCATAACAATATATACCCTTTCGAGAATGGCAATAGCAATCTGTATATCTTATTAAGTTTATGAGGGTGCTTTAGGACTTTCTATTTAAAAATGCTTTTTAGAAAAGGACCTGGGGTTTCTGGTACCTCAAAGAAACTGACATAGTTTGAGCTTAATAACAGACACCTCCATGTCAACCACTGGCAAGTGGAATATGAATGACTGACCTGCAGATAATGACATATTTGCATCAAATATAATCAACGTAAAAAAGACCCTTTCTTTAAACTCCTAAAGAGAGCATGCAGTTGTCTCACCCCAGAGAGCCACCGAATCTCGCGCAGATGTACCAGAATGTAACTAACCAGTCAGTGATGGGTGAACAAGTAATTCTATTAAACCCATTTCTCTGTGGGCCTTTGATGCATACAGATGTGGGAATAAATTAGTACCAAAGCCAATCAGTCTGACTTTAATCTGACAGCACATGCTGACACAAGCATGCACAAGCACAAAAAGACCAGTTGTGCATTGTCTTTGTGACGCCTGTCTTTTTCTGTGACTCCTGTAACTGTGCCCTAGTGCAAAATTTCCCCTGGTGCAACAACAGCATGTGTGTGGAGCATTTTAGAAGCCCAAACCATATATTGCTTTTGCAAAATATCATTTAGGGAAAAAATGTATTTGTAGGAAATAGGTGCAAAGTCACCATTGGTGCAAAATAAGCTGGTTTAAAATATCACATATATTGGCATAATCACCCTTGATATGACATAAGCAGGAGTGTGAAAACACTCCTTCGAGCATAAATTATATTCAGAAGCAAAACATTATGTAGTGGCAAAATCATAACTAGGTGCACAATCTCCTTTTGTCCATCATTCATAGAGTGGAAACACATTTAGGGACATGAATCAAATGTAAGAGTAAAATCACATTTACGTGTAAAACCAGTGCATAACTTGTAAAGAAGAAAAGTGCTGGTCCCCAAAAGAGAGGTTTTTTTTTTCTCAGAGCGCTGCAGGAGGAGGAGCTTACATTCTTCGGTCTTTGATTGGATGCACCAAACACCACTGCCAGCAGGAGTTAGCTGCTCACCCATACTCTCTCCAGGCAGCCTGGCGGGACAGCAGCCTGCAACATGCAGACTGTCCACGATGGAAAGCAGCCTGGTAATGCTTTATATTGAGCCTCTGGATTGGCTGTCCTTCTTGTCCTTCTTCTCTGCTGTTCCCATGAATCTTAGTGCAAATAAAGGAGGGGATAAGCTGTAGACCTGGAGTGGGACAGAGCTGGAGGCAACACAAGATGTGGCCTCCTGGTCCCCTCAAACAAGTGCTGGTGCTGCCCACTGTCCCAAGTTACATATAAGCGTAAAAACAAATTTGGTGCAAAATCAATGGGACAGTGAGCAAAAATCACATTCCGATGCAAAACATATTTAGATGCAAAATCATGTTTAGCTGCAAAAAGACACTTGGTGCAACATAAAAAGGCATGCAAAGCTACCATCGCATGTAAAAAGCTTTGAGGAGCAAAAATTCCAGTTAGGTCCATAAATACAATTATGTGTAAAATTCCTTTTTGCATAAGCCAAAATATCAACGTAAGATTAAACCGATGATGACACCACGTTTGAATGACAGTACAATGAGGTGCCAAACCAGGAAAAATGTTGAAATCCTTTTAGAACACAAATCAGATTTATGTGCAAAATCACACTTAAGTGCAAAATACTTTTTGGTGCAAATGTACCCTTGTTGCAGCAGCAACATGAGAGTTGCAACACTTGTGGGAGGATGGACACTTTAGGTGAAACCTTAACATGACTGTGGACACACTTTTAGGTGCAAAAAAACAACAAGTTGCAAATTGACTAACTTCTAAATGTAGACACAGCATTGATGGAGTGTGGTATCATATCGAGATGCAAAAGAAAAACAAACCCGGTCTTGATAGATAGAAAAGCCTAACCTTGTCAAATAAGTGCAGTCATCCATTAATTCAAACTCTATTCATGTGAAACTCTCCCCAGAAAGAAGAGCAAGATGAGCCTGCACCCTATGGAATAAAAGACATAAAAATGCAACATGCTATAAAATACAGATCATGCTTTTCTGACACTTTGCCTTCAGAAATGCTCTGTTATCCTTATACAAAATGTGCTTGGTGATGCAGTTCCTAGCAAAGTGTACCATTTTAAGACAGCTACATGAAGGACTGGAATGGTCCACCCAACCTTGGTTCTGCTGTGCTTGTACATTGGGGGGGAAGCTTAGAAGAAGTTACCTGAATTGAAATGAGGAACTAAAGGTGCCCATGTGAACATATGCACAGACTTTATTGCAGACAAAATTAAAAACAGCAGCAATCCTTCTAAGGAAAACGTTTCTATTGTCAACAGCCTGATTAAACCCACATCTATTTCGGGATTATCAGAGGCTTCCAGTAGCCATTGCAACAAACTTGTTTACCATTTTGTTAATAAGGTCAACAATATCTATTGCCACTTTAACAAAAAAGAGGAAATAGTCACGTCTCCCTCCCTTGATACAGGGGCACCCACAGGCAATGGCCACCCTTGGACCAACTGGCCTTTCTTTACATGGACACTATTTCGACCTTAATGTGTCAAGTAAATTCTGGATCCATTAAACCTGACCTAATGTTAAAATTTCAGGAAAGTATTACTCCTGTCTTTCTTGAAGTAGCCAACCTCTTGCTGAGAACTGCAGAAATATCAGCATCTTGGAAACACGCCATGGTTATCCCTCTCTTAAAAAAGCCTTCGTTAGAATCTACCAATCCAGGAAATGACGGTCCTATCTCCCTCCTGCAATTTCTATCCAAGGTGCTGGAGAAGTATGTAAACAATCTCCTAACAACATTTTTAGAACAAAATCAAATACTTTACATGTCTCAAAATGGATTTAGACCATCACACAGCACTGTAACTGCTCTTCTAACAGTTACCGAAGCCCTTCTCAGCTCCGCAGATGCTGGCAAATTCCAGGCTCTGAACTGCTTAGATTTAAGTGCGGCTTTTGACACTGTCTGTCATGCGATTCCACGTTCACGGCTGTCTGAACTGGGATTACAGGGTACAGTTCTGACCTGGTTTGCCTCATTCCTAAAAGAGCGATCATTTCAAGTTATATCCGCCCTTTTACGCCTTTTCAAAGAGCACTGGTGCACGGCGTCCCCCAGGGTTCGGCGCTTAGCTCTACCCTTTTTAACATTTATGTCAGACCCTTGGCTGAGGTAGTGAAATCCTTCGGAATCTCTTAAGTGTTGTATGCTGACGACACTCAGCTGCTCATCTCTCTGTCAGCAGAATCGTCCAGCGACTGCACCAATTCACAAAAAACTGCCTAACAGCAGTATCTGGATGGATGTACGACAACTGCCTAAAACTTAACGCCAATAAAACGGAGATCCTTCTACTGGATAGGCACACCCATCTTTGGAGTGACCATGGGAAACTGGCAATTTTAGCCCTCCCCAAACTAAAATCAGTGGTGAAAAACTTTGTGATGTGTATGGATAATTCTTTATCCTTCGAAACCCAAGGAAAATCGCTAGCTAATCACTGTTTTGGCATTCATAGGAACGTCAAGAACATTCTGGGACCCTTTCACCAGCAAATACACCAACTGAGCGTGCTATCCTTGGCCATCTCACAGCTTGCTTACTGCAACATCCTTTCATCTGGGACTTTAAAAAAATCTGTTCTGAACCTCTTGCAGGTCTTTTACAATGCTGCTGAGAGACTTTTTTTTCTCTCCCCAAATTCAGCTCTCCTTCTCATCTTCTTGTGTAGCTTCACTGGCTACCCATTAGAAAGCATGCTAAATGCAAGGCCCTCTGCAACTCCCACAAAATCTTATACAAGCAAGGAGCCCCCAGCCTAGCCACCCTGATGCACTTCTACGGGTCCTTTAAAGCACTTCGCTAGCTGACTTCATTTCATATAACTTTATTTTGGCAATCATGCCATAAAAGTATTAATAAAACAATACATGGAATAAAACCAGGATATCATACAAATTAGGTAAAATTAGACAGATAAGAACACTTAAAAAGTAAAAATGACATTCACACATATTAAGAAACAGCATGACAACAGAGCTATTAATGACAAATAAGAAAATGTTACCCCTAGGAAAAAAAGGACGACTCTTATTGTAGTTTAGGAAGAATCCCCACTCTTCTTATGGCCCACATACCTCCAGAAATGTAGCTAGGGAGGATGCAAAAAGGGGGCAGATATTGGTTCTTAGGATTCTAAGTACTTCCAGATAACTACATGTACCCAGCTGTTTACATAAAGTTTTGACTCATAGCTGTTGCGGTCCGGCAGAAGCTGAACAAGCAAATAAGGCATAGGCTACAGTTTCATCCATGTTTTTACAAGCTGGGCATAGCAATGAGTTAATAGCTGTCCATTGGTAAGAAACTGCATAGAGACGTAGAGTGCCAATCCTATATTGAAAATATAGTTTCCTGTCTAATGGGACTGTAATATTGCCCCAGTATTGTTCAAGAGCACTTTCACATTTAAAGTCAAGAAATTCCCCAGTCAACGAGGCAATTACTGCTTAATGCACAACATTCTGGAATGTCCAAGCCCAGAAGTGCATTTAGATCACATCTTTTGAGGGAAACGAGGCACTAGATGGAGATGTCCACAGAACAAGCAAACCCAATTCAATCAGTAGCTTTTTGATGTTAGTAAACCATGAAGCTTTACTATATCTATCGGATTCAGCAATGTCCCGTAAGTAGTGGACAAACTCATGGGTAGTCCATAGCCTTCTAGCGTAATATAATGGATGCAATCTCACTCAATAGGTTTCCTACCCATGTCAAGAATAATGGGAAGTAGCTGTGTGCTTCACTCCTCCCAAGGCCTGAACAATTTGAGGAACCCCAGAGCTCTGCTCCATATAGTGTAGAACCAACAGTTTTGGCCTCAAACATTTGCAAAACTGGAGTAACAGGTTTGGTATAGGATGTCCGATGTTCATTTAGCATAGCACCTGTTTGTTGTTTCTGCTTGATAATCATATGACATGGTGGAAAATAAGTGCACTCCCAGATGGTCAAGAGTCCACTTTCTCTACGAACGTACCAATGAGTATTAACCTACCATTGCAGGATTTGTGCTCATTAAAAGACATATATTTAGTCTTCGCTGGGTTGATCACCAACCCCTGAGAGCTGCAGAATTCCTAAAAATGATTTGATAGTAACTGCAGCCCACTGGGGGTTCTGAGGTCAGCAGGGTGTCATCAGCAGAGAGTAAAATTGCCGTCTTAACACTGGCAAGGGAGGGGGCATCAGATGGAATCTGCATAAGGAAGTCAACTATGTCATTTTGATATAATGAAAAAAGTGTCAGGGCAAGAACACAGCCCTGACAAACGCTGTTAACAACAGGGGTTCGAGCTGTAGCTGGTCTTGTGTTCGAATTCTGGCATAGTTAGCTTCATGCAAACAGATGAGCAGAGTCAAGAACTCGGGCCCATGACCACGTCACTGCGTACCTGCCAGAGTGACATACGGATAAAAGTCTTGGTATATAGTTCTTTTGGCCATCGTCTCTTTTTCCTTCAACTAGGAGAGGGTTGCTAGGCCACGGTTTACAGGTATTGGATAAATACGAAGCATGGGTAATGCAGAAGACAGTGTTTGTTCTCTGATCAAAGACTACAACAATCATTGGCATAGCCAATAGGTCTCGCCTTTGGGACCTTATAAGTGTTTAGCCAAGCAACAGTTGCATAACTAAATACTTATAAGGTCCCAAAAGCGAGACCTATTGGCTATGCCAATTCTTGTTTTCTTTTGTAACCTCCCATAAAGACTGCCCCTCTTACATGTGATGTTACTCCTCATATTATTTATTACTGTCTGAGCACTTTTTTCTAGTTTAGGTTCAGGAACTCACTCCCTCCCACACTTGCTCCCTCTCCTCTTAATTATGAAAAGCTGTTCTTTATATTTGCTAACGCTCGCTCCCCCTACTTGGCTGCAGCTCCACCCCTTCACCCCTCACTGCTTGCCCGCCCCAACCACCTTTCTGAGGTTTGGTTTACTTTTCTTTTAATTTAAAATACTTCTTCACACTTAGTCTCTGTGTGCCGTCTCTCCCCAGCCTCAAAACTGCTTAACCACCCTTCCGAGATTGAGGTTTTATTTTTGTTTGTTTAATTTGCATTAGTAGATCCCGGGCAGGAGATTCAGTGATATGCTAAAAATCACAAAATATTGAGCCGACGCCGAGGCTCGAACACTGGCTTTCTGTTACTGCTCCCAAGTCGGCAGCCTGACTCGGAGACACATCCTCTCCCACTGGAGATGCTACAGAATAACTGTGGTCTCCAAGTTTACACGCCTGGGGGGTTAGGGGATGGTTGAAGGGGGACTTTCCTACTACTTTCGTGTGAACGGGCTGCTCGGCATGCCTCTTCTTTGGCAGCACTTTACATTTTCTGTACATAACTACTTTGGAGAGTTGCATTTGGCGACCATCATTACGTTTTACTTTTTAACTTCTCAGGGGTCGGATGTCATTTAGTGCTGTAAAGAGCTCAAATAAAAGTTCCCCGCAGTGCAGTAATCAGCGGTACATACGCAATGCTTAATAGTTGCTAATAATTGCACTGTATCCATGGTGAAAAAATCCCAAACATCAATCCTTTTGAAAGACACGGGAAGTGACAGGTGATCGAAGTGCACAGGCAGCATTTTGTTAGTTTCACTGCAAGCACACCATTTTTTAATATAAAAATAATAAACTGTCTATTTTAAATTCTCTCGCAACTATTGAGAGGGTTTGAGACAAATAAGCGGACGTAGCATACAGTGGTGTGCTGGGCAGCAAGGGGTGGCTATGGAAGAGATATAGAGGCGATCATACGTGCAAACATGCAGAATCATTTAACCTGTCAGCGCAACACCCAATGGACTTGTGCAACGCTGAAAAGCAAAATGGTCCTGGTATCACTGCTTTGTTCTGGGACTACAAAGGAGAAGCGCTGTGATTTCCCCCTTTTTGTATGGTTTCAAGGTGCTGTCATGTAATAAAAGGAACTCAGGGGAACTCAAGCCTCTCACTCTCCCAGCTCACCGAGTCTAAGGCGACCTGAGTCCATTACATTTCTACAATAGTTACTGGAGTTTTGAACTTTGTACCCATCAACTGCTGTATTCTTCGGGCATTTACAAAATTAGCAGCTCCCACAATATCTTCTTATGTGCCTCCTTTGTTTTTGCAGGTAGACTCAGTCATCAGCACTGCTGTTGCTCATTTTTGGAGTCGGAAAGCATTAAATGAACCTAATGTTAAGGGTATATATATGTGCGGTGTTGCTCATTCAGCTTCAATAATTTGCAATCCACCCCACTATACTTTAAGAGTAAAACATTCTACTTATTTTACGGCAGAACTGAATTGGTGCATTCCATTTGTAAGCATTCTCTTTGTGTATTGTGTTTTCAGCACCTCGTACCTGTATCTACTCAGCTTGTTAGTGCTGGCACCAGTAGTTACTGCTACTAATAAGGCATTTAATTAGGAGCCGGGAGATTAGTAGGGGCGAGGCATTGCTAATTTTTGGCCGCAAGAGATATTTAAAATAAAACCAATCTTGCTCTCAGGGATCACATGTGAAAGCTCTCACTTCACTGAAGTATACATTAGTTACCTACTTAATAAACAAGAAGAGGAAGTATTTCCAGAGGAGTTTTACTGACAGAAGCTTGTATTCATTCACAAGCATTAGCGAAGCCCCAAGGTCCCAACTACGGTTGGTCAGGAAAAGAACAAGTTTATTTATCGTTCCAGAGACACCAAAGGCACCACAGGGATCAAAATGTATCAGTTGCCCCCATATGGTGCACAACATGCAGCTTTCAGTACTTACTGCATGAAAATCTTCAACACCTTTTTCCCCGAACTGTAATTGGGGCCTCAACAGATAACAAGGAATGCAGCATCCCGCGAGTGGTGCGCGCGAGAGCGAGAACCAGGCCATATGTTTTGAATTATCGCGCCGGTGTCTGGGCATGATAATTCAAAACATATGGCGCCATGCGGGTAACCGCAAGCAATAGGCCACACATGTACGAGCGTGTGTATGGTGAGCTTTTTGAAGCCCTCACAATAAGTCTTGCAGTGCAGCGCATGCACTCTGCTAGGTGAGACCTAAAAAGCAATGTAAGCTATGAAAGAAATGCTGACTTGATGAATCTTCTGGATGAATATATAAATGCACAGTAATACCTCTCATTATTGTTTCAAAAGACAAGTGTATCATATTTTTAATGTAGTATTCTTCTGCATAGAAAAAAGATGTTGCTGACAACACATGAAAAATATTACATTGTATTTACTTTTTATGTTACTGGTATGTTGTATTTACATATTGTATATACTTATTTAGAGCATTGTGAAGTAATTATTTATCACGCTGTATGTGTCGATTTTAGTAGCACAAAAACAATATTTTCAATATGGCTACTCTATTCAAGCAGAATATCAAATTAATATGCCTGCATACAGCTGTGTAGTGTGGGGAAGTTGAAAGGAAGGGCTGACTACAAGCTGAATGCTTGTGGACTTTCTGCTTAATTCTTAATGCTACACTAGATTTTCTAGAAAATCTATTTTTACACCGAAGAGCACATAGCCATTTTTCAATTCCCTGTAGGTGTTGTGGGCTCCTTATTGCTTGTGTGCCATGGAGATTTAGTTGGAAGTTGAGGAAACACTATGGGCCACATACACAACCATTTCATTTTGTGACTCACGATTTGCAAATTTTAGCGACTTGCAATTTACGAGTCTCAAAAGGAAATGTAATAATGTGTCTCAGACACATTTTGCAATTCCGAATGGGGTCACAAATTACCTGCCTCAACAATATTCATGAGGCAGGTCTCAATTTTGACCCATTGGGAATGAGCAATAAGACAGGGATGGTGGTCTGCTGTGGACAGCAGACCCCATGTCTGTGTTTGCTGTTTAAATAAAGCAACGTTTTTTAAAAAAATGCAGCCCATTTTCCTCAAAGCAACACGTGATGCATTTTTTAAAACAAAAATGAAACGTATCAGAGTAGGCAGTGGTCCGTGGGACTACTGACTGCTCCTAAAAATGTTCTTGGCTGCCAGACACAAAGGGGAAGGGGTCCTCTGGGGACCCTTCATTTTGTGAGGCTTACCTCCTACTTGATGTACGTGGTAAACTGAAAAAGTTTTGCGACTACATTATAGTCACAAAACAATTGTACATTCCCTTGCGACTCGCTATTAGGAAGGTATGCCCTTGGCCCGCTCCTTCCTAATAGCGACTCGTAAACCCTATTTTGCGAGTTGGTAATAGGGTGTTGAATTGTAAAATGGGGTTGATACATGCTACAACCCTTTTTAGCGGTTGCAAACGGTCCTGAATCTCTGTTTGTGACCCCTTAAAACAGTCATACTTGTGCCCCTGAATCCATTGAAAAATATATTGAGGCATTTTAATGTGGGCCAGAAAAGGTAGATTGGGTGCTAATTTCTGGTTTGTGTGAAGGGAGATTGGATGCCACTCTTGTGGGTCCTGATAAAGAAGATTGGGTGGCAGGCTCTTTGGTTTGATGAAAGGAAATTTAGGTGCCAGGCTCTGAAAAGGAATACTCGAAGATTGAATCATGACCCTAAAAGCTGAAGCCCATGTTGGGGATGTGTACACCTTGGCTAGATTCCATAACCCAAGAGATTAGGAGGTGGGGGCAATTCAAACTGACAACCATTCTAGTGAATTAAACAAGAAAACTCACGGGTATGTCTTGTTCTACTTCAACTTGTATGGAAGTACTTTTGAACATGATATTCTAATATCTGTGAAAGACTGGAGGTGATTAAGCAAGGAATATCAAACACGGTGACTCAAGATTTAAATGTCTATTATCAACATCCAATATGGATAATACTCACCAATTAATCATCATTTAATGAATTTGAATAGTAATAAACATAAATAAAATGTTAGTGAGTACCAGTGCAGTTAAAATAAAACAAAAGGAATGACGATATTAATTTTTCAGCAACAGGTTCAAAACCTATCAATGATTGGTTGTGTCCTAAAACACTAAATTGTAATCTAACATAACTTTAATTTAATTATCATTCCTCTGTAGTTCTATTATTAGAGTCCAAATGCTGAATAAATACTGATGCATACCTGTTAGTCAAATCCTTCTCCCACCGCGCCGCCAAGACCTGGAACACCCTCCCCCTCATCGTACGACAAACCGAAGACCTTCTAACCTTCAGGAGACAACTCAAGACCTGGCTCTTCGACCAGTAGCAACAGCACCCCTCTCTCCCCACCCTCAGTGCCTTGAAATCCTTGCGGGTATGTAGTGCGCTTTACAAATTATTTGATTGATTGATTGATTGATTGATTGATTGTTAGTAATAGCAGACCTAGAGGCAGGTAGTTCCTGCAGAAGTCTTGATTTCTGTTTTTACATATTTCACGAGAGAGCTTGCATTGCTGAAGTGAGATTTGTATCTTAGGTCTTCTGATCCAGAGTTGGACACTCAAGCAAAGTACAGCATCAGTTGTGGTCCTCTGGCATCAGTGCAGCAGCATCCTTTCAGCTCCAGATCTTCTCAGACAAGTACTTACATTGGCATTTGTCCACTTACTCCAGTTATGGATGGACAAATGTGTTTATCCACTGCCAGCAGTTACACCCAGTGGCGGCTTCTTTGCTATGGTGGAAGAGTCTCTCCCCACCTGCCAGCAGCCCAAGAAATGACAAATAAAATGATAATACAACCTTGTTTATTATAGTGTATTTTTGCTCTCGGTGCCAAGGCTTGGGGGCGGGGCCAGGGGGATGACAGGCTGGTGGAGGAGTGGTTGCACTGCTATTCATTACGCATGATTGTTTGGCCGGTCATCTCAGGCCGGCCAAATCGTAATTCACACTGAAGCTCCCTCCAACCCGAGCTGCGTTACCGGGTCGGAGAGAGCAGGCACTGGCTCCCAGTCTAACTCGGAGCACAAATCATTGGCGCTCAGGCCAATCCTGATAGAAAGCAATGTCAGCAGTGGACTCTGGGAGCCTGTGGCTGCAGTGGACAGCGGCAAAATGTGCAATGCTGCTATGTGCGATGAGGCAGGTAAGTATTTTTTTTTTGTCTTGTCCATCCACCCACACCCCATCCTCCACCCGCCCCGTCACTCTATCAACACATAGGCTGCTGTATTATGCACACACTTCGAATAAATCACAGAATGTAAGGATGCTTTTTGTGCTGAAGATGCTTTCGGCGAATGCCCTTCTGCAGGGCAAGGGTATGCACCTCACTTATATTTGAATATCAGCCAAAAGCATTGGGACTACCAGCTAATGCACCTTGAATCGGAGCCAAGGCACTGAGCAAGCCCCCGAAGAATAAAGTATCGAGCCCCGGGCTTCAGATCAAGAAATCTGATGCACGAGGGACTTTAAGTAATAAGAAGCAATGGAAGGAACTGGAAAGGAAATTCCCTATTTTAGTGACATTAAAGATGCTAATGTTTTGTTTTTAGCGAACCTGCTTGCAGTTTCTGGGGGAAAACATATGACTAGTTTATTATTCAGGCCACAGTACCTGTGTTTTACAATCTCCTCCGACGTCAAGGTCAATTCTTAGATGTCTTTTTAGGGTTTCACCCTTGTAATGCATCAGGCTTATTAATGCAGAGTTTCATGTAGGATAAGTGCCAGCAGCATGGTGCAGCTAATAAATTAAATTGTCTGAACACTTTCTATGAATTGATTCAGTCTGCATGCATTGAAACAATTACATGTCCGAGCGCATATCATAATTCATAATGCTCTTTAATGTAACATTTTCGACTACGGAAGTTTGACCAGAAATTCTCTGCGAAGTAACAACACGTTGTATATGAGGAAATCAAGGCTCTAGGCTTGTTTACAAGTATAGATGCTATTAAACGTACCTGGTAAATGATGACACAACGTGGTTTGTTATTTACCAGGTGTAATAAAGTACACCTATCACAAGATGCTGGGGAATAACGCGCAGATTTTGGTGTTTAAAGCACCAAAATCAGGATGAAACGGTAAATACCATGGGGCAAATTTACATGCCCCTTACGCCAAATTTGTGCCGCCGTTGCGTCACTTTCTGTGACGCAGCGGCGGCGCAAAGCCAGCGCCATGCTGTGGGCTATTTACAACGTGACGCATCTAGGGAGATGCGTCACGTTCTAAAGCCTTGCGCCACATGTGGCCATTCCTGCACAGGGGGAGGGCGTTCCGGCACAGGAACGCCTCCGAAAAGTGGCTGAGTGAAATCTACAAGATTTCACTCAGTCACTTTTACGGCCATGCTGCGTCAAAACCCTACGCCTGCTTGAAGCAGGCATAAGGATTGACGCAGCATGCTAGGGCTAGCGGCACCCCAAGCCTTGCTGGAGCTGCGTTGCGCTTGCGAAGCAACTCCAGCAATGCGCCGCCTTTCCGCGGGGGGATGCGACACGCATCTGCCCACCCGTGCGCCACGGTGCGCCGCATTGTAAATGCGGCGCATCAGTAGTGGCGCACGGGTGGGCAGATGCATCGCAACTCTTCTGGCGCATTCCTGCTGATTAGCAGAGATGCGCCAGAAGTAGTAAATCTGCCCCCATATGCTTTTCACTGTTACATTTTGGCAGGTTTGACTTGCCGAAATGTAACAACTTTTGAGGTAATTCCCGCATCCGATAATTATCATATAAGTGAAATACATTCAAACCTGTAATTCCGACCCATGTGTGAACAATGTTCGGAATTTAACAAGCAACTTGCAATCAGAACCTTAGTTGTATACATTTCTAGGTCATGGTGAAAAATGATGTGTGGCAATCCATAATTGCAATGTAATAAAGTATATTACATGTATTACATATTGAAATAAAGGGGTAGTGGTTGGTATTCAATGGAGCACAGAACTGGTCTTGAGATGAGCTTGACGTTATAGATGCTCAACCATGTTGGCTCTCCATTGGAAGTAGATGGGCGTCCTAAGACATTAAATGCAGAGACAGAAGGCGCAGTTTGCTTAGATCTCATTTTCAGTGATAACACCAAGTAGGTTGGAGGTTGTAAACCAGGATGAAGCACAGATCTGTTTTGAATTCTAGTTGGAACAGATGGTGACGTGCAGGGGTAGGTTTTGACAAGGGATGGTTGTAAACAAGGTAAACGAGGTTGTAGACTAGCCTGATTTTGCTCAAAGGCATCCCTGTAGTTGTTGATAAGAATGCAGTGTGTAGCTGGTCAAGTTTAAAGGGATGAAGTACCAAAGTTTATTGCATAGTACAGGGGGTAGAAAGTGGACTATGGAGGCTTCATAGGAGGCTTTCATACAAAATTAATTTTTTCACTATTAAAGTTTTTATAGGAAATATATAGCTCTAAGGAAGGTAAGGTGGGAGAGCATGTTTGTGATGTTTAGAACCTGATACTATACTGTTGAGTTTTTGAGGAGAAGGGACTGATTTGAAATGGCAATAAAATGTACACCCTTTCCTAGAAAGGCAATCGAATTCTGTATATGTATTTGTTTTTCTGGGGTGCTTTAGGTCTTTCAATTTGCAAATATGTTTCAATGAAGGAACTGGTGTTCCTGGTTCCTCATAGAAGCTGGGATAGTTTGAGACACCTCCATATCAACCACTGGCAAGTGGCAAATGAATGACTTGACCTGCTAATAATGAAACATGAAACATTTGGAATCAGATGTAAGCAATGTAGAAGAGACCCTTTCTTTAAACTTCAAAATATAGCATGCAGATGTCTCACCCCCTGAGAGCCATGGAATCTCGCACAGAGGGGATGTACCAGAATGTAACTAACCAGTCAGTGATGGACGAGCATGTCTATCAAACCCACTCCTCTGGAAGCCTCTCATGTATACAGATGTTCAGAAAAAGTATTGCCAGTCGGTCTGAACTTGATCTCGCACTACATCCTGACACAAGCATGCACAAGCACACAAACACCAGTTGTAGTGTGTCTTTGTGACACATGCCCCTTTCTGTGACTCCTGTGTCTGCCCTTCTTTCATTACACAAGATTTGTATGAGCACAACAGTAAAGTTGATGGATGTTACACTGAGGTGCAAAATTACCCCTGGTGCAACATCAGCATGAGTGTGGAACATTTTTTAGAAGCACAAAACATGTTGCTTTGTAATATCTAATTTAGGTAAAATATCAATTGTAGGTGCAAAGTGACCATTGGTGCAAAATAAGCTGGATTATGATATCACATGTAGGGGCAACATCACCCATGATAGCACATAAACAGGAGTGTGGAAACACTTTTATCAGGATAATTTATATTGAGGAGAAAAAATAAGTAGGTACTAAATCACGAATATGTGCAAAATTACGTTTGGCCCATTGTTCATAGAGAGGGGCAACACATTTAGGGCCACAAATCAGATTTAAGAGTAAAATCACATTTAGGTGTAAAATCAGTGCTTTTATAATTTGCACCCAAAAAAATAAATACAGGCGCTGTTCCCCAAAAACGTTTTTTCCTCCGGAGGCTGCAAGAGGAGGGGGTGTAGGCTAGGAAGGCAAAGATTACCTTCCTCAGTCATTGATTAGCTGCACCAAATGCCACTGCAAGCTGGAGCTTGCTGCTCACCCATAGGCTCTCAAATTAGCCTGAGCAGACAGCAGAATGCAACATGCAGACTGTCCAGGAATGTGAGCAGCAGCCCTTTATGGATGTCTATTGAGCCACTGTATTGGTTGTCCTTCATCTCCGTTGTCTCCATGAACCTTAGTTCAATTAAAACAAGGCCATATCTGCAGACCTGGACTGCTACAGAGCTGGAGGTGACAAAAAAGCGTAGCATTCTGCTCTCATAAAACAAGTGCTAGTTCTGGCCACCGGCACAAATTAGCTAGAAGTAATTTCCAACTACAGACCCATCTCCCTTCTACCATACTGGGAAAAGGTCTTAGATAAAATAATCAACTAACACCTCAGCAACCACCTGAGCAACCACCAGCTCCTCCACGCCACGCAGTCCAGATTCAGGCCCAACCACAGTACAGAAGCAACATTCTATCCCTCCGCTATCCTTCTGAATCCAAATAACTGACTAACCTATCCACTACTCAAATTACTTTCATATTTCACTAAACTAATTCAACACTAATCCTTCTTGGGTTCCGGAGTAGCGTGCTACTTGCCGAAAAAGCGCTTCAACGCCTCGTCAGGGGTAGTAAGCGCTATATAAATGCAACTACAATACAATACAATTAATCACAAGCACAGATCCTGATCCTCGACAGAGGACATGGGCAGCCCTCATTCTTCTGGACCTCTCTGCAGTATTTTTCATAGTCTCACACCCCATCCTCATCAGGCTCCTGCGCGAGATTGGCATTCAAGGACCCGCTCTCCAATGGATCTGCTCCTTCTTAATGGATAAAACACAAGCTGTCAACCTGGCGCCTTACTCCTCAGAAGTCTGCAAACTTGTGGAGTTCCTCAAGGTTCATCGCTCAGTCTCACCCTCTTCACACATACATAATCCCTATTATAAATGCCACTCACACAACATCAACAGCCTCTTCTATGCCAATGACACACAACTCATTCTTTGCCTCCCAGATAAGATCCCAACATAGGAAACAAGACAGAAGTAGTGATCTTTAGTACGAACATCTCACCATGGGATTCCAGTTGGTGGTCATCCAAACTCAGACCGACACACAGCACCCATGCCAGGAACAATCATTGTCGGCAAACTGGACATAACCGCACAAGCCAATGCTGTCACTGCATCCTGCTACCACACCCTGAAGATGCTGAGGAATAGCTTCAAATGGCTGCCAAGCAACACTAGAAAAACAGCTACTCATGCCGTAGTTCCCAGCAAGCTGGATTACCAGAGCACCCCCTACACCGGGATTACTGAGCAACTCACTAGAAGACTACAGCTCATCCAAAACCCGGCAGCCAGACTCCTCCTTAACCTCCCACACAGAACTCACATCACACCACACCTCAGGTAGCTCCACTGAATCCCGATACACAAACGTGCTCATTTCAAACTCCTTACACACACATTCAAGGCACTATCTAATTTAGGCCCCACCTACCTGAACAGTTGTATCTCATTCTACCAACCACCCAGACACCTCCGCTCCGCGGAACTCCTACTCGCACACATACCACGCATATACAGAACAGGAGTACGGGCATTCTCTTGCATTGCTCCTAAAGCATCGAATGTCCTCCGACTCCACATCAGAGCCTCATCCTCCCTTCTCAAATTTCACAAGAAGCTGAAGACATGACTTTCAATCCACCACCCTAGCATAGGCAGGTCTTGTCACACACACCTGCTCAGTGCTAGGATACCCTCGTGGGTGATAGTGCCCTTTACAAATGAACATAACAAGAGAAAAACATATTTGGTGCAAAATCAGCAGGACAGTAAAACCACATGAAGGAGCAGAAATCGCATTCCGGTGCAAAAACATATTTTTTGTGTGCAAAGTCATGTTTAAGGGCAAAATCACACTTGGTGCAACATGAAAAGGCGTGTGAAGTCACCATTAGATGAAAAGCACATGTAGAAGCAAAAATGACCATTAGGTTCATTAATACAATTATGTGCAATATTACCTTTTGTTTAAGTAAAAAAATCAATGTGAGGTAAGATAGATGTGCAGGATGATAGTACAATGAGGTGCAAAATCAGCTTAAATGTAAAAATCACTTCGAAACACAGGTCGCAGTCATGTGCAAAATCACATTTAGATGCAAAATCATTTTAGCTACAAAATTACCCTTGCTGCACCAGCAACATGAGTGTTACAAAACTTGTAGGGGACTTAACATGAATGTGGATACAATTTGGGGAGCAAGATAACAATTAGGTGCAAATTGTGACTTTTAGGTGCAGGCACAACATAAATGTAAAATCAATAAGAGCATGGTATGATGTTTAAATGCAAAAGAACAAACAAGCTCAACCTTGCTGGATTAAAAAGACCACCCATCTTAAAATGGACAAAGTGATCCATTAATTGAGGCCCAAATCATGTGATGAACTTCCTAAAAAGCACACGATAAGCCTGCATCCTACAGAAAAAATAATAAATACAACAAACTTTGCTTTCCAAAATGCTCTACCATCCTTATAAAAAATGTGGTTGGTGATGGCAACAAATGAAACAATTTTGAGACAGCTACATGAAGGACTGGAATGGTCCACACAGTCTTGGTTCTTTTATGCTTGCACATATGGGAGGAAGTTTAAAAGAAGTTAAATGAAATGAGGGACTAGCGGTGCCCATGTGAACATACGAAGAGAATCATAAAAAAGCAATGCAAGCTGTGTAAGTAAGAAACGTTGACTTTAAGAATCATGTGCATAAATATGTGAATGCACAGCAATACTTCGCATCATTTTTTTAATAAAGTTATGAGTACTATGCTTTTCATGTCGCATTCTTTTACATAGAAAAATGAATTTGCTGAAAATACCTGTGAAATATTACATTGCATTTACTTATGCTACGATTATGTTGTATTTACTTATTGCATATACTTATTTAGATCAACTATGAAGTAACTATTAGAATGCATGTGTTGATTTTAGTGAAAAGAAATTCTTTTCAATATGGCTTCTGCATTCACCAAAGAGCCCATGCCAGCTATTGCTGTTCCTGAACACAATGCACCTCAGCATCGCAATGGAAGCAGTCCCTGGAAGATGGCAACTAAAATTCTATAGCAAGATCACGAGAGAGCAATACTATGTTGGGCTGATACAAGAAGTGAATAATGTTGCCCATTATTACTCAAAGAAGATAATGTCCAAAGGTTTTTGCAATGTCAGTCGGAAAGCCTCCGACATTATAGGTTTAAACTCCGACCACCGTATTACAATGACAGCGGTGGGAGTTTAAAATGGCCGGGAAATCTGACTTGGTTCTGAAGGGCTCGAAGAACCTGTCAGGCAGTCGGTGTCAGGCAGTCGGAAAGGTCTCAGAATCCCTAAAGAACAGTGCTTGCGCTGTTGGGATTATGACAGAGACATTTTAAGGATTTTGAGGGCCCTGGGCCAAATGTATTTTTGGGGCCCCTGTTCGGAACAGCTTTGAATTTATAATCCAAATTCAGCTCTTTCATGCCCTCTTTGGCCAAGTCACTGACAGTGCACAGACACACTCGTCCAAATTCTAAATGTGTTTACATCCAATATTCAGGGATAGTGACATGTGTTTTCGATATTGTAAAACTCCATGGGCTCTCTTATATTTCTGCAAATAATCATTGTGACACTCTCACATTTCTCATATGTGAGGTCCTGTTTTTATCTAAAAGAAACTTTTTTGTGAATGTTACAAAAAACATAAACACAATGTTTCTCTGCAAAATGTCAATAATAGATTGTAACACACTACCCTCACTAAACATAAATAAAAGGAATACGACATTTAACCCCTTGAGTGCCCCGCCCTTTCCACGCCCTGTGCCGGGCGTTTCATTAGCGGGCGGGGCTCATGACGAGATAGTCTCGTCATGGGCACAGCGCAACCGCGGCCCATGACGAGACCATCTCGTCATGGGCACTCAAGAGGTTAAAGTGACCTGTATAAGAATTATCGGGGCAAAACTCTCTGCAGAACAGAGCTGGCTGGGGGGAAGGGGGCCCCCTGAAATGCTGGAGCTCTGGGCCAGAACCTACTTTGCCCATGCCTCAAACGTCTCCGGATTGTGATGGCACTTCCCGACAGCAGTTCCATGTCGGCGTTTCTGACATGGAACTGCTGTCAGAAAGTGTCTTTGGGGGCCCTAGCAGGGCCCCCTTCCCCCCTGGCCCTCTGCATTTGGCCCTGGGGCCCCCTTCACGTCCCCGCACCGAGTGGCAGGCACCGTGAGGTGCCTGCCACACTTTGCAGAAATTTGTAAAAACGTAAATTTTTCAATGGCAGCATGTGCTGCGGGTGGTTTTGGCCCGCAGCACAAGCTCCCATTGAAAAATGGAAGTTTACAACCGCACCATGTGCTGTCGCATCCTAATTGCAGTGTCGGAACCGCTGACCTGAGGTCAGCCGGTTCCCCATCCGCAGCTCTGTCAGTCAAAGGCAACTCCGACCGACATCGTAATCAGGGCCTCTGTGTGTTTGTTCAAAACATAAGGTCGTGGCTACAATAGATAAAAAAAAGACAACATATAATCAGACTGATGTAAACCATGAACTAAATAAGTAAAACCAAATGAAAAAAAAGGATAGATGCAAAAGGCAGTGTTGTATGTGATGTTGCCAAACACAGACGGGGATATGTACAAGGAAGTGGCGGAGCGAGTCTTTAGTCTCCTTAGCTTAACGACACGCTCCGCCACTTCTGAAACTCAAGGCTGCACCATATTTACAAGTATGTTGTGCAGCCTTGCGTTTCCCCCTGCGATGGCGCTAAGTTTAGCAACTTAACACCAACGCAGACACCCTTACACCAGAGTGCAAGGGCGTCTGCGTGCAGCGGAGGATTGTTTATATGTAGGAAGGTGTTAAACTGTGGAAAATACATTTCTAAGAAGTCTGCTCTCAGCCCCCAATCTATATCTTCGTACATAATTCATGAAGAATAGGGTACTGGTTATGTGGCTGATTTAACTAAAATGTCCCCTTTTCAAAAAGGGATTTCGATCTGGTGCACTCCGGAGGTAGTGTTCAATCAAGAGATCATTCGCAATCTTATGGCACTAGATAGGGATAGTAATATTCCATGGCTGAGATATGTGGAAAGTATAGCAAGGATGCTTGGCCGACCAGAGGTTTTTGATAACCCTGAAAGAATATGCAATAAAGACCTGGTGTGGGCCAAGACCTCATTTCTCCGCTTAGCATCCGTAGAAAGGTAGGCCACTGAATTATTGAAACCCACTATTAGGGCTCACCAGATTTTTAAAACCTCTTACTCTATGGAGCCCTATTTGGCTGTAGGAAACAAGCCTCAACACTGCTTTCTTTTGACGAGAATGAGGGTTAACCTCTTGCATTTTTTATTAGCTGAACCTTTTGGCTGGAGTAAGATCGAGGATCTGGGACCATGCTCTTGCGATAATTTCTTGAGGCAAGATACTTTGCATTTTGTCATGTTCTGCGACCACTATCTGCAGATTAGCAAGCACTTTATTTTTCCGATATTAAAGGACAAAGGCTTCATGCAGGTCAGGCCGGCCCTAACCTATCTGCAGATGTTGAATAGGCCTTGTGAAATTTTTAATATCGCTAGTTTCTTAGCTGCTGCAGTGAGAGCAAGGAAAAGAAGGAAATAATATGAGTGCGGGCTTATGGGTTTCGACTTTTTATTATCATAATATTCGGTAATGAGTCTTTTTATACTATGTGTATTTAATAATCTTAATTAGTTCTGGCATTTCATTTTAAATGTATGATTGATTCTTCTTTCTAATATGTATTTTATATGTGTATTGTATCTATGATGGATTTGTGTAATATGTGTTTCTATGTGATGGGTATTTTAACATGCTTTTATGGTTTTGAATAACCGATTAAGGTGATTTTGATTGACTGACTGTGTAGAAAGGTGTCCCTTCCTGCACATAAACAATCCTAAAATGCAATTCTGTCACTTTCATGTGTGCTGCTTCATGCAGCACACATGAAAGTGACAAAATGGAATTTTTTGGAAAGGTTTGTTTATGTACAGGAAGGTACACCTTCCTGAGCATAAACAAACCATGGTATTTTGCTTTTTCCATGTGTGCTGCACAAGGCAGCACACATGGAAAAAGCAAAAGCGGGGAGAAATATTGCATTTCTCCTCGTTTCGCCAACTTAAGACCAGGGTTTCATGGTCTTAATTTGCTGCTGCCTCCTATGTACGCCACCCTTGTACATAGGGGCTAGCGTCAAATACAATGGATGTTGTGGTGTAACGCCCACCACAACTCCCACTGCACGCCCCTCTCACTCTAACCATAGCGTGAAAGGGGATCTTATGTACAAGGCAACGTTAAGCCACGTTAAGTGGCTTAACGCTGCCTTGTCCATAAGGCACAGCCCCTATCGCCACCACAACGTGACTTTGTGGTTGCAATAGAGGCTTGTACAAATGCCCCAGAGAGTCATCTCAAAAACAGACCACTATGTGACATGCAGTAAACGACATAGGAGGAAAAGCAGAATATAAAACTGATATGCTTGCATACACTATTGTAGTGTGGGGAAGCTGAGAAGAAGGATTTGCTGCAAGTACAAGGTTTGCGGAATTCCTGCCTAATTCTGAATTCTAAACTAGAGTTTCTGGAAAATCACTATTTCTTCAGGTGATGGCACAGCCATTTTGCACTTCCCCCTAGTTGATATGAGCTCATTGATTCCCCCTCTGATAATGTAGTTAAACAAATCATAGACACTGGCCTTTTCTTTCGACTAGGCAAAGACTGTTCTAGAGCACCTCCTACATTTCATAACCACTGTTCCGTTTGTTTTTGAGTATAGTTATCAGAAAAATTATCCTTTACAGCATGTGCCTCTTGGAATTCAGGATGTTAAAAGTGTTCTTAGTTATCTTAGTGTGAAAGTTTAGTGGTCTCCTTTTTGCTTGTGTGCAGTTGAGGTTTCAATGGAAGTTAAGCAAATGCTAAATCCAGTGAAGAGAGTTTAACTTTGGGTCAGACACCCACATTGGGTGCTAAGTTCTGGTCTGTGTGAAGGAAGCTTGGATGCCATCCTGGTTGGTCTTGATGAAGGAAGTTTGGGTACCAGTCACTTTGGTTTGACTAAAGGAAATTTAGGTGACTGTCTCTGGCCTTTGGAAAGGAAAACCTGATGCTTGTGTCATGACCCTAAAGTTTGAAGCCCAACGTGGGGACGGGTACACCACAGATGCAACAGCCCAAAGAGCAGGAGGCAGCAGCAATTCAAAATGACAGCCACTCTAGTGAATGAGTAATGACAACTTTCACATGTAACTACTCCTACTTCTACTTATATGAAAGTCCTGTTGAACATGATATTCAAATATCTCTCTGGGACTGCAGGTGATTAAGCAAGGGACGTCACGCATGGTGACTCTGGATTAAAATGACATTTATCAACATCTAATGGGGATAATATGCACAAAATATATATTCATTTGATGAATTATAATAATAATAAACAAACATAAAACATTAGTGAGTATCATAGCAGTAAATAAATTAATTTGAGGATGGTATTTTGTCAGCAATAGATTCCAATCCTTTCAATCTAACTGAACTTTAGACTAATTATCACTGTTTAGTAGTTCTGTTATCTGAGTCAGAATACTCAGCAAACACTGTTATGCATGCCTTTTAGTAGTAACAGGTGTAAAAGCAGGTATGTCCTGCAGAGTTCTTCATTTCAGTTCTTCTGCATTCCATAAGGGAGCCATCACTGTTTGAGATCTGCATCTTAGGTCTTGTGGTCCAGAACTGGACACTCAGGTAAAGTACCGGCATCAGCTGTGCTACTCTGACTACTGTCCAGAAGCATTCTTTTCAGCTCCAGATCTTCTCAGACAAAGATTTACATAGGACAGTTGTCCACTTACTCCAATTATGGATGGACGCCCTTCAGGTATTCAAAATGATTGAGTTCAAGTTACAATGATCTCAACTTAAGATCTCAGTAATCAGATGAGAGATGATATGAACTTTGATTATGTCCAGATCTAAAAAGAATGAAACCTTCTTTACTGATACAGACATCAGCATCACATAATGGAGTTCCAACTGTGGGCAGGACCCAGCCATGGTATGTCGAGGTGTTTAACCATTGCCAGCAGTTACACCTGCACTATGTACACACTTGGAAAACATCATAAGATGTAAAGATGCTTTTTGTACTGGAAATGCTCTCCACGTATGCCCTACTTCAGGACATTGGAAGGCACCATGCTTGTATTTGAATATCAGACTTTGATTATCAGCCAAAGCACCCTGAATAGCAGCCGAGGCACTGAGCGAGCCTTCAAAGAATAAAGCAGTGAGCTCTGAGCTGCAGTTAAAGCAATGTGAATCACATAATGAGACTCAGAAGCTTGGCTACAAATTCAGAATTGCCTCTTGTTGCAGTTAATCCCTTTCCAGTAATGTTTTAACCGCAATACCTAGCAGGGTAGTAGAACACACCTCACACATTAGAAAATTGTTAAAGCTTAGTGTTTAACAGTTTGTTAACAGAGTAAGCTTCGCCATGGCAAGAAAAATTGCGCTGAGATCCTGATTTTCACAAAATTTGTCTGGTGGTCTTTGTGGTTGTAGAGTCAGTAATTGTGCCCTTGTTCTGTCAGATGGATGAATGGGTGCCAGCCCGCTCGGTCAGTGAAAAGGAAGCCGGGATAGCAGGCTGTTTGGTCTGTGCAAGGAAGACTGAGTCCCATTCTCTGCCAAACGTGCAAAGGAGGCTGAGTGCAAGCCTTTTTCTCACCACACAGGAAGGGTAGATAGCAGTCTTATTAGTCTCTACGAAGGAAGATTGTGTGTTAGTCTCTTTGTTCAATCAATCAGGTACTCATGAGGGCCTTGCTCCCATCCACAGGTTACCATGAAGGCCTTGCTTCCATCCACAGGTAACCATGAGGGCCTTGCTTCCATCCTCAAGTAACCATGAAGGCCTTGCTTCCATCCACAGGTAACCATGAGGGCCTTGTTTCCATCCACAGGTAACCATGAAGACCTTGCTTCCATCCACAGGTAACCATGAAGGCCTTTCTTCCATCCACAGGTAACGATGGGGGCCTTGTTTACATCCACAGGTACCCATGAGGGCCTTGCTTCCATACACAGGTAACCATGAAGGCCTTGCTTCCATCCACAGGTAACCATGAAGGTCTTGCTTCCATACACAGGTAACCATGAGGGCCTTGCTTCCATTTACAGGTAACCATGAAGGCCTTGCTTCCATTCACAGGTAACCATGAGGACCTTGCTTCCATCCACAGGTAACCATGAGGGCCTTGCTTCCATCCACAGGTACCCATGAGGGCCTTGCTTCCATCCACAGGTAACCATGAAGGCCTTACTTCCATCCACAGGTAACCATGAGAGCCTTGCTTCCATCCACAGGTAACAAAGAGGGCCTTGCTTCCATCCACAGGTAACCATGATGGCCTTGCTTCCATCCACAGGTAACCATGAGGGCCTTGCTTCCATCCACAGGTAACTAAGAGGGCCTTGCTTCCATCCACAGGTAACCATGAAGGCCTTGCTTCCATCCACAGGTAACCATGAGGGCCTTGCTTCAATTCACAGGTACCCATGAGAGCCTTGCTTCCATCCACAGGTAACCAAGAGGGCCTTGCTTCCATCCACAGGTAACCATAAGGGCCTTGCTTCCACCCACAGGTAACCATGAGGGCCTTGCTTCCATCAACAGGTAACCAAGAGGGCCTTGCTTCCATCCACAGGTAACCATGAATGTCTTGCTTCCATCCACAGGTAACCATGAGGGCCTTGCTTCAATTCACAGGTAACCATGAGAGCCTTGCTTCCATCCACAGGTAACCAAGAGGGCCTTGCTTCCATCCACAGGTAACCATGAGGGCCTTGCTTCCATCCG
Organism: Triturus cristatus; assembly: GCF_964204655.1. Lineage (NCBI taxonomy): Eukaryota > Metazoa > Chordata > Amphibia > Caudata > Salamandridae > Triturus > Triturus cristatus. Next base: position 1,653,651,567 of record NC_140590.1, on the reverse strand, counting down.
CAGGTAACCATGAGGGCTTTGCTTTCATTTAATGTATAAAAACTTGTATTTTCTTCTGAGGTGTAAATTGTGTTAGCCTAGTTAGTGTCATATCACATACTCATGGTATCTCACCCAGCTGAGGACTTGATTCTGCACCCTTGGGCCCTTTTGCAAACTGTAAGCTCCTATAGTCTTGAGTGTAGTCTCGAAGTCCTTACATTCTGAATATTCCTTAGAATTATCAGATTATTATAAGACAAACAAGCCCAAAAATAACATCCTACAAAACTATCACAACCAGAATATGGAGCACCATTATTATCATGAATGTAAGTACACGCAGATAAATATGGATTTCTTAACTCACATCTAGTACCTTGAAGATATAGCGATAGGAGATAAGCTATCAGCGCCAGGGTACCAGCATGGTGACAGCTGCGTTTCATTAATATAATAAATAAAGAAATGAAATAAAATATATGTGCGATCCCGGTAATACATGTGGAGTTAAGAGGAGTAAACCTATATCTAACAAGATTATGGTAGTCGATGTTCGGGTTTGGCAGCATCTTTGATCATGTCCCGCCTCTTACATTTCATATTACTGGCAACATAAACACTTTAGGCATGGAAAGAGCTGTAGAGAATAGGACAACGCAGCACCTCTCATATAATGGACTTTTAAAATTACCCCAGTGTGCAGGTCCTGTGATTGCGGGGGCGTAAACCACGTATTTCTTCCCATGTAGTAAATAAGGTGTGGCACAGTAGACCCTCACACTTTACATCCTAGATTCATCATTTTCTCAGTCTAGTGGCATAGTTGCTCCTAACTCATATTACATCATCTGCTTCTTTTATGAATACTTAAAATCTTCTCTAGGCTAATTTCCACTGCCTTCTCTGTGTGCAACTAACACACCACTGCTGCCCCCTTCCACCACTAGCTAATTACTGATGGGGAAAGTGAAGAAGTGAGATGCTGGAGGCAGAGTGACTGAGGGCGAGAGGGATAAGGGTACCTCTACTCCGTTCAGTTTGTGTGTAGAAGGAGCTGAAAGAGGAAAGGACACAGGCATCCTCTGGACAATGCCACAGCATCTGCTCAGAGGTCCGTCAGATTCATGGTGTCAAAGTGATAGTAACACTGGGAGCGCCATGGTGGGCACCTGGTAGTGGAGTGATGGAGTAAGGTCAGTGGAGCATGTATGCGTTGACTGATCTGCTACGCCATTCAAAAAAGTGACGGGTGATTTAAAGGCCTTTCGGGATATCCATGGGAAATGTCTGTGAGGGATAGGGCCATACTTGTACCACCCTCGCTCTGGCAATACCACCCATCCCACCCTCTCCCTCACTCCAGCATCGTAAACTCTTGTTATTGGATCAGTAAGAGCCATTATATATTCCTGGCCCATAGTTTTTGCTGTGTCCAGCAGTGGCTTCCCCAGAGGGACTGACTCGTACTATTCCTATATTCTATGGATTGGGATATTTCTTTTTAGTATGAGAAAGAGAATCTCTGGGAAATGTTGTCATTTCCTGAATCTTCTTCTGTACTCATCAACAGATAAAGCTGACGCCAAAGACAGGCAGCTTCCCACATCAGATGCCAAAACACTGCAAAATGTATGCCCCAGAATTCTCTTACAGTCCTGTATCTGCACCACTCTGAACACATAGACCGGGACAGATGGTCTAAAAAATGTCCAATCAACGTTTTTGTGACAACATCCTTGTTTCGGATTCTAATTGGCTGAAATACAACTAATAAGAATGGATACTTCTGATGCAAACTTGTCAGCCAGTCAGAATAGCTGTTGGCAGAAAGCACCCTCCCAGGCATGTTTTGTGGTTCAGAGAGGCATGAACTGCCCAAACAGGGGAGTGTTTAGGGTTTGGGATTGGAATCCTCTTTTTTTCTCTCTAGGGCAGATGTTGGTGGTTTTATAAAACAAACTACACTCCTTGGATGGACTAATAAAAAGGGTGAACTCTGCTCTAGTCCCAGTTTAGTGGAACGTTTTGTCCACAACAACCTGGTACAAGGTGCATAAATCACCCTGCCCTCTCAGATTAGGGCAGTGCTTAATTTGTAAACAAAAATAAGTGGCAGGGCCCTCATCAGGAGGCCACTGCAGCTTGCACCACCCAGTGCCCCTGCCAGCGATGTGACAGCACCAACACAATAACTAACCATCACACTCCTTATGACAATTCAGACTATTCCAGGCAGCCCAAAGCTATAAGAATGGCTTGGGCGGCAGGAATTAATACTTTTTAATGAATATTACATTATTAAACAACTGTTTTTGTGCTCATTTCAAAATTAGATAAACAGCGCCACCATGTATGTCATACGTGTCAGTGATGACAATTAGGTTCCAGTGCCGAGGACCGGAAACCACTAGTTCAAATTAAGCACTAGATTAATGTCGGAAAGGTCACACATCTCTTTTCCTGAAAACAAGTTTGAAACTGAAAATACCTATCTGAAAGAAGTGTGGCGTTTAAAACTCTCACTAAACATGTATTATTGCTTTTATGTTCCCTGTAAGGTTTGGACACCCACATTCATGTTTTACATTCAGAAAAGATAAAAATATTTTAAAATGTGGTACCACGGAGTGTATAGATGTTATTTAATCCTACTACCGGGTGAATATTTGCTTGCACAAAGAAAGTTGATGGTGCAAAGAATAAAGAGGTGCACGTACCTCGATAAAAAATATACTCAAATATTCATCTGAGAATTGTCTTCAGATATTACATCCAAGTGATGCATTTAAATCAACGCATCAAGAATCCTTAAGCATCTATTCACAGACATGAAGCCCGGAGAAACATTCTAAGACCCTGAACTATGACAAACATGCCTAAGAAAAAAGTTACTTGCCTGCATTAATGAATGGCCTCCGAATGATAGCATCTGTACAGCTTCAATACTTGAAGAATTATTTCCTTGTTTCACGATTACAATGACACGAGTACAATGTTCTACTAAGCAAAAAGCCTATAGAAAACTGCATGCTGGAGGGGTAACAGTTGGTTTGAAGATATGGAAACTTTTGGAATGTCTATGCTGTTTTAAGAGATTGAGATCACACCATTGAAAGTAAATTATGCGTTTGTTCATATGAGGTTCAACTCAGATGTATGAAATATATTTTTTATTTTGGATCAATTTATTCCAGATTTTTTGGGGCCTTTAGAAAGGAAGCAAATCAAGGAATTTAAGAGAAGAGACATGCAGACATTTTGTGGCACAAACCACATTTGCTTCATAAAAAACTTGGAGTCTTTTAACGTTGCACACCCATTCTAAAAATAATATACTAACTGTTCACAAATGCCTCAGCGCTCCAATCTTCCTCAACTGTAAAGTAAAAATGTCTATGCAAAATTTTAACCTTTGTGGAACAATAGCACTTTTTAAATCAGTGATCACGTCAAGCTCTCCAAACTGAATGTCATCCTTACAAAGGCTTATTATGAATCCTCCACAAAGGAGATATTCTTGGAAGATGGAGCTTTGTGAAGGCAAGTGTCTATCATCTGACAGATTATACAGAGAAAGTTAACAGTCTTCTTCTGCGGCAAGAGTTCTAGAAGGTATGCTTGGATTTGCAGAGTCGACTATAAAAACTAAAAAGTGGATACGCTGTACACAAATATGTGCTTGTAAGGTACAAAACCTACCCAAAAGGCTTAGACTCAGCACCAGAAGAAGTGACTTGAAATACCCTGATATTAGATTGCTAAACAGTCAGGCAATGAGACAGTCCTTTGTGCAGAAAGAATGTGTAATGGTGAAGAACTCAAATAGATCCAATGTCTTATGTGACTTAAAGCATGGACAACATAAAATTCGATATTTGATTTATACATTACCCCTGCTAAGATAGCTAGCTGGGGGGGGATGGCTGGTACAGAGTGCACGCGATGTCAGGAGTCGAGCGCAGACCTGATCCATATCTTTTGCACAAGCCCCGCCTCAACGTACCATTTTTAAATGAAATCCTTAACATGAACATCAATTTGTCTCCGCAAGTTATGTTGTTGGGTATTGATGATGTACCTAGAGGGGCGGGGCCGGATAATTTTTAATGCAATGGCAGTCTTTAGACTATGTGCTGCCTCTGACTGCTTTACCGTTACCCCCGACATTTCATTAATGGGAGAGGCACTTTTTATCCATTTTTAAACTAGAAAAGGCACTCTATGAGCGTAAGGGGAAGAATGCAAAATTGAAGGGTAAGAGGATATGGGGGCCTCTATTGGACTGGGAGGTGTCTTATCAGTAGAAGGATGAATACTAGACAGAAAAGATGAGGGTTTTGAAGACAGGCTGTTAAGGTGCGCTAGTCTGACCCAGGGGGCTAATCTTATATATTGTACTGTATAGTTGGATAATTTTCTGTACTACTTTTCTGTGATGAACTCGACATTTGTGATGAATTGCTATCTTTTAAAAATAATTTTATGGCAAGGCAGTGAGGCCAGTATTTGCAAACAGAGTGAATGCTTAGCTTCCCAGATTTTACAATAGGAAATGAGATCCAGGGGCAGAAGCTGTAGATGCCATTCTGCAAGACTGGGGGAAGTTAAGGAGTTATGCTTTCCCACCTTTTGCATTGATTCAGAGAGGGTTACTGAAAGTGAAAAGGGAATTAGCAGAAATAGTGTTGGTAACCCCCTTTTGGGGAAATCAACAACAAACACTGCTGGTTCAAGTGGAGTTTCAGGAATACATACAAGGGGAAAATAGTTCTAACAGGGACATCATGTAAATCGACATAGGTACATGTAAATCGTATGACTTCATAGGATTGACTCCCCCGTCCCGGATAGAGTGCTTTGACATTTACGGCACGTGCATATGGCATAGGAACTCCGTATGGAAAGATGTGTGATTCCCTGCTGTAAATACAGGAAAGGAATGTTCAAACTATGAACATTGACAAGGGCAGAGGCGCATCAAGTGGATCGGTGCAGTATATGAAAAATGAACAGTCGCCTTATGCTCTACCTTCAGATATCTAACTTATTCTTTTAATGTGATATCAATCGGACAATATTTCGGGGATCAGTACCATTTGTACCCCATATTCTTTCTTTTGTGAGAGGTTAGTCAATCTGGGAAAGGTCCTAAAGAAGGTGGTTCACATCGTGTTTCAATCGAACGAAACGCGCGTCGACCATATTAGAACAGACCTTGTTCAACACGTTCAACTAACTTGGTCTTGGAGACTGGAAATACCTTTACCTCTCCCTTAAACCCAGATGTGTATGTGTGTTTGGGTTGCTTGTCTTTGTTTGAATTGAGTGAATGAGATTGATAATTGAACATTGTTGTGATATTTAGCTTTGTTTAGGGGGTCCAGGGTATTGTACTGTATTTAGAATTCACATGTTGATAGGAATTATTTTTTTGTATTATGAATAATAATGTGTAAAAAAAAAGAGAAACTTATAAAAAATTACAAATGTACTTCTTTTAAAAGATAATAAAGCTATATGGATATAAAATGTTATGAAAAAGGAAATCATGAATAATAAGTAAATGAAAAAAATCAAAATATAAAGGTTGTAATACAATGATTGATTTGCTTGTGATTATGTACTTCACATAACCCGTACTAGATTTAGTCTATTGCACAAAGAAATATAGGTCACGAGAGAGCTTTATTGTTCTTTGTATTTATTGTTGATTTCCCCTCTTTCTCCCTGACCTGAATAATCCTTTCAGAGGGGGTTCCCTTTCCTTGAATTGGTAACCCCCTTTTGGTCATCCCAAATATGGTATCCAGATGTTATGGAGATGTTGATTGCCGACCCAGTAACTCTTCCGAATACCCCAGAACTGTTAACAAGTGCAGCAGGGGACAATCACAATTTGGTTCTGCAGGGACATTTAAAGTTGATGGCTTGGCTGATTTCGGGAGAGTCTGGCAGGTGTCAGGACTATCGTTGGCGGCTTCAAAACTCATTAAGGAGTTATGAGCTCCTGGAACATCAAAGTCTTACAGGGTGGCCTGGGAAAGATGGGTTTCGTTGGAGTACTTTGATGAGTTTGGATCCCCTATCAGCACCTCTGGTGGATGTGGTGAATTATTTGGCTGAATGCTCCTTGAGGGAAAATCATAAAGCACTGGCAATATTGGCAGGTCGGCAATTTCAGCAGGACATGAGTTAATAGATAGCTTACTTGTGGGTCAACATGATGTGGTGAAAAGGTTGTTGAGAAGTGTAAGCATAAAGGCCCCTCTGGGAGCAATGTATTCATCCGTGTTGGATGTGGACCTTGTACTGAAAGAATTAGCTAGCTGGACTGAAAATGAATGCTTGGATCTAAGGAAACTTTCTTTAAAGTTGGTTATGTTATTGTGTCTGGTCTCTTTTAGGAGGGTTTCAGACGTCAGGGCACTAGATATTTCAGGGTAAAAATTCGTACCAGAAGGGGTTTGCTTCTATATAACGAGGAGAACTAAAACTATATCTAAAATAATATTTTACCCAAATTTAGACAAATGTAGAAAGTTGTGTGTAGTGAGATGTTTGCATGAGTATGAGAGAAGAACTGAGAGCCTGAGATGCAGTACAGATTCCCAATTGATAATTTCTTTCAGAAGCCCACATAAGGCTGTGTCCACTGTCCACTCCTACTTTGGCTCGTTGGGTCAAGGAAGTCATGAGAAGAGCAGGAATAGATCTAAATAAGTTTTGGGCTCATTCGACCAGAGGGGCTATGGCATCAAAAGCGTTTTTATTAGCAGGATTTTAGATGTAGCTGATTGGTCATCAGATTCAGTATTCAAGAAATTCTATTTGAAGCCAGTGGATTATCCAATGAGGAACATTATAGCAAGGCTTTAAACATGCATAATAGTGGCATCAGTGCCGTGCCATAAAATGAAGATTTTCCACAGCTAGGATAGGTAGAAAATTATGATTTTATTAAAGACACAGAGGCTGATATTATCCCCCCCTTTAGATTCCCATCCTATAATATATTTTTTTGTGGTTTCTTTTCAGGAGGAGACTACAAGAAATGAAATGGAGTTATAGAAGAAGAGATTATTTGGTTTGAATTGACATTCTGAGGATTCGTTTATTTATCTGTTTTTTCTATGCAATCTGAACTGTCGAGGATGTTTGCAGAAAACGAAAGAAGATGGCTGCTTTCCACAGGTTTAAAGTGAAGTCTTTTAAACATTGCCTAGCTTGACCAATCAGCAGCCTTCATTATTGAACTCAAACATCCTCCTGCTATAAAGGCTTTACTTGCCATTGCTCCTCTTACTGAATGCGCCCCAAACACAGAAACATCAATTCCAGCCATCTTCATCACCTCCTTAAACCACCTTGCCAAAGTTGGTGCAGAAACTGCTCTAAAAGGCTGCCTATAGGAAATTAACAGATGAGAGACCCACTGATCTCTTAATACCTTTGTCCTGTCCTCATACTCTTTCAAACAATGTACTACATACAATAAATTATGCCCCTCCATTCTAGGATAGAAAATCGTCCTTGACATAGCTTTTGTGCGCTTTGGCAACACAAAACACACACCCTCTGGCTGATGACTTCTAGCACCTACCCCGAAAGCTCTTATATCAGACACCATTCTAAAGGACACTAAACACAACAAAACTGCCATTTTCCATGATAACTAGGCCTGGGCAGCAAATTCCGTTCCGCTCGCGGAATTTGCGGAATTTCGGTAATTTCGCGTTCCGCGGAGAACTTGAAATTGCCCAAAATTCTGCTTTCCGCGACTTCGCGAAATTTTTTCTTGTTCGCGTTCTCAAAATGCGTGTTCGCAAGATATTTTTCCCCGAGCACGCAAACAGCAACTGTGAACAGGAAAAAAGCATCGCGAACATGCAATTCCGCGTGTTCGCGGAATTTCTGCATGTTCGCGGAGATTTTTTACCGTTTCGCGGAGATTTGCGTAACGCGATTACGCAAATTCCGCCCACCCCTAATGATAACACCTTTAGGGATAGCCACTTATTTTCTCGCAACTTCTCTAACTCTTTCAATACCAACAACACATCCCATAAAGATGCATACCTTGCTTTAGGAGTAACCTCCATACGCACTCCCTTCAGAATTCTCTTAACTTAAGAGTGCTGTCCAACGGAATGCCCTTCCACCAGAACATGCCCTGTCTATATAGCTGACCTGCTCAAATTCACCGTATTGTAAGCCAAACCAATGTTCTAGGATTTCCTCAAGTATTTCTGCAAAATGTTGGTCTTGTGATTTTCCTCAAGCAGGCATTGTACATATGTTATTTAGGTGTCCCAATACCCTTTCCTTTTGGCTTAGGGTCTGGTCACAAGTTAAAAGGATTTTTGACCTACAAGACTCTTTAAATACTCTTTATTTATTTTTGGGTACATGAACTCGGTCCCTTCTTCCCTCATTTCTCAATGATAAATTATTAGATATTTTATTGGCAATTGCATTTCAGCACATCATTTTTAACTGGAAATCCTCAGCTAAATTATGATATAAGGTGTGGTGGTGTTCTGTATGTTCACATCATAAATTGGATACTATGTATAAGATGCAATGTTCATCCTCTCATAATGCCCAACGGTTATGGCTGTTTCTTAATTAGATTGGTGCTAATGTAACACATACTGTTCCTACATTGTCTGAAAATGCTCATTCTCCATAATTATTTTATTCTCTGTCTTTCTTTTGCATTTGAAAGGAATTTTATAGCTACTAAGTATATATTGTAGTTATGCTTGCTTATATTTGACATAGTCGAGGATGTGAATTTTTCTTGTCATTTTTTTTCTCCTCATATGACCTTCGCAGCTACTGCCATATCTCGACCTGGTCCACATCTGGCACAAATACCTTTGGTGGTTCTTAGTCTCAGCTGGTATTTTCTTTACGGGGAATGCGTGTTTATACACAACTTGAGCTGACTCAGAGGTTTTAATCATAGGAACATATCCTATACCTTAGTCAATTATAAAGTAAAATATAATAAAGTAAAACAATCTACAGCTCTTAAATAGTTTACAGAGTTCCACCAGGCATTCCAACTAGGAGGAGCTTCCTGTCACCACAGCTTACAAATCTCTCTCCTTGCCAACAGTATCAAGTAAAACACCAATTTATGTTGTGTCCCAGTCTGGACTCGTGCCCCTCCCAACATAGGTACAATGCCAAATAAGAGTTGGGCTTACATCGGCACCCATGACCCTGGAGATAGTCTTACTCACATCACACCAACATTCTTGTATCTTAGGGCAAGAAGCAAATGCATGGACGTCATCAGCATTCTGAAATCCACACCTCCAGCATCTTGGATCTACTCCACCCTTCATTCTGGAAATTTTAGGAGGGGTCCAGTATATTCTGTGGAGTGTAAAAAAGTGGTTTCTTCTGAGTGCAGAAGATTTAATCACAGAGTAAAGCATATCTAAAGATACTTGCCAAAACTCTTTCCGCTCTTCACTCGGCAAGTAGTTCTCCCAGGCCCGATATGGCTTATCCACCTTTCTTTCCTCTGCAGCCAGAATATAATTACACCATAAAGCAATTTCTTTCATCGTTGGAGCCTGGTTTTGTAGATCATTTTCCATCTGATTGTCCTCCACTTGAGACCAGCATTGACACTTGCACCATGATGTAAGCTGATCAAATTTAAATCTAGACAGGGAGCCTTTCGTGATATGGCTCCAAAATTCCCAAGGATGACATTTATTACCTACTACTACATCCTTTCACAGTGAAATTCCAGCCTCTTTAATGGCTGGGCTAGAATGTCTAAAAGGTACTCCGGCATTCCAAGCGAGTCCCACAGCGGTGCACAATCGCTGTAGTAGGTGAGCCCCAGACAGTCTCGACAGTCCGACCATAACTTGGCCGCCATACGTAGCATCTTCAGACGGACTTTTTAAAAAAGTTTGGAGAGCCAACCTTGTACATAAAGCCATGCTCTGCTACCCCGTCTAACATGGCTTTAAACATGCTGCCTAACAGTGAATAATCAGGGGTAAATAATAACATCCTGGCATTTTTTAATTGATAAGGCCAACAATTGAGCTGAAGATCTGGTAAGCCCATGACCATCACCACCCCTCCATTGGACCAATAGAAATTAATACAGCCCCTAAAATGTTTCAATTCTGGATATAGCAAGTTAGTGAAAGGGTATAAAAATTGGTGCTTATGATGATGTTGTGGCACTTGCTTATTTTCCTATTCAACACGACACGCTGTCTGTCTGTCGATTTCTCCTAGATGCTGAAAAGACTTTGACAGATTCTGAACTTCGAACTTTGAGGGAGAAAAGGCACGAGACCGTCACGGGATTCTATCCTGGGAGGGAATACGTCCGAGGAGGTTAGAGGGACAGTCAGTCAGTTTGGGAACCTATCCTGTGATCTGCGGTTCATGCTCTGGTGAACCATTCTCGTCATCGCCCTAAGGCCAAGGGTAATGAGTATTTTCCATCTCCTTTTGAATCTTTACTTGAAACACTTATGAAATTAATGATTATAATTTTGTCTAATAAATTTTACATATTCAATTTATTCAATGAATCTAGATAAAATTTCATGTTAACTCAAACTGAGTCTGTGGTAATTAGAATTAAGGTTATGATCTATAAAAGTTAAAGGTTTAATTGTGATTGAGCTGGACTTAATCGCTTTCAACTGATACTTACTAGTTGGTCCATCGACCCAAAAATTAACGGAGTGCCATGATGTTTAATCCAGAGTATTCTAGAGTTAAATGTAAATAATGTATATCGTTATTATTTAGGGAAAATTAATATTAAGGTACCCCGTGTGTCTTGTAGCTCGCCAGCTTGTCACTTATCCGGAAAACTGAGAGAATGTGTGTTTTCGGTGTTATGGGCCCCACTGATGAATAAGTGGTGTGAAAAGTTTTCCTGGGTTGGGTGATATTTGTAAAGGGTTTGTTTTAGTCGCGCTGCATCAGTTTTCTTGGTTGCAGAGTTTTGGTTTCTATAGGTCAGTTAAGCGGATTATTGATCATTAATCTCTATGCTTAACACTCCATGTTGAGACTGTGTCACGTTATATGTAATCGGAATTTTGAAGCTTCCGGAAAGTAGGAAGTGGATTTGTGTGACGAGAGAAGTCACATGGAGTTGTGCATTATCTGATTTCAATCTGGTGATAACACAGGATTGTATGATGATAGGGAAATTCATGTGTGATTTACGTTGAATGGAATAGCAACAGGTTTTCTTGTGAAACTCTGACCTTAATTCTCAGGAGCAGTGTAGCCTCCACATGTGTTTTATCTCCAGAGAAACTGGTTTACTTCTTGCTTGAAAGAAGGGTAAGGTAGAGGGAAGTGCTACTTTATTGGTGAAACGAAATTCTGTGGTAGGGTAGAGGTAAGGGCTGCCTACTGGAAAAACAGAATTCTTGAATGTTTGGAAAACTATCACTTTTGTTTAGTGAAACGGACAATGAAAAACGTGTTTATGTCGTAATTAACCGACTTTATAAATTAAACGAGTTGTAAAATTGTGCAGATAATTTTTGGAAAAGGAGGGGTCAGCAGAAGCAGGAGTAGAGCTGACGTCAACAAGAACTGCACTGGGATTGGTCAGTTGCAGAAATACGAAGAGCTCTCTGATTGCTACGAAGGTGTGAGTCGCGCTGAGATTGATCAGTGTGAGAGTGATGTAAAAGCTTTCTAATTGGTGCGTTAGTGTGGTTCGCGCTGAGATAGGACAGAATAGTTAAGCATATGAGAGAAGAGTTGTGTGAATTGTTTCGGCAAATAATTGTGAAATATGGCTTATTATGATGGACGAGAGATAGAGAAACCTTCATGGTTTAAGAAATTCAAGAGTTTCTTTAAGAAAGATAAAAAGATTGTGAGGAGAGAAGGAGAAGTGCTTCCTCCACCAAAAACACCCGCATCTTACATGATGACAAAATATGGTTATCACACTTGTATTTGGTTGTAAAATTGGACTAAATATACTCAAAATGATGGAGTATTGGTATTTCCAGAAACTGGTTCATTTAGCACAGCTATAATACGAAATGTAAGAAATAAAATGATGAAGCTTGAACCGAGACCTAGACCGACACAGTTTGAAGCCCTAGGTGAATGGGAAGATTAGATGTATGAAAGAGAGAGACACAGAGGTACAAGGGATGATGGTTTTGTTCCTGGAAGAGTATGAGGTTGGAATCATGAAGACAGGATGAGACGATGGCGGTACGCTAATATGGTGGATGGTATGTTTCCTGCTAGAACAGTTGAAGAGGGAACAGGGAAAAAATGTACGGAGAAAAAGAAGCATACAGTACCAGAAAGGTGTGGATATATAGACAGTGATACAGATGATGAGTTGCTGGAAGACATATCAAATAAAAGACCCCCTCCATATCAACAGGTTTCTGCGGTGGTGACACCAAATGCACCGCCAATGGAAACTAGGATAAATCAAAATGTAGAACGATTTTCTGAAATAAATAATTCATTTAATAGACAGAAATTACCACAGACTGTAGAACCTGATAATCATAATGCATCTGAACTGGCAAGATCAACAAAAGAATTGGCTGAAAAGATAAAAGAATTGACCAAGAATGTAGCAGCTGTAACTGTGCCAGTAACTATAGGTCCAGTGATACCTGTATTTGAAAATCAGAAGATAGATGAACATTCCTTAACGATCCCCTTGAATTCCAGTATGCAAAAAGTACGAGAAAAGATTTATCCTGAAATTAGGGAAACGAAAGATTCGGTCAGATTAACTCCACCTATGGATTTGACAATAAATCAGAGTCCGATAAATAAAATTCCTATGGCAACTGAATCAGCAACAGAAACACCAGAGAAAAGTGTGAATAGGGTAGATTTAAATACGACCCCTGTGGGTCCAACGTCAGAAGAATTAAATGATTGGGTCAGGAATTTGCAGAGAAAAGATACAGAACCACAACCTTTGGTTGCAGTGAGATTAAAAATAGACATGGAAGAACTGATTATTGGAACTATTGGTACAGATTGATTAAAAAAATACCAAAATGAGGAGTTGATGTTTATGTGCAAAAGTATAACGTGGAGAGCTAGGAGTTTGCATGAAAAAATGGAAGAAATAGCAATTGGGTTGGGAGTACATTTTTGCAAAAGTTAGAGGATTACAGAAACCTTATAGAGTAGATTTTAGTGAAAAAGATATAGAGAATTTGAACACTTCAGGACGGTTAACTCAGATAAAAGAACTAATTGTGTTACTGAGAAAATGGGGAGATGTAGATAAATAGAGAAGTAGATGGACAAAGAAAAAAGAAGATATGACTGATAAAATGACCTTAGCTTTCCCAGTAAAAGAAAAGGAACCCATAGCGGTAGAATGTCCAATGAGAGAAATTCCAGGAGGAGGTTATGTACATGTCCCATGGTCTAGACAGGATATATTGTCATTTACAAATGATTTTCTGAGATTGAGAGAGAAGCCTGTAGAATGGTACAGACAAGTGGAAAGATTTCTAAAGGTTTCAAAGGTATTGTGGGAAGATTTGGATGGATGGTTTGAGATTGTTGTACCTGCTGAGTTATGGACAGAATGTAAAATCACAATTGATTGGCCAAAGGAAGAATATCCTAGAGACGCTAAAACAGGAGCCCCAGGTCAAGAAGTAATGAGAAAATATGAGCAAGTAATCACATTTTTTTAAAATAAGATTCCTCCAAGAGAAACATATTGGGTAAAGACAGATAGAACCACACAGGAAGCAAAAGAATCTGTGCATGCTTATTATGAAAGGTTGCTTCTAGTTTTTAAACAGTACAGTGGATATGAGAGCTTGAGTGAAAAAGACATGAGTCACTTTGTATATCGATTTGTGTATGGTTTGAGACCAGAGATAAGTGAAATGATTAAACAGCACATGTTATGTGGCAGTCTAGTACAGTGGATGAGGTGTTAAGGTATGCAAAATATTGTAGTGATGACATAGAAGCTAGACAACGTACGCTCAAACAAAAAGCAATGTGGGCACAAGTGAAGGTTGCAGAGCAGCAAGATGCTCAAATACTTAACCAGATTAATGACACAGGGCAGACAAAAATGAAACCTAACATTGGTAAAGGAAAAGGTCAGATGAATATAGAAGAAGCCAAAAAGAAATGGCCATGTCATAATGGCGGAAAATTAGGGCATTGGAAAAATGAGTGTAAATTACCTTCAAAAGTTAATACCGAAAATAAATCATTAAATCCACAGGTGCAGAATGAGGTGGATTATCAACAACCGCCACAGCAACAGGTAGTCACTCAACAGAGTCAGGTGCCGCAGCCACCTCTCCCAAAGAGTGTAAATCTTCAAAGATACAGTGCAGAGACAGGATTCTACGGTGGAGAGCAGGTAACGAAATTGCCGCACGCAGCTGCTGTTTCACAGTATTGGCTACGACCGGATGGAAATGAATCGGATGAAAGTTTATGACGGTGCCTAAGAGAGGAAGAGGAGTGTGTGCTTGGCGCAACTCTAGAGGTAGATCAGTCAGGTCCGTTCGTGGATGAAAAGGTGAATAGTGTAAATGTTAATTTCCTTGTGGACACTGGCGCTACCCGTTCTATTGTAAGATCAGTTGAAATTCCAAACATTCCTCTCTCAGGTGAATTCATCCAAGTTGTAGGTGTCTCCAACAGACAAATTAAAGCCCCTCTTACTAAACCAGTAGAGGTGGAAATTGGTCCCTTTAAAGACATGCACCGTTTTGTAGTGTGCGATTGCAGTCCTGTAAATTTACTTGGACGCGATAGCCTTTGTAAAATGAACTGTGCCATCTATTGTACCCCAGATGGTATTGCATTTCAGACATCAGATGACGATGTTCTGTATAAAGTGACTATGGCAGCACTTGAACCAGAAAATTGTGATACATTTCCTGTACTTGATGCAGAGAAAATCCCTACTGAACTGAAAGGGACAGTGAAGACTGATGTATGGGATTTTACGGGTGAAGATATAGGTCTAATGAAAGGAGTTGACCCTGTAAAAGTTACTGTAAAAGAAGAAGCAATTTACCCGAATACTCCTCATTACAAGTTAACACCAGAAATTATTGAAGGAATAACACCAGTGGTTGATAAAATGATTGAACAAGGGATTTTGAGAGAAATAATGAGTAGCCCATGTAATTCACCTATAATGGGATTGAAATAGCCTAATGGAACCTATTGGATAGCGCAAGACCTGCGAAAAGTGAATACAATTGTTGTTCCCTGTTGTCCAATTGTACAAAACCCTGCTGTAATACTGTATCAAATTCCACATGATGCAGAATGGTACACAGTCATTGATTTGTGCCATGCATTCTTTTCAATTCCATTGCACCCTGATAGCCAACCAGTATTTGCCTTCCGGTTTGGTGAGCATATTTTGGCATGGTGCCGAATTCCTCATGGTATACTGAAAGTCCTTTCATTTTTAATCAGCTTCTAAAGAAATCTTTAGAGAGTTTGAGAATGCCAGAGAAATCTGTTATGGTCCAGTATATTGATGACCTGTTGGTGGCATCAAGGACCAAAGAGGCATGTATTACCAACACCATTGCATTGTTGAATCATTTGGCAGAAGGAGGACATAAAGTGTCTCCATCCAAACTGCAGTTCTGTCAACAAGAAGTACAATATTTAGGTCATAAGATTGACAAAGGGATGAGAAAAATAACAACAGAAAGAATCAGGATTATCAAAGGAATGAGAGCCCCAATGACACAGAGAGAGGTGAGAATGTTTCTTGGCATGGTAGGTTACTGTCGACAGTGGATAAATGGATTTTCATTGATTGCCAAGCCTTTACAGCGGTTAACAAAAAGTGATGTAAAAGATCCAATTGTGTTGAATGAGCAAGAGATGGAAGCTTTTGAGCAACTGAGAAACAGGTTGTGTGAAGCTCCAGCATTGGGAATGCCCGATTAAGAGAAAGAATTTGAGTTGTACTGTAGTGAAAGAGATGGATGTGCACTTTCAGTACTAGTACAAAGGCATGGAAGAATGAGATGGCCCATAGCATACTTTTCAGCAGTTTTAGGCCGAGTAGCAAAGGCATTGCCTGGATGTCTAAAAGAAGTAGCAGCCACTTGTGTGAGTTTGGAACAGAGTGAAGGTATTGTGATGGGATACCCGTTAAAGGTGTATGTCCCACATTCAGTAGAAATCCTTTTGACCAGAACAAAAACCCAATTCATGACACATAGTCGTTTAACCAGATATGAGAAAATGATATTGGGTGCAGACAATGTAACGATTGTGAGATACATAAGTGTTAATCCTTCCACTTTATTACCTGATGCAGTAAATGCAGAGGTCGAAGGTAACGTTGATCACTATTGTCTGGATGTACTTGAATTCTGTACAAAGCCTCGTCCTGACATCAAAGAAGAACCTCTGGAAGAATCAGATTACGTGATGTTTGTGGATGGATCATGCTTGAGAACAAAAGATGGAATTTTGAGTGCCGCTTATGCTGTATGTACGATGGCAGACATCATGGAAGCCTCTTGTTTGAGAGGAATACGTTCAGCCCAAGTTGCTGAGCTGATTGCTATGATGGCAGACATCATTGAAGCATCTTGTTTGAGAGGAATACGTTCAGCCCAAGTTGCTGAGCTGACTGCTCTGATTCGAGCTTGTAAACTGGGATGAAATTTCCGAATCACTGTGATCACAGATAGCCAGTATGGTTTTGGAGTGGTGCATGATTTCGGACGGATCTGGTCCCAGAGGGGATTCATGACTTCTTTGGGATCTCCAATTAGGAATGGTGAATTTGTGAACTTTTTACGTGAGGCGATACAGCTGCCTAAATGGATTGCAGTCGTGAAGTGTACTGCACATAACAATGGTGATGACTTACATTACATAAGGCAATAGGTTCGCTGACGAAATAGCTCAATATTGTGCCAGACATACAACCTCAATGAATCAGAGAAGGGAAAAAGAACATGTTTCATGTCCTTTGATGTTTACTAACACAGTTGAAACGTGGGAAGAAGTGAGACAATTGCAGGAAGAAGCAGGTGATGAAGAAAAAGAGATATGGATAAAATCAGGCTGCAGACAAAGAGAAGAAAATGGAGTTGGGTTTACAGGGATGAAAGACCAGTTATGCCTGATAGCATGATTTCTAACATGGCACGGATGTACCATGGACAGGCACACATAGGTAGAGATGCAATGATCATACTTTTTAAACAGACTTAGTGCAACCCAAAATTTAGGGTTTTAGCTGAAAGTCTTTGTCAAAGATGTCTTATATGTCAACAATTGAATCCAGGAAGGAAAACAGTAGTGAGTCTGGGAACAATAGGACGAGAGGGAGGTCCTTTCACCAGAATGCAACTAGATTTCATTGAAATGCCCCCGAGTAACAAATTAAGATATGTTTTGGTAGTTGTCTGTTTGTTTTCTCGTTGGGTGGAAGCCTATCCGACAAGAAGGAATGATGGAGTTACTGTAGCTAAACTCCTGCTGAGAGAATTCATTCCTAGATATGGTTTTCCAGTCACGATAGAAACAGATAGAGGAAGTAATTTCCAAAATGAGGTCATCCAGCTGATATGTGAAGCATTAGACATTCAATAAAAGCTGCATTGTGCCTACAGACCAGAGGCTTCTGGGGTGGTTGAGCAAGTAAATGGTACAAGCAAGAATAGACTAGGGAAAATGTGTCTCGCCACAGGACTCAAATGGCCAGATGCCCTAACTCTTGTGCTGATGAGCATGAGAAGCGTACCAGACAGAAAAACTGGTTTGAGTCCGCATGAAATCATAATGGGACGAGTAATGAGACAATCATTCATACAACAAATTGCTGACTATAACTGATGATCTTATTCTGGACTATTGCAAAGGATTGGCTGATGTGGTGCATTCTGTGTTTCATCAGGTTGAACTGGATGTGATCACACTTGAAAGAAACCCAGCTCATGATCTGAGTCTGGGAGACTGGGTCCGTATAAAAGTCCACCGAAGAAGAAATTGCCTCGTTCCTCGCTGGGACAGACCACGACAAGTGATCCTAGTGACTAACACAGCATTAAAGTGTGCAGGTATGAAAAATTGGGTTCATGCCAGTCATACGATCAAAGTCCCAGATCCTGGAGATCGACCTGTGAGCCAACATCTGGAAATATCAGGCACCAGTTCGGCATCTGAGACAGAAACTGAAACTATCAGAGTTCCAGATCCTGAAGATCGACCTGTAAGTCGGCATCTGGAAATATCAGATTCCAGTTCGACATCAGAAACAGAACAATCTGAATCTGGTGAAAACCAAACTGAGGATATTGAAAAGCAAACTGAGGACATTGAAAAGCAAACTGAGGACATTGAAAAGCAAGCTGAGGACATTGAAAACAGACAATTGATATTGAAACAGGAGAGACAGAAGTAATTCACAGTGATGTTGAACAGCCAAGTACAAGTTTTGAGGAAATCCCTTCAGAAGTAATCGAAAGAAATAAAAATTCAGATGGCTAATTAGAGATCATAAAGTTCAAAATTAAGGAGAATGAAGTAAGATCTGAAACCGAATCAGAAGAAAGTGAAGAAGAACTAAGACAAAGGAGAGGACCAAGAAAGACAGATTGGAAAGTGGAGCGAGAGGAAACAGAGGCTGGACTAAAAAGGCCACTAAAAGGAGATAATTGGCCCAATGAATATAAAAGACTAGGATACAAAATAATAAATTTGAATAAAGAACAGGAAGAACAAGTGAATGAAATAACAAGTCAAAGGAATCAAAGAAATTTGGATAAAGGACTATTGCAGAGACCGAAAAGAGTAAAAAGACCTAATTTGAAATATAAATCACCTGAATGGACTGCCTCATATTGAAGAGGTGGATAGCAGTCAAGACAACTCAAAAGAAAAATGTAAAGAGGAGGGTGAAAGTGAATTGTACCCATCCTGAAGAGACTGAAGAAACCAGAATAAGGACAAACTGATGAACTTGAAAAAGATTTGAAAGGACCAAACAGTGCGCCAAGGGCAATTGGTTCAAAGACCATATACTTTCTGAGTGTGGAGAGATACATTTTTCTGTAGATTGTAGTTTATCATGGCAGAGATTGAAAATAGAAGAGCTATGTGTAGTTTTCTACACAGATGGTGTCGGTTTACTGATGCTTATTTGGTTCATTTTAGCAATAGTCCTCCCTCTTAGATTAACTGCAGAAAATACGTCTGGAATGAACAATAAAACAAATAATGATTAGGCACACAACGCAAAGGATACTGCAACACTGATAGATAATAATGAGTCACATAGAGACAGGTCAATTAATGATTTTTCTAAGAATGTTTTTACAAAGCTTTTATATGAATATGTAGAAACAATGGATGTTAGGGATTGTTACGTCTGTATTCAGTTACCTACGTCTGTGACAGAGGGTGTGACATATAATCACCTGCCCTTGACGTATGAAATAACTTGCAGAGTGTTAGCTAGTTTATTTTATAAGACAGGCAAACTAGAATATTACTATACTGATATGGATGCTGTTTTTGCTAAAGTTTCTGTAGTTTCTGAACTAAACAAGGTGAAGCCTGGTAAGGTATTTGGAGAATAATTCCTAGAAACAAAAGAATTAAAATTAGAATATGCATTTAGACATAACCTCACTTGTAGATTAAGAAAAGAGGAAAAAGTATTTTTAGACATGGTAGAGGATAGAATAGTTAAGTTTCAAAGAAAAGTGTCAGGAGAAAAGATGAAAACACCGCCTTGGGGTTTTGAGGAAGGAAGTCATGATAAGAGCGATACTAATGTAGCATTAGGGCTGGATTTGCCTGAACAAGGGAAATTGTGCATTCGTAGAGATAACACTATGTACGACAACTATTTTGTGGGTGCTAGTGAATGTCTAGATACATACAGAATTATAGGGGGATGGGGATTCAAAGGAGGCAAACATCCAGTATTTCCAGGGATCTATTTTATTTGTGGAAACAAAGCTTATTATAGGTTGCCGGACCATTGGTACGGAACATGCTATCTAGGTCTGGTCTTTCAAAAGATATTTCATGTAGATAGGGGAACTAAAGGAACTCATGAAATAGGTAAAGCACTAACACGTAGAAGAAGGGAAAGTTTCTCTGAAATAATAGGTGACCTTTTTGGAGCATTGATACCAGCAGTGGGTGTATCTTTTAATGCATATAAGATTCAGAAATTGTCAACAATAGTAGATCGTTTATCAACTAATACTGCTGGAGGGTTCTTGATGGTAAATACCGAGATGTTTGCCATGAGAGCTATGGTGATGCAAAATCGACTAGCCCTTGATATTATTTTGGCAAAAGAGGGAGGAGTCTGTGGAATGCTGAAAGTTCAACATTGTTGCACTGACATTCCTGACAAAAGTCAGAATATACAAAAGTATATAAAGAATATTACTGAATTGCATAAAGAAATTACCCCCACAGGAGGTTGATGGTGCTTGGGAGAAACTTTTGCAAGAGTTTTTCCTCAGTAAAGAAATGGTTCACAGAAGTAGGTAGCTCATTAGTTGGGAAAATATTAATACCAGTGACAATAGTTATATTAATGACATTACATTAATATTGAAATTAGCATGTGTATGTATTAGAAAAAGAAAAGGAGAAAATAAGGTAAAAAGACAAAATGATAAGAATAAACAAAGAGAACGAGAAATGGGAGAAATTGAACTAGAAGAATTTAAAGAGAAAATGTACAACAAAACTAAAAGACAGAATGTGAAGAATACAATTGTTTGAATTAACAAAATAAAAAGGGCAAGAAACATGATTTCTGATACATTGGTAGAGATGGTTTTGTGGTGATCTTAAAAATCACCAAAGGGGGGAATTGATGGAGCTGGGGAAAATACAAAATGTTGTACCCCCTTCGAAGTTAATGACCTCCTAACCTTAAAATTACTAATTGTTTGAATGTATGTACTAATCAATCAATGCACCTTTAATTAGACACTACATGCGGGAAAACGAACTGGCATATGCAAAATCGAATTTACTTACAGTTGTGAAATTAAATTATCATAGGTTTGTGTTTTTGCGTAGAAAATAGAAATAAAATTGCATGTATTTCATGTGTAGTTAAATATATTGTGGCAAAGAATGCAAATGGTAAGTAAAATGTCTTTGAATGTAGCTTATGCTAGGTAACACCTAACACGGGTTATTAGAATGGTGGGTGGTAAACAGAAGGGCTTATTTTCTATGTCTAAATTCTGCTATGTTGTTTTCATATTAGTTCCGTTCAGGCCTGCTAGACCTCGCTGAGAAAATGGCCGCTGCCGAGAGGTGTGATTACGTGTAACCAAGATGACCCCTGCGCATGAGCAGAATGGAAGTTACAGTTAGGAGTGTGGCCAATGCCTGGAGTGAGAGATGTCAAGGCCGCACTGGCAAAGGACAAAGAGTGGATGCCAAGTCTTTCTGTACAAAAGCCTGCGAACGGATGAAAAACTCGGACTGTAGAAGATGACTCCATTTATTAATAATAGCAGTTGTTACAAATGTTGGAACATGACAAGTCACGAGGATATGCATGAATATGTAATTTACATAACCAGTTTAGACAAGGAGGACAACGAGGTGACCATCACCACCCCTCCAATGGACCAATAGAAATTAATACAGCCCCATAAGAGTTTCAATTCTGGGTATAGCAAGTTAGTGAAAGGGTATAACAATTGGTGCTTATGATGACGTTGCGGCACTTGCTTATTCTCCTATTCAATCCGACACGCTGTCTGTTGAGACAATTTCTCCCAGATGCAGAAAAAGACTTTGACAGATTCTGAACTTCGAACTTTGAGGGAGAAAAGGAACGAGACCGTCGCGGGATTCTATCCTGGGAGGGAATACGTCGGAGGAGGTTAGAGGGACAGTCAGTCAGTTTGGGAACCTATCCTGTGATATACGGTTCATGCTCTGGTGAACCTTTCTCGTCATCGCCCTAAAGCCAAGGGTAATGAGTGTTTTCCATTTCCATTTGAATATTTACTTGAAACACTTATGAAATTAATGATTATAATTTTGTCTAATACAGTTTACTTATTCAATTTATTCAAGGAATCTAGATAAAATTTCATGTTAACTCAAACTGAGTCTGTGGTTATTAGAATTAAGGTTATAATCTATAAAAGTTAAAGGTTTAATTGTGATTGAGCTGGACTTAATCGCTTTCAACTGATACTTACCAGTTGGTCCATCGACCCAAAAATTAACGGAGTGCCTTGATGTTTAATCCAGAGAATTCTAGAGTTAAATGTAAATAATGTATATAGTTATTATTTAGGGAAAATTAATATTAAGGTACCCCGTGTGTCTTGCAGCTCGCCAGCTTGTCACTTATCCAGAAAACTGAGTGAATGTGTGTTTTCGGTGTTATGGGCCCCACCGATGAATAAGTGGTGTGAAAAGTTTTCCTGGGTTGGGTGACGTTTGTAAAGGGTTTGTTTTAGTCGTGCTGCACCAATGTTTCCCTTTATATTGTGGTTTCAGCTAGACTCTTGTTGTGATATGATCTGCACTGTAGAGAAGGCATAGGAAGTCCTGGGTCCATCAAGATGCGGCTCAAGCCCCCTTGAAAGAACCGATGATAGCCTCCAAAGGGAGAAATCCTGCACTGTACTTGGAAAAGTGTACTAATGAAAACTCTTCTTTCTTTGCACACTTTTAAAATCTCTTTAACAACATAGATTTTACATCCTTGTATACTACTTTTTATTAATCTGTATTCAAAATCAACTCCTATGGAGGAGTATACTGAAAAAGTGAGGTTTCTGAGAAATCTAATATGAAACCTTGGACATTTTCCTAAAACCCATGGATCCTGTGTAATGGTTTCCCACACTTGGGTAAAATGTTTGAGATGACCACCCACTCTTCCCTGAGAGGAAGAATGAGAAAACATAGTACTCACCCTGGTATCTGGTGTAACTTTGGCACCTTGTCCAGGGTTTTCACCATGTCTTTGCCGAAAATAAGCCCCTTAAGGTTCTCTGTGGATTCTTTCTCTGATAAATCTCCCAACTTGGGGTGGGTTTTCTTTAGGGTCGCCTTGCGCTTTAGCCCTTTAGGCCTGTTTTGGTGTTCCCCAGGAGAACCATAGCAGGCAGGTGCCGGCCTCCAGGTCTCATAGAAACCCCTAAAACATGCCTCTTTAGACATATCAATGATCCTTGTAGGTGGGCCAACAGCGTCAAGGATGCAATCTCGACATTTGTTGATGAATCTCCCAAGATCCTTTCTGGGGTCTCTGCCAATTGTGCGTTAGGCGTACTTGTCATGGATGACTGGCCTTGAACATTCAGCCTTGTTACCCCTCTTTCTGGGGTGGAAATCATATCTACCTCTCAATGAATTTGCCCTCTTGTTCAACTGGCCATCTTTCAGTGCTTCCGAGATGTTCATGCTTTAATATTCAGATGCCAGTAGGCCCCTGGGCACCAAAGATAAAGATTGAATCGGGTAGTCTGGCAGATAACTGCTTTAAGAACCCGTAAAAAGGGCTGATATCTCCTCCGCTATAGACCCCGCGCTATAGACCCTTTCCCCCTGACATAGGGCCTTGCTCGTGCCCGCAACACATTTCTCTGGGAGCTGGGAGAGGATGGAGAGAAGAGAGGAGATTCGTGGATAATAATGATTTGTTTGGCTTGGTTGCAGCTTTTGCTCTGAAAGACCGATACAGTCATTGGCCCTTAGCAGCCCTTACCACGCATTGCACTTCAGGTTTGCACTACAGCTGGTGAGTTCCATTGGGGCAGCTCGGCCGGTTCGATCAAGGACGACACTGTAGACTCGTGGGCAGTGTCACTGCTGTTGTCTGTTGTTCCATCCGTCCCCCATCACTGATCCCGGTTTACTCATGGAGGTGGGTGGATACGGGTGTTTTAAGCGAGGGCCGTGGGAATGCGAGGTCGTGCAGGGGAGCTACAGTGATGCAGCGTGCCGCAAAGATTTTGAAATTTGCTACACTCCATCATCAACTCTAGGTGTGTGTGTGTGTGTGGAGGTAGCAGCTCTAGCTAAACCTGGAGGGGGAGTTAAGTGGATCACCACCATTGCTGGTTGTGCTGTACGCTTGCCCTTGCTTGCCACTGCCCACGTTTCCTGTATTTCCTGCACTGCGTGCAGTTCCTGAATGTTCAGCATTACTGCATCACTGTATTACCTGCCGCTTGACTGTCGGGCAAAGGGCGAAGGTGCTTGCGGGATTTCTGTTTGGGAATTTATCGCCCTAACCTCGACCTCATTTCACCTACGAACATAGGAAAGCACAAAGTGGACAGGGGGCAGGACAGTATTCATGATCCACCCAGGATTAATACTATCTTTAATGCTTTCCTGGTAAGAGCTGTGAATGTTGTTGCGAGGTAGATAGATGTAGTAGAGAGGCGTCTATCATTGGACATGGAAGCAGCGCAGAACTTACCTGTGCAATCACTCTGATAAACCCTGTGAAGCCCAAGTGACACCAAAATCCGACCCCATCGGTGTAGACTCTACATTGGGCAGGGCACCGCCGACGGACATTGTCCAGAATCTGTCCACTAGCTAGTGTCAAGTGGTGGTCAAGAAAAAAAAGTAAAAACAAAACAAGTGGATAATGAGCAGGCTAAAAAACAAACTATTTTGCCTGCCTCACTACCAGTCCCCACATCTGACCCTTTAGGCAGATGGACAAAGTCATAGCAGTGGCAGGGCTGACATCGACCACCAACACAACCAGCACTAATGTGGGTTGTGGTAAGGTCACTGTTGAAGTTGAGCGAAAAGTGAAAGCTGTCATTGCACTTTTAGTAGATAGGATTAGTGCACTAGAAGGGACCTGCACAGCTCTAACATAAAAATTGGAGACCCTACTGGCCCCTTCATCTTCAGTCCTATTTCCAAGTCAAGTGTCCAAAGGAGTGGGGCCATGTCGTATCGCAAAGACTGACCATGCTAAGCTGAACCGCTTACTGGCAGTGGAGTCCTGTGCTCATGATGTCATCCCTTCTATTTTGGCTACAGGGGATAGTGCACCGTCCCCAGCAAGTTTCAGCACAGCAGGAGCTGAGGATTTGGGGAGAAAAATTCCATCAGGGGCAAGGGGTCTGGGTAGCGGAAGGCCACCACCACAGGAACAAAAGCTGCAGTCACCTCAAAGTAGCTCCCAGTCCTATCTGTTCCTTGTAGGAAGCTGGCTCTGTATTTACTATAACAAAATTAAGGTATAGTGTGCACAGAGTACAGTGAATCCCCAGAGGCTTACAGAGGCTCAAGTAATAATACGAAAAGCTCTATTGGTAGTGTGTATGGTCGAGCAGTTAGGCTTATGAGAGGGCTGTGTTAAGCATTTATTGTACACACTCAAGCAGGAAATGACTGCAAACACTCAAAGACTGAATCCAGACCAATTGTTTTGTATAAAAAGTTTTTTTTTTTTTTTTTCTAGAACCAAGAAAAACTCAGTTGCAGGTAAGTAACAGTTTTCAAAGTAGAAATACTTTCAAAAATGCAGAATAAATTGTTTCGCATGGCTGGAAGGAATGCTTTACAGTCTTAGAAATACTTTTGTATTTGTCAATTAGAAACAGTAGCACTTAGCAAGAGTGAAAGATAGACAATTGTATGCAATAGATAGAACACAATGCAAGCCTGTGGGAGGAAAATAGTATTATGCATTAGCAGGTAAGTACTCCGCTTACAATCCCAGTCTTCGGGGTTTGGACCAACACTGGGCAAGGTTCAGTGTAAGGTAGGTACTGCACCACCAGTAGCACTGGGGCAGCCGGGTGCAGAGGTCATTGGGCCCAATGTAAATCATTGGAGACTGAGGGCACCTCAAAGAGGCACGGTTCGCAGGTAAGTGCCTGCTGTTTCAGGGCACGAATCCCAGGGTTTAAGCATGGGGGGCACAAGCCTACACCATAGCTACACCACCAGCGGCACAGGGGAAGCCGGGTGCAGGGTGAAAAATCAGCATTGGGTGCCCAAAGTGTTTCAATTAGGAATCTCAGTCATACAAAGAGGCTGCAGGCTCGGACCAGGACGTTTGCTGAAGGTGACCACCAGCCAGGCAGGTAGGTTGGAGGGCTGGGGTTGGTCGTGTCGCTGTCTGTTGGGCTCCCTAAGGCCAGGGGGCTGAGTTTGCAGGGCTACTTTCGTTGTTGGATTATTTTGGTTGGGGCCGGTTGCGGTCAGGGGTTCCTTTCATGTAGAGGCTACAGGCAACTTTGTGGGGGCCTAGAGAGGTCAGCCACTGATGGAGACGAGGTCAGGATTACTGGAGTGACTTCATTGGATAGGTGAGCCACTCAAACTCGGGCTGTTGCCTTCAGGTGCAGAGTGTGCAGGGATTGAGGATCCGCCTGGATCCTGAATCCATGGTGTAGTTTATTTTTGGACAGGGCTGCTGTCCTCAGGAGATCTGGTCTTAGCTGAAAAGTGGCAGTCTTCCTGGGGTACTTGGAACTTGCTGACCAAGGGACAGTCTTTGTCTTCTTTGCAGGGTTGTTGAGCAGGAGACATGCTGGTAGGGCTGGGGCCAAATCAGTAGTCATCTTGCAGGCTCAGCTGCACAGCACCTTCTTCATCCTATTTCATCATTGATCACAGGAATCTGAGGATCAAGGTTCAGGGGTGCCCCTAAATACTGAATGTAGGGGTGTTATAGGTACTGGCAGATGGTAGCCAATTGGATACTTGCCTTTAGGGGGACTACACCCTTTGGGGATGGGGCATCCCCCTAACCTGATTGGGTCAAATCCTTCTATTCAAGACGGAGGATTACCTAAGGAGGGGGACACCTCGGTCCAGGGCACCTTAAGGGTGGCCCTGGCAGACAGGGGACGGACCTTCTCCTGACTATTAATTATCCTGCCGACCTTGGCGCCAAAAGTGGGATTTATTCAACGGGGTGGGCATCTCTACTGTATAGAGAGGCACTGGCTAGCATATCAAAGGGCAGGAATCCTTTGAGGCTCACTGCCCTGAATGCTGTTCCTGCTAGGGGGTAGGTGTGAACCACCTCCACCCGAACAGCCTTTGTCTCTGACCAACGAGAGCACAATAGCTCCCACCTTAGTGGGTCAGTAACATGTCTGTGTGTGGCAAGCTGATGCAGACCAGTCAGCTGGACATGAGGGAGTTGGTCGTTTTACAGGGGGCTTCTCTAAGATGCCCTCTGAGTGCATTCTGTGATAAAGCCAACACTGGCATCAGTGTGGGTTTATTATGCTGAGTAGTTTGATTAGCATTCAGTAAAGCCCTCATGGAGCTGTGGGGTTCATAATGACAACCTCCCACCCTATGTACTCGATATGGTTCCACAATGTGAAAGGCACAGACACTGTGGGGGCACATTGCTCATGCAGCTGTACCATCACCTATGGTGTAGTGCACCCTGCCTCAGTGCTGTGAGCCCTTCTAGAGGAGTGTCTTACCAATGTCACAGGCAATGGTTGGTGGGCATGGCACACAAGGATGTGTAGTTTAGATAAGAGGAACCAGGAGCTTTTGGAGAGGTCCAGTACACGCGCTCCCTTGTGCAATAACTGAAATACAGAAGTGTGCCGTTCCTTGGAGAGAAAAATAGAGATCCAGTTAAGGATCACTAGTATAATGTCGGGTAAGTGAACAATGGTCCAATAGGAGCAAGTGCCCTCACACACCCCAAGAGGTGTCATTCTTCATCACCTGTGCATGCTCCTCGTCAGGCCGACACTGCAATATAAACACGTGTGAGGATGTGGTTTAAGATGAGACACAGCCTCTGCAGACGAGCACTTACCTGTAGATGTAAGGAAAACCTTTCCTGTACCAGGTGGGCATCACACGTAACTCCGCTGTGATTCATGTGATTCATGATATATATAGCTTCCGTCTAATTGTGTATGCAAGATGAACCAATCTTGAGCCCGGTGCGGGACGCATGCAGCCTCTCACCAGTGGCACAACTTACGATGAAAGATCAAATTTTGGCTGCAAATTTCACCTTGACCACACGATCACTGTAATGCGTGGCACTTAGTTCTCTGTTGTATCCTTGGACATACACGATTGCTATGTCGGATGTTCTGTACTTGTCCCTTTCCTTCGATTTGATAATGTGTTACCAAGAACTGCATAATGGGGCATATGAAATTAAGTCAATGTGTAATATTTAGTTTAGCCCTGTTTTCTGCTAGAATCATGATAATAAAGTACATGTGTTGCTTGTTAATTTATGTCTTTCAGGTCAGTTCGAACAACAAGGTAAAATCGTGCTTTGTATTACACATTGTGACTGATTACAATACACTTGAGTGAATCAGTTACAAAAGTTGTGAAGGTTGCTTTCCTCTGGTCCTGACGAATTGCCAACAGACCCTATATGGGCTATGACCAGTAAGAAACATGTTCACCTCACATTATTAAGAAAACCAAATCATGACTGCTGCCTAGGACATTGCATTCAAAATGAGCGACACTGTACGTTTTAATTACAGTAATGAGTTCCACTAATAAAGTTTATTGAAACCCAGCCTCACTACACCTATTTTAAGTCACTTTCACCACACCACACTACACAGACCTCACACCCCACATACCCTCACTTCATCCAACAGCATAATATAAAAGATCTCCAGCAAAGAACCGCTTTGCAGGTGCCCGTCGGGCAACGCAGCGCCGGACCGATGAAGAGCATGCCCAGGTGATAAAGCATGACACCTCTCAGTTGTGTGAGGGCACCTGCTCCTATTGGAGCATATTTCACTGACCTCACATTCCACTAGTGATCCTTAACTGCACCTCTATTTTTCTCTCCAAGGAACTGCACACTTCTGTATTTCAGTTATGGCACAGGGATGTGTGCCATGACGACTCTGAAGTTTTGTCTGGACAAAAACACACAATGGCAATGTGTATGTGTTTGGTGAGGGGCCTCTGAATGTCGCACAGTACATGCTGCAGCCCTTAGAGACCCTCTCTGGTCACAAGGCTTTTGGTACCACTAGTAACTTTTACAAGGGACTTGCATGTAAGCCAGAAGTGTGCCAATTGTCAAAAGAAAGGTACAGTTTTGGGAAAGAACACAGGCCCTGGAAACCTAATTTCCTGGGGCCGAGGGCACACTTAGTCAAAGTGCGTCAGAAATATGGCAAAAAGTAGGGGGGTGTCCTGCAACATGAAACCCACTTTCCTTCATCCCTTTCACCTGACTGATGTCCTTATGCGGCAGTCCTAGTCGGAGCACCTCCCTTAGCACAAGACCAAGAGGAGAACTACTCAGACCTCAAGAACAAAGTTTGCCACTAACTTGAACTACTCAGCCCAGTGGTTAAAGGACCCAGCCTCAGTGAGAGAACAGGGGGACGCCTTCCCCATCATAACCTATAATAAATTCATGCCCCTATCATGATTGGATGCCAATGACTGACTTGTGCCAACCCAAGGGACGGGTCAGGCAACGGGCAACATCACGGACAAGGACATGGGAAATAGCATTGTTGCAGTCTTACCATTGGGTCCTAATGGGTCCTAAAGATACTCGCTACCCCTCTGCAGGGGGGGAACGAATAATCCAGCTGCAGCCAAAGGTCCCAATTTACTAGTCCATGATGATACAAGTGCCTTTCAGGTCAACACTTTCTTCATCGCTCCATTGGAAAACAACACACTTTAATCCTGGAATATTGCAGGTTTGATGAACAAGCTTGGTTGTCCAGAATGGGCCAATTTTGTGGACCAACTCGAAATGTGTGCTTTCCAGGAGACTTGGACAACAGGTTCCTTATTTTGAACTGGGTGTGTCTGCTTTGACCAACCTGCCCTTTCATGTGAGAGAGGCTAGCCATCAGAGGGTTTGGCGACATGGATTAATACCACTCTTGCATGTTGTTCTATAATAATAAGTTCTTTATGGCCCAGTTAATAAAAATCATCACAATCATGGAAAATAACAACAACAGGTTTCATAAAACAGAATCATTAAATAAATTAATTACAAATATTGAGGTAGAAATAACATATCATCAAAAAACCATTGAAATCACATAAAATAAATCACTATATTACATTCATAGCCCAATACGAACATTTCATATCGTTACTGATCGCAATGTCTCTATAAATTGATAAAACCATCATACGACCAATCCTATCAGCCTTTCTTAACCCAATAGCTAAAATATCTTTGTGCAGTCCCTTGGGATGAGCTATATATAGATGTCACACATAGTGTGCCAATTATAATCATTGGTAACTTAATGTATAAAGTGCATTCGTGCTTCTTAAGATAACTTTTATGCCTCAGATCTTAAATTATCAACAATAATAGATGTAATGACATTTTTGCTATTTGAAAAACAGTTAATATGCATGCATGTATGGTGTTTTTTGGGGTAGGTAGGTATATTGCACAGCAAGTTGGGCATGCCATTGTGGGTGGGGGGAAAGGATTTTACAGAACAATTAACAGGTGCAGTGCAACTCAAGACATGCAAATAATGTGGTTTTGGATCAACTTGGCAACAACAAATCAATAATTACATAGATAGAGGGTATCCCGAAAATTTACTAACTGAGCAACTCAACAAAGTCAAAACTCGATCTCATGATGAGCTACTCATTAAATCCCCAAAACAAACCAGTACACGCACAGTTTTTGTATCAAAATACTCTACCGCATCAACGAGGATTAAGAAGATCATCACAAAACACTGGGATTTATTGCAACTTGAAATAGATTTCAAAGGACTGTTTAAAGACAAACCACTGTTTGCCTACACAAGAGCACAAAATCTCAAAGAAATCTTATCAAAAAGAAAGAAACCAATGATCACTTCAACACTAAGCGATAAAAAAGGCACGCAAAAGTGCTGGAACTGTATCCACTGTAATAATGCTATCACAGGAGATACTTTACTGCACCCATTTACGGGTGAAAAAATCTAAATACACAGCAGTACAACATGCAACTCTGAAAACGTGATTTATACTATCAAATGTCCATGCGGATTGTTGTACGTCGGCAAAACTGAGAGAATAATGAAAATCCGACTAACAGAACACAAAAGTAAAATACGCACCAAAAGCACCACCTCAAGCATAGCAACACACTGGGATGAAGCACGACACCAAATTGCCCAACTAAAATTTAAAATTATTGAAGAAGTACCCAAGTTTTTAGATCGTGACAACTCCAAGTATTTACTACAAAGAGAAGCATTTTGGATCAAAAAACTTAAGACCCTTAATCCAAACGGACTCAACGATAAGCTTGAGATGGCTTGCTTTCTATAAACAATTTGAGAAACAGACTCCACACAGGGATCCCTACTCACGCTACACGCATTGAATTCACATTAGCACCAGCACAATTTCATATACAACATGACAAGTTTACTACATGATTACAATCTCAGAATATTTCACAATTTGTTTTCTTGAAATGTGATATATATGTTTTCTGATATTTTAACATTATCAATGTTTTTTGAAAATTGGTTATGTAACATATATGTTGTCCTCAGATATTTTGATCCAACAATGCTCCCCATTAATCACAAAACAAATTTTTCTGACCTCACCGACAATCGCACACACAGTATTTTAACCTTGACTACTGTACGTCATATAGTCCATTCATTTTTTCAGCGGAGCACTAACGCTTCTAAAATACAGAGTATTCATACATCTTATCGATACAAGATATTTGGTTGAAATTTCACATTGCATCCCATTCCCTTGTTATATTTAAGATTGGACTGAATGACACTGTATACTTTATTCTTTAAATGAAGCGGGCCAGTTTTTTTCAGTACGATTTGTATCTACACATCTTTATTCAGATGATCCTTTTTGACACTGTACATCTGGTTACATTATATCACATGCTTCCGCGAGCTCCCTTTATATTTTATAATTTATACTTTTTAAATTAGTATGACCAGATCATGGATTTTCTCTGATATTTCTTATACCACATTTACGGATGAATTTTCAGCTTATTCACGCCGGTTCCCCCGAGCCGACGACATCCCAGTCCTCTTTCTCTGTTTACTCTAGACGCCATCACACAAAGCACCTTGCTTTAAACCTACCAGGAAATACACTCCCAATCGAGAGCGTTAGCGCACACAGATGGAGTACACTAGACTTCCTGAATCGGTGAGCTCCTTTGCATTCTTATACAGATTCTCTCTTTCCTCGGCATAAGAATTACTCTAGACTTTAAATAACTGGCCTCTATGATATTTATTTTTAGACGCCCACGGGCTACGACCATTCCTGACTCCATCCCGAGTCTCTTTAAACGCCCACTGGCTCCCATATGTATGATCTTCATTAGGTGAGCTAAAACTTTATATATACGGTCTCCAGTTACCGTTTATCACCGTTTACAATGTTTAGTTGACACTTATTAATTCTTCATTCATAGATTATCAACGCGTACATATCGTCATACAAACGAACTGCAGGTACGAAGTGTGACTTCAATGCTCTCATATTTAACTACGTATTACATGTGGAATTAGTTTCTTTACCATATTTTACACTGTTTTTGTAGAGATTGAACAAGTGTATCTCAGACAACTCGTAAAGGTATCGTATACTGTCTGCTTATCCACACGAATCACTTTGGTGTGGGGAGCACAGTTTTCATAAAATTACACGATCTCGCAACACGCGAATTCTGAAAACTCTCCTTTTTCTCCCACAGCTTACCCCTGACGAAGGGACTGAAACGTCCCGAAATGCATTGGGTTCAAAAAGCTTGTTCTGTTCTAAATTGTTGTCTAACAAATACGCATTTATGTATATTTGTTTGATGAAACTTATTGTTTAAAATACTGAAATGTACAGTGAAGAAATGTATTTAATTTTTTGAGAATTGCATATGAAATTGCATTAAACGTGTTAAACCACTTCACGCAGTGCACTTTGCAGCCCTAGTAACCTCATACTAGGCCAACATTCACAATCGGGGATATTGCCACAATCGATGTGAGAGGCCCTCACGACTGAAGCCAGGTAAAGTACCCAACTGCGCAGACTTTTATAGGCCCCTTTCACTTATCAACTGCGATGCCAAGATACTAGCTAAAGTCCTGGCCAATCGATTAAGCCTTTTAATGGAAAAACTAATACGCCCAGACCAAGCAGTGTTTGTGCCAGGAAGAGCTACATCGCACAACCTGTGCACACTATTCTCCATTATACAAGAAATAGATCTGGAGGACAAAGCAGTGGCAGTCTTTTTAGACGCTACAAAAGCTTTTGAGTCCCTTGAATGGGACTATTTGATGTCAGTGCTGAAACACATGGGATTCCCACTGGGCAAAATGGCATGGATAAGGCGGTTGTATCACCAACCTAAGGCCAAGCTACTGATAAACGGGGTTCATACAGCAGGGTTTACAATAACGAGAGGCACAAGGCAGGGCTGCACACTCTCGCCTTCACTATTTGCGCTAGCGATAGAACCTTTAGCAGCTATCTTCTAACAGCACCACAAAACACATGCACTGGACTACCCAACAAGACGGGTACTAGTATCACTCTATGCGGATGTAGTAAACGTCCGACACAGAAGAAGTTCACTTAGAGCTTTAATAGGAACATCCACATAGAAAGGCAGCCACAGGTAAACTGAATAGAACATCCCACAGAGAATGGAATGCTCGTACAACGACCAATGAAAACAAAGAGACACAACGATAAGGGAGGAAAGAATGTTCATTTAACCAAGCTTGGTTAAATGGACATTACCGCAGCGGATGACATAACACTATATGTAAGAGACCCAGAAACAGGCCTTAACGGCATTATCTGCAAAATCAGCAAATTTGGGGCATATTCAGGGATAACAATCAATTGGGGTAAATCCCAGATTTCTACTCTCACCCAAAGCACCCTGAAAGGCCAGCTGGAGTACCGACTGAAATGGTGTGACACGGAGCTTAGATACTTGGGCATCAACATCACAAGAGACAGGGAAGAGCTGCTCAGGGCCAATTATGTTAGAGTCCTAAATACAGTTGAAGGGGCGATAACAAGATGGATTGCAATGCCACTATCTATGGCTGGACGCATAGCGTTAATGAAGATGGTAATTCAGCCTAAATTCCTGGACTTATTCATAAATATCCCATATTCGCCTGGGTGTCTGTGGCATCTTCCATTTCTATTCCTGTATTGGTTGCTATGGGGAACAACCTTTACAACGCAACTTTTACAACGCACTACCATTACAACGCATTTTTTACAACGCATAATCCATTACAACGCATGATATTACAACGCATGACACTACAACGCATTTTTAAAAACTACCTTTACAACGCATTCCATTACAACGCATACTACCATTACAACGCATACCATTACAACGCATAATATTACACTATACTATCCAACACTTACCCTACTGATGCACCCCCTGGAGTTAGAATAGTAATTTTTACCCCTATACTATCCAACACTTACCCTACTGATGCACCCCCTGGAGTTAGAATAGTAATTTTTACCCCTATACTATCCAACACTTACCCTACTGATGCACCCCCTGGAGTTAGAATAGTAATTTTTACCCCTATACTATCCAACACTTACCCTACTGATGCACCCCCTGGAGTTAGAATAGTAATTTTTACCCCTATACTATCCAACACTTACCCTACTGATGCACTCCCTGGAGTTAGAATAGTAATTTTTACCCCTATACTATCCAACACTTACCCTACTGATGCACCCCCTGGAGTTAGAATAGTAATTTTTACCCCTATACTATCCAACACTTACCCTACTGTTGCACCCCCTGGAGTTAGAATAGTAATTTTTACCCCTATACTATCCAACACTTTCCCTACTGTTGCACCCCCTGGAGTTAGAATAGTAATTTTTACCCCTACACTATCCAACACTTACCCTACTGTTGCACCCCCTGGAGTTAGAATAGTAATTTTTACCCCTACACTATCCAACACTTACCCTACTGATGCACCCCCTGGAGTTAGAATAGTAATTTTTACCCCTATACTATCCAACACTTACCCTACTGTTGCACCCCCTGGAGTTAGAATAGTAATTTTTACCCCTATACTATCCAACACTTACCCTACTGTTGCACCCCCTGGAGTTAGAATAGTAATTTTTACCCCTATACTATCTAATACTTACCTTAAATGTAATTTAATATTATGCGTTGTAATGGTATGCGTTGTAAAGGTAGTATGCGTTGTAATGGTAGTGCGTTGTAAAGGTATTTTTTAAAAATGCGTTGTAGTGGCATGCGTTGTAATGTCATGCGTTGTAATGGATTATGCGTTGTAAAAAATGCGTTGTAAGTGCATGCGTTGTAAAAGTGTGCGTTGTAACGTCATACATCCGGTTGCTATGCTTGTCATAGTAGTTGCGTTGTCAAGAATGACCTACTTATGTTCTGAGAAGGTTGGGGTAGGCAGTTGGAGAGCTGTTAGTGAGCTGTTTGGATCTAATGAGATGTTGCTGGGTAGGATCTTCTATTGAGAAATAAAAGTAACTTTCTTCAACTCAACTTCGTGTTGGAACCTGATGTTAAATATTACACTGGCGTAGTCGGCAGCTTTTGGCAAAAGGATGAAGATTTAAAGAAGATCCTAACACGCGTCATCAGTAAAGCGAAGCGGCATCTGTTTCATCAAGGGAAATGGTGATGCGGCAGCTGTTTACTGTGTGTCATCAATGAAAGAAAGCTGCAGCTGTTTTATTAAGGGAGTCGTGTGAGTAGTTAGTTCTATTCGGAAGTTGTCAGCTCCTAGCTCGAAGGAAGAACTTATGAGTTTTCTTGGCATGATAGAGTATTATGCAAAATTCGTTAAAGGATTCTCTGATTTGACTTCTAACATGAGACTGCTTCTCAAGAAAGGGACCAACTTTGTGTGGTCTAGAGATTGTCAGGAAGAATTTGTGAGGATCAAGGAGAGGTTAGCGATTGCCCCGTTCCTACAGAGTTTTGACGCTAG
The DNA here is from genome assembly GCF_964204655.1 of Triturus cristatus. Classification (NCBI taxonomy): domain Eukaryota; kingdom Metazoa; phylum Chordata; class Amphibia; order Caudata; family Salamandridae; genus Triturus; species Triturus cristatus. Next base: position 1,653,615,577 of record NC_140590.1, on the reverse strand, counting down.
TTTGAAGTCTATTTTGACTACCTATGCGAGTGATAAAGGGCTTGGTGCTGTGTTGCAACAATTGAGTCCTGATGGTATGAAGACCATCCTGTTTCTGTCACGTGGCTTAAAGGATCCTGAAACCAGGTATTCGGTTGTTGAGCGTGAGGCGTTGGCAATTTCTTGGGCGATTAAGAAACTGAAAAAATTTCTGTGGGGTGTAAGTTTTGAAGTTAGGACAGACCATAAGCCTTTAGTGGAAATTTTTGAGAACAAAGGTTTGGACTTAATCTCGAGTAGAATAACGAAATGGATTATTGGTCTTCAGGAATACTCTTTTTCAATTAAGTATATTCTCGATTAGCTTCTTCTTGCAAATTTGAGGGTTTAGTTGACGAGCGTTTGCGTGACCAATTTATGTTGGGCTGTAATATGGACAAAGTGAGAGAAGAACTTTGGCTTAGAGATGAGCCCAATTTGGATGAGGTCATAACTGTAGCCATAAGAATTGAACACTCACTGAAGTGTGTGGCTATTATTAACAAAGACAAGACAACTGACCCAAAAGTACAAAGTGTGAATGAAAAGAAAGATTCATATAAAACAGAAGTTAGTGGAAAAGTTTTTAACAACAAAGGTACAGCATCTAGTTTTCCTTCCTCGTTTACTTCTTCTTTTAAATGTTATAGATGTGATAAATCAGGTCATCTAGCGAATGATCGTAAATGCCCTACTTTAAATAAAGTAGTAAATGCAAAAAAAAGGGACATTATCCGTCGGTCTGTAGAACTAGACCTACCCCTAGAGTAAAAAGAATTGATGTTTGTGAGGGTGAATGTTCACAAAAAGGCTATGAGGACGTTGAATGTGGACAAATCATTTCGCAAATAAGTTGCTCTATCAATAAGAGGACTTGTCCGTATGATGAAATCCTTGTGGATGGTATCTCCACTCGAGTATTATTTGACTCTGGTGCTAAGATTACGATCGTGTCAAATGAGTTTTATTGGAATAAGTTGGCACAAAAGGTGAAGTTGTTAAAGCCTGATATATCTCCAGTAGCTTATGGAGGTGAGATTATAAAGTTGCATGGATATTTCTGGGGTTTGATTGAGTTTAGAGGCAGGATGATATCAGGGAAGGTGTATGTGTCGAAAAAAGGTGACAGTTTGATAAGTTGGTTTCATCAGGGTGAACTGGGTGTCTATTTTGATCCCAATGCTGTACCTCAAATTTTGTTAAAAGATCAAGTAAGTGTAGTCAGCAGTTCTGGGGATTGTGAGTTTACCAAGATGTTGAAGACGGAATTTCCAAAAGTATTTAGTGATGGTTTAGGCTGTTTGAGAGGATATCAACATAGGATTAAACTAAAGAATAATTCAGTACCGCTGTCCTGTAAAGTCAGGGGTGTGCCTTTGTCTGTCAAGGATGAGATGATGAAGGAATTGGAGAAGTTGAAAAGAAATGGCATCATTGAGGAGGTGGAAGGAACTGAATGGCTTTCTCCGGTGGTCGCAGCAAGGAAGGCCAATGGAGATTTGCGCTTATGCATTGATTTGCGCCAACTGAATAAGAATGTGATTGTTGACAGATATCCTTTACCCAATATCAGTGAGTTACTCTCGTTGTTGGGGAAGGCTAAGGTATTTAGTACAATTGATCTAACATCAGCATACCACCAGGTTGAACTTGAACCTTCTTGCAGAGATTTAACAGCATTCATGACGCCTTTTGGAACGTTTCGTTTCATAAGGATGCCTTTTGGATTGGTCTCTGCGGCCTCAGTTTTTCAGAGGGTTATGGAAGGTTTGCTTAAAGGTATTGAGGGAGTGTGCATCTATCCCATCTTCCTGAAGCTAAAAAGACAATTAATAAGACTGGTATGGGGGAGAAAGCAGCCTAGAACAAAATGGAGCACGCTCTCATTGCCCTTTGCAAATGGAGGATTTGAGGCACCTGACCCTGAATTATACTAAGTGCACAAGCCCACTACGCTATATAATTGTTTAAACCCCCACCATTCATGACGCACCTGGCAGTCGAGCAGGGATACATGTCACCCATTCCATAGCCGGGTTCCTGGGAACAAGCAGCCAGGAAGCGGGAGATAAATACTCCACTGTCGCATGTACTAATCCCGCCTGTAAAGTAATTGCCAAAAAATCGCATACCCCCATGATATATTCCCCGTTAATCCCACTAACACATCAGAAATCCCTTCCAGTCATGCATGAGGGAATATGCAGACAAATGCTATTCAAATATGGAATACATATGTGGGGAACACATAGATGGGAAATTTAAGCATCAAGAGGCTTTTTTCAGGGGGAAGACTCCCACCACTATGGATCGGTTCTTATACATAAGACTTAGACAAGATGTTAAAAAAGCCACGCCACAATTCCCTGAAGAGCCCCCCGCGTTGTTCCCGTTACACTTGATGCTACAAGCGAGGGACCGTTCCATGCAGTGTCGCGCATTTCTAAAACAACTGTTGGTTTGCAGAACGGGGACGATGGACGGGCAAAAGCTGGCTGGGAATTAGAACTAGGTTTCCCGCTAGAGGACGAAATATGGTCCTACTGCTGCCAGCAAACAGAAAAGATCACAGTGAGCAGCAGACTGAGGATTATAAATTTTAAATTCCTGCATAGGATATCCCGGACCGTATGTACAGATTTAAATTATAAGATAACGACAAATGTGATAGATGCGGGAGGGAGGGGGCAAACTTTATGCATCCAGCCTGGTCCCATGATGCTGTAGCAAACCACTGGGAGGAAGTGGGCAAGGCCTTAAGCGACATGGCAGGGTCACATATAAATCTGACTCAGTTGATTGGACTATTGGGCCACAATTGAGACACCGGCTAAAAGATTGATTTCATTGGGGCTGCGTCGGCGAAACGTAGGGTGGCGTGCAGATGGGGTAGAGGGAGGGCCCCCAAATTCAAGGAGTGGATTAAAGACATGACATATTGTCAGGAACAAAACTGTATTTCTGCTGAGCTGCTGCCACCCAGTTCCAGACCCAGAGGTATATCAGAACCCTTAAAGGAGTATCTACAGCGAACTGCACAGGAGGGGGAACAAGGATAAATGGGTAATGAAAAATGACATTCACAATATACTGATGGGAGTCCTTTGGGTAAAGAATCAGGATCAAGATGTTGGGGTAACTGGCCTGAATAGCATTTTGAATGGACAATATACTGCTGAATATGTGAGTGCATGCTCTAAGAACTAATACGTTGTTGACAGGTTTGGACCAATGCCACTACTGTACGTAATAGCTGGGAGGAGTATATATGACGTATACTGTAAAACATGATGAAGCACTGTGCATGTTTCTTGCTATTTGTTATGTAACTTTGAAAATGCCAATAAACAAAGTTTCAACAAAAAAAAGCAACATCCTGAGTCCGTTTTTTCTCAGCTAAAAGGATAAACTTACCAAAATGTGATGTTAGATTAGTAATATGCCCTTGAAGGCACAATATAATCGCTTGGCAGCACGTTCTCACTCCTGATTACTTAAACATAGGTTTAACCGTGTTAGCCTTTCTTGACGCAATCTGGGGCAAATACATACAAAGTGCAATAATGTTTCATTGAAACAACGACATAATCTACAATTCTGTGATTGCCAATTGTTTATCTATCTTGGGGTCCCATCCTTTGTTGGATAGTGGCCAAATCTTAACATAAGGAGTCTATCCCTTACCACCGGTTTTAAATAGGAGGTTAAATAAGATTGGGGCTCTGTTTTATTATACGAGTTAATAATCGACCAGACATGCTTTTTTTTGCAATGATCTCCTAAACCAATCAAAATGATGCAAAAGTAGTTGAGTGATTTAAAATTTGTTTTAAAATAGCCTTATTTCTTTCCAAATTGTCAAAGGATGGGAGCTTGAAGTTATTCAAACTCTCCGTTAAGTATAATCTCCTTGCACTGGTTTACACTTTCTTATTTATTTCTTGTCAGCACATATATGTAAGGGATTCAGGGTCCGATAAATAGAATGTAAATAAACATTTTAGGAATGCTGTTTGTCTCACCAACGTTTGGTTAATAAACCAAACTCTAATCTAACATTAGCATGGCCAACGTTTCTTGGAACCATGAAAATTGGTTAAAAAACTGTCTTTGCCTCGAAAGATTATTGACCCATCTATGAGCGAAGGAATCAGTTTCGCCTTCATTACCTTCAATAAATGCTTATGACTCGGGCAAAATAACTTATCTCGCAATAATCTAAAAGCAAAAGACAATGAGGTTGCTTCAGCCTTTAAGTTATCAAAATGTTGTTTTTAAGTCATTCTATCATCAAGCATAACTCCTAAGTATTTATACTGCTTTACTGTTTTGATACAGAGTCCATTCATTGTTCATAGTTTCTTATCTGATTTAGTTGATCCTATTGTCATAATTTGTGTCTTTTTTGTATTTATTTGTAAACCATTCGCTAAAATATATTGATCAAATTACTTCATCAATCTTTGGAGCCCTATTTGCGTATGGCTTAATAATATGGTGTCATCTGCATATTGCACATATTTTATACTTTGGCATCCAAGAGTTGGTGAGTGCGCATTTACATGATGTGATAAGTCAGCCAAAAAGGTTAAAAAGACATGGGGTAAGTTTGCAGCCCTGTTTAACCCGTTCGCTGCGTGCGTCGGCCAACGGCCGTCGTGAGCACTACCTCCGTAGTGCTGCGCATGTCCGTCGGCTGACGCGGCCCCTCCCGCGCACGGAAACTTCCACACCGCGGCAGATTTTACACCACGGTTAACTGGTTAAGACCAAAATGTGTTTCAAGGTGGCGAGTGGTACAACCTCCGTCCCCCAATTTGACCTGCACCCACGTATTTGAATACAGCAACACAATCATATCCAGCAATTTTTTGGAACACCCCATGCTGATAACTTTGCCCAAAGAAGTTTACGAGGAACAGAGTCAAAGATCTACATAGCAAATATAAAGCTTTTGGTTTTTATCTTTTGCTCTCTCTGCCAACAAGGTAACAGCAGGTTCGTCATTGTTGAATGCCCCCTGCGGAATCCAGTTTGAAAGATTGGAATAGCTTCCTTGTCATTGCCCATTCCTCTAGATCTTAAAATAGTAATGTTGCAAACATTTTCGCCTCTACATCCGTTAAGGCCATTAGCCTATAATTTGCTGGATTGCCAGGAAGGCCACTTTTATAAATGAATGTATTATGCTGCCTTGCCACGATTCAGGGACGGATTTGGATTTTGCAATGTCTTTAAAAGTTTGTGAAAGAAATGTTGACCATAAGTCTATTCTAGCTTTAAAGACAGCATTAGAGATACCATTTGGGCCTGGTGCACCATTTGTTTTAATCCTACTTATCATTGCCTTTATCATATCCTCATGCGGTGCCTCAAAAATTAGTAATCGATCATCATAGAAATGTTCATGTCCTATATTTTCACTGTATATGTTGATTATTGAAGATGGTACATATACATCAATGTTGGAATTTAACACATTTGCAGTAGAGGTCCCATACAAAATAGGGATGAAAAACTCCCACGCTGATGCGGGGATGTTGGCACTGTTCGCTCTCATATTGCCATGCTCAAAGGTGGTAATTATTCCCCATAAAGCTCTCAGGTTGTTTGTCTTGCTCGCATGGTACAATTTTACCCATAGTCCTTCCTTATATTCTCTTTTTGCTTGCCAAATGCCATTTTTATAAGATCTTCTCAATTTCTTTATTATGCATAGTTTTGTAAGTTTGATTACTCCATCTGGTATATTGCAAATGGCCCGAGATAGTTTATTAAAAGCCATTTTTTGTTGGTATAACCTATGTGAATACCACATATATATTTTTTTGCCTAATAGGGTTTCCTGTGAAGGCTGGTTTCGCCACAAAGCGATCAACTAATGAAGAACAGAGACTGAGCCAAATTTCCGCGATTGATTTCCGTTGACGGCCCTCTTCTAATGCTACATCTATTGTAGGGACTAAGAATGCAAACATCTCTGCCATGCCAGCCTTTTCAGGTTATAAGCACCTGACACTGAATCAGGAACTCTTGACTTTTGTAGGAAATCCATTGCCAATGATAAAGTAATCAATTCTGGGTTATGGTCACGTTCCAGTCTGGGGACCACTTGAAACCCAATAAGACTATTCAACAATGTATTTGAAATAATGGTATAGTCAAAAGTAGAATAGTGTCGGGAATTTTTTTAAGTTGGAACACCTGTCGTATTATGTTGCGCATCCTGTAGCAGCATAAGCTCGCAATTTTGTCATTGGAAGCAGAACATCTTGATGATGTCTTTGCCTGTCCTCCTTAAGTTCCAAGTGCTCTTAGTGAACAACTGCATATTAAAACCTCCCAAAATAATAAGGCTAGTTGCCGGATACAGATATGATAGAATTTTAATTAATTCCCATAATACTGAAAGCTGAGTCATCTTAACTGCTCTCTTTACACTTAAATAAACATTTAAAAATACAATTTGTGATTCAAAATCTATTTTGATGCATAGTGACCAGGTCAGTTGAAAATCAATTACATGATGGGTAACATCTAAAACCAAAGACACATAAGTAGAGAGCCCACCTTTGGCTCAGCCATAGGCAGACAAGCGAGTTGCAGAGTTGGCATAGTCTTGAAAACCGATAATGGTCTCATTGGACATTTTCCATGTTTCCTGGAACATTAAGATTTTAGAATTCTGAATAAACGTTATTCTGTTGTGGTCTTCTAGTAACCTAGTAGGGCTGTATACGTTTCAAGAACAAGCATTAATATTGGTAAGTTGTTTTTTCCTGTGCAAACTGCTCAACCTTCAATCATTCTCAGTAAGTTGCACTTTGGTAAGTATTTTTGGAAGCCAAGCCCAATGATCCATTAGGGCTGGATGTTGTTTTAGAACGATCGATCTAGGTTCCCCTGATGTTTTGTGTGTAAATCTGAAGATTTCCAAGAAATCTCCTTGTGGCTATACAATGTTTATTGTAGGAATGACAATCTCAAGGCCAACCCAGCAGTTATTGATCTAGTTAGCGGTCATCTGGGATCTCTCCCACCTGATACTGGTATACTTAGAATAGTGATGGGGGACTTTAATTGTTGCTTTGAACCAATTGGTGCTGGGTATGCTCACATTAGCAGAGAAGAGGATGAACTATGGGCGATACCTGCTTTCACCCTACCACCAATTAGGAGGTGGTCAGCTGCTGATGTTATGCAGCTGAACGCTTTTCTCCTTGACAACTGTCTGAACTTTATCAGACAAGGATGGGAGGGGGTCATTCAATCGGAAGGGGAGCTCAAGCTGAATAGATTATATTCTGTTAGATATTAGGCTATAGCCCATAGTTGTTTACATGGAAGTGGTACAGCGGCAAGATAGTGTCCATACCAACCTGGACCTCACTCTTCATTCATTGGGGGTCATAGCCTCCTCTAGTGCCAATAAACTATTTAACAGGAAGCTTGTCCCCTCAAGTAATCATTGTAGGCTGAGGTGGGGTATTATTGCCTCAACTGGGATCATCCAAAAGCAGATTTATAAGGCTTTTGTCATGGCCCAGGAAGCAATGGGATCAATGGAGGGAATGCCTTGAAAGCTGCTGCATGGGGTGACCTTGATACAATCCACTATTACATGTTCCCCACATTTAAAGACCTATTTATGATGAAATCTAGGTCCCTTCCTAGGAAGGCTAAAGTGGCCCAATGATATACTAAAACTTGTAGGGCTGCCTGAAAAACACTCTCAGATGCCATTAAGATCAACAAGAGGGATTTAGTCAAGGAAGCAAGGGCCTCTTACAAAGCCTCACCAGGCAGGGTCAAACATAAGTATCGACTTACATTGTGCCCTGATCTTCACTGTTACCGCCGCCACCGGCAACGGAGACAACACCCAGCAGCTCAAGCAGCGCACACGCCGCCCACGCCTGATTCAAGTGCCAGGATGCACTTAAAGAGATCACAGGGCTCCCGCAGCGCGAGTTCTCGACTTACTTTGTGCCCTGATCTTCACTGTTACCGCCACCACCGCCAACCGAGTCAACTGGGGGCATTTCCAGACCCGGCCCTGCCTACAAGTGGGGAGACCGGCCAGGAACCACAACACATAGCAGCCCAAGCGGCGCACACGCCGCTCACGCCTGATTCAAGCGCCAGGAGGTGCTTAAAAAGATCACAGGGTTCCCGCAGCGTGGGACACGCACGAGCGTGCCCGGGCTGTGCCAGGGCGAAGCCGGGGCCAAAGGCAGGCCCGTCCGTGCCTGTCAGAGGCTGAAGGAGGCCGGGCTGGGCCACGTTATTAACACTTCTACATTGCCTTGGACTCAATCAGTGTTGACTTCAAAAGGTACTGTAACATTATCACTGTATGTTCTGTTACCAAGGAAGGGGGTCAAAATGAAACGGGTTAAAAACGGGAAACAGACAAAGGGTAGTGGGGACCTTGGATGCTTTTTATTGAGGGACGAATCGGCACTCATTCACGAAATTGAACTCACTGAGCGCAGATTGTCCCTGGAGCCACAAAACCTTCATAATCGACCTAACCCTAATGTACCTACTCCAAAAAATTGTTTGGAAATTAACCCATTACAAATCAGTACGTAGCATCCCCCAGGCCCTGAAATCATTAATGATTCTGATATATCTGAAAAATCTGAAATCTCTGTAAGGTCAAAAGTTGTCACACCGGTCAAAAAGCTAAGATCAATCATGGGAGTAGTCTTGCTCCGCCGTAGAAGAAAAGGAAGGGGCAGGCGTCAAATAAACAAAATAAGCAAAATTATCTTCTGCCCAAACCTTGCGGATGCAGGAGTAAAACTGCTGACACAGAGCATAATCAGGGGGCAATTAAAGTAGCAACAGCAGATGCAAATGATAGGGTATCATAGGTAGTATCACCTAGTCGGGAGAGCAAAGCTTTTTTGAAAAAATTGGAACTTGTGATTTCAGCTCATTTGGACCCGATATTGCAAAAGTTAACTGAAATTGAGGTTAGGCTAGCACATTAAGAAAAAACAAGACCTAGTGCTTCTTTAATCCCTGCAGCTCATGGGGAAAACCGGGCTGAGGGCGTTGCTGTGAAGGGGGTTGTGCTGCACCCCAAACCATCTATAAGACCTGTGAGTAGAGAGGGCCTGCCTCTCTTAGGGGTAGCATGCCCTACTTCGAATGGCACTGAGACTTCTCTTCAGATAGATGGTCTGCCTCATAGGAACGCCCAGACTGCACATGCACCAACAAGTACCCGAGCTCATAAAGCAAGTAATAACCAAGATGAGAGACCCGAAACATAGGCAGTATAGATGCCCAGCCCTCGGATCGAAGACACCTTAGTGGCCCACATTCTAACCTGCATTTACCTCCAGAAGCAACCCCATATGTTGTAGTGTTGGCCAATGTCCCCTCACTGCTGTCCGGTGACATTGAGCACTGGTCAACACTGAGGAACAAATCGTTACACTTTTTGAATGCAAAGACAGGCATTAACAACAAATTGTTATTTTATGAATTTAAGATGGTGCATAGGACTGGGTGGGTGGGGAAATCTAATAGGGCATTCTCTGGGGACTGTATTACATTAACTTTTAGTTCCCCAGGCTTGGTCAGAACAATATTAGAAAGGATGGATGATTACTTTGTTAATGAAAGAGGAATCTCCATTCTACCCTTAGGGTTTTTCTACCAGCCACCTAGACCACGATGGCACACAGTGGAAGACAATAGATGTGCTTGGGCGAACCCGCACCCCTAGCCCCCCACCTGGTTCCACCCAAATCGTTTTGAAGCCTTAAGCAGACTCGCAGACATAGACTGACTAATATCAAATTTGAGAAAACCAGGGAAAAATGTAATCTTAAGCTATGCCCCAAAGATTGACTCCCATAAATTAGACAAATTAGATAGCATAGTAGCCTCTCCTCTTATATCTACCACCGCATCGGCATAATGATAGTGTGGGAATGGTAGGGTTGGATTCAGTTATTTTGCCAGCAGAGCTACCCATTAGTCACTCTGTTGGGGAAGTCTCAATGGTTAGGAATCCTAATACCCCCTCGTTCAGGCTTATCTCAAGGAACATTGCGTGTATTTCATCAAAACTAGCAGACGAGGCCTGGGTTCAATACGTGAAGACGTTTGATATCATCTGTGCCCAGGAAACCTCGAGCAGGGATGATGTTCCTATGGATGGATATTGTTAATTTAATGTCCAGGCAACACCATCACCTAAAGGGAGGGCAAAGGGAGGTTTAGTGACTCTGATTTCTGCTCAATATGAGTCACTAAAGATAGAGAACATAATAAACTCTCCCTGGTATCAGCCTATTTTGATTTCTAACCTGATCGACCCCACACTATTGTTGATTCATTGGTACTACAATATTTTTAAACCACAAAACTGTGAGGTCATAAACACCCTTAAAGAGGAGATTGATAAAGTTGCCGGGATATTCTTCCCATTATACATAATTTGGATTGGTGATTTTAATTGCTCATTATGTCAGCATAGTATGCATAAACTATGTGGGATTGTAGACACCGCACATCTACCTTTGTCACACTTGAAGCATACCCCACAGGGTAAAGCATGAAATACTATTATTGTAGTAAATGATTTATGCATGATTGATACTCTGGTCAGTACTGCTTCTGCCCAGTTTCCAATTTATCAGGGCGGTGGTAGAGCCAGCACAATCGATTTTATGCTAATTTCCAATAAGTATGCATGCTTTGTAGATAGCTTTGCGGTAGAACCAAACCCTGCTAGCGATCATAATCACCTTACTGCTTCCATGCATATTATCGCACAGAAGGGCAGGGGTGATGTTTACCATTTAAAACAAAATAGCAATCAGAGGGTCAGTTTAAAGTGGAGTACAATAAATCCAGCTAAATTTGAGGAGATCATTATAAAAACAAATTTAAGTAAAATCATGACATGTTTAGCGTATGACTCCCATCCAAATGCTATAATCCAATGTTTTGAATCTATTTGTGAAGACGTGGCTAAAAACCTAACTAAAACAATGAGGAGGCGGGACGTACTAGAAACAAGATGGTTCAATGCTGAATGTTCAAAAGCATGTAAAGACCTGAAGAAAGCTTTAAACGCAGTCCCCGCGATAGGGCTCTGATTAAGACTGTTAGACAGACTTATAAAAGTACTATTAAGCGTCGAAAGGATGAGCTGAGAAGACAGGCCTGGGAAGACCTTGAGAGAGCTAGCACTCTCAAGGAATCCAAGAGTTTCTGGGAGGTCATAAATCGCCCTCTCTTCTCTAACGACACCAGGAGTATGGATTCTACTACAACGAGGGAAGCTTGGGAGTCTCACTTTCTGAGTATATTTAACCTAAAAGGTGTTTCTTCACAAGAGCAAAGGGATGAAATAGCCATTAATTCATAAATGGCATGTCAACTTAGTTCATCCCTGTCCTTAAATGAGGTTGAGGGCGCCCTAGCAAAGGGCATTTCCGTGAAAGCCCCAGGACCAGATTGGGTGCCCTTGGACTTATTCAAAAGCAACCCTCAACTATGGGGCCCCCTGATGCTAAATGTTTTTAAAGCGGTTATAGTGGGCCGTATCCCATTATCATGGAGAAGTGCAGTGGTAGTCCCGATTTTTTAAAAAAGGTAACAGGGATGACCCCACGTGCTATAGGCCGATCTCTTTATTGATGCCACATGCAGGGTAATGGGGAGGGTAATCCTTGCACGTTTGGAGTCATGGGCCAATGCTTCAGGACTTATATCGAATACCCAATATGGCTTCAGACGGGGGATGGGAACAAATGAACAGTGCCTTAACTTGTCCATGATCATGGGCAAGTACATGAAGGCCAGGAGGGGGTCAATCCACCTGGCCTACATGGACTTGTCCAGCGCTTTTAACATAGTGAGCCGTAGGAAGTTGTGGACACATGAAAAATATGGGTTTTGAAGAACCCCCTCATTACCCTGTTGTGTAGGCTACATGCGTCTACTACTGTAGCCATTCACTTTGGCCCTGGAGGAGAGAAGACTAGGCCCATTGCTTCTAACGAGGGTAAACGGGTTCCATTGCTGTCTTATGCAGACGATACAGTGTTGATGTCTTTAGCGGCCAATAGCCTCCAAAATGTTTGAACGCATTTACCGAATTTATGATGGAATTGGATTTAAAGGTACATTTTAGTAAATCATTTATTATGGTATGCAGTCCAAATTCAACAAAAACAAGGAAATGTACTGTAAAGGAAAAAAATTATTACTTATTATTTACTTGAGGAATGTTTTTAATAATCAATTAAACTGGGATAATCTAACTGTGGCTAGGAGTCAATATACTAGCAGAATAATAGAGGGGCTTTTTCGCTTTGCTGGTAAACTCGAACATAAGCCGGTAGCAGAAATGTTAATATTATATAAATCGAAATGTCTGTCAGTACCCACCTTTGGCGCAGGAGTATGGAGCTACCATAAAAGTTCCCAGATTCGGATTCTAGAGAACACATTTTTAAAAAGATTACTGATGATTCCCAGCAGTTCTTTAACATTTTTTTGTCACTCTGAAGTGGGTCTAGATTATGTAAAAAATAGGATAAATATTTCCCCATTGATTCTATGGGGGAAAATCTGGACCTCAGAGGACTTATTGTTTTCAAGAAGTATCCTAAGAGATTGTATGAATCTTGATAACGCAATGTCAATCCCTTGGCTACGTTATATCAAAGATACCTTTTATAAAATTGGCTTGGAAAATTACTATAATAATCCCGAGGTAATCCAACAAAACATGAAACAGGTTATAAAAAATGCATTTCGTACTGAAATATGTATGTCTAACCCGAATCATGGATTACTAGACTGTGTATTTCCAAGCGAACCACAATTTTACTTGTCTTTTACCATGTATGTTCAATCACGCTTCCTAATGACCAGATTCCGTCTTTGCACATTGCACGTTCTTGTGGCTTTCCCCAATAGGGCAGGTTGGTGTGAGAGACTAACCCCCTGTCCCTGTAATAATTTAGCCCAGCAGAGCACAATGCACTTTATGTTGTTTTGCACACTTTATAAAGACCCAAGGGCACATATTATCAAGCCCATTTTAAAAGAAATCTGCCCCTGCTCCCATCAGAGGGGTTTTAATTATTTGTGGTCATTATCTACTGCAGTCATCTGCAGTGCTGTGCTCAACTTCATTAGAACTGCACTTTTAATTAGGAAATGTTAAGAATCGTAAAATGAACTTACAATTTTTGTTTTTTTAAATATTTTGCATAAATATGTTGTAGAACTGTAGAAGGATTTCTTCAAATTCCTGGAGTCTGTGCTGGGATAATATGACCTAGGAGAAGAAATTAGGTGTACTGCATATCTAATCTTTGCACACAGTTTTTCCCATGCATACTAAGCCATGTTTTTTTTTTTATATGCTTTAATGTATGAATATAAATTTCAGTGATTTTAGGGGTTTTTAATATCTTGTATAAATATGTTGTAGAAAGGTAGGATGCTTTTCTTCAAAATTCTAGATTCAGTACTGGGATAATATGACTCGGAAATAGAAATTAGATGTACTGTATATTTAATCTTAGCACAAAAGTTTCCTAATGTATATACTGTCTTTTTTTTATGTATGTATGCAAACTTTTATGATTCAACCAAATCGAATTAAGTTATTTGAACTGAACTGAACTGAGTATGAGAGGGAGAAATGGGAAGTTCTGTTAAATGCTGTGGAATTGAATGATCGTCGGTGACTGTAGGCCAGTAGAAATCCAGATTTAGCAGCTCCACTTAACTCTAACATCTCGGCAGCAGCATGGGTTAACCCCTTTTTGTGGCATTATGATAGAGAGCCCATGGACGAGGTAAGAACCCATTCTGGTAGTATCGAGGTCCTCACTGTTATGACAGTAGAGTCCTGTAGTGTGGAGAATGACCTACACAGCGAAGCCCCGCCTGAACCAACTGTATGCAACTTTCCCCGCATCACCTTAAGGGAGGTTAATAAAGCCATACATTGGATCACTCCAGAAATAGCACTGGAGTTAGCTATGGTGCCTGGGGACCTTTTTAAGGCAGATAAGGCAATTTGTGACCCACCTGGGCAGGGGCCAAGATAATATCAATTTACAAGAAAGGCTCACGGTCCCTACCATCCAATTATCAGCCAATCACCCTAATTGAGAGTTCCCAAAAGCTTTTCTGTAGTATACTGTTGGATAGGTTGTGTGAGTAGGATTGAGGGTGAAGGTCTTAGAACTCCCCTCCCAGCAGGGTTCAGATCAGGGACCAGTACCATCAACCAAGTATTTTGACTACAACTTCATGTAGTTTTTCATAACCTTCACACTGCCTCAGGCCTTGTGCCAAGGAAGGCCTTGTGCAAAGTCCTAATCGAACAAGGCACCCCAAGTTATCTAGTTGATGTCATCAGATGCTGCACCAAAATAATTATGCCCAGGTCAGATATGGCAAATATAGGAAGCCGACACCAAGGATCTCAGTCATGTGGGGGGTAAGACAGGGCTGTGTTTGTGCCCCAACCCTGTTCCTATGATATATTAATGATCTGATAGCCCAATTAGAGAAGTGCAATCATGACACCCCAAGCCTAGCAGGTATGAAGATCCCAGCCCTCCTGTTCGCAGACGATGCCCTATCCAAATCCCCTAAGGATATCCAAAATCTCCTGGACCAGTTTGGTGTCTTCTGTGAGGAGAGAGGGCTAGAGATCAGTCTACAAAAAACCAAGTACATGGTCTTTAATCCCAGCCAAAAAACCCACCCAAACCCATCCCTGTATGGTACTCCCCTTGAGTGTGTCCGCACCATTGAATATTTTGCCTCACTCTGATGGAGAATTTTGGCTGGTGTGCTGAGATCCGCAAGAGCAAGTTGAAGCTTGAACATTATGCAGGGGCTTCTTGAGGGGTTTCAGGGATTCCAGCTTTCGACCTGTATCTCTGGCCATTCAAATTTTCATCCTGCAAACATTAGACAGGTCCCTGTATAGGGGAGAACTGTGGGGACATGGGAAGGCTACTGCACTGGAGGTGTGTGAGAACCAATTTATACAATCCTTGGTGAATCTCCTTACTAATGTCCCACTTCTGTCATTACGGCTGGATCTAGGCCAAAAGTCCTCTGCACATAAAGCAGCCCTTAGACCTTTGCTGTATTAGAGACAGCTATGGGCTTTAGTAGACCAAGTTATGTATCGGGCCAGATTTGAGTAGCTATTTAGGCAGCCTGGAGTTTCCAGGATCCCCTGGTTTGGGCATATCAAGACCTCCCTGGTAAAGTTGAGATGTGAACTCCTGTGGACTAATCTGGGAGCTATGACCGGTATGTCAAAGGTTGCACTCAAGGGGATGTATTGCAGGTATATAGATGGAGAATTGAGTATGAACAGGAGCTTGGGCACTTTGACACTAGCTATCCTGGAATTTAAAGATACCTTCCTTATAGAAGTATACATGGACTCCATTGAACCCCCCCACTGGCAAAATCCCTGTACATCAAAAAATAATTCGGGATTTTACCACTGCACACTCTCACTGTTAAATGGGGGCAACATGATAGCGATCCAAACCTGACCTTTTTGTCCCCAGGCGATAGAATGCATCAACCACATATTATCCTTCTGTCAGTGTTACAAAACTACCGAATGAAGCGGATACTGCCACTCTTTTGGTGTATGGGGATTAGGGACTTCAGGGTTGTTCCTTTAATCCTTAGATCCAACACAACACCTTTGATTGTGTTTGTTCTGACCCACTTTTGTGGGTCAGAACAAACTAGACAGGGTAGTGTTGGGCCCTGAGTATTGAACTGCACTGTCCATTGTTGTTGGTGACGTGACCCGTATAAAAAGTTTAGCCTGACCCTCTATTTTATTGACCTTTCCTAATGAGTTACTAGTAGAACCCAGAAGTACAAGCCAAATGGGTCCAGCCGCAAGGTGAAATTTCATGACTAGTAAATTCTATTGATTAAGCTGTTATATAAGACATGCTTATTAATCGTTTTAATGATGGTTTTTAAGGATTTTATTGTTTTAAAGTTTTCTGTGAACTGAGCATATAAGTGAAATTTTATGGCAGCATTTGATGATAGACAAATGCAGAGCAGGAATTAACATTTCAGATACGTCCCAGAGACATACTTGGATGCCTTCATGGAAGTCATTAGGAGTAAAATATTGTCTATAGCAGCTGCAGCCAAGAGATAGAGGGCACTGAATCACTGGAATCTGGAAACAGAACTGAAAGAAGAGGAAAAAAGACACTAGAAATCTGTCTCTAAATCCGCCCTCAAAACGCTGTCCAATGTGAGTGGCAGCTGAGAATTTTGCAAATTATTAGGGAAGAAAGATCCCTCTTGTCTTTGAAAAGCAACGTGCACGAAACTGGGTATAAAACCTACCGCAAATTGAAGAATATTCAGGAGAGTGAAAGAAGAAGAAAGATGAAGGACCTAGGAAAATCGAGAAGATTGTGCATTATTAAATAGAAAAGTCTAAATCATTATTAGTGCAACACCTGGAGCCTACAGGCATCTGAATAAGGAAAAACTGAGTGACAGGTGGAAAACCATGACAACATTGTGATTTGAGAAGGACTGGGAATAGCAAGAGATGAAATAGAAACAGAGTATGACAAGACGAAAAAGGAAGTAAATCACTAGAATTATATTTCTTTGTTGGTAGAATTTACTATAAGTCACCCTCTAGAGCTTGACAGCAGATTGAAAATTTAAAGTAGAGGAAAATAGCGAATTCAGAAACAAAATAAAGACAAAGAAAATTAGAAAATCATCCAAAAATTAGGAAATTAGTGGAACCTGGGAGAATAATTTAAACTTTCAAGAGACTATATGTAAAGTTAACAAAAGGAAAAGGGAGTCAACAACTGACCAACAAAAATATCAGAGATGGAGATGAAGGGAGCGGATATACGGCAAAGAAACCACAGAAGAGTTATTGGGAGAAATGTGTGAAAACAGATTCAGAGAGTACGATAGAGGAATAATCCTCAAGGATTCAAAAGTGCTGAATCATATCAAAATCTTCAGAAAGATTGTGTAAAATAAATGTGTGAGCATGGCGAGTAGTATGGGTAAGAGCAGTCTCTGTGAAATGTGCTGATTGAATGTCATATTGAAAGAGACATAAGAGAGGATGAGCAATAACCTTAAAGATGAGCGGTGTGTGTTTGTCATATTTGAGATTTTAGAATGGAGTGGGAGTAGCAAAATAAGATTATAGCTGAGATTCACCTACTACAGGTTTTGTGGGGCTTTTTTTTAGAAAAGAAATAGAAAGTGTTAGACCTGTCAGCTTTAGAATGGTCTTCCCAACCTTTTTCTCTTGACACTCCTATGTTGTTGAATTTGTTTTTGTTGGCTTTAGGAATCTGGGCACTTTACTACTGCTGACCAGTGCTAAAGTCTTCTCTCTTTTAAACATGATAAAATTGGCTTACACCAGATTGGCATATTTAATTTACTTATAAGTCCCTAGTGCAGTAGCATACCATATACCAAGGGCCCGTGAATTAAATGCTACTAGTGGGTCTGCAGCACTTAATTTGCCACCTGCTTAAATAGCTCCTTAAATCCTGTCCCACGACTCCATCACAGCCTAACTGCAGTTTTAAATTGTTAATTTGACTTGGCAATGTAACCTCTTTGTAATCACAGGGAAACTCCACGATGCGTGGAGAAGGGAGCAAGAGGCGCGGGGTTCTACGAGCTAGCAGCCTCCACTACTAACTGTTTATCACAAAAAGAGCTGCTCCTAGTATAGTGACCCTGTTGAAGTTACAATAACATTGTGAGTGAAGGCATCCCACAAAATGTGATTGACTGGTCTCACACACCACCTGGTGTCATGCTTCATCATTGACCAGTCCTCGCCCTCTAAAACCTTTGTTTGATAGAGGGCGGGCATACAACTGACGACAGGGATGCACTTCTAAACTACTAAGTGGGGGCCCGTGGAAATGTGAGTGAGGATAAAAATCATTATAGTTATTATAAATCTATTTTAATGTGGCTAATAACTATATGATACTACAATCAATATACGGTGAATGGGGAATTTATTGTCCCCTAGCCGTCGTGTGAGTGGTCAACATGTTTCTGCTGTGTTGACCCAAGTGGGTCCAGGGCATTCATCAGAACCTAAGTATAGAGATGGGGGCTCCGTTCTTACCAACTGATGGCAAGAAGATACCACTGTGCGGGTGTGGCAAAAGCCCCTCTCCACTTCATAAATGGCTGCCAAATGTCAAGCCCAAAATGCAACAACTACTTGCCCCATGGGGGGAGGGGGAGGGGGAGGGGGAGGGAAAACTCCTGTTGTCCATTTGGCTCAGGAAAGTTTTCCTCATGCGTCCTATGTGGCTGCTCCCAGTCTTCTTAGGGAGGACAAAATGTGATTAATGTGGACGTACCTCTGTAAAAAGCTTGGATTGGCGTACTATTGGTATTTGAAGATGTTAATAAAGACCACAGATATGATCACACTGTATCCGTAGTGATGAACGGATAAGAGTATATGGGCTTAATATTGGACAATAAAATAGTCACGTTTACAATGAGTTTACATTGGAGAACTGGGATAAATGGAATACATAGGTGGGACCAATTCCCGCGTTCTGCAGTGCGACAGTGGGAGCGCAAGAGGAGTGCTCTTTTCTTAATACTTTTAGAAGATTACCATTTTCCTGCTTTAACTGTTTGGTGCATGCAGCCTGTTCCTGGGTTACATGAATGGGTGCAGCTGGCAGTTGAGTTTTGTTTAGTCCGCCCAGACAGTCACACAGTAGAGGGATTAGCTGTGCATGGATGGGCCATCAACTGGCAAGATAGGGTGGCTGAGCTAGGCACCGCCCCATTTGCATCTGAATAGGCTGTGCTCTGTCTTAACACAAAGAACTTGTCATCCCTGCATTGTTAATGTAGCCAGCTTGGAGTTAGGACAGGAGAATCACAAAATTTGATGCACTTCAAAGGGAATCCTATAGAAACTTTTCCTATTTCAAAAGAGGCACCAGGCATAATAATGAAACCCACAGACCCACTCCTCAGTTCACTTTCTGGACCCACGAAAGGACTCTGAGGACTGCCTGTTGCTGTGGCCTGCTGTGCACTTCTGAAGACTGCCTAGCTTCACCTGGAAGGATTGCTTTGCAGCCTGAAGTCTGCTTTGCCCCCTCAGAGGCCTGGACTCGTGTTTGAGCCCTGTTTGATTGCTGAACCCATGACTACCAGAGTGATTCCAAGGGCTAATTGGCTGGCCTCCTGATCAGAGCCTCAGGGACAGAAAAGTCTCCAACCATCTTAAAATCACACCTGGACCCACCCTGAGTGTGTCCTAACTACACAAGGTGTGCTCCTCTGGTCCCGGGCCCTTGGTGGTGGTGCTAAAGGTGCCCAGAGTGCCAAAATTTGAGACAAAGACAATATTTGGTTAAAATTGCTCTGAGAACTGAGAAGAGACCAAGATCAACCTGCTTGCCTATCCAACCAAGGTATGAATGCCTTGTGGCCTGACTGTGTGGCAGCACCCCCTAAGTTCTTTTCCAGAGCAGCAAATCCTGTTCGGTGGTCATTCACCAAAGAGGTATCTGGCCTTATGGAACTCTTGTCATCTCCAGCCTCCAGCCTCCAGCCTCGGGCCACTGGACGTTTCTCACCTCCAAAAAAGTGATTAAGTAAAATTGTAGAACTCTTCACCGCAACTTCGACCAGTGGCTCCCTAATGATGACGATCCCTCCTCTGACACTGTCTGCAGCCTTGCCCCACTAAACATTACCATCTCCGAATATTTTCATTTAAATTTCTTTTAAGTCCGAAGGTAAGCACCGGCAGAGCTCAGTCCGGTTTTTGTATCTGACTCGTGTTCCATCCTGGTTGCCAATATTTTTTAACTTTGACCCAGTCTCACACAACTATATGTCTGCAGTTGGTGCTTTGATCTTTTTGGCACTCGTTTTGACCTTAAACTTAAACAATTAATAACTCCGGTACTAATCGATGTTTGTCATTTTGGTATCAAATCATTTATTGAAAATGTACTCTTTGGTGTGGAATTTTCTTGTGTTATGTTTTCACTTTATTGTTGTTTTTGTGCTGCATCAACATTTTACACATTGCCTCTAAGTTAAGCCTGACTGGTTTGTGCCAAGCTACTGCAGGTTTAAACACAGTTTAATTTAGTGACTTTTGTGTTTCACCCTAATAGGGATTGTGGTTTTTGTTTGAGAAGGGTTAACATCCCTCTCAACCACCAACCCAATTTCTCACAGTAAGCCTGAAAGATGAAAGCAGGAATGTAAAGAAAAGTGTTACAAAGAAAGGCCAGAGACAGAAGAAGTAAGAAAACGAGATGGGCAAAGGAGTCAAAGAGAAAATTAGAGACCAAAACAGACATATTCTTAAAACATGGTAGGGCAACGAAGCAAAAAAAGGGGTGGTGAAGGTTACTCTTCTAAACCCTGTGCCAGTATTGCTTGACCTTTAGTACCAGCTGTGAAAGTAGCCTAATTCCACCACCTTTACATTAGAGTACTCAGTTTTGTGCACCACAGGTATGTCTATCTGTTTATACCACAGGCATTCACTGACCATATAATTCTTGTAGGAAGCTCGTTTTCATTGTTGCTGAAAACCACAGTGAAAAGCAAAACATGCTGTAATGGGTTGGTATGGAGAGAGGCTGAGATCTGACACAACTCTGGAGATGCCCTGGTGCGTTGCAGGATGCAGGGCTGGACTGAAAGCTAAAATCAGCACTGGAAAATATTTCACTAGCACCTCCTATATCATAGAGACTGTGTGGTGAGTGAGTTAGCCTGACATTCTCTGAGAGAGTATGGAGGAGATGTGAAGCTTTCTCTTCCAAGAAGTCCATGTTAAAGCGCAATCAAAATATCTTATGTTTAGATTCATTTATATCCCAAACTGCAGTGTCATAAGCAACATTGTATATATGTCGTGCATACCTACGAAATATAGAAACTATTCTACAGGTCCCTGTGAAATATGGGTTTCATCATCATAATAACAGGCTTAAACCACTCCGAACAGCCTTAACTGTGTGACATGAACAAGTAGATTTTTTTAGAAAAGTGGATACTACTCTAAGAAAACACTGATGAATGTAACAAATCAAGAGTAGAGATTTGTTTTTAAATGATTACAGAATCCAGACAACACTCCGGGCTTCACCTTAGGAATATTTAACCAAGAAGCTGAAGTGGGCATGCAGAGAAACCTGAAAAGCAGCTTCTAGATCTACTATTAAATGTTTGTCGGATATGCCATGTGCCAGGGCACTATATTGCAGCACCCATTGAACTAGGGTGACCTCCTCCAGGTTGTTACAGACACTGTTTCCAGTCCTGAACTTTTCACTTACACATCACTGATTTGGGTAAGTTATCCTAACTAGTTAAATGGAAGCAGAACAATACAGGATATTCAGAATGCTTTAGGCAATCACAAAATATTTTAGGACTGATAGTGTCCATAATGAGCTTCAGGGAGGTGGCCACCCTAGATTGAATATTTGAAACAGAGTTTGTAGAAAAAAAACAGCACTTAGAAATGTTAGTGGAGTCTGGTTTGAGGTTCATCATACACACTTCGTTAGATTTGTCTGTCAGCTCCCTCATCCTTGAAAGAAGCCGTCTGTCTTCCACCGACTGGATTTTTTCCTGTATTGTTATGTCTGGTCCAGACCAGGTAGAAAGCACTTGCACAGCAACGCATCCGTTTTGCTACATACAGGACCAAAAGCAAATTTTCATTGGATGTCAGTGAATGTTCCAAAAACCATGGTTCCCACTATTATCAGTCTCATCGCTCACAGAAAATATTTTGTCCTTTAGGAAATGCAACTACAAAACAAGGTTGTTGAGAACCCAATTTCTCCTCTATCTGCTCAGAAGATGAACTACCTGCTTCAGGGTCTTAACCATCCTCAGGCACCAAATTATGTTAATCCCTGTGTTTAATTGCACTTCACTCTATATAATCTTGGGCTAGATGTACTAACGATATGAGTAGCGATTTCCAAATAGCTAATTGCTATTAGGAAATCGCAATGTAGCATTATGTACAATTTTACCCCATAAATATTTGTTTCCACCACACTTCAGAAATAAAAATTAAAAAATATGCTTAATTTGTGCTAATTCTGATATGTTCTGAAACATCACCACAGTTCATTTTTGGGTCTCGGATCTAGACAGCGCATACGCTGTCTCAAAGAGATATGTTGTATATAATTTTTATACTTTGTGGGCTTCAGCCCACCCATAGGCTTTACATTTCTTAGTTCCATCATGGCTCTCATATTCTTTCTCACCATTAGTCCAAGGCATGCATGCATCCTGCCTCTTCATGTGCCCTCCCCGAGAGCATGGATCAATTACTACTATCCATTTCCAGCTCCCATTTTAGCAAATGTTTTCGGAACTACTTTTGTTCTTTGATTTTGTCACACCTCCCTAACCGCTGTGCGATAGAATCCAAGGCGAGAGACGGTGAGGCGGTGGACGGCGTCGCCGTGTCTCACCAAAATTATAATTCCCATGATCCTTGTGGCCTGGGTCATGCATGCGCTGGAATGACGTGCATACCCGGAAGCCACATAAGCTGGGCGGAGGCGCTGGAGCGGTGCTTCATATTCTGAGGATGTCCGATGCTGGAGCCGGAGTTTTAAATCCTGCAGAGGGGTTTTGGTCGGGAGTATCGACACTACAAGGGCGGTAAGGGTGATGCTTTCACCGTTCTTGAGAGTGCATCTCTCTGATACTAAGACACTATTCCCCGTGAGGCTTGTTGGGGGGATTTCACGATGTCAACACCCAGGTGGGGGTGTCCAAAGTGTTTTACCAATGTTCTAGTGGATACTAAGTGCTTTAACATTAGTTACAACAACTATTAGAGATTTGCGACGTGACATTGCGTTGTGTAACCACGGACATTTGGGTGCTGTGAGTTAACAGTCGCTAATGATAAAGCAGTAGCTGTGATCCCAATATTTACATACGTTCAAAAGACTTGATGATCTCAGTTAAACCTTTTGTGGTTCTTTGTTTCTTTTCATAGCAGGGGATATCGGTGTGTGTATCAAGTACTCAACCCCCCCTGTGATGCAAGTTTCTTCAACCTTGTGGTGGGTAAAGTGAGTGCATTAGTGTGTGTGTGGAAATCTACACAGGGTATGTGTTCTTACATATTGAAAGGTGTTTCTTTTTCTGTTTAGAGAGCCTTTAACTGAGAAGGGCTTATGCACAAGAATGTTCACACAACGCCAAGTTATTTTTCTTTACAGGTAGTTATTGCACTATGTATATGTATAAGATATTGTTGAAGCGATAAGAGATTGAGTTGGACTAGTTTCTCACTGTGGTTTTTGTGTTGTAGGTCTCCCTCCCTGCTGTCCCCATCCTTTCCTTCCCTTGCTTAATCACTCCAACCCTCTGCGCTGTGATAGCATTCAGAGAGTGGGGCGATTGAGAGGTGGACCCATTTGAGAAACGTGCCGATCCTGGGAGTTTGGAATAAAAACCTTGACAGATTTTGTGCACTTTACATGAGTGATCGATTTTTCAGTTGCTCGAGCCTACCACTCTCTCCCTGCTGCTTTCCTTGTAAATGCACTGTCTCAAGCTAGGTAGTCATGGTTCCGCATCAATACAATCTTTATGCGTCCTTTAACTTGAAATCCTTCCTACCCGCTTCTGCGCTTAATCTCTACCCCTCGCTCCCAAAGCAAAATCTATCACAAGCCCCTCATGTGAGTTTGCCCCTCCACCTCAGGGAGCAATTCAACTCAAAAACAGCGAAACCAACTCAATCTGGAAGGTTTTAGGGCTGCTGCCCACAAGGTGGCGACTAAGACCATAAAGCAAGACAATGATCTTCTTCTTGAAGCCGTCGACACTACAGTGATAGTTCATCTTGATAACCAGCAATATAACTGCTATGTTTCAGTGTGTTCATTTATTATTTGTATTTTCTATTTTATTTTCCATTTATAAAGTGCATGGTTGCACCCAACGGTGTGTCCCCATGCTATAGATCTAATCTCACCGCAGTAGGGAGAAAGAAAGAGGGTTTGGTTTTCATAAATGACTGAGAAGAGACCATGGTTGAGCAGACCTTAAACATTGCATGCTGGAGCCCTGGATAGCCAGGTTTTAAGTACTTTATGAAAGGTCCTTTCCATTGGTTCTGCTTTCAAGTTTGGCAGCATAGGATTCTAAATCTTGGCTTCCAGATAACTAAAGGACAGGGCCCCCAGCCTGGCCCTCTGCACTCGAGGCACCCTTACTAGATTAGCCCCACTAGATCTCAAGTTCAGTGAGGGTGTGTAAGGTATTACTATAGAGCACATGGATCTAGGTCTTTTGTCCATCCGTTTGAACATAATTATTTTCTCCACTGGATGCCACAGTAGAGTAGTCAAGGCATTTGAGATAAATGTCGTTCGGGGAAGATTTAGAACTAGACAGGGTGCCCAATTTTAAATCCGTTGTAGTTTTTTCAGACTGCCTAAGTAGCACTAAGGAAAAGGATGTTGCAATAGTCTATTTGCGAAGTTACTAGAGCATGTGCAATGGTTTTCCTGGCCATTAATGGCAATAGGTCCAGGGTTTTCCTCAGGATTTTGAGTGTCCCAAAGCATTTCTCAGCTACGCTACTTATTTGCCTATCAAACAAAGGTTTGGAGTCAAACCATAGACCCAAATTTTTTGTTTTGGATTTAGGGATGGGGGTTTGGCCTAGGAGTTTCAGTGGCACGAAGGAGGGCAGACTCAGTGGAATAGGAAGCTCTAAAACCAGACTGCATTCTACAATGATAATCTCACTCAAGAATTTGAAGTCAAAGACGCTGTGTGACAGGAATCTTTCATCAGCTTTCGAATTTGTCTTGCCTAACATGAAATGCTCGAATTTAAACTTACACAGTAGTTTGAATGACTTGTTTCTGGTGGGAAGAGCAGCAGATAAGCTGTGAAAATTAGTAAGGTTCCGGGAGAAAAGTGGGCTTGCATGTGCTGTGAGGTTCTTGGCAGCCCCACTGTAAAGTCTGAAAGAGGACAAAGTACGAAAGAAGAGGTATGGGCGCTGTGCTTCAAACGGAAATTAAGGGTGGGCGGAATTTGCGAAAGTGCCTTTCGCAAAATATCGCAAAACGGCAAAAAATCTCCACGATCACTCGAAATTTCGCGTGATCGCGGAGATTTTTGTGTGCTGATTAATGCGTTACTGAATTTGACCTTCAACTCGGGCACCTGCTTTATTTATATCTGTAAGACCTACAGATATAAATAAAGCAGGTGCCCGAGTTGAAGGTCAAATAGTTAAGTGCTTCCTGTTGAGGTTTAATTTTTGTGACAGGAGCATCGTGCCAGAATGAATCCTGCCCTGCATATTTATCCAAGAAGATGCCACCGTTTTGTGCAATACCTCTAATCAATTGGAGTATTTTCTACTGGCTAATCAGTAAGTGTTACCTCGTTGGGTAAATGTATAGTGCTTTTCCTACAATACAGCTGTGTAAAGGGCCAGAAGAGTTGTCTCCAGCGACCATGATGTGTGTCTGTAACTTTGCCAACGCACCGATGGGCGCCGGGGTCCCTCGAGTGAGCTGTCCATCATAGTGGGGAAAGGACGGGAAGATGTTGCACACTGCCAGTGTGTGGGGCGGGGCTTCTATGCAGTTCACATGCCTCTTGTTTATAAAGGGTCAGAGACCGACCAGAGCAGCAGATGAGGAGACAGAACCTCCTGATGTCAGGAACTACACAGGGATTGCGCTCGAGAAACCCATGGATGCACAGACCTCCATCAATGATTACAGCAAATTGCTGACTGTAGATATGGGGAGAAAGTAGGACACCTGCCTAGCCTCGACCGTGCTCACAAATGTTTTGTACTGATTAATGCGTTACTGAAAGTGACCTTCAACTCGGGCACCTGCTTTTTTTTATATCTGTAAGACTTACAGATATATTATAAATAAAGCAGGTGCCCGAGTTGAAGGTCCAATAGTGTACTTCCTGTTGGGGTTTAATTTTTGTGACAGGAGCATCGTGCCAGAATGAATCCTGCCCTGCATATTATTTATTCAAGAAGATGCCACCGTTTTGTGCAATACCTCTACTCAACTGCAGGGTACAAGGTAGCATAATATATAACCAGGGCTTGAAAATTAAATGCTACTATTGGACCTGCAGCACTGATTGTGCTACCCACAGAAGCCTTTCAAACCTGTCTCAGGCCTGCCACTGCCACGCCTGTGTGTGCAGTTTACTGCCACTTCAACTTGCCATTTAAAACTCCTTGCCAAGCCTTAAACTCTCTTTACTTACATATACTTCACCCTTAAGGTAGACCCTAGCTAGCCCTAAGGACAAGGTGCTTTGTAAGTAAAAGGTAGGATAGGTGCTTTTTCATGTCCTGGTAGGTTTTTCATGTCCTGGTAGTGACAAACAAGTGATTTTGTTTTTCACTACTCTAAGGCCTACTCATCCCATAGGTTAGAATTTGGAATTCCTTTCTTCACTTTTAAGCTGTAATTCCTAATCAGAGAGGAGTGGCTTTTTCATGTTTCATATGTTTGGAATGCTATTGATAAATCCTTCTTATTGGGGAAAATGGATTTAACATTATTATTTTAGAAATTCCACTTTTAGAAAAGGGACATTTCTCTGCACTTACTGCCCTGTGTGCCTGACAGCCTGTCTCCAATACATGTCTGGGGTAGGTGACAGCTGCACTTTGTGCATTCCCTCTAGACAGCCACAACACAGGAAGGATAGGTGTGTCTGAGTACACAACCACATACATATGCATTCTGATGGCCTTTCCTGGGAACGGAGAGGCTAACACTTCACTTGAATAGGTAGTGTACTCTCCCAACACAGAGGGCCGATTTACCCCCATAGATGGCTTGGCAGACAGGACTGGGCTAAAAGGGGATCCTTTGTACTTCAGAGAGCTGCTTTGAAGTCACCCCCCACATCAAAGGCACTTTTGGATATAAGTACTGAGTCTCTGAACCCCTAAAATCAGACATTTCTGGATATTGAACTGAACCTCTATCAGAAGGACTGTTGTGTCGCTTGAAGGACTCATCTTTGGACCGCAGACTTGGAAGGCTTGCTTTTCTCTTGTGTTGCCCTGCTGCTCTCTGACTCTGCTGAAGGAGAGTTGGACTTTGCATTCACTCCAAGTGATCTCTAAGGGCTTCTTAGCTTGCCCCCTGTGGCTTGAGACTCAGGGAAATCAAAGTCTCTATCCCTGCTCATGTGCCTGGCTCACTGGAAGTGGCCCAGATATGTGCAACACTGATTTTGATGCATCTCCTGTCTGTGTGTAACAGAACCGGTGCATTGACCCAGTTTCTGAAGTAAACTTGGCATATTGCATCTATAGCCACATTTTGCCTGGAGAGATCGACATATCGGGCAGTGTATCGCCACCACTACCTCTTTGTGAGATCGACACACCCCCTCGACTGCATGGTAGAAACCGGCGCATCGCTCGAGGCCTCTCGACTCCTGCACCCATCTTCGGAACTGACGCATCCCTTCACTGCGTGGAGAAGATCAAGGCATCTCATTGCTTCCGACCAGGTTCACTGGTGCCTGGGTGGGTCCTGTAGCCAGCCTGCGCTTCCACGAGGTCGGTCCGAATTTGACTTTGCCCCAGTCCAGCACAACCTAAAGTAACCTTTTTAGAGCTGCTTACTTTTAAGCGCTTTACTGCATTTATTCTTTTATTATTCAAAATCTCAACTTCTGTACCTTGGATTTTTGTTGTTTTGGTCTTGTTTTGTTCAGAATATAATAATCTATTTTTCTAAACCTGCATAGAGTCGTTTTGTGGTGTATTCAGTGGTTTACTGTGCTGTGTGTGTTACTCATTGCCTCTTCAGATAAGCCTGACTCCTTTGTGCCAAGCTACCAGAGGGTGAACTGAGCTTATCTTTTAGTGTGTAGCTAGCTTACCCTGACTAGAAATGTGGCTTCTGCTTGAGCAGGGTGCATACGTTTGCCAACCAATTTCTAATACTAGGTAGAAAGTGTGTCTTTTAAAATACGCTATTTACATTCTACCACTTTATTCTGCAATTAGATGAATTTGAAAGTGGAAATGCTTATTCAATTATGCCACTATGAGGTGCAGAGTCAGGGAATATCCCGAAATATTTAACTTTGGTTACATATTTAAAGTGTATTTTTATTCATGTCCAATCTGTAGCTTTTGTTTACGAACACTGCCACTTTATTCTTTAGAACGGCTCTGGTAAAGTAGTGTATTTGCAATTTGTACAGTACGTCGATACCACTAATGTGGCCCTGAAGCTGATTTTATTACGTCGATGTAGACAAGTTGATTTTTTTAAAACGATTTTTCTCGGGTTTTTTCAAGGAACAATGTTATCTATTTTGTGGAATGGCTTAATGAATGTAAATATAATTTTATGTACACTGAAAACCGGAATATAATATGGAAGGTGCCTTGCAATGTACATGTAATTGACAAGAAAAGCAAATGCTGTTTGGCTGCTGTATGTCTGTAGTTATATATGCAGGCCTCACTGTTCAGTGAAGTACATCCATCCTCACTCAACACAGACGCAGGACATCGCATTTCCATGTTATGCATTCCCTCTGTTCCAAAGGTCAACTTTTGCATATTTGTATCTCATCTAAAATTAATTTGCTGCCATTCTTGTTACACAAGGAGGCATGGTTCCGTTCCTTTCTCGACGACCGTTCCTTCTGAGTTGCCATACCACCGTACCAGTCCAAATTCCATCCTCTGGGCCTGGGGGTGCTGCAGGGATCCTCGCTGAGTCCCATGTTATTCAACCTTTACGTGAGACCGCTGGCTGATGTCGTCAAGCAGTGGGGCATGACTATGGTCTCTTATGCTGACGACACTCAGCTAGCGGTTACTATCAGCGGGGATGCTGAGCAGGATGCCCCTAGGTTCCAGAGCGGACTGAGGGCGGTGGCGAGCTGGATGAATGCCAACTGTCTCCAGCTCAACGCCAAGAAGACCGAGGTCATGGTTGTCGGGAAGGGGAAGGAACTCTGGGGGGACAGATGGTGGCCTCCGGAGCTTGGGCCGTCTCCAATTCCGGTAACGGAGTTGAGAAATTTGGGAGTGTGGTTGGATCCCACTCTTAGCTTCGTCGGGCACACTAAGAAAACCGCGGCCTGCTGTTTTGGGGTCCTTCGGGGCTTAAGACCTGTCCTAAAGTTTTTTGACCCCCCTACCAGGCAGCTGGTGGTTCAGGCAACAGTAATATCTCGTCTGGATTATGCCAGCTCTCTCCTGGTAGGGGCAAACCAGGCAGAAATCACCCGCCTTCAACGTGTCCAAAACGCCGCAGCTAGAGCCATAGTTGGCTTGCCCAGGTCCTGCTCTGTCTCTAGTACCCTTCGATCTTTGCATTGGCTGCCGGTTAAGACAAGAATTCATTTTAAAGTTTTATGTCTGGCTTTTAAGATCTTGAAGGGATCAGCCCCCCAGATCCTCTCGAATCTCTTGTCTTGCTATGTTCCGACCCGCTCTTTGAGATCACTGGGCCAAGCGCTCGCTGTGGTCCCGAGGTTTAAGCTCAGCCGAGCTGGTGGCCGGTCCTTCCGGGTAAAAGCAGCAGTGCTTTGGAACTCTCTTCCGATTGAGATTCGCTCGATGGAAGACCTTCTTTTGTTCCGTAAAGTCATAAAAACCTTCCTGTTTTAATTTTTTTCCCTCTTACTAGCTGCGCCCTTTTCTCTGTTTCCATGCTCAGTGTTAGTTGTGTTTTACCTTGTCATGCGCCAGGACGCCCCTTAGCTGGGGCAGCTGTGCGCACTACAAATGTTCCTAACATGACATAACATAACATAGAAGGAAGAAACTGGAAGAGGGAATGGGCGCTTCAAAGAAGAAAAATGCAGTGGCAAATCCAATGATTTTCATTTTAGGTCTCGGCTCTAAAAAGCGCATGTGCTGTCTCGAAGAGACATGTTGTAATGTAGACTGCACTAGCCGCATCATTGCGCATTTTTTGTGTGACTCTTAGCCATGCTGAACCACAGATGTGCTGCTACACAACATTGATAAAAAACATTCACATTGAAAAGAACAATAGCTCGGGCCTTGCCGAGACATTTTGGCTTTATCAATACTTGCTTTTTTGTTGTGTGTTAGGATAAAAAAAACATCCTACACCCTCTCCTATTACATGGATACTCAGCAGGATTGTCACATAAATTCTCTTACTTTGAAGTCATAGAAAGAAAAAGAACACCAAGTTCCCTTGAAAGAGAGAGTCTGACATGTGACCTCTGTCTTTAAATACACAGCAAATGTGACAAGATATTAACAAGATTTAAAGGCCTGTTTACTGAAAGTGAGTTAATAGAAGAATACAGTAAACAAGGTTCGGGAAATGGGAGGGATAATCTCAGGTTGGACAGCCTAAAACAAATAAATCCATCAAACAGAAAGTCAGAAAATGTGAGCTGCAAAACACAAAGCCAATGGTAAGCAACCGGCAAAATGCACTCCTAGGTCAGCTTTCTAAATTTACCCAAGAGGCCTTTAGCAAACTAGACAGCTGCGCTGTCTGGTAGACCTTGACCTAAAAATAAGCAACTCTGGTTGTTAGCACTAGCAGAACTCTGAATGAATCTATTATCATCAATAACAATATATTCTGCCTCTTCACATGTCAAGAAAACCAGAGCTCAGGTGACATCTTGTGGTAATAGCAGCAACAAGACCCGGAGTAAATTTTGCTATTATAAAAGCACATTATTTTGGAGGGACGCTGGTTAATAGAAAGCAGAGTCTATTGGAATGAGCATGCCTGAGAGCAGAGCTTAAAAGGAATTTAGGTAATTAAAGCACACCTATGAGAGAATGAATCAAGGTGTTACCATAAGCAGGAGGATGCGGAATTTGCAGAATTTGATTGAACAGAAGTACATTAAAATTCTGCCAAACTCCATGGAATTCCGTAACAGGGCGAAGTAGGCATTTGGTGCTATTTCCTTTGCACAAAGTGCACCCTAGAGCCCAAAAAACGTTGCAAGAAAGCATTTTGCCTAGGAAAACAGCACAGCCAAATACCAAACTAACAATACTACATTATAGAAAACAATGCATATTGTGGAATTACAAACATTCCTCAAATCCCACCAGCAGAATTGCGAATTCTCTCAACGCCTAATTATAAGCAGAGTTCTGTGTAATTTTTTATATTTCCTAGAGTGACTTCTTAATGAGTTTGGAAGTAATACAAACATGGTCCAGGGTTCCAAAAGGGCACAGATTTGTCAGGAATATTTATTTTTGTGAGCTTTGTAGCAAAAATGCATCCGGTGTACTATGGAAAATTGTGGTGTTTTGAATACATTTATATGATCCACATGAAGAACCTTACACTGAAAAGAAGACATAGCAAACCTGAAGGCTTCAAACTAAATACTTACACCATGGTCTATGGTCTATGTCTATGTCTATGTTTCTGGAAGAGAGATGGGTTCTCCATGATACCCAGTCTGGCTTTAGGCCACTCCATAGTACAGAGTCAGCCCTTCTCCTGGCAGCAGAAGTACTGAGAATTGCTGTCGATGAAGGAAGGACTACTGCTATGATCCTTCTGGACCTGAGTGCCGCGTTTGACATGGTTTCCCACGGCCTCCTGCTTGAGAGGCTGCGGGAGGCCGGTGTTGATGGCGGCACCCGGGAATGCGGAGGAGGGGGCGCGGCGCCGCTGTGCTTGTGACGAGCTCAGGCGGGGAATTAATCGCGCGTGGGCGGGCCGCGGCCGTTATGATGAGCTCAGCTCGTCATGAGCACAGCTCCACTGTGACTCATGACGAGCTGAGCTCGTCATGAGCACTCAACGGGTTAATCAGAAGGGGCCGCGCTTCCTGCTCCCCCTTCTTACAGCTTATCAGCCTGCACGGGATCTGAGATCGCTTGGCTCTGCAAGGGGGATTGTGCCCAGGGTGCGGAAGGTTCGAGATGGAGAGAGATCCTTTGGCTTCCTGGCTGCTAAGGCATGGAATGACCTCCCTGTGGATCTTAGGACCTGCGAGTCGGAGTCTCTATTCCGGAAAAACCTAAAAATGTGGCTTTTCCGACTTCCGTCTGGTGGACGGAAGTAATCATTTCTGCTTTCTATTATTCTGTCAGTCCTATGCGCAGGAAGGTTTCTAGGTCAGGACTGTTGAGGGGTTTTCATTGATGTTCTAGCGCGGGGACACTCCGTTGGAGTAACCAGGCGCTTTACAAGCTAGCTAATAATAATAATAATGGTAAATTATGGATCAAAATGGCAAAAATAAGTACTTTTAATTCTTTAAATTACAAAGATAGTGTCACGTTTGTAAGAAATCAAATTTCTCCATTTATAAATTATGGGAGCATCACAAATAATGTAAAGTCCGTTTTTTGTTTTTAAGGAATTATTCATGGCCCTTTATCTGTTAGAATTTTCATTAGCTCTTTTATTGAATCAGTGCAAGATCCCCAGTCTCAGCTTTCAGATAGATCCACACAAGTCTCCTAATTAGGAATCTGAGGCATTTTTTCAATGGTTGTTTTTGGTGATTTATTGGTTCCCCAACACAAATTAGATGGAAAATGTGCTTACTATAACCCATTCACTGCCATTTGATATGTATGTGACATAACAAGATATTTATAAATATGTGCTTCAAAATTCATGATGGGGTCCAGTGCTTAATTAGTAAGAGAATAAGAGCTGAACCTAGAAGTTGTGCTCAGATGCCAGCTAGCACCATCATAGATCAGAGTGCTAAGGCTGTGTAGTCGTGGTTTCCCTTCATGCCTCTTTCATCCACCACCTGAATCTCCCTGCCACTCACTCATGCAGGGGCTTTTTCATCTCCGCTTTCTCCCTACGTCACTATTTTTTGTGTTTCTCTTCCACTTGAAATTTGTTTCCTCTGTTGCTCTGGATCCAAGTTCTTCATGGTAATAGCCCAGCTTTTATTTCGTCTAAGATCCTACGTTATGTCCCCACTCGTAATTTACGACCTTCCCATTTGAATCTGCTAGTCACACCCGCCTTTAAACACAAAAAACATGGAGGTTCTCTATTTGCAGTTTTAGCTCCTCAGTTTTGGAACTCGCTCCCGATGGAGCTGAGGATGGCCACCTCCTATGCACCGTTCAGAAAACAGCTGAAGACATGGCTGTTCTCCCAGGCATATGATAACTAGGTCTCTTTCCTCTATTTCTGCTTCACGTCTCCCTCAGCGCCAAGAAGCCGTTTTGTGAACGAGCGCTTGATAAGTTCCTTATAACATAACATAACATAACATGAGAAAAAAGTGCTTTTCCCCAAAAATGAGTGTGGGTGGTCTCCACCTGCAACCATAGCTCAAATTAAGCACTGATTGGGGGCCATGTTTACAACAAGCATTTGCAATGCAATAGGTCTCACATTAGGAAAGTTTGAGCTATTGGTATTGTAAATGCCAAATTTTGTATTTATGTGTTGGTTTTGAAAATAGCTAAATTAATAGCTTTGTCATTTACAATTCCAATAGTTTTAACTTTCGCACCAAATACATAGCACCGACAAACATTGACCGAAAACACAAAAAAAAGGTTAAAATGCGTTTTGGAAACATTTTGTTCCTGTAACGTTTGTGACTTTTTTAAAAAAGTGAAAATGCACCTACTGACATCATACAAAATACGGGGCAGTGTGTAAGAGGGCAGTGTGTGAGGGGGCATTATATGAGGGCAAAGTGTGAGTGTGTAAGGGTGCAGGCTGTGTGTGTGTGCGGGGTGTATGGGTGCAGTGTGTGTGGCCTAAAGTAGTGTAAGTGGGTAATGTGTGAGGGTGCAGAGTGTATAGGGGCAGTGTGTCAGTGGGGCAGTGTGAGGGGGGTGCAGAGTGTGGGGGGTGCAGAGTGTGAGGGGGTGCAGAGTGTGAGGGGGTGCAGAGTATGAGGGGGGTGCAGAGTGTGGGGGGGTGCATAGTGTGTGGGGGTGCAGAGTGTGAGGGGGTTGCAGAGTGTGAGGGGGTGCAGAGTGTGAGGGGGCAGTGTGTGTGGTCTGTGTGAGAGTGGAGCAGTATGTGTGGTCTGTGTGAGAGGGGGGCAGTGTGTGTGGTCTGTGTGAGAGGGGGGCAGTGTGTGTGGTCTGCGTGAGAGGGGGCAGTGTGTGGGCTGTGTGCGAGGGGGGCAGTTTGTGTGGTCTGTGTGCAAAGGGCCAGTGTATGTGAAGGACCAGTTGCAGGCGACTTGCGAGGGCAGACCTCAAGACACAGCGAGGCGCAACAGAATAGAAGTGCTGTTAGTGGAGAGAGTGATCTTCATCAGAATGTAAGCAAGAAAGCAAAGAATGAAAGTCATGCAAAAGCATACGTGTTTGGGTGCGTAAAGTAAAATAATGAAACACACAATCAAAAGTAAATAAATATAAGAGATGAATGCAAAGCACAGAGGCAGGAGGTCAAGTAGTAAGTCACACAGAGCCGAGATTCCGGAAAAGTTGCGAGAAAGATAAAGTGGGGCGGAACGACACGGAAGGGGAGAGACGCGTGGGTGGAGAGGAGCCTGTGAGAACGCACTGCGGAGATCAAAGAAAAGGTTTGCGACCATATGGAGAGTGAGGGGGTGTGCAGCCTGGTGAGCTGAATGCGTGTGGCAACAGAGGGAGAGCGCGGCACGCGCCACAACATTTTCAGACCACAACGTCCACGTGAACTTTGTTCATTTGTTAAATAAAGTTAAACAATAATTCTAAATTAAGCACAAAACACCTAGCACCAATGGACATTAACCGACGAAAAAAACCAAAAATCTACTGATGCGTTTTAGAAACGCGTTGATCCTGTAATGTTTTTGTTTCTGTTAAAATTTAGAAAAGGCACCTACTGACATCGTACGAACTAGGGGGCAGTGTCTAAGAGGGCAGTGTGTGAGGGGGAATTGTATGAGGGCACAGTGTGAGTGTGTAAGGGTGCGGGCTGTGTGCGTGTGTGGGGGGTGTAAGGATGCAGTGTGTGTGATCTAAAGTACTGTGAGTGGGTAATGTGTGAGAGCAGTGTATGTGGGGGCAGTGTGTCAAGGGGTCAGTGTGTGAGGAGGGGTGAGTGTGTGTGGTTTGTGTGAGGGGGGCAGTGTGTGTAGTCTGTGTGAGAGGGGGGCAGTGTGTGTAGTCTGTGTGAGGGGGCAGTGTGTATGCTCTGTGTGAGGGGGCAGTGTGTGTAGTCTGTGTGAGGGGGCAGTGTGTGTGGTCTGTGTGGAGGGGTAAGTGTGAGTGGTCTGTGTGGAGGTGTAAGTGTGAGTGGTATGTGTGAGGGGGGCAGTGTTTGTGGTCTGTGTGAGAGGGGGGCAGTGTGAACTGTGTTCATTTGTTAAATAAAGTTAAACAAAAATTCTAATTTAAGCACAAAACACCTAGCACCAATAGACATTAACCGATGAAAAAAAACAAAAATCTACTGATGCGTTTTAGAAATGCTTTGATCCTGTAACGTTTTTGTTTTTGTTAAAATTTAGAATAGGCACCTACTGACATCGTACAAACTAGGGGGCAGTGTGTAAGAGGGCAGTGTGTGAGGGGGAATTGTATGAGGGCACAGTGTGAGTGAGTAAGGGTGTGGGCTGTGTGTGTGTGCGGGGTGTAAGGGTGCAGTGTGTGTGACCTAAAGTACTGTGAGTGGGTAATGTGTGAGAGCAGTGTATGTGGGGGCAGTGTGTCAAGGGGTCAATGTGTGAGGAGGGGTGAGTGTGTGTGGTTTGTGTGAGAGGGGGGCAGTGTGTGTAGTCTGTGTGAGAGGGGGCAGTGTGTGTAGTCTGTGTGAGGGGGGAAGTATGTGTGGTCTGTGTGAGGGGGCAGTGTGTGTGGTCTGTGGGGGGGCAGTGTGTGTAGTCTGTGTGAGGGGGCAGTGTGTGTGGTCTGTGTGGAGGGGTAAGTGTGAGTGGTCTGTGTGGAGGGGTAAGTGTGAGTGGTATGTGTGAGGGGGCAGTGTTGGTGGTCTGTGTGAGAGGGGGGCAGTGTGTGTGGTCTGTGTGAAGGGGCATTGTGTGTGGTCTGTGTGAGAGGGGGGCAGTTTGGTTAGTGACTTGTCAGTAAACTGTATTTCTATTTTCTTTAAAGGCTGTATTAGTATTGAAAAAAAATACACAATCTGACACTGGCTCACGTAAATAACTGCTGTGCCTTGGAAGTAAACTGTATTCTTATTTATTTGAGGGTGAGGGGGTGCAGAGTGTGAGGAGGCTAATGTGTGTAGGGCAGTGTGTGAGTTGGCATTTTGTGGGGTCTAATGTGTGTAGGGTAGTGTGTGAGATGGCAGTTTGGGGGGTCTAATGTGTGTAGGGCAGTGTGTGAGGTGGCATTTTGTGTGGTCTAATGTGTGTAGGGCATTGTGTGAGGCAAAACAGAATAAAAGGATAAAAGTACTGTTTGTAGAGAGAGTGTTTTTTGTTTGTTTTGCATGACAATGTAAGCAGGAAACTCAGACAAAAGCATATGTGTTTGGATGCGTAAAGCAGAACACAGAGGCTGGAAACTATTGAAGACGAGGGCAGACAGCAAAACACAAAGAGGCGAGACAGGATAAAAGTGCTGTTTGTGGAGAGAGTGATTTTTTTTTCCGCATAAGAATGTAAGAAGGAAAGGAAACAATGAACGTGTTTGGGTGCGTAAAGTTAAATAAAAAAAAACATTCAAAGTAAATAAATATAATAGACGCATGCAAAACTCATAGGCACAAGGTCAAGTAGTCAGTCACACAAAGCCCCCAAAAAAAAGAAAATGCGAGAAAGAGAAGGCGTGGCGGAACTACACCTGAAGGGGAGAGACGCGTGGGCGGAGAGGAGCCTGTGAGAACGCGCGGCGGAGATCAAGAAAAGGCGTGCGACCATATGGAGAGTGAGGGGGTGTGCAGCCTGGTGAGCTGAATGCGTGTGGCAACAGAGGGAGAGCGCGGCACGCGCGCACAAAGTGTCTGGTAGAAAATGGAAGCTGTAAAGAATGCGCGTGGTTGTGGCAGTTGTTGACAATGCGCGTGATTATGTTCACATGAACTGTACGCGATCCGCAGCTAGGTAGACTTTTCGGACGGCTTACTATAATCTCACCTATCCATCCCTGCGGGATAGAATAGGCGAGACCTAAAAATGTTTAACAAGACCTCTATCACTTAATTCTCCCATTTAAAGAGTTTTGCTCATCTGTTACTCTCATTTGTTCACCTTCACCAGGGTTTCTCAAAGTTGACTTCGGAGAGATCATTCTACTGACAATATCCCCAGTTTGAATATTGTCACACCACTTTCTCGGAGGGACGTACACAGAAATGCACAATTATGATGTGGAGAGAAGAGGAGTGTAAGGCAGGTAGGTTTTAAGGCCTGGGTACAGTGGGCTCTGTCCCAGGGCCCCAGCCTTTCAGGGGCCCCCTGATAGACCTTCCTCTGTTCCACACACTGTCCTGCCCTGATGACCTTGAATCATTCTTAAACATAGATTGTTTTTAAAACTATTTTCCTTTGATTGATTCTGTGTGTTGCACAGACAAGTGTTGTCTGTTTTTCAGCACCATGCACAACATCCATAACAATTTTCCTTTTAGATCAAAAGAGGACCTCAATTGCTTAAGGTTGTTTTGCAATAATACAAATCACTACCCTGGATTTTAGATAGACATCCATTAGTCTGCCTGTGCAGCGTCGGACACCTGGCCAAAGAGGCCGTGAAAAAGCAGAAATGTTATCAAAAATGTAAAGCTGATCCGAACAGGGACACAGATATATGTTTGGCCCAGGGCCCCCAAAATCCGTAAGGGGAGACAGATAAAGCAGGATGCATTGCACACAGAAGGGCGTAGATGGAGGAGAGCTAAGCGGCTGACTCACTAATGACAGAGACATTCTCTTCCGCAGCTGTCGGGGAGAACTGGAACAGGTCGTCACTTCCTGTGATGTCATCAAACATTCTAGTTCACGTCTCACTCCTAAGAAATTTAAAAACTTGAAAGCACTGCTTCAGGGCCATTGTACTCTTTGTTCCCTGGTCTACAAATCGCACAGAAATCATGTTGACTCCGTCTACGGCGGGGTCATAAAAATACATGATCTCGTGAACAAAGGCAACGCTTTAAGTGTTGTTTACGAGCGCCGGCGGATTAATGCTGCTCGAGCAGGCGCAGTGGGACAGATCTGAGGGCAGGAGCTGGCATTTCATTCAAAGGGCCCATTCACAAATCCAAGCACCTGGCCACTGAGAAGAGAGGTTCCCTGATTGTCTGTCCACGATTCGATTCGCCCTGCTGCCTTGTATGCAAATGAGGCAAATTGCAATGTAATGAGCCCCATCGCCCAGCAAGGGTCTTCCTGTCTCGTGGCGGTGGCTGACAGAGGTCAGCATGTGTCATGTATCGTGAAATTGGTTACTACACCTGATTGAGTAGAAACATGTGGAGTGCACGCGGCGAGTCTATTTATGCCGTTGTTGTGGAAGATTCTACCGCAAATGCATAGCATTTTCTTGTATTAAGCGGTTGTGACATTACTTTCATGTCTCCTATGGATAGTCTCACACTTGTGCATGAGCCACTGCATTTACAAATACATCAGCAACAACAAATAGGGAACCTGAAGTGACAAGCATTTGCAAAGCCAATAGGTCTCGCATTCAATTGTATTTGCAAATGTGTTTTAGACATGCTGTACACCAGTGTGACTGCTGTTCAGCATGGCTAAAAGTTGGTGGCATGGAAGAGAGTGGCGTGAAGTGTCAGAGTGGAATGGTGAAGAGTGGAGCAGAGTGCTGCAGAATAGAGTGATATAGTGTCATGTGTTGGAGTGGCATAGATTAAAGCCACGTAGAGTGGCATACAGTGGAGGTGCACAGAGTAGAGTGGACTGGAGTAGAGTGCATTGGCTTAGAGTGTTGCGGAGTATAGTGGCATACAGTGCAGCAGCATAAAATTCAACAGCGCACAATGTAGTTGCATAGATTAGAGTGCTGAATATTAGAGTGCAGTGGCGTAGAGTGCAGTAATGCAGAGTGGAGTGGTGCAGAGTGAAGAAGAGTGGCGTACAATGCAGTGGTACAAAGTGCAGTTGCGCAGGGTAGACAAGTGGCATGGAGTGCAGTGGCATAGAGTGGTGTAAAGTAGTGTTGCATAGAGTACTGCAGAGTAGAATATGGTGCCATATAGTACGGTGGCGTAGAGCTGAGTGCCATAGAGTGCAGTGGTGTAGAGTGTAGTGATGTAGAGTAGATTGGTGTAGAGTGCAGTGGCATAGAGTACTTTGGCATAGAATGTAGTCGTGCAGAGCAGAGTGACATGGAATTCACTGGCATAGAGTGGTGTTGCAGAGTATCATAGAGTGTACTGGTGTAGAATGGAGTAGAGTGCATTGGCATAGATTGCATTGGTGTAGAGTTGAGTAGAGTGGCATTGAGTAATGTGCTGCAGTGTAAAGTGCAATGGTATGGAGTGGGTAGAGTACAGTTCAGTGTCATAGAGTGCATTGGCACAGAATGTAGTAGTGCAGAGTAGCATGGCGAAGGGTTGAGTGGTGTAGAGTAGTGTTGCAGAGTAGAGTATCATGGAGTGCACTAGTGTAGAGTGGTGTAAAGTGCATTGACATAGAGTGCATTGGCATAGAGTGCACTGGCAAAGAGTAGAGTGGTGTTGAGTAGAGTGGCATTAAGGGGCCGATTCCGATTCCGGCCGCAAAACGAACCGACCGACACAGACCCGGACCGAATACCGACCGACACGGACCAGCGCCGTACGACCCGTGCAGTACGATGCAACGCGAGTGAATTACAACCGACACGTACGGAATACAAGCCGTGCGACCGAGCCGTAGGGAAAATAGTGATCCGGCCGGAAAACCAACGCGATTTTCACCGACCGACACAAACCCAAAATGAACCCGACCGACCCGTACCCCCGATGTCCGATCCGCGCAGTACGATGCAATGCATGTAAAACCAGACCGACTCGTACGGAGACCAAGCCGCACGACCGACACGCACAGACAACCAGGCACACAAGCAATAGAGACCGCCGGGACCGACGCTTACCAAACACAGAAGATAGGCAGCGTGAACGAGGCGGAGAAGCCCGCACGAGACAACAGCAGCGTCCGTTTCCGTCACATGAACGTCTCCTTCATGTCTACAAAACCCAAAGGAAAACAGACAAAAAAAGGACCAAACAAGCAATGACAAAGCCAATAAATATCAAATAAAAAAAAAGTGGGACAAAGACACACCCACAACTCCAACTATATAAAGGACTACAATCACTACCATCATCCATTGCAAACAGGAGACACAGCCAGCAGCAAACACCATTACACAGCAACCACAGACACACTCACAACTCACCCATCACACAACCCACACACCATCAGCACCTCATACTAAAGCACACACATACACCCAGCAAAACCAACACCAAACCACCCTCACTTGCACTCTCACACACACATCCCTCACCACCACCACCCATCACCATGCCCCCAAAGAAGAATCCAAAGTTCACAGATAGTGAGTTAGAAGTGCTGGTAGACGAGATAATCAGAGTAGAGCCACATTTGTTTGGTACATTGGTCCAAAGGACCCCCATCTCACAGAAAACCGAGATGTGGGCAAGGATTGTGGACAAGGTGAATGCACAAGCACCAGCAAGGTGCACAAAGGACGATATCCAGAACAGGTGGTATGACGTGCACAGGAGGGTCAAGAAACTCATTGAAAAAGATCACGCTCTGAGTCAGTGCACCGGCTGTGGCCCTCCTGCCAAACCAGTCTACTTCAGGACCTGGGAGGACAAGGTGCGGGATATTCTACCACCAGAGAGCGTCCCTGGCCTAACAGACATCCCAGAGCCTGGTGATTACACAAACAACATACCCAAGATTGTGTGGCAAGGGGACAGTGAAACCATGCACCGCAAGCAAAGCTACACTAACCAATAGATAATCATGCCAAGATGTGTATGCCAGTCAGACCAACACAATACCTGCCATCTCATAGTGACTGGGAACTGTGTCATGACATGCACCAACCTAAAAACAAATATAGCAAGCCAGTGGCACAAAGCCAAATAGACCCTGCCAGACAGTTTGCCACCACAAACACACCACTTCACAGTGCAGCTGACTGTCAGGATTAAATAGTGGGGATGCAGGTGAAGTGAGTGTATCCAAAAGCATGATGGGGCCTGTAGTCACAGATAATGCTCCCCCTCCTGATTGGCCCATTAAGACCTCTCTGTGACATGCCCACATCACAGGGAGTAGAAAATGACTGACAAGATGGCTGACACTGGGTCCTGCTGTGGGGAGCACAAGGCCCTGCTCGGGGTTGTGTGCAAATCAGAAGCAGGACACCACTGACTGACATCCTAAAAGACAACTTGCACGCCCTACAATGGAAGCACGTTTCATGATGGGAAGGAGGACTGACAGCCCTGACCATACTTATCAGCATCTGGAGACACCCCCCCTCAACACAAACTCCACACAACTCACCGGGTAGAATGCATTGCCACACACCTCACTGAAATATCAGCAAAAGATACCTCGTACTGGGTGCTGCTGTGTGAAGCACAGGGGCTCTCTTTGGACTTGTTGCCAAACAAACACCATGATCTCACAGTCAGCCATCTTGCCATTGCTGTCACACCGCCTCACAGGGAAGCAGAGTCAAGAGGGAGGAAGTATGGGCATGCTGGGAAGGGGGTGTAGCCAAGAGTATGATGGGAGTCGCAGTCACAGACAATCTACACCCACCCACATGGCCCAGCAAGATCAAACTGAGCCATACTCGCCTCACAGGAAGTGTGAAGGGACAGCCAAGATGTCTGACACTGGGCTCTGTCGTGGGGAACACAAGGCCATGCTAGGAAATGGCCAACAACAATATCAAACTCTGTCCGTGACAAGCTGGGAAAAAGCAGTGTACAGGCAGGCATCTGTTTGAAAATTAGAAAATGTCATATTTGTGACCCATCGATGCATGTAGAAACATAACTCACATTGTGTGTCTCTTCCAAACACAGGTGGTGCTCGGCACCCAGCACCAAATGATGAGGATACCAAGTCCCAGCCTCTGGCAGACACTGAGCTCTGTGGTCTGGCTCTCTCTCTGTCCTCTTCGGATGATGACGACCCATCAGGGCCCTCTGGTGTGAGCCATCATGCAGCACCATCAGCATCAACATCTGCACCCCCTGTACCCACGCCTCCAGCATCTGGACACCAACAGGGCACCCTAGCCAACACGGACAGACCAAGGCCAATCAACGCCCACAGCACAGGGACACAGAACCCCCCAGAAGCTACAGCAAACGCCACCAGCAACACCACCCAAGGAGTCCCAGTGTCACCTGTGCGGCATGCCGCTGGTCCTGCCCGTGTGGATAGGGGTGCTGGGAGGGGTGGGAGGCACAGGGCGCGCCTTGCAGAGGGATATGGACTGCATGATGACCCCCACCTGGCATGCATCTTAGATGCGTACCAGGATAGCACCGCAGGATTTGGCCAGGTAGTGGGGATCCTCAAGGACATGCAACACGAGCAGGTCGCCCACCATGCCTGCATGGAGGCCAAGTGGGATAACATTACTGCGGTGCATCGGGGCATACTCCAATGCCTCCGCCAGATCAACACCAACCTGTCCACACCTCCCTGTGTGGCCACAACATCTGTTGCAACACCATCTGCCAGTGCCACAGGGAGGGAGGAGGACTCTGGCGGAGAGTCTCCTGCACCGCAGAGGCCTGCACATGAGGATCCCCCCCCCCCAGAAGAAGAGGGGTCGTCTGAAGAAGGAGATGTGAGAGGCAGATGACCCAGCACATCCCCCAGGGCCTCTAAACCTGTTCTGGACAATATCCTTTGTGCGCAACCCGTTCACCTTGTCCAATTGCACACAACTCGCCCACATGACATGGAGGGTTCATGTTGGGCCAATGTAGCAGATGACTGTGGACATTACTCTGGACATTTCATCTACCAGCACTTCCAACTCTAATGTGAACTTTGGATTCCCAAACCAATGTACAGCACCCACCATCCTGTGCACTTCCCTCACACATGTTTGAAAATAAACTCACCAGTACACCATACTTGCCTCTGTTGTGATTCCAACTTGTCATGTTCAGGGAGATGTCGATATGCTACACAACACAGTGCATGCCAAATACTGCAACAATGTGACCAACGTAAGGTGAGTCATGGTGATCTGACACATGTGAGGGAGACACACCACTATGGCAAGACAACACATACTCACTATGGCCATGTTACTCATCACACACAGTGATGTTGACCTGAAACACATTGGCATGCACAGACACAACACCAACCCCA
Organism: Triturus cristatus; assembly: GCF_964204655.1. NCBI lineage: Eukaryota > Metazoa > Chordata > Amphibia > Caudata > Salamandridae > Triturus > Triturus cristatus. The sequence continues at coordinate 1,653,572,158 of NC_140590.1, read as the reverse complement.
GTCAGTGGTAACAAGTCCACAGGTGAGGTAAGCAGATGTCACTCAGATGTGGGAAGACAGACAACGCACATAAAAAAGCGTAGCACAGGTTCATTACACATCAGCAACACGTTTATTCCACAATGGTTGCACGGTAATTCTACGTAACAGTGGACACACACTCACAATGTGTTGGAGAATGGAAGTCCAGGGATGTGTGATACATCAGTTGATGGGAATTGTCAACTTCCACACGGGTGTTGGGGGTCAGTGTTGACCAAACAACAGGCAAAGTACCCTGGGAAGGACAGATACAAGACACAGTCAAAAGCACAGAAGAACAGGAGAGAACTGCAATACACATGCACAAAACATGTTGCAAGACACCTACACAAAAACTAGTTAGCAATACTACCCTATTGTGGAGTACACACCACCTGAATGGACACATCACTGCACGCATCCAGTCAAGTGGCACACAGACACACCCAGACAGAAACAGAGCTGCCACAACACATTCCAGGCTACCTCCATACATTCACATAACCCTTGGAACTCACATTCAGGTGAAGAAGTTGTTGAGCTGTGAGCGGACGTCACCCTCATCCTCATCATCAATGGCATCTTGGCCCAGGCCGGGATCCTCCACAGGTGCCGGAGGTTGGTCATCGTCATCGTCATCCTGGATGAGAGGCACCTCCTTCCGCACTGCCATGTTGTGTAGCATGCAGCATACAAGGATTATTTTGCACACCCTTGCAGGCTCATATGGGAGGGCCCCTCCGGTCTTGTCCAGGCAGCGAAAGCAGCTTTTCAGAAGGCCGAATGTCTGCTAAGTCACCCTCCTGCTCCGACCATGTGCCTCATTGTAGCGCAGCTCGGCTGGTGTCACAGGGTTCCTGAGGGGTGTCAGCAACCACGGCATGTTGGGGTATCCGGAGTCACCTACACACACAAAAATTAACAAGTAGCTGAGTTTTGTAGGAGTGCGGAATACAACATTGACCAACACACACAATGAGAAACAGTCAGTACACACCGACAAGGCAGGCATGCTGAGCTGGCATCTGTGACATCAGCGTTGCAAGGCGACTACTCCTCATAATGTAGGCATCGTGTGCAGCACCAGGGAACCGTGCACACACATGTGTGATCGACATGTCAGCAAGACATACCACCAAAGCATTGATGGAGTGGTAGTGCTTCCTGTTACAGTATGCCTGCTCATGTGCCTGTGGTGGTATCAGGGCCACATGTGTCCCATCAATAGATCCGATGACGTTCGGCATCCTACCCAGTGTATAAAAGGCATCCTTTATTTCAGGGAGTTCAGCTGGGCTCGGGAACTTGATATACAGGTCTAGAAAATGCAACATCCCCTCCAAGACATCGCATAGCACCCGACTAAACATCGTTTGCGACATACCACCAGCAGTAGCCATAGTGTACTGGAAGGTACCAGTAGCAAAGAAGTGCAGGGCTGCCATCACCTTCACCTCTGGGGTCAGTGCTGTAGGGTATGTCCGACCAGGTAGCAGATGTGGCACCAACTGCTCCGCCGACTCCTCAATCAGTGGCCTGGTGAAGCGGTACCGTCTGATGCAAGGTCTGGGAACGGTCGATGGACAGCTGGTGCCCTGCAGTACAGAGATGCACAAAGGAAGATTGTCAGTTCATCCACCCATGTGGCCATGACCAGGATCAATATCACATGCCAGTTCATGACATTACACAATGTACTGAGGTGTGTGCTGTTGGGCATGGACACATATTTCACCTACATGACCACCACCTCACATCTCAGTTCCACATGTCCACATGAGTCCCATGTAGTGCAATGGCCAATCATCTGGCTGTGTCACCCAACCTATGTACTGCTGCAACGTTCCAAACACACACCACAGTGACAAGTGAGGCCTGATGTCTCCCAGGCATCACAGATCTTTGCCATGCAGAAACCCAGGGTCCCTGTATTGCCACATCGACACAACAATGGACATGGCGTAGCACGTACACACCACAAGGCAAGCGTAAGTCCCACAGGCAGTGGCCTCTGTTGTTCCTGCCGGCCCTACATGTACGTCTCTTAGACACACACCCCATCAACGTTGATTCATATACCACATGGATGTGGAGACTGTCACCCATTGGGCACATTTGATCAGACAGATCTGTGACACAACATGCACACAGACTGTGGGTGCATATCAGTATTGTGGCTACAGGTCTCACTGTGACGTACATGCCATCACCCCCAGGACTCAGGGTGTATGTGACATGTCCTAAACATATCCAACCTGAAACTGTGTCCGTGACTCATGCCCATTACTGTACAATTGCACATCACAGTGGTAATGTGCACAACACACAAAAGATTCTGCCCCCATGTACACGTGCACAGCCTGGGAGTGGCTGCACAAAGTGCCACCCAACAAACCATATGTGGCCCCCCCAAACACCCAGGGAATGCAGCCTTACATGCCATGGGATACTGTGTGGCCAATGCTGTAGTGTGGTAGGTGTGCACAGGTGTCCCTGGCCAGTAAATGTGTGTTGCATCCGTATAATAGTCACACCAATGAGGTCCGACGCGGGTGACAATGCGAACGCATTGCACGGTTCATGACCGAGCCGTGCGTAAGCTTTGTCATTGAATGCAATGAGGTCCGACACGGGTGACTATCATGCATACGCGTCAGACAGGCATGGTCCGAGACAGGTGTACGCTTTGGTCATTGAATCGTATGGAGACGGGTGCATGTGTATATTCAAAATACACGTTGTACAGTCAGTTGAACGAGCCGGGCGCACCCATTGGCTCCGGACTGTCATGGAGACGGATGCGGATTCAAAACTTGTACGAGTTGTGCACTGGAAATTCAGTTGGATGCCTACAACAATGTTTCAATTTCAAGTGTTCCATGAAGGTGAAGATTTGAACGATGCGGAAGGCGTGTACGAGTCGTACATTTAAATGGATTGGCCAGATTCATAGAATGCAACAATGTTGGACCTATCACTTGGGACACATGGCACAGAGTCTGCCTCTGCAGCACAGATATAAGGCTGGCTGGCCCCCAGGGAGCTCACTTGCCTGCACTACATGCTGCTGGACCACATCCCTGCTACCACTGCTGCTGTCTCTGCATCCTCTGGCTCCTGCTATGGCACGTACTCTGGAGAGGGCCCCAGCCTTCACTGAGGAGGAGAACCAGGCCCTGCTGGACGGGCTCCTTCCAGAGTACAGCAAGCTCTATGGGAAACCAGGGGAGCAGGTGAGTGTGCTGTCCACTGCCTCCCTAATTAAGCATGTTGTCTGACTAGCAGTACTAGCAGTGTGTACACCAGTGGTAAGCATTCTCACTGACTCCTTTCATCCCCCAAAGTGTGTAGGTACATGTAATGAATAGGTTTACCGCTGCTAAAGTGCATTAGTGCAAGCTTAAACTATCCAGGCATTGTTAACATGTCAGACATGCAGGTGATTTTTCCTTCCCCATGGTTGCACTACCTGTGTAATTCATTTCCATTTGTGATGATGACATGTATATCCAAATGTGTGCTGCACAAATCTGGGGCATGTGTGTTAATGTACTTTTCACTTTGTCATCCTCACAGGTTGATGCCCACCAGAAGCAGGAGATCTGGCTGACCATCGCCCGGGCTGTCCGTTCGGTGGGGGTCTACAAGCGACGGATCCGCAACTGCCAGAAGTAGTGGCAGGACCTTCGGTACTGGACCTGGAGTATAGCTAGAGTCCAGCTGAAGCTGTCACCTCCACGCAGGAGGGGCGGACACCGGACCCTGACTCCCCACATGCTCCGGATACTGGTGGTGGTCTTCCCGGACCTGGATAGGCAGCTGAAGGCCAGACAGCAGCAGGAAGGGGGTAAGTCCATGCCTGATCTGTACTATGTCTGACATGCTAATAGCAGTCTTTTGGCCTGGTCACACTTCCACATTACGTAGGTCTTGTAGTCCAATACTCATGTCCCTCAATTGTGTGATGCACGCTCCTCATCTGTTCCACAGGTGTGGCCCCTACAGACTGTTGCTTGTGTCACTAGGGCACTGTGTCCCTGCAGTCAGCTTTGCTTCAGCTACCGGTCAGCATCTGTTCCCGTGACTCTGTTGTGTGTTTCATGGGTGGGTCAATTGTTTACATAATGCCTGAGATCTGACATGTGATCTGTGTGTGCCCTTGAGACGTGTTCCAATAGCTGGTCTGACTCGCAACATGTGGCTGGGGTATTCCAAACAAACCCATGCAGCAGGAGACTCCAATTTCTGGACCTCAGGAGTATGTATATCAAGTATGTCACACTTGCTTAGCCACCTGACTACTGTCCAGGGCCTAACACTATTTCACGTAGACCTGGCCAGTCATGCCTCCTCAAGGGCATTTAGAAACACTCTGTAATCCCACTTCTGTGTATGAAATTGCAGGTTGTGCTTAGTGACATGTGCCCTCAGGTGTCTGCCTCTGTGTCATTAGGGTGTGGCTTGTTGTTACGTACAACTGGGGTGTCCATGATTCAGAGGGTCAGCAGGACATCTGAGATGTGACTGTGAGAGACAAGACCTGTGTGACATACAGGTGTGTGAACATCTGACAGCGCACAATGGTGTATGCAACTGTGTCCTTCATGCAGCTGGGTTACATGCATGACAGACCATGATGTGTTAATGTACAGGAATTTGTGTTTGCAGAGACTCATATGTCTGATTGGAATTATGTGGGGTCTTCTGGGTCCTGGATATGTTGTTTGCATGGGATGGGCAAGTGCGCCGGTCATCTGCAGAGTTAGGTTTACCCCTGAGCTAGGATTGTGAGTCAGTGCATATTGTTGTTGTCTGGATGCCCTGCCCCTGTGACAGGAGACAGTGTTGACTGACTTTTAGGGCATCCCACTGCCATGGCATATAACTTGCTATGAGTGATCCTGCATTGTGTTCAAGTGTGCACCATGCACCCCATTGTGGCATTGCCCACCAGGACATGAGAACATCACAGTGTGTGTTGCAGGCATGCATCACAAGCACGTGAAATGAGTCTCTGCCCATCCCTTCATCCGGACACCTGTATTGAGTCAGTAGCAAGAGATGTGCTGTTTGTGTAGTGACATACTCCTACATGTTCACTTGCATGTACAACTAATGTGTGGGTGGTGCATGTTGGCACATTGGGGTGTTAGCATCCAACATGCAACAGACATAAGTGTGAAAGTCAAGGAGGGATATGTGTGCCATGGTTGATGTTGAGAATGACAATTGGCTTATTCTAAACAGTGTTGGCACTTTGAGCTGTGTTCAGCTGATGATGCCAGGGCTTGCCCTGTGATGTGATGTACTCACTGTGGTGTGTGCAGTCAGTGCAGGTGACTGATGTTATTCTCTTACTTCCTATTCCTATCCAGATACATCCATGGCCACAGGAGGGGACAGATCCACGGACCAGGAGGAGCCACAGAGCCTTACAGGGACAGGAGGAGAGGAGTCGGGTGGACCCAGTGGCACGGAGGACGAGTGGAGCCACACAGAGAAGTCGTCAGCACAATCCCCCCAGCTGAGGGCCACAGCAGCTCTGAGGATGACTCCCGTGTGGAGGCAGGTGTCAGCAGCCACCAAACCCCAGCTAGTGAGGCTGTCCCCGCCACCGCCACCACCACCACCACCACCACCCTCCCATCGGCTCCCATCCCAGAGGTCCCTGTGGGCTCCCGTGTTCGTGAGCATGTCTCCTTGTGCCAGGCACCACACCCCCTGCCCCTGTGTCCCCTACTGCCCTAAGTGAGGAGTCTGTGGACTTACTTAGACAGATCCATGTAGGGCAGACGTCGATGCTGAAGGTCCTCCATGCACACACAGGTCTGTTGACACAACTGGTGTCCTTCATGGAGGGCATTTCCTCGGGCAGGTCTGCCCTACAGAGGACCAATCAGTCCATGGCCTCCTCCTTGACGGCTGCAGTGTCCCTCCTCCAACAGTCCCGCACCCTTCCTACCCCTGCACCACCCACGATTCCTAGCAGCCTACCTGGCCCAAGCACACAAACACCCAAACCAAGGTCTAGACGTGCACACAAGCAAGCGCAGGGGACTGATACCACACTCACAGGGGCTGGTTTGCAGACACGCACACAGTCATCCACAACCACTCCGCAGTCCTCTTAGACCTCTCCCTCCCAGCCCCCTTCCCTTGCATCACCTGCTATGGATACTGCTTCCGGGCGACTCGGTTCAGCGTTAGGAGTTACAGCTCGGACGGGGAATGGAGCTTGAATCACAGCCTACGTGTCAGTTGTGTTTTTGGCAGTTATGCACATCGTACTTACTCTACAGGACGGACCGGCTACGGGTACGTGTCGGACGCACGGTAAGGCAACGGACAGCTGTCTGACCCGGTATCGGAATCGGCCCCTAAGTAGAGTGGTGCAGAGGAGAGTGCAGTGCGGGAGAGTGCAGATGCATAAACTAGAGTGCCGAACAGTAGAGTAGAGTGCAGTGGCATGGAGTGGGTAGAGTATAGTGGACTGGTGTAGAGTGCAGTGGTGTAGAGAGTTACAGAGTACAGTGACATAGAGAACAGTGGCATAGAGTGCAGCAGCATGGAATTCAGTGACGTACAATGCAGCGTTCTAGAATGCAGTGGCTTAGATTATACTGGTGCATAGTAGAGTGCAGTGGTACAGAGTAGAGAGGCATAGAATGTAATGGCGTAGAGTAGAATGGCATAGTGTAGTGGTGTCGAGTGGGGTGGCATAGAGTACAGTGGCAGTGGTGTCAAGTGGTGCAGAGTGGAGTGGAGTAGAGCGTAGGGGTGTAGAGTGAAGTGATGAAGAGTGCAGTGGCCTAGAGTGCAGTGATGCAGAGTAGAGGGGTGTAGCATTCAGTGGCATAGAGTGGTATTGCAGAGTAGAGTATCATAGCATGCAGTGGTGTAGAGTGCATTGTTGTAGAGTACATTGGGGTAGAGTGCACTGGCATAGAGTAGAGAGGTGTTGAGTATAGTGGCATAGAGCTCACTGGCATTGAGTACAATGGTGCAGAGTAGAGTGCAGTGGTGTAGAGTGCAATTGCGCAGAGTAGAGTGCTGCAGAGTAGAGTGTAGTGGTGTGAAGTGGGTAGAGTAGAGTGGACTGGTGTAGAGTGCATTTGCATAGAGTGTTGCAGAGTATAGTGACATAGAGTGCATTGGCATAGAGTGCAGCAGCATAGAATTCAGTGGCGTACAATGCAGCATTGTAGAGTGCAATGGCGTAAATTAGTGTGTTGCATAATAGAGTGCAGTGACAGAGTGCCGTGGTGCTGAGTGAAGTGGTGCAGAGTAGGATATAGTGGCATTGAGTGCAGAGTAAATTAGAGTGGCACAGAGTGCTGTGGCATAGCGTGTATTGGCATAGAATGCAGTAGTGCAGAGTAAAGTGACAGATGTCAGTGGTGTAGAGTGCTGTTGCAGAGTAGAATGCACTGGTGTGGAGTGGTGTAGAGTGCATTGGCACAGAGTGCACTGATGTAGAGCAGAGTTGTGCTGAGTAGAGTGCTGCAGAGTAGAGTAGAGTACAGTGGCATGGAGTGGGTAGAGTAGAGTGGACTGGTGTAGAGTGCATTGGCGCAGAGATTTGCAGATTATGGTGGTGTAGAGTGCAACAGCATAGAATTCAGTGGCATATAATGCAGCATCATAGAATGCAGTGGCGTACATTAGAGTGGTGCATAGCACAGTGCAGTAGTGCAGAATGGAGTGGTGCAGAGTAGAGTGGCATAGAGTAGAGTGGAAGATAGTTCTGTGTCATCAAGTGGTACTGAATGGACTGGCTTGGAATGCAGAGGTGTAGAGTGGAGTGATACAGAGGGCAGTGGCCCAGACTCCAGTGATGGAGAGTAGAGTGGTGTAGAGTGCATTGGAATAGAGTGCAGTAGTGCAGAAAAGAGTGACACAGAGTTCAGTGGAGAAGAGTGCAGTGTTGCAGAGTAGAGTGTTGTAGAGTGTAGTGGTGTGGAGTGACATAGAGTGCATTGGCGTAGAGAGCAATGGTAAAAAGTATAGTGGTGCAGAGTAGAGTTCAGTGGCATAGAATGCAGTGACATAGTGTACAGTTGTGTAGAATGCATTGGCATAGAGTACGGTGGCATAGAGAGCAGTGGTTTAGAGTACAGTGACATACAGTGCAGTGACATAGAGTGGAGTGGCACAGAGTGAAGTAGAGTGGTGTAGAATGCAATGGTCTAGAGTGCAGTGGCACAAAGTAGATTGTTTCAGAGTAGAGTGAAGTGGCATAGAGTGCAATGGAGAAGGGTAAAGTACAGTGGCTTAGAGTGAGTGTAATTGCGTAGCGTGCAGTGTTGCAGCATAGATTAGAGTGGCGTACAGTGTATTGGCGTAGGGTGCAGGGGGATACATTTGAGTGTTACAGAGTAAATTGCATTGGGTTAGAGTGTATTGGCATATAGTGCAGTGGCACAGAGTGTAGTGTTGCAGATTGGCATAGAGTGGAGTGGCATTGGGGTGAAGTTGTGCAGAATATATTGGAGTGGTCTAGACTGGAGTGGTGTAGAATGCATTGGTGAAGAGTGCAGTGGTGTAGAGTAGAGCGCACTGGCATACAGTAGAGTGAAGCAGAGCAGAGTAAAGAGGCGTAGAGTGAAGTGGCACAGAGTGCAGTGGCATAGTGTGGAATTGTGAAGAGTGGAGTGCAGTGCAATGGGGTGGAGTGGTGTAAAGTGAAGTGGTGTAAAGTACAAAAGCGTAGTGTGCAGTGTTGCAGAATAGAGTTGGGGGGCTAGAGTGGAGAGTGCATGCTGTGGTAGCCTTTTCATTACAGACAACACATTTTCACATGAAATGACCATTACATTGGCACAGACATAACGTTTTATTAATAAAACTGTACAGCAGACAAACAGTAATGTGTGGAAATGGCATAACCTAGTGTATTGATTAGTTTTGATCATATTAAAGTATTTGTTTCCAATACACTTCATAATTAACAAAAAAATTGCTTCATTTGTGCTTTCCTAATTCTGATATTTTCCAAAATACTTGCGCATGTTATTAAAATCCTGTTGTGTGCTAGAAAAAAAACTGTGTGCAGAGAAAATATTGAGTTTTAAATGTTGACTTACAGAAATATCGAGTCCTAAATATCGTGAGTGAAAAATATTGACAGCAAGAATATCGGGGTCGAGAATATCGATTTAAGGTAAGAAATATAGATTTTAAAAATATAGAGGTGACTAATATCGTTTGCAAAAATATGGTTGTTTAAAATATCGATTGTCTAATTAGTGTTATGAATTTTAGTATATATTTTAAATGTAGGTGATGTATTATTTTTGAATAAGAATTGTTTATATTTTTTAATATATGTGTTACATTTTTAGTAGTTATTAATTTTATTTTAATTGAATTTTGCATGTTTTAGTTCCGTAGCGGGTTGTGGGTTTATAGGAGAATAAGGTGTAAAGTAATTTAATTATTTTAAATTAATGATAGTTTTTGGTTTATTAATATTTAAATAATTATAATATTTATTCAATTTATAGTGTTTATTGCGTAAAGTTATTTATTAATAATTGATAATTGGTTGTACATGTATATTAATTAATTAATTGGTAATTCATTGCGGTAATTGTGTAATTAATTTTAGGTGCATGTTTTGGGGTTTATGGGGTAAAGGGTGGTAAGTAATTTTTTTGGACTAATTAATAATGAGTTGTTAATTGATATTAATTAATTTATTGAAAATGAATTATGGTAATTGCGTAATTAATTTTAGGTGCATGTTTTGGGGTTTATAGGGGTAATGGGTGGGAAGTAATTTATTTTTGATAATTTAATAATTAGTTATTAATTGATATTAATGAATTATTTAGAATATTTTATGGCAATTGTGTAATTAATTTTAGGCGCAGGTTGTGGGGTTTATTGGGGTAAAGGGTGGTAAGTAATTTATGTTTAATTAATAATTAGATGTTAATATTAATTAATTAATTGTAAATTAAATATGGAAATTGTGTAATTACTTTTAGGTGTTTGTTGTGGGGTTTATAGCGATAAATGTTGGAAAATGTATTGTGTTTAATAAATTAAATAGTTGTTAATTAATATTAATTAATTAATTAATTAATTAATTGATATTTATTCAGGGTAATTGTTTATTTTTGTGTGTGTGGTTTTTACTTTTAAAGGGGTAAATGGTGGGTATTAAATACAGTTTACTTACTTTTTAATTAGTTGTTTGATAGTAATAGTTTTTTATTTGAAAAGAAGGTTTAATTGTATAATTAATTTCTTTACAGTTTAATTGTAGCTGTGTGTTTTGGGAATTATCGGATTAAAGTGTGGGAAGTTAATTAAACATACATTTTTATTAGTTGCGTTTTTATTTAATTCATACTATTTCTTTAATTGGTAATTCATTATGTAAATTATGGAAGGACATTTTGTTTTTAATTTAGATGTGGGTTTTGATTTGTGAGGTGTTATAGGGTAGGAAGTTAAATAAATACAATTATGTAATAATTAATGTTTTTGTTTGTAAATATTTTCTAGTAAGAAATATTTATTTGTCTGTGGTTTATTTTTTATTTTATTTTATATAATATTTGTAGGTATTTGACATATGTAATGAACATTATAATATGTTTTTGTTTATTTATTTTTAATATTAAATATATTTGTATTTTAATTTTTTAACATATTTATATATTTGTTTATTTTGTTTTGTACATATTTTGATTTGTAAAAAAGATGTTTTTATTTTTTGAACGGACTGAAGGGGGAATAGTAAATTTTATTCTTACATATGAGATAAAGCACTACATTAGACCTATAAAATACACATTACGGCTCTTATAAATAGTACTATTAGAATAAAGGGAGGAATATCATAAATATTATAAATACTGTAAATGTTAATAAAACAGTCAGATAAAAAAACCAGATGATAGTGATTCCTAATTACATACATTGAGCTGATATACACATGGTTTAGGATACTTCCCAAAGGCCGCCGCTTCTTATCCGACCAGGGCATCCCACATTCTTTACGATAGGTGACCAAATTGCCTGCCCGAGTTTTCTAGCCTACCCCTGCATGCATATAATGCGGTTTCTTGATTATATCCCCAAGAGGCGTGCTAACCATTTTTGAAAGGTGGGGGGATCAGCATCCTTCCATCTTGCAGCAATTATTATCCTAAACACAGCTGTGCCAATAAATACAAATATTTCTCTGTGGTATCCAGGCCAATACAACTATCATAGTCCATGAGCATCAGGTGGGGGATGCGTTAATCCTGCGGACTAACAGTCCCTCCCATAAGCTCACCACCTCGTATTGGGAGAGAGCAGCCTGGCACAATCATAAAACATATGTATTATCATCGCGGGCCCCTCCCCTCACCTTGGGCAGCTATCATCTGCTTTCTTGCCCCAGTTAAAAAGCTTGGCAGGCGTGAAATACAAGTTGAACACAGTTTGATAATTTTGTGCCTTAAGATTGGTTGATCGAAAAATGTTGCCTACTAGTGACAATCCCATATCTACATCAACATCAGGATTATTCAGCTTCCCAGCCAGTTGGTTTCAGTTTTCTCTAGATCGTCTGGGATGCTTTTTAACAGCATACTATAAATATTTCTAATCCTGTTACCCCTCTGTGCAATTATCTCCAATAGTGGTATTTTTTCCAGGGGTCTTGCCGAGCTAAATCTAGCAAATAATTCTTGGATTTGTACATACATAAAGTAGTACCTATCGATGTTCCCAAAATCCTGTGGCAAGGCAGTGAAAGGGCGTAACTGGCCTGACAGGTATAGGTCACCTATTGATACTAGGCCTATCTGTTCCCAGTGCCAACCCGCATTATCATAGAAAGGGAGCGGAATGAAATGTGATCGCCACAGAGGGGTATAGCGGCTAATTTTTGGGATCACCATAACCTTACACACCCTAGTCCCTATTTCCCAAGCACTATGCACCACCTTAAATCGTACCTTCTTGTAGTAACTTTGCTCTACCTGTCATAGTAACAGCCCCATAGCGTCCCTCCCTAAGGTAAGTTCATATATTGGTGTCGATTCCGATCCAGTAAAACCCGGGTACGAACCGTCGGACGGAGCGTTTTCTCCGTCCGACTCGTACCCGGGAAAACCACCTTACAAACCCGCAAGTACGATTCGTACAGAAACACCCTTTCCGTACGAATCGTAAAAAACACCGACCGGCTAAAATATACCCACAATTCCGATCCGGGACACCGTGCACGCGACATTCGCACGGAGTCAGGCAGCGTTTTACGGACCAGCAAGTACGATTCGTACCCACAGCACTTCGCACGGCAATATTTTTACGGGACCCAAAAAGTCCTGGAAAAGCTCATTACGCCACGATGCATGGCGAAAAGGGGGCCCGGTACGCACCGTACCCCCATCCCTACACGTCCGCGCCGTACCCCAGCACCCCACCTATGTCCGCGCTGTACCCCCAACCCCCCTATGGACGGTGCGTACCCCCACCCCATAGGTACGGAGCGTACCCCCACCCCCGTAGGTACGGAGCATACCCCCACCCCCATAGGTACGGAGCGTACCCCCACCCCCATAGGCACGGAGCGTACCCCCACCCCCGTAGGTACGGAGCGTACCCCCACCCCTGTAGGGGTAACCCCACCCCCATAGGTACGGAGCGTACCCCCACCCCCGTAGGTACGGGGGTGGGGTGGGGGTACGCTCCATACCTACGGGGGTGGTGGTATGCTCCATACCTACGGGGGTGGTGTGGTGGTGCGCTCCCTACCTAGGGGGTGGTGGTACGCTCCGTACCTACAGGGGTGGGGTGGGGGTACGCTCCGTACCTACAGGGGTGGTGGTACACTCCGTACCTATGGGGGTGGGATGGGGGTACGGCGCGTACTTGGGGGGGTGGGCTGGGGTGGTGTTCGGCACATATGCGGGCACATGTTTGGACGTCTCCATGGTTGCTATGGGAGTTCGCTCCATACGGTGTTTTTTTCCATACGGTTGTGCATTCGGATGGACGGGACAGATCGTACTTGCACGGTCGGACTTCAGTTTACCGATTCGTACGTAAAACTGTCCGGGGATGTGTCGGGCACTTTTTCCGACCCGAGGACGTGTCGGGGAATTTTCCCAATGCGATTCGTATGGATTTTTTAACATACGTATCGTACTTGCCAGTTTGTACGGGACTTGTACGATTCGTACGTAAAAAAATCCGGATACGATTCGTACGGGGAATATTTTTAACGGAACGGAATCGGCACCATTGTTGGAATCTTGACTTTTCTTACCTTCTCTGTCTCTTTGCTTGTAGCCAAACAGAATAAAATAGACATGTGATCAAATGTAATATTAGTAAACGCAAGCCCTCCCTGTCCCTGTGGGAGTGTCAGGTATTTTAGGGATCTTCTGACTTTCCCATATTGCCAAATAAAATTTGAGAACATGGATTCTAGTGCTTTTAAAATTACTGTGTCTTTTGCGAGAGGAAATGAGCGAAACATATATAGAATTTTTGGAAGCATTGTCATTTTTAGAACGTTTCCTCACCCAATAATAGATAGGTGCAGCTTGTTTATCCATTTAAGGTCTGTGGAAATTGTTTTTATCAGAAGATTAAAATTGGTCCTAATTATTGTGTCTATTTATGAACTAATACAGAATCCCAAATATGTAGCATTTTCTACATGCCGAGGATCATTAAAAGTTATATTGTCTGCACATATTACCAGTGTTTTACCCTCGTTCTGAGAGTAGGCTGATGCTTGCCCATACTCTTTAGCCATGGCCGCGGCTTCCCTAATTGCATCAGTCGGATTGGTGGTTAAAATGGTAATGTCACTGGCATAAGCCAAAATCTTGGTCTCAAATCCTCTAAAAATAATCGGTTTGATCTCCTGGCTTCTTAAAGATTTCTCTATCAGAGGGTTTATGTACAGAGCGAATAGAATTGGGGAACAAGGACATGCCTGTCTGGTTCCCCTTGATATTAGTATACTATCCGATACTTTTCCCAACAGTTGTAGCCGGGCTCTAGGGTCCCAATACATTGCTTTAATGGCCCTGATGATTTGTGGGCCAAAGCCCTTTAGCTCCAATAGCCCCCACAGGAATCTCCAGGCCACCCGGTCAAACGCTTTTTCAGCATCGAGGAGGATCATGGCCCATCCCCCATTGCAGCCTGGATTTCAAAGAGTGTTATAACCCACCTGATGTGATCGGTTGTTCCTTTACTGGGGATGAAGCCATGCTGCCAGGGCGAGAACAGATGCCAATGACCCTCCCTAGCCGAGTAGGCAGTATTTTAGAATATAGTTTAGTATCCGTATTGATCAATGATATAGATCAGACTGATTTGCATTTGGCCATGTCTGAACTGGGGGGGTGGAGTGAGCTAAAGAATGATGATGGATTAAACCCAGATCAGTTGACTGGGGGTGAGTGCTTGCAATGTGCAACACTCCGTTCATCATCCCCTTTGGTTTTGCTTTGTTCGCCCCAAAGTTGGCAGGGTATGCCCAGACGTGGGTCCCTTGCTCACTTTGCCACTGGATTCAAGCCAGCCTGGCTGATGATGGCTGATTAGCCAGAAACCGGTCCCAGGATGCTTGTTTCCAGTCCAGGGAAGACATGGCTTGGCAGTTCGGGCTGGACTGTTCCCATGAGGCACAGGGTCAGACTGATTTGCATATGGCCATGTCTGAACTGGGGTGGTGGAGTGAGCTAAAGAATATGATAGATTAAACCCAGATCAGTTGACTGGGGGTTAGTGCTTGCAATGTTCAACACTCCGTCCATCATCCCCTTTGGTTTTGCTTTGTTCGCACTAAGTTGGCAGGGTGTGCCCAGACGTGGGTCCCTTGATCACTTTGCCACTGGATTCAAGCTAGCCTGGCTGATGACGGCTGATTAGCCAGAAACCAGTCCCAGGATGCTTGTTTCCGGTCCAGGGAAGACATGGCTTGGCAGTTCGGGCTGGACTGTTCCCATGAGGCACAGGGTCAAACTGATTTGCATATGGCCATGTCTGAACTGAGGTGGTGGAGTGAGCTAAAGAATGAAGATGGATTAAACCCAGATCAGTTGACTGGGGGTGAGTACTTGCAATGTTCAACACTCCGTCCATCATCCCCTTTGGTTTTGCTTTGTTTGCCCTATGTTGGCATGGTATGCCCAGACGTGGGTCCCTTGCTCACTTTGCCACTGGATTCAATCTAGCCTGGCTGATGAATGCTGATTAGCTAGAAAACGGTCCCAGGATGCTTGTTTCCGGTCCAGGGAAGACATGGCTTGGCAGTTCGGGCTGGACTGTTCCCATGAGGCACAGGGTCAGACTGATTTGAATATGGCTATTTCTGAACTGGGGTGGTGGAGTAAGCTAAAGAATGATGATGGATTAAACCCAAATCAGTTGACTGGGGGTGAGTACTTGCAATGTTCAACACTCCGTCCATCATCCCCTTTGGTTTTGCTTTGTTTTCCCTAAGTTGGCAGGGTATGCCCAGATGTGGGTCCCTTGATCACTTTGCCACTGGATTCAAGCTAGCCCGGCTGATGACGGCTGATTAGCCAGAAACTGGTCCCAGGATGCTTGTTTCCGGTCCAGGGAAGACATGGCTTGGCAGTTCGGGCTGGACTATTCCCATGAGGCACAGGGTTAGACTGATTTGCATATGGCCATGTCTGAACTGGGGTGGTGGAGTGAGCTAAAGAATGATGATGGATTAAACCCAGATCAGTTGACTGGGGTGAGTGCTTGCAATGTTCAACACTCCGTCCATCATC
The DNA here is from genome assembly GCF_964204655.1 of Triturus cristatus. Classification (NCBI taxonomy): domain Eukaryota; kingdom Metazoa; phylum Chordata; class Amphibia; order Caudata; family Salamandridae; genus Triturus; species Triturus cristatus. The sequence continues at coordinate 1,653,556,370 of NC_140590.1, read as the reverse complement.
CCCTTTGGTTTTACTTTGCTCGGCCTAAGTTGGCAGGGTATGCCCTGACGTGCGTCCCTTGCTCACTTTGCCACTGGATTCAAGCTAACCTGGCTGATGACGGCTGATTAGCCAGAAACCAGTCCCAGGATGCTTGTTTCCGGTCCAGGGAAGACATGGCTTGGCAGTTCGGGCTGGACTGTTCCCATGAGGCACAGGGTCAGACTGATTTGCATATGGCCATGTCTGAACTGAGGTGGTGGAGTGAGCTAAAGAATGAAGATGGATTAAACCCAGATCAGTTGACTGGGGGTGAGTACTTGCAATGTTCAACACTCCGTCCATCATCCCCTTTGGTTTTGCTTTGTTTGCCCTATGTTGGCATGGTATGCCCAGACGTGGGTCCCTTGCTCACTTTGCCACTGGATTCAATCTAGCCTGGCTGATGAATGCTGATTAGCTAGAAAACGGTCCCAGGATGCTTGTTTCCGGTCCAGGGAAGACATGGCTTGGCAGTTCGGGCTGGACTGTTCCCATGAGGCACAGGGTCAGACTGATTTGAATATGGCTATTTCTGAACTGGGGTGGTGGAGTGAGCTAAAGAATGATGATGGATTAAACCCAAATCAGTTGACTGGGGGTGAGTACTTGCAATGTTCAACACTCCGTCCATCATCCCCTTTGGTTTTGCTTTGTTTTCCCTAAGTTGGCAGGGTATGCCCAGATGTGGGTCCCTTGATCACTTTGCCACTGGATTCAAGCTAGCCCGGCTGATGACGGCTGATTAGCCAGAAACTGGTCCCAGGATGCTTGTTTCCGGTCCAGGGAAGACATGGCTTGGCAGTTCGGGCTGGACTATTCCCATGAGGCACAGGGTTAGACTGATTTGCATATGGCCATGTCTGAACTGGGGTGGTGGAGTGAGCTAAAGAATGATGATGGATTAAACCCAGATCAGTTGACTGGGGTGAGTGCTTGCAATGTTCAACACTCCGTCCATCATCCCCTTTGGTTTTACTTTGCTCGGCCTAAGTTGGCAGGGTATGCCCTGACGTGCGTCCCTTGCTCACTTTGCCACTGGATTCAAGCTAACCTGGCTGATGAAGGATGATTAGCCAGAAACCGGTCCCAGGATGCTTGTTTCTGGTCCAGGGAAGACATGGCTTGGCAGTTCTGGCCGGACTGTTCCCATGAGGCACAGGGTCAGACTGATTTGCATATGGCCATGTCTGAACCGGGGTGGTGGAGTGAGCTAAAGAATGATGATGGATTAAACCCAGATCAGTTGACTGGGGGTGAGTGCTTGCAATGTTCAACACTCCGTCCATCATCCCCTTTGGTTTTGCTTTACTGCGAAACTCAGCTGATATATTAAGATCACCACAGATAACCAGAGGACAAGGCCAGGTTGCCAGTTCTACCTCAAGGTCTTCAAAAATCTCCGGGTCATCTTGGTTTGACCCATATATTGCACAGATTGTACAGCCTATCTCTAGTTCGACCACTGCCCACCGCCCTAGTGTGTTTGACAATTTACGCGTGCCCTCCCCCATAGCAACCTTTTCAAAAATCGCAACCCCCGAATTTTGAAACTCTGGGAAGGGCAGGCCAGCATATTATATCCCCCCATACCCATCAGGTTCCTTTTCCCCCAGGGAACACGACATCAAGCGTATTTGATCGAACAAACTTGGTCAATCTTTGCCTCTTGCTTCTATCGTTCAAGCCACACACATTTATTGTCCATATGTTTATCCTACCCATTTAAGCCTGATTTAAACCAGCCTGGTATGCCTTCACTTGCCTTGATCCACTCATAACATAACAGTTTTGCAATAGCCTTTGTTTCATCCATGGGTATATATATTTTAGAATTTTGCACTCCCACCACCACCACCCCTCCCCTCCCCTCCCTTGCCCTTGCCCTGCCTCCCCCACTCCCCCCTACCTCCCTCCCACCCCCTCCCTGCCCCACCCGTGAGAAGCGCTCAGACTAAAGTCTCCGCGTGAGATGAGCAGAGCACACATGACCAGGAGCTATATATTGGAAACAGCCTTACATATGCTACCCTGTGATAGTTCCTACCAGTGCTATGTAATTATATATATATATATATATATATATATATATATATATATATATATATATATATATATATATATAGAGAGAGAGAGAGAGAAACGTTGGGCGAAAAGGAAACAGACGCTCTGTAAAGACTCTGAAATAAAGCAACTCTCAAGGTATTGGGCCTCACATTGTTTTTCCTGCCAGTGTGGTGTTTGTGAGCTGCTCCGTGCTCATGTAGTGAGGCCACCCTGAAGGGCCTGGGGCTCCGGAAACGGGGGAACGCTGTTGCTTCTTTATGATATATATATATATATATATATATATATATATATATATATATATATATATATATATATTACCTACTGGCGGTCGCCAGTAGGTAGTTATAGTTAGGACCACGTTTCCATAGGAAATCCGCAACATTCTATTTTGAATAACTTTGGCGCCGGTCGACGAATCCTGGCGAATTTTTCAAAATAGGTGGGGCGCTACGCTACGCTCCTACCCTGAAAGTCTCGGGGGGATTCGTCAAGTGGGGGCTGAGATAAAAGGGGGGTCCCAAAACGCGTTTTTCCCATGCATTTTTCCATAGGACCTTTAGACAGGGCTACAGCCCGAACGGCTGAACAGAATTACTAGAAATTTGGCAGAGAGGTAGTCCCTAGGTCAAGGAAGTGCCTTTTGTAGGTTTGGTGTAAATCTGTTCAGTAGAGTCTGAGAAAATAGCCTTTAAATCAATATATATATCTGTGGCAGCTTACGGTGCGCTTACGGTGCGCTTACCGTAAGCTTACCGTACGCGTACGGTGGCGTGCGCGAGCGCGATTCTGATTGGCTCTTAGTTCTTAGTAAACATTCGAATCGGTCGAAACCAGGAAGCGGCGGCCGCCATTTTCTCTCTCGCTTCCTGAGTAGGGCAGCAAAAACCAACCCCAAAAATGTGTAAAGAGGCAGTTTAATGAGATCCTAACCACCCAGCATTGATACAGGGGTCCCCAAACCACCCCCAAGCCCAAAATCGCCGATTACGCTTACCGTACGCGCACGGTAAAAAATAGTAAAAATAGTAAAAAAAAAAAAATTATCCACATTCTCCCCACCCCGTGTGCAAATGGTGCCCGAAGGGCACCATTTGTGCATGGCTTATCATAGGTAGGAAGTTAACAAAGAATACATTTCACAAAGATGCGCAAAATATGTCCCCCATGTGCGCACGGTGCGCGAAGCGCATCGTGCGTACATGGCCCATCCCGCTTAACGCGGGCACGCGGTGCGCGCAGCGCACCGCGTGACCACTGTGCGTGCACGGCACTAACTGCGTAAAGTGGGTGCGCGGTGCGCGAAGCGCACCGCGTGCTCACTGTGCGTGCACGGTGCGCGAAGCGCACCGTGCGCGCACGGAACGAACTGCGTTAACTGGGCGCGCACGCCACGAATGGCGTAAAGTAACTTAGCATTTAAAAAACCTTGCAAATTCACTGAAAAAACCAAAGGTTTCACACATGTTATAGTTAGCTGGACATTTTACTGATAAAAAACCAATGAAATTCCCCCGTTATAGTTACTGCAGGCAACTATAACTCACGCGACCGCAATCTTCTGCTGATGACATATGTGTCTTTATGAAAAAAAAATATTTGTAATATATGTAAAGCTAAAATTTAATGGAAGAAGACATGGGCAAATAAGTGTCTAAATACAGTATTAGCATCAGCAGAGGATTGCGGTCGCGTGAGTTATAGTTGCCTGCAGTAACTATAACGGGGGAATTTCATTGGTTTTTTATCAGTAAAATGTCCAGCTAACTATAACATGTGTGAAACCTATGGTTTTTTCAGTGAATATATATATATATATATATATATTCAATGAAACCAAAGGTTTCACACACGTTATAGTTAGCTGGACATTTTACTCGTAAAAAACCATTGAAATTCCCCCGTTATAGTTAGTTAAGCTAACTATAACTCGCGCGCCCGCAATGCACTGCTGATGACGTCACATATTACATCACTCATGACATGGTCAGTGACATCACTCATGACATCACTGATGACATCTCAAATGACATCACTGATGACATCACTGATGACATCATCCCGTGAATGTGTGTTTTTCTGAAAATTAAATATGTTTTATATATGTATATCTCAAGGTCGATGGAAGAATAAATGGGTATATCAGTGTCTAAATGGATGATTTGTTTTTGAAAAATTGATTGTGTAACTGACTGATTAAGTGTATCTTAGTGAATACATGGCTTAGTGAGTAATGTTTAAATATGTAAATATCTGTATCAGTCTCTCACTTTGTGTATAAGTGGCTGCATGGGTTGGTGAGTAGCTACTTGAGTGTCTATATAGGTTATTAGTTGGTTTTTTGAGTATCAGTATAAGTGTCTGATGTCTGTATGGTTCGATGGGGGGTATTACGTAGTGCATAGGTGCGTGAATGAGTGACTCACTGTTTGTATGTGTTGAAGATAGTATGTGTGCAGGACTGCATGGGTGGATGAGTGTGTGCATGGGTGTGTTAGTGAGTGAATGACTGTCTCTACAGTGTCTTTATGAGTAACTACATATGTTTTTAACTAGTATATGTGACTATTGGTGTATATAAGTGAGTATATGTGAGAGTGAGAGATTGAAAGAGTTCCTGTGTGAATAAGTATGTGTTTCTATAAGTGATTGTTAAAAAGACTAAGTATGTGCAAGTTTCCGTAGAAGTAAGTGTGGTGGTGTGTGTATTACTGTATATGCAAGTAAATGGATGTTTGATTCTTTATTAGCATGAGTGACTATGTGTGTGAGTAACTCTACGGATGAGTGGCATTGTGTAACAGGATGTATAGGTGTATGAGTACATATGATGAGTGAGTACATGTATGAGTGACTGTATAGGACTGTTGGTGAATGAGTAGATGTGTATGTGGATCTTAAAATTACTGAAGAGGTTGTTGTAACTGGTATTGGTATGTCCATTGTTTTGAAAAGTTTAGTCTCTATTTATGAATGTGTGTATCAAAGGTTATATTAGGGTGAGAGGAGGTCTGCCACTCTATCACAAGGATGATGTCATCAGTGATGTCATCAGTGATGTCATTTGAGATGTCATCAGTTATGTCATGAGTGATGTCACTGACCATGTCATGAGTGATGTAATATGTGACGTCATCAGCAGTGCATTGCGGGCGCGCGAGTTATAGTTAGCTTAACTAACTATAACGGGGGAATTTCAATGGTTTTTTACGAGTAAAATGTCCAGCTAACTATAACGTGTGTGAAACCTTTGGTTTTTTCATTGAATTTCTAAGGTTTTTTAAATGCTAATTCCTAACTATAACGTGTGTGAAACCTATGGTTTTTTCATTGAATTAGCAAGGTTTTTTAAATGCTAATTCCTAACTATAACGTGTGTGAAACCCATGGTTTTTTCAGTGAATTTGCAAGGTTTTTTAAATGCTAATTTTTTTTTTTTCTTCTATTTTTTTAAACATATTTTTAATTTAATGTTCTAACCTTTTATAAAGACTATGATTAAATTTTTAAAATTCTTTAATATGTTTTTTTAAATATATTTCATAAAATAAACATGTTATAATTTTTTCCAGTACATTTTTTCCTTTTTTTTTAGTACGCGTACCGTAAGCTTACGGTAAGCGTACGATTTACGCAACGCCCGTAATTTATCTACGCAGTTTGCGTATAGTTACGCAATTTGCGTAGCCGCGCGTACTCCGCGTGGGACGCGTACGCGTGTACGCTACACGCACACGTTACGCGGAAGTGTCGGGTAGTGACTGTTATGCGCATGCGCGCAAGCGCGTGTCTTTTTTACGCGCATGCGCACTTTTGCCGTAAGCGTACCGTAAGCGTACCGTAAGCGTACGGTAGGTCATGTGATCATGAAACACAACTTTTGATTGGTTGAAACTACTTTCAGTTCTAGAACTCTCCTACACCACACCCATTCCCCTCATTTCTGCTTGTGATCCCTTAGGAGAAGGAGCTGGGTTGTCTTTGTGATACGATGGCAGAACAGCAGAGCTCTTCTGAGAGTGAGGCTAGAACTAGCAGCACTACCTTGAGGCAGAGAGCAAGGAAACAAAAGACCTCTTATGTATGGGATTATTTTACTTTTCCTGAAGGCCAGCTAAAGGTAAATGCACCCTTAGTGACTTGCAAGCTGTGTAAGCGTGTACTTTCAAGAGGTAATCCTGACAGGAAGTATTCCTTTGGGAATCATACCATGATGAGGCACCTCAGGGATGTACACAGAAGGACACATGCTCGACTTTTTGGAGGTGACCCTTCAGAAAGTCAACCAAGCACATCCACAGCAGCTCACCCTGGACCATCATCTGCAGGGCTGACTCCTTCTTCTGCAGGTCAGGTGAGCCCTTCATCTGTGGGGGGAGCATCTCCTTTTGCTGGCCCTCTGGAAATTAACCCTCGATTTCGGAGGGTTGATATTCGATGTGCCTCTTGTCATGATCTAATTTGTCATAGGGAGACCAGTGTTTCCCTAGTGAACCTCAAAATAGATCAGCACACTTGTCACAGAGACTAATTTTCCCATTCTTTCTTTCCTCTCTCCCTGCATGAACACAACGGCTCTTTTAAGAGCCAACCTTATCTTTCATCTTTTTTTTATAGATGTTTTTAAAAACTTTTTTTTTTTTTTTACCGTACGCGTACGGTGCGCGTAATTTTTTTTTTATTTTTTTAAAAACACTAAAAATCAATAATCACATTACAAGGACTTTGAAACACTACAATTATTATTATTGACTTACCATACCCACTCAAAAAAATATTTATTCATTTTTTTTTTTTTTTTTAAATTGCTTTAAAAATGGTTCTAGTTTTCGAAAATTTTCTATATCAATCTGAAAAAAAAGAAAAAAGTATTAATATTTTTTAAACATTTTAAAATACAATAAATCTCTGCCTGTAATTCCTATTTGCACACAGAGTCATGTTTTCACATTAGTCACAAAACGAAATTTCTTTGCCAATTTAAATGCACACTTACTGCTCTTTTTTTTTGGCAAGTGAAAATCACTTTTACAGACTGACACATTATGAATCCACTTTTTAGATTTTTTTAAAAAGCCCATGTCCAAACTGCTTTTTCAGACCACCACCATGTGTATCCTCGGTGACTGCCTACACTCCAGCAAGGGCAACCAGCCTTAGTGATGCTGAATGTATTTGCATTACTGACTGCAACCTCAAACCCTTAAAGTATTCCTTATTTTTACCAGTACACCTTAATTTATCATGAAAAAATAGTCCATATTATTTTACATGTTCCTCACATTTAAATTTCTCCCAAAACAGAAAATAATAAACACAACTTCTACAAAAGGAATTCCAATTCTATTATTCATTTCTTAATTTACCATATACATCCCCTCTCAAACTCATAACTCACCTTTAAAATTAGTTAGTTGTGAAAGAAATGTGGCACTCAAACAGCAGATTATCAGAGCCAGGATCTCTGTTCTCTACACCTCTCTCCTCTCAGCAGAACCAGAAAATGGCAAAGTTTCCCTCTATTTTTCCACACATATACATGTAAGTTTCAAATCTCAGTGCTTCCCCCTTTTTTTCAAATGTAATCACACATTTCTATTGGTTGAAAACCAACCCTTTTCTTAAAGTACCCTTCCCCCAACTTGACTTCTGCCTGCTACCATAGCAACACCTCATGGAACACTGCTGTGTGGAGTTAGGTCAGAAGTTCGCCCAACAATGTTTCAATTCCACAGAGCAAGAGTGCTTGACTTTTCAAACCTTACAGCAAATCCATAGTACTGTTCTTTGGTAACACATTTTTCTGTACCAATACAAAACATGCTTCTATCAATTTACACATACAGCCTAGCTTTTAGTGTAGAATGGTATGAAACAGCCAATCAGTTCTTTTTTTAAAAAAAAAAATATGTATGCCTCCATTTCCAAACTGTTTTTCATTTCTTTTTCCCATTCTACTGAATTACACCTCCTGAGTGCATCCAGATCTCCTTTGAAGATGTTCACAGTGTGGATTGTAGGGCACAGCTATGTCTTCTGGAGTGAAAAGTTTGCAGAGAAAACAGGTATGGTGAGAGACCTTGCTTTGCCAAATGTAGACATTAAATGGATTGGTCAGAGAGGGTTAAAGTGGCACCAATTGATGCCATTGGTGAAATCCTTCATGCAAATCCAACACCCTGACCTCATAATAGTGCACTGTGGTGGCAATGACCTAGGCACTTTGACTGGGGTAGGTCTGGAAATGCTTATGAAGGACACCTTTGCACAACTGTTTTCTCTTTTCCCTAAAACTGCCTTTGTGTTTTCCAACATATGCCAAAGGCAAAAATGGAACTGGTCCAATCATTTCTGTCCGCAAATTGACAAAGCAAGGAAGCACGTCAACAAATCTGTTTCTGCTTTCCTCCGTGACTATGGTATGGGTGCCATTTACCACAACAACTTGCGTTATGACATGCAAGACATTTATAGAGGAGATGGTGTGCACTTCAATGATGAAGGGAACAGAGTCTTCCTCTTGAACCTTAGACTCTGCATCGGTACTTACTTGTAGGTACCACTTAAAAAATCACTTCATAAACACAACGGCTCTTTTTAGAGCCCCCTAATATCTAAACTCTTAAATCTGCATTTCATTTCTTTTTTTATTTTTTTTTTCTTCCGTACGCTTACCGTAAGCTTACCGTACGCGTACCCCGTGATTTTTTTTTAAATTAATAAATGTTTTCTTTGTACTTTTCTGTCCTTCTTTGACCCCCTCACAAATGTAAGGGGGTCTGTAACTCTCCTCCTTGCCCCCTTTTCTTGTTTTCACTCTTTTTTTTCTGAGTGAAACACACAAAATGGCGGCCGCCGCTTCCTGGTTTCGGCCGATTCGAATGTTTACTAAGATCTAACAACCAATCAGAATCGCGCTCGCACACGCCACCGTACGCGTACGGTAAGCTTACGGTAAGCGTACCGTAAGCTGGCTCAGATATATATATTGATTTAAAGGCTATTTTCTCAGAATCTACTGAACAGATTTACACCAAACCTACAAAAGGCACTTCCTTGACCTAGGGACTACCTCTCTGCCAAATTTCTAGTAATTCTGTTCAGCCGTTCGGGCTGTAGCCCTGTCTAAAGGTCCTATGGAAAAATGCATGGGAAAAACGCGTTTTGGGACCCCCCTTTTATCTCAGCCCCCGCTTGACGAATCCCCCCGAGACTTTCAGGGTAGGAGCGGAGCGTAGCGCCCCACCTATTTTGAGAAATTCGCAAAGATTCGTCGACCGGCGCCAAAGTTATTCAAAATAGAATGTTGCGGATTTCCTATGGAAAAGGGGTCCTAACTATAACTACCTACTGGCGACCGCCAGTAGGTAATATACATATACACACATATATATATATATTAATATTTGTTTATATTTTCACTTTCATTTTCCCCGTGATTATAATCTTATCTTATTTTGCTCCTAAATGCCCAGCTGATATATTTAGCCACACCAATGATCACAAAACTAGAGGTATCAGACTTTAACATTCTGCTAGCAGTTAGTACTGATCTAACTCCTAATTTACGACATACAGGACGCAACCACAACCGTCGTGGGCGAATATACTCCGGGCAAACATAAAGGAAATGGTCACCAGTTTCCATCTTCCCCTTCACCTACATTACTAGCCACAACATTAGAGTTAGGTACAGGTGGAGTTACAAGTGATGGAATTTTATTTAGCAAGGTGTCTTCGATGTGGTTTAACCTTGTCACCACTAAATCTAATTTTTCCAGAAATGGTTGAATATGGGATGCTAGCTGTTCCTTAAGAAATGAGCTTAGGGGCTCAAGGAGCTGCTGGATTGAGGGTTGCAGGGGGGAATTACTTTCGGACGTAATTGGAATCCCACAGGGTTGAACCCCTCTATTTCCCACCGGTACCTTTGGGGCACTTGTCTTATTGGGACCTCTACCTTTCCTTTTCTTACAAGGCGGTTCTCTGGTCTTGGGGTCAATTACTTTCTGTTTAGCCCTTGTTGTTACCATATCAGGGCTAAGAGGGCTACCTACAACTGACAGAGTATCAGTAATCCCTGACCTAGGTGTTAAACGCGCTTGGTCCACCAAGGGACAGTTAGCAGAGCCAGTATTCATAGTAATAGCCTGCACATCCACAGGCTGGGCAGCAGGTAGCACCATAAATGGTTCAAGTGATAATCTTCTCTCCACTGCTTGAATCTTATTATTGATTACTGACTCGGCCCTTGTCAGGTAGTCATCCAAGGTCCCCACCAGTCTTCCTTCCGCTGTCCTCTTGCTCATGATACTTGGTGGCTTAACACTTGTGCGCCTATATTATAAATGGGCTGACCTAATTCCCAATATAAAGTGTGGCCCCACTAAATTCACCAAGACACTACGTATAATCCAACCACAAGCACACCAATGATGATCCCAAGCCAAGAGAGAGGGCCCAGCCCAGCCACTATCGGCCACTGACGGGCAAGGACGGGCCCGCCCTTGGCCCGGGCTTCGCCCGGGCGCTGCCCGCGCGCGTCCCGCGCAGCGGGACAACTGGGAGCCTTAAATGGGGCCCGGGCGCTGTCGGGTGATGTTTGCGGCAAGCGCCGGACGCTGTGCACTCTGGGGGATGAAGTCTTCCCAAGGCCGTTCCCCTCACGGCGGCGATGTCGATAATGAGGTGAGCAAAGGTAGGAGTCACAAAATGCGCCCAACGCTGGCCGTTCCCCTCACGGCAGGCTCTAGGTCCAACAAAACAATTACAAGGTGTGAGCACGTCCCGCGCAGCGGGACAACTAGGAGCCTTAAATGGGGCCCGGGCGCTGCCTGGTGACGTTTGCGGCAAGCGCCGGACGCTGTGCACTCTGGGGGATAAAGTCTTTCCAAGGCCGCTCCCCTCACGGCGGCGATGTCGATAATGAGGTGAGCAAAGGTAGGAGTCACAAAATGCCCCCAACGCTGGCCGTTCCCCTCACGGCAGGCTCTAGGTCCAACAAAACAATTACAAGGTGTGAGCACGTCCCCAGAGACTAACATATTACCAATACAAGCAGCAAATATGTCACCATTATTAGAGGAAGTGGCACAGAAAAATGTACCTTCTACTAGGATTATAAAATCCTTGCATTTACCCTTGGCAGTCAAGAGGAAGATAGAACTAGGAGATAGAAGCAACTAAGGGTGCTTTCAGTCTTAAATATAGTTTCTTCTGACAAATAGATTGTAAACATTGGATATTCATCTACAGAAATAAACATTTGATTAAAGAATATTATAAAAATTAACATAGTTGAAAAGATTTATCACACTGTATTACATAAATTAAACAATGGCCAAGGTGAATTGCCATTTCAAACACATTTACATTTCTCAACAAATTCATGGCAGACGGACAAGACAACGTTTTCTATTTTAAAAATAGACATTTTAAAATTCTACATCATAGGTTTAAAATATTGAATAATCTAACAACATGTGCACACAAGATCATTTAAGGTTTAGAGGACAAATGTATAGTTTCACAAATCTTTGGATCCTGTCAACCAGACATCAATGGATTATTTTCTTTAAGGAATTTGAAAATCTTTTGTCTCAATGGGTAGTTCACCATGCTGTAGGCATATAGGAATGAGTTGTCATTCCCTAAAGCGACAAGCGTAAACAGGACTGATTTAGGGTAGTTCAGCATGCTGTAGGCATATAGGAATGAGTTGTTATTCCCTAAAGCGACAAGAGTAAACAGGACAGATTTTTTTTAAGTAACCGTAGTATTTTCTGTACAAAGCCTACATAGCCTGTCATGTTAGGACCCCATGATCCTATGATGTTACTTTGACCAATTTATACTACACATCTCGTATTCGGTGTACCCTTTTGACCAAACTCTGAAGCTTGTCCTGTTGAGACTAGGCCTGGGCGAAAATTTCGTTCCGTTCGCGGAAATTGAGATAATTTGACATTTTCGCATTCCGCGGAGAGCGCGAAAATGTCAAAAATTCCGGTTTCCGCAGCTTGGCTATAATTTGTTTCTTGCTCGCGCTGTAAAATAATACATTCTCGCGCGCGCGCGATCGCCTTACCTGAATCCCTGCGTTCGCCCACAAGTTTTCTTGATCCGGTCACGTTCTCCATGAGATGTTGTATTGTTTTTAGCCATTTGCGCTGTCTCGCGACAGTTCGCGCCCGCAGTGACATCATGCGTCGCGCGATCACGTCTTTCTTCTCGCGATCATGCACCGCGAGACAACTCAAAACAAGATGGCCGCGCCCGCAAGCAACCACATGGGTAAGTTGGCGACCCGCAACCATGCAGAAAATCTCGCGAACATGCCGGAAAAAAACTTCTGCATCTTCGCGATATTTCCGCTTGTTTGCGATAATTTTAAACATTTTCGCGATAATTTGCGAAAGTTAATTTCGCAAATTCCGCCCACCCCTAGTTGAGACTCTTTCCAGTATAGTTTGCAAATATTTGTGAAATCATTGCCAGATGATTGTTATAACAATCTTATTGAGCAAACCCCCACTAATTCTGCCCAATGGGTCAGTTTTAAATTATGTCTAATGGCATGAACCATTGTACTATATGAGACCATTAAAAGACATTTTAGCGTTCGACTTTCTACTTGGGACATTGAAGCTTTGGGGTGCAGTTTAGGACTTCTGCCCCATATAATGCCAGTGAAAGGCAAATCAAACCAAATCATCTTTATTCGGTCATTGTAGGATCATAAAAGCACGGGATAAAACCTTTACATCTTTAAGTGAAGGTATTTCCCATTAGCAAGCACTGAGAAGAGGTGCCTTAGAGTGGCATCAATAAATAATGCTATATGTATCTAAGAATGCATTTGAATTCATTAGGACGAGTTTCAAGACCATCTAAAAACCTTGACCAAATGTTACTGAAAAATGGTAAAATCAGCTTGGGGACTCCCACAGCTCTTTCCCCATTTGCTCCATTTCTCCTTTGTTGCATAAGTGGTACACTTCCTTGGCTCTAGCTGTACCCTGACAATTTCCCTGGTGTTAGGGCTCTTGTTTGCATCATGAGTGATATAAATGTAACCTAGGGGAGGTTATAGATGAGAAACTATGGGGGAAACTTGTTGAAAGGGCCTGGAAGAGATGCAGGAATTCGCGATTCCAATTGATCCACTTGTATGTGCTACATAGGGCATACCTCACCCGAGTAATATTAAAGAGTATTTTGGTGGTTCGGCTGCTTGCCCGCGCCGCACTGCGGAGGGAGCAGGGCTTTTACATATGGTTTGGGATTGCCCGACTTTGAGAGAGTTCTGGAGAGGGATCACTGAAAAATTGGCGACTATAACGGAGAGGGAAGTGGTGCTGACCCCAGGATGTTGTTTACTACATTTGTTCCCACACACGGCCAGGAATAAGGTCACTAGCAAGTTTATAGATCTGGGGCTGGTACTGGCTAAAAGAGAGATCACCAGCCATTGGAAGGCAAGCTGCAGTCCTAGTGTGCCTCGATGGACGAGGGAATTGGGGAAATGGGCGGAGTGCGAGGGGACATTCTGACTACAAATGGCCCGCAGGACGTGGAATGAGAATACGCTGGAAACAGCACGAGCATGGGTGGCATTAGTGGACCTCCTGAGACACCCTCTTGATGACGAAGAAGAAGACCTAGATAGAGAGGGCCCTATTAGGGGCGATTGATCGGCTGGTGCTTTTAATGTCCCTGACTGTTGATCCCGCGATGGGCCTGACTATTATATATTATACACCTATCACTGAGCTACCAACGACATATACTACATGGAATGACTCACGGTCCGTACTATGGGACAGCCCTAAGAATGCGCATAATTAATCTGAGTACGTGCGGCATGCCTCGGCGGTGGGGGGAGGATGGGAGTTGCGGGAGGGCGTGGGGGAGTTACACGGGGCGAACTGTGTTAGAAGACGAGCCTTGAGGGGAGGCCTCAACGTACTGCAGTGACAGTCGATGGAAGGCAGCAGCCTAAAAGCGGAACCTGGGGCTGTAATGACTATTACCCTTCTATTACATAAGAGATACTGCAAGACAATTGCAGTTGAAAACATGGGGTTATTGTATTAACTGCCAAATATACTCTGGCCAGTAAGGAACCCATTTATATGGGATTCATGGACCTGGCAGCAGCATTCGATCACGTCAACAGAGGGAAGTTGTGGGACATGCTGGCAGGGATGGGGATCGAGAGCGGCCTAATTACCATACTAAGAGAGCTGCATAGCGACACCACGGCTAGAGTTAGATTTAACAGGGAGGGAGGTTTGACGGACTCCTTTCCATGCAAAAGTGGAGTCAGACAAGGTTGTATTCTTGCCCCTTTTTTGTTCTCCCTTTACATTAATAATTTGGAACAGTTTCTTTTGGGCTTAAAGGCAGATTCCCCAAGGGTTGGGACGCGGCAAATCCCTGTCCTGCTTTACGCAGACGACGCGGTCTTGCTGGCGCGTACACCACGAAGCCTACAGATTCTGATAGATGGGTTCGTCAAGTTTATGAGCGATCTGGACTTATCTGTCAACCTAAGCAAATCTTACGTGCTCCTGGCAGGCAAAAAACCTTCCTCAAAATTTTCTTACACAATAGGCTCCCATTGTTTAGAGGAGGTTAAAACGTTCTCCTATCTCGGAGTAACCTTTGATGGTGCTCTTCAATTTAACTCCTTGGTGGAAGAGCGCTGTAACAAAATGATTGCCTCTAACGGGGCAATAGCCGGATATGGCAGGAGGTTGGGCAGATGGAGTCCGGAACAGGTGATGAACCTGTACGGCTCCATAACATGCGCTAAAGTAAGCTATGGGGCAGAAGTTTGGGGCTTCGTGAATACCTCTAGAATTGACCAGGAAGAGAACAAACATCTGAAATCTATCCTGAGGGTACCACCCAGCACTGCTGGACTCATAGCTCACAGGGAGCTAGGGAGGCCATATCTGGTCGATTTGTTAAAACTTAGGCCAATTGTGGCGTGGCTAAAAATCTGGGTAAATCCAGACGCGCATCTAAGTAGAAAAATCTTACTGGACTGCCTAGGTAGGACCCACTGCATGCGCATCCCATGGCTCAAATATGTGAGAAACACTCTTGAGGAACTAGGGTTTGGAAACCTCTTTAAGAACCCCACCACCATTTCAGCACAGCACAAGAAACAAGTAGGGGAAATTTTCCTAGAGCGGAAAACCCAATGCCGTGCTCTGGCTGAAGGGGAAAAAAAGTCAATAAGGGCTCATACTTTGGTGAAGAGTGTGGAGGGTATGGAGCCCTACCTGTATCTTGTACACAATACACAGGACAGATTTCTTATGTGCCGTTTCAGACTGAGCCTACTTCCTTTTATGTTGGCCTCGCCAGCAGGTTTTACCATGTCAATCGAGTAGAAGGGACCCTGCGGCTGCGACAATCGGTCTCCGCAGGACTCCCTTCATTTTACTTTGCTCTGTCCCTATTATTCAATGCCCAGGCGTAGATTCCTAGTAGACATCCTAAAAAAGGCCCACCTGGAATATGCCAGAGATGCACTAATCTACTTGCAAAAAGCTTCTGACCCGCTAACCTTGTGTTGTGTTATGAATTTTATCAAGGTTGCGGTCCGACTAAGGAAGACGAGGGGAGAGGATTAAAAGACTTGTGACTCCCTGTTTTAAATTTACAGCCTTGTATGTTAGTATTTTATTGTTATTTATGCACAAGGATCTTGACTAATATTTAATGCCGTTTTATCTATGTATATGTATGTGTGCTTTTATGGTGTTTTTTAATCACCGAATAAAGATTCTTAAATAAAAATAAATATTGTATTAACCTGTTCCCTGGGGGTTCACGAATATTCCGAATGATACCTGAGATTTGTTTAACCATGTCATTAGAAAAAGCAATAGAATCTGTTTAAAAAAAAATGAGTGATATAAATGCATGCTTCTTTGTTGTCCGCTTATGTAATGTATGGTATTATTATATCCAATGCTGTCATTCATGTACTGCTCTCAGTTGAAGGCAGTTCGAGTTATTTTTCTTGCCTTGAGCTCCGCACAGTCAACTGCACTGGGAGAAGGTTCCTCCAGAGGAGCCAACACCACATTCTTATCCTTGGCCCCAGCCGGGCTGGTACCCTACAGCTGAGCAAAGTGATACAAGCAACAGTTGGGCAAAATATAACCACAACCATTCTGGTACCCTACAGCTGAATGAAGGAGAGGCAAGACCTGGACAAAATATAACCTACACAACAACCACAACCCCAGCCTTCCTGGGACCATGCAGTTGAATGAGTGCGAGAGGCAAACATTGGACAACATGTATGCACAGTCACAACCACAACCAAAGCAAGTCTGGTACCCGACAGCTGTATGGGCGAGCGAGGCAAGCAAATTGCGTAACATAAAACCAGAATGGAACACTTAGACACTCACAGATCCAAAACAACATGAAAGCAAGAAAAATAACTGTGTGGCACTCAACGTCCACCCTCAATCATATTCTGTGGCTTCAGCTGTGAAGGCTGAAAGAGCCCAATCCACAACTTAGTGCTTCATTAGTAAAGAACCTATGGCTCCAGTGAAAACTAAAATATGCACATCTTGCTTCTCTCAACTTTAAATATTTTCTGGGACAGACTTAGCTGACTCACAACATTGATAAATATTTGAAAACAACATAAGGTGAAAAACTCCAGAAAAAGTAGGTTTTGCACCAACTAAAACATTAAAACCTACTTCTTTGACAAAGAACATGCTTCCAAGCAAGGTTTTATTGACAAAGTCTTAAGCATAAGCTTTCTTCTTATTAGCCAACTATGGGAAGAGTCTGAAAGGTGAATTTGTTGTATTATACACTAAGCCATCAACCTGACACTCATCTAGCAATGTGGCGTTAGGGCCACGGTTGAGTCAGAGTTTTCATAGGAAAGGCATTTTAGTTTTTTTTAATAACGAAGCTTTTTGAAGAATCTCTGCCAAAGTTCCCAAAAAACCCTTGAGGCACTTCTGGTCCTTGGGCCTTGGTAGCACATTTCGTGCAGCTCCCTCAAGAGATGTCCAAGGAAAAGGAGGGGTGCCAAAGGTGATTTTCTCCTTATAATTCCAGTAGGCTTCTTTGCTCTCCAATATATAACAAATGAACAGAATTACACCAAACTTGTCACAAAGTTAGAACTTTACTCAAGGACTGTGTTCTTGTTGGTTTGGTGTAAAATTACAAAGGGGCCGATTCCGATCCGGGTAGGAAAGCACTCCGACCGAGTCGGATCCGGAGTGTTTTCCGACCGAGCCAGACGCCTACAGTCCGACTGAGCGAATACGATGTGCACGTATGCTGTCAGACTCGGTTCGGTCGGACTCCCATAGAAGTCAATGGGAGCCAGTTGTACGACGCGTACATGCGCTCCCATTGACTGAATGGGTACGTCTTGAACAAGTGCGCCCCCTACAGTGGGTAGTCGTCGGTGCCATCCACGCCGTACATGCCTGTGTGGGGGAGACCCTGGGTGCGAGTCGTACAGATGCGGGTGTTGGGAGGTCCGACGCGGACCCCTGAAGTCTGACTCCGGGAGCTTTTGTGAGCCGGACACTCCGGCTCGCACAGGCTGTCCGACGCGTGCATTGTACTGGCTCGGTCGTGAATCGCATCCATTGCACGCCATGGTTAGCTTATGACCGAGACGTACGGAGCGGTTCGGACCCAGAAACGACTCGGTCGGTGAATTTCATGTAGCTCACATCGTACTGGCTCGCTCGTACAGCTGTACGAGTCGGGCGGAAAACACAGGTACGGCTCATAGTTTTTCCGGCCGGATCACGTTCGGTGCCCTTCCGACACGGATCGGAATCGGCTCCTTAGTAGCTTTTTAGAGAATAGTGTTTAAGGAGGTGCTTGGTTTGGGACTGTAGAGATTGCATTTTGTAGATACCTTGACAGTTGGAAAGCTGTACTTTTAATTTGCCCATATATTTAGCACTCCTTCACGTGCTTGCACGAAATGTAACAGAAAATACAAGAGGAGAAATCCCTTAAACCCAGTTTAGCAGGGGCGGCCTTAGGCATGTGCAAGCTGTGCACCTGCACAGGGCCACCAAACCCCAGGGCCCACCACGAGGAATCGGATACAATACATATTCGTGGTGGCCCCTGGCAGGGATTTGGCGCATGAACGACTGAGGCGTGCTAAATCCAATGTGATGCACGCTGAATGGTTGTTCATATACTCTTTTCCTTTCTAACCCAGTCTCGTCTTTGTGTGGGGTTGGCCTTGTTTCGGGCTCTTCTGGTAGGTCTTGTGCTTGTTTAGAACTCTTTTCCAGGAGAATCGAGCTTGTTTTAATAGTCCAGATCTGGCACCTCCGGAGGCTCGCATGGGCGCGCATGCGCAGTGCCCGCGAGTCCTGCAGCGAAGGGGTTACAGAAGCACCGCGCATCACTGGCGGCAGGAGGGGTGGCAGCACCCGTGCCTGGCGTGCAGCGAGCAGCACTGAGACCGGCCGAGGCCATGCACCGGCGCGCCTAGAGACCCTGGGCAAGAAAGGCCGCCTTGCAGAGGATAGCATGCCAGTGTGCAACCTTTGGTGCCAGCTGCGAGGTGAGCAGCCCGAGGGTCAGGGCATGGGGAGGGGGAGTGAGGAGGTCAGCGTGTGCCACTGCAGAGTGAACCCGAGGGAAGGTGAGCCATTGGACGAGGGTGTGGGGAGCCCTGGGGAGGAGGGCAGATCAGGCGTAGGAATGTATCCCAGCCCGTGGGGGTGAGGAGCCGGGGGCGTGGGGAAGGTTGGGTGAAGATGTTATTGTAGATGGTGTGTGCTTTGGGTCTGGGTGGAGGTAAGCCATGTGAGGTGGCGAGCTGGAGGTATTCTGGTGTGGTCATGGGAAGGGAGGGCATGATGAATCGTGAGAGAGAGCCTCTCTCTCACGATTCATCTCTGAGAGGGCGCGGGTCGGAGAGGTGGTCACCGTGCGCCAGGGGTAGGGAGTGGTACAGATCGGCGCTGTATGTTGAGGGAAGAGTGAGTCAGGAGTGCAGGGGTGGTGTTTACTTGTGGCTGAGGGGAGGCATGGTGACTTTTGGAGGTGTAACTTGGGAGGCACGGTCGTATTGGGGGGAAGAGGAGAGCAGGGTACGAGGTGTTAGATGTAATGTTAAGGATTCATTAAAATGATTACAATTACTTATCAAAAATCATGAAAACAGAGTATGAAGCTGATACTTGTGATCTAATGAGTGGATCTGCCTGCACAAATCTTTTAAAACATCGAGTGTTCGAATGTACTTGGCATTTGGTTATGTCTGTTTATATGGTGTTGAGGCAGACATGAAATGCAAGCACCTATGGATGGACGCCTGGAATAGGATGGCAGTGCCTACCCATGTTAACTCAATCTAATACCCTTTTGCAGAGACCTTGGTAGGAGACTGGCTTATTGATCATTTCTTTAATTACATTCCAGTGCTTGTCATGTGACTAGCAGAGAAAACTAGTTTAACTAGTCCTCAGTTTGCAATTGGTGAAGCAGCCTTCTCTGTCCATACTAGGGGCATAGTTACCATTGGTTCAGCAAGTACAGTGGTACTGAGACCCAAAACCCTCAGGGGCCCATTGAACCCTGATAATTGCTATATTTTACTTCCTGAGCAGCCAAAGGAGCCATTTTCCTTGCTTATGCCACAGCCCATGGGGTCGTTGGTACGCTGTGCTAGTGATTCGTACGTCTGCTTGAAAGTTGTCTCCTGACTGGATGTTCCTTGCACATTAATTTTGCTTCAGTGAACCTTTTCATAGCCTTAGGACTCACTGTAATTAATCCTTGTTTAATAGGTGCTCTGAAAGCGAGCAGAACTGGTTGCTGGAATATGGCACTATACAAGAAACCTTATTTAAATATATTGTATTTTGTCTTTTGACAATGTGGTAAAGTGAACGAGTCTTTGGTTACCTGTAGGCTGTCTTCAGGATCAGTTAGTGACGTACTGAGACAGGTCTCTGTGTGCCATGATTTCAAGGTAGCTTACTCTCTTCCTGCTAAGGTCACTTCCCAAATAGATCATGAACTATTCTCCAGGCTCTACTGTTCTCAGTGGACTGAGAAAACAGACCTTGTATGCCAAGTCACATGATCTACCCTATAGTTTTATAACACTCTTCAAATAAACCTTCCATATGTGGCTAGTCCTCATAATGTGTCATACATGTAGTGGGAAGGGTAATTACTATCAATCAGTCAGGGTTTGTAAAGCTCAGCTGCTTCACACATAAGGGTCTCGAGGCGGTGTGGGATTCATGCTGCTGGATCATGCTGCTTGTTGGTTGAACAGCGAGGTCTTGTGGTCCTTCCTGAACTGCTGGAGCGATGGTGAGGCTCTGAGGTGCAGGGAGAGGGTTTTCAGGTCTTCCCTGCCAGGTGGGAGAAGTAGCGGCCTCCACTGTTTTATCAGCGACTGCATTGGGTGGCTGCTAGGGAGATGGTTCTGGAACATATTTTCCTGGTAGGTTGGTGGAAATTCACTCGTTCATTAAGGTATGCTGGTCCTTCATTGTGTAGTCCAGGGAAGACATGGCTTGGCAGTTCGGGCTGGACTGTTCCCATGAGGCACAGGGTCAAGGCTGATTTGCATATGGCCATGTCTGAACTGGGGTGGTGTGGTGAGCAAAAAAACGATGGATTTAGGCCCAGATCTCTGTACTGGGGTGAATGTATGACATTGTTCTGCATTCTGTCCATCAACTGTTGTTTTTGCAAGAAAATAAAAATGACACATCAAAATCTTTCAGCAGCCGCCACTGCTGATTGTCTTCTTTTTTTCCCTACCCACTGCTAGCCTCGCCCGCTGCATTGCAAGCAAAATGAAGAGAACTTGAGTACACAAATCTGGTTATTCGAAACAAAAGAGAAAGGTGGCTCAGCAGGCTTTCGTAGTGTCACAGGAAGGAGCAATCCTGAACTTTATCACCCAAGGGAAACCTAAAGATGGAGAATCCTCTGGCCAGAGTACTGCTGATGCACTAGGTAAAACAGGCGCTGACGACCATAAAGAAGAACAAAAAAATGATGATATCCATGAGCAGAATGATACTCATGAGCAGACCAATGAAAATGAACAAGGTGACTCTGAAATTGATACAAACATGCAGCAATTACCAACTCAGGATGAGGATTATTACAAAAGACCCTCAGACAGAGAAACTGAAACATCATTCATCGGTCCATCAACATCTGGCATTCTGAAGGAGGTTCAGAGTTTACAGACGGATGATGCTGGTATTGAAAAGGAAGTCAAAGAGCAAGACCATATTACAGACCCGTGTTCTGAATATGATTTATGTGATTGGAGGGATCCTACTTTGTGGCCGAACTCTCTTACGGACGCGCAACGTGTTTTTCTTGTTGAAAGGGGTCCCTCCAGAGACCCAGATTCTAAAACAAAGTATCCAAGTGATGAGCACTCAAAAAGTAAACGTCGTTTTTCTGTTACCATGTTACTGGTCATCTAACGCCTTTTCTGGACGTTTTATTAAAACACCTTCCTGAGCTCCGCCCCGCCCGGACCCCCTCTTCCGGGGCCCCCTACCTGCGCTCCCTGAACAGGGCCACCATGAGCCTAGAGCCGCCCCTGAGTTGAGACCCAGGTAACTGTGGTAACAGGCAACAATGTCCCAACAGGTAATACTTTAAAGACAATTACTAGAATGTAAAATTAATTACAAGAAGGAGACAAGACAGGAGAAGACAACAAAGTTGAATATTGTTGTCTGTATTAGAGATCATGGAGAAAGCATTCATTTCAGACAGCAGTGTTACATTTTATTATATGCAAGTGTAATCCTAAATATAATTGCACGCAAAGTGTTGGTGGTTCTCTGAATGGAGAAAGTTGAGACACTTGATATGGTGAAGAAAAGATCGAGATGACGATGTTTAAAATCGGTACATAACACGAACACTGTGATAAAAAATGTGTAGGAAACATATTAGGTGCCTAGGAAAATGTAATTCTGCTGAGTTTTGTCAACGGCGTTTCGACCTGTGTTGTTTCAGGTCATCATCAGGATGGGGTAATGTAATACTGCTGTTTGAAATTAATGCTTTCTCTACAAACTCTAATACAGACAGCGATATTTAACTTTGGTGTCTTCCCCTTTCTTGTCTCCCTCTTGTAATATATTTTACATGCACCAAATGAAGCAGCTGCTTAGCATCGTTAGCTCACTCTTTTCTTTTATAAATGTGTGCAGATTCATCAAGGGGGCCCTCCTCAAAGGAGCACTGCATAATGTATTCATTTGTTAATAAAAATGTCATCATTTGAGGAATCCACATGAACTTTGGCAGACCTTTACAATGTTTAACCTTCTGTGGGTATGGCAAGTTTCATGCAGATCCATCAAGGAGGGTCAAAGCTGAAAGGTGGGTTAAAACCAACTTCATATGCTAATAACATTCCTTCTCTGTAATGAATCTGAACAACTTTTGGCAGGCTCTTGACAGGTTAAGTCTAGTGCAGAAATTTCAGTTTTCATGGAACTCTGGAAAAGGGGTAGGGGTAAAGTTAAATAAGGGCATCAAAAAATAATTGATTTGCCAATAACTTTGGCGTAGTTGATATGTCAGTTATGGTATGACTTGCTATATAAATAAACATATGTAAACATATATATGTATATTAAAAGCAGCTGAGTCTCGCATCAGACAGCAATCGTAAGAAATTTTCTAAAAAAGCATAAAAGAGAACTAACAGCAGCACCCACTATGGATATTATAACTTACCTGAACTACAAAGACCAAGGTGCAGTGGCAGCACACGCCCAGTGGGGCGGGATTGACATTTCAAATCACGAGTGCGAACAAATAAAGATTGCTGTTTCCTCTAAGCCATTGACAAAGGGAATTGTAACCCGAAACGCGTTTGGCGAGGATGCCATGCTGGAAGGGCGTTTCTGTGTTGCTGCAGTCTACTAATAAAAGGCCAAACAAACGATGTGTGTGGTGTCTTCGCCTTTCGGGCACTTTCTTTTGGAATATATATATATATATATATATATATATATATATGTTTAGTTTAGTTTAATACATTTATAAGCGCTTGGTTACACCACAAACGGTGTGTCCCCGTGCTATGACACAGGAGAGAGAGAGTTGCAAGAGGGAAAAGCGTTAGTATGAATCTATAATAGTTCATTTTTGCCGTAAAGCCATGTTTTAAGTTTTTTGCGGAAGTGTATTTCAGAAGTCTCCATTATTAGGGTTATTGGCAGAGTATTCCAGGTCTTTGCGGCTTGATACCTGAAGGAGCGGGCTCCCAGTCTGGCTTTGTATATCCTGGGTATTTTAACCAAGGCCTTATCCGAGGATCGCAAAGTTCGATCAGGTTTGTATTCCTTCAGGAGCGAGTGAAGATATTTAGGGCCGGATTTCGTGAGGATGCGATGCCCATAACACAAAGCCTTAAATATGACCCTCTTTCCTACTGGCAGCCAGTGAAGTTTTTTCAGGGCATTCTCTGTGTTTGCTCTCCTGGGTAAGCCAAGTACTAGTCGAGCAGCAGCATTCTGTACCCTCTGTAGTTTGGCAAGTCCCCCCTTAGTGGTTCCAAGATATAGAACATTCCCATAGTCCAGTTGTGAGGTTATTGTCGCATGGACAATGGTTTTCCTGGCACTAGAAGGCAGGAGGTTAAGAATTGTCCTCAAGACTTTAAAAGCTCCATAGCATTTGCCTGCAACCCTGTGTATCTGGTTGATGAAGCTCAAATCGGAGTCAAAATAAAATTCCTAATTTTTTTACTTCAGTTTTAGGGTTGGGTAGTTGGCCTAAGGAGACTGGCCACCAAGCGGACGACCAAATGGTTGGCGATCTCCCCACAATCATTACCTCCGTTTTGTTCCCGTTTAGTTTGAGACAATGGTTTGACATCCAGTTCGCAACCTCTGATAGGCAATTGGAGAAGCGAGTGGCTGCATGTTCCTCCCTTTGTGACAGTAGGACAATTAGCTGTGTGTCGTCAGCATATGAGACGATTGACACATTGTGTTGTTCCACTTGCTCAGCCAAAGGACTTACGTATAGGTTGAAGAGGGTAGGGCTTAGTATAGAACCCTGCGGGACTCCCTGCTCAAGAGACATGCTCTTTGATAGGTAAGGTTCCTGAGCCACTCTAAAACTACGATCAGAGAGGAAAGACTTCAACCAGCGCAAAGCCTTATTCCTAATACCGCATGCTTCCAGTCTTTGTAGGAGCAGCTGATGGGATACAGTGTCGAAAGCTGCACTGAGATCAAGAAGGATCAGTGCAGCAGTATCCCCTTCATCGGCATGTTTCCTCAATGCTTCAGTAGCATAGAGTAATGCTGACTCTGTTGAGTGCGCACTTCTGAAACCTGATTGTGAAGGATGTAATAGATCGTATTTATTTATATGGTCAGTTAATTGTTTATTAGTTATTTTCTCCGCTATCTTTGCTATAAAAGGAAGTAGAGAGATTGGGCGTAGGTTTTCTAGTACAGTATGTTTAATACGGGGATTCTTTTTCAGAGGTTTGACAATAGCCTGTTTCCATTTATCGGGGACCAGACCTTCTTGGAAGGAGTGAGAGATAATGTCTAAGATATGAGGCATGATAGGGTTGGCACCTTCCATAATTATATCTGGTCTAGTGGCGTCAAGGGGGGAGCCGGATTTTATTCCTCTAGCTATATCATTGAGTACGGCTAGACTGTGTATGGTAAATTCGTCCAACGTTCCTCCTGCGTAGAATTCCTTATCAGAGTCAATAGTGCTGGTACCTAATCTTGCCTCTATAGGGAAAGTGTCATAGATGTTCTTGACCTTAGAGGCAAAGAACTCTGCAATTTTGTCACAGTTCTCCCTGGAGGTAGGATCCTCATCCAGCTCCTTCTGTGTTTTTAGCGACTTCAATATCCAAGACAAATTTCTCCGCAGAAGGGGGCCCCCAACCCTGGCAGGGCGGCCTCGGAAATGCAGGGCCGGAGCACCCTGCAACTTGCAACCAACAACATGAAAGATCAGCCGAGGCCCGACTTTGGAGAAAAAAGTGCTTTAATAGTGCAGGGCGGCAATTGTAAATTACTTCCAGACACGTTTCTGCTGTTCAATCAGCCTTAATCATTGGAGAGCAGTCCCTGGTAACCAATGAGGATACACTACTTGGTGGTATTGTAGTTTTTGAAACCTTCATCTCCCAGAATGCACTATGGACGTAAAATGCAGAATGGATTCGAACTGCAGTGCAATATGATTTTTCTGCATCTCAGTCCTTGTCATGATTTATGCACTTCCAAGGCATTTTGTGCTCATTACATCACCGCAGATAAAAATTGTAATTACCAAGCACCCGTCTCCAAAGCCTGCCCGAGGAAGTGTAATACTCCTCCAGCATCCCTTGCTCACCTCCGTGCAATCCTTTTATCAGGTTAAATCCTTTTATTTTGCAATGGAAACGAGCGGGTCATGTCCCCTTAGTTAATATCCAAGACAAATTTCTCCGCAGAAGGGGGCCCCCAACCCTGGCAGGTCGGCCTCGGAAATGCAGGGACAGAGCACCCTGCAACTTGCAACCAACAGCATGAAAAATTAGCCGATATATATATCCAAACAAAAGGTTGCCTGCTGCATGGATGTATGGATGCCCAACACGGGTAAGTTGAATTCATGCCTTCTTTGTTGGTTGGAAGAAAACAATATTCTGGCAACCTGCAGTGCACCACAAAGAAAATCAATGCCCAATGTGTTTCGTGATAACGCTCACTTCCTCAGGGGCTGCGGGCCATAATGCAACAAAGGAATCACGGCAGTCTTAAGGTATTTATCTCGCCCTAGTGGGCGTGGCCATCACCGTGGCCTGCTGGTATTTGGAGTCCCAACAATAATTATCCTAGTGGATCACCGTGTAATACCTGCAATCTATAAATATCTATATCCAGCTCCAAGTTGCCCAAAAGACAAACACGCACTCTAGCGATGTTGAGGAACAGTTCCTTTAATGGTAAAGATGCCTCCATGCACCGATAATTTTAACAGCAGTGTCGTCGATTTATTGCCTGACGCGTTTCAAAGCCATGGGGCTCCTTCCTCAGAGACTCGACACATCATTTGCATTAACAGGCCAGCCGCCATTTAAACAATACCACACTCCCAGATGAGCAAGGATTTCAGGATCATGTAGTTTGCCTGTAAGTAAAACCCTGTATGGGCACATTTCATTTCCGCTGTTCATCAATGTTAAAAGCCCTACATGGGCCTCTGTGCAAAGAAGCATCCTAAATCCACAACAAAGGTCCCACAGAAAGGCCAGATTGGATATCCAGCCCATGGCCCCCAGTTATCGGGGTGGTGCGTGTCTCGTGGCCAGGGCTGCCACGTTTCACATCCAGCTCCAAGTTGCCCAAAAGACAAACACGCACTTTAGTGATGTTGAGGAACAGTTCCTTTAATGGTAATGATGCCGAAAATGTTAACAGCAGTGTCGTCGATTTATTGCCTGACGCGTTTTAAAGCCATAGGGCTCCTCCCTCAGAGGCTCGACACATCATTTGCATTAACAGGCAAGCCACCATTTAAACAGTACCACGCCCCCAGATGAGCAAGTATTTCTGTATCATGTAGTTTGCCTGTAAATGAAACCCTGTATATATATATATCTATATATGTGTGTATTGTTTTCAAACAGAGTTCTACAAGGAGTAAAACAGAGCACTCTACGGGTAGGTTGATATTAAATGTATTCACCAGTCAGACTCATTTCGGCAAGGACTGCCTTTCTCAATACTGGTGGGCCCAAGATATCACATGAGAAGTTTTAAATATGCCACAAATCACTCCCATTGGATGATCCATCAAGGCTGGTGAAAAGGGACCTTTAACCAGCACTATCGCCATCACATTGTGTGTTTCACAATTATTAGATAGTCTCAAAAACAGTGTTGGTCCGCCCGTTATTACTTCAGTAGCATTTATTTTTCAAAGTGAGTATGATCCACATGTACATTCAGTTTATTGTCATTGGCTCTATACATTCCCTAAGGGAGTGATTGTAATTGAAGCAGTGATTGAAGTCTGCACCCCTTTCCAGCTGTGATGCCTATTACTTTGCTCTATATATTGCAAGTATATGTGACTGATTTATGACGAGACACCTCACAATGTACCACATTGGATGTTGTTTGTTCCTTAATGTATAAGAAAATTGGAAAATAAAGGTTTAAAAAAAAAGAAAAAGTCTGCACCCCTCGTTACTGCACTTGCAGGTTCATGTACACAATCCCGAAGGTGCCTTTCTGGCGATGGCGAGGGCACGATAACCCTCAGGTGAGTTGTAAAATACATCAAGTTGCACCATGGGATAAGTAGTTCAAAATTGTAATATGCTTTGCATTGCCACTCAAATATTAAATGATAACGCCACAAATAGGCACTCAGTTCATTGTCATGCTTTGCTTGCAAATAACCTGAGCCAGTGTCTCCCCACACCGCCTCACCGTCGTAAGACCGGGGATCCACCATTACATCCAAGGCGGAGGTGCACTTCTACGGCCAGCACATGTGGGAAACTTGGAGAGTGACAAAGATCTGGATGTTAAGTCCCTATTAAACAACCTGGAAAAGAAAATGAAACTGGAGACCACCAAATGGTGGGAATATAAGTCACTTTCTAAATATGCTGAAGTAGGAAGGGTCCCACGGGGGTTGCGTATCCTTCTGGCGCCCAGTTTTGAGAAACCGAACCCCAATATGTTACGGGAGTGGGGAGAAAGTAATTTAGGTGCTTCTGTGAATCTGGTTAATATTCTGGTAAAATATGCCAACATTGACCGTCTGGAAATCCAACGAGAAATCGAAGAAATAAATAATCAATTGTGCAAATTTGAAACAACGGAATTCATCACTAAAACTAAGGAGGCTATAAAAGAAAGAATAAAGAAACACGAAGAGAAAATTAAATCCAGGAAGGCACACAAGTTCGCCCGAGATTTAGCGGACTATGAGAATGGCCAAATCTTTACTTTTGTTCGCAAGTTCGACACAGTAAGAAGACAACATTATAGTGAAAAAGCGAAATGCAATACAAGTAATGTACATATCAATACGGACATTGACAATGATTCCTCCAGTGTGGACACTATATCATTGACAAGCAGATCAAGTGTGGAAATAGACCGTCCGTATGAAAAACAAACTAAATTAAATGTGGAACAAGAGCTTGATTTTTTAGTGGAGGAAAGACTGCTAACATTACGACCGAGGCAGCAAAAGAGGCCAACAGAAAACGCAGAAACAAAAGGAGAGCCAACAGGCGCAAAAGGTGCAAACAAAAACACGAGAAAGAAAACACAGTGGCAGAAAAAACGGCGCTAAAAGACAACAGCATTATCAATCTATCCTCAGTAGAATTAACCAAAGCGGAGGAACAACTACTGGCACTTGGTTTAAATTTCTGCCCAGGAGACAGTTTTGACTATGCACGTACTCGCATTGATGTTTATTGCTTCATTAGGAAGCTTAAACTCAAGAAATCTTTTGCGTTACAATCTGGCAAACAACAAGTGGACAAAATTTCAGAACAGGATGCAACTCAAGGTCCTATGTTGGCAGCTTCGGATATTCCTACCTTGCTCACATTACAAGATCTACAAGTACAATCAGACTCTGAAATATTTAATGATGATACAGATGTAAATACTCAAGAAAGGCTAAGAAAAATTAACCAGATACAGAAAGGGGCTGGGATCAGTCCTTTTAAATCGAAATCATGTTTTATACCACTAATGCCGAAAGATGCCATCGACACATATCATGATATGATCAGCAATGATCTAAAAAAGTTGAATCACAAAATTAATAAAACTAAAAAACAAAGAAATATGTTTTTAAAAAAAAGAGAATATGAGAAATTAATGAAAAAAATAAGTGAAAATTGTAATGTGGTCATAAAGAAATCAGATAAAGTTGGCAATTTGGTCCTGTGGCCTAAAAATGATTATATTTTGGAAGCACATAGACAGTTGAACGATGAAAGTTGCAACATAAAATCTAGCATTAAAGAATACAATACAGCCAAGACAGTTCTGCAAAAAAAGTTGGCACATTGGAGACGAGAAGGTCTCATATCCACTGAGGAATACAAATTTATGTATAATGAGTTCCCGGTATTACCGGTGTTATATTTAATTCCCAAAATACATAAAAATGTTATGCCCGTTCCCGGCAGGCCCATCATATCGGCCATTAATAGTGTAAGTGAGAAAGTTGGCCAATACATTGATCACTTCCTACAGAACATGGTTAAGGACTTGCCTAGCTATGTTAAAGATACTGACGATTTCCTGGAAAAAATTGAAAATCTAACCTGGACTGATGATCTATATCTAATTACACTGGATATAGAATCATTATATACCAGTATAGACCACAACCAGGGACTAAGGGCGGTAAAACACTTTTTAGAGTTAAGATCCAGTGAGTTTTACGAACACAACAAAGTTATCCTAGAGCTCATTACATGGTGCCTCAACAATAATTTTTTTCTTTTTAACAAAGATATTTTCAGACAACAACGAGGCGTAGCGATGGGGGCCTGTTTCTCCCCCAGCTACGCATGCTTGCATGTTGGCTGGTGGGAGGAACAGGTCCTTAACAAGGCACACCAGGCAATAGTTGAGTCGCATGTAGCTACATACTTGAGATACATAGATGATGTCTTTATATTGTGGAAAGGGAACGAGACAGAAGCCCATCAATTTATTGAAGACATCAATAAAAATACTATGAACCTAGTCTTTACATCCCACATTCATAAGACACAAATTGAATTTTTGGATGTGTTAGTGCACATCAAGGAAGGTAAACTTGCTACTACATTATACAGAAAGCCAACATCAGGGAACATTATGCTACATGCTAAAAGTTCGCATCCCAGGCATCTAATTGCAAGTATCCCATACGGAGATATCCTGAGACTCAAAAGGATCTGCAACAATGAGTCAGATTTCAATGCATGCACTAACGAAATGATGGGAAGGTTAAAAGCTAGAGGGTATAGTGACAAAATCATAGGCGATGCTATCAGTAAAGCCAGCACACGACCTAGACATAGTCTTTTCAAAAATGCCAACATTGAGATACAATGTGAATCAGATACAAGAGTATTCAAGGTGGACACCCCAAGATTAATTACAACCTATTGCAATGAGGAACGTAAAATTAGAGCCATTGTGAAAAAACATTGGCCCATAGTGATGACTGACAATGTGCTCTGCAATAGGCTAACAGAAACTCCCATGATCACATTTAGAAGAGGCAAAACGATGGGATCCATTCTAGACAAAAGTTCCCCAGAGACCAGAAAAACTGTTGGTTGGTTACAACCTAGTAACGGTTTTAGAAAATGTGCAACTTGCAGAGCCTGCAAATTTGGCTGCAACAAGACCCATTATTCAATTCCATTCAGTGAGTCTCCAGTTCCAATTTATGGCCACTATAACTGCAAAACCGAGTATGCTGTATATGTCCTGACGTGCACCTGCGGCCTTAACTACATTGGGAGTACGAAGCTGCAGGTGCACGTCAGAATATTGCAGCATATTAGGGCCATTCTACATAGCGATCCGGCTTACCCGGTGGCACGGCATTTTAAGCGAACCCATGCTAATGATATTAACTGTCTCACATATTATGTTATTAACGCTGTCCCGAAGCCACGGAGGGGTGGAAAATAGGGAGCGTCAGCTAAGACAGTTGGAAACTAGGATCATTCTGGAGTTCGACAGCAAGTGGCCTAACGGGTTGAATAACACAGAGGATATGCATAATTTCTTATGAATGGAAGAAGAAGAAATGTTTAATATCAGTAATAAGATAAGATGATATGTTGTATTTGCAGTATAGGGCCACTACGTAAGACAAGAAAGAAAGTGAAAGAATAAAAACACAATCTTGTCATGATCCAGGTTTTAACTCAAAAATCATCAATAAGATCAATGTAGATTACATAGATGAAAAATATAAAATGTGTGCTTGATAAAGAAAGAGAAAACCTGTCGCCATACATATATAAAAAAACTATGTTAAAATAGTTTCTTTCCCTAAATCCAAACCCTTTTCAAGTATAACAAGAAAAAATGCTTTTTCTTTTATGTACAATCTTTAATATATGTCTTTTAACAGTATATTTTCAGAATGGAATTTTACTGTTATCAATATTTATGATTGTTTACATTTTTATTATACTGTAATTGGTTTTCCTTGGTACATTGTCTATTGCACTATATATTGACATATTTTGCACATTTTGCACTATTTTGCACATTAATACTAATCAAATTTTTCCTTGCTGCTATTGCACATATGCACATTTTTCTGCTGTGGCAAAACTGGATTTATCCAGTAAATGAGCCCGTTTTTAATTAAGACTTGCTGCTATTTTATGTTCTTATGGATTTATCCTGAAAATATATTGATTACATAAGATAAATGTAAAACAATATGTATAGACACATATAAGCAAAACATCTTTACAATGGACCCTGCATAACTCATTGCATACCGCAAGTCTTTTTGTTATGTTTATTACCACGTGATGCAGAAGGGTGGAAGTAGGCGGACACCAAGCAAACACATAAAAATTGTAATTGCGATTTAGAACTCGCATGTGATCAAGGGCTCTTGAAGCCCAAAACGCGTCGTGCGTGTGTTGTAGTTCAAAATAAATACTTTACCTGAAGTCCAGCGGGGTCTGAGTCTCCTTCCTCGCCGCCGCTGTGTGGAAGTAGTAGGAGTTGGATCTTTCGATATATATATATACATATATAAATACATATCCTCTACCAAGTTGCTTGGAAACAGCCACCACAAACTCCAAATCAGCGGGTGCATCGTCAGGCGAACCACCAAGCTCGGACCGCTAAATACGAACAACACTCCTCTCAAAACAAAAGGACACGATGCCCTGTCTTTGACAAATCCAGCCAGGGTTTAATTCGTGGCTATGTCGGACGCGTTTCGCCTGAACCTGCAGGCTTGTTCACCAACAAAGTTTTGTCAAACAATTCCACCATTTATGCTGTGCACGTGATATGATCATATGAGGACTACAAAACAAATGTACATGAAAAAAGACTCGTAGTTTGCTGCCTGTTGCGAACAAATAGAACGAAATCAGGCTAAATATCACACGAATTATACACAGTTCATTAAAGTGTAGACTACATTTGGCAAATCTACAATTACGATTTATATTGTGGCATGACTTTATCAAACACGGTCCTTTTTTTGGGAAAAGCAACATACATCAAGTAACACTGATAGTAGTCAAACCGCCCATGTGGGCATAGAATACCAATTGACCAGTTACTTTAATTCAGCCCCAGTGGGCAAACTGATTGTGTTTTGCTCGTCCTATAACAGAATACCTCACATATTGTAAAAAATCTATATAGTGATTTGAATCAACTTATCAACTCCTTATTGACAAAACAAAAACTAAAATAAAATAATAAATGATAAACTATAATGTTTTAAATTGTTTAAAAACGGAAACTTCAGGAAAGGTAATTTAAGCTCAATAAAGGGCCTATAAATGTGTGTACAGGTCTTCTTCAATGTTAAGGCCAATTGGTGCTTTACTGTTTAGTTCCACAATATACCGTGATTCCAGTTTTCTTAGATCTTTCTGTCTATCTCCACCCCTCACATTGGGTGGGATCGCATCAATGACAAAGTATGATAAGCCCGTCACATCACTTCCATGACAAACTGCAAAATGTCGTGCCACTGGGTATGCTCTATCAACATTTTTGATGGCCCTTAGATGTTGAAGTATTCTCTTGTGGACAGGAAGAATTGTACTGCCCACGTACTGAAGTTTGCATGGGCAGCTCAGCACGTACACAGCAAATTCCGTTTTGCAATTAAACTGCCCTCTGATATTTTTCTCTATTCTCGAGCAGCCTGTTGTAAACTTCTTTGTGTTGATGGCATGCTGACATGCTTTACACTTTGAACATCTAATGAAACCATCTTGACGATTCAACCATGATGTTTTAGGGGGCTGCTTCAAAGATTTAGGTGCCATATTACTCACCAACATTTGCTTGAATGATTTAGCTCTTCTGAACGTTATTAAGGGTTTATTTGATACTATTTGACCCAGAATAGGGTCATTACGTATCAAATGCCAGTGTTTCAATAAAATACTGCGCACTTGCCCATGTTGTTTATTGAATGAAGTCACCAGTCTACACTCATTGGAATCTTGTAGTTGTTTCTGTTTACGTTTGCTGGTTTCAGATGGTTGAAATAGAATTTCTTCTCTTGTTTTTGATTTGACCTTCCGAATTGAACTCTGAATGCACTCATCCCCATAACCTCTGAATCTAAAGCGGGAACGTAAGGTCTGTAATTCTATTTCCCTGATGTTAGCTTCACTACAATTGCGTACTGTTCTTAAACATTCCCCGTAGGGAATGCTTCTGATGAGGTTGCTGGGATGGAAACTTGTCGCATGTAGCAACGTGTTACCTGCTGTTGGTTTACGGAATATCTGTGTATGCAAGTGACCATTCTTCACATAAACCGTAAGATCTAAAAAATGTACTTCATTCTTACTCACAGTACTTGTGAACTTCAGGTTGAGATTGTTAATCTGGAGTTTTTTAACAAAATTATTGGCTGATGTTTCCGTTCCCCTCCAAATTATAAATAAATCATCAATGAATCGACTCCAATGGAGGATGTTATTGTCCCATTCCTCCCGGAACCACCGGCGGACCACCTGCTCCTCCCACCAGCCCATATACAAATTTGCATAGCTGGGGGCGAAGCAAGTGCCCATCGCAGTGCCGCAGAGTTGGTGGAACAATTCCCCATTGAAGAGAAAAAAATCATTCTTAAGGCAACATTCCACCATAGAGCATAACATTTGACTATGAGCCCATAGAGAAATTGGTCTTGTCCCCAAATAATGTTTGATGGCATTAAGGCCATCTTGATGTCTTATGCTCGTATAGAGCGTAGTGACATCAATGGTCATTAGCAACATGTCATCTTCCCATGGTACATCATCAATGCTTTTTAGAAAATCGCCTGTATCTTAAATGAATGAAGGCAGTAATTTTACCATTGGACATAAAAATGAGTCCACAAACCTAGAAGTGTTTTCCAAACTACTCCCAATGGCCGAGATGATTGGTCTTCCTGGGGGATTATTTAGATCTTTGTGGACTTTTGGTATAAGATAAAAAACTGGAGTTACTGGATTTTTTATCTCTAAATATCGAAATTCATCATGTGATAACAAGCCTTGATCATACCACTGCTGAAGTTTGGTATTGAATACTGAATTACTGTTTAACATCAAGGCAGGAGGGACTCTTACATAGTTATTTCTGGTATTAAGTTGTTTATATGCTTCATCCAGATACTTCTGTCTGCCCCATAGAACTATGTTCCCACCTTTATCAGCATTTTGAACAATACAGTCGTTATTTAAAGACAGTTTCTTAATAAGATCCATACAATTTTTCTGTTGCTGTGACCATTTTTTATGTATAGCCCCTGTGCATTTCTCCAAATTCTTTAAATCATTGATTACCAATTCATGGAATATGTCCACTGAATCCTTCGCAGTAGTGGGAATAAATTTTGAGCGAGGCCTAAAACTTGTCAACACACTCTCCCCAATCACCAAACCCTGTTCTAATGCAGTTTCCTCTGCGTTCTGTGATGATGCTTCTGCAATATCCGAGTGATCATATTCCTCTTCATTGCCCATTTGTCCCAGTTCCAGTATCAAGTTCATATCATTGACCTGTAGATTGCGTAGGTCATTCTGTAATATAGTACCTCTTTGAGCTGCAGGTACTTTGTATTTACCAGGATTCATTGCGAAATGTTTTTTTAATTTCAACAAGGACCGTGTTTGATAAAGTCATGCCACAATATAAATCGTAATTGTAGATTTGCCAAATGTAGTCTACACTTTAATGAACTGTGTATAAATCGTGTGATATTTAGCCTGATTTCGTTCTATTTGTTCGCAACAGGCAGCAAACTACGAGTCTTTTTTCATGTACATTTGTTTTGTAGTCCTCACATGATCATATCACGTGCACAGCATAAATGGTGGAATTGTTTGACAAAACTTTGTTGGTGAACAAGCCTGAAGGTTCAGGCGAAACGCATCCGACATAGCCACGAATCAAACCCTGGCTGGATTTGTCAAAGACATTGCGTCGTGTCCTTTTGTTTTGAGAGGAGTGTTGTTCATATATATACATATATATATATTTTCAACAATGCAGCTTGGATTCGGATCGCTCAGCAGCGGGTGCGAGTGTTGGGCCAAGCCAGCGGCCAAAGTCAATTTTGAAGCAAATGACACTCGCACTCAGGAACCTTGACAAAATGTATTGTTAACAGAGTTCCCTTCTGTTACACCGATGCATTTCAGCCCTGTCGGCCTTGTTCATGGTAGGTGATTGTACTTCCTGTTACATTTTAAAGCATTTCCTGTACAAGGTTGTAAGCCCCATGGGATTCTGGGAACTGAAGTTTTTCAAAATATTGTCAAAATGAAATTAATTTTTAGATAATCACCTAGTAACAGTGAAAAACGTATTCGATAGGTTTCTAACTAAACAGGCATTTGGAAGGTTGTCAATGACAGTACGGATCAGTAAGCTGGTGTTAGTGACCAGTTTCAATGTTGGGGAAAATTATTTCGCAATACTGATTGATAACAAACAATATATATCAAAAAATTATATATATACCAAATCTATAAGTGGCCTGATTACAAAAACATTTGAATGGTAGTGTGTAACAGTTCAAATTGGTAGACTGGTGTTAGTGACCAGTCTCAGTGTTTAGGAAAGTGTTACAAAGTTAATGATTGATCAGAGAGTCTACAGAAGCTATTAGTAGCGTTATGCTTAGAAAAGGGGGGAGAGAGAACTGAAAGAATGGGTACGTATGCCAAAAGTCCTTATATTGCTGGGTTCTGCTAGAGGTGTACATAAAGTTCCTCATCCGAGTTCATCCCTCTCGGGTACTTAGTTCGTAGTCGTATTATGTATTTCGATTGAAGCTGTCTCAGTTTCTTTTGCCGGTCGCCCAACCTTTCATTGATTTCAATAGAGTCAATAGCAAAGAATGACATGTTCATCCAATTTCCTTTCTGGCATGCCAGCATATGTTTCGCGGTAGCATAGGAGAGGTCTCTGTTTTTGACCGCTCTGACGTGTTCCAAAATGCGCTTTTTTAGCATGCAAATGGTGCTGCCTACGTAGAGCATGCCGCAGTCACATTGAATTACATATATTACAAATTTTGTTGTACATGTTATTTTCTGTTTAATGTGGATGGTTTTGCCTTCTGGGTCTACGAGTGTTCTCATGTTTTTCCCAATTTTGCATGCTTTGCAATTATTGCATTTTCTAAAGCCTATTTGTTGTTGTGTAAGCCAGTTTGGTTCTGCAGTTTGGATGGTTTGGAAATGACTCTTTGTAGTGAGGTCTCTGATGGATTGGACCTTTTTGTATGCAATCGATGGTTGTGTTCCAATGATGTGTATTAGATCTTGGTCCTGTTGTAGTATCGACCAGTACTTTTGGATGATTTGTCGGATTTTATACGATTCTTTGCTGTATGTGAGTATCAATCGCGGCGCAGTCTGATGTGCGATGGTTTGTTGAGTATTCAGTTCCGGGTGTTTCTTGACCAGAATGTCTGTTCTACTTTTTGTTTGTACTCGTTCCATGCATTTATTAAGCTCTCTCATTCTATAGCCACGTTTTTGAAGTCTGCTGGTACACTCTAGAATTTGTTTATTAGCATCTTCATCTTTTGAACAGTTTCTTTTCATGCGAATAAATTCGCCGTAGGGGATGCTTCTGAGTAGAGCCTTAGGGTGGAAGCTGTCTGCATGCAGAATGCTGTTGGTGGCTGTTTTCTTCCTAAATAAAGTTGTTTCAATTTGGTCGTTTTCGATGTACACTGATATATCCAGGAAGTCAATTTTGTGACGGCTGGTGTTGCACGTGAATGAGAGTCCAATGTTATTATTGTTAAGTGTATTGAAATATGTCATGAAGTCTTCTTTATCTCCATTCCAAATTAAAAACAAATCGTCAATATATCGTGACCACAAAACGATTTTATCAAGTGCTGTGTTGTTCTGTGGGCCCCATGCTATTTCCTTCTCCCACCATCCCATTGTGAGGTTAGCGTAATTGGGCGAAAAGGAAATTCCCATGGCACAGCCACATAATTGATGGTACAATTGATGATTGAAAAGAAATATATTATTCTTTAGACAGATTTCAATCATTGTCAATAACATGGCTGAGTGTTCTAGTTCATGTATGCTCTTTTGACGCAAGAAGTAGGCACAGGCATTCAGGCCAATAGTGTGTTCTATAGATGTGTACAACAATACTACATCTATGGTTGCCATGAGATAGTTGGGGTTCCACGATGTATTAGCTAGAATCCGTAAGAAATCACTCGTGTCTTGAATGAATGAAGACAAATTTCTTACCAGAGGTGCGAGATACCGGTCAATATACATGGAGATGTTCTCATATATTGAATCACAGGAGGATACGATTGGTCTCCCTGGTGGTTTGATCAGTGTTTTGTGTATTTTCGGCAGAAAATATATCGTGGGAATTGTTGGATTTTCTTTGAGTAGAAATTTCTTCTCCTCAATGTTGAGTAAGTTGTGTTCGTGCCATTCATTAAGATTCTTTTCAATCTCCTGAAGCATTTTAAAAATGGGATTGTTGGTGAGTTTAGCATATTTCTCAGTATCACTTAATTGGCGATAGGCTTCTTCTACATAGTCCCTGGTATTGAGAATCACGATGTTGCCGCCCTTATCAGCCGGTTTTATAATTATGTTGGGATTGTTTGCCAGGTTGGGAATTGCTTGACTTTCTTTTTTGGAGACATTTTCCCTGGTTTTGCTGTTCCTTGTTTTATGAATTTTGTCAATTTCATTCATAATTATTTCAGAGAAAGAGTCAATTTTGTTGCCTGGTGACAATTGAGGACTGTATTTAGATTTTTGTTTTAGACCACTAGGTTCGTGTTGCTTAGTGTTGATTTCAAGTTGTTTTAGAGTTTCCAAATTGGTGGTTTGATCGCTTTCCGAATCATTGGCTAAGTCATATAGACTTAAAAGGTGTGGAATTTCCTCAATTGTGAGTGGGTCCTCCTCAGTTTGTTTAGTGCTAGCATGTTCTTCCAAGTGCTGGGTATTTGGTTTCCTTGATGCATGTATTTTCGCAAGTTTTAGTTTCCGCACATATATGTATATGTCGATTTTAGTGGTAGTGTAGTCAAGATGTTTTTCAGGGCAAAAGGATAGGCCTTTATTGAGGATTTTGTGTTCAGTGTCAGTCAGCATGTAGTCTGATAAGTTTATTATTAGATTTTCCATACCTAGTTCTTCTTTGTGCGATTTCTGAGACCATATGTTCTTCTTTCGTTTGGATCTCCGGGTTTTCCTGAGGCTTCTGAAAACTTTGAATTGCCTCTTCCATACCCTCTGCCTCGTCCTCTGCCTCTGCCTCTCCCCCGGGTCCGGAATAGGTTCTGGTCCAGGTTGACGAGGCACATTTCCTCTAAAAAAGTCGTGTTGGTAGGTTTGATAGTACTGGAAGTTTTTTCACTCTCACTGCCACTGACATCTGATTCTGTTTCTACATCACTTGAGGGTTTTGCAGGTTGTGTTGCTTGGTTAATTTTCAGTGCGTCAAATCTTTTGGCAAACGTGAGTATTCTGCCATATTTGTAATCGGCTTCATCACGGGCAAACTTTCTCTTTTTTTGTTGTTCAATTTCGTCCTCATACTTCTCTAGACGGTCTTCCATTTCTTTCCTTAGTTTTACAGTATCATCTTTATTGTTAGCACAGATTTTGGCTTCCAATTATTGAATTTGGTTATGTATTTCCTCTAGATCCTTTTCAGCATATTTTATAAGGATGCGCATCAAGTTTTGGCTACATGCTGTATTGTTTGCCCCCCATCCCTCAAGCATGTCAGTTCTTGTATCTGGGTGGGTGGGCATTGTAAAGATTCTCAGCCCGCGTGGGATTCGATTGATTTCAAGATACTTTTGAAGTGCAAGTGCTTCCCAGCTTTTGCTTATTTCCCGCTTGTACTGTTTTTCAATTGATAAGAACAATTGCTGTAATGTTGGATTGGTATCTTTGCGTGTTGTAGTGTTCGCATCCGTTGGGGCGTCATCGTTTCCCTCGGGTTGAAAAAAAGTTGCTGCTTTAATTGCGCGTTTGGCTTTACGTTCCTCCATCTTTGCACAGGTCTCTGTTGCAATTGTCAGGTATTTTTCCCTTGTGACATAAGTCCAATTGCCAAGTTGTATCAAAGGGTGTGTTGATGTTTCAAGCGGGTTGTCTCAGGATTGTTGTGACACTCACAAGGTTCCTACTCAGTGTACTCAATTCCGATTCTGCGCTTTGGTTCTATGCGCAAATGTCGGATTGATACAATTTTACACTATGAAGTCGCTTCGGCGGAGTATGTACGCACACGCTTAAGAGCACATTGCTAAACACTTACCCGATGTGAAAGCTCCCGTAAAGGCGGCGCTCTCTGCCCCGCCTTGCGGCGTTTCAGCGGGTTTCACAGTGTTGTTTCAGCGTTCTCGTTTCCGTCGGGCGCCTCCGGTTTCAAATGGATTTTCAACAATGCGGCTTGGATTCGGGTCAATTTTGAAGCAAATGACACTCGCACTCAGGAACCTTGACAAAATTTATTGTTAACAGAGTTCCCTTCTGTTAGACCGACGCGTTTCAGCCCTGTCGGCCTTGTTCACGGTAGGTGATTGTACTTCCTGTTACATTTTAAAGCATTTCCTGTACAAGGTTGTAAGCCCCATGGGATTCTGGGAACTGAAGTTTTTCAAAATATTGTCAAAATGAAATTAATTTTTAGATAATCACCTAGTAACAGTGAAAAACGTATTCGATAGGTTTCTAACTAAACAGGCATTTGGAAGGTTGTCAATGACAGTACGGATCAGTAAGCTGGTGTTAGTGACCAGTTTCAATGTTGGGGAAAATTATTTCGCAATACTGATTGATAACAAACAATATATATCAAAAAATTATATATATACCAAATCTATAAGTGGCCTGATTACAAAAACATTTGAATGGTAGTGTGTAACAGTTCAAATTGGTAGACTGGTGTTAGTGACCAGTCTCAGTGTTTAGGAAAGTGTTACAAAGTTAATGATTGATCAGAGAGTCTACAGAAGCTATTAGTAGCGTTATGCTTAGAAAAGGGGGGAGAGAGAACTGAAAGAATGGGTACGTATGCCAAAAGTCCTTATATTGCTGGGTTCTGCTAGAGGTGTACATAAAGTTCCTCATCCGAGTTCATCCCTCTCGGGTACTTAGTTCGTAGTCATATTATGTATTTCGATTCAAGCTGTCTCAGTTTCTTTTGCCGGTCGCCCAACCTTTCATTGATTTCAATAGAGTCAATAGCAAAGAATGACATGTTCATCCAATTTCCTTTCTGGCATGCCAGCATATGTTTCGCGGTAGCATAGGAGAGGTCTCTGTTTTTGACCGCTCTGACGTGTTCCAAAATGCGCTTTTTTA
This sequence comes from Triturus cristatus, assembly GCF_964204655.1. Taxonomy (NCBI): domain Eukaryota; kingdom Metazoa; phylum Chordata; class Amphibia; order Caudata; family Salamandridae; genus Triturus; species Triturus cristatus. Next base: position 1,653,515,632 of record NC_140590.1, on the reverse strand, counting down.
GCATGCAAATGGTGCTGCCTACGTAGAGCATGCCGCAGTCACATTGAATTACATATATTACAAATTTTGTTGTACATGTTATTTTCTGTTTAATGTGAATGGTTTTGCCTTCTGGGTCTACGAGTGTTCTCATGTTTTTCCCAATTTTGCATGCTTTGCAATTATTGCATTTTCTAAAGCCTATTTGTTGTTGTGTAAGCCAGTTTGGTTCTGCAGTTTGGATGGTTTGGAAATGACTCTTTGTAGTGAGGTCTCTGATGGATTGGACCTTTTTGTATGCAATCGATGGTTGTGTTCCAATGATGTGTATTAGATCTTGGTCCTGTTGTAGTATCGACCAGTACTTTTGGATGATTTGTCGGATTTTATACGATTCTTTGCTGTATGTGAGTATCAATCGCGGCGCAGTCTGATGTGCGATGGTTTGTTGAGTATTCAGTTCCGGGTGTTTCTTGACCAGAATGTCTGTTCTACTTTTTGTTTGTACTCGTTCCATGCATTTATTAAGCTCTCTCATTCTATAGCCACGTTTTTGAAGTCTGCTGGTACACTCTAGAATTTGTTTATTAGCATCTTCATCTTTTGAACAGTTTCTTTTCATGCGAATAAATTCGCCGTAGGGGATGCTTCTGAGTAGAGCCTTAGGGTGGAAGCTGTCTGCATGCAGAATGCTGTTGGTGGCTGTTTTCTTCCTAAATAAAGTTGTTTCAATTTGGTCGTTTTCGATGTACACTGATATATCCAGGAAGTCAATTTTGTGACGGCTGGTGTTGCACGTGAATGAGAGTCCAATGTTATTATTGTTAAGTGTATTGAAATATGTCATGAAGTCTTCTTTATCTCCATTCCAAATTAAAAACAAATCGTCAATATATCGTGACCACAAAACGATTTTATCAAGTGCTGTGTTGTTCTGTGGGCCCCATGCTATTTCCTTCTCCCACCATCCCATTGTGAGGTTAGCGTAATTGGGCGAAAAGGAAATTCCCATGGCACAGCCACATAATTGATGGTACAATTGATGATTGAAAAGAAATATATTATTCTTTAGACAGATTTCAATCATTGTCAATAACATGGCTGAGTGTTCTAGTTCATGTATGCTCTTTTGACGCAAGAAGTAGGCACAGGCATTCAGGCCAATAGTGTGTTCTATAGATGTGTACAACAATACTACATCTATGGTTGCCATGAGATAGTTGGGGTTCCACGATGTATTAGCTAGAATCCGTAAGAAATCACTCGTGTCTTGAATGTATGAAGACAAATTTCTTACCAGAGGTGCGAGATACCGGTCAATATACATGGAGATGTTCTCATATATTGAATCACAGGAGGATACGATTGGTCTCCCTGGTGGTTTGATCAGTGTTTTGTGTATTTTCGGCAGAAAATATATCGTGGGAATTGTTGGATTTTCTTTGAGTAGAAATTTCTTCTCCTCAATGTTGAGTAAGTTGTGTTCGTGCCATTCATTAAGATTCTTTTCAATCTCCTGAAGCATTTTAAAAATGGGATTGTTGGTGAGTTTAGCATATTTCTCAGTATCACTTAATTGGCGATAGGCTTCTTCTACATAGTCCCTGGTATTGAGAATCACGATGTTGCCGCCCTTATCAGCCGGTTTTATAATTATGTTGGGATTGTTTGCCAGGTTGCGAATTGCTTGACTTTCTTTTTTGGAGACATTTTCCCTGGTTTTGCTGTTCCTTGTTTTATGAATTTTGTCAATTTCATTCATAATTATTTCAGAGAGAAAGAGTCAATTTTGTTGCCTGGTGACAATTGAGGACTGTATTTAGATTTTTGTTTTAGACCACTAGGTTCGTGTTGCTTAGTGTTGATTTCAAGTTGTTTTAGAGTTTCCAAATTGGTGGTTTGATCGCTTTCCGAATCATTGGCTAAGTCATATAGACTTAAAAGGTGTGGAATTTCCTCAATTGTGAGTGGGTCCTCCTCAGTTTGTTTAGTGCTAGCATGTTCTTCCAAGTGCTGGGTATTTGGTTTCCTTGATGCATGTAATTTCGCAAGTTTTAGTTTCCGCACATATTTGTATATGTCGATTTTAGTGGTAGTGTAGTCAAGATGTTTTTCAGGGCAAAAGGATAGGCCTTTATTGAGGATTTTGTGTTCAGTGTCAGTCAGCATGTAGTCTGATAAGTTGATTATTAGATTTTCCATACCTAGTTCTTCTTTGTGCGATTTCTGAGACCATATGTTCTTCTTTCGTTTGGATCTCCGGGTTTTCCTGAGGCTTCTGAAAACTTTGAATTGCCTCTTCCATACCCTCTGCCTCGTCCTCTGCCTCTGCCTCTCCCCCGGGTCCGGAATAGGTTCTGGTCCAGGTTGACGAGGCGCATTTCCTCTAAAAAAGTCGTGTTGATAGGTTTGATAGTACTGGAAGTTTTTTCACTCTCACTGCCACTGACATCTGATTCTGTTTCTACATCACTTGAGGGTTTTGCAGGTTGTGTTGCTTGGTTAATTTTCAGTGCTTCAAATCTTTTGGCAAACGTGAGTATTCTGCCATATTTGTAATCGGCTTCATCACGGGCAAACTTTCTCTTTTTTCGTTGTTCAATTTCGTCCTCATACTTCTCTAGACGGTCTTCCATTTCTTTCCTTAGTTTTACAGTATCATCTTTATTGTTGGCACAGATTTTGGCTTCCAATTCTTGAATTTGGTTATGTATTTCCTCTAGATCCTTTTCAGCATATTTTATAAGGATGCGCATCATGTTTTGGCTACATGCTGTATTATTTGCCCCCCATTCCTCAAGCATGTCAGTTCTTGTATCTGGGTGGGTGGGCATTGTAAAGATTCTCAGCCCGCGTGGGATTCGATTGATTTCAAGATACTTTTGAAGTGCAAGTGCTTCCCAGCTTTTGCTTATTTCCCGCTTGTACTGTTTTTCAATTGATAAGAACAATTGCTTTAATGTTGGATTGGTATCTTTGCGTGTTGTAGTGTTCGCATCCGTTGGGGCGTCATCGTTTCCCTCGGGTTGAAAAAAAGTTGCTGCTTTGATTGCGCGTTTGGCTTTACGTTCCTCCATCTTTGCACAGGTCTCTGTTGCAATTGTCAGGTATTTTTCCCTTGTGACATAAGTCCAATTGCCAAGTTGTATCAAAGGGTGTGTTGATGTTTCAAGCGGGTTGTCTCAGGATTGTTGTGAACTATAACTCGCGCCCCCGCAATGCACTGCTGATGACGTCACATATTACGTTACTTATGACATGGTTAGTGACATCACTCATGACATCAATGATGACATCTGAAATGACACATTGTGCATTGCGGTCGCGCAAGTTATAGTTACCTGATCTAACTATAACGTGGAATTTCATTGGTTTTTTACGAGTGAAATGTACAGCTAACTATAACTTGTGTGAAACCTATGGTTTTTTAAGTGAATTTGCAAGGTTTTTTAAATGCTAATTCCTAACTATAACGTGTGTGAAACCTATGGTTTTTTCAGTGAATTTGTACGGTTTTTTAAATGCTAAGTTATGTATTTATTTTTAATTTTTGCGCGGACGGTGCGCTTCGCGCACCGTGCGCACGCGCTGGGCACTAGGTACCGTGCACGCCTCGCCATTTTTTACAAAATATCAATTGTTTTTTTCTCCCTTGGGGGTCCTTAGATTTATATATTAAATGTGATTGTTAATTCTTTTTTTGTAATTTTTTTTTTTTTACCGTACGTGTACGGTAAGCTTACCGTACGCGCAATCCGCGATTTTTTTTAAATATTATTAAAATTAATTTTCATACTTTTTGGTCCTTCGTGAACCCCCTGACGAACGCTAGGGGGTCTGCAACTCTCTTCGTTGCCCCCTTTTCATGTTATCAACCTTTGTTTTTCAGTGCGAGAGACAGAAAATGGCGGCCGATACTTTCTGATTTCGAACGATTCGAATGTTTACACTCATGTAACCACCAATCTGAATTGAGCTCGCGCACGGCACCGTACGCGTACGGTAAGCTTACCGTAAGCGCACGGAGCGCGCCTATAGATATATATATTGATTTAAATGCTATTTTCTCAGGACCTACTGAACAGATTTACACCAGACCTGCAAAAGGCACATCCCTGACCTGAGGACTACCTCTCTGCCCAATTTCAAGTAATTCTGTTCAGCCGTTCGGGCTGTAGCTCGGACTAAAGGTCCTATGGGAAAATGCATGGGGAAAACATGTTTTGGGACCCCCCTTTTTTCTCAGCCCCCGCTTGACGAATCCCCCTGAGACTTTCAGGGTAGGAGCGGAGCGTAGCGCCCCATTAGTTTTGAAAAATTCGCGAGGATTCGTCAACCGGCGCCAAAGTTACTCCAAATAGAATGTTGCGGATTTCCTATGGAAACACGGTCCTAACTATAACTATCTACTGGCGACCGCCAGTAGATAATATATATATATATATATATAGATTATCTACTGGCAGTCGCCAGTAGATAGTTATAGTTAGGACCGTGTTTCCATAGGAAATCTCAAAATTCTATTTTGAATAACTCTTGCGCCGCTTGGCGAATCCTCGCGAAATTTTCAAAACTAATGGGGCGCTCCGTTCAGCTCCTACCCTGAAAGTCTCGGGGTGATTCATCAAGCGGGGGCCGAGAAAAAAGGGGGGTCCCAAAACGCGTTTTCCCCATGCATTTTTCCATAGGACCTTTAGACACAGCTACAGCCCGAACGGCTGAACAGAATTACTTGAAATTTGGCAGAGAGGTAGCCATAAGGTCAAGGAAGTGCCTTTTGCAGGTCTGGTGTAAATCTGTTCAGTATTTCCTGAGAAAATAGCATTTAAAAGCACATCAATATCTATACGCGCGCAGGGTGCGCGCACCGTGCGCGCACCGTGCGAGCACCCTAACGTGCGCGAGCGTAATTCTGATTGGTGGTTACATGTTAGTCAACGTTCGAATCGGTCGAAATCAGGAAGTGTCGGCCGCCATTTTGTTTGTTTTCAGTGTGAGAGTGAAAAAGGAAGGTGCGCGCACGGTGAAAAAAATAAAAATAAATTTTAATATGTAGTTTATTGTAAAATAAATATATAAAAAAAAAAAATACATAAATAAATTAGCATTTAAAAAACCGTACAAATTCACTGAAAAAACCATAGGTTTCACACACGTTATAGTTAGGAATTAGCATTTAAAAAACCTTGCAAATTCACTTAAAAAACAATAGGTTTCACACATGTTATAGTTAGGTGGATATTTCACTCGTAAAAAACCAATGAAATTCCCCCGTTATAGTTAGTTCAGATAACTATAACTCGCGCGACCGCCACTCTATCACAAGGATGATGTCATCAGTGATGTCATGAGTGATGCCACTGACCATGTCATGAGTGATGTAATATGTGACGTCATGAGCAATGGATTGCGGGAGCTCGAGTTATAGTTATCTGAACTAACTATAACGGGGGAATTTCATTGTTTTTTTACGAGTGAAATATCCACCTAACTATAACATGTGTGAAACCTATGGTTTTTTAAGTGAATATATATATATATATATATATATATATATATATATATATATATATATATATATATATATATATTTATATATATATATTGGTTTTCAAATCGCCCTCGCCGTCCTTGTACTTGACGGCTCCAAAAACAGAGCACAAATTCCACTTTTCTGGCGGTATGATACTTATTTATCCTTTCCTTAATGCCATAACATTTTGGTCACCCTGTGACCTTGCTCACATAGAGAAATGCTATACATTCGTGATTTTTAAACACAACATGTTATCTGATCATGTGACGTGCTGGAGCATAGGCATGGAAAACAGACATCTTTAGCAGTATGTTGGTTTCATTTTCTCCGGAGAGTACTCATGTTAAAAAAAGACTATCGCAATTTTTGAAAATCCTTCTCTGCATGAGTAAAAAGCACAATAAATAAATCATTCCAATAAATAAATGTATGCATGTACATAATTAATTGGTTATACAAAACAATTTGGAGAGAAAAGGGAAAAATCCAAGAAATGGAGGGATATACTCCTAGTCCCCTTGAAGATATATAAGAAAAACACAAAAATGAGTAAATCCAGGAGGCTGGTCAGAGTCTCCGAAAATCCTGGGAAACACACGCACAAAACAAAGAAAACTAATTATTTTTAGAAGACCTCTCACTCACCAACCTGGTTGGTGACATGCTTCATCATAGGGGTCCCACCTGAACAGCCGAATGCCGTCCAGGTGTGCTGCAACACCTGATTACAGTGGAGCTGGTAGTTCTTCGTAGTGCAATGTGAGTGAATAGTGGATTAAAAATGGGCCAAATGTACTCACCAAAAGGATTTTATTCTGGAGTCACTGATCCATGTTAAAAGCAACAGTGAGATACCTTACTTGGTTAGATTGACCATTGGTATCTAACAGTGGAATAGTGTGAAAAAATGTGAAAAAAAGAACGGTCTACATGTTTCAACCTATGTGGTGCTATTACTTAGGTTTTCGTCAGGACCAAGTGTAGTGACCCGAGCGGTGTACATACGCTAAGATGTACCCTACTCTTGATCACCAAAACCTAACCATGTACTCACGGTCAGGTAGCCTGTCATCCAATTCGAAGACAGGGGGAAATCTGTAAAAGAAAAACACAAAATTACTAGCACACGCAGTGTTACGTGTGCGAATACAGTGTTTTCAATGTTGGCAATACTTGATGTGTTCCCAGTGGTATGCAGCAGGAGGATAAAAAAACCAAAGAAGAAACCTTCGGTTGTTGGTAGTAGAACCAATAGCCAGACTCACTACTGGAAACCTGATCATGAAGTGATCATAATTCGTGGAATTACACGAGCTTGAAAAACCGCTAATGAAATGCAAAATTCTTGAGTTAAATCACAGGAACTAATTAATGCCAATGGAAAACTCAAAGCACCCAACTTTCATTCATCGTTCAAAGTGGGTGAAATAGCGATCAAGCAAAGTGATGAGTGCGTGCCTAATTTAAGCATGCGTGCTAATAATGGTAGCGTTGTGAAGTGCACATGGACACGAGGGGGGAATAAAAGGCAAAGCTTACTGAAAGACGTGTAATAGCGGGCCTCATAGAAGCCAGGGTCGAGGTGGCAGCTCAGGAAAACACGATCTGCAGAAAGATGTAATGCGGTAAAACAGAGTCAGAGGGACCGCATACATCGGGGGAAATATCCGAAGTGATCCATACAACCCCAAAACATGGAAGAAGAGATCACTTACTCTGTGGAGCTGGACACCGGCAATTACGCCTACCCTAAACGACCCGTACCGACTCCCCGAGGAAAGCCTAGATGCATCGTCTTGGCGGTTGAAGTACTTCCTGGTGACGGTGCTCAGGGGGCGTGGTGACGCGGGTCACGTGATCGGCGTGCTTAGTGATCATCATTGGTCGCCATGGTGTGGTATCAACATAGATAGTACTTTATAGAAAAGTTACGCACACAAACTCATTATTTAGAAAGGAACTTCCTGGTAACGGGGCTGAGGGGGCGTAGTGACACCGGTCATGTGATTGGCGTGCCTGAAGATGATTATTGGTCGCCATGGTGATGTGTCAACAGAGATCATGCTTTATTGAAAGGTTACGCACACAAACTAATTCTTTTGTGAGGAGAAACGGTGACGCTAGTGAGGTCAAATCGGGGCGGTGGTGACCCAATCCTGTGTAAATAGCGGAGCTAAGGCGCAACAAAGGCATATTCGTTACAGATGTGAAAAAAAGGTGCTTAACCCCGTGGTGTCAAAACCTCTAAGCCTAACGTCATCCATAAAGTGATGGACAAGAGAGAGCCATTGTTCACATACAGCCAAATTATTGGAGAAGGTAGTATCAATTATGTCAACACAGTCAACGTCATTCACATTAGTGTCTCAAACTTGTAACACAATTCTGCCCAAATTTCAGACAAACAGCGTCCTGGACACCCTAATGAAGAGTATTAACAAGACTCTGGGAGAAACAGCCAGGTAATTGGAGAAGGTAGTATCAATTATGTCAACACAGTCAACATTACTCACATTGGTGTCTCCAAACTTGCAACACAATTCTTCCCAAATTTCCGACAAACAGTGTACCGGATGTTCTAAAGAGGAGTAACAAGACTCAGGGAGAGACAGAGATACAGTCAAATCATCTAGAAAGAACAGTGTTCCAAGGAATATTATCGTTCAACCCATTTTTATGGGTGGATAATCTGTAGATCCATCTTTGTTCTTTCTCGAATAGACGTTCATGAGTTTTTTCACTTGTTTGAATCTGTTCAATGACAGTCCATTTCATATCATTGGTGGTATGATTAAACTCAAGGAAATGCTCAGTTAGTTTTGTTGTGATCCTTTTGCACCTTATTGTACTGCGGTGTTCACATATTCGTTGCTTCACCTTTCTGCTTGTCATCCCTATGTACTTCAAACTACACAGGCATTCAATCAGATAGACCACATTAGGGCTGTTGCAGTTTGTATGGGTCCTCTGGTCCCACGTTTTTCCTGATTCTAAGGCTAGAGTCTTCGTGTTTTGAGTCAGGTGGCACACACTACAGTTGCCGCATTGATAATGACCCACCACGTTTGGTAGACCCCAGGCATTAGTTACCGTCGGGGTGCCTCCTTGTGGACAGGTCTTAGGGCGTGTATTCACTAGGACATCCTTCAAGTTCCTTGCTTTCTTAAAGGAGAAAAGAGGTTTCTTCCAGTGTAAATTGCCAGTATTGATAATAGACCAATGCTTGTTGATTGATTTAGTCATGAGGTTAGACACTGTGTTATAGGTGGTTACACAGGTTAATGGTGTTTCATCGTTCCTCTGTATTTTGGCCTCAAGGAGGGCTTCCCTGGGTTGGTTGCGTGCTCTCTTTTTGCACTTATCAAGTATATTTTTCGGGTAACCTCTGTCGGAAAGTTTATCTGTCAGAGTCTTTGCTTGGGCACGATAATCTGTGACTTTACTGCAATTGCGGCGTAGTCTCAAGTACTGGCCATAAGGGAGGTTTTCCCTCAGGGGTCTCGGGTGAAAGCTTTCAAATCTGAGAAGATTGTTTCTCGCAGTAGGTTTATGGTAAGTTCTGGTCTCCAGATGGTCATTCTCTTTGGTAATTACCAGATCCAAAAACACAAGGGTGTTGGGATTAGTCGTATGGGTAAATCTCAGATTGTGATCACACGTGTTTATCCATACACAGAAATCAGTCAAAGACTCAGGAGAGCCCTGCCAGATGACAAGGACCTCATCGATATATCTCCTCCAGAACCTAATGTTGGAAGAAAAAGGGTTCCGAAACCGCCCTGATCGCAGCAACGGACGACATCAGAGCCCTGACCGACAAGGGAGAGACCGTGGCCCTCATACTCCTGGACCTCTCTGCAGCCTTCGACACGGTCTGCCACCGCACCCTGATACGCCGCCTCAGCAACGCCGGCATCAGAAGCAAGGCCCTGGAATGGATCGTCTCCTTCCTCTCCGGAAGGACTCAGAGAGTCCGCCTTCCCCCCTTCAGATCCACAGCCACGGAGATCATCTGCGGCGTACCTCAAGGATCCTCCCTCAGCCCCACTCTCTTCAACGTCTACATGACCCCCCTGGCGAACATCGCACGCAAACACGGACTCGACCTTATATCATACGCCGACGACACCCAGCTCATCTTATCCCTCACTAACAACCCCACATCAGCTAGGACCAGACTACATGAAGGAATGAAGGAAGTGGCGAACTGGATGACAGACAGCTGTCTGAAACTGAACACAGACAAAACGGAGGTCCTCATCCTCGGCCCCACTCCCACCGCATGGGATGACTCCTGGTGGCCCCCCGCCCTAGGCAGCACTCCCCACCCCACCGACCACGCGCGCAACCTCGGCTTCATCCTGGACTCTTCCCTCACCATGACCAGACAGGTGAACTCGGTGACCTCGGCATGTTTCAACACCCTCCGCATGCTCCGCAAGATCTTCCGCTGGATCCCTACCGACACCAGCAAGACCGTCACCCACGCCCTCGTCACCAGCCGCTTGGACTACGGGAACACCCTGTACGCCGGCATCACTACCAAGCTGCAGAGGAAACTCCAACGGATCCAGAACGCTGCCGCAAGACTCATCCTGGACATCCCTCGCCACCACCACATCTCCGGACACCTGAAAAAACTCCATTGGCTACCCGTCAACAAGCGGATCACCTTCCGACTACTCACCCACGCACACAAAGCCCTTCACAACCTCGGACCCAAACTCATCAACAACCGCGTCTCCTTCTACACTCCCCCGCGCACTCTGCGCTCCACCGGACAGGCCCTGGCAGCCGTACCCCGCATCCGCAAAGCCACCGCCGGAGGAAGATCCTTCTCTTTTCTAGCAGCGAAGACCTGGAACTCTCTGCCCAGCCACCTTCGCGCCATACCTGACCACCTCTCCTTCAGAAGGCAGCTCAAGACCTGGCTCTTCGAGCACTGACCCCCCCCCCCCCCCTCCCAGCGCCTTGAGACCCTTGATGGGTGAGTAGCGCGCTTTATAAATGCGATTGATTGATTGATTGATTGAATATAAACCGTTTTTCAAAATCGAAGACATAGAGCCCTGCCACACTAGGCGCAAAGGTACTACCCATTGAAGTACCTCCTATTTGGAGAAAGAGGGTTCCCTCATACTCAAAATAGTTCCTCTTCAAGGCCAATCTTGCACAATCCAGGATGAAGGCTTTTGGTGTGCTAAAGGTCCATGAGGTTTCATCCAATGCTGTCTCCAGTACCCTCAGAGTGTCATCCTGCGGGATGTTGGTATAGAGGCTCTCGATGTCTAGGGACACTAGAATGGTGTTCTCATCCACTGTGATGTCTTCAATTAGTTTGAGCAGATTTTTTGTGTCCTGTAGATAAGTGGAGGTTTTTTGTACCAAAGTTTTAAAAAAGAAATCGCAAAACCGTGATAAAGGTTCCAGTAGAGAGCCCATACCCGATACAATGGGTCTTCCAGGTGGTGGAATCTTGTTTTTATGCATTTTTGGTAGAATATAAAAATATGGGATCTTCCCCTCGTTGGAACACAGGAAGGCAGCTTTTTGTTTGGAGATAAAGCCCCTAGTTTCAGCATTGTCTACCAATGATGTAATTTCCTGTTTCAAATCATTTGTAGGGTCGGTTTGTAAGACTTGATAGTTTTTAATATCAGAAAGTAGTCTCTGGCATTCGGCATGGTAGGCCACTTTATCCTGGATCACTATTCCTCCGCCTTTATCCGCTTGTTTTATTACAATGGTATTACAAGATTTTAGATTGTCCAAGGCCAAGTTTTCTTCCTTACTCAAATTCTGAAAAGTTTGTTTGGGGACTAAGTTTTCAATGTCATTAAACACAGCCTGTTCAAAAGTGGCAATCTCCACTGGGACCATATGTGGTGGTGGGATAAAAGTGGATTTTAGGCGTAATCCTGTTTCGTTGTGATCCTCCGCCGTAGGTTCTCCTTGTTTCTCAAAAAAAGCTTTTAACCGCAATTTTCTGAAGAAACCTGCCAGTTCGCCATGTAGTTGGAACTTGTCCAGACGTGCAGTTGGGACGAAACCTAAACCTTTATTGAGGACCTTCTCTTCCGTCAGTGACAGTGGTCTAGTAGAAAGATTAGTCACTAGACTCTGCTGTTGCTTGTTCCTGCTTGGGGTTCCTTCGATTTGTTTCGTGTGTGGTTGCCCACTGCATCCTCTTCTTCCCAATGTACTTGATTGAAGGTCTTTCTTCTTCCCCTTCCTCTCCTGCCCCTGCCTAAAAAAGGCGGTCTGAAGGTGTTCGGGGGTAACATTGGTTGAGGGAATGGTGCTTGCGGAAAAGGTGGTTGCCATCCATACATAGGATAAGGTTGTTGTGAATTGAAAGAGCCTTGGAATCCAGGCGGTTAATGCATCCCATAGACTGGCCAATTATTTTGTGTCCTATTCCTCCCTCTTTGTCTCTGTCTGCCGCTTCCAGAACTAGCATTGCTACTGCCAGAAGAGTCAATACTAGATGCATCTGAATCCAAATCGGATCTTAGTGGAGGTGTATAGTCTGGGTCCGAGTAGGGATAGGTTTTTACGTAGGAGAACCTCTTGAGATCTTTTTGAAATTTTTGCACTTTTTGTTGGGTGAGGTTATCCTTATATTCATTTAGCTCTTTATTTAGTTCATCCAGTTTTTTCTTATAGCCTGTAATGGTGCTTTTTATGTGACCTTCTGTTAGTTGAATTTCCATTAGCATTGTTTCTGAGAGGCGTAGAGCGGTTTTTATGATCAGCACAATCCAATCGCGCGTACAATGCCACACGATTTGTGCCCAGTCTTTTCTGAAGATGGGGTCCTCCAGAGTAAGTGTAAGTGATCTCTTCTTCCATGTTTTGGGGTTGTATGGATCACTTCGGATATTTCCCCTGATGTATGCGGTCCCTCTGACTCTGTTTTACCGCATTACATCTTTCTGCAGATCGTGTTTTCCTGAGCTGCCACCTCGACCCTGGCTTCTATGAGGCCCGCTATTACGCGTCTTTCAGTAAGCTTTGCCTTTTATTCCCCCCTCGTGTCCATGTGCACTTCACAACGCTACCATTATTAGCACGCATGCTTAAATTAGGCACGCACTCATCACTTTGCTTGATCGCTATTTCACCCACTTTGAACGATGAATGAAAGTTGGGTGCTTTGAGTTTTCCATTGGCATTAATTAGTTCCTGTGATTTAACTCAAGAATTTTGCATTTCATTAGCGGTTTTACAAGCTCGTGTAATTCCACGAATTATGATCACTTCATGATCAGGTTTCCAGTAGTGAGTCTGGCTATTGGTTCTACTACCAACAACCGAAGGTTTCTTCTTTGGTTTTGTATGCTCCTGCTGCATACCACTGGGAACACATCAAGTATTGCCTAAATTGAAAACACTGTATTCGCACACGTAACACTGCGTGTGCTTGTAATTTTGTGTTTTTCTTTTACAGATTTCCCCCTGTCTTCGAATTGGATGACAGGCTACCTGGCCGTGAGTACATGGTTAGGTTTTGGTGATCAAGAGTAGGGTACATCTTAGCGTATGTACACCGCTCGGGTCACTACACTTGGTCCTGACGAAAACCTAAGTAATAGCACCACATAGGTTGAAACATGTAGACCGTTCTTTTTTTCACTTTTTTTTCACTATTCCACTGTTCGATATCAATGGTCAATCTAACCAAGTAAGGTATCTCACTGTTGCTTTTAACATGGATCAGTGACTCCAGAATAAAATCATTTTGGTGAGTACATTTGGCCCATTTTTAATCCACTATTCACTCACATTGCACTACGAAGAACTACCAGCTCCACTGTAATCAGGTGTTGCAGCACACCTGGACGGCATTCGGCTGTTCAGGTGGGACCCCTATGATGAAGCATGTCACCAACCAGGTTGGTGAGTAAGGGGTCTTCTAAAAAGAATTAGTTTTCTTTGTTTTGTGCGTGTGTTTCCCAGGATTTTCGGAGACTTTGACCAGCCTCCTGGACTTACTCCTTTTTGTCTTTTTCTTATATATCTTCAAGGGGACTAGGAGTATATCCCTCCATTTCTTGGATTTTTCCCTTTTCTCTCCAAATTGTTTTGTATATATTGGCAGCGGACAGCTGTGAGAGTTTTTTTGCTCTATTAAGACTAGCGTTCTTTGGTTGTGATTGAACCATGGGGGAGAATCAAGGACTATCTTACTCTAACGAGGAAGTGGATGCTATTCTTGGCGATCCTTCTTTGTTCGCTGATGCCAGCATAGCTCAGACCATCTCACAGACCACAGATTGGGAGAAACTGACTGAAATGAAAAGAGACCGAATTAGAACAATACTCCATGTTACTATTCTAAAGGAATATCTGAGAAATAACATGGCACCTAAAGGCCTTTTGGTTACAAATGCACCAAGGATTTTTCTGGAGGACCCCATCTTCAGAAAAGACTGGGCACAAATCGCGTGGCATTGTACGCGCGATTGGATTGTGCTGATCATAAAAACCGCTCTACGCCTCTCAGAAGCAATGCTAGTGGAAATTCAACTAACAGAAGGTCACATAAAAAGAACCATTACAGGCTATAAGACAAAACTGGATGAACTAAATAAAGAGCTAAATGAATATAAGGATAACCTCACCCAACAAAAAGTGCAAACATTTCAAAAAGATCTCAAGAGGTTCTCCTACGTAAAAACCTATCCCTACTCAGACCCAGACTATACACCTCCACTAAGATCCGATTTGGATTCAGATGCATCTAGTATTGACTCTTCTGGCAGTAGCAATGCTAGTTCTTGAAGCGGCAGACAGAGACAAAGAGGGAGGAATAGGACACAAAATAATTGGCCAGTCTATGGGATGCATCAACCGCCTGGATTCCAAGGCTCTTTCAATTCACAACAACCTTATCCTATGTATGGATGGCAACCACCTTTTCCGCAAGCACCATTCCCTCAACCAATGTTCCCCCCGAACACCTTCAGACCGCCTTTTTTAGGCAGGGGCAGGAGAGGAAGCGGAAGAAGAAAGACCTTCAATCAAGTACATTGGGAAGAAGAGGATGCAGTAGGCAACCACACACGAAACAAATCGAAGGAACCCCAATCAGGAACGAGCAACAGCAGCGTCTAGTGACTAATATTTCTACTAGACCACTGTCACTGACGGAAGAGAAGGTCCTCAATAAAGGTTTAGGTTTCGTCCCAACTGCACGTCTGGACAAGTTCCAACTACATGGCGAACTGGCAGGTTTCTTCAGAAAATTGCGGTTAAAAGCTTTTTTTGAGAAACAAGGAGAACCTACGGCGGAGGATCACAACGAAACAGGATTACGCCTAAAATCCACTTTTATCCCACCACCACATATGGTCCCAGTGGAGATTGCCACTTTTGAACAGGCTGTGTTTAATGACATTGAAAACTTAGTCCCCAAACAAACTTTTCAGAATTTGAGTAAGGAAGAAAACTTGGCCTTGGACAATCTAAAATCTTGTAATACCATTGTAATAAAACAAGCGGATAAAGGCGGAGGAATAGTGATCCAGGATAAAGTGGCCTACCATGCCGAATGCCAGAGACTACTTTCTGATATTAAAAACTATCAAGTCTTACAAACCGACCCTACAAATGATTTGAAACAGGAAATTACATGATTGGTAGACAATGCTGAAACTAGGGGCTTTATCTCCAAACAAGAAGCTGCCTTCCTGCGTTCCAACGAGGGGAAGATCCCATATTTTTATATTCTACCAAAAATGCATAAAAACAAGATTCCACCGCCTGGAAGACCCATTGTATCGGGTATAGGCTGTCTACTGGAACCTTTATCACGGTTTTGCGATTTCTTTTTTAAAACTTTGGTACAAAAAACCTCCACTTATCTACAGGACACAAAAAATCTGCTCAAACTAATTGAAGACATCACAGTGGATGAGAACACCATTCTAGTGTCCCTAGACATCGAGAGCCTCTATCCAACATCCCACAGGATGACACTCTGAGGGTACTGGAGACAGCATTGGATGAAACCTCATGGACCTTTAGCACACCACCTAGATTGTGCAAGATTGGCCTTGAAGAGGAACTATTTTGAGTATGAGGGAACCCTCTTTCTCCAAATAGGAGGTACTTCAATGGGTAGTACCTTTGCGCCTAGTGTGGCAGGGCTCTATGTCTTCGATTTTGAAAAACGGTTTATATTGGACACTCGGAACCCTTTTTCTTCCAACATTAGTGTGAGAAGTTGGCCTGATGTATGATGTCACTAGTTCTAGTGTACACCTTATATCAGTCCAAATACCCTTATGGTGATTGGTTGTAAAGTCAACCTTATAGACCAGCTATCCTAGTGGTAGCATGGACAAGAGCAGTCTTAGGCTAAACTCTGAATGGCATGTGAAGCCAGCTGTGATACCATATATAATCCCTTGAATACCAAATGAAAGGACACCACAACAGATATATATATAAAATAAAGTGTATTTATTCTAGTCAAACCCTCAGCACTCTTTATGAGATTAGAGGTAAGTACAACACAGTCTTATTTAAGCATACATTAAGTCACACAGGTAAGTAATACAGTTAGGCCCTAGGGGCCACGCAAACCATATACTAAGTAAGTGGTATAAGAACCACTGTCACGGAAATAGAATAGGCCTAGGCCTAGGCCTAGGGAGTCGCTGGGGCTACACTACACTAGCGTTAGTTAGGAAGTGGGAGGCCCACGGGATTCGTATGCAGAGTGGAAACACTCACGCGTAATGCGTAAAAGTCAATAGCAATAGTACAGTTTAGAAAACTGTAGATTTAGGACACTTCCGGAGTAGCTAGGAAGTTGAGACTTGAAAACTAGACACTAGGATAGTCACTATCCTGATGAGCACCGGAGTACCCGAGTTACCTAGCCCACAGGCTGCGGGTGCATAGGGGTGAAGATGCGTCGTTTTCGTCGTCGACTCCTATGGATGCCTGAAGAAAGATGCTGACAGGCAGTCAGTGAAGAGTGTCCGGTGGATCCCAAGGCTGGGATCAAGAAGAGAAGAAACCTGCAAGCAGAGGGGACAGAGTCAAGGTCACTAGCCAGTGACCACGTGGAACCAGGAAGGAACCAGGCGATGTCGTGAAGATTGCAGGTGAAGGTGAAGCTTGTCGCTGCAGCCAGGAGGACCAGGAAGCGTCGAGGACGACCAGGACCAGGAGGCGAGCTGTCCCACGAAGGCTCTTGCTGTCGGCGGCGTCGAAGTTGGACTAGGACTCACCAAGCCTTGGCAAGCGGAACCCACGAAGAACGAAGGACTTGCTTCTGGTGCAGACCAGGAAGGTCTGGGGTGCTTCTTCTTTGCAGAGAAGCGGGAGCCAGTCTGGAGGAGCCAAACCAGCGCAGAAGATTTCAGGGTGCATCGTCACAGAGGCCACTAGCCAGCGGGCAAGCAACCGGACAGACGCGACAAGCAGGAAAATGCTGAAGGGCCCCACGAAGGACTCGTGGAGTGTGGGGGGCTGATCTTCGGTGCAGATGGTGCTTGGGGTTGGGGCTTCTCAATCCCCGGTGCACAACTTCGAGGGTACCTCAGAAGCTGCGCTGTAAGTTACTAGCCACTTTTTCCAGGTAGCCGGTCCCACGTCGCTCGTCGCCTCCACGGATCTCAGCTCTGCTGCAGATGTGGATGAGGGTCGGAGAAGTCTGGAAGTCAAGGCTCTGGTCGGGCTCTGCAGTCGGTTCCTCGTAGAACGGTCGCAAAGCAAAGGGTAGTCTCTTGATGGTGCCTGTTTGCACAGGGTAGCCACTCCTTGGCTACAAGGGAGATTCTTCAGTCTTCTTCTTTCGTCGAATGTCGAAGGTCCAGAGTTTCTGTTCAGTTTTGCAGGTTCAGGATAATCTAAAGTCTTGAGGCCCAACTCCCACTCTTATACTAATCTGGGGGGCTGGGATACCTGCTAGGTCACGCCTTATGGGTGGGACCTGGGAGGGGGTGGTTACACCCACTTCCCTTTGTCCAGTTTCGCGCCAGAGCTGGGGCTGGAGTGCCCCAGCGCCGGTTTGAACTGGACTATGCAAGGAACACCTTGTGTGCCCCAGGCATGTCTCATTCCTTTCAGCCCACCCTGCCCCAATACACTAAAGGCTGTCTGGGGAGGTGCTAGCACCTCCCCAAGCAGGAAACCTATTGTCCAGGCCTCCCTGGCTGGGATCACTCCCAGCTGCAGGAGGTCAGACTTGTGTCTGTGGCAGCAGCATCCATTTTGTGATGCTGAGGCTTTGGTTAGAGTTAAACAGCAAAGTAGGATTTTAACATGTCTCTCCCTCTAGAAGGGAGGGATAATATCCTCATCACCAGAAATGGTATGGGGGTATTATTCCAAAGTGTTAGACACCTTACACGACATGTTTTGATAAAGCCAAACCATAGTTACCATAACCGTTTAAGATTATAAGGCACTTTAAGAGTATATGGTAGGCTATATCATAGAACAGCTATAAGGACATGGTTCCGAAAGCTGCAGACAGGCTCAGCTCATGCTAGAGCACCATCTCACATGTTACCAAGCACTCTGCCTCCAGGATTGTTAAGGCCTGCCATAGGAGTGACTGATAGGTACACATGTGTCTATATATAAGGGTAGATATAGGCATACTATATCTAAGCAAGGGGTGATTACACGACCTTGCCCCAGCTGAGTGATCAGCCAGTTGTGTCTGATTGGAAGGCCAGACCAGGGGTGGCATAATACATGCTGCAGCCCCTGGGAGGCCTAGGGTACACCTATGCCCTGGGTACCTAGGGTACACTGTACAGGGTCCAATAAGGTGATCCTTACCAATTGGTTATGTACCTAGGGTACATGGAGTCCATTTTAAAGAGAGAGCAGACAGCCTGAGACCCTGAATGGCAGGATCTCAGGCCAACTAAGTCGAAAAACCAGCTAGACACTAGGCAAAAAGTTGGGGGTAACCATAGTCAGATATCCACCTTCCTACACAACCCCCCCCCAAACGAAAGGAGATAAGGCTGGCCTTGACAAGGTAAGCCTCTATTGCCTAAGTGGCCATATAAGGAAGAACCAGCACTGGCATGGTTACCCCCTGTCTCATGGTCCACTAAGCAATCCCTCATCCTAAAGGTATCATAGGGTCTCCACCATAGGGAATCTCTACCTTGGGTGTGTCTTTGCAAAGTAAAAGGCTGGTGTTGAGATGGAGTACTGAAGTGAGTGTCCTCAAAGTGAGGCCTCAGCTTCCTCCAATCATCCTCCACCATGGATGCCTTTCTTTCTTTCACTGAGTTGCACTGTGCTCTCAGGGTCAGCCTCTGGCTACCTAAAGCTGGAGGCTGGGTCCCTTTTGTGGGCTTACTGGGGGGACAGGTCAGGTTTGGGGCCCTAAGGTCCCATGTTTGCCTGTGCCCAACAGAATCCCTCTGGGGGAGGTCCCTAACTACCTGTAAAGGGGATCCCTCAGGAATGTTTTTACCCATCACCTGGCTAGGGCTACTAGCCAGGCAATCCTCATTCTTTTGATGGGGGGTTCTTGTGGACAGGGGCCCTCTTGGGGTCCACTGGCCTCCCTGACCTCTGCAGCCCTGGGCTGACTGAGGCAGGGTAGAGAGAGGCAGGCTACCTGCACCAGACTGGGTCCCACCTTGGAAGGGGCCACTGACATCAGAGGCTCTGCCAGGCCAGGCCTGGCTACCTCTGGGGCAGTTCCTTCACAAGGGGTGAGGTCAGATCCCTGAGGAGGCTGACCTTTTCCTAATGTCTGGGGAGAGGGAGACTTTTCTTCCTCCCCACTACTCTCTGTTTGTGTGGAGTGATCCATAGTTTCAGGCTTCACTACACCTATGTCAGTCTGAGTATAGGCTGAGACCATTACAGCCTTGCCAACCTTTTCAGGAAGGCACTCAGTTTGTGTTTGAGCTGTGACTGTCACAGCTCTGCCAATTTCTACAGGGAAGTCTGTCTGTGCCTGGGCTGTGGCTACCACTGCCCTTCCAACCTTTTCAGGGAGGAAATCTGCTTGGACAGGGGTTGTGACTGGCACAACCCCACTACCCTTTTGGGAAAGGCCTACCATTTTGGAATGGGTGTCTTGTTCAACTCCAGCCCAAGCTGAGAGTTCTAAGTCATTCCCCAGTAAGCAGTCCACAGGCAAGGTTGGAGACACTGCCACCCTTTTAGGGCCAGTGACACCTCCCCAGCTGAGACATACCTCTGCCATGGGATGACTGTTCTGTTTGCCATCAATGTTAGTTACCTGGTATGAGAAACCAGGCAAAAGCTGCTCAGAGGGAACTAGCCTATGGGCCACCATAGTGATGCTAGCTCCAGTGTCTCTGTAGGCCTCAGCTTTTCTACCATTGATGTAGGGTTCCTGTCTGTACCTACCCAAAGTGTTGGGACAGGCAGTGAAGTTGGCAAACCCCATGCCACCATCACAGACAAGAGTAGCTGCTGTAGGGGAATTGGCTAAGCCAGAGTCCCCCTGTGTTCCCCAAGAAAACCCAACCAAATTTTTGGGGGCACTCCCACCACCTGGGGGATTACTGCTTACAGTAATAGGTGGTGTGACAGGAGTAGTTGGAGGAACAGTTTTGTTTTTAGCCTGTGGGCAACTGCTGTCAGTTTTCCAATGCCCAGGTGTTTTACACACATGGCAGTAAGGCTTTTTAACTGTGGTAGAGGAGGGAGCTTGGGACCCACCACCCTGTGTGGAGTTTTGGGGCCCTGAGGAAGATTTCTCTTTTGCTTTATCCCCACCCTTCTCTTGAGGCTTGGTTGTATCTTTCTTTTGGTCACCACCCTGATTTTTAGGCCTAATCCTGGTCCTGACCCATTTATCTGCCCTCTTTCCCAATTCTTGGGGAGAGGTCAAATCTGAGTCTACCAGGTGTTGATGGAGAAGCTGGTTCTGACAATTACTAAGGATCTGCTCCCTCATAATCAAGTTGTACAATCCTGTATAGTCCTGCACCTTGCTGCCATTTAACCAACCTTCCAAAGCCTTAGTGGCACAATCCACAAAATCAGACCAGTCCTGTGTCTGTGTCTTCTGGGTGTCTCTGAACAACAACCTATATTGCTCAGTGGTTAAGCCAAACCCATCTATCAGAGCACTCTTCAGGACTTTGTAATTGTTTGCATCCTCATCACTGACTGTGAGGAGCTTGTCTCTACCTTTGTCAGAAAAGGAGAGCCACAAGATAGCTGCCCACTGACTCTGGGGTACCTGCTGTACTTTGCAGGCCCTCTCCAAAGCAGTCATCCACTTGTGGATGTCATCCCCATTCTGATATGGGGGGACTATCTTGCTTAGGTTTCTATGGTCATAAGACCTATCCCTATCTCTAGGAATGTTGCTGCCACCAGTGGGTTCTAACCCACTTAACTTTTGTTCTCTAGCCAGAGCAAGCTTCTCTTTGGCAAGGGCAAGTTCTTCCCTCTGAATCCTCAGATTAGCTTCCCTCATTCTGGCTTCATGCTCCTTTCTCTCATGGGAAGTCATTCCCCTGTGAGAGGAAGCATTAGAGATGTTAGAGACATGGGAGTGGATGGATTCCCTTGAAGGGGATCTGTCCCTCCTGCTTCTCTGTGCAAGCCTACTTGGGGGTCTGTATGGGGGGACCCCATGCAAACTCCCATGTAAGCTTAGGTTAGCCTGGCTAAGTCTTCCTACTTGGCCCTGGCTGTCTACCTCTTCATCTGAAGTCTCCTCTGACTCCTCTGTGGTGGGTAGACCCTCCTCTGTACCTAGGGTACCTGCCTGAGATGCCCTAATAATGTCATACTCCTCTAGGAGTTGTCTTAACTGAAGGAGGGTAGGGTTTGCACCCTGTTTTATTCCTCTGGAGGTACACAAGTGTCTCATCTCCTGGAATGTTAAGGTATCATATCTAGAGGGGGTCTTTTGCAGACCTGATCCTACTGAGAGAGCATCCACTTGATCTCCTCTCAGAGACATGATCTAGTGAGGGTGTGGTGTGTGCACCTACCTACACTAGTTGTATCTACTAAACCTCTCTAGTAGTTGTAGTCAGGGTGTGTTATTCCCTTCAACCTACAACTACAAAGTCCAGTAGGACTTAAGTATTATAATCTATGTTATATGTACCTAGACAATATCTGTGTGATCTTTCAATTTAGTATCTCAAGATTACAATGGTATTACAACAGCAAGCTCAGATCCCAACCGCTGCTCACCAATGTGAGAAGTTGGCCTGATGTATGATGTCACTAGTTCTAGTGTACACCTTATATCAGTCCAAATACCCTTATGGTGATTGGTTGTAAAGTCAACCTTATAGACCAGCTATCCTAGTGGTAGCATGGACAAGAGCAGTCTTAGGCTAAACTCCGAATGGCATGTGAAGCCAGCTGTGATACCATATATAATCCCTTGAATACCAAATGAAAGGACACCACAACAGATATATATATAAAATAAAGTGTATTTATTCTAGTCAAACCCTCAGCACTCTTTATGAGATTAGAGGTAAGTACAACACAGTCTTATTTAAGCATACATTAAGTCACACAGGTAAGTAATACAGTTAGGCCCTAGGGGCCACGCAAACCATATACTAAGTAAGTGGTATAAGAACCACTGTCACGGAAATAGAATAGGCCTAGGCCTAGGGAGTCGCTGGGGCTACACTACACTAGCGTTAGTTAGGAAGTGGGAGGCCCACGGGATTCGTATGCAGAGTGGAAACACTCACGCGTAATGCGTAAAAGTCAATAGCAATAGTACAGTTTAGAAAACGGTAGATTTAGGACACTTCCGGAGTAGCTAGGAAGTTGAGACTTGAAAACTAGACACTAGGATAGTCATTATCCTGATGAGCACCGGAGTACCCGAGTTACCTAGCCCACAGGCTGCGGGTGCATAGGGGTGAAGATGCGTCGTTTTCGTCGTCGACTCCTATGGATGCCTGAAGAAAGATGCTGACAGGCAGTCAGTGAAGAGTGTCCGGTGGATCCCAAGGCTGGGATCAAGAAGAGAAGAAACCTGCAAGCAGAGGGGACAGAGTCAAGGTCACTAGCCAGTGACCACGTGGAACCAGGAAGGAACCAGGCGATGTCGTGAAGATTGCAGGTGAAGGTGAAGCTTGTCGCTGCAGCCAGGAGGACCAGGAAGCGTCGAGGACGACCAGGACCAGGAGGCGAGCTGTCCCACGAAGGCTCTTGCTGTCGGCGGCGTCGAAGTTGGACTAGGACTCACCAAGCCTTGGCAAGCGGAACCCACGAAGAACGAAGGACTTGCTTCTGGTGCAGACCAGGAAGGTCTGGGGTGCTTCTTCTTTGCAGAGAAGCGGGAGCCAGTCTGGAGGAGCCAAACCAGCGCAGAAGATTTCAGGGTGCGTCGTCACAGAGGCCACTAGCCAGCGGGCAAGCAACCAGACAGACGCGGCAAGCAGGAAAATGCTGAAGGGCCCCACGCAGGACTCGTGGAGTGTGGGGGGCTGATCTTCGGTGCAGATGGTGCTTGGGGTTGGGGCTTCTCAATCCCCGGTGCACAACTTCGAGGGTACCTCAGAAGCTGCGCTGTAAGTTACTAGCCACTTTTTCCAGGTAGCCGGTCCCACGTCGCTCGTCGCCTCCACGGATCTCAGCTCTGCTGCAGATGTGGATGAGGGTCGGAGAAGTCTGGAAGTCAAGGCTCTGGTCGGGCTCTGCAGTCGGTTCCTCGTAGAACGGTCGCAAAGCAAAGGGTAGTCTCTTGATGGTGCCTGTTTGCACAGAGTAGCCACTCCTTGGCTTCAAGGGAGATTCTTCAGTCTTCTTCTTTCGTCGAATGTCGAAGGTCCAGAGTTTCTGTTCAGTTTTGCAGGTTCAGGATAATCTAAAGTCTTGAGGCCCAACTCCCACTCTTATACTAATCTGGGGGGCTGGGATACCTGCTAGGTCACGCCTTATGGGTGGGACCTGGGAGGGGGTGGTTACACCCACTTCCCTTTGTCCAGTTTCGCGCCAGAGCTGGGGCTGGAGTGCCCCAGCGCCGGTTTGAACTGGACTATGCAAGGAACACCTTGTGTGCCCCAGGCATGTCTCATTCCTTTCAGCCCACCCTGCCCCAATACACTAAAGGCTGTCTGGGGAGGTGCTAGCACCTCCCCAAGCAGGAAACCTATTGTCCAGGCCTCCCTGGCTGGGATCACTCCCAGCTGCAGGAGGTCAGACTTGTGTCTGTGGCAGCAGCATCCATTTTGTGATGCTGAGGCTTTGGTTAGAGTTAAACAGCAAAGTAGGATTTTAACATGTCTCTCCCTCTAGAAGGGAGGGATAATATCCTCATCACCAGAAATGGTATGGGGGTATTATTCCAAAGTGTTAGACACCTTACACGACATGTTTTGATAAAGCCAAACCATAGTTACCATAACCGTTTAAGATTATAAGGCACTTTAAGAGTATATGGTAGTCTATATCATAGAACAGCTATAAGGACATGGTTCCGAAAGCTGCAGACAGGCTCAGCTCATGATAGAGCACCATCTCACATGTTACCAAGCACTCTGCCTCCAGGATTGTTAAGGCCTGCCATAGGAGTGACTGATAGGTACACATGTGTCTATATATAAGGGTAGATATAGGCATACTATATCTAAGCAAGGGGTGATTACACGACCTTGCCCCAGCTGAGTGATCAGCCAGTTGTGTCTGATTGGAAGGCCAGACCAGGGGTGGCATAATACATGCTGCAGCCCCTGGGAGGCCTAGGGTACACCTATGCCCTGGGTACCTAGGGTACACTGTACAGGGTCCAATAAGGTGATCCTTACCAATTGGTTATGTACCTAGGGTACATGGAGTCCATTTTAAAGAGAGAGCAGACAGCCTGAGACCCTGAATGGCAGGATCTCAGGCCAACTAAGTCGAAAAACCAGCTAGACACTAGGCAAAAAGTTGGGGGTAACCATAGTCAGATATCCACCTTCCTACAATTAGGTTCTGGAGGAGATATATCGATGACGTCCTTGTCATCTGGCAGGGCTCTCCTGAGTCTTTGACTGATTTCTGTGTATGGATAAACACGTGTGATCACAATCTGAGATTTACCCATACGACTAATCCCAACACCCTTGTATTTTTGGATCTGGTAATTACCAAAGAGAATGACCATCTGGAGACCAGCACTTACCATAAACCTACTGCGAGAAACAATCTTCTCAGATTTGAAAGCTTTCACCCGAGACCCCTGAGGGAAAACCTCCCTTATGGCCAGTACTTGAGACTACGCCGCAATTGCAGTAAAGTCACAGATTATCGTGCCCAAGCAAAGACTCTGACAGATAAACTTTCCGACAGAGGTTACCCGAAAAATATACTTGATAAGTGCAAAAAGAGAGCACGCAACCAACACAGGGAAGCCCTCCTTGAGGCCAAAATACAGAGGAACGATGAAACACCATTAACCTGTGTAACCACCTATAACACAGTGTCTAACCTCATGACTAAATCAATCAACAAGCATTGGTCTATTATCAATACTGGCAATTTACACTGGGAGAAACCTCTTTTCTCCTTTAAGAAAGCAAGGAGCTTGAAGGATGTCCTGGTGAATACACGCCCTAAGACCTATCCACAAGGAGGCACCCCGACGGTAACTAATGCCTGGGGTCTACCAAACGTGGTGGGTCATTATCAATGCGGCATCTGTAGCGTGTGCCACCTGACTCAAAACACGAAGACTCTAGCCTTAGAATCAGGAAAAACGTGGAACCAGAGGACCCATACAAACTGCAACAGCCCTAATGTGGTCTATCTGATTGAATGCCCGTGTAGTTTGAAGTACATAGGGATGACAAGCAGAAAGGTTAAGCAACGAATATGTGAACACCGCAGTACAATAAGGTGCAAAAGGATCACAACAAAACTAACTGAGCATTTCCTTGAGTTTAATCATACCACCAATGATATGAAATGGACTGTCATTGAACAGATTCAAACAGGCGAAAAAACTCATGAACGTCTATTCGAGAAAGAACAAAGATGGATCTACAGATTATCCACCCATAAAATGGGTTGAATGATAATATTCCTTGGAACACTGTTCTTTCTAGATGATTTGACTGTATCTCTGTCTCTCCCTGAGTCTTGTTACTCCTCTTTAGGACATCCGGTACACTGTTTGTCTGAAATTTGGGAAGAATTGTGTTGCAAGTTTGGAGACACCAATGTGAGTAATGTTGACTGTGTTGACATAATTGATACTACCTTCTCCAATTACCTGGCTGTTTCTCCCAGAGTCTTGTTAATACTCTTCATTAGGGTGTCCAGGACGCTGTTTGTCTGAAATTTGGGCAGAATTGTGTTACAAGTTTGAGACACTAATGTGAATGACGTTGACTGTGTTGACATAATTGATACTACCTTCTCCAATAATTTGGCTGTATGTGAACAATGGCTCTCTCTTGTCCATCACTTTATGGATGACGTTAGGCTTAGAGGTTTTGACACCATGGGGTTAAGCACCATTTTTTCACATCTGTAACGAATATGCCTTTGTTGCGCCTTAGCTCCGCTATTTACACAGGATTGGGTCACCACCGCCCCGATTTGACCTCACTAGCGTCACCGTTTCTCCTCACAAAAGAATTAGTTTGTGTGCGTAACCTTTCAATAAAGCATGATTTCTGTTGACACTTCACCATGGCGACCAATAATCATCTTCAGGCACGCTGATCACATGACCCGTGTCACTACGCCCCCTCAGCCCCGTTACTAGGAAGTTCCTTTCTAAATAATGAGTTTGTGTGCGTAACCTTTCTATAAAGTACTATCTATGTTGATACCACACCATGGTGACCAATGATGATCACTAAGCACGCCGATCACGTGACCCGCGTCACCACGCCCCCTGAGCACCGTCACCAGGAAGTACTTCAACCGCCAAGACGATGCATCTAGGCTTTCCTCGGGGAGTCGGTACGGGTCGTTTAGGGTAGGCGTAATTGCCGGTGTCCAGCTCCACAGAGTAAGTGATCTCTTCTTCCATGTTTTGGGGTTGTATGGATCACTTTGGATATTTCCCCCGATGTATGCGGTCCCTCTGACTCTGTTTTACCGCATTACATCTTTCTGCAGATCGTGTTTTCCTGAGCTGCCACCTCGACCCTGGCTTCTATGAGGCCCGCTATTACGCGTCTTTTAGTAAGCTTTGCCTTTTATTCCCCCTTCGTGTCCATGTGCACTTCACAATGCTACCATTATTAGCACGCATGCTTAAATTAGGCACGCACTCATCACTTTGCTTGATCGCTATTTCACCTACTTTGAACGATGAATGAAAGTTGGGTGCTTTGAGTTTTCCATTGGCATTAATTAGTTCCTGTGATTTAACTCAAGAATTTTGCATTTCATTAGCGGTTTTTCAAGCTCGTGTAATTCCACGAATTATGATCACTTCATGATCAGGTTTCCAGTAGTGAGTCTGGCTATTGGTTCTACTACCAACAACCGAAGGTTTCTTCTTTGGTTTTGTATGCTCCTGCTACATACCACTGGGAACACATCAAGTATTGCCTACATTGAAAACACTGTATTCGCACACGTAACACTGCGTGTGCTTGTAATTTTGTGTTTTTCTTTTACAGATTTCCCTCTGTCTTCAAATTGGATGACAGGCTACCTGGCCGTGAGTACATGGTTAGGTTTTGGTGATCAAGAGTAGGGTACATCTTAGCGTATGTACACCGCTCGGGTCACTACACTTGGTCCTGACGAAAACCTAAGTAATAGCACCACATAGGTTGAAACATGTAGACCGTTCTTTTTTTCACTTTTTTTCACACTATTCCACTGTTAGATACCAATGGTCAAACTAACCAAGTAAGGTATCTCACTGTTGCTTTTAACATGGATCAGTGACTCCAGAATAAAATCATTTTGGTGAGTACATTTGGCCCATTTTTAATCCACTATTCACTCACATTGCACTACGAAGAACTACCAGCTCCACTGTAATCAGGTGTTGCAGCACACCTGGACGGCATTCGGCTGTTCAGGTGGGACCCCTATGATGAAGCATGTCACCAACCAGGTTGGTGAGTGAGGGGTCTTCTAAAAAGAATTAGTTTTCTTCGTTTTGTGCGTGTGTTTCCCAGGATTTTCGGAGACTCTGACCAGCCTCCTGGATTTACTCCTTTTTGTGTTTTTCTTAATTAATTGGTTATCCATACTAGGTTCAATCATATTCATGGTAAGATGTCCACAATAGTGACAACTTAAATTGTGCCCTCATCATTTTATAATGTTGTCTAATGGCTAAATGCGTTATGATACTTGTAATGTGGGCCACATCTAATTCCAAATGATATTGACTTGATCAGGATGTCCTATAATTAGAACACTCTACTATGAGAATTTTTTTTAACTTACTAGATGTGCCGAGAACTGCCTAACTCATTATCTCCAATGTGCAAAGTGTGCTAACATTTCTGAACCATAAGTGCAAAAAAAGTGCTTGGTGCTTTACTGTGCAAATATACATATGTGTCACTTTATCTTGTTGTTCTTATCTAACATAAAAAGAGAGCCTTTTCTTTGGCAATTGTTTTATTACATTAAAGTAACTGCAGATGTTTTACTGATCTCTTCTCTATATACTCTACATAACTTACTGGGTTTCATAATGGTCACCCCTATTGTATTCACTATTTTAGAGACCCTATCATATACATTCTATTATAGCTGATTAGAGTAGGAATCTTATAGGATTGTGTTACAAACATTTATACAGTTGACATCGTCATAAAAAGTTAAATAAAGCATTCATAGATTTCTTCATACAACCGTCCGTAAAAAAATATTTTTCAAAATAAAAATCTTTTTTTCTGCATAAATACTTAGTAAAAATCCATATCTCTAAAACTATTATTCTAAAACATTATTCTAAAAAAATATATATATGTTTTTATAAAAACTATATAAATAGGAATTCATGCTTTATAAAAAGTTATGGAGCTCTTCATTATTGTTTAGACCCATGGGAGTCTTGCTGTTTAGTTCCAATATAGGTGCCGATTACGATCCGGTAAAAAATGTCCCCGTG
This sequence comes from Triturus cristatus, assembly GCF_964204655.1. Classification (NCBI taxonomy): domain Eukaryota; kingdom Metazoa; phylum Chordata; class Amphibia; order Caudata; family Salamandridae; genus Triturus; species Triturus cristatus. The sequence goes on along the minus strand of NC_140590.1, from coordinate 1,653,487,085 downwards.
CGACTCGTATCCGGTCTTTTTACTGTACGAATCGTACAAGTGCCGTACGAACTGGCAATCACGATTCGCATGGTAAAAAGTCCATACGAACCGCATTGGGAATCATTCCCCACACGTCCTCGGGTCGGAAAATGTGTCCGACACGTCCTCGTACGATTTACCGTACAAATGTGAAAGGTGAAGTCCGACCGAGGAATCACGATCCATCCCGTGCGTCCGAGGTTACAACCGGATGGAAAAAACACCGTCCGCACCGAACTCCCATAGCAACCATGGAGACGTGCCCGCATACGCGCCGACCCCCCCAGCCCCCGTACGTACGCGCCGACCCCCCCCAGCCCCCGTACGTTCGAGTCGAACCCCCCCCGTGTACGTTCGAGTCGAACCCCCCCGTGTACGTTCGAGTCGTACCCCCACCCGTGTATGTACGGTGCGTACCCCCGTGTATGTTCGAGTCGAACCCCCCCGTGTACGTTCGAGTCGAACCCCCCATGTACGTTCGAGTCGAACCCCCCCGTGTACGTTCGAGTCGAACCCCCCCGTGTACATTCGAGTCGAACCCCCCCGTGTACGTTCGAGTCGTACCCCCACCCGTGTAAGTACGGTGCGTACCCCCCGTGTACGTTCGAGTCGAACCCCCCCGTGTACGTTCGAGTCGAACCCCCCCGTGTATGTTCGAGTCGAACCCCCCCGTGTACGTTCGAGTCGTACCCCCACCCGTGTATGTACGGTGCGTACCCCCCGTGTACGTTCGAGTCGAACCCCCCCGTGTACGTTCGAGTCGAACCCCCACCCGTGTATGTACGGTGCATACCCCCGTGTATGTTCGAGTCGAACCCCCCGTGTACGTTCGAGTCGTACCCCCACCCGTGTATGTACGGTGCGTACCCCCCGTGTACGTTCGAGTCGAACCCCCCGTGTACGTTCGAGTCGAACCCCCCCCGTGTACGTTCGAGTCGAACCCCCCCGTGTACGTTCGAGTCGTACCCCCACCCGTGTATGTACAGTGCGTACCCCCAGCGCGTAGCGCTGGGGGTACGCACCGTACATACACGGGTGGGGGTACGACTCGAACGTACACGGGGGGGTTCGACTCGAACGTACACGGGGGGTTCGACTCGAACGTACACAGGGGGGGTTCGACTCGAACGTACACGGGGGGGTTCGACTCGAACGTACACGGGGGGGGTTCCACTCGAACGTACACGGGGGTTCGACTCGAACGTACACGGGGGGTACGCACCGTACATACACGGGTGGGGGTACGACTCGAACGTACACGGGGGGGTTCGACTGGAACGTACACGGGGGGGTACGCACCGTACATACACGGGTGGGGGTTCGACTTGAACGTACACGGGGGGTACGCACCGTACATACATGGGTGGGGGTACGACTCGAACGTACACGGGGGGGTTCGACTCGAACGTACACGGGGGGTTCGACTCGAACGTACACGGGGGGGTTCGACTCGAACGTACACGGGGGGGTTCGACACGTACACGGGTGTACATACAGGGGGGTTCGGCGAGTACGTACGGGGGCTGGGGGGGGTCGGCACGTACGTACGGGGGCTGGGGGGGTGTCGGCGCGTACGTACGGGGGCTGGGGGGGTCGGCGCGTACGTACGGGGGCTGGGGGGGGTCGGCGCGTACGTACGGGGGCTGGGGGGGGTCGGCGCGTACGTACGGGGGCTGGGGGGGGTCGGCGCGTACGTACGGGGGCTGGGGGGGGAACGGTGCGTACCGGGCCACCTACTCTGGTCGATTCGCGCCATACTTTGCTTTTCCGGCACTTTTTGGGTGCCGTGAAAATATTGCCGTCCGGACTGCTGTCGGTTCGAATCGTAATTCCTGGGTCGTGAAACGCTGCCTGAAAGTGTACCGACGTCACGTCGCAGCATTCCCGGATCACATTCGTATGTATATTTTCGTCGGTCGGTGTTTTTTACGATTCGTACGGAAATGGTGTTTCCGTGCGAATCGTAATTCCATGTTTGTAAAGTTTTACGACCGGGTACGAGTCGGACGGGGAAAACGCTCCGACCGACGGTTCGTACCCGGTTTTTACCGGATCGTGATCGGCACCATAGTGTGCGACTCTAGCTGTTCAAGCATGCGTTCCCTGTTGCCTCATCTGCGTAGTTTTGGGATGGCTTTAATCACATAGTATTTCAAGTAGTTCAGATCATTCATATGTATAGCTTTAAAATGTTGGGCTACAGTGTATGCTGCATCGTTATTAATAATAGCTCTAAGGTGCTGGAGGATTCTAACATGCACCTGCAGCTTGGTGCTACCCACATATTTCAATTTGCATGTGCACTCCAACACATATACAGCATATTCTGTGCGGCAGTTGTAATTGCCAGTAATAGCTATCATCTGTTTTTGACTGAATGGGGTTGTGTAGTGGGTGGTGTTAATCCCAAACCTACATGCCCAACATGAAGGGCATTTAAAAAAAACTGATTTGGGTTTAAGCCATGTACTTTCTTTGCTCATTTCAGGGCTATACTTAACTAGTTGTGTCCTCATGGATAGTGCTCTTCTAAATGTAACCTATGTGATCTTGCCAATTGAGTGGCCATAACACTGTCTGTAAGCAGGATCGGCCAATTGGTATTTGCAATGGATCTGATCTGTCTTTCTTGGCTACTAAATGTTGTAATGAGCCTAATAGTGCCATCATTTGCTCCACTAGATGGTTCTATTGTCTGTTCTGGGCGCATAGTTTCTGGGTTCTTCTGTAACAGGGATTCTCTAGATCTAGTATTGATTTTGTTCATTGCTTCAGGGAGGGTTCTTTCATCATGACCCCTCCTCCTGAACCTATCAAAGGCTTCTGAAAGGCGCCTATTGACTTCTGTCTCAGTGCTGCATATTCTTTTTAGTCTGCCAAATTCTCCGTATGGTATGCTTTTAATGAGGTGTTTGGGGTGTGTGCTTAGCGTGCAGTTTCGAATTGCCCTCGGTCTGTTTTCTATGAAGTGTGGTTTCAAGCTTCATATCGTTCACAAACACTTTTACATCCAAAAATTCTATATTGCAGTTGCTGATATTGGATGTGAACCTAAGATTGACATTGTTGACATTAATAGCCTGTATGAAGCTCTCAGCACTTTCTTTGTCCCCTTTCCAAATAAGAAAAACATCATCTATAAAATGGAGCCAATGTAAAATATGCCTATCATAGGTCTGTTTGTGTACACCTTTGAGGCCCTGTTCCTCCCACCAGCCAACATGAAGACATATATATGCCACACAACAATCCAAGTGCGATGCATGCTCAGGAGTTGCCAATAACATATATATATATATATATATATATATATATATATATATATATATATATATATATATATATATATATATATATATATATATATATATATATATATATATATATATATCAGATCAACCTGCTCCACCAGCTTCAAACACTCTTGCTGACGCCAAAGAAGTCGGTACACGAACCAATTTAAGGTGCTTTTTTTCTTTTATTCACCCAGAGCGACGGCCATAACGTTTCGGCTCACCCAGAGCCTTGTTCACACATATATATATATATATATATATATATATATATATATATATATATATATATATCACCAAACGTCACCTCCTTGAAAGCAACCACAAGGACACAACGGGGCAATCTTCAGGAGGCTCTTTATTCATCAACTGCAGTAATGGCACAATGCATTTCGGCGTGACCGCCTTCCTCAGGTGCTGCTGCAAAACCAAACAATCACCTCCTCCCTCCTTAGAGTCTTATATGGCGCTCCCATTGGTGGGAGGTCAGCTGATCCTGCTGCGATCGGAAAGTAGTCAAATGCGAGACTACCATTCCCATCATACATCGGTAAAAATAAATCCGGCAGCTGGATACAATGTTTCCTCGAATGAGTGCCGTTGTTTGCCAAGTCAAGGGGGGGCCGTGTGGCGGCTGATGATTGCTTTTATTACTGATGCTCAGAGCTCCCTCAGGTCCCCAACGTCCAGCCTTTACTTCGAGTGCAAACCGGGCCGTGAGTCGAGCTGCAATCATGCTCTTCTCCCTATGAAATCACAGGCTGCCAATGGCAACCGCCTCCGGCATGCTTTGTTGTAAGGCGGTCCTGGAACTATCGATACCTCGATCTGCAACAGTCCAAATGCCAATTATCCCCAGGACACTTTGTAGACGGGTCCTTGTTTTCGCAGTGTTGGCAACCGCGACATGTATCACCAAACGTCACCTCCTTGAAAGCAACCACAAGGACACAACGGGGCAATCTTCAGGAGGCTCTTTATTCATCAACTGCAGTAATGGCACAATGCATTTCGGCGTGACCGCCTTCCTCAGGTGCTGCTGCAAAACCAAACAATCACCTCCTCCCTCCTTAGAGTCTTATATGGCGCTCCCATTGGTGGGAGGTCAGCTGATCCTGCTGCGATCGGAAAGTAGTCAAATGCGAGACTACTATACATATATATATATATATATATATTCACTTAAAAAACCATAGGTTTCACACATGTTATAGTTAGCTGGACATTTCACTGCTGATGACGTCAGATATTACATCACTGATGACATATGTGTCTTTCTGAAAAAAAAATATTTGTAATATATGTATAGCTAAAAATTAATGGTAAGAAGACATGGGTAAATAAGTGTCTAAATACAGTATTAGCATCAACAGAGGATTGCGGTTGCGTGAGTTATAGTTGCCTGCACTAACTATAACGTGGGAATTTCAATGGTTTTTCACGAGTGAAATGCCCAGCTAACTATAACATGTGTGAAACCTATGGTTTTTAAGTGAATTTGCAAGGTTTTTTAAATGCTAATTCCTAACTATAAGGTGTGTGAAACCTATGGTTTTTTCAGTGAATTTGTACGTTTTTTTAAATGCTAAGTTATGTATTTATTTATTTATTTGTTTTTTTAAGGTTTTTCACCGTGCGCGTAGCCACTGAGGAAGAGCAGACACTTTGCTTGAAACGCGTATGGCACGCCACATGGGGAGCTTGTGCTAGGCTGGGAACCGAACTGCCAGCGGTGGTTTGTGCTGCAACCCCTTCGTAAGAGGCATCTCCTTGAGGGCAACTTGCGTGTGAATACAAAAGCGGCTGGTCCGGCCGCGGAGATGCCCTACCGCTTCCAAGCGGGTCTTGCGTGCTTGAATTCACATGCACGTGCATGAACGGAGGGCGCCTCAGCCGCTGGGATATATTGGCGAGGTTTCCAGCACAGTCTCCAAGACTTCTCACCCAAACGGGTTTGATATTTTAAAAACGAACTGAGGCAGAGAGTCCACATGGTGAGAAACTACAAGTCCTTTCGAACTACTGAGACCAGAATGCCGTGGTTGACGCCCATTGGGCGGGACTTATTAATTTTGAATAAATTTAGTTTGAGATCAATCTGCTTCATTTGTTGTGCAGCCACTGAGGAAGAGCAGACACTTTGCTTGAAACGCGTATGGCACGCCACATGGGGAGCTTGTGCTAGGCTGGGAACCGAACTGCCAGCGGTGGTTTGTGCGGCAACCCCTTCGTAAGAGGCATCTCCTTGAGGGCAACTTGCGTGTGAATACAAAAGCGGCTGGTCCGGCCGCGGAGATGCCCTACCGCTTCCAAGCGGGTCTTGCGTGCTTGAATTCACATGCACGTGCATGAACAGAGGGGCCTCAGCCGCTGGGATATATTGGCGAGGTTTCCAGCACAGTCTCCAAGACTTCTCACCCAAACGGGTTTGATATTTTAAAAACGAACTGAGGCAGAGAGTCCACATAGTGAGAAACTACAAGTCCTTTCGAACTACTGAGACCAGAATGCCGTGGTTGACGCCCATTGGGCGGGACTTATTAATTTTGAATAAATTCAGTTTGAGATCAATCTGCTTCATTTGTTGTGCAGCCACTGAGGAAGAGCAGACACTTTGCTTGAAACGCGTATGGCACGCCACATGGGGAGCTTGTGCTAGGCTGGGAACCGAACTGCCAGCGGTGGTTTGTGCTGCAACCCCTTCGTAAGAGGCATCTCCTTGAGGGCAACTTGCGTGTGAATACAAAAGCGGCTGGTCCGGCCGCGGAGATGCCCTACCGCTTCCAAGCGGGTCTTGCGTGCTTGAATTCACGTGCACGTGCATGAACGGAGGGGGCCTCAGCCGCTGGGATATATTGGCGAGGTTTCCAGCACAGTCTCCAAGACTTCTCACCCAAACGGGTTTGATATTTTAAAAACGAAGTGAGGCAGAGAGTCCACATGGTGAGAAACTACAAGTCCTTTCGAACTACTGAGACCAGAATGCCGTGGTTGACGCCCATTGGGCGGGACTTATTAATTTTGAATAAATTCAGTTTGAGATCAATCTGCTTCATTTGTTGTGCAGCCACTGAGGAAGAGCAGACACTTTGCTTGAAACGCGTATGGCACGCCACATGGGGAGCTTGTGCTAGGCTGGGAACCGAACTGCCAGCGGTGGTTTGTGCTGCAACCCCTTCGTAAGAGGCATCTCCTTGAGGGCAACTTGCGTGTGAATATATGTATATATATATATATATATATATATATTCACTTAAAAAACCATAGGTTTCACACATGTTATAGTTAGCTGGACATTTCACTCATAAAAAACCAATGAAATTCCCCCGTTATAGTTATTGCAGGCAACTATAACTCACGCGACCGTAATCAGTGATGTCATTTGAGATGTCATCAGTGATGTCATGAGTGATGTCACTGACCATGTCATGAGTGATGTAATATGAGTGATGTAATATGTGACGTCATCAGCAGTTCATTGCGGGCGCGCGAGTTATAGTTAGCTGAACTAACTATAACGGGGGAATTTCATTGGTTTTTTACGAGTAAAATGTCCAGCTAACTATAACATGTGTGAAACCTATGGTTTTTTCACTGAATTTCTAAGGTTTTTTATATGCTAATTCCTAACTATAACGTGTGTGAAACCTATGGTTTTTTCACTGAATTTCTAAGGTTTTTTAAATGCTAATTCCTAACTATAACGTGTGTGAAACCCATGGTTTTTTCAGTGAATTTGCAAGGTTTTTTAAATGCTAATTCCTAACTATAATGTGTGTGAAACCCATGGTTTTTTCAGTGAATTTGCAAGCTTTTTTAAATGCTAATTTTTTTTTTTCTTCTATTTTTTCTAACATATTTTTATTTTAATTTTCTTACCTTTTATAAAGACTATGATTAAATTTTTAAAATTCTTAAATATGTTTTTTTTAATATATTTTTTAAAATAAACATGTACAATTTATTTGCAGTACATTTTTTCTATTTTTTTTTTTATTTTTTTAGTACGCGTACCGTAAGCTCACGGTAAGCGTACGGTTTACGCAACGTCCGTAATTTTCCTACGCTGCTTGCGTATAGTTACGCAATTTGCGTAGCCGCGCGTACTCCGCGTGGGACGCGTACGCGTGTACGCTACACGCGCACGTTACGCGGAAGTGCCGGGAGTCACTGTTATGCGCATGCGTGCAAGCGCGTGTCTTTTTTACCTGCATGCGCACTTTTGCCGTAAGCGTACCGTAAGCATACCGTAAGCGTACGGTAGGTCATGTGATCATGAAACACAACTTTTGATTGGTTGAAACTACTTTCAGTTCTAGAACTCTCCTACACCACACCCATTCCCCTCATTTCTGCTTGTGATCCCTTGGGAGAAGGAGCTGGTTTGTCTTTGGGATACGATGGCAGAACAGCAGAGCTCTTCTGAGAGTGAGGCTAGCACTAGCAGCACTGTCTTGAGGCAGAGATCGAGGAAACAAAAGCCCTCTTATGTATGGGATTATTTTACTTTTCCTGAAGGCCAGCAAAAGGTAAATGCACCCTTAGTGACTTGTAAGCTGTGTAAGCGTGTACTTTCTAGAGGTAATCCTAACAGGAAGTATTCCTTTGGGAATCACACCATGAAGAGACACCTCCAGGATGTACACAAAAGGACACATGGTCATCTTTTTGGAGGTAACTCTTCAGAAAGACAAGCCAGTACATCCACAGCAGCTCAGCCTGAACCATCATCTGCAGGGCTGACTCCTTCTTCTGCAGGTCAGGTGAGCCCTTCATCTGTGGGGGGAGAATCTCCTTTTGCTGGCCCTCTGGAAATCAACCCTCGATTTCGGAAGGTTGATATTCGATGCACATTTTGTCAAGATCTAATTTGCTATAGGGAGACCAGTGTTTCCCTAGTGAACAACAAAATAGATCAACACATTTGTCGCTTTGAATAATTTTCCCATGCTTCCTTTCCTCTGTCCCTGCATGAACACAACGGTTCTTTTAAGAGCCAACCTTATCTTTCATCTTTTTTTTACATATGTTTTTAAAAACTTTTTTTTATTTTTTTTTTACCGTACGCGTACGGTGCGCGTACTTTTTTTTTTTTTTTTTTAAAAACACTAAAAATCAATAAACACATTACAAGGTCCTTGAGAGACTACAATTATTATTATTGACTTACCATACTCACTGAAAAAATATTTATTCATTTGTTTTTTTTAAAAATAGTTTTAAAAATGTTTGTAGTTTTCGAAAATTTTCTATATCTATCTGGAAAAAAAGAAAAAAGTATTAATATTTTTAAAACATTTTATAATACAGTACACATATTTACATGGGTGTGTGCTAAGAGTCTGCTTCTTCCCCCAAAAATTCGCTCCCCCTTTCCATCTAATGCAACTGTGAAATCACCAGAGCAATACGCAATAAATCTCTGCCTATAATTCCTCTCTGCACACAGAGTCATGTTTTCACATTAGTCCCAAAACGAAATTTCTTTGCCAATTTGAAAGCACACTTACTGCTCTTTTTTTTTTCGGGGCAAGTGAAAATCACTTTTACAGACTGACACATTATGAAACCACTTTTTTTGATTTATTTAAATGCACATGTCCAAACTGTTTTTTCAGACCACCACCATGTGTATTCTCAGTGACTGCCTACACTCCAGCAAGGGCAACCAGCCTTAGTGATGCTGAATGTATTTGCATTACAGACTGAAACCTGAAAACCCCACTCGCTTGTAAATACTGTGCATGACTATACATGGCAAGCACATGGGTGTGTGCTAAGACTCTGCTTCTTCCCCCAAAAATTCGCTCCCCCTTTCCATCTAATGCAACTGTGAAATCACCAGAGCAAGACGCAATAAATCTCTGCCTATAATTCCTCTCTGCACACAGAGTCATGTTTTCACATTAGTCCCAAAACGAAATTTCTTTGCCAATTTGAAAGCACACTTACTGCTCTTTTTTTTTTCGGGGCAAGTGAAAATCACTTTTACAGACTGACACATTATGAAACCACCATGTGTAACTACAACAAAAACAATTTCCATTTCTATTATTCATTTCTTAAGTTACCACATACATCCCCTCTCAAACTGTAAACTCACCTTTAAAATTAGTTAGTTGTGAAAGAAATGTGACACTCAAACAGCAGATTATCAGAGCCAGGATCTCTGTTGTGTTCACCTCTCTCCTCTCAGCAGAACCAGATAATGGCAAACTTTCCCTCTATTTTTCCACACATATACTTGTAAGTTTCAAATCTCAGTGCTTCCCCCTTTTTTTCAAATGTAATCACACATTTCTATTGGTTGAAAACCAACCCTTTTCCAAAAGTACCCTTCCCCCAACTTGACTTCTGCCTAGTACCCTTCCCCCAACTTGACTTCTGCCTGCTACCATAGCAACAGCTCATGGAACACTGCTGTGTTGAGTTAGGTCAGAAGTTCGCCAAACAATGTTTCAATTCCACAGAGCAAGAGTGCTTGACTTTTCAAACCTAACAGCAAATCCATAGTACTGTTCTTTGGTTACACATTTTTTTTTACCAATACAAAACATGCTTCTATTAATTTACACATACAGCCTAGTTTTTATTCTAGAATGGTATGAAACAGCCAATCAGTTCTTTTTGTTTTGTAAAAAATATGTATGCCTCCATTTCCAAACTGTCTTTCTTTTCATATTGCCATTCTACTGAAAGACACCTCCTGAGTGCATCCAGTTCTCCTTTGAAGATGTTCACAGTGTGGATTGTAGGGCACAGCTATGTCTTCTGGAGTGAAAAGTTTGCAGAGAAAACAGGTATGGTGAGAGACCTTGCTTTGCCAAATGTAGACATTAAATGGATTGGTCAGAGAGGGTTAAAGTGGCACCAATTGATGCCATTGGTGAAATCCTTCATTCAAATCCAACACCCTGACCTCATAATAGTGCACTGTGGTGGCAATGACCTAGGCACTTTGACTGGGGTAGGTCTGGAAATGCTTATGAAGGACACCTTTGCACAACTGTTTACACTTTTCCCTAAAACTGCCTTTGTGTTTTCCAACATATGCCAAAGGCAAAAATGGAACTGGTCCAATCATTTCTGTCCACAGATTGACAAAGCAAGAAAGCACGTCAACAAATCTGTTTCTGCTTTCCTCCGTGACTATGGTATGGGTGCCATTTACCACAACAACTTGCGTTATGACATGCAAGACATTTATAGAGGAGATGGTGTGCACTTCAATGATGAAGGGAACAGAGTCTTCCTCTTGAACCTTAGACTCTGCATCGGTACTTACTTGTAGGTACCACTTAAAAAATGACTTCATAAACACAACAGCTCTTTTTAGAGCTCCCTAATATCTAAACTCTTAAATCTGCTTTTCATTTATTTATTTATTTATTTTTTTTACCGTACGCTTACCGTAAGCTTACCGTACGCGTACCCCGTGATTTTTTTTAAAATCAATAAATGTTTTTTTTGTACTTTTCTGTCCTTCTTTGACCCCCTTACAAATGTTAGGGGGTCTGTAACTCTCCTCATTGCCCCCTTTCCTTGTTTTCACTCTTTTTTTTCAGAGTGAAATACACAAAATGGCGGCCGCCTCTTCCTGGTTTCGACCGATTCGAATGTTTACTAAGATCTAAGAGCCAATCAGAATCGCGCTCGCGCACGCCACCGTACGCTTACCGTAAGCGTACGGTAAGCGTACCGTAAGCGGGCTCAGATATATATATTGATTTAAAGGCTATTTTCTCAGAATCTACTGAACAGATTTACACCAAACCTACAAAAGGCACTTCCTTGACCTAGGGACTACCTCTCTGCCAAATTTTGAGTAATTCTGTTCAGCCGTTCGGGCTGTAGCTCGTTCTAAAGGTCCTATGGAAAAATGCATGGGAAAAACGCGTTTTGGGACCCCCCTTTTATCTCAGCCCCCGCTTGACGGATCCCCCCGAGACTTTCAGGGTAGGAGCGGAGCGTAGCGCCCCACCTATTTTGAGAAATTCGCGAGGATTCGTCGACCGGCGCCAAAGTTATTCAAAATAGAATGTTGAGGTTTTCCTATGGAAACGTGGTCCTAACTATAACTACCTACTGGCGACCGCCAGTAGGTAATATATATATATATATATACACACAAATTTACTGGAATAAAACAAAGGGTACAGGGAAGTTATAGTTAGGTTCATGGTTCACCCACACAAAGCCATAGAAATTCAACAGTTATAGATAGTTTAAGAACTTAAAACTCATTGCCTAAAGTTATTTAACAACACAAGTTATTGTTTTTCAAATAAGCATAAGTGTAGCAAGGCGGAAATATTACATGTTATGGCTGGGGTGCCTTACCATGTAATGTTAACACAATACCCAAAGATGGACTTCGGATTCACTTTAGTAATCCTTAGCTCAGTCCTGGAAGAGTGGCAAAGAGCAGTCAGGCTGACTTACTTAAAGGAAGATGTGTTAAGCATTTCAGAGTACCAACATGGATGAAAAGTAATTGACATGACTCAAAAGAAATCAGACACCAATTTATAAACATAGAATCTATTTCTATATAAATTTAGACACCAAAATGAAGTATGTACAGTTTAACCGGAGTTATAGAATTTATAGTGAAAATTAAATCAATACTTTGAAAACCGGTTAAACTTTACCATTGCGATCAATGGAAAAAAAAACTATGAGACACTCGGTCACTTGAGGGTGAGTTCAATGGAACCCACAGGGAGTTAAAGTCTTGTGAGTCCCCAGAACAATCTTTGCCCAGGAAGTATGGTTTCAGAGGTGACTTGGCTGTCGTCGGTGCTGCAAAGCAAGACCCGTGTGTGCTGAAAAAGCAGTACTTTTGACACTCTGTCACTTGCAGGGGTTGCTCAGAGGAGCCCCTGGAGCAAAAGCTAGAAGGGGCCCCTGGACTAGGAATCACCAGGCAGAACAGCTCTACCTATGGCATCTCGGTTCGGCCAGTCGCTGTCTCTAAAAATGGCAAAATCCCATAGACATTGCACGGAGAAAAATCATTTTGGGACAACCACCTTTTTCTTGCCCTGCTTGATGAATCACCCTGAAACTTTCCATGTAGAACTAGGCAAAGTAGGCCACATTTTGGGGAAAATGTTATGAAGAGTCGTCAAACGGCGTCAGAGTTATTAGCACAACAAAAACGCTTCATCCATTGGAAAAAATGATCCTAACTGTAACTACCTACTGCCTATAGCTAGGTCATATATATGGTACTCTGTTCATATTCTTCTTAATAATAGGTAATAATCACATGTTTACTACTGAAGAAATTATTTTCTCGTCTTTTCCTTTTGCTACAATCCTCCTTTTCGTCATCAATCCTGATAACGACTCAGTTCTACTGTCTGCTGTTTCTACCACATATACTCACTTTGCTCTCATTATTTTTTTAAGATTTCAGATTGCTTTTTTCAATGTGTCTTTCAGCCCTTTATTTTCCCTGGTTGCTGGGTTTGCTACTTTAATGCTCTTCGCAGTAAACAGTAAACATTTCCTTCTGCCGCTTGCCACCTTTATGGCATTGCTATTAACTCTGCCACTCGTATAATTTTCTTTTTTGCCTGCTGAAGCCCCATCTCCCTGTACAGTCTAGTTGGCTGCCCTCAAGCTGTATAGCTCATATTAAGCATCTCACTCAGATGTGCAAAGCTATGCATGGCCTGCTTTCACCTTTAAGGCTGAGCCTTTTACAGCCCCCTCGCACCAACCCTGACGCACCCCGCAACCCACTATGCCACATTTTTACGGTACTGACACCCATTTGTGTCTAATCTGGATTTTTGTTTTTTGCATTTTATATACCAGGAGTCAGATGGTATCAGAATGCTTTACATGAGAACCTGTTACCTTACAGACAGACACATTCTTTTTGGTAGATACTGGGAGTTGAAGTTATTTTCCCAAAATCACAGGATGTTGAGCATCGTTGCCGGGACTTAAACCCAGTTTCCCAGCTTTGATGGACCGTCTCGCTGTTATGGCACATCCTCTCCCCTGGATTCTGCTCATTCCTTTTTCACAGGAATATACAGACTGTTCGTCTCAGGTCCTTCCTTCCCTTCAGTAACAGAGGATGTAGCCTTGCTCTTGAGCTGCCGACTATGGAGCTGGGGAAGCAGGTTCGAGCCTCGGCGTCGGCTCAGCATCTTGTGATTCTGGGCAAATCAGTTAATCTCCCCGTGCTTACCAAAAATGAATGTGTCCTTGTGTGAGGTAACAGGTGCTCATGTAAAGCGCTCCAATACCTTCGGGCCGAGTTCGCCCTATATAAATCTGCAAAAAAAGAACAAGAGTTCCTTCAGATCTGCCCTGAAAATCCACCTCCTGAGGACACTCCTGGACGTCATTTCTCCAAAATGACAGGGATAGCAAAAGTGTCCTCCTCCACCCTTTGACACTGGGGTCCATATTTACTGACCCTCACGCTGTACCGTGTTTCACAAATGGTAAAAGACGTGCACGTGCACGCTGCCAGATCTAACAAGCGCCATGATGTCACCTGCACAACGTTGGTTAAATGGTGACCGAGTACTCCTTGCTTTAAATCTGTACTCACAGGACAGACTCCAGTACAAATTGCATGGCAAGGACAACTTTTCAAGTATAAACCGTGTAATTAGGCACCAATTATACACCTTACACCTTACACAAAGGGACATCACATGATATTCAACATGTCACTTGCTTGCACCTGGTTTCCTTTGGTGTTACGAATTTGCACAAAGCAAGGCTATGCTGTTTTACTTTGCACTGAAACCTGCGGGTGTTTGCACTGTTTCCTTTCCATTAAACCTATCTTTACATAAATTACTTGCAGGCTGGTACTTTGTTGTGCAATTGTAATTTTGGCGCAGTGCATAAGTCAACTTTTAGCGCAAAAATGTCTTTTTATGCAAACGTTGATCTGCACTGTTGTTTGCACCCGGAAGTACAGCCGTGCATTGCAAGAGAGCTGATGTAAATGAAAAGCAAATCAGGGTATGAATCATATAACAGGATTGTCCCGCTCTTAGCCGCACAGCAATCTCCTTCCTGACCCTGCGGGGTTTGAGTGGGTCCTTGCAGCCTGGTCAACCTTCTATTCCTTCCACTGCCCCGGAACTCAATGCACCAGTGTAGCAAACAGAGGGGCATATTTACAAGGGGATTGAACCACTGGAGTGTCCTTTTTTAGGATGCTCCGGTGGCGCAATGCCCTGCTCTATATTTACAAAGCGGATTTAAGCCACTTTGCGTGGCTTAATGCCCCTTTGTAAATATCATCCCCTTTCACACAGGTATCTGTGTGAAAGGGGCATGCAATGGGTGTTACTGTGGGCGTTCCACCGCAAAACCCATTGCTTTTTGACGCTGCCCCAGATTTACAAGGATGTATAAAACTGAGGCAGCGACCAAAACTAACGTGACATATTCGATTCACACTTGAAAATATGTAACTAACCCAGAAGAGGGGAACATGGAGGCTGGCTAGCACGCCGGCCGCGGGCTTCGCTGTTCCGATCAAAACCGTTATGAAGTTTATAAGGAGTATAGCCTACCTGAGTAACTGTTTTCCCTTGGGATTCCGCCCGGATTGTTGGGCGCTTGGATGTGTGCCTCGGGGGGCTGCTGAGCGGTCAAGTGGTTGCTGGTTTCTCCCGGATCTTTTGGTGTCTCGAGAGGCGCTGGTGCGGCAGTGGCGTTTGAGGAGGCAGCCGGATCTGTCGAATCTGGCGGTCTATCTTGGTTTTTGGCCGAGAGGCCGATTCGTTGGGGTAAATGGGCTGTGGCTCTTCTCATTTTTCGCGGGTCTCCAATCAGGAATGCTTCAGGACATACAGGTCTAGGGGGGCTGGGGGCTCCCATTGAGATATTAGAGCTGCCTGGGGGAGGAGTACCGGCATCAGCAGAAGTACACATGACCCCCCGGAGAGCACTTAAAACAAGGGGGCAAAAGAAAAAATCACTAATTTTAGTAATTTGAACCCACCTTCTTTATTTAAACCCTCTGGGGACATCACTAAGGAAACTAAAGTGCAGCTAGATGCGGCTTTCGGGTTAGTATCAAAGAACTTTATTAGGAGAACCAATTTAGTATCTCCCCTGGGGAGACAGGAAAAGAATAGATATGCTCTGAGAAACACTGATTTTAGACCCCAAGTTCAACAGCCCCAGGTAGTTAGGGAACAGAATCTTATTCATACCCAGCTGCTAGAAAAGGCAGTAGTGTGTGTCCCAGCCCCACCAAGAGAACCCCCACCTTAACCACAAATCACACGTGGAAACGCAGAAAACAGCGTCTTCTCAGAAAGGAGTAAAATCCATTGGGGCACCTGGGAGTACCTCGGGTGGGAAAGTTAAGATCACATCCTCACTAAGATCTTTTTTTAGGGTTAAGGGGACAGAGAATCAAGTTAAAAACTGCAACCTTGGCTCTAGTCCAACTCATAGTTTGATCCCTATGAATAGAATACAGAGTCCTGAGACTCCTTTGAATATGCACAGCCTAGGGTCCTCTTAGGGTGTTTCACAGTCTATTTCTACCACTAATCAGTTTGCAGTACTAACGGATAATTCACAGATGGATGGCATATTGAGGAAGGTCTCACAGCTCCCCAATAAAAGACAGTATAAATCCGGATAAGAATGCAGAATTGTCTGGTTTAGATGTTAGCCAAATAATACTCTCTCTCTGTCTAAAGACATAACAGAGAAATATGCAATCTCAGAGAAATACCAAGAAAGGATACATGAGGTTTGTGAAAACCTAGAGGAAAAAATAGCTAGCATCACAGAAAGGCTCACTACAATGGTGGAATCGCTGGGAACACTACAGGAGGAAGTAAAATCTAATCGTAAAGAGATTCAAACTCTATCAACTGAAGAGAAGGAACTTAGAGACAAATTAGAGGCATTGGAAAACAGCTCGAGGCGGAGTAACTTAAGATTCTTAAATATTCCAGAGGGGGCAGGAGGGGATATAAAGGCATTTGTTATTAACCTGATAAAAGAAGTTATTCCAGAAATTGTAGGTCAGGATTTGGAAATGGAAATTCAGGGAGTGCACCGAGATCCGTGTAAGAGGAACCCTGGTAGAGAAAAACCAAGGAAGATCCTAATAAATTTTCGCTCTTATATGATTAAGGAAACAATCTTGACAGCAGCTCTTAAAGCGAAGCAATTTAAAAAGGATGATTGGTCTTTCACTATAAGATCAGATATAGCAAAAGTTACTCAAACCCGCCAGTGTGAACTGGGAAGACATATACAGGAATTGAGAACTTTGGGAGCAAATGTGCAGCTGAAGTTTCCAGCGTTTCTGAAAGTAATGTTTAACATAAAAGAGGTATCTGAGGCAGAAGATTTGATTTCACAAATAAAGGCTCAGAAAGGCTTATAAATGTGATTGGAACAAAAGAGCCCAAATGGGTATAATGCATTACCCAACTTGGAAAGAGGGAGGGTTCCCCAGGGTGGGTTGGGAGGGTTGTGATGGAAGGTTACACTGTAAAGTTTCTTTGAACACAGATTTGGGTGCAAAATAGGGAAATAATCAATAAAATTGTTTAGAGTCCTATGACAATGACAGCGGACAGTAGAAGGGCCCAGGTTTTGAGGGTACTAACATGGAATGTGAAAGGGTTAAGGGTCAAAAAAGGAGAATCAAGATATTGGAATTACTCAAGGAGTCAGATAATGATGTTAATATTTTGCAGGAGACGCATTTACGTCAAGACGAATGGGGCTGTATTCTTAAGGGGAATAAATGGATTACGCAATTTGCATGCACCAATAAACCCTGTAATGTAAAAGGTATAGCAATCATTTTTAAGACCTCTGCACAAGCTAGATTGGAGAATATTATTGCTGACCCAGGGGGTAGATGGTTGATCTGTAATATTAAAATATATAGTGTATGTACACTTTTGTAGGATATTACGGTCCCAATATAGATAATCCTTTCCCACTTGAGGAGGTGTATAAGCACTTGCTGGGAACAAGGGGGCCGATTCACAGAATTAACTTAAGACAAAATCCTAAACTTACTACTTTTGGTATTCACAGAAGTTAGGATTTTGTCTTAAGTTTGTCTTAAGACATAAGACAGACTTAAGACAGACTTAAGACAGACTTAAGACAAACTTAAGACAAACTTAAGACAGACTTAAGACAGACTTAAGACAGACTTAAGACAGACTTAAGACAAACTTAAGACAAAATCCTAACTTAAGTCTGTCTTAAGTCTGTCTTAAGTCTGTCTTAAGTTTGTCTTAAGTCTGTCTTAAGACTGTCTTAAGTCTGTCTTAAGACTGTCTTAAGTCTGTCTTAAGTTTGTCTTAAGACAAACTTAAGACAAAATCCTAACTTCTGTGAATACCAGAAGTAGTAAGTTTAGGATTTTGTCTTAAGTTAATTCTGTGAATCGGGCCCCAGATATTTTATAATATTGGCTGGAGATTTTAACACGCTATTAGACCCTGCCTTGGATAAATCCACTCTTTAATCTATAATGCACTCTCTAAAAATGAGAGAAAGTCTACATCAGCTAATTAAAAACTTGGGCCTAGTAGATGCTTGGAGGTTAAAAGAAGGACAATAAAGGGAACATACATTTCAGAATAAAAAATATTTACACACTTCTAGAATTGATTTATTCTTGGTAGATTGCATATTAAACAAGAGCATCAGTAAAATAACACACCAGCCAATACCTTTATCTGATCACGCATCAATACAATTAGAGATCTCTCTAGGTACTCCCTAAGCCCAGGTCAGATGGACTTTAGATAGGACTCACTTGGGAGATAAGGATGTCATAGATTCTTTAAGGACCAACACGATTGAATTTTTTAACCTCAATGAATATTCAGCCCCGGGACACATTGTGTGGGATGCTTATAAAGCTTTTATCCGCTGTAAGCTAATAAGTATAGCAGCATATAAAAGAAAATTAGCTAGGGATAAACTTGCTAACCTCGAATCTAATATCAAGGAAATTCAGGAGGGGTTAGATGCCTCCATGAAACCTGTCAATGTCTCGGAGCTACAAAATAAGCTGAGGGAGGCTAAGGTCTCTCTAGGAGAATGTAGAAAAGGAGAAATCCCTTGGTGGAATGATATAGGTAGACACTTACACCAATTCTCAACCTTATAGGACAAGTGTACAACTGCAACACAACATTAATATGTCCAAAAAACCCTCAAACAGAAGCCCATGTGGTAGAATTACACAAGGTAACAATATTCTAATTTTTGTTAAAATCATATACTTTATTAAAATATCTGTATCACAGAAATAGTTAAAATACAAAAAGCACGATTTAAAAATATATATAAGTCCAGCTATCTATTTTCATAGAAAAAAATATTCACAAACTTATTTCAAGCCCCTGAAGTCTACACAACTAATATACTAGTAACACCGTTTATTCAGAGAGAAACAGACAGACACTATATTTTGTCATAGATAAACATATCCCTTCGGAACACTTCATTAGCTACTCCTGGATTCATTCAATTATTATAGGGTAGATTTGTTCCACAGATTATGTTCTAGATAGGCGTCGATGCGTTTCGATGGGTTTAGTATTTTCCATCTTTTTCAAGACATACATTGTTCTCTCTTAAGGCACTGTATGGTTGCCACAACTCTCAGACCTATTAGAATAAAACATAATTATGAGCTTCATCGGTTATATACATCACCATCATTCATATCATTGCTGCAGGTGACTGTTCTTAAAGTATTATATATGCCTAAACAATATCATAGACTATCTGTTATGTGCACAAAACTATTCTTTAATAACTAGTTTTATAGATCATTATGTCTCATTCAGAATTACCATCATCCTTCAAGGTACACATATTGATTTTTCTATCAAATGGGCTTATATTAATATCTCTACGGGCCCCCACTCATTGATAAAAAGTCATGTGCAGCACTTAAAATCACCTTTATGTTCCACTTGGTATCAACTACCACCACTTAACCCAATATATCTCAATTTTAATATGTCCATCTGTGAAAGATAGAGAGACAATCTTCTATTTGGTCATTGCCCTATTTACTTAAATAATACTTATTGCATACCTTATTTCATTCAAGATCCAGCACATCTAATATTAGATGGAAAACATCATAGATTAATCTACCTTTCTCCAACTGATACCTTCAGAGCGTTTTTTTATTGCTTTCATACATGTGTCATTGTTGCATTAATCCTGTTCTTACCTTCCTATATTTTTTGTATTCCTTATCGATATCAGGTATCCTAAACCCAGTTGCTTCCTTTTCTTTGCTTTCTTCTTTTAGTCCGTTTTTTATTTTTATACACCGCATGAAAATATATATGTATATTGTTTTAAATTGGTGTTCCCTTATTGGGACTCTATTATTTGTGGCATCTTTATATCTTATGCAGTACTTATACCTTCGTTCTATTAACAGGATTCACAGCCTGGTCTCCGTGATTAATATTGTGCCCAGGATTGTGTGTATGCACGTAAATGCCTCGCGTCTAGCATCTGAACGCTGAAAAATAGAAATAGCGTGGAAGGTATTTCTAGGGGCAACTACATTGCAAACCAAATTTCAATTAGGTTCAAAAACAATTTTTTAAATCAATCAGCCTCTCTCCTAGTGTTTCCTTACCTCGCAACGCTATCGTTATGCCGACCTCTCCGTTTACATATCACAATTCCTGACTTGCAAATTCCATGGCGTCTTACACCCGCCATTAAATACTTGAACCTACATTTCCCATTGGTTGGGATAAGCTTTCTTAATTGCTGACAGCTGTAAGGTTCTTATGTTATAACTTGTGCGTGTACACCGGATAACCCGCAACGTAAACATTCATTTTTCTTCTATTTTGCCGAAGACTACATCCGGTTATAATTCACTGCTATTTACTATTACTGGCTAATAACAAAGCTCTAAATGCCCTAAAGTATATTAGATCTAATAAAAATCACGAACATAAAGTGCAATTTCAAAGGCGTCTGTTATTAATCATTAGATACTTAAACCTACATGTCCCATTGGTTAGGATTGTCTTAACTAATTACTAACAGCTATACGTGTCTTGTGTTATCCTCAATGGAGCGCTAACACTTCCCCTCATGACCCGGAAGTGATCTAATTCCAATTCGAAACACGGAGTTCAGCTTATTTGTATACGCCTGATGACTCGGAAGGTAAATATTCCCTTTTCTTTTGTTTAGCCGAAATCTGAGTCTAATTATAATTTACTTTAATTTGAAATTATATATGCTTTTTAAAAAAAAACACAAAAGCCAGACCGTATTAAATCACAGACAACACAGTTTTGTCAGTATCTTTGATTTCTTTACCAGATATCATAATCCTAAAATTGAATCTAACACTATAATTTATTCTATTTTTAGATCCACAAAATTATATAAAGGAGTGTATTTATTACTGCCGAATTACACATATTCTTCTTAATAACAGGCCTCATTCTCTCCATTCTAAACCAAAATTCAAATTCCAAGAACCTAAAATACACAGCCATGTTATATTTATTGTTTGGATGTTACTGGTTGGAAATCAGTTTCATCCAATTTTCTGGGGAATTAAGGCCCTTATCAATGGTATCCAGATAACATATATACCATTGTTCACGTGTCTTTCTAATGTAGTCCAGACTTCCTCCTCTCCTACTTATACTGACTTTCTCTAATATAAACCAGCTAAACTGGTCAAAGGCATGATTTTTATGTAGGTAATGTTCAGTTACAGGTGCATTTTCTTTTTTCTTTTTTAACGCAGACTTGTGTTCCAATAGCCTGATCCGTAGTTCCCTGCTTGTTTCCCCTACATAGCCCAAGCCACATGGGCAAACCAGCAGGCATACCATGTTATTACTACAGAAATTGTTCAATATTGTTACTGTCAGTTTTTTACCATTGAAGTTTAGATTTTTAACCTCCATACAATGTGGGCAGATAGAACAGGTGCCACATTTATAATTCCCTATCGCTTTTTGATTGTGTAGGGTTTGTTGACTTTCATTATCAGTTTTTTTATATGTTTTAAGCAATGCGTTTTTTATAGTTTTATTCCGCCTAAACGAAAAAAGGGGTTTAGTAAGCGGGGTTGTAAGCCCACTATTTACAATTTTCCAATTGCGATTAATTACATTTTTTAAATCTTTTTACTCATACCTGAATATTGGCTCACAAATACGATTCTATCCAGGGTATTGTTGTTTTTCTGTTTGTTCATATCCAACAGATGATCCCTGTCGTAGAATCTTGCACGTTTGAGAGA
This sequence comes from Triturus cristatus, assembly GCF_964204655.1. Classification (NCBI taxonomy): domain Eukaryota; kingdom Metazoa; phylum Chordata; class Amphibia; order Caudata; family Salamandridae; genus Triturus; species Triturus cristatus. Next base: position 1,653,465,476 of record NC_140590.1, on the reverse strand, counting down.
ATATTTTATTAGTTTTCTGGGGTATCCTCTCTTCTTTAATTTATTTTCCATGATTTCAGCGTGGTGATAAAAATCCACTAGATTAGTGCAATTATGGCGCAGCCTTAGAAATTCACCAAAAGGAACGTTATCTTTCTGTGACTTAGTATGGTTACTGTCATACTGCAATAATGTATTTTTGCCTGTAGATTTAGAAAAAAGCTCTACTTCTAGAACACCTTGTGTGTCCTTTATCCGAATGTCTAAAAAATCTACACTTATGTTACTGAAATGAGCCATAAACTTCAAGTTATTGTCACCCAAATTCAACCATTCTAGGAAGTCGTTAAGATCCCTGCTAGCACCGCTCCAGGCGATCTAGGAGAATACCTGGATTGGATGGTGCAGAAGAGGTAGAAGGCGAGCAAGCTGGCTCACTATGAATATGGGGAGGGTGTGGGAAGCTGCTAGCCTGGAAAGTGAGGCAAGATAACATCAGAACTGAAATCAAAGAAGTAGTAAATAATGTGACAAAAGAGAGATGTATAGAGAATCGAGCTATTGAGGAGGCCTTTTTAGTTTTTTTTCAAGAAGTATATACAGAGGATATAGCAGCAACACAGAGTGAGATTAAGGAATGGTTACAACCAAACAACTTTCCCAGTTTGAGTGTAGACCAAAATACAACCATAAATCAGAACATCACAAAGGAAAATAGATAAGATCATAAATAACTTTCAGAATGGGAAGGCTCCTGGCTCGGATGGGTTACCAAATGAAATATATAAGGTTTTGAGGGTGGAACTCATCCCACACCTACTAAAGTTAGTAAATGGGATTTATATGAAACATCTCCCTTTGCTGCCCTCATGGAATGAGGTGATAATAACAATAATACCTAAACCCAATAAGGATTTGACTAAATGTGAGGCATATAGGCCAGTATCCTTGCAAAACGCAGATTCACACAGATTCTTTCCAAAAGATTGGATGGGTCCTAGGAAATATAATACACAAAAATCAGAAGGGTTTCATGAGGGGAAGACCACTGGCAGAACTTACCCACGACTTAGTAGGTGCAATTGATGTGGCTTTGGTGTCAGGAACTCCTCTAAGTGTAATAATGGCTGATGCAGCTAAAGCTTTCGACAGAGTCACCTAGCTGTATTTGTACCAGGAAATGGAGGGAAATGGATTAGGGGGAAATTTCTTAGGGCAGTGAAAAATATCTATCAAGCCCCAACAGCAAGAATACTGGTCAATGGCTCACTAACTTCATCCTTTGCAATAAGTAGCGGTACAAGGCAGGGATGTCCGTTTTCCCCGTTGCTCCTTAATCTATACATAGAGCCTTTGGGCAGAAGACTAAGAACAGAACAGAGAATTTTCCATTTTCTGTACCTTACAGGAACAAAGAAGGAAGCCTTATAAGCTGACGATCTAATAATCTACACTAGGGACACTCATACTTCATTGCCAATAATAATGGAGATAGCAGCTGATTTTGGGAAGATTTTAGGTTATCTTGTGAATGAAGATAAAACTGAATTCATGTCCTGGAACAAACCAATAGGTACCCCCTCAGGAAAGAAAGAAATAAGATATTTAGGAATCCAGGTGGTTAAAAACCTAGATGAGATGGCATACATGAATTTTGACATGCGTTTGAAAGAAACTAAAAGCCTCTTGCACCGTTGGGCTGTGCTCCCTATATCCATTCTGGGAAGAACCAATCTAGTAAAAATTGTGATTTTGCTGAAATTCACATTCCTTTTTAACTCCCTTCCGCTGCATTTTAAGCCAGTATGGTTTAGAAAATTACAGAGTGAGTTGAGTATTTTCATCTGGAGTTGTAGGAGTGTCAGAATGGCGTGGAAAAAGCTCAGAAAGAAAAAGGTGGGTGGCGGCATTGCATTGCCGGATTTTCAATTATACTACTGGGCTTTTGCATTAAAGAACATAAGGAAATTATTACTGGACTCTAATGACATTCCAGCATATTTAAGGGCCCTAACGCAAAATCTAGCAGAAGAAGGAATTTTTTTCTATACAAATTCGGGCATCCCAAACATTAAAAAAAAAAAATGTTATGTTTAAAGTACCTATTTCGGCTTGTAAAATATGGATACAGGTCAAAAAAGTACTGGGAATGTCATCTTATAGTGCTAAAGCTCCAATTTGGAACTCCCCGGGGACACCTCCGTGTTTTCAAGATAACTTGGCATTACCTTTACTGGAGGCATGTATTGAAAAGTGGGATCAGCTATCCGAAGAATGGGCTCTACTATCATGGGAAAAACTAAGCCCAATCAGGGAAGCTAGAATATCCAGATTTAAATACAACAACTGGCAAACGGGTCCCGAACACAGCCGAACTGGGGGCAGGAACTAGAAATTAAGGATGTGCTATAAAGCACCCAGATAGATAAGAAGGGGGTTGCTAGATGGTATTCGGCTCTGGTACAGGGAGAAGATGGTACTCGGGCTTCACCGGAGGAGATCTGTAAGCTGGACATGCCGAGCTGCGATGTGACCCATCTGTGGCAAGTATCTGCATCTATGATTTGGTCTTCAGTGAAGTCGGCTCCACTTAGGAGAAACCACTTGTTTACCTTATACAGAGCATACTGGTACCCAAAGAAGTTGGCAAAGATGGGGGACGGCAAGAAGAGGCAGTGCCCGAAGTGTGCCATGGAAGATGCGGATGATGTCCATCTGTTTTGGCGGTGTCCGGCTATCCAGTTATTCTTGCAATATGTAGGGGAATAACTAACTAAAATTATGGGCATAAACATTCTAGTAAGCCTTTCTTTAGATATTTTTGGAACACTGCACAGGGAAGGGGTATGTTTGGGGCAGAGTAGAGCACAACTCATGTTTATTTTGATGGTCATAGTATGGAGAGAGTGTGAAGAAGTTGATTACACCAATCTGCCATATATCTTCTTTATTCAAGACATATATCATCCAAGGTCTCACCCACAGGACATCAGGCATCAACTACCTTCAATAGCGACATCATCAAGTCACCATGTCATCACATTCTATTCTACTCATAACATTCTACAGCTTGTTAACAATTACTTACTTACTTACTATGCATGCATGTACCGATATCAAGAATACCACACACCTTCCCCCAAACAAATAATAACAACACAATTATAAAATGGCAAAAGTTACAGTCACTTTAACACATAATCATGCAAAGCTGTTGGAACTCTGATAACATGTGAGCTCCTACGCAGCAAAGCATTACCAACAGTTTTGGTGGACTGAATTACAGAGTTAGGTACCTTGTCACTACACTCGGACGAAGTACCAGATATAGGTGCAATCCTATTCAAGTTCCAAATGCGTCCATCATTCAGTTTAACAGCATTTCTAAAAAGTTTAACAACTTTGAAAGGAGAAGAGAACTTTGATCCAGACAATTTATGAGGAAGCCGTACCCTAACACGATCTCCAACATGCACACTTGTGTGAGCGATGGCATGTCTAGTGTCAAAATTAATTTTCCTTTGCATAGACTTGGCGCGTTGTCTTACCAACACTTGAGCATCACTAGGATTTATGGCCTCAGCACCTTTTTCCCTCATCCAAGATTGAAACAAATAACTATTCGGAGTGCGGCCTCTAAAGAGCTCAAAGGGAATCCCACCCGTGGTGGAGTGAGGTGTAATTCTGTAGACCCTGACTCTCTCATGTATCCCTGCTACCCAGTCCTTCCCCTGTACCTTAGCTAACTGGATAGATTCCTTCAACACACAGTTGAATCTTTCCACCATTCCGTTACATTCAGGGTGGTAGAGAGAACAACGTTTGTGTTTAATGCCTTTCTTTGTTAAAAACTCCCCCATTTCATTTGAGACAAACTGTACCCCATTGTCCGTCAGCAGGGACTCTGGAAACCCCTCTCTACAGAACACATCCTCCAAAAACTTTGTAATGTTTCTTGTCTGTATACTCTGTGTGACCTTTATCTCTGGCCATCTAGAATACATGTCTATAAGAACCAGAACAAAAAACTGCCCACTCCTACTGTACACTGGTCCTAAAATGTCTAGCGCTACATCCTGCCAGCATCGTGTGGGCGCTTCACGAATAACCATGGGTTGCACCCTCGTCTTACATACTTTGTCAGAAGTATTACAGTCCATACAGTCTCTTATCAAACGTTCCACCAAAATATCAACACCAGGCCACCAGAAATGTAAGCGCACCCTTTCTTTGGTCTTTGATACACCCTGATGCCCTTGATGAGCGAGGTGAACAATTTTTGTTCTGACCGAAGACGGAGGAATCAACCTAGTCCCTCTCCATAGTAGTCCTTCACTCACAGAAAGCTCATCTCTCACATTCCAATATTTGTGAGCATTCTCACTCAAGTTTTTCAAAGAAGGCCAACCTTTCAGCATTAAATCACAAATTTCTTGTAAATCTACATCCTCAGACATAGCATCTCTCCAATCTTTTTCAGTAACAACACTCTCAACAATTTCACACACCTTAAACTCATCGACTTCCCATGAGTCTTCAACGTCCAGAACCCCATCTACATTTTGCGCCGGGATCAGACTAGAAAGACAGTCTGCTACCTTATTGTCCACACCAGGTATATATTTCACAACAAAATCAAAGTCTTGCAATGCAATCACCCACTTGCAAATCCGTGACGAGATCACATCAAGACTCTTTTTACAAAACACATCTTTTAACCCCTTCGGTGCTCATGACGGAATGGTTCCGTCATGACCCACGGTTGAGCTGTGCTCATGACGGAACCATTCCGTCATGACCCCGCCCGCGCAAGATTCCGCCAGCACAGCGGCGGAATCTGCGCAGCATCGAAGGGGTTAAAGGCTTGTGATCAGAGTGGACTATAAACGAATTTCCCCAAAGAAATTTTTTCAATTTCTTGATGGCCCAGTATATGCACAGTGCTTCCTTCTCAATCACGGAATAAAGAAGTTCCGGGCCTACAAGAGCTCTGGAAAGGAAAAGTATAGTAACTTCCTTTCCGTTCCTGACTTGTTTAAGAACGGCGCCCAAGCCACGTGAGCTTGCATCAGTAACAAGTATAGAGTTTGATGTAATATCAAAACTCTGGAGCGAGGGAGCAGAATTAAGAGCCAGTTTTACATCATCAAATTCTAACTGGCACTTGGAAGACCAGACAAACTTGGCTCCCTTTTTTAAAAGAGATCTCAAATTGGGAGTACGGCAAGCGAAATGAGGAACAAATTTATTATAATACTCCGCCATACCTAAGAAGGTAACAAGCTCATCTCTTGACTGTGGAACAGGAAGTTCAGTTATGGTCCTAACAAGGCACTCTTTGGGTTTGACTCCACTAGACGTCAGACAGTGTCCTAGATAATCAATCTCTGCAAGATTAAATTTGCATTTATTCTCTCTCAAGGTCAAACCCCTTTCCACAAAACGTTCTAGGACAGCTCTCAATCTCAGATCATGTTCCTCTTGTGAAGATCCGTGCACTAACACATCACCTTGGTATATTTTGACCCCATGAATCCCATTCAATACATCTTCCATAACCCTTTGAAACACAGATGCTGCGGAAATTAATCCAAATGGCAGCCGTGTAAATTTACAAGTTCCAAATGGGGTTACGAAAGACGTAAGATTCATTGATTTTTCATCAATTTTAACCTGGTGATAGGCAGCCCTTATATCTAAGGACGAAAAAACACTCGCATCTCCAAGCTGGGTTAACATAGTAGTGATGTTAGGTAAAGGGTATTTGTCAGCTACGACCTCACGATTAAGAGCGCGTAAGTCCACACATAAACGCACCTCTCCAGAAGCCTTCCGTGCCAAAACCACTGGAGCCAATCATTCGCATGCTTCTGTCTCCACTATGATACCTTCCCTTTCTAGCTTCTCCAACTCAAGACGCATAGGCTCTAGCATTGATAAAGGTACATTACGTACCTTGCACGTAACGGGGTTAGCATCCGATTTTAATGTTATACTATGAGTATACCCAGTGAGACAACCCAATTTATCGCTGAAAACTTGTTGAAATTCGGAACGCCAGGCAGTACCTGAGTTACTACTGCATGACACTGAGTTCAGAGCATCTCTAGTGGAAGTACTTAGGTCTCCGAGAACTATGCAGGGATCACAGCCAGGAACCAATGACACACCTAAATCGGCTTGATGGAACCAACTGATTATACTATCGCCTCTGCAGGAGATGTAAACTTTGCCCGCAGTCAACCTCCCTTTATATTCAATATCACCTAGAAAATACCCAAATAGTTTTATTGGCTGTCCACCATATGCTAGCGGTTTGATATCAGGCTTGAATACCTTGACCTTACCACACAATTCCTTATCAAAAAAGACTTTCGGTATGAGCGAAATCTTAGCTCCTGAATCAAAGAGCATTTTGATGCAAGAATTGTTAACATGTACTTCGTCTAAAGGACCCTTACATTTTTTATCACAATTGGGTAAATAGACCTCCCCACAATCCACTTCATTATAGTCTGAGTCACTTTCTTCTTCTACCATTATTTCTTTAACACGTCTACCCTTTTTTATATTTTGTGATCTACATGCTTTCGTAAAATGGCCCACCTTCCCACAATTAAGACATTTTGACTTAATCGCAGGACATGATTTGTCATTAGCCAGATGGTCAAAGGCATTACACCGGTAACATTTGAGCTTAACAACCGTTTTTGATTTAGCCAAAATCGAAGGAGACATGGAGACTCGTTGTGATCCAGTAGACTTAGGCAAGGACTTGGAGTGAGATTGTTTCTTACTGATATAAAGTACTTTTTCTTCAGAAATATTTTTTTCTTTCTTCTTTATTGTCTCAACACACACCAGAGAGTGCTCTATTCTTTTTGCTATAGCAATAACCTCGTCCAGATCGGGATCATCCTTTTGCCAAAGTTCATCCTTTATTTTTTCGATGTTACAACCGAACATGAACTGATCACGTATTCGCTCCTCCAGAGAGTCTTCAAACTTGCATGTAGCTCCCAACTTTCGTAAAGCAGTAACATATGTCTCCACAGATTCCTCTTCTTTTTGTATTCGTTGTCCAAAATGATATCGTTCCAAGATCGTACTTATTTTCAGAAGATAGTGTTTGTCAAGTTTCTTTATGTTTATCTCAAATTCATTTAAATTGCTTGACTCCTCCTCATTTAAATCGGGTAAATGTTCAAAAACGTCTTGTCCCTCTGAACCATTTTGACCAACGGATGGGTGGATCACCAGGGTCGGAGAGAAAGAATGGAGCAGAGGTTACATTTTGCATTTCTAACTTTTTTTTAAAAAAAAATAAAAGAAAAAATGACTTATGAATTGAACCTAGAGGAGAAAATAGTTATTTTCAATGCAACAAAATGCTTTCTCTATATATATATGTATTATCAAATATAACAGTAAATAACTTTCCCAACATTACCAGCAACTCACAACAAAAGTTTACATTCAATCGTCGTTATGAGATAATAATGTGGCACTGCAAGAAAAGATAACATTAACCGTGCACTATGCAAATACTGTCATGTGCTTCATTAGATGACTATAGTACCTCAACAACACACAAAACAGGTTGATATGTAAATGTAGCTATGTCACGAATTGATGTGGCACTACCACAAGATTAACTGTGCACATCAATGTGTTATCTCACAAGCTGTGCACATCAGCGTAGTTGAATAGTAATCTGTGCACGTCAGTGTGTTATCTCCAAAGCTGTGCACATCAGCGTAATTGACTATCAATTCCCCTCTATTTAGTTGAATAAAGGGTGTGCACATTAGCGTATATTAGCTTGAGGCAGCAAATAAATCTCCATAGGGAAGTTGTATTTAAAGGCAGGTCCAAAATACACCACTTCGATCGTTGCGTTCAAAGTTATTTAAGTTAAGACTCAGTACAATCAAGAGTCAAAGCGGGATCATGTTTCTCAGCATGCTACCTGAGTTGCTTGGATACGCGCAGCATGAGCCCGTTGTTTGTGTTTGTTCGGAGGCTCACGCAACCAAGCGCGAGCGTTGCTAAGGATGCAATGCTGGTCGTCAAGTGATGTGGGCAGGAGCTCACGTCGTCAGCGTAAGCGTTGTCAAGGGTGCTTTGACGATTATGAAATGACGCACATCGAGCTCACACGACGAATGAAAAAAATGAAGCGCGAGCAACAAAGCCTCAAAAGGTAACTTTTGAATTTACACAATCCTTGAAGTTGCTCCCAATGTGTTTAGACGCTTCCGAGAACATCAAGGTCATACACAGACAAAGAACACCTTCACTTTGAATCACAAGAGTGGCACAATGTCAGTATCTCGGGTGAAAGCCAATCAAAGATCCCCTTCACTTTAAATATCGAGAGTAGCCCAATGTCAGAAGCTAGCGCGAAAGCCAATTAGTTTCTCGCACATAAGAGAACCCGGCTTGCATGAAAAATGCACCGCTTCCCCTAAAAAAAGTCTCAAAGTATCCCGGAAGTATTTCAGAACAAGAAAACAAATACCTTCTTGAGATGAAATAAAGGTGAAAGTCGCTTTGAGATCTTGGTATGTTTTCAGTCAGTTGATGTATATCTAGGAGCAAAGATCCCATCCATCGGCGCCAGTGTGAAGAAGTTGATTACACCAATCTGCCATATATCTTCTTTATTCAAGACATATATCATCCAAGGTCTCACCCACAGGACATCAGGCATCAACTGCCTTCAATAGCGACATCATCAAGTCACCATGTCATCACATTCTATTCTACTCATAACATTCTACAGCTTGTTAACAATTACTTACTTACTATGCATGCACGTACCGATATCAAGAATACCACAGAGGTATTTGCTTAAAATGGATTACAGAAACACATCCAACTTGTGTGGGATGGAAGGCTTTGGTTGGTCACATAGCAAGACTTGATTGTCATACTGGGTCTAGTAAAAGAAAAAGTAAGTGGGCACCCTTTTTTTCATTTGACAATGTTTGTTTGGAAAAACTTTGTGGTGGGGGGAAGAGTAAATCTAAGGAGGAATATAGGACAGGTCCAAGGATTAAGACAACTTTTTTACCGGTTGCTGAGGATAGTGGTGGTTGCCATAATTTCCTCTTCAATATACTGCTCTGAAAAGGAAAAGGGTGGTAAAAGAATCTAAAGCTTGGTGGAGGTGTTGCACCTCTTGTTTCGGTTTTTACACTCCTTGGATATGATTCTTACCTTTTCCCCAAGTCTACATATGAGGACTTCAAAAAAACAACAACAAAAACGAACGCCACTGAAAAGCAGGCATTAGATTGGTGCAACGAGGAAAAATACTTTTATTTTGCCTTGTTTTTGCTCCTTCTATGTGTGCTGCATTCTGAAGCACACATAAAAGGAGCAAATCGCCTTTAATGGCGCAAGAGTGCCTGCGTTGTAGGGATGATTCCCTGCATTGTAGGTACCCTTGCACCATGGCGCAAGGGTGTCTGTGTTAGTGCTAGGTAGATTTTTTTAGCACCCGCGCATGGGGAAAACACAGGGGGTGTGCCGTATTCTTGTGAATACAGCGCATACCTGCATTTTTTAAATGATGCAGCCGGAACTGCTAAATTGCTTACAGCATCGCGCTGCGTCATTTCTTTGTAAATATGCCCATGAGTCTCAAATTCGTAAAGGGCAAAGTATGGTAGCAGCTCCTAGTCCTTGTTAAAAAAGGTGACGTCTATAGACATTTGTGAACCTAGTTCATCCGCCCACACAGACCTGCTTATCTTTAAAAGTAAGCTTTCCATTCAATTTACCTTCTGTTCAGATTGACTTTTGTCCGCACTTGTCCTTGTCCTCGTTCACACCCATCACAATTCCCCTGAATCACAGTCAATGGCATCTTTTCACATTGGCCTATGGCCTATACACCTACTCGTGTTCGGATTGAAATGTTCTAATTATTCTAGCACAAATGTAAATGATGAAAGAAACAGACATGAATACTCTCAGTTCTTTTTGGTGCTTTGTTTTGGTGCTATTATGCTCCTTGAAGCCAATTTGAGAGTTGGTGGTGCCCTGGAGGGAGAGACTGAAGACAAGTGAAGGTGGAAAAGCAAAGCAGAACAGAGCAGAATGGGGGGGGGGGACTTCAAAGCACAGTGAGGCTGAGAGGCCCCCAGCATTTAATAGATTCTGGTTGGGTGGCAGAGAGGGGATAAGAATACAAAAATGGAGAAAGGAAGGGGAGGAATGGCGGGCATGGGGTTGAATGATGGAGAACAAACAAAGTGGGGGCAAGGGTGTTTTAAATTAAAGATGCAATGTGTGAGATAAACCGGCCAGCTTGTGTGTAAGGAGGCACTTGTGAGAAGAGAAAAGAGGAAAGACAGAGGAGAGAGAAAATGGATCATGCAAAGAGAAAGAGCGATGGCAGGAAGGAGCGGGGCTGGTTTGAGCATTTTTGCCAAGGCTGCTTTCCCAGTCTGGACCTGATGGTGTATGGGGAAAGTGGAACAGTGAGTTAAAGGAAGAACGCCGGGGGCCAGAGGGAGAAGCAGTGCTTAATTTGAGCTGGTGGTTTCTGGTGCTAGCACAGGCACTTAATTGTCAACACCGGAATTTGTGACAGTCTGCCACAAGGTGGCGCTGTCTGGCTAATTTACAGAGAAGCACAAGAACAGTAAATTATTAATTCAATCTACATTAAAAATGACTATTGTCTACTGCCCAAACTAGTCTAGCTTTGGGGGCCTGGAATAGTCCGAATTGTCATACTATAAGAGTGTGATCGCTAGTAGTTGTGGCAGGGGCAATGTGTTGGGCAATCTGCAGCGGCCTCCTGAAGACAGCCCTGGCACTTATTTTTGTACACATTAAGCACAGGGGAGAAGAGAGCAAGAGAAAGGGGAGGGATTTGTCCTCCACCTAATTGATACATTTACCCGTAGAGCCCAGAGTTGAAGAGAGAGTTTGAAAGATGGAGGTGGAGGGGACTGTGTTGTAACTTAATTGTTGCCATTCCTTTTCCTTAGCTATGTCTTCCCTCCTGCTCAGCCAGGATGAGTGCTGGAGTGCTTGGTGATGAATGGAATGCTGAATGTTTGGTGATGTTATAGAATGCATGGGTGCCTGGTGATGTGCTGAGTGTCAGTTGGAGTATGCAGGCTGAGCAGCAGGGAGGCTGCTCCTGGGGGGGCCATCCGCTATTTACCATCATCTACTTACCTGAAACTTACCTTGTAACTAAGCTTGAATAAACCAACCTTAGATTATACACCTCGACTAATGGACCTTCAATTACAACAGTCTGCCAGAGGCCATTATCTTTATTCGCATTAGTATACTCAGGTGGTTGATGATTGTTTCATAGCAGGATTTTACTGCCGAGTGGCAGCAGCAGGCGAAGAAGCCCACTTAAAAGTGTTAGTGACAGAAACCCTGTCCATGCAAGAGAAGGGAAGCAATGAATGTTGGCCCATTTACTCATTTTCTTTCACATTGCTCTATCTCACCTGGTGTCAAAGTATCTTCCCAGTGGCTGAACCTCAATTCATAGGTCTTCCTTTCTGATTTATGAGTCACCTGGAGGATTGAAGTGCAAAGCTCAGCCAAAAAGCATAACAAATGTGAAGAACGGAATAGCGGATATTAAACGACGAAGTGGTTACCGAAGCTCAGATTAATATGGGTCCACAGATCTCCCTTTGTAGGGTAAGAGGGGCCCAGCTCCTGAAAAGACCTTAAGTTGAGTGGAGGAGCTGGTGCAGGAATATACTTCTGCATTGCAGTGAACAGTTCTTTCAAAAGAGCCCAAAAGGAGGGGAAGAATTTTCAGAACTCTCACAAAATCAATAATTTCTAAATGTTCAAGAGTGGAAGTTTTTTTTTGTTTTTCAGAGATTTTTAGAAGAGCAAAAGCAGCCCTGCAAGTTTTTGAATACAAGCCAAATATTACAAAAAACAAGTGTGCATTGCAACCATACTCAACCTTTTCCTTTGGCGTTTGGAGATTAGAGGTTATTATCCATCTTAGAAATTTTGGGAAAAATGCCCTAAATAGAGCATTTTAACCACATAATTTGGCTGCAGGTCAATAGACTGTTGAGTCAATTCTAAAAGAGAACTAGTAGTGTATGGCTGCCGGGCCAGGGATCTCCATTTGGCGTGAGTCCCCGGGGACGCCTCCTCACCCCCCATTGAACCTTCGCCCACCACCTGCGATCCTTCGCTGCTGGGGCCAGCTGTGGACAGAGCCATGGCAAGTATTGAAGGTGGGGTCGAGCTGTGGGTGAGAAGACCAGGATGTTTTCTCTGCTGGGTGCCTGCGGACAGTCGCCCAGCTGTACCGTTTCAGCCCTTTCCTTCTCAGGGGATCGGTGACCCGAGCCTTAGTCCCTGTCCGACACTGCACTGGTTGTTCTGCTGCCAGTCCGCGACTTGCCAGAGCATGTGATAGGGTGAGTGGGGCAGCCATGGTGTTCCTAATGCTGCACTCCTCAGCTACCAGCCTCACACAGCACTGGGCTGGCCTCGGCATCATAGACTATTCTCGGGGTTCCAGGAGCATTGAGGTAACCGGGATGGCAAACGTGGAGTGCATCTGACCCCATTCAGAGCGCTTGGATTAACAAGATGGTGAGTAAGTGGAAAAGTTGGAGGGGTGGAGGATCAAGAGGTGAACCCAACGCTGCCCTCCTCCATCTTGGAGATGGATGCATCTCGACTGAAGGAGCCAACAGTTTTCCCCGTGATGACCATGCGGTTTAACTACAGTCTCGCTAGTTTATCAGGGCTGTTTCTCCTGCCTCTGATACTATCACTAGCCCGCCCCACCTGTTAACACTGTGGAAGTCGCTCTGCATTAACGCCATCAAGGGCGTACCACGGACTGGCCAGTTCCCACTACTCCAGTCTGTCTTCTACAGCATCAAACCAATGACTACCTTTTCTCAGTTTCGAAACTCCCCTACACGGAGTATAGAGCCTTCATGCCCTACAGCGCCAAGCTACCACCACCCACAGTTTGCTCCCAGCACCAGCTCAAGAACAGCCCCAGGTTCCAGCACGCCACCTTCACTCACCACCACCCGGCCTTCTACCCCTACAGCCATCATCAGCTCGGGGATCCCTCCTGGCACTAGATCACCACCGTGAGTGCAACAACACCCGGAAGGCCTGGCTGAACGAGCAGTGCAAAACGATTATGCTCTGTAAATAAGTAATATATATTTGTCCAACCACAATCGCTTCAACTTTTCTTAAAATGTAACCCTTGAGTGAATTTGCAACTTGTATATATGTAACTCTAACCACTACTATCTGTAGTAGACATATTCACTTACTACCATTCTTATGATAGTTTAGAGTTTATCTATTTCGTATATTTTATGTAATTCTTGTACTTTGATGTCCTTATGTGATGTAACTGGTTCTATTGTAAAGCGCTCTGACACCTTCGGGTAAAGTTTGCACTATATAAAAACACATAAATAAATAAAGCATGAGATTTCAGATGTAAGATTTCCCCATTGCTGAAAATAGTCAATGAGCCTGTAAGACCATTGTGAGCCTGCATTAGCAGACTGACAGCAGGAGAATATTTGGGTCAGAGAAGAGGCGCTGACCATCTGATAAAGTGTGACCCACCTGAAAAATATGGCCACTGAAACTTCTACGCCAGAAGAAATACCTCCATCTTTAAATGCTGTATAAGACCATAATGCCCATCACCCTTTTGCTAGTTAATAGACCATCAAAATGTGTGTTCCAAAATATAAAATACTATCAGAAATGATGCTACAAGATACCAGGATGCTGACATCATATGACGTGTAGTCACAATGTACATATATCAGGGTTGTTCAAATATTTCAGTTACACTAGGGTGCAGCTCTAGTGCTTCATGGTGCTGTTCTGTTTTATTTACTAATATTTATTTGGGAGATTTTTCTGAAGTGTGTCCATGACCCGACGGTATCAATGCGACGTGGAGTATACTCACGAAGACCACCAATGGAATTGGTGGTAACAAAGTTTGTGGGGTTACAAACAATGTTGACCACTGCAAAGGATGGGTTACAGAGCCAGCAGATTATATGAGTTCTAACAATAATGGAAGGCAAGGTGATAACGTGCCCTGTAGATCTTTGTGATTGTGGCATTTGCTGTCATACTTTAAAACTAAGAGGCCTAATTATGAGTATGTCACGCAGTGCAGTGCAGTAAGTCACCTTGCTGCGCTGCACTGGGTGACAGGACAAGGGGAGGAATGTGCTGTATGTAAGACAATACAGTGCATTCCTGCCTTTTTCTCTGCTCTGGAGCCCTTTTGGCAGCCTACTACCAACATGGGCATCCTTGCACTTTGGGGCAAGGATGCCTGTGTTGCATGCAGGATTGTTTTCGGCAAGAAGAGAGAGTCCTTCCTGCACAAAAGCAATCCTGAGAGGCATATTTCTCTTTCTAAGTGTGCTGCAGAATGCAGCACACATAGAGGAAGAAATGAGGAGAAATAAAGATATTTCTCCTCTGTGAACCTCAGCTGAGAAGGCGTACCTTCCTAGGTCTACCAGTTCTGGTACATCTGAGAGTGTGTCAAAAAACATGGGAGTTGCATGGGAACATCCATGCAATGCCCATAGAATGCCTTCCCAAGGCAGAGTAAGGTAACATAGCGATTTGAACTATGTTTCCTTACTCTAGGTTTATAGAGACACTCAAAGTCATGCAAAGTGGACTTGTGTGGCTTCATAAATCACTTATAAGGTTTGTATTGCTCTTACACCACATTGTGTGGTACAAGAGTGATGCAAACCAGGTTATAAATAGGCCCCTTTGGCTGTCAGTTTATTTCCTGGATTTGCATCCTGCAGTCTGAGCAGTAGGTGTCCTTCTAGCAGTAGTGATTTAGCGTTTATTTTTTTAGTGAGCGATGGATGGGTTTCTGTGTCTCTCTGGTGGAAGGAAGTCCTAGAATCTAAGAGTATTTGCAGTGAAGGAGCAAGCATATGATCTTTCTTTCTTGAATCTAAGCAGTTCCAGTAGTACCACAACTGGGCTATGCAGCGTTAGATTCCCTGTGATCTGGTCAATTTTCACACTAGGTATTTCAGAGTCTCAAAGTGAAGCACTGTGAGGCCTGCACAAATAACATGACTACATTTGTCCTTCACTGGAAACCAAACACCCAATTGTAGCGCCTGACTTTCAGAGGGTAGCGTTGCAGAGCAGTCTGAGGCTTACTCAAGGGAGGTGGTGTGGGCTAGTAATCGTCATTTGCAGGTGCACAAAAATAACACTCAATAATTGATTGTCCAGTCTGTACTTTGCTTTATAAAAGTAAGAGTACATTTATTAAACACACACACCACTCAATACTATGCACCAATTTACAAATATACATAAGCTGTTGGAATTACTTTGTGACATTGCATAACATCTCCACCCCTCCCGCAGGATGGGGGTGGGGTCTAGTACCACCACTCCCATGTATGCACATCAACTTGCCCCCAATGCAGTTAGTTGAACATAACCTGTAGCGAGGGTCCTGCGCACTGGCACCATCCCAGTGGCGACCAACCCCATTACCTCAACAAGCATTAAAAAGGGGTAAACCTGCCTTGGTGACACATGACCCTGACTGAGCATCTCCTACTGACCATAAAGTATGCACCTCTATATCTTAAGGGCTAGCAGTCTGGGGTCTTCACCTAAGCGCAGCAGCAAGAATCCATGTTTACGCACACTTTAGAATGACAGTACTCATCACCTTGGTTGATTATTTGAATGCATTGCAATTACAGCCCCTAAGGGCATCACAGATGAAATCACAGGATTGTGCATATACAGCCAGACACCCTAGCAGGACTGTCTGGCAACATAGCCCCACTTGGCTTATGCCATCTCCTTACACATGTGACTTACAGTCCCTTCAAAAGAAGTACTCCTGGCAACTACACTTCTCCTGCAGTGCACCTCTTCACTTTAAAAGGAATCACAGGTAAAAGCAAGGGATTACGTAAATACAGCCAGACCCCCTAGCAGGAAGGTCCAGCAACATAACTCCATTTAGCTTAACATCACCTTACACATGTGACTTACAGTCCCTTCAAAAGAAGTACTCCTGGCAACTACACTTCTCCTGCAGTGCGCCTCTTCACTTTAAAAGGAATCACAGGTAAAAGCATGGGATTACGCAAATACAGCCAGACCCCCTAGCAGGAAGGTCCAGCAACATAACTCCATTTAGCTTAACATCACCTTACACAGGTACTTCGATTTACACATGTGACTTTCAGTCCACCTAAAAAGAAATAGCCAACAGTAAATGCATTTTGGTGCAATTACAACACTTCACCTCCAGGGGATGCCCTTCTCCAAACATCCCCAACTCAGCCCTTCACTCCATGATGCACTTCATAGTACACCCTCAGCTGTAGAACATAAGTTCCAGCCTAGAAGGTGTTAAAGGCTGGCTAAGCTCTTGAGGGGTTATTCTTTCAGATTCCCTGTGAAACTTAGGGGTGGACTGTTGTTCTTTTTGCTGGGGGAGACTGCGGTGCTCCTGCAGCCCCCCTGCACCCCTTTTCACACATGAGGGTGACCCCCCCCTCTGGGGGCCACAAAGCACCAAAACGGCAGATTTCCAAATGCCTGGCGAGGTATTATGGGGTGCTTCATGCTCCTCTTTACCAGCCCCAGGCACTGGAAACACTCTCCTCTGCCCTCTGGGTCTCTGAGAGGGTAGATTCAGCAGTGTGCTGTCTTCACTGGCTCCCTGCGCCAGCCTTTCGCCAGGCTCTCCTTCTGGGCCTCTCTCCCTGCGCAGAGGCCCCTGCTTCTGTGCACCAGTCCTGGGCTCTTCTTCTGGTGCTGATAGGGTCCTGAGGGCAGTCAGGGGGTCTCTCCTTCCAACTGCCCATTGCGCCAGGCTCCAGCACCTTCACCCTCAGCAGCCCACACCCCAGAGAGACCTTCTCTTCCTGTGCAAGCACTTTTTAAAAGTTGAGTAGGGGGCTTGCAGGAAGTCTCTGTTGGTCCTATCAAACAGCGACATATCACGTCCCCTGCTCCCTCCTTCTTGTCCAGCCTCTGAGCTTGTTCAAAATGGCGTCGTCCAGGGTTTCTGCCACATGTCTCGGCAGCACCTTCCCCCCGAGCTGCCTTCCCTCCTTGGTGCAGCCTGGTGCCTGGCACCCAGCGACAGCGGTTGATGGATTGGCCTGTAGCCCCACCCATCTTCTCTTCGTGGAGAGGAGGCCCTCGCTTGTGGAAGAAAGGTTATCAATCCATCCAGCTGAGGTCAGCCCTCAGCCTGGGTCTGGTCTTGGCTGGCTCAGAGAAATATGACAGTTCTGGTTGACCCAAAAGCAGTACAAATATGACTTTGGACTCTGCAGAATACTTATTTTCACATTCGCTACATTGGACTTAAGTGCGTGTCTGGAATCTGTAGGCCTAACGGAAGTTAATCTAGCCATGGGCCCCACATTCCCTTAGGGGAATAATGAAGTGAAAACACAGTAAAACACACTGACTTTCCCTGGCATGTTTCTTTCCAGCCTATAAAGCCTATTCCATGTACACACGTGTCTGCATGTAACCAGCCCAGTGTCCCTTACTCCAGCTGTTGCGCAGTGGCCTGGTCAAGCCAGGGGAACACCAGTAAAATCCCCATGCAGTCTCTTACATCCTGAGTTCACTGTGGGTGAGTCCCAACTTATGAGGCTCCCGCACAGTAAAAGCTCAACAATTAGGTGCTCAAAAAGCGAAAAATCCGGGCGGCCCATAGTGTCAGAACCACCTTCTAACAGCCGCTTATCATAAAAATACATTGTGCTTCTATTGGGAGCCATTCTAGACTAGTGGTTGTCATGTGCCCAGAGGACTGGGCTCCTGAGATGAGGCAAGCTGCTGCATTGAGTGTGTCCTTCATGGGAGCTAGATGGGTTTTTGGTTGCTGGAGAGAGTCGGATTTACATAGTCCAATCTAGATAAAACTAAGGTTTATATCGCATTTTAGGTCATTCTCAGGAATAAAGGGTTTAACATTTTTGAGGAGCCTGAGGTTGTAAAAGGCATTTCTCTCAGTGGAACTGATGTGAGTAGTTATGCTAAGGTTCTTGTCTAGTGTGAGTTCCACCAATTTGGTGCAGTCAATGATTGGAGTGTTGCAGTTGAGAGCATCACGGTGAAAGAACAAGTCTTGGATTGACAGGGAGTTTTTATGTGGTGACATTAGGTGAAATTAGGTCTTCCGTGGGGTTGAGCTGTAGGCGATTGATAGATAGTCAGTGCTGAACCATTTTATGGTTTGATTTAGGAAGAGGATATCACTGAGAGATTTTTAGGTAGAGTTGAGTGTAATCTTCGTATGGTTATATGCAAGGTCAACGTGTTGCAGGTCTGCGGTACGGGGATCCATATGCAGGTTGAAGAGAGTGGGTGATAACACTGAGCATTGGGGGACTCCTTAATGTACTAGAGTTGGGGTTGAGAGTTCACCATTTAATTTGATTAGCTGCAAGCATTTGCAGATGAATGATGAAAACCAGCTTAAGGTTGTGCCATCGATACCCATGCGTAGTTTTAAGGTGTTTACGAGCATGTCATGGTTGACCATTTCAAACACTATGGAGTAGTCGGGAACTATGAGCAGGCATGAGTCCACGCTAACAAAATTCTAAAGATGCTATTAGTGACGGTGTGGATGGCTGTTTCTATACTGCAGCATGCCCTGAAACCTGATTGAAAGATGTCGAGTGGGTTGTGGTCTTCGACGTGTTGGTTGTGCTGCGACAGTACACATTTTTTGAGGACTTTGGCCAGGAAGGGTACTTTTGGTTACAGGAAGGACGTTGTTCAAATCTTCAGAATAATAATGTGATGCTCAATGTGCCATACTGCACGGTACCCATGCACCATACTGTCCCAAAGCAGCAAATTTCGTATGAGCCTCTAAGAAAACTGTGTTCACAATTTGAAACACTGGCAGCAGGCAAATATTAGGGCCAGAGAAAAGACATTGAGGCTTAAGTGTTCCATGGAGCTCCTCTGTTAATGATGTGGTGCTCAATTCCCCTATGCTGCATGTTACCCAGACAAAATAGTTATCCATATTATTCAAATGTGCCAAAGCTCTATTCAACAGGATAGCATTTCAGGAGTGATGTTGGTCATTATATGGACCAGTAGTTACAAATAATGGGTATGACCCAGAAAAGTTATGAATATTTGTTTTTAGCCTTGTGTCAGGCTGGACAGGCTTTTGTAGATAATACTTTTGATGTATATATTGTCACTGCCCTTCCTTTTTTTCACTGAACCCTCACTTTTGCACTTTGCTAAACTTTCCCTTTTCCCTTCCTTGGGCCGCCACTGCACGAATCATTGAGATATGTGCTGTTTTTTTAACATGCCAAGATGTGCTCAGTATGATTTCAAAATTTTTAACAGGAAGTGCTTGTGAGTAATTTAACTAATGCTATCACAAATTATTGTTTGTTTTCAATTGTGTTCCACTGGGACCATTTTCTTCTGCACCATTATTTGGACCAGACATGCTCATTGTGCCAGGGGTGTGCTCTCTGTGCCACAGCTGTTGTTCAGGATGCAAGGACTGACGCAGGGTAGTTCTTACCATTAGGTTTCAGATTTTAAGGGAAACCAAAGGGGATGATGGACGGAGTGTTGAACATTGCAAGCACTCACCCCCAGTCAACTGATCTGGGTTTAATCCATCATCATTCTTTAGCTCACTCCGCCACCCCAGTTCAGACATGGCCAAATTTGTCACCCCGAGTGGGACGGGTATGCTCAGACGTGAGTTCTGTGCTCTCCATGCCACTGGAATCAAGCTATCCTGGCTGAAGAGGGGTGAAACCCCGAAACCGGTCCTAGGATGCTTGGTTCCAGTCCAGGGAGGACCTGGCCTGGCAGTTCGGGCTGGACTGTTCCCATTGGGCACAGGGTCAAGACTGATTTGCATATGGCTGAGTTTAAACTGGAATGGCATGGTGAGCAAAAAAACGATGGATTTTGGCCCAGATCTCTGTACTGGGGTGAATGTATGACATTGTTCTGCATTCTGTCCATCAATAGTTCTTTTTTCAGATTTTAAGGGCTCAGTTCTCAGACAATAGAGTTATCAAGATACAGATATTCATGTGATATCAGTTTTCACATTTCCATAGCATGTAATTCTGGTGATGTTTTTCAGAATGACCCAATATTTAAAGTTCCATTGTCAACTAGTTTGCCTGTTCCTTGAAGGTTCACCAGTGTCATGTCATCTTACGAATAACATGAAAAGAAAGTGCAAATGACATGCTAGTTTACACACTTTACAAAAATGAAGTTGCTAAATACTATAGCGCCTCGATCTTAGGGTGCGCACAGTGTCTGCATTCAATCATAAAGCAGCACACCTTAAGGACAGTTCATCGCCGCTATCCTCATCAGGCGAGATTGGAACGCATTTACTGTGGGGCAGATTTACAAGCCCCTTGCGCCACTTTTAACATGGGAAAAGTGATGCAAAAGTGGTGCAAGGGGCTTGTAAATCTACCCCTATGGGTTTAAATACAAGAGCATGTACGCCCAATGACCGGGGCCCACGCAAATTGCCACATAATAAGTAAGGCACAGCCACCAAAGAGATTTTTACATTAAAAAAACGAGCAGCAGGCTCAGCAACTACCAAAAGCCCTTTTCGTTTGTTTCATTTTTAGATCACACAAAGTAAATGTATGATTTTGTCTGCTTGGAAGAGAGGTGAGCAAGGAGACTCAATTTCTCCACATAAGTAAGTGTTTCAACAACATCAGACAAGCACTCTATCCTTCTACTTATAGTTACATGACAAATCAGCTAAACAGGCTTTTTCTGATACAATCTTGCTTTTAGAGTGGTGCCATGGTTGACAAATGTCACTGGACTGTGAACAGGGGCTAGTAAAGCAAGGATTTGGAAGTACTCACAAAAGACAGGGGAAAGGAAGTGGGCTGTGTTTAATTGTATGCGTGGAGTGGAAATGAATGAGAATGGAGATCACTCTTTAAACTTCAGTATTCTTCTCTTCTCTTCAATTCTCAGCTCTTCAAGTGTTCTGTGTCCTGAGGAGAACCCCTCATGACACTTAATTGGGTTCAAAATGAGTCAACAGTTTTTCTATTGGCCAAATAGGTGTTCAGGTTGACACAATACCACTCTCACTCACAAATCAATCCCCATTTTGGGGCAAAAACAACTAGTGTGAGCGTAGTAGGGTCACCATTTGGGCACTACCTCTGAAATCTTTCAAAATACAACCGATGAGATATTAGCCAGAGGTACTGGTTGTTGATACAAAACCTATACAGAACCTGAGCTATATATGTGATACATGTTATTTTTCTGTTATGTGATGTATTTGTGTGTTGAAAATGTATTGTGTCATGTAATATGTATGTCCATTTATCCTTGTTATGATTTCAGTATATGTCTAAATATCTAAATAAAATGTTGCACGTACCACAACAAAACAAATTCTCTAAAATGAATTGAATTTACACAAAACAAAATTACTCAAAGGAAAGAGAATAAAACAAATGCCTTCAGATCATAGCAATTAGTTTATGTGATCTTGGAATGAATGTCTGAGTGAATGATATCAGTTTTGGCAATTCTTGTGTTGTGTTCTATTTTAAGGCCCGACCTTACTGATTGAGGACCAAACCCTTTAGTGATTAGCACATGTACTACCTGGGCATCAATGAGCATCTGGTACTACAAAGCATGTTGATGTACTACCTGCCCATTCCTTACACTACTTGAACCAACTGGTGCAACAGTGAGAATCTGCTGCTACAAATCATATTAATGCACTACCTGTGCCTTCCTTACAATGCTTGTAGTAACTGGTGCACCAGTAAGAGTCTGCTGCTACAAATCATATTAATGCACTCCCTGTGCCTTCCTTACAATGCTTGTACTAACTGGTGCAACAGTGAGAGTCTGCTGCTACAAATCATATTAATGCACTGCTTGTGCGGTCCTGGACCGCATGTAACAACTGGTGCACCAGCGAGAGTCTGCTGCTACAAATCATATTTATGCACTACCTGTGCCTTCCTTACAATGCTTGTACTAACTGGTGCACCAGTGAGAATCTGCTGCTACAAATCATATTTATGCACTACCTGTGCGTTCCATACACTACTTGAACCAACTGGTGCACCAGCGAGAGACTGCTACTCCAAATCATATTTGAGCAATACTGGTGCGTTCTTTACACCGTTTGTACCAACTGGTGCACCAGTGAGAGACTGCTACTCCAAATCATATTTGAGCACTACTGGTGCGTTCTTTACACCGTTTGTACCAACTGGTGCACCAATGAGAGACTGCTACTCCAAATCATATTCGAGCACTACAGGAGTGTTCTTTACACTGCTTGCACCAACTGGTGCACCGGTGAGAGACTGCTACACCAAATCATATTTGAGCAATTCTGGTGCGTTCTTTACACTGCTTGTACCAACTGGTGCACCAGTGAGAGACTGCTACACCAAATCATATTTGAGCAATTCTGGTGCGTTCTTTACACTGTTTGTACCAACTGGTGCACCAGTGAGAGACTGCTACTCCAAATCATATTCGAGCACTACAGGAGTGTTCTTTACACTGCTTGCACCAACTGGTGCACCAGTAAAAGACTGCTACTCCAAATCATATTTGAGCACTACTGGTGTGTTCTTTACACCGTTTGTACCAACTGGTGCACCAGTGAGAGACTGCTACACCAAATCATATTTGAGCACTACTGGTGCATTCTTTACACCGTTTGTACCAACTGGTGCACCAGTGAGAGATTGCTACACCAAATCATATTTGAGCACTATGATACGTTCCTTAAACTGCTTGCACCAACTGGTGCACCAGTAAGAGACTGCAACTCCAAATTAGATGCACGCACTATAGAGTCTGATGCGCCAAAACATATTAATGCACTAACTGTGTGTTCCTTGCACCGCTTCTACCAACCAGTGCACCAGTGAGAGGCTGATGCTACAAATCATATTAATGCACTACCTGTGCGTTCCTTGCACCGCTTCTACCAACCAGTGCACCCGTGGGAGGCTGATGCTACAAATCATATTAATGCACTACCTGTGCCTTCCTTGCACCGCTTCTACCAATCAGAGCACCAGTGGGAGGCTGATGCTACAATTCATATTAATGCACTACCTGTGCGGTTCTTGCACCGCTTCTACCAACCAGTGCACCAGTGAGAGGCTGATGCTACAAATCATATTAATGCACTGCCTGTGCGGTCCTTGCACCGCATGTACCAACTGATGCACCAGTGAGAGGCTGCTGCTACAAATCATATTAATGCACTACCTGTGCCTTCCTTGCACCTCTTCTACCAACCAGTGCACCAGTGGGAGGCTGCTGCTACAAATCATATTAATGCACTGCCTGTGCGGTCCTTGCACCGCATGTACCAACTGATGCACCAGTGAGAGGCTGCTGCTACAAATCATATTAATGCACTACCTGTGCCTTCCTTGCACCGCTTCTACCAACCAGTGCACCAGTGAGAGGCTGCTGCTACAAATCATATTAATGCACTGCCTGTGCGGTCCTTGCACCGCTTCTACCAACCAGTGCACCAGTGAGAGGCTGCTGCTACAAATCATATTAATGCACTGCCTGTGCGGTCCTTGCACCGCTTCTACCAACCAGTGCACCAGTGAGAGGCTGCTGCTACAAATCATATTAATGCACTGCTTGTGCGGTCCTTGGCCGCATGTACCAACTGGTGCACCAGCGAGAGACTGCTGCTACAAATCATATTAATGCACTACCTGTGCCTTCCTTGCACCGCTTCTACCAACCAGTGCACCAGTGGGAGGCTGCTGCTACAAATCATATTAATGCACTACCCGTGCGCTCCTTACACCGCTTGAACCGACTGCTGCATCTTAACTTGCCCCCCCCCCCCCCCCCCGAGGCGCCTGGCACTCTACAAATCACTTCCCTTATTAAATATAAAAATGATGAATGAAATCTGATCTGCAGAAGCGACTCCCCTGACATATACGACAGGACACAAAACGCTGCTCGTGGTTTATAGCAAAAAGCCTATATTTTACCTCGAGAAAAATACTGCTGCCCCTCGAAGCCCCCACTTCCTCCCTCGTTTCCCTCCTTAAGTGAAATATTTATTCTCCCTTATCATCTCTGCAGAGGCTTCACTGAGGGAATGTGTGCGAGACACAGATAAGGGTGACTGAGCGCCTCCCCCCACCTTTAATGTAAAGAAACTCGCCGAAAGAAGCGCCGAAACCCCCTTTGAGCTCCGACGACGCGCTAATACCATTTAGGGGCTGACATGATCATTCGAGCCTCGAGCCTTCAGCAGTGAAAAGGTTTTTCGCGCGTTTTATTGTGACTGCGGGGGGTAAACTCATTGGAGAACGCGTGCCCTGGGGGAATGACACTAGCAGTGATTCCTGACTCACACCCCCTCGCTTTGCTTCTAATTATTTGTCTTGTTTGGAGTAAAAAACACAGGCCTTCTCTTGGAATTAGCATTTCCTTTAATACATGAATCTATCAGTCGTCATGGTGTACGCTCAGTAACAGTGATATGCTTTTCAGAGTTCCAGGCAGAAAATAATGTTGCCATCTGGGGCGCTCCCCGAGCCCTGAAAAGAGAAATGTTGGCGTCTCTTCAGCAATGTGCATCACCAATAGGTGGCGCCCTCAGGCTGTTGCTTTTCCGCGCTCTCTGTCACCTAATCCAATGAGTGTCAAAAGAGGTTACTAGTGGCCAATTACAGTGTGACTCAAGGCCTCTTTCTTTTCTTACACTAAAAACACAGTACTGTCTTCAGGATGGAATTTGTCTCTGCTGCCCAGGAGTATAGTAAGTGCTCCTCGTGATGACAGTCTGAAGAATCCATTAAGGCTCCCCACTGGGGCCTGCCCCCAGTTTGAAAACCTCTGGTTTACTGGACAAAAGTGAAGGTGCTACCAATTCTAGAAACAGTTCTCTAAAATTCAGTAGCTTTTGCTGCAAAACAGGATGATTATATTTTCAGAACCAAAACCCATGGCCCAGATTTGCTAATCTTTTTCGCAAGGCTGCAAGGAGACTTGCTGCACTTAGTTGCCCTAAAGGGGGAGAGCAGGAGCACTTGTGGCTGCCAAGCGCCAATGCAGACACCCTAGCGCTATGGTGCAAAGGTGCCTGCATTGTATTCAGCACGAACACTGAAGGGTTAACAGTTCCTAAAGGCGAAGGGGAGTTTACAATCTGGCAGTCTTGGTCGGTACTGCATCTAGTAGTGAGTGTCTCCAAAAGGCAAGTTCTAAACTGTGTATAGAGTAGGGTAGTGATACTCCTGTGCGGATAATCGTTGTGCCCTCACACACCCCTGCGGGTGCAAAGCATCATCATTGGGCACTGCTCCTTGTGGGGGTGGCGCTGCAGTCCCTCACGGGCCCTCCTCGAGGGCACGCTGTTGGAGATCTTTTTAGGAGTCGCCGCAGTTGTGCATGTGGGTTGGGTGAAGAGTGGTGAGATAAAATGACCCGTTGGTACCCTGTAGTTTTATTCGTGGGTCCTCAGGGTCAGGTTAAAAATAGAACGGGATGGAGGCACAGGTCGTGCTAAAATGAGTCGGGAAGACACGAATGTTGTCCCGCTGCTCTCAACCCGAATGTGATTCTAAATTGATGAGGTGAGTGAATAGTGGGTGGTCGACATGTTTCGCGCTGCCCGTGGTCCCTAATGGATCCCTTAGCGCTTCATCAGGACCTTTGTGAGTAAAATAGGAAAAAGAAGAAAGGGGATCAGAGAGAAAGACACCATGTATTCCCTTACTACCATGTGACAGGTGAGTGTCACGGTAACTTATGTGTGGGCACGTCTTATTCGTGTCCCATGTTCGGAACCTGTTGGAAACAAAAAGAGACGGGGGAAAAAGGGAAAAGAAAGGGGAAGAGACAACATGATATCGGTCATGTGACAGGGGTATAGCAACATTAAAACTGCATGTGTCATTCCGTGATTGTAGGACAAGAGCATGCAGTGAAGAGAGCTAACAATACCATGTATGGTACTGACGCCGGTGCGTGTGGTGATACGAGGTGTAGCACTAGGTTCATGGAGTAAATGGATAGAGAGCAGCCATCTTATATGAGAGCCACTGCAGTGTCCATGAGGAGATCTCAAACATAGTGCTTGCGAAAGGGTGGCTGGGAGCTAATTGAACAGGTCTTCAATACGTGAGGTAGGGATGGGACAAGGAAAATGGGAGCGATCACTAACAATGGTGTTAGCGCATGTGATCCCGCCAGGGAACGGTAAAGAATTGCCACACGATCTGTTTCTGTGGAGGCGTAGTAAAAGCGAGAGGGGGGCCATTGCCCGTGTGAGATAGGACAAAAGATAGAATTATGACAAAAGATACACATACGAATGGCATTAGCAACTAAACAACATATATATTGCATACGTGATGGTATGGATCCTCGAGGAAGGACAGACAACCAACATTAATAGTGATGAGTGAAGGGGGAGAGCCTAGATATGACTAATCAGTAAACAATATGTCTATCGGTTTTGCTCTGTGGTGTGATTTGAGAATCGCAAGGTAATGCAATCTATAATGCGGAAAAAGCGAGCATACTGTAATACCTTCCCTATTATCGAGAAAGGCTTCTTCGGCGGAAACCGTCAGGATGAGAGGGGTGAACTGCATGGGGTGTTAAACGCGTTCAGCCAGGACAAAAAGGAAAGAAAGGGAACATAAATACAGTTAGTGCAATCCAGAGGAGGGCAAGCGTATCGCGTGTTACCTTTAGTTCAGGGAGGGTTGGCAGCAGCGGGACGAGAAAAACTTACGTGTCCCCCCTCTAGTTCAATCTTGAAACCTGATCTTCCTCCACGGTCGGCGGTAGATTACTTGGCGGGAGGGGATCGGTTTTTAAAGAGGGGTATCCTCATTGTTGTGCGACGTCATGACGTGGACGCCAGAGTTGAGTACGGGGCGGGGGAAGTGGTCGCAAGTATGCTTGGCTGCCCGTGCACAGTGGCGGCCATGTTGGATTGGGTTAGGAATCCAAAACAAGAACATAAGGCGTTTATTAGGAGGGAGAGGAGACTGTGGTTATGTGCAAGGGACTCGAGATGCCGCCCAGATCTCATAAGAGTGAAGTCCTCCTCCTAATAGTAGGGTACAATAGTGGTATACAGAGCAATACTGATCACTGTACGCCCGCAAGCGCGTGTGTCTGTGTAAAACATGAAAAATGATGAGGAGTGATGGGTTGGTTTTCCACTAATCGAGTAGGTGTATTGGAGCAGTAAGAATGCGTGGAGGTACTGTGTAACGCCAAGGTGAAGCTCAGTTACAAGGTACGTGACCCCCAAAAGCGGATCTCGAATATGTACGTGATCAGTGCTGTTCCCACGTTTATATTGTGGCAAGCTTACGAGCATGATTTGTGGTGTGGTACTGTCCAGTGCTAATTGTCAGTCACAACATGGGTGGCATGAGGACTGGAAATGGCAAGGTTATCCATGGACAGGGAGGTATCGGGGGTGTAGGAACACATATTGGTGTAGTGACTGAGTAGGCGGGGAGATCAAGTGGGTAGATCGGTCCACGGTATGTCATCGTTGAGACCGTTAATGTTAAGTCTGAAGACCCAGCGTTATTCAGTCCTGAACAGAGTGTCATGCCCCGGGATCCGAATCGATAGACGGTCCAGTATATAAGGACCAAAGACGCATACGAACGCGCTTAGCGTTCTAGCTGGATGCCTGGTTTCCGTCCTCGCTTAGCTTGCCTGACTTCCGGATTGTACTTCCTGTTTCCGTTGTCGCGCTAGTCGGCGCCGAGCCTTCTCAGGTTCTGCCCGTGTGTTTTGAGTCTTTCTGAAGAGACGTTATTGCCGTAAATTGCGAGCCTCTCTGTCATCTAGAGGCCCGCGTTTGCTCACGAAGCATACTGCGGCGATTCGCGAGCCTCTCGTCCATCTGGAGGCTCGCTCCTGCTTAAATAGCATTTTTTGATTCCCGCCAATTGCGGCGGATTTCGGAGTGAGTGCCAGTAATCTACCTTCCCCAGAGCTGCTGTGTCGTGGGGGTGCTCACTCCTGGGTGGTGGTTGGGTGTAGACACAAGCATATCCCCCGCACTGTGCCCTCGGTTCCCTCACTAAGGAGAAGCGTTTCCAAACTCCTCTACAGTTCATTACGCCCAAGTTGGTTCATATCTTCAGTTGAGTCCACACACTTCCTTTCCCTCCTTGCACCTGTTCAGCCATTTACCCACCTCCCTTCAGTGGTGCTGGTCTCCCCTGGAAACAGAAGACCGACTTATCCATAGGGGACGCTAGCGTGGACCACGCCATAGTGACCAGAGTTCTTCTGAAGCACGGTAACAGCGCTGTGCGCTACTCTTTTGTTAATTTAACACGGGGTGGGTGAATATAATTATTACTGTTTTGTCTTTCTCCCTAGGAGTTATCCTATTCACACTACACCTTTTGCTATTACATTCCATGTGGAAATAGAGGGACGCAGTTGTATATCTTCCTAGTGAGTAAGAGGGGGAAAAGAATTGTGTATCATCATTAATGTTCTAGGTAGACCATTCACTGTATTGTTTGTCTTATAGGGTATATGAAGTAGAAGTTGGTTTGCTCCACGCCTGCCCCCCTCGTCCTTAGTCCCTTACTAATCCAGTGGAGGTGACATCTCTTATGCTAAACAAGACCCCCGTGGTATGTGGATTAGGGACTTGTCTCTGCCTGGGAAATGCATAAGGTGATATGTAGTATAAAGTAGAATTTTCTATTACAGCACGCACAGAGAAGAACCACGTCCTTGGTACCAACCAGCCACACCTCTGAAGTCACACCCTCCTTCCCTTGTTTTGTTACCCTGTTTTCCCCTGGCGTGCCATCCGGTTCTCTAGGGTTTGATAGAGACGGAGGGCCGTAGGGGAGGACGGAGACTTACTCTTCTGATTCCTGACGCTCCTGCAGAAGATCCTGCGAACCCTTACAGAACGCTAAGCCTAACAGTGTGTTCTGCCCGAGCGTCATGGACCTGGGAACAGTAACGTTGGCAGATGTAGCCAACATGATAGGCAATTTGCAGGCCGAAACTCAGGCCTTGGCGGCCAGAGTAGATACTTTACAGGGTCAACAGAGAGTGGCCTCTGCAGGAGAGAGAAGCACCAACCAACAACCCGTGATTCAAGTCACTACTCCCCAGTCCATTCCTCTAGCTCCACCTGAGCGCTTTGCAGGAGACGCAGCGAGATGTGCCGCTTTCCTCAGCCAATGCCAGTTGCACTTTTCGTGCAAGGCTAACTGCTTTCCTACGGAGCAGTCCAGGGTAGCCTTTGCCATATCTTATTTGAGCGGGTCCGCAGCAGATTGGGCGATACCCCTAGTAGATAGAGACGACCCATTGTTGTATAATTACGGAGCCTTTAGGAGAGAATTCCGTAAATTATTCGATCGCCACATGTATACTCATGCGGCGGATACCGAGCTGTTGGCCTTGAAGCAAGGCAGTCATGAGTTGGTACAATATATAACTACATTCCAGAGATTAGTGGTGGAGGCCAATTGGCCAGAGGAAAAGCGTGGTACGCTCTTCTACCGAGGGTTGCGGGATGACATAAAGGACGCGTTATCCCAAATAGTAGATTTACCCGCCTCTTGTTCTGACCTTATAGATTTGGTAGTCCAAATTGATCACAGGCTAAGAGAGCGAAAACACGAAAGAGGAAAGGGTGAACCTCGGTATGTCCTTTCCAAGGAGAAGAAGAGCGATTTACCCAAGTCTGTGGATGAGAGTGAGCCTATGCAAATAGGTATGGTGCGAGGCCCTTTGACACTCGAAGAGAGACAAAGAAGACGAGCAGAGAAACTCTGCATGTATTGTGGTAAAGCCGGTCATTTTGTAAGGGCCTGCCCGGTCAAGCCAAGCACTATCAACCGACAGGGAAACTAGAGGGTCCGGGGTCGTTTGAGGCCAGGCTCCCGGGCATTACAGGTTATGCGGTCTCCCCTGTTGATCAGGACATAGCTTCCACCTCACACTTTTACGTCCCAGCATATATCGTACATGAGCATCAGGGTCTTCATGTACGAATCATGATCGATTCTGGGGCTTCAGGGAATTATATGGATGTTGATTGGGCTAAGACCAATCTCATACCATGTATAAAGAAAGACGTCAGCAATAGGGTTACTGCTATTGATGGCAGACCTCTTAGCTCAGGGCCAGTAACACATCAAACAGAACAGCTACATATGAGTATTGAACCCCATCATCAGGAAGACCTATCCTTCGATCTGATCCATTCCCCGCATATTCCTGTTTTATTAGGGATCCCATGGTTAAAGCTCCACAATCCCATCATTGATTGGGAGAATTCCACCCTGTCGTTCCGACCTATCCAAGGGCAGGAGGCAGTGATAGCAGGTACTCTGGGACATAGTGCCTCGGAGACATTGGAACAGGTGCCCGAGTTACCCACATGCTACAATGATCTGAAGGCTGTATTTGATCCACGAGAGGCAGAAATCCTACCCCCTCACAGAGCATATGACTGCCGTATAGACTTGGAGGCAGGAGCTAGAATTCCGTGCAGTCGGGTATACTCGCTAACGGAAAAGGAAAACGTCTATCTAAGACAGTACCTGGACGACATGCTAGAAAAAGGGTTCATCAGATCCTCGCGTTCTCCGGCCTCTTCTTCCTTGTTTTTCATTCCCAAGCGGGAGGGGGGTTTGAGATGCTGCATTGATTATAGACGGCTTAATCAGGTTACTATTAAGAATCGCTACCCGTTGCCCCTCATTTCCTCCCTCCTTGACAAGGTACGAGGCGCACAATACTTCACGAAACTAGACCTACGTGGAGCCTATCATCTTGTGCGAGTCAAGGAGGGAGACGAATGGAAAACAGCTTTTTGCACCAAATACGGGTTGTACGAGTATCTGGTTATGCCCTTTGGGCTGTGCAATGCTCCCGCAGCATTTCAATTTTTTATAAATGAAGTGCTGAGAGACATGCTGGAGGAGTTTGTCATAGCTTATATAGATGATCTCTTGATTTACTCGGTTTCCTTGTCTGATCATGTGTTGCATGTACGGAAGGTTTTAGAATGCCTCCAAGACAACAGGTTGTATTGTAAACTGGAGAAGTGCACCTTTCACACGCAAGAAGTGCCCTTTCTCGGGTTTGTTGTGTCTCCATGGGGTCTGGCTATGGATCCCGGTAAGGTGAAGGCAGTTCTTTCTTGGCCGGCGCCCAATACTGTCAAGGAGTTACAGAGTTTTTTGGGTTTTGCCAATTTTTATAGAAGGTTCATCAAAGATTTTTCGGAATTGGCATCACCACTTACGGCTCTCTTGAAGAAGGGTGTCAGTTATACCTGGTCTAGGGAATCTGAAGATGCCTTTCGTCGGTTGCGTTTAGCCTTCACCAGAGCCCCCGTTCTTCACCATCCGGATCCTGCCTTACCCTTTGTTGTGGAGGTCGATGCTTCGCAAGTGGCTGTAGGGGGGATTCTCAGTCAAACAGACCCCGTTAGCGGCCTAACTCACCCTGTGGCCTATTTTTCACATAAGTTCACCCCAGCAGAATACAACTACGCTGTGGGTGAAAAAGAGCTTCTTGCGATCAAAAAGGCCTTCGAGGAATGGCGTCAGTATTTATTGGGGGCTAGGCATCAAACAACGGTCCTAACGGATCACCGTAACCTCCAATATTTGAAGTCCGCCAAGGCCTTGTCTATGCGACAATTACGTTGGTCGCAATTCTTTTGCGAATACGATTTTTGTATTCACTACCGTCCGGGACGGAAAAATGGGAAGGCGGATACCTTGTCTCGCCTAGGTTTTCATCAACCAGATCTGCCCATAGACACCCCGACCATTGTTCCCAGTGCGGCTATTGTAGGGGGGATACTTACTGAAGAAAAGTTTCTCGCCAAGGTTCGGCAACACCAGATGTCGTCAGGGTTGAAGGACATCGTAGGAACTCAAGAAACTACCATTCAAGATGGATGTGTATGTGTACAAGGGGGTGTGGTCTTGCCCACCGAGGAACTGCAACATCAGGTATTGGATTGGTACCATTCACATTCCTTGGCAGGCCATCCTGGGATCAAAAAGACCACACAAGTAATACGTGAGCGATTCTGGTGGCCAAGCATGCTGAAAGACATAGTGGGGTACATCAAGACGTGCCATATATGTGCCCAAGCTAAAATCTCCCGCCAAAACCCCGTGGGTTTGCTCTTGCCTCTCCCTGTTCCTCCTGGACCCTGGCATACCGTGTCCCTTGATTTCATTGTGGAGCTGCCCATGACTCAAACTCAGCATAATACCTTGCTAGTGGTGGTGGATATGTTTTCTAAAACCGCTCATTTTGTCCCCTTGCGTGGGTTACCTACTGCCAGTGAACTTGCATCAGTGTTTTTACGTGAGATCGTCAGGCTACATGGGTGTCCTTCTGTCTTAATATCTGATAGGGGGGCCCAGTTTGTAGCACGATTCTGGAGGGGCTTATGCTCATTACTTGGGATAGACGTCAGGTTGTCCTCGAGTCATCACCCGCAGTCAGATGGGCAGACCGAAAGGGTCAATCAATGTTTTGAGCAATACATAAGAACTCAGGCTCTACAGGATCCAGGGGAATGGGATGAATGGGTGTGGGTGGCAGAAATTGCTTACAACAACAACCCCCATTCTTCGACTGGCTACTCACCATTCTATTGTGCTAACGGGTTTCATCCCAAGTTGTTACCCACAGGGGTTTCCCCGGACGGCCCTACCCCATCGGCTAATGAGCTTCTATCTCGACTACAGGACATACAGAGGAACACTCTAGTGAACCTAGACGCAGCAAAAACAAGATATAAGGAAGGGGCCGATCAACATCGAAGGTTAGAACCCATTTATGAACCAGGGGATAAGGTGTGGCTTTCCACTAAACATCTGGCACTTCGTGGTCCACGCAAGTTCAACCCTACTTACATAGGCCCGTACACGGTACACAGTGTGATAAACCCAGTGGCCTTGAAATTGGAACTGCCTGCTTCTATGAAGATACACCCCGTGTTCCATGTTTCCTTGGTAAAACCCGTTGAACCTGGTACCCGACTCCCACGACGTCCGGCTCCGGTCTCTCTTTCAGATGATTCTGAGTATGAGGTGGAATCCATTGTAGATTCCCGTGTGGTGCGGAATACACTCCAATATCTCATACATTGGAAGGGATACGGAGTAGAGGAACGTACGTGGGAACCGGTTTCTAATGTGCACGCCCCTCGTCTGGTTCGCCAGTTTCATTTGAAGTATCCCAACAAGCCCAAAGCGGGGGGGGACCGCTGTGGGGGGAGTGTGCTGTCATGCCCCGGGATCCGAATCGATAGACGGTCCAGTATATAAGGACCAAAGACGCATACGAACGCGCTTAGCGTTCTAGCTGGATGCCTGGTTTCCGTCCTCGCTTAGCTTGCCTGACTTCCGGATTGTACTTCCTGTTTCCGTTGTCGCGCTAGTCGGCGCCGAGCCTTCTCAGGTTCTGCCCGTGTGTTTTGAGTCTTTCTGAAGAGACGTTATTGCCGTAAATTGCGAGCCTCTCTGTCATCTAGAGGCCCGCGTTTGCTCACGAAGCATACTGCGGCGATTCGCGAGCCTCTCGTCCATCTGGAGGCTCGCTCCTGCTTAAATAGCATTTTTTGATTCCCGCCAATTGCGGCGGATTTCGGAGTGAGTGCCAGTAATCTACCTTCCCCAGAGCTGCTGTGTCGTGGGGGTGCTCACTCCTGGGTGGTGGTTGGGTGTAGACACAAGCATATCCCCCGCACTGTGCCCTCGGTTCCCTCACTAAGGAGAAGCGTTTCCAAACTCCTCTACAGTTCATTACGCCCAAGTTGGTTCATATCTTCAGTTGAGTCCACACACTTCCTTTCCCTCCTTGCACCTGTTCAGCCATTTACCCACCTCCCTTCAGTGGTGCTGGTCTCCCCTGGAAACAGAAGACCGACTTATCCATAGGGGACGCTAGCGTGGACCACGCCATAGTGACCAGAGTTCTTCTGAAGCACGGTAACAGCGCTGTGCGCTACTCTTTTGTTAATTTAACACGGGGTGGGTGAATATAATTATTACTGTTTTGTCTTTCTCCCTAGGAGTTATCCTATTCACACTACACCTTTTGCTATTACATTCCATGTGGAAATAGAGGGACGCAGTTGTATATCTTCCTAGTGAGTAAGAGGGGGAAAAGAATTGTGTATCATCATTAATGTTCTAGGTAGACCATTCACTGTATTGTTTGTCTTATAGGGTATATGAAGTAGAAGTTGGTTTGCTCCACGCCTGCCCCCCTCGTCCTTAGTCCCTTACTAATCCAGTGGAGGTGACATCTCTTATGCTAAACAAGACCCCCGTGGTATGTGGATTAGGGACTTGTCTCTGCCTGGGAAATGCATAAGGTGATATGTAGTATAAAGTAGAATTTTCTATTACAGCACGCACAGAGAAGAACCACGTCCTTGGTACCAACCAGCCACACCTCTGAAGTCACACCCTCCTTCCCTTGTTTTGTTACCCTGTTTTCCCCTGGCGTGCCATCCGGTTCTCTAGGGTTTGATAGAGACGGAGGGCCGTAGGGGAGGACGGAGACTTACTCTTCTGATTCCTGACGCTCCTGCAGAAGATCCTGCGAACCCTTACACAGAGCTGTTGAGGTCCATGCTGGATTCTGTTCTATCACAGTCCATTGAAGACTCTCTGGGGGGTGATTATGCTCCAGAAAGTGGTTTTGTAAACGGGTTGTCGTTTTTTTGCAACGTGTCGTGCTCTTATGCTCGCCAATGCGGATTTTTACCGATCTTGTTGTCATGCCTACATACTTATATCCGCAGGGGCATGTCATCAAGTATATGCAGTTCTTTGAGTTGCAATTAGTATGGCGTCTTTGCTGCCAAGGTGTGCTGAGTCCCAGGTCTAGCTCTTTGGATGTTTTTGTTTGTGGGCAAGCGGTGCATGAGCCACATGGGAAATGACCCATCACTGGAGGTAATGACCATAATGTCGGTTGATGTCGGATGATGTTTTTGGGGCGGGTATGTACCAGGACATCTTTGAGATTTTGTGTGCGTTTGAACGCGAACAGCGGGGGGGGACCTGGGTCGAAGGAGCCTGTCTCCAGTATCTTCCAATGTTTTCTCACGATTTTCTGAATTTTGTTTGAATTAGGAGTGAAAGAAGTCACACATGTGAGAGTGTTGGTTGTGGTTTTTGTTTTGACTTCTAGCAGTGCGTCTCTATGATTATTCCTCGCCCTTTTGCGAGCCGAACTTATGACCTTATTGGGATACTGCCTCTCGGAGAGGTTCTTTGTAAGGGCATCTGCTTGAGTTTCAAATTCACTTAGTGTATTGCAATTCCTTTGTAGACGTAAGAATTGTCCTACAAAGAGATTGTCCCTAAGTGCTTTGGGATGATGGCTCTGGTAAAGAAGGATACTATTCCTATCCGTGGGTTTGTGATAGTTAGTTGTCATCAAAGTGCCTTCTTTCAGGGTGATTAGGAGGTCCAGGAAGGGGACTGACTGTCGTGATATAGTGCCTGTAAATTTAAGAAAAGGATTAATGGTATTCACCCAATCGACAAAGGACAAGCATGCTTCTTTGCTCCCTTTCCAAAAAATTATGATGTTGTCAATATAACGTCGCCATAATAGGATATTGTTCTCAAAAGGGTTGGTAGGTTTTTGGATGTGTTCCTCTTCAAAATGGGCCATGTAGAGACAGGCCAGACTTGGCGCGAAGGTGCTCCCCATACTGGTACCTTGTATCTGGTGGTACAGTTTATTGTCAAAGGCAAAGAAGTTAAGTGTAGGGCCAGGGGACATTGTATTCAGGACTGACTTGTGAAGGAAGGTATCCCTTCCTGGACAAAAACTATCCTTTGAGGCTTATTCCTCTTTGTATGTGTGCTGCAGACTACAACACACATACAAAGAGAAAGTAATAAGGAGAAATGAAAATATTTCTCCTTCATTACACCAGCCTAAGTTAGGAGCACCATTTTGGCACAAACACAGGTTTACTGACCTTAGGGCCAAATGTTCGGCCATCACTGTTTGCGAGTCACAATTTGCATTTTTTTTGCAAGTTGCCAGTTGCAAACTCTGATGTACAACAGTTTCCAAGACACCGTTTGCGATTCCCAAATGGGTTGCAAAGGTGCTGCCTCAATAATATTCATGAGGCACAGCGCATTATTCAACCCTTTGGGAATGGGCGGCACTCACAGGGATGGTGGCCTGCTGGGGTCTGGAGACCACCATCTCTGTGACTGCTTCTTCAATAAAGCAGTTTTGTTTTTGAAATGCAGCCCATTTTCTGTATAGAAAAACTGGATGCATTTAAAAAATAAAAATGAAACGTTTCAGTTTCAGTTTTTAAGAGCAAGCTGCAGTCTGTGGACCACTGCCTGATCTTAAAAAACATTTTGCTTCCAATCGCAAAGGGGAAGGGGTTCCCTGGGGACCCCTTCTCGTTTGCAACTGGCTAACTACCAATTTGAAATTGGTGGTAAATGCGATTGCTTTGCAACCGCATTTGTGGTCGCAAAACAATCTCCCAGACCCTAGACTTGCTTTTAGGAAAGCATGCACTTGTCATGCCCCTTCCAAATAGCGACTCGCAAAACTTATTTTGCAAGTCGGCAACAGGTTACTGACTCGTAAAATAGGTTTGGTACATGCTACAACCCTTTTTAGCGGTCGCAAACGGGACAATTTCCAGTTTGCAACCGCTAAAAATGGTCGTACATCTGGCCCTATGTAAATTAGAATTTGCATCAAAGCAGATGGGTGGATGCAGGGTAAGGTCCTTGCTCCAACTAACTCCTACCCAACGCAAGGAATGACAATTCAGCAAGCTACACTACCTTATGTTACTTTTTCAGGGAAATGTGATGCAAAGCCATGCAAATCAAGATTTGCGGGCCTTCTTAAATCCTGAGTAACATTTTGCGTCATTGCTGGGCCAAAAAAGTGATGCAACCACGACACAAAATGTTAGTAAATCTGGGACCAGATGACCACAGAGTAAAGGAAGACTGAATGTTTGCACCATCTTTCAACGCAGGAGGACCACAGTACAGCTCCCACTGACATAGAAGGACTACACCTCATCATCGAACAAATCTATGAAAGAGGCTTCAGAAAACAAAGACAAATGAGAGCAGGGTTTTACAAGGTGTGCACTTTCAAAAAGTCTATTTCAAAACGTTGCAACTAGCCATGGAAAAAGAACAGAGATCTCAAGTTGCCTCATGTCACACACGAACAGCTCATTATGTCCAGTTTTCTTTGCATTCTGGAACTCATAGTCCTGAATGTAATATCTTAAAACCAGACTACAAGTACCAAAATGCAAAATAAACAAGCATTGGCAAAGGCAGTAGGTCTGGCTTTGCCAAGTGTGCAAAGCTTTTTTATTTTAGTATTGTTTGCAAATCTATGCCAAATAAATTGACATACATATAAATAACTTTAATATATAGGAGTTTCCCAGTAGCCAAGGCACACCAGACCCGGTACACAGGCAGTTGTGCACATGTAATCAGACAAAACACCATCACTGAACGTGCGAATGGATGAAGTAGACTGACCATTTGCCCCGTGCGGTAGTGTGTGGAAGCAAAATGTGAATGACAATTTTGCAGACCAATGGATGAAGAGAGCTGATGAAATGCCCCTCCTTGTATGTATACGTGTATGTATTTGTATTTAAAGCATGAAACTGGTGAGACAGCGTCTCTAGGCCAAACCTAGAATACAGGTCCGGGAGACCTTCAATTTGTCACTCTGTGAGGTGGAGTGAAAGATGGTGGAGAAATGTCTATGAAATGTGACATGTGCTTCTTTGGAATGTCCTGGAAATGCCTGGATATCTGGTCACTCTAGTGCCCAACCAAAAGCAATCAACTAGGCCCGGGGAGTCCAGTGTAGCTCCAAAAGGGACTGGTCTATTTCAGGTATTCAGGATGTCCTAAATTTCAGACTATGTCGGTAAGATACATTTACACACTGTTACTGAAATAGAGACCTTTGTGTTCTTTCCACTAAAGCCACCCATCGGAATGTGTTGAGAACCTGGTACGTCGACCCAGCTGGTAAATATGAGTGCAAAGATATCCATTTGCCTTGGGTGCCCTTGGTATTTTTAAACCCGATTAAGAAGTCAAGGCTAAAGTGGGAAATAAGATGTCCATAGGGCGATTGCAGCTGTTTTTATTGCTGGTGCTATGGAATGTACAAGGAGATCACCCAAGTTCACATATGCTGGCACCTGGGAGTGCAAACACTGAAGTAAGCCCACCTGTGCTCAACCTGTAGCAGGCCGGTGTGAATGTGGGTGTGATAGCATTTGTGCCAAATTGTAAGACATTGGTTGGGTTTAAATGACCCTATATGTGTTTCAATATAAATGACATTAATCAGGAAATGGATGGAAATTTTGGAAAGTGAGCAGAGTGTTTCATATTATGGACTGCATAGAGTTTTGTGTAATCAATGTCAGGCTTATTTGGTGCTGGATCAGCTAGAGTAGATGCTCTGCTGTGGTGGATTGAGAGTCATGCAAGTTGAAGACAAAGGCCGCCAGAAGGAGGGGACACAAGGGGAATTATTCCCACAGCA
Organism: Triturus cristatus; assembly: GCF_964204655.1. NCBI lineage: Eukaryota > Metazoa > Chordata > Amphibia > Caudata > Salamandridae > Triturus > Triturus cristatus. The sequence goes on along the minus strand of NC_140590.1, from coordinate 1,653,426,776 downwards.
CCATGATTTTTCAGAGTCTAGGTCTCATGTTCCAAAATTGTATTTATAGATTTTGAAGCAAGTGTGCCCTGTATAGTAATGGTGGAGTAGCTTAAAAAACAAACACTGGGTGGCACCAGATACTGGGATGCGAGATTCTCTCTTTTGTATGAATTTTTTTAGGTCTGGGGTTAGCCAAGACCTTTTGATTTTACTAAAATATGTATAATATACTTACATAAAGGGGCTTTCAACCGCCTCTGTTCTTCACATTTTGCTTCCGCCCACTACAATATGTAGCAGGCGGTAGTGGGACAGCCTACTCAATCCGCTAGTTAACTTGCATTTTGCTCTCTCACAAGGAGCACATCCGCACACAAGCTAGTTTCCTTCAGTGGCAGTATTTTTGTTTTCACTTTATAACCACTATAGTGTTGCCTTTGTATTTAGAGCCTGGTGTGATGGCAAGATGCTTCTCACGCACATTCCATCTTTATCAGGTACCATCTCCTGCTAATGCTGTTGTACATACAATTTCTGCTAACTTGAAACTGTTCAGTATTAAGTTATCCTCTTTATTTCGTTGTTTCCAGGTGCTGGTGCTGTGTGTCTGCCTCTCATAATGTGTTCTGGCATGCCTGCTGAAGACTGTGCAGGAGAAAAACTATTTTATATGGTATCAGGCAAAGAATGTTTTATGATGCATGGAAAGTAGAGGAAGGTGATAAATTCCGCTCCGCTGGTGGAGTGCACAGAGTTTTGACCACTCCGGAGTTCTGGCAAAACCCTGCCAACTGCCAAGTCGCAGAGTTTTTTCTCGCGCGCGGCTCGTCATCTCTAAGTTGGAGAGCGAGAATTTGCCATACCCAAGCAAGATTTTCTCAATGAGGGTGGTGGTGGGGGGTCACGACCATTCGCGGTGAAAAAGCTGCCACTCAAGTTGAAAAGAAGCAGTACCCTCTGGTGTGCAGCGCGATACTTTTCACCCTGTTTTTGCAGCGTGGAACATGCTCCCGGTGCTGAAAATCAGCACAACGCACTGAATCCGGCCGCTCGTGGAAACGTGAAGAGGTTTCATTTAACTCTGTGGAATTCCACAAAGTGAAACTCTGCTACCCACCCCTAGTGGAATACAGGGAAGGGAGTCCATAGAGCATGCTCGTCCATTTTTTTGTTCAGAATGTGAACACAGTTTAGGCACATCAGCAATGGTTGTGGGTTTCTTTTTGACTTGAATGGCCAGTGACTGAGAAACGGACCGAGTCCTGTCAATTTGATTTTATTTATTTATTTATTTTATTTTATGCGTTTTTATATAGCGCGGACTTTACCCGAAGGTGTCAGAGCGCTTCACAATAGGAACAGTAATGATACATGAGGCGAAAAATACAAGTGAGCATGTTACAAAAGCAAACGTTACGTTACATGAGACAATAGTGACAATTGTGCAAGTATCAAGAACAAACAAAGTACAAGAGGTAGCAAACGATACGTTACAAAAGGAAAAAGTGACGTGTGCAGGTTACAAAAGCATACAAAGTACAAGTAGAGGTAAAATACTTCAATAATGGCAGACACTCAAAACACTAAAACAAACGTTACGTTACATGAGGCAATGGTGGCAATTGTGCATGTATCAAAAGCAAACAAAATACAAGAGATAGCAAATGATATGTTACAAAAGGCAGGGTGACATGTGTGCATGTTAGAAAAGAGTACAAAGTACAAGTAGAGGTATAATACTGCACTAAATGGCAGACACTCAAAACACAGAAACACACTGGGAAGGCACTTCTATAGGCATGGAGAACAGAATTTCCTATAATGGAAGGACTTCCTTCAGATAATAGAGGGCGTGGATTAAATTTGGAGGTGTCTTTGAAGGAGGAGTGCTTTGAGGTCAGTTTTGAAGGCCTGGGAAGAGGTGGTGGTCTGGAACTGAAGCAGAAGTGAGTTCCAGATTCTCACCGCGTTGCCTGAAAAGGATTGGGCCATCGATCTTTCCTTCTTGAAAGTGGGAGGTTCAAGCAATACATTTTCTGCATTACGTGATGGTCTGGAGCCTCCAGAGAGTTTCAGTTTATTCGCCAGGTAGCGAGGGGAGGAGGAGTGCAAGGCTTTGTGGGTGATACAGGCAGTCTTGTAGATAGATCTTGCCTCGATGGAAAGCTAACGGAGGGTGGATAAAATGAGTGTGATGTGGTCGCTTCTTTTGGCCCCATATATGAAACGAGCTGCTGAATGGAGAACAGACTTAAGGAGGGACAGGTGGGATTTGGGGATGCCAGTACGAAGAGAATTGCAGTAGTCCAATCTGGAGAGGACCAGGGTTTTAAGGTCTGGCTCAGGGAAGAAGCGACGAATCCCCCAAAGAAGGCGCAGTTGGTATCGAGCAGACTTTGCAATGGAATCGATGTGGGAGAGTAGATTGAGTTTTTTGTTGAGTATGACAACAAAGGATTTTGCGCTGTCGACAATGATGGGTTTATTGTTAAGTAGATTCATCTGGTCCATCCATGATTGAACCGGGGGAGGAGAAAGTGAGGAGGAGAGGAGGAGGAATTCAGTTTTGGAGGGATTCAGAATCAGCTGATGAGTTAACATTCAGTTTTGAATGGAGTCAAGAGTAGAGCTTAGGATGGAGAGATCGTGAGTGGAGATCACCTTAAGGTAGATTTGAGTGTCGTCAGCATAGAGATGATAGTGGATCCCGGATTTACTAAGGAGATTTACCAATGGTTCTAAATAGAGAATGAACAATGTGGGTGCAAGTATAGAGCCTTGAGGAACACCTTGACCGACCGCCAAAGGAGATGAAAGACTGTTCGCTGTTTTGATCATTTGGGATCTATCAGAGAGGAAGGAGGCAAAACATTTAAGCACAGTGCCCTCCATGCCCATTCTCTGTTGAAGAGTGTTAAGGAGAGTGTTGTGATTGACAGTGTCAAAGGTTGCAGAAAGGTCAAGGAGAATTAGAAGACAAGACTCTCCCAACTCGAGTATCCGCAGCGCGTCATCAATCACTTGCAGCAGGGCTGTTTCAGTGCTGCAGTCTTGAATGAAGCCGGACTGGAAATCGTCAAGAAGATCATTGTCCTTGATATGACGAGAGAGTTGTTTCGCTACACATCTTTCTGTGATTTTCGCAAGAAAAGGTAGGTTAGTGATGGGGCGGTGGTTGTTGAGGTCGTTCATATCAGCTGTGGGTTTTTTAAGCAGAGGGGTGACCTGCCCAGTTTTGAAGGAAACAGGAAGGGAGCCTTGACAGAGGGAGAGGTTGACCAGAGTGGTCCAATAGGAAAGAGAAAGGGTTTAGAAGTCAACGGCAATGTCACTAGGTATGGAGTCAAGAGAATGGTTGGAGGGCTTTGTTTCGAGGATGCATTTGAGGAGGGCATCTTCAGAGATGGGGTCAAAGTTCTGCCAAATGGTTAAGGATTTGCGCTCCTCTGTCGGGGTAGGATGGATGACCTGATCTACAAGTGATTTCACTTTTTCGTCAAAGAATATAGCGAATTCCGCTGCTTTCTTAGTAGAATCCTCCAACTTGGAGGTTGGGGAGAGCAGTTTGCGTTCTTGATGAGGTCGAATAGTTTTTTGGGTCTATTTTTGGCTGAGTCGAGGAGGGATCTGAAGTGCGACTCTTTTCCAAGGAAGATGTGCTTGTGGTACTTGGATCTTCCTGAACGAAGCGCGGACAAATTATCGGTGGAGGGCGCTTGCCTCCATTGTTTCTCAAGATCTCTTAGGTACTTCCTTTCTTCATAGAGGGATTTGTTGAACCAAGGTGCTGAGGGAGTAGGCCTTTTCTTTTTGCTTTGGAGAGGAGCGACATTATTGATTTCGACTGCAAGGACTGTGAGGCATTGGGTGGTGAGTTCATTAACATCTAGTTTCGGGTCTAGCCTTGGGAGTGATAGCAAAGCAGAATCATAGAGGGTACAGAGGTCAATATTTTTAGTGTCACAGAACCAGGAAGTAGCCCTCTTAGGTTGGCCGAGAGTTATAGAGTGTGATAGGTGAAGAGGGAATGGGATGAGGAGGTGGTCAGACCAGTCTACATGAATAGGGGTAGCGATAGTCAGCACGCCTGTTTTAGAAATAACAAGGTCCAGTATTGAGCCTTTAGAGTGTGTTGTTTCTGTGCAGTGTTGGATAAGATCGTTTGCAGAGAAGAAGGTGGCCAGCAAATTCGCAGAGGTGTCTTGAGGCGAGCCCCAGTGGACATTGAAGTCACCCACGAAGATCTGATTGTCACTTTGCGAGTATTGGTCGCTGATGAAGTCAGTGAGTTCCTCCATAAACAAAGGGCTGCTACCAGGTGGGTGGTAAGTAGCATGGAATCTGAGAGGTGAGCGGTGGTGCAATTGAAGCTCAAGAGATAGGCATTCAAAAGTGCGGAAGGAGCTGTTAGGAAAAGCCTTAAGTTGAAGGGAGTTTCTAAAGATGACTGCAACACCTTCCCCAACTTCATCAATTCTGTCATTTCTCAATATAGAATAGCCTGTGGGTAATAGGAGATCAAACGGTATCGTTGAACCAGGTCCCTGCGAGGAAGAGCATGTCAATATTGTGCAGGATGATGGTATCAGAGATTTCAAGTTTGTGTTTTATTGCAGATCTGCAGTTGTGGAGCATACAGCGCAGCTCTGTTGGTGACGGGGGCACTTGGGCTATGAGGGGTGATGGGGATATTGTACTTATACGAGGGTGCTCGGGAGGGTTTAGGAGGCTGAGTGGTTCTGAGAGAGGAGATAGTCGGAATAGTGTAGATAGAGGGTTACTTGGAGAAGAAAGTGGAAGAAGGGTGGCATTCGAGGGCTTGTGTGAGTTTTCGATGTTTGCAGACGACAGGTTATGCTTGGCTATTATGGGGTGTGGGGGCGAGGTGCATCTCTTGGGAAGGTGAGTGCTTTACAAAAGAATTGATGTGTATGGAAAAGTGGAAATCTTGAAGCTTAAAACTGAAATGGTAGCTTCAAGTTGGTAGATGGAGGTGATAAGAGAGCCTAGCTTATTTTCCAGAGAGAGTAAGGCAGAGCACGGCATGTTGTGTGGCTCGATGGAAACAGGAGGGGGTGCACTTGGCAGCAGAAGGCAGGGAGAGGTGGGGGAACGGGAGGAGAGTAGGGGTACAGGGTTCATAGGTGGGGAAAGGTGGTGGATGAGAGCAGGCGTTGGTGCACCAGAGGTGGAAGGAGAGTTGTCTTCGTTGGCGTTGCAAGAAGGATATGAATTAAGGGAAGATAGGGGAGGAGCAAGGCGGTGGCGCGGAAGTAGAGGGGAGGAATGTGTGGAGTCATAGGGATGAAGGAGGTTTGGGAGGAAAGGAGGGGAGGGGGTTGGAGAGGTCTTGTCAGCTAGGTAAGGTGGCTGTGAGGGAGCGGGCATCTGGCAGAGTGGGGGGGGGTGGTTGGGAGATGGGGAAGTTGAAGAAAGGAATTGGTTCTGCTAGGCTCGAGGGAGGGAAAGGGTTACCAAGCGGGGAAAGGGGGTAGCACAGCATTGCTGGAGGAGTGGGGGGAAGGAAAGAGATGTAATGGGTTTGTGGAGAAATCGGGGTACATAGCGAGGGGAGGAGGGGGTAGAAAAGCGGAGAGGAGGAGGGAATAAGGGGAACGAAAGGAAAGTTAACTAGGGGAGAAGGCTGGAGGAGAGGTGAACTAAAAAGGGGGGTGGCAGGTAGGGATAGGGGGGAGGAGATGAGAATGGAGTACCGGGACGGTGCAAATTGGACAAGGAGAGTGTTAGTTAGAGGTAAGGCTGAAGTGATGAGGGGGGGCATACTGTGTGGGGGGAAGAAAGGGAGGGGAGGGCACAGGGGAGGGGGAGGGAAGTGGGTCGACCTGTGCCTCCCGAGGGTGCAGCCTATTGGAGAGTGGTGGGGTCAGGGGAGGAGACAGGGAATAATTGGTGGAGCTGGATGAAGAGTCAAGGGATGACCCGGTCGCAGGGTAGGGGAGTAGGGAAGGGTAGAGGTGGTCAGAGAGAGAGACAGGTGTCTTTGGCTTGGATCATGACAGTACCGTTGTTATAGAGTGAAATAGTGAGGGAGCCGTTGAAACACGCAGAGGGGGAAATTTTTAGCTGTTTCCCATGAGGGATAGAGGAGGAGGAGGTGACGTTAAGGGAATTGTAAAAGCTGGTGGACCAAGAGGGGATGTCGTGAGTGAAAAAAATGAAATCGTTTTTGAGCCTCCCATAACGACCAATGTAAAATTGATCAACAAAAAGGGAATCAGGGAAACATTCAATGGTGTCATGCTTGAAACGTTTTGCTGAAGCTTTAGTCAGGTTAGGAGAGTAAATGATTTTGTAGCTATTAATTCCAGACTTAACTCGAGTGGTGGCCATGTTGGGAAACTGAGGAGGAGGAGGGTGGTGGGGATATGAGAAGGGTGTTACTAGGAAAGCGGTGGTAAGGACAAGTATAAGGACAAGAAGGGGGCACATATTACAGACGTCGGGTGAAGAGATCTGAACTAATGTGCAGTCAGGGAAGTGAGGCGATTAGGAACAGGTTGTTACTTCAGAACAGGACAGATTCAACAAGATAGGACTGAAGATAGAGCGATGTAAGAGGAAAATCACTGTACTTAGCATCAGCCTGTAACATAAACCACATTATGCACAGCATCACATTAGGCGCCAGACGCATTGTATGCCCAAAATCTCAACATTCTAATATTAGACCCTAACCTCCTAAGTATCTCCAACAATCGGGGCATAAAGCACAGGGTGGAACATAATCTCACTAGCATAAACCAAAGTATGCAAGACAACCTCATAATCATAAAAAACACATTTAGAGGTAACCAGAACAGGGTCCGTAAATCATACTACATGAAATACATTCCCTAGCACCACATAAACACATTAGGGCCTGGCGCCCTACAAACCTACCAGTCCCCCTGGCCATCTCAAAGGGACTCAAATGCCCTGTGTCCAGAATGTCGGGGCTGCTGCCAATGCAGCGAAAGTCCAGGGTGCGTACTTGCGCAAATCTAAACGTTGCAGCTGGCACTAAGTGCTGCGCAGCTGTGAAGAAATGGGGCAAGGAGTGCATCTCACTCCTAACTCAGACAGAACTGCCCCCAATTACCCTAAGAGACTAGATTCAATTCAAACAACCAAACGAAGACACAACTCAACACTAATGAATACCAATATCTATGGTATTTGTTATTTTGAACCAGCAACACAAAGGCCCTAATTCTTTGTTTGCCGATATAGTAGCTACTGTCTATCACGATTAATAAATAACGATACCCCAGGGTACGTTATTTATCTGATGCAAAAATTAGCGCCTATTCCAACTTTTTAGGGAATCAAATACGTATGGTACAGTAAATACTGTACACCTTTCTCCTGTTAAATTCCAGCAGGTTTGATTTGATGACATTTAATGCAGTGTCAGGTATTTAATGAGGCTGGTAATTATCAGGCGCATTAAATACCACCCAACTCAGAATTCTGACTGCTAGGTAAACAGGGGATTTGTCAGGGTTTGGAAAATACAGACACACTCGCAATCAGGGCCAAAGTAAGAATGACGAGGGGATGGTGCAGAGGGTTCAACATACTCTTTTAGGTTATTATGAGTTTAAATCCTGACAAAGCAGACTATAGCTTGCATTCTTCCACGTCTTTGGTGAGTTAAGAACAATAAAGTGGGTAAAAATAACATCTATTGTTAACAGGGCTTACAAAATTATGCTAGTAATTAGACCTTTATATTGTTATTAAGAATCATTGCAATAGAATAAACAGCGCACAAAGGTCATGATGATCGTCATTAAAAATGGCAGATATAATTACAAATATAATATTTTGAAGATCATAGTAAAATGCAATATTACATACCACATTACCAAATGTATCACGCACACACTAGGATCCAGATTTACTTGAGGACTGCATGAAAGGGGAAAATGAGTTCAGCACCATTCTTAGTAAGAGTTGCATGCCTATAATGGCATAGGCCTCGCTAGCACACACATTTTTGCACGATACAAAGCATTGAACTAGTGTTAGAGGCAAACCAGACAGTAGCGTAGCAAGGGGTGGCCGCACGAGTTTTTGGGGCAGCATCGCCAGCATCCCCCCTACGCTCTTACACACGGCCACGGGGCGGCCGCCAGAGGTATCGCCAGCACCCCCTTGCTCTTACATACGGTCGCAGGGTGGCCGCCGCAAGGACCACCACGTGCGGCAACTAGTCTATCTACGCCACTGAAACCAGAGCTACTTTCTGTGATATTTGTACTCCAAGTGCATCCGTCAGTACACATTTCAGCACAAGGACAACCATTCAAAGGTAAGCTATAGAAATTAAACATTTTGTGTGTATGAAAATCACACTATATCCCGCTTGTCCCTTGTTTGTTTCTGGTTTCAACTGGTCTTGCATTATTCAAGCAAATCCAAGTTACAATATTTTGATAGCTCTGGGGTATGTCAAGACCTGTGTGTGACTGCACTGTCCTCTGTGCTTTAAGCTCTTCTTGCATCTATACAGGGGAGGGGGGGCAGGAGCTCCGTGAAGTGAGGCAATCTTCAGGTTTTGCCTGCACAGCGCTTGCGCTGTGCTTGAGAAATCTATTGTTTTAATATAATCTTAAAAGGGACATACATCCCGCCTCCTCTCTTTCCTGGCTTCTTATTGGTTCCTGTGCGTGACACTTACATTTCCTCCATTTCTATTGGCTGTAGCATAGATTCCTGCATTTACCAATGCTTGTTCATCATCTGCTTCTCTTATTAGTTTAACGCCACCAAAATACTGTTAACATCCGCTTTGGTGGAAATATATTCTCATAAAGTTTTGCCTCCTACTATTGCAGCATATTTGTATAACAATTAATCACCTGGAGTTATTAAGTGACTTTCATAGAATCACAGGATGTTGCGTGGCGCCGCTGAGACTCAAACCGAGATCTCCAGCTCTTGAGTCAGCAGCTCCTCTTGCTGCGCCACATCCTCTCCACTCCCGAGATATCTGTCAAGGAGCTCTTTCCTTCTCCCGGACAATGATTGATGAAAATAGCTCTTTATTCATTCCATAAGCAAAAAAGATGCATTACCAATGCTTGTTTGAGTTGTACTCATGACAACTTTTCAAAGCAAAAAATATTTTGAGCCAGAAGGTTCTTTGATGCTGTTTTTTTGTGCAGCTTTGGGTCATTCAACTACCTGCCAGTGAACCAGGGCCTACAGCTGAAACGTCCTAAAATGTTGTCTAGCTGGGTGTAGTGTGGGCCGATAAATGTATAACAAACCCCTCAATAAATGCATACTAAAAAAAAAAATAGATGAAAAATGTCATTGCCCTTTACTAAAAGATATTTAGACACACCTTAAGCCAGCCTACCTAGCCATAGACATGGTTAACAGCGATAAGAGTTCAATATCGCAACATAAAAAACAAGTTATTAATATTAAAAGCTTAGCACCACTTTGTCAAACTACGGTGCCTTTGAGTCCTCAATTTATTTCGACAGGTATCTCTTCTGGAATGCCCTTTGCCAATTCACTGACGATAAGGAATGTCCATTTTCAACATTATTACAACACTGGAATGTTGAGCGCTCCATTGAAGACAATGAAGTGCTCCGGGCTTTTAATGGCTGGTAGAAGCCCGGAGCCTCAACATTCCAATGTTTGTTCACAGCAACAGCTGTGAACAAAGGCCTCATGGAGCCTGAAAGGATTTCAATCCCCTCGGGCACCATGAGGCCTTTGTCTTACAAATTAGAACATTCTTCCCTTTATGAGCGGAATGCTCTAATAGCCTTAGAGCCCTCCATAGCGGGCTCTACCCAGCAGTGGCTCTTCCGCTAAGGTAGAGGAGCGTCGCCGACCTCTCTGCGAGCAGTGTAAAAAGGAAAACTAAAATGATAATAACTTATGTTATTATCATTTTAGTTTTCCTTCCTGCTTCGGGGGGGGGCGGGTGGGCCAGGTTGGTTCGTGTAGTGGGCAGGAGGAGGAGTGTAAAGCACACTCTAAAGTGGGCATGACGGTTTGGCCGGTCAAACCCTCAGGTGCACTTTGCATCTTCCCCAACAGGCTGCATTGCACATCCTGATGAGGAACATGCAAAGCCCCCAAGCCTCTGTCTGAGCGCCGAACCAAGTCACTCAGACCAATCACAACGCTGCTTAAGGCAGCGTTGTGACTGGGCATGGGATTCTGGGAGGCTGGGAGCTTCCTGTTGCGGTGCTGGGAGACAGAGCACAGGCAGCAGCACGCGGCAGCACCCAGGTAAGCCCGTTTATTTATTTTTTTGTATTCTGTGATCCGCTCCCACATCCCGCCACCCGTGCTTAGTGGCGGCTGCTACTGGCTCTTCCGGCCATTAGAGGCCTGCTCCCTTGTTTAATGCCCTCACCTTCAGCTAGGGCCTTTAATGCTGGAGCAGACCTTTAATGGCCGCTATAGCCCATTATGGCGGGCTCTAAACCTATATTAGAAGACCACCACAGAACCACTGCTTTCACTGGCAAAGGGGAGAAACCTTTGGCTGTCATGATATCCTGCAGCTGTTATTCACATTGGCGCTGCTATGTATTACTAACTTATTTATGATATTTTCAATAATGCCAATTAGTGTGAAATATAATAATAATCCACATTTGTAAAGCGCAAACAATCACTCGTAAGGGTCTCTAGGTGCTGGGGGCCGTCGGGAAGATTAAGCAAGCTATTGCCCAGAGTCAAATGGTGCTGGGCTAATCTGCCGCCGGGGATTGAACCGTGATTCCCAGATTCCGGAGTCAGTCGCCCTGGCCGCGGCGCCACACCTCTTCCACATATGGCCACTTCATATTGACAATGTACGTAGGGCCATTTTTTGGAGGGTCAATGATACCAGTTGTTTGTAGTATGTAAGAATGTGACACACGCACACACACATATCCACTGCAAGACCCTGGAAGTAGTTGTATGTGCGAAATTTATGTAATTTACTTTCACGTAACTATGCTCAATGTCAGCAAAATTATCCAAAATAGAATCCTGCCATTCTGTGCCATAGTTCCAAAATGCTTTGAAGGTTTTGGACAGAGTTTTCCAGTAGGGATGTTGCCTAACAGACTCAGAAAGCAGATTCCCTGAATCAAACCTAATGCGCTTTAGGGGCTCATCATGGAGAAACATATCATAGGACTGAATTTCCACAAAGCAACATGGCAAAGGAACGTCTCCTTACAGTGCACTGGCAGTGTCCTTTGCTAGTTCACCGAAACACACAGCCTACCACCCCATTTTCAGGTGAAAGGAATTAACCCAGCTATGGGGGACTTACAGCTTTTACAGAGGGAAGGTTGAGAGACTCCTCTGGAAAGGATCCAGGGGCATATTTACAAGCCCCTAACGCCACCGGAGCATCACTTTTTTTACGCTCCAGTGGTGTTGGGTCCAGTCCCCATATTTGCAAGGTGTCGCTATGCAGGGGCAGCTCCTCCATTAGGGTGGAGAAGCGTCGCCCCACTGCTTTATCGAAGTACGAGAAGCAGAAACATAAAATGGTATTTTAAATATAATTTATGTTTCTGCTTCTCGCACTGCAAGAAAGCAGAACGGTATGCCTGGTTGGGGGCGGGTGGTGGGCGGGTCCGGGAGGAGTGGCTTTCCCAATGCCCTGACTGTTTTGTCGGGCCCTTGGGGCTAACCAAACCAGTCATGCGCACTCTGGATTTTCTGTATGAACATAGAGAAAATGGCCTCCCCATAGGCGCCCGACTGGGCGCCGTCCTTGCCAATCACAACGTTGCCATTGCAGCGTTGTGATTGGCTTAGGGGAGAGGAGGGAGGCTGTCTTCTCCCTGTTCCTGCGGAGGCAGGAGACCTAGAAAGCAGCAGTATTCCAGAAAACACGGGACCCAACCAGTAGCGGAGGTGGTGCTGGACCCGGAAAGTTACGTTTTTATTTTTAAATATCCCCCCGCGCGAATCCCTGCGCAACCCGCCCCCCACCCACCAGTCATGCCGGCCACGACTGGTGCTAAGCCACTTTACATGGCCTAACGCCACCCGTTAAATAGGCCCCTTACCGTCACAGTCTGCTGCGGCAAAGGGGCAGGCAAAGGGTGTTCCTGTGGGCATTCCACCGCACCACCCATTGTTTTTTTATGCTGCCCCAGATCTGAAAGGCTGGGGCAGCGCCAAAAACTAACATCAGGTAATACCTGGTCTTAGAATGACAATACAAAGAGAAATTATTAATTTCTCCTCGTTTTTTGCTCTTTCCATGTGTCGAAGCAGTGCAGGCACCGATGCAACATGGCGCATGGGTGCCTGCATTGGCACTAGGCAGCTTTTTTAGCACCAGCGCTAGTGGAAAAGCACCAGTGCGCTGTATTTTTGTAAACACAGCCCATTTTGAAAATGTTGAAGCGTGGCATTGCCAAATTTGACATAACACCATGCTCCAGCATTTTCTTGTAAATATCCCCCAAGAGTCACTGTCCCTTAGTGCCGTGAGTGCCTAGTAGCCTCACTCTACTGTGGGAGAGGTCGCACCATGGGGTTACCGCAGAGCAGTTCTCCCCTTTTGGAGGCTTTCAACATGCAGCACTCTCAGTGGATTTACAGATTAGCAACACACTAAGGGAAAAATTAAGGACAATTGAGAAGAAGTGGACCATGGCCAGGATGGCACAACATTCCTTGCCACATGAGGGCTTATGTCCCTACAACTGGAAGACACTGTTTCTGCCTGTGCAAAGAGCTTTATGTTCAGCCAGAGTTGAAGGCCACTGGAATGTATTCCCTCCTTTACCAGCAACCAGGGGTCTATCTCAAGAGTAACTTTGGCCTAACTGGGTCCAGTTGGGAGTGCAAAGAGCTCCAGATGGAGCCTCGCCAATGGGCATTTCTTCCTATTAACACATTTGTGTTACAGTCTCACCATTCTTTACCTGGAGGTTGTCATGGTCTCGCTTCTCATACTTTGCAAGTGCTGGAATCGCATGCTTTTGTGAATGGCCAAACACAACACCTTAGCATTTAGAAGCTCTACCGTTCTAGTCTCTCTGGGATGGTAATGTGATGAGTACTCATTAGTTCAACTGCGTATCTCAGCTGGCTCTATTATTCTAGATGCATATCATCTATAGCCAGGGCCACTGGAATATTGGTCCAGGGGAGGGCCAAATTATGCTGCAGGGTTGAATAAATTATGCAACTTGAAAAGACAAATTATGCGGCATAATGCGGCACATTTTGTGACAATATTACTTAATTATTTGTCATTTTTTAAAATATGAACATTGTCTGGGCATTGGTTGCACCTCATTAGTACCAGTTTAACACCAAAATATAGCAGTAAGCAACAAAAATGTAACTAGTCAACCTTTGCAAAGGGCCCTCCACCGCACGGCAATACATTTCGCTGCATTTTTTGTAATGTTTTAACCATTTGAACTAGAAACAAAATAGTTTTTGTAAAAATCTGCAGATTAGACGGCAGATGATGGATTATGTGGCAAATGCGACAAATCAATAATTATACGAAAATTGCCGCACCATCGGATAATTCCAGTGGCCCTGCCTATAGCACACAGGTCAACCTCCAACAGCATAACACATTCTTGTGATTGTAGTACTTCTTTGAAGCAGGAGCCAAGTAGTGTTGAATTTCAGGATGAAGGACTTTCCTCCCAGATAGAACAGTGCGGGACACCCACAGTGAGCAGAACTATTGAGGAACATCTTAGTGAGAAGACGCCTGGAGCGGAATACCAGCAATGACCAGAGCAAGCTCATGTTCAGATGAGTTAAGCACAACCTTCTCTTTATTGTGGGTGCTCAAACATGCCTCTTACCTTCATTTCGTATCATTTTTACACTTCTTGTGGAAGACCCTGCAACTCTTCCTAAATGTCTTGAAGACCTATGTTACTTTGGCTCCTGTGTTGTGTGCTTGACATGTGCACAAATCCACACATTTGTTTCTTCCCAAATAAAGGTATTTACGTCATGATTACTAAATATGTTAAGAAAATCATAGTTGCCCTCAGTTCTTTAAAACTTTCATGCAGACACCACTTCCACTCCTTTTAGAATGCTTTCCTGGTTTATGTGACTTCAGGGCATTTTCTAACAAGCATTGTCAATTGTAACCTTCCACCAAAGACCAAACCTTGAACTGCAACTTATGGATCCTGAAATAGCTTGTTTTTATTTTATTGCTAACCATGCAAACACGTGGCACGTGAGAGGCTGCGCCTTTTTCCAGATATAGGGGCCTCCAGTCCAATTCACAACTCAAGGGTCATTTGTGTAAACCGGCCACCGTCTTGTATGCCTGCCCAATTTTACGTTATTTTCCATGTTAGCTTACATTTAGCTCCTAAAGAGGCTCTCTGAGCACATGGCAAGAACCACTTCTAGGAAAAAAATGTGTGTGTATGCTGACACAGAGGACCTGTCAACATTCTGGGTATTACTAAAGACAGAGACTTACAGTGAAGGTTGCATCTTCAGAAGAATAGGTAACTCGTGCCCCGCATATGCTAGGAACTTTCCCACAACTTGGAGGCATTTCGGGACTTTTTCCACCCAGAGATGCCAAAGTTTACGAGGTGACCTGGACAGAAAGGATGCAAAGTCCCCACCCCCCTTAGTTAGGGCACCCGCATGCCCTTTGACCTGGTATCAAGTCCACCATAAGGGTTGTATGTCAGAATATTGTTGACAAAGAAAATTGTCTAGCATAAAAATCTTATTCTAAATATCATTTAATTAAATACTACCCCATTGGGTGTAGATTTCCTATTGTTAACTCCAATGGGGTGATATTTGTGTGAACCATACTTTGGATGCAATATTTTAAATGATATTTATGCAACAATATTTTAGTACCATTTCACTGTAAGGGAGTTACCAATGGCAACCTGGGAGCGTCTTTTCAATCGGGAGTGCCTTCTTCGCCTGCACACTGAGTGAGGTGCCGCACAGAGGGGCCCAGCCGCGGCCTGTGCAGGTAAGAGCAGTGGGGCAGGGGACGTGGTGGGGGGAGTTGACATATGACGACTAGGGAGAATAAAATATTTTAAAAAAGAAAACCACTTACGTTGCGATCAGCGATATGGCGTGCCCAAGGTAAGTGGTTTTTATAATTTTATTCTCCTTTATCGTCGTCCTCCCCCCCCTCTTACCAGCAGCGGCTGAGAGTGGCAGTGCTAAATTTGTAAAAAAATAAGCACAAAGTTTTGTTCAGAAGCCTGTGACCAGTGCTATTGAACATCTTGGTTCCGCCGAATGCTAGGGCTGAGTTGTCTTGATTACATCTCATGCCTCTTTAGTTCACCAGAACACTCCCTGCCTCTTGCAGGTTCTTTTTCATTCCTGCTTTCTCCCTTTTCCGCTGTTTTTCTATAGTATTCTTTCTTCTTTTTTACCCCTCTTGAGTTTTTCACTCTCTCGCTCAGGATCAAAGTTTGTTGAAGAAAAATAAGTGATGGTCTGCAAACATGAGTGACAGTGGGCCCTACTCGCAACCACCGGCTCAAATTGAATACTGTAGAATGGGACAGATGGGTTACTAGTCTTTTTGATAGATGTAGTTTTATCATCTTCCTCCCAATAAGGCCCTCAGGGCAAATGCCTGGCTGTTAAGGACAAACCATCCAGAATCATAATATATGGGTTTTCTAAAAAAGAACAGAACTCTCCATTCCATAAGAACTCGAGACCAATCGTAAGCACAGCCTTACCTGCACATGGTTTTCACGTATTATCTGAAGTTTTCTTGCTGTTTGATTTACATAAAATTGCAACTGATGCAAATGTTGATTAATGGTAATATGTGCACTTGCAAGTCGCCCTCATGTAACTTGGGAGACAATGTGAGCTAGAGAATATGTTGTTACTTATGGACCACTGGGATTAAAGACAGGTTTCCTCAGGGAACCAGCGCCTGGACACCCTCACGGGTGATTAACGCGCTCTATAAATCCTGCTTGATTGATTGAACCAAAATTCTGAGATGTGAGAGTGATTATCAGCTTTTTCGTCCTATTTTCTGTCAACATCTAGTAAACTTGGAAAAAGGGAAATCCCACTAATGACATCTTTGGTGCTATGATAGTGATTCAACTCACCAATAAAAGCTGGCAAAGCTGGACACTTACATTCACGTAAATATATAAAGGTTTCATACAGTGTTCCTCCTATATATGTGGAAAATACAATAACAGTGTCATTACTGCGTTATTCTACGTTTTTGATTTTATTCTAGCTGATGTTTATAGAATGAGAAAAACCCAAACATTGGCAAATGCTTTAGAAATGAGGTGACCGTCTCACTTCATCATGTCATGATGGATATTGTTCCGAGTCCTGTTGGGCATCTCACCTAAAAACCATTGTTATCACTTGATTTAGTGAATATAAATATATATATATATATATATATATATATATATATATATATATATAACTCCAAAGACAGCGCTCCTTCTGATTGCTGGGACCCAAGGGAGCTGGCGCACACGCCGGCGGAGCACGCCGGAAATTAAGTATTCCAAATGTCAGATGTCGTGCGCTCTCAGGAACAAAGCAGTTCGACGCGTTTCGACTTTACAAGCCTTGATCACGTGATCAAGGCTTGTAAAGTCGAAACGCGTTGTGAATAAACACCCGTTTCTCCGCTTTCTGTGTCGAACTGCTTTGTTCCTGAGAGCGCACGACATCTGACATTTGGAATATATATATATATATATATATATATATATATATATATATATATATATATATATATATATATATATATATATTCAGTGAAAAAACCATAGGTTTCACACATGTTATAGTTAGCTGGACATTTTACTCGTAAAAAACCAATGAAATTGCCCCGTTATAGTTAGTTCAGCTAACTATAACTCGCGCGCCCGCAATGCACTGCTGATGACGTCACATATTACATCACTCATGACATGGTCAGTGACATCACTCATGACATCACTGATGACATCTCAAATGACATCACTGATGACATCACTGATGACATCATCCTTGTGATAGAGTGGCAGACCTCCTCTCACCCTAATATAACCTTTGACACACACATTCAAAAATAGAGACTAAAATTTTCAAAAACAAAGGACATACCAATAACAGTTACAACAACCTCTTCAGTAATTCTAAGATCCACATACACATCCACTCATTCACCAACAGTCCAATACAGTCACTCATACATGTACTCACTCATCATATGTACTCATACACCTATACATCCTGTTACACAATGCCACTCATCCATAGAGTTACTCACACACATAGTCACTCATGCTAATAAAGAATCAAACATACATTTACTTGCATATACAGTTATACACACACCACCACACTTACTTCTACGGAAACTTACACATACTTAGTCTTTTAAACAATCACTTATAGAAACACATACTTATTCATACAGGAACTCTTTCAATCTTTCACTCTCACATATACTCACATATATACACCAATAGTCACATATACTAGTTTAAAACATATGTAGTTACTCATAAAGACACTATTGAGACAGTCATTCACTCACTAACACACCCATGCACACACTCATCCACCCATACAGTCCTGCACACATGCTGTCTTCAACACATACAAACAGTGAGTCACTCATTCATGCACCTATGCACTACGTAAAACCCCCAACCGAATCATGCAGACACTCAGACTGATACTCAAAAAAACAACTTTTAACCTATATAGACACCCATGTAGCTACTCACCAACCCATGCAGCCACTTATACACAAAGTGAGAGACTGATACAGATATTTACATATTTAAACATTACTCACTAAGCCATGTATTCACTATGATACACTTATTCAGTCAGTTACACAATCAATTTTTCAAAAACAAATCATCCATTTAGACACTTATATACCCATTTATTCTTCCATCGACCTTTTGATATACATATATAAAACATATTTAATTTTCAGAATAACACACATTCACTGGATGATGTCATCAGTGATGTCATTTGAGATGTCATCAGTGATGTCATGAGTGATGTCACTGACCATGTCATGAGTGATGTAATATGTGACGTCATCAGCAGTGCATTGCGGTCGCGCGAGTTATAGTTAGCTGAACTAACTATAACGGGGCAATTTCATTGGTTTTTTACGAGTAAAATGTCCAGCTAACTATAACATGTGTGAAACCTATGGTTTTTTCACTGAATTTCTAAGGTTTTTTAAATGCTAATTCCTAACTATAACGTGTGTGAAACCTATGGTTTTTTCACTGAATTTCTAAGGTTTTTTAAATGCTAATTCCTAACTATAACGTGTGTGAAACCCATGGTTTTTTCAGTGAATTTGCAAGGTTTTTTAAATGCTAATTTTTTTTTTATTCTTCTATTTTTTCTAATATATTTTTAATTTAATTATCTTACCTTTTATAAAGACTATGCTTAAATTTTTAAAATTCTTTAATATGTTTTTTTTAATATATTTTTTAAAAAAAACATGTAAAATTTATTTGCAGTTCTTTTTTTTTTTTTTAATTTTTTTTAGTACGCGTACCGTAAGCTTACGGTAAGCGTACGGTTTACGCAACGTCCGTAATCTTTCTACACTGCTTGCGTATAGTTACGCACTTTGCGTAGCCGCGCGTACTGCGCGTGGGACGCGTGCGCGCTTACGCCACACGCGCACGTTACGCGGAAGAGTCGGGGAGTGACTGTTATGCGCAAGCGCGCAAGCGCGTGTCTTTTTTACGCGCATGCGCACTTTTTGCCGTAAGCGTACCGTAAGCGTACCGTAAGCGTACGGTAGGTCATGTGATCTTGAAACACAACTTTTGATTGGTTGAAACTACTTTCAGTTCTAGAACTCTCCTACACCACACCCATTCCCCTCATTTCTGCTTGTGAACCCTTGGGAGAAGGAGCTGGTTTGTCTTTGGGATACGATGGCAGAACAGCAGAGCTCTTCTGAGAGTGAGGCTAGCACTAGCAGCACTGTCTTGAGGCAGAGAGCGAGGAAACAAAAGCCCTCTTATGTATGGGATTATTTTACTTTTCCTGAAGGCCAGCAAAAGGTGAATGCACCCTTAGTTACTTGCAGGCTGTGTAAGCGTGTACTTTCTAGAGGTAATCCTAAGAGGAAGTATTCCTTTGGGAATCACACCATGAAGAGACACCTCCAGGATGTACACGGAAGGACACATGGTCATCTTTTTGGAGGTAACTCTTCAGAAAGACGAGCCAGTACATCCACAGCAGCTCAGCCTGGACCATCATCTGCAGGGCTGACTCCTTCTTCTGCAGGTCAGGTGAGCCCTTCATCTGTGGGGGGAGAATCTCCTTTTGCTGGCCCTCTGGAAATGAACCCTCGATTTCGGAAGGTTGATATTCATTGCACATTTTGTAAAGATCTAATTTGCCATAGGGAGACCAGTGTTTCCCTAGTGAACAACAAAATAGATCAGCACATTTGTCGCTTTGAATAATTTTCCCATGCTTCCTTTCCTCTGTCCCTGCATGAACACAACGGTTCTTTTAAGAGCCAACCTTATCTTTCATCTTTTTTTTACATATGTTTTTAAAAACTTTTTTTAATTTTTTTTTACCGTACGCGTACGGTGCGCGTACTTTTTTTTATTTTTTAAAAAAAACACTAAAAATCATTTATCACATTACATTGTTTTCACAATAGTCACAAAACGAAATTTCTTTGCCAATTTGAAAGCACACAAACTGCTCTTTTTTTTGGGCAAGTGAAAATCACTTTTACAAACTGTCACATTATGAAACCACTTTTCAGATTTTTTAAAAAGCCCATGTCCAGAGTGCTACACTCCAGCAAGGGCAACCAGCCTTAGTGATGCTGAATGTATTTGCATTACAGACTGAAACCTGAAAACCCCACTCGCTTGTAAATACTGTGCATGACTATACATGGCAAGCACATGGGTGTGTGCTAAGACTCTGCTTCTTCCCCCAAAAATTCGCTCCCCCTTTCCATCTAATGCAACTGTGAAATCACCAGAGCAAGACGCAATAAATCTCTGCCTATAATTCCTCTCTGCACACAGAGTCATGTTTTCACATTAGTCCCAAAACGAAATTTCTTTGCCAATTTGAAAGCACACTTACTGCTCTTTTTTTTTCGGGGCAAGTGAAAATCACTTTTACAGACTGACACATTATGAAACCACTTTTTTTGATTTATTTAAATGCACATGTCCAAACTGTTTTTTCAGACCACCACCATGTGTATTCTCGGTGACTGCCTACACTCCAGCAAGGGCAACCAGCCTTAGTGATGCTGAATGTATTTGCATTACAGACTGAAACCTGAAAACCCCACTCGCTTGTAAATACTGTGCATGACTATACATGGCAAGCACATGGGTGTGTGCTAAGACTCTGCTTCTTCCCCCAAAAATTCGCTCCCCCTTTCCATCTAATGCAACTGTGAAATCACCAGAGCAAGACGCAATAAATCTCTGCCTATAATTCCTCTCTGCACACAGAGTCATGTTTTCACATTAGTCCCAAAACGAAATTTCTTTGCCAATTTGAAAGCACACTTACTGCTCTTTTTTTTTTCGGGGCAAGTGAAAATCACTTTTACAGACTGACACATTATGAAACCACTTTTTTTGATTTATTTAAATGCACATGTCCAAACTGTTTTTTCAGACCACCACCATGTGTATTCTCGGTGACTGCCTACACTCCAGCAAGGGCAACCAGCCTTAGTGATGCTGAATGTATTTGCATTACAGACTGAAACCTGAAAACCCCACTCGCTTGTAAATACTGTGCATGACTATACATGGCAAGCACATGGGTGTGTGCTAAGACTCTGCTTCTTCCCCCAAAAATTCGCTCCCCCTTTCCATCTAATGCAACTGTGAAATCACCAGAGCAAGACGCAATAAATCTCTGCCTATAATTCCTCTCTGCACACAGAGTCATGTTTTCACATTAGTCCCAAAACGAAATTTCTTTGCCAATTTGAAAGCACACTTACTGCTCTTTTTTTTTTCGGGGCAAGTGAAAATCACTTTTACAGACTGACACATTATGAAACCACCATGTGTAACTACAACAAAAACAATTCCCATTTCTATTATTCATTTCTTAAGTTACCACATACATCCCCTCTCAAACTGTAAACTCACCTTTAAAATTAGTTAGTTGTGAAAGAAATGTGACACTCAAACAGCAGATTATCAGAGCCAGGATCTCTGTTGTGTTCACCTCTCTCCTCTCAGCAGAACCAGATAATGGCAAACTTTCCCTCTTTTTTTCCACACATATACTTGTAAGTTTCAAATCTCAGTGCTTCCCCCTTTTTTCAAATGTAATCACACATTTCTATTGCTTGAAAACCAACCCTTTTCCAAAAGTACCCTTCCCCCAACTTGACTTCTGCCTAGTACCCTTCCCCCAACTTGACTTCTGCCTGCTACCATAGCAACAGCTCATGGAACACTGCTGTGTGGAGTTAGGTCAGAAGTTCGCCAAACAATGTTTCAATTCCACAGAGCAAGAGTGCTTGACTTTTCAAACCTAACAGCAAATCCATAGTACTGTTCTTTGGTTACACATTTTTTTTTACCAATACAAAACATGCTTCTATTAATTTACACATACAGCCTAGTTTTTATTCTAGAATGGTATGAAACAGCCAATCAGTTCTTTTTGTTTTGAAAAAAATATGTATGCCTCCATTTCCAAACTGTCTTTCTTTTCATATTACCATTCTACTGAAAGACACCTCCTGAGTGCATCCAGTTCTCCTTTGAAGATGTTCACAGTGTGGATTGTAGGGCACAGCTATGTCTTCTGGAGTGAAAAGTATGCAGAGAAAACAGGTATGGTGAGAGACCTTGCTTTGCCAAATGTAGACATTAAATGGATTGGTCAGAGAGGGTTAAAGTGGCACCAATTGATGCCATTGGTGAAATCCTTCATTCAAATCCAACACCCTGACCTCATAATAGTGCACTGTGGTGGCAATGACCTAGGCACTTTGACTGGGGTAGGTCTGGAAATGCTTATGAAGGACACCTTTGCACAACTGTTTACACTTTTCCCTAAAACTGCCTTTGTGTTTTCCAACATATGCCAAAGGCAAAAATGGAACTGGTCCAATCATTTCTGTCCACAGATTGACAAAGCAAGAAAGCACGTCAACAAATCTGTTTCTGCTTTCCTCCGTGACTATGGTATGGTTGCCATTTACCACAACAACTTGCGTTATGACATGCAAGACATTTATAGAGGAGATGGTGTGCACTTCAATGATGAAGGGAACAGAGTCTTCCTCTTGAACCTTAGACTCTGCATCGGTACTTACTTGTAGGTACCACTAAAAAAATGACTTCATAAACACAACAGCTCTTTTTAGAGCTCCCTAATTTCTAAACTCTCAAATCTGCTTTTCATTTATTTATTTTTTGCCGTACGCTCACCGTAAGCTTACCGTACACGTACCCCGTGATTTTTTTTAAAATCAATAAATATTTTCTTTGTACTTTTCTGTCCTTCTTTGACCCCCTTACAAATGTTAGGGGGTCTGTAACTCTCCTCATTGCCCCCTTTCCTTGTTTTCACTCTTTTTTTTCAGAGTGAAATACACAAAATGGCGGCCGCCGCTTCCTGGTTTCGGCCGATTCGAATGTTTACTAAGATCTAAGAGCCAATCAGAATCGCGCTCGCGCACGCCACCGTACGCTTACCGTAAGCGTACGGTAAGCGTACCGTAAGCGGGCTCAGATATATATATTGATTTAAAGGCTATTTTCTCAGAATCTACGGAACAGATTTACACCAAACCTACAAAAGGCACTTCCTTGACCTGAGGACTACCTCTCTGCCAAATTTTGAGTAATTCTGTTCAGCCGTTCGGGCTGTAGCTCGTTCTAAAGGTCCTATGGAAAAATGCATGGGAAAAACGCGTTTTGGGACCCCCCTTTTATCTCAGCCCCCGCTTGACGGATCCCCCCGAGACTTTCAGGGTAGGAGCGGAGCGTAGCGCCCCACCTATTTTGAGAAATTCGCGAGGATTCGTCGACCGGCGCCAAAGTTATTCAAAATAGAATGTTGAGGTTTTCCTATGGAAACGTGGTCCTAACTATAACTACCTACTGGCGACCGCCAGTAGGTAATATATATATATATATATATATATATATATATGTATATATATATATATCCGACCCAACGCTGTAATTCCTCCTTTCCTGAATCAGCAGCAACCACGGACAACAAATGGCTTCCAAACAGTCTTTAATCAGAGCATCCGACAAACGATTAACTCTACGCGTTTCGGGATAACAATCCCTTGCTCACGAGTATAGCGTTAGTTAACCAGGAAGTGTTATAAATAGTCATGTGATTCAAATGTGATAAACACAGAAAGCAGACTTAGCGGTTTTCTGTTGCTTCACGGAGCCGCTTTGTTCATTTAAATGCAACTTTACATTTTGTCAAAGAGTTATAAATTAACAATTCGTAAATCTGAGCTTACAGAAAAACTGAAAAATAAAACAGTTATGTTCATAATTTACATGCCATGATTCTACACTAATTGAAATCAATAATAGTGTTCTGCTTTTCGAATGTTGTAAATGACAACGAGTGACTGATACAATCGTGGTAACATTTGGATCTGATATGCGGCTTGAAATCAAAACCCGCCATCGACAGTTGGATATTGTCCAAATGGCCATAATGTCAAAGATTACAAAAATTACAGTTAGCTACTTCGTCTAAATTCGAATATCGCCCAAGTGGGCATATTGTCCAAAAACAGCCATATAGCCATTGTAACAACAATTACTGATTGTTGCCCTAGTGGGCATGAGAAAAGATACTTTAGTTCTTCTGCAATTCATCAAAGTTGACCAATGCTTTCCATCTAAAAAGGAAAAACAAATGAATCAATCAAAGACTGACTAATAGAAATCACTTGATTAAACATTTCTTGGTTTCCAACACTAAAGATTGAAAATTAGTTATAAAACTTTTTACGACAATTACAATTATAAAAACATATGGCTACTGGCTTTCAGTCAACAATGCAGAAACTTTATGAGACAGTGAAATAAGAAATGCTCATATATATATCTCTCTCTCTCACCCCTAATGCACTGCCAACTCTTCGTCACAGTTGTAGCCTATGGGGGCCAAGGTTCTATATTGGATTATAAGCTTAGACTCCAGACGTCTAAGATCCTGGACCCTATTGCCACCTCTTTCATTGATCTTTACAGAGTCAAGAACACAAAAGCTAAGTAAATCACTGTTCTGACTATGATGACTGAGGAAGTGGCGTGCTATTGGGTACTGCTTGTCGCCATGTTTAATGGCGCGAAGATGGTCTAGAATCCTGATCTTAGCTTTATGTATGGTACTGCCTATGTAAGCTTTATTACATGGACAGAATAGAGCATATACTGCAAAATCGGTGTTGCATGAAGTGTGTTTCAAGATTTTATAGGGCTTGTTCTCTGGGGAAAGAATGCATTCTTTGCAATTATTACTGTGTTTGCATGCTTTGCATTTTCTACATGTGTAGAATCCTTGCACTCCTAGGATGTTGACATGTGTTGGTTCGATGGCTCTGCATAGTGTGTCTTTCAATGATTTTGCCTTTCTGTACGTGATCTGTGGACAAGTTTCCACACTCATTGAAAGGTCCTTATCAGTGTGTAGCACTGCCAAAATTTGTTGAGACTCTAACGTAAATCAGGAACCTGATTATTGTAGGTGGTGATAAACCTAATTTTTCCAACTTCTTCCTTGTTATTGACTTTGTCAAGTAACAATGACTCTCTAGATCTTTTGGCCACTTCTGCTTTTGCTTTATTTATAACAGGTTTAGAGTATCCTCTTTCTAAAAATCTTTCAATCATTACCTTTTCCTCTCTTTCATAACCTTCCAATGAGCTGCAGTTACGTTTAGCTCGTAACAGTTCTCCCAAAGGAATGCTATCCAACAAAGACTTTGGGAAACAACTGCGTGCATGGAGAAGGCTATTTCCTGCTGTTTTTTTCCTAAAAAGCGAACTTCTTAAACCATCTTTTTGGATGGTGAGGGAGAGATCTAAAAACTCAATACCTGTTTGTGACCAGTGACTTGTGAAGTGGAGATTACAATTATTATCATTGAGACTTTTCACAAACATATTGGCTTCAGTTTCACTGCCATTCCAAATGCAAAGGATGTCATCTATGTATCTTGCCCACTTCACTACCTTTTCTTTGAACATCTCATGTTCTCTAACAACTCCCTCTTCCCAGTACCCCAGATAGAGACCCGCAAAGCAAGGAGCAAAGCAAGTCCCCATCGAAGTACCGAGAGATTGTTTATAGATTTTGCCATCAAAAATAAAAAAGTTCTGTTTAAGACAAGAAGTCATCATTTCTACCAACATTTCTGTGTGACGGAGATATGAGATAGACCTTTCATTCAAATAGTGTTTGCATGCTGCAAGTCCCAAATCATGCGGTAGGCAAGTATAAAGACTTGTAACATCAAGTGATAAAAGGGAAAATTCATTTCTCCATTCAAGGTTTTCAAGTTCTTTTAAAAAATGACCTGTATCCTTAATGTAGGAAGGAAGTTTTGTTACATATGGTTGCAGAAAGAAATCCACATATTTGGAAGTATTTTCCATACAGCTACCTCTAGAAGAGTTGATAGGTCTTCCAGGGGGATCTGTTGAATTTTTGTGGATCTTTGGAAGCAGATATAAGGCCGGTAATCTCGGATGTTTACACATTAAAAAATCAAATTCATTCTGTTCTAATATCCCTTCGGTTTTCCATTTGTTGAGGCTGGCCTGGAACATTCTTATAGAATGTTCGTATTCCATCCTATTGCTCTTTTGGTATTTTTCTGTGTCTGAAAGTTGTTGTATGCCTTCTTTAATGTATTTCAGCCTTGATTGAACAACAACATTACCCCCTTTATCTGATTTCTTAATTACTATGGTGCTATCATTTTTCAAACTGTTTAGCGCCTCTCTTTGTGCTAATGTAACATTGTTCCACCCATACCATTTTTTCTTTGAAAGCGTGATTAACTCTTGTGTGACTCCTCTCTCAAATACCTCAATCACATAATTTTTTATTTGTGGTAAAAAGATGGATTTAGGCTTAAAGGGATTTTCTACATTTAAATTAAGGATGACATTATCATTGACAAGATCAGAAAATGGATTATCTTCCTCTGTTCAATCAGTAATTGTTGTTACAATGGCTATGTGGCTGTTTTTGGACAATATGCCCACTTGGGCGATATTCGAATTTAGACGAAGTGGCTAACTGTAATTTTTGTAATCTTTGACATTATGGCCATTTGGACAATATCCAACTGTCGATGGCGGGTTTTGATTTCAAGCCGCATATCAGATCCAAATGTCACCACGATTGTATCAGTCACTCGTTGTCATTTACAACATTCGAAAAGCAGAACACTATTATTGATTTCAATTAGTGTAGAATCATGGCATGTAAATTATGAACATAACTGTTTTATTTTTCAGTTTTTCTGTAAATTCAGATTTACGAATTGTTAATTTAGAACTCTTTGACAAAATGTAAAGTTGCATTTAAATGAACAAAGCGGCTCCGTGAAGCAACGGAAAACCGCTAAGTCTGCTTTCTGTGTTTATCACAATTGAATCACATGACTATTTATAACACTTCCTGGTTAACTAACGCTATACACGTGAGCAAGGGATTGTTATCCCGAAACGCGTAGAGTTAATCGTTTGTCGGATGCTCTGATTAAAGACTGTTTGGAAGCCGTTTGTTGTCCGTGGTTGCTGCTGATTCAGAAAAGGAGGAATTACAGCGTTGGGTCGAGTATTTGAGGAATGCCACCTCGCCACGGACCACCATCACAAGTGAGTGAGGGGAAGGTTAAATACAGCGTTCTCGCTGTTCGTGTGGATTTACATATATATATATATATACATATATATATATTATCTACTGGCGGTCGCCAGTAGATAGTTATAGTTACAACCTAGTTTCCATAGGAAATCTCAAAATTCTATTTTGAATAACTTTGGCGCCGGTTGACGAATCCTCGCGAAATTTTCAAAACTAATAGGGCGCTCCGTTCAGCTCCTACCCTGAAAGTCTCGGGGTGATTCGTCAAGCGGGGGCCGAGAAAAAGGGGGGGTCCCAAAACGCGTTTTCCCCATGCATTTTTCCATAGGACATTTAGTCGCAGCTACAGCCCGAACGGCTGAACAGAATTACGTGAAATTTGGCAGAGAGGTAGCCATAAGGTCAAGGAAGTGCCTTTTGCAGGTCTGGTGTAAATCTGTTCAGTATTTCCTGAGAAAATAGCATTTAAAAGCATATCAATATCTATACGCGCGCACCGGGCGCGCACTGTGCGCGCACCCTGCCGTGCGTGAGCGCAATTCTGATTGGTTGTTAGATGTCGGTAAACATTCGAATCGGTCGAAACCAGGAAGTGTCGGCCGCCATTTTGTCTCTCGCAGTCTGAGGGGGTGAAAAAAAATAGGTGGAGAACGTGAAAAGGGGGCAGAGTGGACAGTTCCTGACCCCCTAGCCTTGGTCAGGGGTTCACAGAAGGCCCCCCAAGGACGAAAAAAACAATGTATTTTTTTTTAAAAATCGCGAGGTGCGCGCACGGTGCGCGCATGGCGAACCGTGGGTGCTCGGTGCGCGAAGCGCACCGAGCGTCCACAGCGCGCACACGGTGCGCGCACGGTGAAAAACCTGATAAATAAATAAATTAATAAATACATACCTTAGCATTTAAAAAACCGTACAAATTCACTGAAAAAACCATAGGTTTCACACACGTTATAGTTACGAATTAGCATTTAAAAAACCTTGCAAATTCACTTAAAAAACCATAGATTTCACACATGTTATAGTTAGCTGGACATTTCACTCGTAAAAAAACAATGAAATTCCCCCGTTATAGTTAGTGCAGGCAACTATAACTCACGGGACCGCAATACTCTGCTGATGACGTCAGATATTACATCACTGATGACATATGTGTCTTTATGAAAAATAAATATTTGTAATATATGTATAGCTGAAGATTAATGGAAGAAGACATGGGTAAATAAGTGTCTAAATACAGTGATGTAATATCTGACGTCATCAGCAGAGGATTGCGGTCGCGTGAGTTATAGTTGCCTGCACTAACTATAACAGGGGAATTTCATTGGTTTTTTACGAGTGAAATGTCCAGCTAACTATAACATGTGTGAAACCTATGGTTTTTTAAGTGAATATATATATACATACACATATATATATATATATATATATATATATATATATATATATATATATATATATATATATATATATATATATGTATATATATATGTATATATATGTATATATATATATTTCACTTTCTTTCGCCCACAGGCAAAGATTGACGACGCTATGTTCTGGCCAAATAATTTATTGGGACAGCTTGGAAGGACGCGTTTCGCCTGCCCAGCAGGCTTGTTCACCAATAGTTTAACTATTTTGAAATCGGCCATTTTAACCATAGTGCATGAATACCTTGTCACGTGATACAACTACAACTTTAGTATATTAGACGAAAGACTAGTAGTTCTTTGATATCGAACTTCCCTAGTTTCCTACAATCGACTTATAGATTAATTCATACATTACTTTAGGTAGATAATAGTGCAACACATGATACAAACTGAATTATTAAGCACTATACAAGTGCAACTATTGCAGTTCATTATTTACCAATTTCAATAAAACTTTATGCAACCGCTAATTCACACACAATCCTTATTGAATCAAGCTTTTGTGTCATTTTAGCAATACAACCCTAGTGGGTATAGCAGAATCTGCTTTCTATATAATTATCAGTTAAGTTGTTACTAACAAATGGCAACATATCTTTCAGTTAATTCCGCCCCTGTGGGCATATACAAATTTTGCAATTTGAATCAAACTTTATTCAACCGTCAGTGCAAGCATAGCCCTTATTGAATCACAGTACTGTCTACTCTGAATGTGATTACTATTGCTATTCTACCTGGCAATGACCCATATCTCCTTGGGATAATTCAGCCCCAGTGGGCAAATACAACTCATAGTCTATTCTAGTCGATCTTTAATTTTTTAATATATGTGTCTACCCGTGAAATATCGAAAAAAATGTGTGAAAAAACTATATGTAAAAGAATAATAAAATAGTTAAAAACCAGATTTATGAGAGGTGCAGTATATATCTCTTTTGCTTACTAATAACGTTTCTTTTACCTACGATTTTACAGGTGTGTAATCAAATCCTCTTCCATATTTAAGCCCATAGGGGCTTTTGTATTTAGTTCTATAATGTAGCGTGACTCTAATCTTCTAAGCTTTTTTTCCCGATTGCCGCCCCGAATATTAGGAGGCACGCAATCTATCACAAAGTAGCTTATCCCTTGTACGTTTTTGGCATGATGTGATTCAAAATGACGTGCCACTGGATATGTCTTATCCCCATTCCGGATAGCTCTCAGATGTTGTAGTACCCTTGTATGTGCAGGGTGGATTGTACTGCCCACGTATTGCAGGCCACATGGGCACCGCAGTACGTAGACAGCATATTCTGTCTTACAAGATAGAAATCCTTTAATCTTTTTCTCTCTTTTGGAGAGTCCAGGTGTATATGAAAATGTGTTCTTCCCATGGCTACAGGCTTTACATTTTGTACATTTTAAAAAACCTTCCTTCCTTCTTAACCATGTTCATCTGTGTATCTTGCTGCTGTGAAATCATATTACTGACTAGCATTTGCTTGAAAGATCAAGCTCTTCTAAAAGTAATAGCTGGTCTTTTTTGCACTAGCTTGCCTAACAGTGAGTCGTTCCGAATAAGATGCCAGTGCTTATTAAGAATATTCCTCACTTGACCGTGTTGTCGATTAAAGGAGGTAATCATTCTCACTTGATTGTTTTGTGTGCTTTTTCTTTTGATCTTGCTCTGACTATCATGAAACAGTATGTCCTCCCTCGTTCTCTTTTTTGCCTGTTCAATAGAGGCCTGAATATATTCCTTCTTATAGCCCCGTGATTGGAATCGTCATTCCAAGTTCACAAGTTCGTTGTCTAGGATTTGTTGGTCGCTACAGTTACGGATGGTCCTAAGGCACTCTCCATATGGAATACTCTTAATGAAATTTTGCGGATGGAAACTAGTTGCATGCAGCAACGTGTTCCCCGCTGTTGGCTTCCTATAAATCTTTGTATGCACTTTAGAGTCCTTTATGTAGACCGTCAGATCTAAAAGATTGACTGAATTACTGCTAATTGAGCTAGTAAACTTCAGGTTTAAAGAGTTTGTTTGTATTCTCTTAATAAAACTCTTAACAGACTCCTCCGTTCCTCTCCAAATAATGAATAGGTCGTCAATAAAACGACTCCAGTGTAATATATTTTCTTCCCATTCTTGTTGGAACTCGACCCGGACCACCTGCTCCTCCCACCAGCCCATATGCAAATTAGCATAACTGGGGGCGAAGCAGGTGCCCATCGCGGTTCCACAGATTTGACGGTATAAGTCATTGTTGAAGAGGAAATAGTTGTTTTTCAAACAAACAGAGATCATTTGGAGTAGCATTTGAGTATGCGACCAGAGTTTAATTGGTCGTCCACTCAAAAAGTGTTTTATAGCCTTTAGGCCATCATCATGCCTAATGCTCGTATATAGAGTGGTTACGTCAATAGTAACCAACAGCATGTCATTCTCCCAAGGCATGTTGTATATTCTTTTTAGAAAATCACTGAATCCTGGATATATGAGGGCAGTAATTTGGTCAATGGACAAAGAAAAGAATCAATATATTTAGAAGTGTTTTCTAGCGCCCCGCCAATTGCGGATATAATTGGACTCCCTGGCGGGTTTTCTATATTTTTATGCACTTTTGGTATTAAATAAAATACTGGCGTCGTTGGATTTGAAACCTTTAAAAACAGCATTTCTACCCTTGTAATTAAACATTTGTTGTACCATTTTTCAAGTTGCCCATTGTATACATCAAAACTGCTTTGCATCACAGCCTTAGTTATTTTAACGTAGTTAGTACGATTGTTCAGTTGTTTATGAGCTTCACTCAAATATTTTGATCTGTCCCAAAGGACAACATTCCCACCTTTATCTGCATTCCTCACAATACAATTGCCTTTAGCTTTCAATTTGGTAATTAATGCAGAGTACTCTTTCTCATGCTGTGTGAAATTTTTATGTTTAACACTGGTGCATTTTTTCAAGTTTTTCAAGTCATTGGTGACTAACTCATTGTAAACATCAACTGAGTCTCTCGAAGTAATAGGCAGAAATTTCGAATTAGGCCAAAAGTTAGTAGATATAGTTCCTTCAATGTCTAGTTCCTGTTCTCTAGCCAGTTCCACTGCTTGACAACGATCATGATTGCTGACTGGGATGCATTGGTTCCTCTGTAATTTCTATGTTGCTCTTGGGTTGTTGGTCCATAGTTCTTAAATCAAACATAAAGTCCATGTCAGCTACTGAGAGACTGCTCACTTGTATAGAGGTATCTGACATCATCTTACTTTCAGCTCCTTTTTTGGTTTGACTTTGTGCAAAATATTTCCTTAATTTTAGTGATCTTATAAATTTAAAGGTGTCTACCCTAGTTGTCACATAGTTGAAATCTGCCGGAGGGCAGTATGATAAACCCAGTTGCAAAATCTTTTCTTCTTTTTTTGTTAGATTGACATCTGTCAGATTTAGTATGGAGCTTTCATTAGCCGTTGACTCAGTGCCTTCTATTTGTTCCCTTTGGCATTGGATACGCTGGCGTTGCTTAGCCCCTTTGCACCTCTGTTGCCTCTGCCTCTTCCTCTTGGTTTGCTTTCGTACTGAAGTTTGGGTCTTGGTCGAAGGTTGAACTTTCTCTCTTGTTCTAAAAAACTGAACTCTTCGATGACCGAGGGTGCAGTTTTCATCGGTTGTCGACTTTGACCTTGCTCCAGGTCCGTATCGATTTCTGAGCTCTGCACGCTGCTCAACTCTGATTGCACCTCTGCTCTTGCCTGAGGCATCGGGTTCATTCTCTGTTTTCTCAAGGTATCAAATTTTTTGGCGAAGGTATAGATCTGCCCTCGATCATAATCGTTCTTATCTCTTATACATTTTTGAGCTTTCCTTTCCTTGATCGTTGTTTCCAGTTTCTTTAAACGTTCTGTCATCTCCTTTGTGAATTTAATGATAAATTCTTGAACCGCTTCTTTGGACAGCATTTCTAGAATTTGAGCTATCTCTGCCAAGATTTTTTGCCGGTCAATGTCAGCATATTTAATTAAGATTGCTAGCATTTTCCGTGATGCATCCTGGTTATTTTCCGCCCACTCCAGCAACATGTTAGGGTTGGGGTCTTCATACGTAGGGGCTACTAAAATACGCAGTCCCCGTGGGATTCGTTTCACTTCAAGATAACGCTGGAGGGATTTCGCCTCCCACCACTTCAAAAGTTCACTCCGCTTCAGTTTCTCTAAACGCCTCAATCCCGTTAGGGTATCTGAAACTATTTCAGTGGTTTTCTGAGGTCCTGCTTTTTTAGTAGGTACACTCGTATCGTTAAAAATAGAGAGTGCAGCCTCCTCTCTTTCTTTTAATTCCGCCGCTGACATTGTATCTTGCAAAACCAGGCGCTAGTGCCTATGGCCAAAAACCGCCATTCTCTAATAGCCCAATACTATTACGAAGTTTATGTTATTGCTGGCTTCCTGGTATTGTCTTCTCAGGCGCTCCCTACCTGGGAATGCTGTGGCGTCTCGTGCAGGTCCCACGACTCAGCTACGATCGCTTCCAGATCCCGGTGCTTTTCCTGCCATCTAGCGGATGCTTGTAATCAGCTCCTCCTCAATTCACAATGCGGGGGGGAGCCGAGCACAGACTTTCGCTCCTCTACTCCTCGGTACAGCCGCCGCTCTCCAAACCAACGGGTGCGTCGTCGCCAAGGGACCACCCAGGAACGGTCCGTAATATTTCACTTTCTTTCGCCCACAGGCAAAGATTGACGACGCTATGTTCTGGCCAAATAATTTATTGGGACAGCTTGGAAGGACGCGTTTCGCCTGCCCAGCAGGCTTGTTCACCAATAGTTTAACTATTTTGAAATTGGCCATTGCCAGGTAGAATAGCAATAGTAATTACATTCAGAGTAGACAGTACTGTGATTCAATAAGGGCTCTGCTTGCACTGACGGTTGAATAAAGTTTTATTCAAATTGCAAAATTTGTATATGCCCACAGGGGCGGAATTAACTGAAAGATATGTTGCCATTTGTTAGTAACAACTTAACCGATAATTATATAGAAAGCAGATTCTGCTATACCCACTAGGGTTGTATTGCTAAAATGACACAAACGCTTGATTCAATAAGGATTGTGTGTGAATTAGCGGTTGCATAAAGTTTTATTGAAATTGGTAAATAATGAACTGCAATAGTTGCACTTGTATAGTGCTTAATAATTCAGTTTGTATCATGTGTTGCACTATTATCTACTTAAAGTAATGTATGAATTAATCTATAAGTCGATTGTAGGAAACTAGGGAAGTTCGATATCAAAGAACTACTAGTCTTTCGTCTAATACACTAAAGTTGTAGTTGTATCACTTGACAAGGTATTCATGCACTATGGTTAAAATGGCCGATTTCAAAAAAGTTAAACTATTGGTGAACAAGCCTGCTGGGCAGGCGAAACGCGTCCTTCCAAGCTGTCCCAATATATTATTTGGCCAGAACATAGCGTCGTCAATCTTTGCCTGTGGGCGAAAGAAAGTGAAATATTACGGACCGTTCCTGGGTGGTCCCTTGGCGACGACGCACCCGTTGGTTTGGAGAGCGGCTATATATATATATATATTCACTTAAAAAACCATAGGTTTCACACATGTTATAGTTAGCTGGACATTTCCCTCGTAAAAAACCAATGAAATTCCCCCGTTATAGTTAGTGCAGGCAACTATAACTCACGCGACCGCAATCCTCTGCTGATGATGTCAGATATTACATCACTGTATTTAGACACCTATTTACCCATGTCTTCTTCCATTAATCTTTAGTTATACATATATTAGAAATATTTATTTTTCAGAAAGACACATATGTAATCAGTGATGTAATATCTGACGTCATCAGCAGAGGATTGCGGTCGCATGAGTTATAGTTGCCTGCACTAACTATAACGGGGGAATTTCATTGGTTTTTTACGAGGGAAATGTCCAGCTAACTATAAAATGTGTGAAACCTATGGTTTTTTAAGTGAATTTGCAAGGTTTTTTAAATGCTAATTCCTAACTATAACGTGTGTGAAACCTATGGTTTTTTAAGTGAATTTGTACGGTTTTTTAAATGCTAAGTTATGTATTTATTAATATTTTTTTTTCAGGTTTTTCACCGTGCGCGCACCGTGCGCTTCGCGCACCGTGCACGCGCTGTGGGCACTCGGTGCACTTCGCGCACCGAGCGCACACGAAGCGTTGTGCGTGCCGTGCGCGCACCGTGGGCGCTCCGTGCACGCACCCCGCGCATTTTCGACAAAAAAATAAATGTTTTTTTCATCCTTGGGAGTCCTTCAGTGACCCCCTGACAAAGGCTAGGGGGTCAGGAACTGTCCACCCTGCCCCTTTTCACGTTCTCCACCTTTGTTTTTCACTGCCTCAGACTGCGAGAGACAAAATGGGGGCCGCCACTTCCTGATTTCGACCGATTCGAATGTTTACTGACATCTAACAACCAATCAGAATTGCGCACGGTGCGCGCGTATAGATATTGATATGGTTTTAAATGCTATTTTCTCAGGAAATACTGAACAGATTTACATGAGACCTTCAAAAGGCACTTCCTTGACCTTATGGCTACCTCTCTGCCAAATTTCATGTAATTCTGTTCAGCCGTTCGGGCTGTACCTTCGAGTAAAGGTCCTATGGAAAAATGCACGGGGAAAACGCGTTTTGGGACCCCCCTTTTTTCTCGGCCCCCGCTTGACTAATCACCAAGAGACGTTCAAGGTAGGAGCGGAGCAGAGCGCCCCACCTATTTTGAAAAATTTGCGAGGATTCGTCAACCGGCGCCAAAGTTATTCAAAATAGAATTTTCAGATTTCCTATGTATATATATATATATATTTATCAAAACGGAATCCCACTCGCGCTCTCGGATGGCAATTGGCACAAAGACAACGAACTTCAATCCAAACAAAAGGGAGTTTATTTACTTCATAAACTCGCCGTGACGCGTTTCGCCACTGTCGTGGCTTGTTCACACAACGATACACCGTAAGCAACACCATTACATACATTTGCCTTTCATAACCAAAGAAAGAGGACTGTGGCCTCGCAAAGCTCGCTGAGAAACTCCTGAACAAAACGGTCGCCATTTTAGCAAGTGCAAAATATAATGTTACAGATACAGTATAAACGTTATATGGCACCATCGTTGACGTAGCAAGGCGCATTTCCATAAAATATTAGTCATAAATTCTATGGTTATTCTAGAGTACAAAATTGATTAGTACATAGAAATTTTATGTCATGTCACAAAGTTGGTAGTAATACGTTCGTAAAAACGAACAAACTTCGCTTAATGAGATTTGCCTAGAATTCTAATCAGGAATGTTCCTATGTCGTAATTCTATAGATAAATCATTAGACCTCATTGACATAGCCCCTTGTGCTACACGAGATTACATAATTTTATGCTCACACGGTTTCTTAGTCACATTGCAATTCAACCCTTGTTAGTGGGTGTTTTGATATATTAAGGCTTTCTATGCATGGTGTCGTCTTCCCTTATATCACCCATATATTAAAATTTAGAACCAATTGGTCTTATCTCACACAAAGAGAACCGTCGGATGATCTGAGGAGAATGAGCAGAGATCTCAAACTGGATCAGCCATATCACCCTTTCTTCCTTCCTGTTAAGAAGATACAGATATGATTAAGTCATAGGAAAATTATAATCGCACATAAGAACAATAAACACACTCATTCATTTTGAAGATGTATTGCCATCTCTTCGTCGAGATTATGGCCGTTCGGAAAAAGGGTACACATCCCTATTATGTGTTTCGACTCCCGCTGTCTGAGTCTTAGGACCCTATTGCCCCCTCTGACTTTGGGTGTGACCTGCTCAATAGCATAGTATGTTAGTTTTGTTGGGTCTGAGAAATGGTGGCTTGCGAAATGTCGGGCAATGGGATATTGTCTATCATGGTTGGTAATCGCACGCATATGTTCAAGCACTCGTTTTTTTGCCATATGCGTGGTACTACCCACATATCGTAGCTTACAGGGGCACTCCAACACATAGATAACAAAAGTGCTGGTGCATGTCAAGAATTGTGAGATATTCATCATTGTTCCCGTGCTGGTGTAAAAATATGTTTTAACCATTTTACTATTACCACAGGCCTTACAATGGCCACACGGGTAAAAACCTGGTAGGTCAATGCCTATGTATATATACACACATATATATATATATATATATATATATATATATATATATATATATATATATATATATATATATATATATATATATATATATATATATATATATATATATATATATATATATATATATATATATATATATATATATATATATATATACATATATATATATATTACCTACTGGCGGTCGCCAGTAGGTAGTTATAGTTAGGACCACGTTTCCATAGGAAATCCGCAACATTCTATTTTGAATAACTTTGGCGCCGGTCGACGAATCCTCGCGAATTTTTCAAAATAGGTGGGGCGCTACGCTCCGCTCCTACACAGCACAGCATTTCCTAAAAAAATTTCAACAGATTACCTATCACAAGGAAGCGCATAATATGTCCTCCATGTGCGCACGGTGCGCGAAGCGCATCGTGCGTACATGGCCCATCTAGCGTAACGTGGGCACGCGGTGCGCGTAGCGCACCGCGTGCCCACCGTGCGTGCACGGCACTAACTGCGTAAAGTGGGCGCGCGGTGCGCGAAGTGCACCGCGTGCTCACTGTGCGCGCACGGTGCGCGAAGCGCACCGTGCGCGCACGGAACGAACTGCGTTAAGTGGGCGCGCACGCCACGAATGGCGTAAAGTAACTTAGCATTTAAAAAACCGTACAAATTCACTGAAAAAACCATAGGTTTCACACACGTTATAGTTAGGAATCAGCATTTAAAAAACCTTGCAAATTCACTGAAAAAACCATAGGTTTCACACATGTTATAGTTAGCTGGAAATTTTACTGATAAAAAACCAATGAAATTCCCCCGTTATAGTTACTGTAGGCAACTATAACTCACGCGACCGTAATCCTGTGCTGATGACATATGTGTCTTTATGAAAAAAAAATATTTGTAATATATGTAAAGCTAAAATTTAATGGAAGAAGACATGGGCAAATAAGTGTCTAAATACAGTATTAGCATCAGCAGAGGATTACGGTCGCGTGAGTTATAGTTGCCTACAGTAACTATAACGGGGGAATTTCATCGGTTTTTTATCAGTAAAATTTCCAGCTAACTATAACATGTGTGAAACCTATGGTTTTTATATATATATATAATCTACTGGCGGTCGCCAGTAGATAGTTATAGTTAGGACCGTGTTTCCATAGGAAATCCGCAACATTCTATTTAGAATAACTTTGGCGCCGGTTGACGAATCCTCGCAAAATTTTCAAAATAGGTGGGGCGCTCCGCTCCGCTCCTACCCTGAAAGTCTCGGGGTGATTCGTCAAGCGGGGGCCGAGATAAAAGGGGGTTCCCAAAACACGTTTTCCCCATGCATTTTTCCATAGGGACCTTTAGTCCAAGGTACAGCCCGAACGGCTGAACAGAATTACTTGAAATTTGGCAGAGAGGTAGTCCTCAGGTCAGGGAAGTGCCTTTTGCAGGTCTGGTGTCAATCTGTTCAGTAGTTCCTGAGAAAATCAAAAGTAAAATCATATATATATGTGGGCGGAGCCTAACCACACATCTCATCCTGAGATCTGATTGGCTGTCAGCACTTCATCCAAGAAGTGTTGGCAGCCATCTTGGGACCAATATACATCATAGCACCTCATTAAAAAGCATTGCAGTTAATAGAAGGTTTTAAGACTTTAGTTACATTATAAATCATTTGTTGATGGTACCATACTCATTTTAGGAATTGTGGTATGTTCTAAGGTGATTTCACCATGTGAAAAAGCCTTCTGCTGGGATATCATGATTGAGAGAAAAATATTTTCTCATGCTTTTCCCACAGAGGTTTGGAAGGTGATCTATAAGCTAAACTGAGAGCATATTTTCTGTAAATTCACATTATCTTTCTCAGTCATGTGAGAATGAAGTCTGACATTCTCAGTAAAACATGTACATCCAACAAGGGCAGAGACTGTCAGTTGACTCCTTTGTGTTCTACTGCAGCTTCCCAGAGTGTTCCAAAGAACAACTAGTGCGCTAACAGTCCTACTTATGATAAACGAATGGCACACCTGAAGCCATCTTGCTTGGATTAAAGTGGTAACTCTTAAAACATTTAATTTAAAAAGGAACAAAATGAGGGGGTTCATTTTTCCATAAAAAGTATGATTAGTGCTGCAGAAAGAAGAATTAGGGCACATTTTGAGTGACTTCTCAAATCCTCTTCTATTTCATTAAACAATTCTGACATGCAGACTGAAACATGCACTTTGAATACCAGCAGCAGTTTTTCCTGGTGAGCAGTAGCTTTACTACAGTGATCTAATGAGCAAAAAGAGTACTAACATTCTGAATTTGTGGCAAATGTGTGACACATCTGAATGCCTTCTTGATGGAATCAAAGTAAAAAACTGAAAGTATTTCCTACTGAGGAGACTGCAGTAAATGAGGAAATTAGGAAACTTCATAACAAATAAGTCTCCCAAGATGGCCACCAGAGACAAAAGAGCCCAAATGTAGCCCAAATATCACCCAGATGTAGCCCAAGTATAGCCCAATGACAGAATGTCCCAGAGTGTTCTTAAAAACAACTAGAGTGCTTACTGTCTTCATTATGACAAAAGTATGGCACACCTGAAGCCATCTTGATTGGAATAAACTGGTAACACTTAAAACATTTAATTTAAAAAGGAACACAATGAGGGGGTTCATTTTGCCATAGAAATTATGATTAAGGCTGAAGAAAGAAAATGAGGGGACAATTTGAGTGACTTCTCAAATCCTCTTCTATTTCATTAAAAAATTCTGACATGCAGACTGAAACATGCACTTTTAATACCAGGAGCAGACTTCCATGGTGAACAGTAGTTTTACTACAGTGATCTAATGAGCAACTAGAGTGCTAACATTCAGAATTTATGGCAAATGTGTGACATATCTGAATACCTTCATGATGGAATCAAAGTAAAAAACTGAAAGCATTTCCTACTGATGAGACTGCAGTACATGAGGAAATTAGGAAACTTCATAACAAATAAATCTCCCAAAATGGCCACCGGAGACAAAAGAGCCCAAATGTAGCCCAAAATCACCCAGATGTAGCCCAAATATAGCCCAATGACAGAAGTGTGCAAAACACTTATTATTTTGTGTTTTTGCAGTGTTATATAGTGCAGACTTGTCAGGTATTGGAGTGCTTTACATGAGCATTGGTTACATCACACAAGAACAAATTCATTTTGGTTGTAGACATGGGGAGACTAAGTGATTTGACCAGAATCACAGAATGTCGAGCTGAAGCAGAAACTCCAACCTGGTCCCCAGTTGCAAAGTCTGCAGTTCTGGAAGTAACACCACATCCTCTCCCCTAAGTGCAACATTTAATCAAGTGGTCAACTGGATAAAAAAACATAAAGATAACAAATAATTTTATAAGTGCTTTGTCGCTATTTGAAAACTCTGAAAATATGTCCTTATTTTAGTCTTTTAGAGCACTAACCATAATTTTGATGCCAATAAGACCCTCTCATATATGTAATTTCTAAAGGAAATGCTCTAGGTATTACAGTTTTGATTACATCAAGATGACGTCAGGCGTTCCACACTTTTGTAATAAATATAGAATGTTAGCAATCTAGTTGTTCATTAGGATACTGTTGAGAGGCAGAGGCCAGGGGCACGGACTCTGAACATTGAAGGCAGGTAGGAGGGTGCAAAGGCAACAATTTAACCACACTGAGCAGGCAGGAAGGGCCGTGGCAGCACAACAGACTATGGAGGGCAGTGGAAAGGGGGGCAGGGGCAACAAACCAACAATACAGGACTTGCAAGAGAGGCTGTGGCAATGTAATAGACCATTGTGGGCAGAAGGAAGAGGCAATGGTAGTACAACCATACATGCCAACAGACCCGATTCAGCCAGGAAACGTCCAATGTTTTTAAGCTCAAATGGGCTTTATTTGATCTGTCTCCTGTCTACAATCTCCTCTTTTTCAATGTAACACAAAGGGGAAAATCAATACCCCAGCTTTTTTTCAAAATCTCCCTCTTACCAAGTTCAAAATGTTCGCAAGTATGGTACATTGGATCATGGAAGGAAATGGGGTAGGGACATGGACTTGGATAACAGAGGACTGGAGGGACATGGAGAGGTGCACCAAACTGACCCTGCAGGGCAGGCATCAGGGTTTGCAGCAGCACAATACACCCCACAGGGCATGCGGGACGGGAGTGCCGCACAACAATCCATAGAAAGCAAGAGGGAGGGGACAGGACTATGCACATGGACAACAGAGAACAGAGGGACAAGAGGCAATGGTAGCTAGCTGACCATAATGGACAGACAGGAGAGAAAGCTGCAGCATAACAGACCATAAAGGGCAGGAGGGACGGATCAGGGGCATTACAATGGAACAGACAAGCCAGGAGGGAGGCAGTAGGGGTCTGCACATGTACACAGAGGGCTGGGGGCAAGGGAGCAGGGCAGGAGCAGCAAGATAGCCATGGAGGTCAGGCAGGATGGGCACTAGAAGCAAGACACACCATGAAGAGTAACAGTGAGACTGTGATGGCATGCACACAGACCATGGAGGGAAGGTGGGAGGGGGTCAGGGGGAGCTAACTGACCACAAAGGGAAGGTGGGAGGGGCCATGGCAGCACAGAACACCATGCATGGCAAGTGGGAGGGTTAGTGGCAGCACAATGGCTATGATGGGCAAGAAGGAGGGTGCAGGGGCATGCACAAAGGACGATGGAGGATAGAAGGGAGGGTCAGGACCTGTGCACAGACAAGAAAGTTCAGGGGAAGGGGCCTCACAACAGACAGGACGGGGCAGGCAGGAGGAGCAGTTGCAGCACAACAGACCAGGGAGGGCAGAAGTGTGTGGTAGTACAATGGACCATGTGGACAGGAGGAAGAGGATAGGGGCATGGCATGTGGACAGGCAGGGTGGAGGTGGCAGGGACAGGTTACAGTCATCTGACAATGCTAGGCAGGTGGGAGGGGAGTGGCAGCTCAACAGAACACTCAGCGTAGATAGGAGTGGCAGGTCCATGGAACATGGTGGGCAAAAAGGATGGAGCAGGGGCATGCACAAAGACATCGGAGGGCAGGGGGAAGGAGAATAGGGGCAGCAAGCTAAGCACAGAGTTTAAGCAGGAGGTCAATGATGGGGCATAGAATTGGGCAATGGAGGGCAGGAGGAGTGGACTGGTACATCATACTAAATTGAGGGCAGTGGCAGCACATCAGACCATGCATGGCAGGAGGGAGGAGGCTAGTCCATGGATTCACACAACAGAGGATAGGGAGGAGGGGGATGGGGCAGCAAGCTAACTGTTAAGAGAAGGCGGGTATTAGGAACTTTATTGTTTTTAAAACGTGTGTCTGTGCGAACTACTTAAAATATGAACAAGTATGCAGCATAATCTCACTTTTATTCAGGAAGAAGAGGACGTTTGTGACTGTGACTCCGGGCTCACTTGGCAGAAACACCCCCTGACCCTCCACCCCCTATCGCAAAATATAATGCCCGTGAAAAGGGTAGGTGAACACAGTGTTATATAGAACATAGTCCTGAGAGCACGATTGAAAATGAAAACTAGATATAGTGTATGGTATAAACTATGCACCAAAAAGTGTGATATAAGATGAACCGGGCGTGAAATATAATATGCAATACATTGTGCGCAATGACAGATTCATTGGAGAGCGCGAGATAGCACAGGCACTAGCGCGTGCTATGCGATATGCGCCTTGGAGTGTAATATGCACAGGGCAGTGTTGTGTAACCTAACTAGTCTCTAAAGTTGTAATATAAAATATGTGCTGGGGAGTGTAACATTGCATATGCACTGTGACAAAGATATGGATCCCAGATTGTAATATGTATGGCATAGCACTGTGCGTTATAACATAGGCATCGAGGAAGGCACGTTAGATGGGGCAATATAACCCGTGCGAAGACAAGTGTGGCATGACATAATCGCGGGGTGGTGTGGTGTTACAGTGCACATGGGCTAGAGAGTGTCATAGCATATGCACTAGCTAGTGGAATACAACACAGAGGTGTGTGGCACTCAGCAGGCAATGGTGGGTGTAACACAGCATTGGGCTCTGCCAGGAGCGCGCTGTGACTCTCAAGTGATGTTCGTCCCCTTTCCAGAGAGTAAAATAAAAAGTATTACACATCCGGCAGTGGATGTGTGTTTTATTAATCGTGAGGGGGGTTTCTTGCATAGTTTTGGTCGAATTTTTGTCGAATCCCCTTTGATTGGCTTGGTGTGCGTGTGTATTAAATGTGCCCGTCAATAGCTACCTATGTTTGTATAAATAAATGACAAGGGTGTCTACCGGGATTAGGCACGGTAGGGCATCAGACATGTCAGAGCTTCACTAGTGGTGTAAATACATTCCACGTGGATTCATTGTCGCCCTTTAATGAATATCACGCAAATTGTCATGGTGATAGGTACGTACGGTTTGTCTAGCATGTCCTAGGTGTGTCTATAAATATATTTTTTTTTAAAATAATAAAAAACAGTGGCCGGCCCTGGGGATTGGGGTCAAAAAAATATAATTAGGAGACAGGCCCTGGGGGATGGGGTCATCAGGGCCAATAAATTAGAATAAGAAGGGGAACCACACAGCCCCCCTTCTTAAAAAATTAAAATAAATAAAAGACTGGCATCGTGGCGGAGGCGACGCCCCCTCCTTGCAGCACTCTGCAAACGCGCCCCCTGGCGAGTTGTAAGTTGGGGAATTAATTCCTCTTCAATACTGAGGGTCCCTGAGGGCCAACTAGCCCAACAGGCATCTCCAGTATGCGCCAGGGAGCTGCGCTGCAGACAGGTGTTCTAAGGCCAAGCCCCTTTTTACACCTCTCTGCAACGCAGCTCTGTGGCGCTTACTGGCGGTACCTAGTGGTCTAGTTTGACCCTAGGGACCCTTAGGATTCAAGGGGACTTAATCTCTCAACTTAGAACAGCCACAGGGCGCGTTTACACAGTGGTGAAGGGAGGGGACGGGGCCTGAGGTGACGTGTGCAAACACGCACTATGGCACGTTTTAAATTGGGGATATAATTTCCCTTCAATACTGAGGGCCCCTGGGGGCTAACTAGCCCACCAAGTGCTTCCAGTAAGCGCCACTGAGCTGCATTGCAGAGAGGTGGTCCAGGCCGTGCCACTTTTTACACCTCTCTGCAACGCAGCACTGTGGCACTTACTGGAGGTACCTAGTGGACTAGTTGGACCCTAGGGACCCTCAGGATTCAAATGAACTTAATCTCCCAACTAAAAACGGACACAGGGCGTGTTTACACAGTGGTGAAGGGAGGGGACGGGGCCTGAGTTAACGTGTGCAAAAACGCCCTGTGGCCTGTTTTAAGAGGTAGTTTTAATCCCCCTGCCCTATTATATACTAGGGGCTTACAGAGGAGGTCATGCTAA
The DNA here is from genome assembly GCF_964204655.1 of Triturus cristatus. NCBI lineage: Eukaryota > Metazoa > Chordata > Amphibia > Caudata > Salamandridae > Triturus > Triturus cristatus. Next base: position 1,653,382,912 of record NC_140590.1, on the reverse strand, counting down.
TCACAGGGGGACCCCAACGCATAATGTTCACTAGTGTATGTAGGTGTTTTCACTGTATGCTAAGTGTCTTTTAACATAGCACTGGCTCTAGGACTGGTTAGTCAGACTCAGTTACCACCAGTATCCGTCTGAAAAAGTTGAGGGTACAGGATGATTTTGCAACAAGGCTTCTTTCTGCTCTTCTTTTGGTTCTTTCTGCACGTTATCCTTCTTCCTGCACTTTTCTTCGTCTTTGAGGACTTCTGTTGCTTCTTTCTGCACTTCTTTTTTTTCTTTCTGTGCATTTTTTCTTCTTTCTTCACATGTCCTATCTCTGTAGGCATAGTTAGAAATTAGCATTTAAAAAACCTTTGAAATTCACAGAAAAAACCATAGGTTTCAGGCACGTTATAGTTAGGAATTAGCATTTAAAAAACCTCAGAAATTCACTGAAAAAATCATAGGTTTCAGGGGTGTTATAGTTAGCTGGACTTTTCACTTGTACAAAACCATTGAAATTCCCCCGTTATAGTTAGTTCAGCTAACTATAACTCGCGCGCCCGCAATGCACTGCTGATGACGTCACATATTACATCACTCATGACATGGTCAGTGACATCACTCATGACATCACTGATGACATCTCAAATGACATCACTGATGACATCACTGATGACATCATCCTTGTGATAGAGTGGCAGACCTCCTCTCACCCTAATATAACCTTTGATACACACATTCAAAAATAGAGACTACAATTTTCCAAACAATGGACATACCAATACCAGTTACAACAACCTCTTCAGTAATTCTAAGATCCACATACACATCCACTCATTCACCAACAGTCCTATACAGTCACTCATACATGTACTCACTCATCATATGTACTCATACACCTATACATCCTGTTACACAATGCCACTCATCCATAGAGTTACTCACACACATAGTCACTAATGCTAATAAAGAATCAAACATACATTTACTTGCATATACAGTTATACACACACCACCACACTTACTTCTACGGAAACTTACACATACTTAGTCTTTTAAACAATCACTTATAGAAACACATACTTATTCATACAGGAACTCTTTCAATCTCTCACTCTCACATATACTCACTTATATACACCAATAGTCACATATACTAGTTTAAAACATATGTAGTTACTCATAAAGACACTATTGAGACAGTCATTCACTCACTAACACACCCATACACACACTCATCCACCCATACAGTCCTGCACACATGCTGTCTTCAACACATACAAACAGTGAGTCACTCATTCATGCAACTATGCACTACGTAATACCCCCCACCGAACCATGCAGACACTCAGACTGATACTCAAAAAACCAACTAATAACCTATATAGACACCCATGTAGCTACTCACCAACCCATGCAGCCACTTATACACAAGGTGAGAGACTGATACAGATATTTACATATTTAAACATTACTCACTAAGCCATGTATTCACTATGATACACTTAATCAGTCAGTTACACAATCAATTTTTCAAAAACAAACCATCCATTTAGACACTTATATACCCATTTATTCTTCCATCGACCTTGAGATATAGATATATAAAACATATTTAATTTTCAGAAAAACACACATTCACTGGATGATGTCATCAGTGATGTCATTTGAGATGTCATCAGTGATGTCATGAGTGATGTCACTGACCATGTCATGAGTGATGTAATATGTGACGTCATCAGCAGTGCATTGCGGGCGCGCGAGTTATAGTTAGCTGAACTAACTATAACGGGGGAATTTCAATGGTTTTGTACAAGTGAAAAGTCCAGCTAACTATAACACCCCTGAAACCTATGGTTTTTTCAGTGAATTTCTGAGGTTTTTTAAATGCTAATTCCTAACTATAACGTGCCTGAAACCTATGTTTTTTTCTGTGAATATATATATATATATATACATATACATATGTTTCTCACCCAGGAAGAAGGAGTTGGGTCTCCGAAACGCGTAGGTGCAATTTATCAGGAATGCAAATCTGCCGGTCCCTCTAAATAAATATTTCTTGTGAAATTGAACTGCTGGGAGTGCGTCCTTGCTAGCAGAACAACTTTGAGACATTTAAACACGGCAAGTTCTGGCCGTGGAGGATTGCACCCTCATGTGGAATGAATTGTGAGGCCAGGGGTTGGTAATGTTTCTAACTTCGGAAGGCACAGCAGTTCTTTGAAATTTACCGGGCATTTGTTTCCTGAGGCCCACTGGAGGGCTTTCAAAAATATGAAAAATAAGCAGCTGCGCAGACAACCCAGTGAAGGGCTTAATTTGTTTGATTGCAAAACTACGAACACCATCATGCATTGGAAAAAGGTACTCACCTGTAACCCACTAGAGGGCTTTGAATTGAGCATGTGACTTTAAAAGAGTTTGTAGTTTGCCTGCACAGTTGTTTCTCACCCAGGAAGAAGGAGTTGGGGGCTCCGAAACGCGTAGGTGCAATTTATCAGGAATGCAAATCTGCCGGTCCCTCTGAATAAATATTTCTTGTGAAATTAAACTGCTGGCAGTGCGTCCTTGCTAGCAGAACAACTTTGAGACATACATATACATATATACATATATATTTATATATGCCAAAGTCCTCGCCTTCAACTCTTCATCTATGAGAACAGAACAAGCGTAGACCCAGGTTCGGTGCTTGTTTGTTTGTTTATTTGCACACCATCAAGTCACCATGACGCGTTTCGGCAGATCCCTCCCTTAATCACATGACAGCGTTGCTTTGCGTGAAACCCCATTTTAAAGTGCCAGTGCAAGCAATTAGTACTAGACATAGAAAACATCCTTACGGTTCCTGCATAAATGCATTCAATTGACATTGTATAAATACAATTATGTATTGAATAAAAATTGATGGAACAGACAAATATATAACAACTCATTTTAAATAAAATGGTATCATTTTTCAAACCATGGAAAAAACCTTTTTTCCTCTCTCGATTTGAAATTTCTTGCTTAAATGCAATTTCTTGTTCCATCCCACCATGAACCACGTAACTAATAATTAAAGTAAATTTTGTGAAACTTTTTTAAGAGCAAAAGTGCCTAAAATACATAAAAAATAATACCCCACCTGTGCAAAGTGTGTAAAGTGCTAGTGCTAATTATAGACATCATGTCCAGTTGCCACAAATAGTACAATATAAATATATTATCTCATGATTTGCTATTCTGGCAACCGAAACTATAGTGCTGCTGACAGCATGTGCAAAATAGGTCAAGGGAAATAGGCCTAAAGTTCTACTGTACTGAGACAAATGATTCCCACAATCATAAATGTTTTCCCATAAATATGTAAATAAATACTGTATATAAATAAATACATATATAGTGATATAAATACAATTAATTTGTCTTAAAACCCAGTAAAATATTAATGCTTAAGAAGATAATTTCTATATAAAACCTCATTATCAAAATGTCATTGTAAGAAATGTACGATTGTTCAGTCCACAAATGATTCTCAGTTATCTATTGCCAAAGAATAAGACACTAATAAGAATTATTTAAAACCCAACTATGAATTAAAATTAATGAATTGAGTAAAACCCCTCCAATACTTTCATTCTCTACTCCAATCGGGAAACCCCTAGACTCTTGAGTGGTAGCTGAGATATACATGGTTGGCCTGTTTGCAACACAAATTTCTTCATAAGCTATTCGGCTGCTGAATTATTTATAAGTAGGTGTGCAGATCCTCACTCATGTTTAATCCCCCTTGCTGCTTTGTGTCTAGCTCAAGGATATAATGAGTCTCTAGACGTCTCAGCTTCCCTTCTCGGTCTCCCCCTCTCCTTTGTGGGGGTGACTGTGTCTATGACGTTGCTCTCATGTTGCTCTTTAAAATGTCTAGCCACAGGGTAATTCGGGTCATTATTGATTATTGCCCTAGTGTGTTGAAGAACCCTTTTGTGTGTCGCCAATTTTGTGCTGCCAATGTATGTTAGGTTGCAGCTGCATTCCAGAACATACACCGCAAAGTCGTTTCTACATGTAAGATGGTGTTTAATCATATGTGGGTTATCGCTGAAAGCAGTAAGCTAAGATGTTCTATTGCTTCCATATAGACAAGTTTTACAATTGAAGTATTTAAAGAACCCCTTTCTCGCAATGAGCCAACCCTCTACCTCCTTGTCCTCTGGACTAATCTTCACTAGAATATTAGCCATGGAAAGTGACTTCCTATATGTTATCGAAGGAGATCTAGGAAGAGTACTGCCTATAACGGGATCTTCCCTAACTATAGGCCAATTGCGTTGGATGATTTTTCACAATTGTTGTTCCTGTCTGGAGAAGGTCAAGATGAGTCTGACTGGTTCAGTGGAAAACCCTGGATTTTCTTTAGTAGACTTCTGAGAATACTCTTTATATTTTAACAGATCTTCCCTGGCCAATGCTCTGGATTTGTGGATAGCTGCATCTACAGTTTTACTGTTATATCCCCGCTGCAGAAAGCGTGCCTTACTGTCCCTCTGGTGTTTTTCCAAATCTTTTTCATTACTACAAATCCGCAGCATCTCCCCATAAGGGATGCTGTGAATTAAGTGTGAGGGATGTGCACTGGACGCATGGAGCAGGGTATTACCCGCTGTCTCTTTGCGAAATAGGGAAGTGGTTATGATTTCATTTTTTACTGTAACCTTTACATCCAAAAATGTAACACTACTGTCTCTGATGCAAGATCTAAATGCAAGGTTGACATTATTTACATTAATTTGAGCAATGAAATCCCTGGCTTCTGTCTGTGTACCATTCTATATAATAATCAAATCATCAATATATCGTAGCCAGGACACCACATTCCCACTGTAGATTTGCTCATACTGCTTTCTCAGGACCAGTTCCTCCCACCAGCCCATAAACATGCAGCCGTAGCTGGGGGAGAAACTGGCCCCCATTGCAACACCTTGCACCTGCTGAAACATTTGTTTTTCTAATAAGAAATAGTTATTTTCCAGGCAGAAAACCAACATGTCCATCAACATTCTATTATGCTGCCTCTATTCTATCGATCTTCTACCTAGGAAATACTCCACCGCCTTAATTCTGTCACAGCTTCTGATGCAGGTATAAAGCGAGGACACATCCAAAGTTATTAATTGATAACTTTCTTGCCACACCACATTACGAATCTTGTGAATGAAGTCACTGGTATCCTGTATATATGACTCCAGACTGTGGACATGTTACTGCAAAAAAAGTCTATATACCTCGACAAATTTTCCAGGGCCCCATCACAGGCTGCGATGATGGGTCTTCCCGTTGGCCTTTCAATGTTCTTATGCACCTTCGGGATGAAGTAGATGATGGGGATTTTTGGGTGGTCCTTTCTTAAGAATTTAAATTCCTCCAGGTTGAGCAAACCCAAACTTTTCCATGCCAGTAATTTGGTATAAAGCTGGTCCTGCATGGCTTTGTATTTAAGGGGGGTGCTTTTGCGAAAGCAATCAGTATTGTTTAATTGACTATAGGCTTCTGTCATATAGTCTACTAGTACTTTATTTGCCCCTTTATCTGAATTTCTGATTACTATGTTCCCCTCTTTCTTGAGTTTGGCCATGAGCTGTCCATATTTTCTTTTGTGGTTTGTGATTTTTCTTTTTTCTTTGTTAGTTATGGTGTTGAGTTTCTTTATTTGGGCCACAACCAATTCATTGAAAACATCCACTGAATCTCTCACTGTGATTGGTGTGAATTTGGATTTAACTTTGAAGGGTGTGTCCGGCTCGATCCAGGTCATTGCTCCAGATCCCTGGGATTCCAGTCCTGTACGTTCTTCCATACCCATCCCCTGCTGTTCGTGTCATTGGGGGGTTTCCGCTCCACTCTCCAACTCCTGTAGGTCTCTCAATAGATCATAGTCCGCAACTACTAATTCTGATGTACTGGGAGTAGTAGTAGTTGCACTCAAATTTATCGGAGTTTGTGGCTGTAGTTTGTGGAACTTACGAAGTTTCAACTTCCTAATAAATTGGTACACATCTGCACGCGTTTGAGTGTAATTAAAATTGGATTCAGGACAGTAGGTTAGCCCCAGGGACAGCAGTTGTTCCTCTGCTGCGGCCAGATTAATTTTGGCCGAGTTGATAATTTTGTTGGCGTTTTCTGGTCCTGGGGAGGGTGTCACTGTCAGCTTGTGTACTTGTTCCTCCATGACCCCCGTCCCGACCTCCCCGCTTGCTGCCTACGTTGCTTGACTGTCCTCCTTCTTTCTCTCCTGTTCCTTGTGCGCCATTTTTTGCCGGTTGACTTCTCTCCTGCTGCATTTCAGGTACTCTAGTTCCTCTCCCATTGTGAGCCTGATTATTTTTCGTTTCTGTTGATCTAACCGGCCCTCGGCGTCAGGCTCACTCTCCACCGCAGAGCTCAGGTCTGAAGTAGATGGAGTTTCGTCTTGTGGTGATTTATGTACCGACTGGCTCACGTCCATTTGGTATTTATTAGCTGTGGCGTTCCGAAATGTATCATATTTACGGGCAAATGTAAATATTTGCCCGTTGTCATAGTCCTGTTTGTCCCTCCTGAACTTGTACGTTTTGCGTTGTTTAATCTTGTCTTCCTCTTTTTGTAATCTGAACATCATTTCTTCATTGAATATTTATATATATGTTCCATGAAAAAAGTAAAAAACAAAGGTTAGAGATAAGTTATAGATAGGAAAACTTTTTTTATTCTTTCCATACAAACCATACTTAAACTACACATGTAATAGAAATCTAAAAGTTATAGTTATAGCTTAATTTAGAATTTACACACCACCTTCAAATTACTATGTCACACACCTACGTATACAGTGTTACTAATAACTTACAATTTAACTCAGCACACCACCTTCACATTACTGTACGTCACGCACCTCCATACACAGTGTTCTCACCTCATTTGCCATGCTGCATAACCTATAACTCCTGACACTCCTATGCACTGTGCTCTGAAAAATCATCTAAAAGGAGAAGTCATAAGGTTGTTATGAAAGCTATGATTTGAGATGGTATAAGTGTGGTCGTATGCAAGGGTATAACCAGTGCATTGTGAAGGCGCGAGTTATAGTTGAATATACACACACGTCAAGGAACACAAGCCAAGAATACAACAACCGGTGCGTAATAGGTTACAACATGGATTGAAGGATTGAAAACAATGCCCACATTCACACAAAGTGGTGTGGCCACCCTACTTACAAAGGAATACTTTTAAACAATGTAATATAATATAATATATTAGAAAATAATATAATATAATATGATATGCTATGATTTGATGCAATATAATATGATATATTATAATATAATATAATATGCTATAATATAATATGCTATAATATAATATCGTATAATATATGATATGATATGATATCCTATATAATGTAATATATGTAAAATCATAATACAGTCAAATAGCTGGGATAAGCTTAAGGAATTACATAGGTTGAATAGATTATGAAGGGTACAAAATTAGATAAAGTAATATCTAACATTTTCTCATAAAGTACCCATTACTAAAGCAAAGAATCGCAGGCCTGTCATAGGTGAAAGAAGCACTAAAATAGTAGGCTTTTCAGCTTTTTTTAAAAAAATTGTTGGGTGGGATAGTCCCAATGCCCAGTGAGATGGAGCCCCACATCATAGGTGCACCTCCATAGAATGACTTTCGAGTATTTTTTTCTTCTTAAATTCTACTTCAATCTGTCCTAATACTTTTATCAATGCTAGCAATTATTTTCTAACTCTGCACTGAATTAATTGTTTCCACATTTCTTTGTAGTCATTTTCCATATGTAGTATTGCACAAGTCACTCTTTTCACAGTAGCGAGGACAAGTAATTTATGAAGCTGTTTGACAATGATAAATTTTGTTTTATTTTGCCATTTTCCCACTCTCGGTCTTCTGGCTGCCAAAAAACGTTTCACTATCCATCTTTTAGTGTTGTCTTTCCTTACTCTAGGTTCTGCCAGGACCTTGAGAAGGACGATGCATTCTGCAGCGCTAATTAGCATCCATCACCAGGCACTAGCCGATATGTATGCACGGCACACTATGAACAGAGGCATATATATCACCCTAGAGTTTGAGTGATGTTTAAATAACATCAAATGAATGCATGAATGTATAATTCAATAAATCAATAAATGAATCTTGCCTTTCTCTGGATACAGCACCAGCAGGAGTCATTTTCCTCAATTCCCAGTCTAAACCGTATTCTGGTTTTTATTATAATCATTGGCACACTTTCCTGTTATAACACAAGCTGCAAACATTGACACTTGGAACTCTAGACATGATCTGTGTCCAAGATCCTTCGCTCACTGATGCTTACATGTCTGTTTTCAGTCTATTCTGAGTCGAGCTAACAGATTCTGACATCCTTCATGAAATGTGTTGGGACGGGAAGTCTTTTTCATGTATCTGGAAAGAGTCCTTTCTCTGCCTTATGCTGGTCTCCATGCAAGTCACTTAAATGTTACAGTATGGTGTCTAGATCCCTACCTCAGTGAGCATGACAATCAAACATGGCCACTGAGAATTTCCCTGTTTATATGGATTGAGACCCTAGAGCTTGGCTTTGAGGTCAAGGGGACATGCCTAATGCACCCCTATTTCCCAGAGAGTGGCCACTGCCATCTCTAACCAGGCTGTGGTAGACTGACAGTGGTGGCAGCAATAAATCTATAGTAAGGAGGTGTGGATTACTAGCCACCCTCCTGATGAAGTCTATGCAGCCTTCCCCTTGTCTTGGGTCCTGTTGTTTTTGTCTACCTGGGACATGTGTTTGAGAGCCCGTGGGTGTACTGGGGAAGGATGGTGAGTTGAGCCATTGTGTGTAATGTGAGCTGTTCTGCCCCTCCCAATTCCTTGGACAGGCCTGATGGGCTGGGGTAGACACTCAGCTCTCATATTGGCATAGCTGTACTAACTCTGCTAAGAGTACCCTCCCGGTCTAGAGTTAATTAAAATTCCTCTCTTGGCAATAGCTTGGGCTGTTACAAGGGAAGAAAGTACATCATCGTTTGCATGCTTTGGTCACCCAGTGAACACACCATAAATGTGCCTTGTTATTGGAGGGGCACCCAGGATTCAAAAGTAGCAGACCATCTGATTGGATCAGCCTATCAATCAGAGGTGACAAAGGTCTGGCATTTGCAATTAGTTGTTGTTCAAAACTGGTATTCGATTCTGAAGAGGCCATTCGAGGCCCGCAGTGTGAAAGAAAGAAAAGAAGCTCACTCACCAAGTCTCTGCACACCCCTCTATGACTGATGTATTATGAGGTTTCCTCTATGACTGATGTATTATGAGGTTTCCTCTATGACTGATGTATTATGCTGCAAAGGAATGTGCCATATGGATGAGGAGCAAGGCATCAGCAGAATGAGAACCAGCTGCTTCTGTGAGGCTTGTGGAGCTGGCACTTTGAACAAGGAAACTGCAGACAGCTGCTCAAGATAAGGAAAGGAAGCTTGCAGCACATCAACGGAGACAGAGAGACGAGGAAGCTTGATCCCAGTCCTTGAAGGTGAGCTCGCTTTGCCCAGACCCCTACTCTGTGCTGCGGGAGCCTGTGTGTTTCTTCCGTTACAAGTGGTATCTGGGGAATTGAATCCGGTGGAACAGGCCCCCACCTTTCTTTTTGTGATATCTGGGGGTATCAGGGTGTACTGTCACTCTGACCAGCCACTACCCTCCTACAACTAGCCAGTGGCTTTCTGGAGTAGTGGGACTCCAGTAAACTATGTCAAGACATCAGGCACCTATGATTAGATCCTAATGCCATGAGAGCAGTGTCCTCACTCAGGACAGAGGGCACGTTTGTTGCGTTGGGTGGAGGTTAAGGGTTGATCAAGAACATTCGACTTCACATCAAATGCTGATACTATATAATTTCAAAGCATGGATTTGTATTATGGCTCTAGCGAATGAGAGCAACTCTGTGCAACATGGTTTATAAGATGCAATGCTAATTGTGTGTCTACACATTAACTGTATTTTTATAGTGCTTAGCATCTAGGCAGTATAATACTGTTTTGGGTAAAAACTCTGGCCCAGAAGGTTGTCGCGACATCTGTTTTTCACAGTTTATCCTAGTTTTATATGTAGTATAATTCTCTTATGTGTATTAAAGTACTTTTCTTTTATACAAAAAGTACATGACTCACTCGACATTGATTTTATCTGTTGATAGTATGGTGTGCATTGTATTTTGAATGTCTAACCCTACCTCACCCCCTATAGTAATCCTAGGACTGCTCTGTCTCACTGCCTAGAAAGAGTCAAGTGCAGAAGCAGAGTACTTGGTTATCCAGCTTTGGGTCCACTAGTACTGAGGCCTCCAGACACCAGCGAGGTACACTCCAGTTGATGCGATTGGAGCTCAATAAGCCCTTAGTGCCCTGGTGCCCCGGAAGCTAGGTCTAACATTGGTGCAGCGATGTGATAACTAGACTTCAGGCTCAGTGGACACTGAGGCCAGCTGATATGTCCAGCAGATACCCATAAGCTATATGTACAATGGCAGATACAATTTGCAAATAATTCATGCAAATGTGTGCTGACAGGGGCCGGAAAGTCCCACGGGCTAAGGACAGGGAACACTTGTTAGCCACATGACAATGTGTTGAGCTAGAGAGCACTGTTATCACAAGTCAGTCAGTGCAGGCATCTGCTACACCTGTCCCTAGGCTTTTCCCTCAGTTTTTCCTTAGACCTGCGGCAAGACTTTCACCTCCCCCTATCTCTATAGCTATCTTTTCCCCTGCCCAGGATACGCCTCCTTAGGAGGGACTGACCAAGCAGAAACCGTGGAACTCCAGTAGAAACTCTAGGAAGCTAAGAATATATGGAAGAGAAAGCATGGGATTTTGATAGAGAGAAGTGTAAAGCAATGTCTGGGAGATTTTTGCATCCCTTTCCACCTACCCCAGGGTGGACGCCGGTCTGTGTGCATGACATAGACAGAGGGGACACCGTGCCTGTTAAGAGCAAGACATACAAGGTGTCAGACCGGGTCCAAGAGTGCATAGAGACTGAAGTGGCCAGGATGCTTGACCTGGGGGTTGTTGATCCAATGGTGTTGGTACCTAAACAGGGGCCAGCTGACCTGCGATTCTGTGTGGACTTTCGCAGTCTAAATACCGTAACAAAAAAATAATACCCATCCTATTACATGAGTTGATGAGCTGGTGGATGGATTGGGTGCCGCAAAGTACATTAGCACTTTTGATGTAACCCGTGGTTACTGGCAGATTGCATTAACTCCTGGTATCAAGGAGAAAACAGCATTTTCAACCCCAGGGTGCATCTATACATTTAAATGTATGCCTTTTGAATTGAAGAATGCTCCTGTCACTTTCCAGCGCATAGTCAACCATGTATTGTCAGCCCTGCAAGAGTTCTGTGTGGCATACCTGGATGACATTGCTGTGTTTAGCACCTCCTGGGAGGACCACATGGAACACCTGGAGCAGGTGTTGGTGAGGATGCAGGGGGCCAAGCTGACCATCAAGGCAAGCAAGGATCAAGTTGGGCAGGCTTCTAGTGTTTATCTTAGGCATCAGGTGGCTAATGGGAAGATTCGCCCCTGGAGGCTAAAGTTCAGGCGATGCTGGACTGGAAAATTCCCACTCTCCAGACACAGTTAAGGGCCTTTTTGGGCCTTACTGGTTACTATCAGAACTTTGTAGCAAACTATGGCATCATAGTTGCTCCATTTACAATCCTTACCTCTAAGAAGCAGCCCAGGAAGGTGATCTGGACTGAAGAGTGTCAGAAGGCATTTGATGAAATGAAGACTGCACTATCCAATGCACATGTGTTGAAGATCCCTGATTACAGTCAGACCTTCATTGTGCAGACAGATGCTTCAGACAAGGGAGTTGGGGCAGTGCTTGACCAGCTCAATAAGAAGGGGAGGGAGCCTCCTGTGGCCTCTATCAGTCGCCAATTACTCTCCAGGGGGCAGAACTGGACTGCTGTTGAAATATAATGCTTTCCCATGGTGCGGGCCCTTCGAAGATTCAGGCCTTACTTGTTTGGCACGAGGTTTGTGGTACAGACAGATCACAAGCCCCTCAAGTGGCTCATGACAATGAAAGGGGAGAACCCAAATTTGCTCAGGTGGTCCATATCTCTGGAGGGACTAGATTTCACTGTAGAACAAAAAGTCGGTTTACAGCCTGGTAATTCAGATGGCATTTCCCACCAGTTTACCCAATCAGATGATCGGTCTTCTCCCACTGGAGAGTAAGTACCAGCCATTCTGATCTGGTTGGGGCATACGTTAGGACTGGAAGTCTTCTGCATGTGTCTGGTGAGAGTTCTTTCCCTGCCTTGTGCTGGTCTCCAGGCAAATCACTTAAAAGTAACAGTATGGCTTCTAGATCCCTACCTCAGTGAGCATGACAATCATACATGACCACTGAGGATCTCCCTGTTTACATGGATGGAGACCCTAGAGCTTGGCTCTGAGGTGGCGGGCACATGACTAGTACACCCCTATTTCCCAGAGAGTAGCTCCTACCCTCTCTACCCAGGCTGTGGTAGACTGATAGTGGTGGCAGCAATAAATCTATAATCAGGAGGAGTGGGTTACTAGCCCCCTCCTGATCAAGTCTGTGGAGTCTTCCCCTTGCCTGGGGTCCCGTTGACTTTGTCTACCTGGGACCTATGTCTGAGAGCCCATGGGTGTACTGTGGAAGAATGGTGAGTTGAGCCATTGTTTGTAATATGAGCTGGTCTGCTGGAAATTCCAGCCCCCCATGCCCCTTCCAAATCATTGGACAGGCCTGAAGGGGTGGGGTAGACATCAAGCTATTATCTGGGGGCTAGAGGACCCTCCCCCCTGGTCAGTGACTCTTGCTTTAGAGTTAATTAAAACGGCTCTCTTGGAAATGTCCGGGCTGGTACAAAGGAAGAGAGTAGGTCATGTTTTGGATGCTTTGGTCAGGCAGCGAACATGCCATTAATGTGCCTTGTGATTGGAGGGGAAACAAGGATTCAAAAGTAGCAGACCCTCTGATTGTATCAGCCTATCACTCAGAGGTGATAAAATTCTGGTCTTAGCGGTCAGTTGTTGTTCAAAACTGGTCTTCGATTCTGAAGAGGCCATTAGTGGTCTGCGATGTGAAGGCAAGATAAATTAAGGATGTTTTCTCTATGACTGATTATGCTGCAAAGTAATGTACCAGTTGGATGAGGTGCAAGGGCATCAGCAGCACTGATCAGAGAACCAGCTGTTCCTGTGATGCTTGTGGAGCTGGCACTATGAACAAGGAAATTAAAGACAGCTGCTCAAGATAAGGAAAGGAAGCTTGCAGCACATCAACGGAGACAGAAAGGCGGGGAAGCTTGATCCCAGTCCTTGAAGGTGATATCGCTTTGCAGAGACACCTCCCCTAATGGGAGCCTGTGTGGTATGTCCAGTTACAAGCAGTAGCCGGGGAAATAGAGTCCAGTGGAACAGGTCACCCACCTTTCTTTTTGTGATATCTGTGTGTATCAGGGTGTACGGTCAGTCTGTCACCGCTACCCTCCTACAGTTAGCCAGTGGCTACTAGATTAGTGGGACTCCAGTAAACTGTGCCAAAACATTAGGCCCCTGTGATCAGATGCCACTAGAGCAGTGTCCTCACTCAGGACTGGAGGGCACTTCTGTTGCTTCGGGTGGGGGTTAAGGGTTGAACATGTGACTTCACATCAAATGCTGGAACTATATCACTTCAATAAATGGATTTGTATCATGGCTCTAGCGAATGAGAGCAACTCTGTGCAGCATGGTCTGTAAGATGCTAATTGTGTGTCTACGTGTTAACTGTGTTTTTAAAATGCTTAGTGTCTAGGTGCTATAATACTGTTTGGGGTCAGAACTCTTTCCTAGAGGGTTGTAGAGACATTTGTTTTTCACTGTTTATCCAGTTTTATGTGTAGTATAATTTGCTTTTGGGTATTAAAGTACTTTTCTTTTATAAAATGTAAAGTACTGACTGGACATTGATTTTATCTGCTGATAATATAGTGTACACTGTATTCTGGAAGTCTAACCCCACCCCAGCCCTTTCAGTAAGCCTTGGACTGTTCTGTCTCACTACCCTGAGAGAGTCAAATGCTGAAGAGAAATACTTGATTATGCAGTTTTGGGTCCACTAGTACTGAGGCCCAGGGCACCAGCGGGGAACACTCCAGTTGATGCGATTGGAGTTCAGTAAACCCTGAGTGCCCTGGTGCCCAGAAAGCCGGATCTAACAATGTTTATGACTGAGGAAACCATTAGAAAATTGCATTGCCAAGATTTTAAGGTTTGTTACCTCTGTCCTCTCTGAGTCGGCCTGTATGGACTATCTGATCGAGGAGTAAAAAAAGGATTTCTTGGATGATTGAGAGCTTGTCACACCTGGGGATGTTCAATGCTTCTACATGTCACAAGAGGATGGGGCTAGATGGGACCCGTGGCCAAGCTCTATCTGGCCTGCCTTCCTCCCCCTTTGGGCCCCTCCAACGAATCTGTTGAATTTAACAAGAGGCAGCCCAGAAAAACAGACAATACACCATGACACACACATTTGTTCATCAGCTCTTCTGTGCAAAGCAGTCTTTGTTTGAGGCAATACACCAGTCTACATGTTTGCTTAATATGTTTAAATCTGACCATCTATGAATGCATGTCTGTATGTTCCTTTATATATACATATAGAGATAGAGACGTAAACATAACTATACAAACTCAGATGTAACCCCTTCGGTGCTCATGTCGGAACCATTCCGTCATGAGCAGCAGTGCTCGTGTACTCATGACAAAACCATTCCATCATGTGCACATGAGCACTAAATCCCTCTGCTGCAAACAGCAGAATTTCCTTTTTTTTGGCCTCAGGAGGTGGGTAAGAGCTTCTCCAACCTCCAGAGGCTATTTAAAAAATTTCTAATGTAATTCTGATCATGCGCATGGCACGCTGACACCACTACATTGAAAATAAAACTAAAACTTAGTTTCAGTTCCACTGTGTCGGTGCTCATGGGGCTATCTCAGCCCCCGAGGACTGAAACAAACAGGAGAGGTATCGTTGGAAAGGGGAGAATTTCCCCTTTTCAGTGTTACCCCTCCCTAGTGGATACATGCTTGGGAATCGCCCCAGGAGGGTGATCCCCAAGCAGGGATCCACCCATTAGGCACTAGGGAGGGGGGAGCGGCCCCTTGGGCAAGGGTTTTTGCTCCCCCAATTGAAAATGGCATGTATAGTCTGTCTGCCTCACTGGGGGGCAGATGGGGCAGTAGCTCCCAATTTGCCCCCTCTGGGCCCCATGGATTTCTTTTATAGGTCAGGGGTGGGTACTGCCCAGAATGGGCATGCCAATGTCCCCACCCTCCCCCTTGCAAAAAAATACAAAAGTCTTTCTGCCCAACCCAGGAGGCACATGGGGGCAATAGCCCCTGATCCTCCCCAGGGGGGCAGAAAGCCCACTAGGCACCAGGGATTCATTTTTTTTTATACGCAGGGTTGGAGGCTACCCAGAATGGACATGCCAATGCCCCCAACCCCCCAAAAAATGCCAGTCTTTCTGCCCCCCCAGGAGGCAGATCGGGCTATAGTGCCTGATCTGCCCCGGGGGAGCAGAAAGCCCACTAGGCACCAGTGATTATTTTATTTTTTTATATTTAGGGTTTCGGGCTGCCCAGAATGGGCATGCCATTGCCCCCACCCCCGTATAAAATGGCCACAGTCTTTCTGCTCCCCCCAGAGGCACATGGGGGCAATAACCTCTTATCTGCCCCCCAGGAGCAGAAAGCCCACTAGGCACCAGGGATTATTTTTTCAAAGTTCAGGGGTGGGGGCTGGCTAGAATGGGCATGTTAATGCCCGTCCAAAAATGCCACAGTCTTTCTGCCCCCCCCAGGAGGCAGATGGGGGCAAAAGCCCCTTATCTGCCCCCGGGGGTAGTAAGCCCACTAGGCACCAGGGATTCTTTTTTTTTATACATAGGGGTGGAGGCTGCCCAGAATGAGCATGCCAATGCCCCCACCTCTCAATAAAATTAGCCACAGACTTTCTGCCTCCCTGGGAAGGCAGATCAGGGCAACAGTCCCTAATCTGCCCCCCCGGGGGGTCAGAGAGCCCACGAGGCACCAGGGATTATGCTGGCTTTTTTATACGTAGGGGTGGGGGCTAACCAGAATAGCCGTATCAATGCCCCCACCCACCTAAAAAATAGCAATTTTTCCAGTGAAAACTGACCTTTTTTTTGCAATGTGCCTAGCCGTGGCTTTTGGACCCTAACTCTGCAGGCACCTAAGGAAACCTAGCAAACATATACATTGTTTTAATCTAGACACCCAGGGTATTACAGGATCTTCTGTTACCCAGAATTCCTTGCAAACCTCAAACTGGACTCTCCCAGGTGTCTAGTTTCCAGAAATGTGTGGCTTAGTAGGTTTTCCTAGATGACCCCTGAGCCTGGGACCAAAAACGCAGATTCCCTCTTTCTAACACAAAACAACCTGGTTTTACAAGGGGGTTACCTGCGTTTTTGGTCCTGGGCTCGGTGATCATTTAGGGAAACCTACCAAACCCACACATTTCTGAAAACTAAAGACTCGGGGTAGTCCAAGAAGGTGTAACTTGCATGGATCCCCCAATGTTTTCCTACCCAGAATACCCTGCAAACCTCAAATTTAGCTAAAAAGCACATTTTTCTCACATTCTGTGTGGGAAAGTTGTGGGATCACAAGTTGAACACAAATTTCCTACCACCCAACATTCCCACAGTTCTCCTGATAAAAACGGCACCTCATTTGTGTGGGTGGTCCAAGTACCCATGGTAGGGAAGGGCCCAAAACGTATTGAGGAGACAACAAAATGACCTATCACAATATGACTAAGTTTTGCAAGGGGGGCACCTGTGTTTTTGGTCCCGGGCTTGGTGACCAACAAGGGAAACCTACCAAGCCCACACATTTCTGAAAACTAGAAACCCGGGGAAGTCCAAGGAGGTGTGACTTCAGCTGCGGTCCGTGCAGGTAACAGTGGTGGGGCCAGGTAAGGGGGTATTTTGAGGGACGATGCAGAGGGTAAATTAATTATTTATTTAATTCTCTCTGCTTCATCCCTCGAAATCCCCCCTTAAGTGGCCCTACCACCCCACCACTGTTACCTGCATGGACCGCGGCTGTGTGACTTGCATGAATCTCCCAATGTTTTCCTACCCACCGAGCGTTCCCCCAGGTCTTCTGATAAAAATGGTACCTCACTTGTGTGGGTGGGACAATTACCTGTGGCAGTGAAGGGCCCAAAACGTATTGTGGAGACATCAAAATTATCTATCAGAAAACTACCTGGTTTTGCAAGGAGGGAACCTGCGTTTTTGCCCTTGGGCTCTGCGCCATTTAGGGAAACCTACAAAACCCACACATTTCTAAAACACTAGACACCAGGGGGAGCCCAGGGAGGTGTGACTTGTGTGGAGCCCTCAAAGTTTTCCTACCCAGATTCCCCTGCAAACCTCAAATTTAGCTGGAAAAAATTGCATTTTTCTCACATTTCTGTCTGGGATCACCATGTCAACACAAATGTCCTACCACTCGGCATTCCCCTCAATCTCCCGAGTACATGATACCTCACTTCTGTGGTTGGGCCAAAGGTCTGTCACTGGGAAGGGCCAAAAACATAGTGATTGAGGGGCTAGCACAGCAAACTCTAAGCGCTATTTTTTTTTAAACACTTTTTTCGTTCTGGGTAGGAAAACATTGGGGGATCCACGCTAGTCACACCTCCCTGGACTTCTCCGGGTATCTAGTTTTCAGAAATATCTGGGATTGGTTGATTTCCCTAGATGGCCGCCGAGCCCGGGATCAAAAAGGTAGGTTACTCGCTGGCAAACAAAGCCTTTTTGTAAGGACAAATTTTGAAGTCTCCACAGTATGTTTTGGGCCATTTCATGTTGCGGGCACTAGGCCTACCCAAACAAGTGAGGTACCATTTTTATCAGGAGACATGGGAGAATGCTGGGTGGGTGGAAGTTTGTGGCTCACCACAGATTCCAAAACTTTCCATCACAGAAATACAAGGAAAAAAGTTTGAGGTTTGGAAGGGATTCCCCTGGGTGTCAAGTTTTCAAAAATGCATAGGTTTTCTAGGTTTCCCTAGGTGCCGGTTGAGCTAGGGTTCAAAATCCACAGCTAGGCTCATTGCAAAAAAAGGGTCAGTTTTCACTGGAAAAATGTGATGTGTCCACGTTGCGTTTTGGGATGTTTACTGTTGCGGGCACTAGGCCTACCCTTACAAGTGTGGTACCATTTTTATTGGGAGACTTTGGAGAAGGCTGGGTGGGTGGAAGTTCGTGGATACATGCAGATTCCAGAACTTTCTATTGCAGAAATGTGAGCAAAATGTGTTTTTTTACAAAGTTTGAGGTTTGCAAGGGATTTTGGGTAACAGAACCTGGTGAGAGCCACATAAGTCACCCCATCCTGGATTTCCCTGCATGTATAGATTCAAAAACATGTATAGGTTTGCTAGGTTTCCTTAGGTGGCGACAGAGCAAGGGTCCAAAATCCACAGCTAGGTACACTGCGAAAAAAGCGTCAGTTTTCACTGAAAAAATATGATGCGTCCATGTTACGTTTTGGGTTGTTTCCTGTTGCGGGTACTAGGCCTACCCACACAAGTCAGGTACCATTTTTATTGGGAGATTTTGGGGAATGCTGGGTGGCTGGAAGTTTGAGGCTCCCCGCAGATTCCAGAATTTTTCATCACAGAA
The DNA here is from genome assembly GCF_964204655.1 of Triturus cristatus. Lineage (NCBI taxonomy): Eukaryota > Metazoa > Chordata > Amphibia > Caudata > Salamandridae > Triturus > Triturus cristatus. The sequence goes on along the minus strand of NC_140590.1, from coordinate 1,653,364,132 downwards.
ATGTGAGGAAAATCCCTTTTTTTTTTACAAAGTTTGAGGTTTGCAAGGGATTTTGGGTACGGGAAAATAGTGAGAGCCACATAACTCAGACCATCCTGGATTCCCCTGGGTGTCTAGTTTGCAAACATATATAGGTTTGGTAGGTTTCCCTAGATGCCGGCTGAGCTAGGGTCCAAAGTTCACAACTAGGCACATTGCAAAAAATGGGTTTGTCTTTACTGGAAAAATGTGATGTGTCCACATTGCATGTTGGGCCATTTCCCATTGCAGGCACTAGGCCTACCCACACAAGTGAGGTACCATTTTTATCAGGATACTTAGGGGAACACAGAATAGTGGAATAAGTGTTATTACCAATTGACTTTCTTTGCATTTCTGCCTTCCAAATGTAAGACAATGTGTAAAAATGTCCTCTAATTCACATGCTTGTATGGGTACCCACAATTTTGGAAGTGTGTAAATGACCCATGCTGATAAACTCTATATTTTGTTCTCATTTCAGAAATGTATAGGTTTTTTGGTGCCTAATTTTCACTCTTTATATTTTAGCAAATGAATTGCTATATACCCTGTACACAATGAAAAACCATTGCAAGACGCAGCTCAGTTATTGGCTCTGGGTACCTCGGGTTCTTGGTGAACTTACAAGTTCTATATATCCCCGCAACCAGAAGGGTCTGCCGGACTTAATGGTATATTGCTACACTATGTCTGCCATACTAAGGAGAAGTTACAGATGACAACATTGGCACAAAAGGCTGCTTTTTCCAACTCAATTTCAATATTGCTTAATTTCAATTGTTAGTTTCCATAGAAAAACCTTCAAGTATCTACACAAATTTTGCCTACTTATTATAAATGTATAGTTCTTTGGGATGCATTATTGCTTTCACACCCATTTCTACCACTAACTGGAAGGAGGTTGAATGCACAAAAAACAGGAGAAAGCCAAAGTAAAATGCCAAAACTGTGTAGAAAATGTTGGTTTTCTTACAACAGTCTGCCTGATCCTGAAAGCTGCGAAGATTGTGATTTTAGCACCAGAAACCCTTTGTTGATACCTTTTGCAGGGAAAAAAACAGACGCTTTCTTCAACAGCACTTTTCCCCCATTTTTCCTAAAAAAATAGCTCTATGTTGGCCAATTTCTCAGTCCCCTCCAGGGGAATCCACAAACCCTGGGTACCTTTAGAATCCTCAAGATGTTGGAAGCAAAGGACGCAAATTTGGCCCAAGTAGCCAAAAATAGATTATCACAGAGAGGGGGGGAAAGGCCTAGCAGTGATGATGATGATGATAAATGTATAAAGCGCGACTAATACCCTGAGGTGTCTAGGCGCTACCTACAGTGCATTCGGTAAAGAGGGGGGTAAACCAGATAAACTGAGAACAGCCAAGTTTTGAGGCCTTTCCTGAATTTGAAGAGACTAATTTCACTTTTCAATGTAATGGTCAATGAATTCCAAAGGTTTGCCGTTATGGCTGTAAAACTCTTTCCCCCCATCTTGCCTTGCTGATTCTGGGTACAGTAATATTTCTGAGTAAGGCCACTCTAAGGGTTCTCACAGGGGCATGGGGTTTCAGAAGTTTCGTCAGCTGTGATGGCCCCATGTTGTTGAAACATTTAAAGGCGATACATAATGATTTAAATTGTATCCTCTTGGCCACTGGATGCCAATGTAGTCTAATAAGCGCCGGGGAAGCTGAGACAAACTTCGGGATGCCTAGCAACAGCCTAGCCGCTGCGTTCTGAGCCGTTTGAAGTTTTTTGATGCTATGGCGTGGAGCACTGGAGAGGAGGGCATTACAATAATCAAGTCTAGGAGAAATCAAGAATGATACCACCGTCTTCCTTAGGTCCATTGGAATTACCAGGAGGACTTTCCTCAAAATCTTCAGAAAGAAAAAGCATGCCGAGGTGGTGGCATTGATTTGATTTTCAAAAGTAAGCTTTGAGTCAAAAAGGACCCTGAGGTTTTTTACCTTGGGTGAAGTGGTTAAACATTTTAAGTAAACAAACAGTGGGCCTGGTTCACAAATGTAAACTTACACTTTTGTGTAACTTTACTGTTTTTTGGTATTCACAAACTCTGATTAATAATAAGTTTACGACTGTGGAGAGTCCACAGTTTGGGGCAGAGAACTCAGCACATAAAAATATAGGAGCAGTCGTAAAGTTACTAATATATATCTATATACATTTTTTTTTTCACTGAAAAAACAAAGGTTACAGGGATGTTATATTTAGAAAATTGATTTTTTTTTAAACTTAGAAATTTACTGAAAAAACAAGGTTACAGGGACGGTATGGTTAGGCTCAGATTTCACTCATACAAAAACTTTGAAATTCAGCATGTATACTTACCCGAGCTAACTATAACTTACACCCTCATAATGAACTGCTTATGGCCTAACATATTACATTACTCATGAGATGGTCAGTGACATCACTGATGACATTACTGATGACATCTCCGATGACATCACTGAAGACATCATTCACAGGACCACTCACACAGCTACTCACATACCCACACAACTCATACACCCACTCACAGACCCGTACAGCCACTCACACAGCCACTCACTGCTATACCTGGCATCCTTAGTGTGGTTTCCCCTGACTTTTTGTCTCTACCTCCTGTATTGTTGACTGTGTGCAGGACTTTGTTTTTGCTGGTTTAGGTACTCTAGGCACTTTACCACTGCTGATCAGTGGCAAAGTGCAAATGCTTCCTGTGTTTTATTATGATTATGATTGTTTATCCATGATTGGCATATTTGATTTACAGATATGTCCCTAGTAAAGTGCACTGTGCATGCCCAGGGCCTGTAAATCAGATGCTACTAGTAGATTTGCAGCACTGGTTGTGCCAACCACGAGTAGCCCTGTAAATGTGTCTCAGACCTATCATTGCAGTGTCTGCACACACAGTTTTTAACTCACAATATCGACCTGGTAAGTGCACCCACTTGTCAGGACCTGCCCTTCCTTTCTCTTACATGTAAGGCACCCCTCAGATAGACCAAAGGTACCCCCATGGGCAGGATGCAGTGTATGTAAAAGGTAGGACATGTATTAGTGTGTTTTACTAATTCTTGTTTTTGTATTTGTTTCTCTTCTTGTTTCTTTGGCATACATCTGCATTGGTGGATAAATGGTTGCTCCTTGAAGCATAATATGTTGGTTATTATGAAGTGTATTTATAATTGTATATGTGACACTGTTGTAGTATTGTTTGTCAAAGTGTACAATATGTTATGGAAAGTCTCTAGCCCAATGTCTAAAGTGATGAGATGTAATATGCTTTAAAATCTTCTTGTCCTTCAGAGGCTAAGTATTACCCCCTGTTTTATTTTGTATATAGTGTTGCATGTAATGTATGTCTACAGATAATAGGCTTTAGACCAGAGGTCTTCAATCTGTGGGGCGCGACCCCCACGGGGGCCGTGGAGTCATGTGAGGGAAACTTCTGCCTGGAATCTCGAAAAAGAAAACCGTCCCCGAACGGTTCATTAAGGAGGGGAAATATGTGCTACGAGTTAATCTAAAAATGTAAAGAGAAATTTGCAGCTGTAAAGGATGCTTGGGAGCCGATACTGGCTTTCGTTGTTCTAATCACTGGAAGCTTTGTAATGAGCTGTGAAGTGCATGCTGCTGATTGTAATTATATATACAGAGTGCTTACTATTCATGAGGAGGTGTTGAAGGCCAGTAAGGAAAAAGAAAAAAAGGGAAAGCAGGGTAGGGTGGGCAGGTTAGAAAATAAATTGTGGTGAAATTTATTGGAAGAATAGGAGTGTTTTATACCCAGAGAAGTGCCCAAACACCTGGTAATATGCATTGCAGATTGCTGCTGTAAACTGTCACTTACCTGTTAGGCACATTGCAAATTTCTGTTCTGACTTTCCTGTACTGACTTTTTATCAGCAGATCAGTAGCCCTGCTGCATTTTATGGGAGCTGACAATGAGTTAAAATGGTGGGGTAATTCAGTTTCTTATTCAAATTAATTTTCCCAAAAAGCATCAATGTTCTGAAAGACCTTACTAGAAAGGTGTTTCTGAATGGACAACTGAGCTCTAAAGTGATTGCTTTTAATTGTAGTTGCATTTACATAGTGCTTACTATCCCTGAGGAGGTGTTGAAGGGACAGTTATGTACAAAAATTGCATTGCGTATGGTCTGGGTATTACTAAAATCTATATTTTGGAAGCACCATTTTATCGTAAAACATTTTGCGCATTTTGTCGCAGTGAGTAAAGCATGTATAATAATGACTTACATATTCACTGTGCTCTCTGTCACAGGTTGTGACCTAGTAGCACTAAAAATACACTAATCCCTATTCTCCACTGCGCCAAAAAAGATTTAATTCTGTGGCTCTCTAGTTACACACAGACCGTTTATTAAGGTGGATTAACTACTAGAGGTTTAATAATGTACTATATTGCATTGCCCACTGAGTAGCACTTTTTCATTTATTTTTAATTTCAGCTAACCCTTATTTTTTATGTAGCTACCTGAAGGACCTAAAAAACATACAGAATATTTTGTTTTTAGCCACTCCTTTGACCCACTCAAGCACTCACACTCTGAAGGCCCTCCAGCCCCGCCCCCCAAACATGACTGAAGTCAACAGCAGCAAACTAATATAACCATAGTATGTTTTCATAATCTTAAACTCGACTCCACCCTCTCCATGATGAAGCAGGTCAACGCCGTCTCCTCCTCCTGCTTCAACACTGTTGGAAAACGAGGCAGCATCTGTGAGGCCTGCACAAATAACATGACTACATTTGTCCTTCACTGGGAACCAAACACCCAATTGTAGCGCCTGACTATCAGAGGGTAGCGTTGCAGAGCAGTCTGAGGCTTACTCAAGGGAGTTGGTGTGGGCTAGTAATCGCCATTTGCAGGTGCACAAAAATAACACTCAATAATTGATTGTCCAGTCTGTACTTTGCTTTATAAAAGTAAGAGTACATTTATTAAACACACACACAACTCAATACTAGGCACCAATTTACAAATATACATAAGCTGTTGGAATTACTTTGTGACATTGCATAACATCTCCACCCCTCCCGCAGGGGGGGGGGGGTCTAGTACCACCACTCCCATGTATGCACATCAACTTGCCCCCAATGCAGTTAGTTGAACATAACCTGGAGCAAGGGCCCTGCGCACTGGCACCATCCCAGTGGCGACCCACCCCATTACCTCAACAAGCATTAAAAAGGGGTAAACCTGCCTTGGTGACACATGACCCTGACTGAGCATCTCCTACTGACCATAAAGTATGCACCTCTATATCTTAAGGGCTAGCAGTCTGGGGTCTTCACCTAAGCGCAGCAGCAAGAAGCCATGTTTACGCACACTTTAGAATGACAGTACTCATCACCTTGGTTGATCATTTGAATGCATTGCAATTACAGCCCCTAAGGGCATCACAGATGAAATCTCAGGATTGCGCATATACAGCCAGACACCCTAGCAGGACTGTCTGGGGACATAACCCCACTTGGCTTATGACATCTCCTTACACATGTGACTTACAGTCCCTTCAAAAGAAGTACTCCTGGCAACTACACTTCTCCTGCAGTGTGCCTCTTCACTTTAAAAGGAATCCCAGGTAAAAGCATGGGATTACGTAAATACATCCAGACCCCCTAGCAGGAAGGTCCAGCAACATAACTCCATTTAGCTTAACATCACCTTACACGGGTACTTCACTTTACACATGTGACTTTCAGTCCACCTAAAAAGAAATAGCCACTAGTAAATGCATTTCGGTGCAATTACATCACTTCACCTCCAGGGGATGCACTTCTTCACACATCCCCCACTCAGCCCTTCACTTCATGATGCACTTCTCCACACACCCTCAGCTGTAGAACAAAAGTTCCAGCCTAGAATGTGTTTAAATGCTAGCTGAGCCCTTGAGGGGTAGTTTCCTTTAGGTCCCCATGACACTGAGGGTGGGAATTTTCTTCGTGCTGGGGGGAAGACTGCGCTTCTCCAGCAGCTTCCCCAGCACCTTTTCACAAGTGAGGGTGACCCCCCTCCTCTGGGGGCCACAAAGCACCAAAACGGCAGATTTCTTCGTGCTGGGGGGGGGGGAGACTGTGCTTCTCCTGCAGCTCCTCTTTACCAGCCCCCGCCACTGGGAACACTCTCCTCTGCCCTCTGGGTCTCTGAGAGGGTAGATTCAGCTGTGTGCTGTCTTCACTGGCTCCCTGCGCCAGCCTTTTGCCAGGCTCTCTTTCTGGGCCCCTCTTGTCCCTACGCAGAGGCCCCTGTTTCTGTGCACCAGTCCTGGGCTCTTCTTCTGGTGCTGATAGGGTCCTGGGGGCAGTCAGGGGGTCTCTCCTTCCAACTGCCCATTGCGCCAGGCTCCAGCACCTTCAGCCTCAGCCGAGTACACACCCCAGAGAGAGCTTCTCTTCCTGTGCAAGCACTTTTTAAAAGTTGAGTAGGGGGCTGGCAGGAAGTCCCTGTTGGTCCTATCAAACAGCGACACATCACTTTCCTGCCCTTGCTCCCTACTTCTTGTCCAGCCTCTGGGTTTGTTCAAAATGGCGTCGTCCAGTGTCTCTGGCCACATGGCCTCTGAAACCCAACTCCTTCCACGCTGCCTTCCCTCCTTGGTGCAGCCTGGTGCCTGGCACCCAGTGACAGCTGCTAATTGATGAGCCTGTAGCCCCTTCCATCTTCTCTTCATGGACAGGAGGCCCTAGCTTGTGGAAGAAAGGTTATCAATCCCTCCAGCTGAGGTCAGCCCTCAGCCTGGGTCTGGTCATGGCTGGCTCAGAGAAATATCACAGTTCTGGATGACCCAAAAGCAGTACAAATATGACTTTGGACTCTGCAGAATACTTCTTTTCACATTTGCTACATTGGACTTAAGTACGTGTCTGGAATCTGTAGGCCTAATTTAGGTTAATCTAGCCCCTGGCTCCACATTCCCATAGGGGAATAAGGAAGTGAAAACACAGTAAAACACACTGACTTTCCCTGGCATGTCTCTTCCATCCTGAGTTCACTGTGGGTGAGTCCCAACTTATGAGGCTCCCCCACAGTAAAAGCTCCACAATAAGGTGCTCAAAAAGCGAAAAATCCGGGCGGCCCATAGTGTCAGAACCACCTTCTAACAAACACCCTCGGCATGCTTCGCAGGATCTTCAAGGGGATCCCCACCGAAACTAGAAGGACGGTCACCCAGGCCCTCATCAGAAGTAGACTGGACTACGGCAACGCACTCTACGCAGGAGCCCCGACCAAACTCCTGAAATGGCTCCAGCGCATCCAGAACGCCTCCGCACGCCTGATCCTCGACACCCCCCGCCGCAGCCACATCATACCCCACCTGAGAGACCTGCACTGGCTCCCCATCAACAAGAGGATAACCTTCAAGCTCCTCACCCACACACACAAGGCACTCCACGACACCGGACCAGCGTACCTCAACAGCTGACTCAGCCTCTACACCCCCACCCGCCAGCTCCGCTCCGCAGACCTCGCCACCATCCCCCGCATCCAAAGAGTGACCGCCGGCGGCAGATCATTCTCTTACCTCGCCGCCAAGACGTGGAACACCCTCCCCATCTGCCTACGGCAGACCGAAGACCTCCTAACCTTCAGGAGACACCTCAAGACCTGGCTCTTTGAACAGTAGCAGCGTTCCCACCCCCCTAGCGCCTTGGGACCCTCACGGGTATGTAGTGCGTTTTACAAATGCTATGATTGATTGATTGATTAAAAATAAAACCTTTTTAGGAAAACTATGTGAAAGAAGATTAAGGGACCACTTCCTGCCCTGGAATCAAAGAAAGCATCCTACTTAGACCTTACAGTTCATCATTAATGACTGTAAATGGTATGTTTTAATTATGAAGAATTATGTTCAGCAACCTCCACTTCCATGCGCTGTAATAGCCAAGCCATCAGCATCCCATGTAATTCAGTATGGTTCTCCTCGTATGACGTGCACTCAAGTTGCAGCCCATGCATTACAGCCATTATACCCAGGGCCACTCAGATTATGCGATTGTGCAACCACCGTTTTCTTTTATATAATTATAGATTTGCCACATAGTCAATCAACTGCCACATAACTGCTGATTTGAACAAAAAAATGAGTTTATAGCTAAACTGTTGTACTAGTTACTAAAAAGCAGCGACGTGTTTCTGCGGAGTAGAGGGCCCTTTGCAAAGCTGGGCTCGTTACCGTTTTGTTGCTTATTGCTATATACGGGTGTTAAACTGGCATTTATGAGGTGTAATAACAGATTGTCCGGCTCTCTGGAGAAAAACAGGCACACCCATCACATTATTTCAGAAAGGTGTTTTCATCAAATTAGGTTTTATTTGTGAAAAAGTACCAGTGTGAATTTTTGGGTCATTCTTTTTGAAGACTTTTTGTTTGAACTGTGTAGTAAGCCTCTGATACCAAACCACATTCAGCCACAAACTTTTGGTTTGCTAAACACTGTTTAATATTGTTTCCCTACCATAAAAATGATTTGCCGTGGCAATTGGGGACATTTATGATTGTTGAGGAGTACAGGGTTCTGGAAATTTTTGTCAGGAGGGGGTCCATATGCCTAAAGAATTTTTGACAGGGGGATCTTTGCATCAAAAAGTTTGAAGAACTTTGCTTTAGACTTATATATGTTTTCTAAGCATGTTTGCAGCTCTTTGGAAGCCTGTAACAAGGTGAAATGCGTTGGCTGCACTTATCTGTATTCCGTGAAGCAGAAATTGATTAAAGAGTAACAAAAAAAAGCAAAGCACCGACTCGTCTTATTGCCTTTTGATGTTCTATATGTTAGTTCCCTCATGAGCACTCTGTTTTGATGCATCTCAACTGTGCTCAAATATATCTAATGTATGGCCAATTGGTAGCAGGTCCTTACAGGTGAGCAACATGTGCTCAAGTCATAAAAAACACCTCTGGTAGTGCAGAAACTGGCAGAAAAAGACACACATACAGACGAGCGTGCAAGCACACACACCACACAAACACACACGCACAATAAACAAAAGTGAAAGGGCAGGTGCAACCAACACCTGATGCCTGAGCCTCATGTATGAGCAAACATTCAACAATTATCCTTGGTGACCCCCGTGCGTTTACAGAAACAAAATACAAGTGTGAAGAACATAAAAGCCGAAGACACATGCTCCCTTATTATTTTTTAATCTGAATAAATCTCAGCGAGAAGGTCCCAATGGGATTCTCTCTGCTATTGAACTGTTCCATTAGAAACAAAAGTTCACAGTAAAACTTAGAGAATTGAAAGACTGTGTAATTCCTTCCCTTCCTTGCTCAGTCTAACAGCCCATGTCTCTGCTCCCTTGTTCACTGCTCGGGCCCTGCTCCACACAGGCACAGGAGCGCTCTGAATACCAAAGGCTGTTCCTGCACAGTGGCCTGTCCCTGCAACTGTTCAATGAGGCGAGCCTGGCAACGCTGCCCAGGCATTAAACACAGCACGTGCTTCATGCATGCACCCTGGTGGAGAAGGTGGTGCCACTGAAGAACGAGCCAATGGTGATAGGCTCTACCTTGACCTTCATTTAAAAAATATTGTTCTTATTATTATTCCCATATTTGTATTCTTCTTTCTATTCCTATATATTCCTTTGCCTATGTTTTTATTCACATTCTTGCACTTATCCCGTTTTCTACATTTCTGTTACTATTCTTTTTCTCATTCCCACTATCACTCTCATTCCCACTCTCATTCTCATTCTCACCCTCACTCTCACTCTCATTCTTACTCTCACTCTCACTCTTGCTCGCTCTCATTCTCACTCTCACTCTCATTCTCACTTTCACTCTCACTCTCATTCTCACTTTCACTCTCATTCTCACTCTCACTCTTACTCTCACTCTCATTCTCACTTTTCTCACTCACTCTCATTCTTACTCTCACTCTGTCTCACTCTCATTCTCACTTTTCTAACTCTCATTCTCACTCTCACCCTCACTCTCATTCACTCTCATTCTCACTCTCACTCTCATTCCCATTCTCATTCTCACTCTCATTCTCACTCACTCTCATTCTCACTCTAACTCTCACTCTCACCCTCACTCTCACTCTCATTCATCTACACTTGCAAGGAGTGGGAGGGCCATCTCTTGCTTTCCTTCTTTCTTGGTTAGGGTCGGGCCGCTCTGGTGGAAAATTTGCTGAGAGGAAAGACAATGCAAATTTTCAGGATGGGACATTTTGGTGCCACTGAGGCTTGCGCTGGTACTTGTTTATCACATAAAAGGTGTTTTCTTACAGTCCTTGGGAGATGGGTAATAATGGGGGGGTAAATCAGGGTAATGGATTGGTACTCAAAGTCTGAAGGAAGCTGTAGCAGTGTGACATACCCAATCAAGGTCTTGCACTGTCGGTGAGGGTTGCAGGCTTTGGAGATTGAGCTACAAGACAAGCCTAACAAGGAAAGTGAAGAGCTGTTGCCAGCAGGCCGGATGCCCCACATGCAGCCAGACTGTGAACAGAAGCTGGTGGCACCCAGTGCGACAATCATTTTTGGCGCCCCACACCCTATGACCACCTCTTCGGATTCTCTCACTTCCACCAGGGAAAAGTGTCCCACATCTCTCCAATCAGAAGTTATTGCTAAACGCAGCACCCCCCCCTTCCCCGAGGTCAGCGTCACCTCCACAGGTCAGCTCCCAGTGCGGCCACACCCGTCGCCGGCACTGTGTGAAGCGGTGCCTGTGAAGAGCCAGCATTTGCTTACATTGCAATTGAGAGGAAGGAGCTGATGCACAGAAGCATACCCTTCAAGTTACTCACCATTGGCGGGTGACGCTCTGGGCGGGGTGTGTTACACTTGCTCACCCATCAGCCTCCCTTCTGCATCCACCTTACTGCAACATCCTCTTTCCATTTGTTATGTATTCTTCAGGCGGTGTATACAACAGATTGTCACTGTGAGTATGGAGCTCAGTTTGTGGTCTTTTGGGTGCTCAAAGGGCTGAGTTGGTATGTGGACTCAAATTTGTGACCTGCTGATTACTACTTTTGTTTAAGAAATTAATGTTTAGGGCCAAGAGTATACCAACAGATGTTGTCACAGCTGGGTGATGAGTGCTGCAGAGCAGTGCCCATGTGTAAAAACATGGGTGATATATACCAACACACTCTCAAACGTATCCCTCCTCACATAGGTACTTACGAATTGTAAAGTTGCGAGTAGGGAAGGGTAGGGAATGGGGGTGTGCAAAATTTACGTAATTTACTTTCACATAAATACGTGAAAATCCAGAAGAATTATAGCAAATTATGCAGAATTACATGTAATGCAAATTTCTATTATATTTTAGCACAAAATCCGTCCTCACATTTATATATGATGGGAGGATGCATTTCACTGTAAAAAAAATTGTGCGAAAAACACAAGAGGTGTGAGCAACAGCCTCTTTTGTACTGACTGTTCATGTTATTCTCATGTGACGTGAAACACTACCGTAATTTCAGGAGTTTTGCAGAAGCATAACATGAATTTCCCAAAATCACACAAACAAGGTTAGCGTAACTCAAAGGCGGCTCCTCCACTATGGCGGAGAAGAGTCACCCACCCAACAGTCGCAAAACTCGAAAAATAAAACAATTATAACACAGGTTTATTATTGTCTTATTTTTAGCACGATCGAGTCTTTGGGGCGGGGCAGACGATGACAAGCTGGAGGGGGAGTGGTGGGCATCACTGCTGTCAGTGCACGTCGGTTTGGCCAGCCGTCTCAAGACGGCCAAACCAACATGCGCACTGAAGCTGTCTCCAACCCAGCTCACTGGGAGCACAAATTCACAACCAATTGTGGTGCTGCTTTCAAACACGAAAGCAGAGTCAGGATTGGCTGCAGGGGAGCCTGCACAGGTCAGCAGCAGAAGAGCACTGAGTCGGTGATGCGACAAGAGGCAGGTAAGTGGTGTTATCCCCCCGTCCCCCAGCCCCTCGCCTCGCCACTCTACCCTGATACCAACCGCCACTGGCGTGACTAGAACTTCACCCAGAGGTAGTAGGTATCATGAAAACGTTGATGCTGTGGGAGTTGCGCCAGCTCTTTGGATTACTGGGCCATGGACCGTATTCTAGGACAGATTCCACAGCTACAACAACTTCTTTCATGCCAGAAAACATGCCCTTTGTTGCCGCGCTGGCACGTGAACCGGGAAAAGACGCAGGAGCGCCAAATACCGGTTATTATCATTCTGAAAAGCTGATTAGGGAAAATGGCAGTAATCAGTAAAACGGCCACCTCGCGTCAACAATCCCCGTCAAAGGCCGCGTGTAATTCCCGTTCCAAGATGTCAGCGCTGCCCTGCCACCCCCCTCCCCCGGCGCGCGCCGCCATTCACAAAGCCCGTCCATACTACTCGCAGTTAAGTACACTTCATCTACTCGCAGACAGCGCGTTTCTTTCACAACTAATGCAGCCTAGGAAGGCCCAAGAACTTAACCTTCAGCAATGTGTTGCTATGGCAATAATTCTCGGCGCCGACCACAGAGACGTGACCGTTAAGGAGTTTATATGCCTGAACTGGTAATTTACATCACTACCTCCCTGGGAGACAGTGCTCAAACACGTAGAGCTGCCAGCCCTTGACCTGCAGAATTGCACAGAAAAGTAATAGAAAGGTACCCTGGCAACGGACCACGAACGGGAAGGTATTGTGTGTTTGTATCAAACGGTGGGTTAGGGAGACAATGGCCTGCATTTCATAAACAAATTACACCCAAATTGAATTATCGTCTTTTTTTAATTTCCCATGTCATCTTTTCAAAGATGTACAATAACATTGTGGTGGGTTCAGCCTTCGCAACTTGTTGTGATCAAGTGTCTGATCGAGCAACGAGAGAAACTTCACTAGATAAGAAGACATAATTGGCCAAATGGCATTTCATCAGCACTTTAAATGGGCATGTACTGTCCGGTACTGAGTACCGGCACTTTTTTATTTTTTATTTTGAGAGGGAGAGTACCTGCACTTCTCAAGAAAAACGTAATAATTTTAATTGGAGAGTGCATGCACTTCGCAGAAACAAGCAGGCACTCTGCTACAGAGTACCTGCACTTCTATTTTTCCATTTCAAGCACTGCATTTGACGCTAGGGACCAGATTTTCAGAATGGGCACGGAAGGCAGCGCAGCAGCCAAAAATGCTGTGCCGCGTTGCGTGACAGGGAGGGAGCAGGAAAGCATCATATCTACAGAGATATGGCTCTCTCCTCCCCTCTCCCTAAGGCCCGCGCTGTGCGCCTGGTACACATCTTAGCGCCGTAGTGCTAATATGGTGCCTGGATCTGCCATAGGTTTTGGACAGGAAGGATACCCTCTGGTACAAAATACTATAGCTAGACACACTTTAAACCTTTTCCTACTTTGTATGTGTGCTGCACGGTGAAAGAGCGCCATGAGATTCTGACATTTGTAGGGGTGCATTATATTCACCGTTAGTCAGCACCCGCATATTAATCGATGTATGTTTAGAGGTGCCATAGAATTGTATTTGCTGTAATCGTTTAACATAGAAGTGATTAGAAATGTAATAATGCTTTGTGAAGATCAACCAGTGTCGTAACGAAACCTGAGGGGGCCCCCCTGCAAAGTACATGGAGGGGGCCCCCTGACCCACCGCCCACCACTTTGCCCTACCGCCAAAAAATCTGGTATATTTTGCATTGAAACCTCCAACATTTAATGAACTGCCTCTATATTTGCGTACTCAAAATTTGAATAAGAAAGTAAGAAACACTTTTAACATATAAGCTACACCATTTGTAACATTAATGTCAAGAGCAGATTATTTAACTGAGACAGGAATAAGAGCAATGCTAAGGAGCGGTCGTATTGTTTGAGGAACTGCCTATTGCTGAAGAACAAGGAACAACTACATAGGGTCTGAATTAGAATTGACATTGATGGAAAATAACTTGAAACTTTGAAAGACAAACCCAAATCTGCAATTTAACAGACTCGACTGACAATATACATGAGAAGTACACAAGATATAACCCAGTATACTGCCAGCTCCAAGAGAAATAAACTGGTGTGAATTATCTGCATGCCACGCACTTGCGTCTGTCAGGGATTTTGTACGATATTATATTAACCACGCTATAGTATTTAAAATGAACTGAGGATGCACTCTCAATATCTACCATCAGGGCTTTATTAGTAAGAAGGGCATAAACAGGCAGGCACACAAGGCTGAGGATGAAAACTGCTTGGATGCTTCAGAACATTGATGCAGATGTGGCTGCATTTAACATTTCTGTATTGTACACAAAGCTAATTACACGATTTCAGATGCACATATTATAGACAAGTGCAAACAACACCATCAATACCGCATCATGTAGGATAAAAACAAACCATATTAGCAAGTACCTAATGACAGAATCTACACCAACTGTAGCTGGTGAAGCAAAGGAAAAAGTGCAAACACTTTTAAAGTGAATAATAAAAGAATCAGCAATCCAGCAATATACAAAATTCAAGTGTGTTTTGTAAAGCAATCCCCCTTTCTCCTTGCATCAAGGTGAAAACACTTTCAAGTGCGTGATAAAAACAAATCCAGCAGTATGCAGACATGAAGCCAGGCTGGTCAAACAATCCCCCCTTTGGTTTGTGTATGAAGGTGCAAACAATAACCAACACAACAGGATGTATGATGTCACATCGCATACATTTACAACGTGGTATTTTACATTGCGTTCATTACAACACAAGTCATTACAACGACTTGAGCTGGAGGTCGCTGGACTTAGGAATAGTATGATTTACTATTCCAACTCCAGTCTACGTACAGTAGGGAAGGTGTTGGAATAGTAAATCATACTATTCCTTAGGTTAGAGCGCCATCCAGCGCAAGTCGTAACGACTTGCATTGTAATGACCGCGATGTAGAGGCATTGCAATGCAATGCCGGCGTTGTAATGTATGTCTGCCAGCACAACCGCAAACAAAAATCAAATCTAACCAGTTTAATCAGACGAAGGCCCTTTGGTTTGTGAATGAAGGCGCAAATACTTCAAAGTTACTGGTCAAACAATAACAAGCACAGCAGTATCCAAAAATCAAATCTAACCAGTTTAATAAGACTATGGCCCTATGGTTTGTGAATGAAGGCGCAAATATTTCTCAATGACTTTTTAAACAATAACAAGTACAGCAGGCAGCAGCATACAAAAATCAAACCAGTTTAGTCAACCAATGCCCCTTTGGTTTGTGCATGAAGGTGCAGATATTTCAAATTCACTGTTAAAACAATAGTAAGTACAGCAGGCAGCAGTATATAAAAATCCCTGTACTGTACCCTTCCCAGGCACATACACATCCAGCGCAGAGTCACTGCTCCTGCGCAGCACTGCACATCTACCTGAAGTAGGCCAAGGGTGAGTCAAGCACACAGCAGCTGAACTTTTAAAAAAGTGAGTGCGCCTGTAGGCCTCACTCCAGTGACAGGGTAAAAAGGACCTGTTCACTACTACTGATCACCACACAGTATGCTGCCACTACCGCCCTTGTGCTGCTTAACACCTGGCCAAGGCTGTAGCCTTCCACCACTATAAGGATAGCACTTTGGGTGCCCCTCCTGGTCCAACAAGACCGCATACCGTGAGACAGACCTGTGCCATGGCGCACCCGCATGATATGTACTCACCTATGAGAAAAAAATCAGCATTAGTGTCCAGTGCTTTAAATGGGCCGGTACTCACAGGTACTGAGTACCGGCACTTCTCAGTTTTCTCCCCCTGAGTACCGGAACTTGTTTTTGGGCAAGGAGAGCACCGTTACTCCCAGAAGCAGCAGGGCTCATGCCCTGAAGTACGGGTACGTGCAATGCAAAAACGATTGAAAATATCCCTTTCAGATGGAGCGTGTTTATGTGCCGCTCTGGCAGGCAACGGGTAGCGTATTCCTGCGCTGGGGTGCTCCTGCAGTGTTAGGTTCTAATTAGCATCACAATGAGAATGAGGATGTGGCCAGAGCTGCCGACAGTGGAACTGGAGAACGAGGTTCGAATCCCGACGTCGGCTCATCATCCTGTGATTCTGGACAACTCCCTTAACCAGTGGTGCTTAAAGAAAGTAAGCTTTAATGCAAATGTTCTGATTGTCATGTAAAGCGCTTAAATGTCCATGACCCAAATTTGCGCAATATCAAACTGCCAAATATTAGGCCCTGCACCTATGACATTGGAGCTGATGCTTGCCATGTCTCCTACGGAAGGAGGCAGTTTGATATTGTGCGAATTTTGCCCATGGGTGTTCAAGTGCTTTACATGACAATCAGAACATTTGCATTTAAGCTTACTTATGTGGCTATTGTTAAAATCCTGGCTCATAGCCACGCCCCTAACAGCCCACCCAGTCTAATTAATGAGTACCGACACTTCTCATTTTCCATTTAAAGCACTGACTCCAATTGATTGCCTCCCTCTTCTCCTCTTGGGGTGATGGCGGTTCTGTTTACTCCAAGTAGAATGCTGCATTTGGAACCCAGATGTGCCTTAATATAGAAGATATGTATCTGCACGCAAAGTTCGGCCAGGGACCACGCTTAATCATTTGAGGAAGAGGGAGCCTCGTGTAGAAACTCAGCTTAAGTATTCCAAGTTTCTAGAGTATAAAGAAGGTTATTTGGTTTGAATAACTTGGGGAAACGAGGAATCTACAATTAAGCATTTGAGGTGCTGAATCTGAAACGCCAATACTCTATATAGCACGTCCCAATATAATGTTGTTAATATACCTATACATATATACAGTGCTTTAAATGGGTGGTACTCACCGGTACTAAGTACCGGCACTTCTAAATGTTCTGCTCTTGAGTACCGGAACTTCTCCGTGTCCAAAGAGAGTACCGGTACTCATGGGGTAGCATGCCAAGCTCAGTGCAATTTGGCATGTACAAAAAGAAACGCGCCAGACTTGACTAGTCAGTCCGTTTTCGTGAAGCACTCTGATAATCGAGTGCTAATCTGCCCTCAGTGTGCTAACTGCGGGCGGCCCGTATGCATTTATTTAGAGATGGCAGGAAGTTTGGGAGGGCCCGAGTCACACTGAGATATTTGACACTCAGGCTCTGTGGCGTCAATAGCACTGTAGGTGTGCGAGCAGGCCCTGCTAATAGGCATATTGTCACTGTGGGGAATCTAAGAAAGGATTCCTGCTGGCATAGCAGAGTACGGATGCACTTGTTTGAAGTCAGATTGAGGAGGAAGGTGTTGTTCTCAGCAGAGAAATAAATCAAATAAACTTAAACTTGAGGAGGAAGGTGCTGATAGTGAAATTGTAGCACAGCCAATGGGAATCAAGGTTAGTAATGTGGGCAGCAGCCAGGTATGGATTGACAAAGTGCATGGGCCTGCCTTAGTGTGACCTGTGGGCTGGTTTCATGGAGGACAACCAACCACAATATCCTACTGGCCACCCAGCCCCCACTATGGCCACCTGACTAGGCCACTATGCAGGGCCGGCTTTAGCGCTGGTGGCGCCCTGTGCGACAATGTCTGTTGCCCCCCCATGACCACCTCTGCCACGATTCCCTCACTAACACCCTTTAACAGTGCCATTTAGTTGTATAGCACCACTCATACCAGTGTAAGGTGTCAGAGCACTTTACACCTCACACACATTGCACAGAAACAATCATATGGATGTAAATCAGTGTATAGGAAATGTTACATCAGACAGGACTACAAGGTGTAGAGTAGGAGTGACATGTCATCTATACTGGTAGGCAATAAAGTTAATGTCCTTATTCTGGAAAAGCCCAAATTCAGAATTTAAACCGTAACATCATTGTTAGGGGTTCTCTTTCATAATAACAATTGTTTTCTACCCAAATGAACCCTTTTCGCAAGATTAGGATGATGAAAGACTGGGCAAAAAACCTATAGCTCTAACATATACCTTGTAGTTTGCATGCAGCTCTAGGATGTTCTATATTAGGATTTTGCCTTAGAAACGACAAGTAACAAAAGGAGCTATCTTACAGAAGCAGTAACCCACTGACCTCTTTACATTATATGCACTTCGTTATCTGCATGGTACAGGTTCTAAGCAGCAGGCATTTTAACCCTCTTCACTACCTTAGGATGAGTCAAAACTTCCACTAGACAAACCTCCGGTCTCTTTCCAGGAAGACGGTAAATCACCTGAGTTATATTGACGTTTTAATTAATGTCTGAAAATTGCTGGCGGCCAGAAACATGCCAACAGGTGCTTTTAAAATGATAGTATACATTTTTTTTTTTAAATGACGCCCCCACCCCAAGTCAACGTCCGGTGTGGTTGCACCGATCGCACCGCCCTAGAGCCGGCCCTACCACTATGGAATGTGTAGGCGGGTCGCAGCACAAAAGGCTGTGCTAGGAGGTGGGGAGCCAAGACGGTGAGAGGCCAGTTTTGTGGCTGTAGTTTTGGGCTGTCTTCACCTTAGCCCAGACCCCACAAGCAGTGCTATTCTACATTCCTTCCTGCCATTCCGTCATACTGTGCCTTAATAGATGTGTCAGGGAGGGGCAGGTGCTCCTCTGGTCATTAGGACATTCACAACTCGGGCCCTGCAGGACACGGGGCTCGGTAGGTGGAACAGCTAAACACAAAAGCAGTGTCTTTGCAGTAGTCCTCTGCCAAGCACCTCTTGCACTGAGGCCTTGGCAGGCGTGGGAGAAGAGAGTGTGAGGAGGCTGAGAAGCCACACAGGGAGGCCAGGCCAGGTGTTGTGGCCCTAGGGTCGTTCGGCAGCCTAAAGGTTGTTTTTTTCCCATGCTCCCTCCCAGGCAGGCACTTCACATTCATCCCGTGGTGGGCTGGGAGTGCCAGTACTATTCAGAGGCCTTCATGAAAGGCCAGGTTTAGCTCTACCTTTTGGGCCATTCCAGTGCTTGAAATGGAAAAATAGAAGTGCAGGTACTCTATGCCAAAGTACCTGCTTGTTTCTGAGAAGTGGCGGTACTCTCCAATTAAAAGTATAGCATTTCTCTTGAGACGTGCCGGTACTCTCCCTCTCAAAATGAAAAAAGTGCCAGTACTCCGTACCGGACAGTACCGGCCCATTTAAAGCACTGGGTCGCTCCCACGTCAGACCTAAGGGGCTAGCCCAGTGCAGAAGCAATTTGTTTCAGCTGACCTCTCTGCCAGGCCATCGCATTCAGGCCATGGTGGGTGTGTGAGTGTGCAAAAGCTCAAAGGCCTCGCTGGGAGGCCAGGTGAGCTGTTGGCATCATTAGGACATTTTAAGCATGAACCCAATTTAAATAATTAGGTTACCTGCAAATGTTCCATTTTTCAAACGCCAACAAAAGTACTTGCCGAAAAGATCTGTGCTTTATGTGATAGTTTTGACTCATGAGTTAACACAGAGGGTTTATGTGCTTGCTGCAAAACACATGCTGATCCCAGATTTGTATTTTATGTACATAGGCATGTGGGTTACTAGTTTTGCACACCAATTAAATCTCAACCAAATCAAATGTGTGCAGCTGGCCGGGTCCCTTAGCACTCCTTGTTGCCCCGCACCATAGCCCCCCTTCGCCCAAGCCTCACCCCCTAATCACATCTTAATATGGTGACTACCTGCACTTATTTTTTTCCATTTAAAGCACTGCATATACATATGTACATCCATCTATATCAATAGTAAGATTTTAATTATCTTGAAGCAATGGAAAGCTACAATGGCCAGAAAATACTTAGTAAGCCAAAACCCAACATTTTGTTGAATGTGGAAGCATAACACTGCTGCTTTAAATAGTATTTGTTTTATTCGAACCATTACTCATGCTGGCTTGTTTTTCAGCCCTTAGTAACATACTCACTGAAAGCTGGCCTGGCTCAATATTTATTACCCTGGGCAGAGAAGAGGTTAAAGTCAGCAGCACATTTCAGAGTCCCTCCGTTACATATTTTGCACAAAAGCATATTTAATCATAAGGCAACGCTTGCGAACCCACCGGCACATGGCCTCTTGTTTATTATGAGTTTGGCTAAGCATCATGCCCCAGACATACTGTATACCCGTATTGCAAACCACAATAAAGTTTCATCTCAGCACTTCTTCATATGCTCACCTCCACCCCACTCTCAGCTCAGCGCCCTCTTCGCTGCCTTCACCTTTTTCACCTCCCTTCCAAGAGTGCGTCCTGGGACCTTGGCGCATAGCGAACTGGATAAGAGGAGTGAGGGGGTCCGCAGAGGGGCTCTCGAGCAACGGACTGCGAGCTCTCTGTACAGGAGAGACATTTGGCCGTCACCAAGCTCCTAGTGGTGCCCTTAGGACGTTAGAGGGGGGAGGAAGCGCTGTGCAACAGGAGGCAGGGAGCCGATAAACTCAAACTGACAAAAATGACGCACTTCTCAGCATTAATGTAAAAAGGACAGCGTGTGTTGGCTTTCTAATGTACCTGCCTGTTTTGTTGCTGGGGCACTTTGGGGCTCAACAGGCCACAATGCCAGCAAGGGATGTGTGCCTTCAAACCCCTAATGTTAATAAAAGACAAACAGTACTGGGGTACAACTGCCCCGTTACACTCGTGTAGTGTCTGTTCTCCTGAAGGGGCCCCCTGGAGCTTGGGGGACCCCCGCACCGCGGGGGCTGCGGGGGCCTGTGTTACGCCCCTGAGATCAACGTTGCTAGTTACCATAAATGTATGCAGTAAACTGTATAATGATTAGTTTCGTGCAATGTAATGCAGTAGGTTAAACGTGTGCCATGTTAAAGTTGCACGTATAGATTGCTTGTTTACACATATGAGAGTAATGAACTAATGCTTAGAGTGTGGTTTAATAGTGTTTGATTTTGTAGAGGCCTGATTGCATATACGTTAAAAGAGAAGGCCTGTTCATTTTCTTATGTTAGCTAATGTTGTCGGCCGAAAAATGATTCACTTGGTAAAGGCTTTGGGTGCAGGAAAATGTGAAATCTTAAAGAGACTAAATGGTTTTTCGTTCCCATGTTTCTGTTGCAGGTGCAAGGACATTTAGCTCGTTAGTGAGAATAAGCCTTTGTTTTAGGAGTTAGGATACTGTGAGAAGCTAACAGGGGAATGCATTGGAATGTGGAAAAGTTACTCCTAGCGAGGAAGGTGCCTGGGACCCAAGGTCAAGCTAACGGACGTTGGACGACAGACAATTTTGATGGAAAAGTACCGAGAGAAGACCTGGCCGAAGAGGTGTGTCGAAGGGCGTGTTCTACGTATTTGGGGTTTTGTATTAAGGACAGTGCCCCGTGGGTGGAGCAGATGAGGCTTAGATGGGAAGCTAGAAGGAGCATCTTAGATCGAGCTCAACTAAGCGAGTGTACTTCGTAGGAAGTCTTCACTTCTGACACCTTTTTCTTGATTATCTTGCCTGGGATGGGAATGCTAAGTAGGGATGTTACCTTAGAGGTAGAGTAGGGATAGATTAATGTTTTCTCTTTTAACTAATGATTCCTAGTTTAGACATCGGATTAACCATAGCCTTTTTGATGATTTTGGAATCTGTAATTCTTTTCGTTCTGAGTCGGATGAGAATCCTGCGCAGACTTTCATTTGTATTAGTTCCCATTTACCTTTTGCACCTTGTACTGAGGTGTTTGTATGTTCAGTTGTTTTTGACTGTAATAAAATCCCATAAATTGTAGATTCGGAGTCAGTGGTCCTTTCCAAATGAAGTCTAATTGTGGTAGATATATTTTGATAATTGTGTTCATCCCCACGCTATCTGGCAGATAAAAAGATCCTGGCGACCTGTGAGGATTCTTGGAGATAACCAGGTAGGCAAGAATCCGGTCCTATCAGTTGGTAGCAGAGTAGGATGGTTATTTCCGAAAGTGAGGGGAGATCTAGATTAGGATAAGAGATCCTTGAGGCCCATAGAAGTCAAGTGATGGTGACTCATTGGATGGCGAGCAGCGGACGACGGCGGCTGATGGAGATTGATGGAGAGTAGCGGGGCGGCAGAAAGCAGCAGTTCGAGGAGGAGTGAGTATGAATAGGGTGAGATGTTTGTAGATTGCTGTGTTGATTTATTGTGTGATGTCTTGCGGAGTTGGAGTGAGTGTTGAGTGATTGTGAGATCAGGCTGTGAGCGTGCGCAGCCCGGGAAAGTCTTAGGCTTGACGAGTAGCTTAAGCGATTGTGGTGTAGAAGACACCCGAGGTAGATTTTGTTGACCACCGAAAGGGGATCGTGAGACGTCTTCGATCACCTGGACCGAGATAGGGGGAGCGAATGTGTGAGTGCGTGAGTAACCGACACTGGTCGTGGGTTGTTGTACGTGGAATTGAGTATTTGTAACCTATCAGAGGTGGCTGTCTGGCCGGACGTGGACAGACAGTTGCCAACCGAGGTCGACAACTTCGAGAGACTGTGGACGGACAGTCAGAGAAGTAACTTGTTTGGGACAAACGGTTATTTCAGCGTATGAATGAGACGAATGCAAGGGTGAGACGTGAGTTGTGAAGGAGGGGAATTGCTGCGAGTGGAGGAAGAGTGACGTCAGAAGATGCCGCGCTGCAATAGGTCGGTTGGTGTGAGTCGCGCTGGTATTGGTGGGTTTGACATCAGGAAGTAGACAAAAACATTGTGTGCGATCGAAATTTGTTCTTCATGAAATGTTTTAAAGTTTTCCGAGAATTATGTAGAGGTGATAAACATGTGGTTACTCGTGGGGGAGAAGAGGCTCCTCCCGAGGATACTCCAGCGCATTATATGGCAAAAAATGTGGGGTTGCATACCATCATTTGGCTTGAAAATTGGCATAAAATGACCCAGGGTGAAGGAGAATTAGCTTTCCCGCGATATGGCTCATTCAGATCAGAAGTGTTGTATCAGTTGAAATCTGTGATGGCGGCATTACGACCTTTGCCGAGACCAACCCAGTTCGAAGCATTGCATGCATGGATTAGAGCAGCGTATGATAGGAAAAGAGATCGAAGCCAGGAGAGGGTGAAAAAGTCATTTAAGGCATTTCAGAATGCAAGATGGGATGCAGAAGAGAAAAGGTGGAGAGTGCAAACAATAGAAGGAGACAGGTTGTATCCCATATTGGTAAAGACTGATGGCTCAAAAATAAAGAGTACAGATGACGATGATGACAGTGATACAGATGATAGCCTATTAGAGAGGTTGTTGTCCAAGAGACCACCTCCATACAATCCCGATCTTTGTGAAGGAAGGTTGGCTCAAGCAGAAGGAACTAGCGGAGTACCGACTCAGTCAGAAGTGAGAGTAGAAGGGAAGATCTCGACAGGAGCTGAGGGTACTAGAAATCCGTCTGAAGCTAGCGCAGATGCTGGGAGAGGTGTGAGGTTACCGGATGCTTTGAAGGTACCGGTTACCATTGGATCCATTGTTTCTGTTTATGACTCAGATCAAGAGAAGGTTGGAAGTTCAGTGCAGTCAGTTGTAGGAACGAGGAGTGTGATTGAAAGAAATGGATCAGTGAGTGAAATGGAACAAACTTCAAAGCCTATACAATGGAGTACGCCATTGCCAGCTACAGCAGACTCCTCTAGGGAACAGGGAGAGTCGAGACCAGTGAGGCCGAAGTCTTTGGCTGAGTCAAGATCAGACTTGCGGATGTGGGCACCACCAGTGAGAAATCAGAACCAGAGTATGAGAACAGCAGAAAGTGAACGAGGCACAATAGTGAACCTTTCAGTTCCTATGAGTATGTCAGAAGAGAGTAGGTCTCAGGAACGGGATTGTGATTATGATGAAAGAGATGGTACAGCTTATTGAGAAGTACTGAAGGGAACCCTGAAAGGGAGAATGTTAGATGTGAGGTTGAAGGCAGAAGCAGATGAGATAATAAGTGGAAACTTGCCTCTTGAGAGGACATACATGTATGAACAAGATGAGTTACTCTTTGTAACGAAGGATGTGACTCGCAAAGCACGAACTGCACATGAGAAGCTGTCTGAATTGGCCAAAAAGTATGATGTGGATTTGTCTAAAACGAAATCATTACAAGGAAGTCATAGACTGCAGTATAACGATCAAGAATTGTAAGAGAAAAGAGTCATAGGTGTGAGGACCCATATCAAAGATTTGATCATAGCAATGCGTGCATGGATCATGCTTGATAAGTGGGAAGAAAGGTGGTCCAAAAAGAAAAGCTCTAGGAGAACAATAGGAGAGACACCACCTCCAGGTGGGGGGATGACGGAGGTAGGGAATTACCCTTTGCGAGAGGTACAGAATGGAGGATATGTGCATGTACCTTGGAGTAGGGGTGACTTGGCTGCCTTTACAAATGATTTTCCCCGGTTAATGGAGAAGCCTGTGGAATGGTACAAGCAGGTTGATCGCTTTGTCAAAATCTCAAAGGTGTTGTGGGTTGATTTGAACACATTGTTTGACATTGTGGTTCCGTGTGACTTGTGGTCGGCATGTAAAATCGCTGTTGAGTGGTCAACCTCAGAACCTGAAAGAGACCCAATTTCGAATGGTCCGTCCGTCGCCCATGGTGATGAAAAAGTTTGAACAGGTGATCACATGGTTGAAGTCGAAAATCTCACCTCAGGATATTGATTGGGTGAAGATAGATCAGACAGTGCAAGAGCCAAGAGAGACGGTGCATGAGTTTTATGAGAGACTTTTGCAGGCTTTTAAGCAGTACAGTGGATTAGATGTGCTAGACACAAAGGATATGGGACAGTTCATTTCGAAGTTTGTGTTGGGATTGAGGTCAGAAGTTAGTCTCATGATACAACAGCATTTGATTTGTTGGCAGAATAAGCCTGTGGATGAGATTTTACGGTATGCCAAGTACTGTAGTGATGAGATAGAATCAAAGCACAGGAAGTTGAAAGACAAATTGATGCTTGTACAGATGCAAACAGCTCAGGGACAGCCTAATAGAGGGACGTTAGGAAGAAAACAGGGAAATAATCAAGGAGGAAATCAAAACGTCCAAGGTCAGGGAAGACCGAAATCAATTGATCCTAAGACGGGGATGGATGTGGCGACATTGAAAAAGACCACGGCATGTCATCTTTGTCACCAGGTTGGACACTGGAAACGCGAGTGTCCTTTGAACCTGTTAAATCAGATACAGCGAGAAGGAGAGATAGTTTAGGTACCTGTGGCGGACATTGTCCCTACAGTGACTCGACCTAAAATGGTCAAAGGGGGGGTCTGGTGTTCCGTAGGTGCAGGTTCCTCAACTACCTAAGATACAGAATATGCAACAGGGAGTCCGAACTTACCTACAGATGCCCATGTTTGAGGGGAATGAGGAATTTGGCCCAGATCCGTTGGCACGACCGTGCTTGAGAGGGGAAGAGGACTGTGCACTTGGAGCAGTCTTAGAAGTAGATCAGAGGGGACCATTTGTGGAAGCCGATATTGATGGTCACCCTACTACCTTTTTGGTTGATACTGGTGCTACCCGGTCTACTGTACGATCTGCAGTAGTTCCTGACCTACCTCTCTCGGGACAATCAATCCAAGTCGTTGGTGTGGCGAATAAGAAATTGACTAGCCCATTGACAGAGCCAATTCCAGTGAAGATAGGAAATTTCAGAGATCGTCACCAGTTTGTGGTGTGCGACTCGAGTCCAGTTTGCTTGTTAGGTAGAGATCTGTTGTGCAAGCTGAATTGCACTATCTATTGTACCCCGAAGGGAGTGGAAGTACAGACGAGGGATGATGATGCGACCTTTAAGGTTGCGAATCAGCGGGTGTGCATTGAAATGTATCCAGCGTTGACAGTGGAGGAACTTCCACTCGATCTGAGAGACTCCGTGTCAATTGATGTGTGGGATCTTAGTGGAGAAGAGATTGGATTGGTTAAAGGCATAGACCCAGTAAAAATCCAGGTTAAGCCAAATGTAGAATTTCCTAGGACGCCCCAGTATAATTTGTCACCTGAAACCATTGCAGGGATCAAGCCTGAAATCGAGTCTATGATCAAGCAGGGAATTTTGAAGGAGATCATGGGTAGCCCATGCAACTCACCTATCATGGGATTACAGAAACCAAGTGGGAAGTTCATGATCGTACAAGACCTGCGACAAATTGATGAGATAGTTGTCCCATGTTGTTCAGTGGTACCGAATCCGTCTGTGATCTTGTTTCAGATCCCATGTGAAGCTGAATGGTTCACAGTGATTGATTTGTGTCAAGCACTCTTCTCGATTCCTCTGCATGAGGACAGCCAATATCTTTTTGCTTTCCGTCTGGAGAATCGTGTGTTAACATGGTGTCGTATCCCACAGGGGTATACGGAGAGCCCGTCTATCTTTAATCAGATCTTGAAGAAGAATCTTGAAGGTCTTGTGTTGCCGCAGAATTCTGTACTGGTGCAATACATTGATGGTCTGCTTGTTGCGTCAGAAACTGAAGACGCTTGCAGGATCGATACCATTGCCTTGCTGAACTATCTGGCAGAGAATGGACACAAGGTGTCTCTGAGCAAATTGCAGTACTGCCTGAGTGAAGTGCAGTATTTGGGTCACAGAATTGAGGAAGGCAAGAAAAAGGTGTCACCAGATCGCATTGAGGCCATTATGAATATGCCTGTGCCTACCACTCAGAGAGAAGTCAGAATGTTCTTGGGGATGGTCGGCTATTGTCGCCAATGGATCCCAAACTTCTCCTTTGAAGCGAAGCCTTTACAGCGGCTGACGCACAAGGATGTGAGTGATCCGGTACCATGGGACGAAGACTGTTTAAGGTCATTTTTGAGGCTGAGAGAAGCTTTGTGTTGCGCTCCAGTTTTGGTAATGCCTGATTACAACAAGGCATTTGCCCTATTTTGCTGCGAAAGAGAAGGTTTTGCATTGGCAGTCTTGACTCAGAGTCATGGAGGTGTCCGTAGACCAGTTGCCTACTTTTCAGCTACTTTAGATCCAGTAGCTTCTGCGTTGCCCAGATGTCTCAAATCCGTTGCTGCAACAGGTGTCAATATTGAAAGATGTGAGAGCATTGTAATGCGTCATCCGCTTACAGTCTATGTACCACATTCTGTTGAATTGTTAATGACAAGTACTAAAACACAGCACCTCACGAACAACAGGTTGACGCGTTATGAGCAAGTCATCCTTGCTGCAGAGAATGTAACACTGAAGAGGTGTTCTGTTTTAAATCCTGCCACATTGTTGCCTATCCCAAATGTAGACAATGAAGATTGTGAGGACCATGATTGTCTCGATGTAACTGAACTGTGCACCAAACCGAGACCAGACATTGTTGATGAACCGCTCCTTGATCTTGATGAAATCTTCTTTGTGGACGGTTCATGTCTAAGAGACAGTGCTGGTCGACTGAGAGCAGCGTTTGCTGTATGTACCATCACTGGGGTGGTTGAACCTGCTTGTTTGGAAGGAGTACACTCTGCACAAGTGGCTGAACTCATTGCCTTGACCGGTGCCTGTTTGGCTGCTGACAAGATTCGGATAACGATTTACACCAATAGTCAGTACGGGTTTGGTGTCGTTCATGACTTTGGACAGTTATGGTCACAGAGAGGGTTCATGACGTCTTCTGGTTCACCTATCAGAAATGGGGAATATGTGAGACAGTTGTTAGAAGCATTGCAATGTCCAGAGGAAATCGCAGTTGTCAAATGTTCTGCGCACAGCAAGGGGAATGATTTTGTGTCGCTGGGAAACAGCTACGCGGATGAAGTTGCCCAGTTCTGTGCAGAACAAGGATGCATATTCACTGAAGGGCATGCAGGAGAAAGCCAAGAAGGAACCGCTGAAGTTTCTGATCAAGAGTGAGATAGTTGGATATGAGCTGGATGTGAGAAGAGAGATGTGGATGTGTGGATTTCGAATGATGGACGAGATGTGTTGCCTGAGTGCCTGTTAAACCCAATGGCACGATTGATACATGGTGCAGTACATCTTGGAAGAGATGCGATGATGCGAGTGTTTCGACAGACATGGTACAATCTGAAGTTTCGTGCAGTAGCCGAAGCTGTGTGTCAGAGGTGTGTTACATGTCAGCAGATGAATGCTGGGAAGAGAACTGCTGTGACTTTGAGCCACATTGGGAGGTCAGGAGGACCTTTCAATAGGATGCAGTTGGATTTCATTGAGATGCCAAAGTGCAATGGGTTGAGGTACATTTTAGTTGTGGTATGTGTTTTTTCAGGATGGGTGGAGGCTTACCCTACACGTAGATGTGACACACTCACTGTAGCTAAGCTGCTACTGAGAGAGCTCATTCCGAGGTTTGGTTTCCCGACCTCTTTAGAGTCAGATAGAGGGACACACTTCCATAGTGAGATCATGAAATTGCTTTGTGCGGCCTTAAATATAGATCAAAGGTTGCATTGCAGTTACCGACCAGAGGCTTCTCGGATTGTGGAACAAGTTAATGGGACTTTGAAAGCACGGATGGCGAAAGTGTGTTCTTCGACATCTCTGAAATGGCCTGACGCACTACCTTTAGTTCTTATGAGCCTCTGTAGTGTTCCCGATAGGAGGACTGGGTTGTCACCGCACAAGATACTCATGGGGAGAGCGATGCGATTGCCAGCAATACCTGCCA
Source organism: Triturus cristatus (assembly GCF_964204655.1). Taxonomy (NCBI): domain Eukaryota; kingdom Metazoa; phylum Chordata; class Amphibia; order Caudata; family Salamandridae; genus Triturus; species Triturus cristatus. Next base: position 1,653,335,607 of record NC_140590.1, on the reverse strand, counting down.
CTGCTTTGATTAAATCACTGATGACTTAATTCTCGACTACTGTAAGGGCCTGGCTGATGTAGTCCGTTCTGTGTCTCAGCAGGTGCAAGCAGCAGCTGTTCCAGCCGCAAGTGACCTGTGCCATGACTTGTGCCCAGGGGATTGGGTGCTTGTGCGTAAACACGTGAGGAAGAGTTGCCTGGATGCTTGTTGGCGTGGTCCGTACCAAGTAATACTGGTCACGAACATGGCATTGAAGTGTGGGGGATTGCCGAATTGGGTGCATGCCTCCCATACCTGCAGAGTTCCAGCACCCTTGGAAGATACAGCCCCTCTCATGAATGAAAATCCAGCTGAGGTGGCAGAGCCATCTGAGAGGGCAAGCCAAGCTGTAAGGGTTGCTGATGCAGTTGGTTGTGCACTAGATCGAGCTGAAAGGGGATGTGCAAGCCGAAGCCCTGAATTTGACTCAGACAGAGAAAGTGTTGCTGTGGGTGGAGTGGAGTCAAATTCTGCAGAAGAAGGAAGTAGTGCACAGGGTAGTCAAAGGTAGAGCAGAGGTGTCACAGAAGCAGAAAGAGTTTGGCCCGTGAATCAGAGACGGGTAAACTTGAGATTGGCACCTGGAAGAGACCTTGCCTCAGTTTCTGAAACATCTGAATCCGAGCAGAGTGACGAAGAGCAAGTTCGAGGTAATCTGAGAAGGTCAAGGAGAGCAAGAGTGCCGTGTCAAAGGTACGCCTCACCAGAGTGGACATACGCTGTGACTGATGCCAGGTATACCGAGCACGGGGAGGCTGAGATCCTTGACACTGGTCAACAATTCTCCAAACTTGAAAATAGAAGTGTTGTTGAGAGTTCCAGGATTGGAAATCGAAGGAATACCGACTCTCAATATTCCGAATCCACCGCTTCTGAGTAAAGTTTGTGAGTTGATTCTGGAGACGCTGGTTTTTCCGGATTTTGGTGTTGTACCACCACATCAATTTTGCAAGGACTCTTAGAGCTTTTGGGAGCGAATATTGTTCTGGACTGAAGGTGAACTCTTTTGTTGTACATAAGTCCAAAAGAAGATAACCTAGGAACTAGTGGAAGAAGAATAACATTAAGGACTTTCCATCAAGATAAAGGAGGAGGGCTAAGGAAGTTTTTTCTTGGACTGTGTAAATAAGGAACTGAAATTAGAAGGGGATTTTCGGCTTCAAGGCGTTGTTTGAATTGGTTTGACAAGCAATACTCGGAGAGGAAAGAGACTCTTATACGTTGCTGTTGAACTGAATTTTGAGAATTTTGCAAAAATGGTAGATGCTGGAAATACCCACCGTAGGGCTAAATTAGTGATAGGTACACTCTTAGGGGTAGTGATAGTTGCCATAGTTGCGATAGTTGTAGCTTCATATATAGTCACACATGAACAGGAGGGGGAGGAACAGGGGACACCTACACCTACCACCTCTAGCCAGAAAGAGGTTACTATAGGAGCTCAAAGAGGTTTGCTACTTTAAGAGAGTCGTAGGTTTCATGTAGATCTGTCTAGAAGTGACTTTAAACTTAATGCTTATGCAAAGCTGTTGTATGAGTATGTGGATGCAATGGATGCGAAAGATTGCTATCTGTGTATGCAGCTACCTTCTTCCGTGGATGAGGGTATTAGATACCATCATCTTCCACTAACCTATGGGATTTCTTGCAGTTTATTGCTTAGCATCTTCTATGAGAGGAGACAGTTTGAGTATTTCTTTTCCAACTACGATGCAGTACTTCCTGAAGTTCCGGCCTATAAACATTTGAATAAGTATGAATATTATAAGTCAGAGGACAGACTTCGGAAGTATTTCATACCGACTTTGAATTTGAATACAGCTTATTCTCACCGACATAATTTGCCATGTTTATTGACAGAGACAGAGAAAAAGTTTATAAGTCAAGTAGAAGATAGATATAGAAAACTAACCCAGACATGAAATACAGATGAGAGTCCAGTAGATTGGACTGATGAGGAGAGATTGCACAGATCTAAGGGGAGTTATGGACCCATAGCATTAGATCAGACGCAAAAGGGGAAGTTGTGTGTGAGACGTCCACAGACCTATTATGAAAAGGTTTCGGTAGGACAGAGTACGTGTGACCATACTTTTACTATGGAGGACTCTGCTAAGAACTTTTTGCAAGGTCCGGTGCAAGTGATTCCAACTGTGTATGTGTGCGGAAGGAATGCCTATGTGAGATTGCCTGCGAATTGGTATGGTACATGTTACTTGGCTATCATTTTTCCGAAGATCTATCATGAGGAAGATCTAAATCTTTTGGAGACTGGACATCATTCTAAAGTACGGAGAGCTGCAAGTGCAGGAGCAGTGATTGGTGATATTTTTGGAGCAATGATATCGAGTTTGGGTGTGATTCTGAATGATGTGAAAATAAGAAAGTTGGAGACTGTGGTTGATGAGTTGTCAGTGAATACTGCGAGGTCGTTGCTGTTGGTAATAAAATCCCATAAATTTTAGATTCGGAGTCAGTGGTCCTTTCCAAATGAAGTCTAATTGTGGTAGATATATTTTGATAATTGTGTTCATCCCCTCCACGCTATCTGGCAGATAAAAAGATCCTGGCGACCTGTGAGGATTGTTGGAGATAACCAGGTAGGCAAGGATCCGGTCCTATCAACGGTATAGCAAACATGCAAAGTCAGAAAAGAAAGGAGAAGTAAAAACATTCCTCCTGTTAACGCCTCCTATGAAGTGGCATAGATGTTTAGTGCTAAACCCTGTCTAAAATTGTTTGTAGACAGGGTTTTGGGTCAAAAGACACAGGTGGTTGCATGGGAACGCCCATGCAACTCCCTCTCGACTCTAAGGAACGCAAACAGTGCTTCACAAACACATTTTGCGCTGGAAGGTAAATTAGAAAAAAACATTTTGTGTTGGTTAGTGTCACTAGCTGACGCAGTGCAAAATGGATGCAAATCTACCCCTAGAAATAAAAAAAATGGGAGGACTTGTAAGTACAAGGAATGTACATGTATTATCAAGTGCTGAGTTCTTACACTTCTTTAAATTTAATGTGTAGGTACCGCACTTGTCAGCAAAGGTGCCACACACAGAATGAGAGAGTATTGACACTTTTTGGTAGTAAACAGATACTCTGGGATAATGAATGCCCACACTTCTATATTTCCATTTCAAGCACTGGATGACTCACAGTTGAAAAGCACTCACCTAGCAAAGCAGAAAACTCTGTTTCCATGGATACATTATTGAACAGCACAGCCTTTAACTCGACAGCAGACATGTGGCATATTTACAATACGATGACATCTACTGCCACCAACTTACAAAAGTGAATGATCTGCATTAAAAAAATCAGTCAGCAAGTACACACCGCACGCACTACACTTCTCAACACCTGCGGTATGCAGTGGCACTAACAGTACCCTTATGCAAGACCACCACTGTCCCCCCATGAAGCTTGAGCACGAGCACATGCCAAACAAGTCAACCTAAAGGCACAAGCGCAGTGTGATGCAGCCTACACATTTACACATCATGAACCATGCAAGCACAAGTACAACCAAAATATACATTTGATAAGCAGCACAACGGGGTCAAATAATTTAGATTACCTAGAGTTCTAGGGCCTTTGTTACTTTGTGTTTGGGTTAATGGCACACAGCAACCAAAACACTAAAGGTAACAAGCAATAAAAATACCAGACAACATCCATTCTCTGCTGGACAAGGGTGACACATCCCTTGTTGTCTTCTTGGATGTGCCTGTAGCCTTAGACATTTTTCAAAATCAAAGACTTACTTATATCTTCGAAAACTCTCTAAAATGTAAAGAAGCGGCCCTCAAGCGGTCACTTCTTTCTGGTTATCTCCAATCAAATACCCAGGATGGGAAACACATTCTCTTATCCCTACCGTCATATGTGGCACCCCTAAAGGAGCCATCATAGCGGCAATGCTATTCACTCTTTTCATAAAATTACTGAGAATTTTGATGAAGGTGGCGATGGTAGCAATACACCAATGTGCGATACAAAAACTTTATATAAAACAATGCGCAATTCTAGAAATCTGCATTCTGCAAATCCACCTATTAAAATACACAACTGGATACCCTTCAACTTCCTGTGACTGAACACTGAAAAAACAATGTATCTCACTCACCGGCTTTGTGATATCAAAATCTATAAAGATTGTCTGAAAGGAAGTCCAGCAAGGCAGTGACGGCTCCTAGGGGGGCGTGCAAATAACATATACAAAAAAGTCCATGCGGAAATAATATATTAAAAAAACCACTTACCTTACAGAAGCACAATGTCCTCCAGTCCGGTCCTCTTCTTTGACAGGAACTGGGACCGGACGCAGCAACTCCCTTGGCCAATCCTTGCGCTGCTCTCACCAGCATGCGAGCAGCCCTAGGATTGGTGGGAGCGGCCTCACTCAGCACTCCACATTATTCTGGAGGCTTTGGCTACCTCTAATCCAGCTGTCCCAAGACAGCTGGGTTAGAGCTGTTTAAAGTGCGCATGAGTGTCTGGCCGACACAAGACATGCACACTTTAAACAGTGCACAGCCAGCCCACCCTCCTCCCTGCTGAGTGACATGCTGCCGTCACTCAGAAGCAGCCATGCACCCATCCTGACACTTGGTTCGGGACGGGCATTAAAAATAAATTGGTGATAAATTACCATTTTTATTTTTTATCTCTGGGGCTTTGGGGGTATAATTGGGCGACCCTCCTCCGCACCACCGGAGGAGCCGCCCCTGCAGCTAGGTTGACACCGTCCCTATCACCCAAAGATACATTATTGTCTTTCTAGCTTGACCCTCACTTATCCATGTATTTTCATATTAAACACATTATAAAATCATCCAGAATGGCTCTAACTCACAAAAAATAAAACCTTCTTCAACCTTAGGACTCCAGCTTGATGTACATGCCCTCTTCGCCTCTTGCAATGCCATCCTTATTCAGACGCCCCAGGAAATTGTGGTCTGATTCGCCAAATTCTGCAGCCACAAAACAATAAAATTGCAGACTAAAAGCAAAATGTGTGGCATATTTACAACAGGTACAAAATGTGCCTGTCACAAAAATGCTGTGATTCGGCTAGCAAACCAGCATCACACAACTGGGGTGAGCTGGAATGACTGATGTCTGAGGCCAGAAAGAGCTCAGATTTCAATGAAAAATGCCCACCCTTTCTGGCACCAGCATGACAGGTCACTTCCCACCGTGGACACATGCTCCTAGAGGGAGCTGCTCCACTTTCATTGTATGGTGGGAGAAGGGTGGAGGGGGGTACTGCCACAGCTCCTGGCAGCAGCTCTGTAGAGTAGAAGGAGTGGGTTGGAGGAACTAGAATAGAGGTGACAGAGAAGGGTATGGGAAGAGTAAGCTGCCACAGAGGGGGAAGAGGGTGATAAACCTAAAAAAGGGTGACGGGGGGGGGGCAGGAAAAAGTTACAAAACCAAGGATGGCAAGGAAGGAAAGAGTGAGCAGGAGGACGATCCCCGTGGGGCCGGTAGGTGAGGAGAGTTTCTCCGGGAGGAAACAAGTGACCTAGAGTGAGAGCAGGAAGCACTTGTGCAAAATGTTAGTAAATAACCCCCTAAGGGATATAGTTCATCTTACAGACCAACAAACATAAAATGTCACCTTCTCTTTCTTCAAGTTTCGAAAGAAGTATACGGCCTCAGAAAGAATGGTGGTGTGGTTAACAAGTGGTGGCCTGGTTGACATATCAGGAGAAAACTGGTTGAAGAAGAGTGAACTGAATGTGACAGTAGCAATGAGGAATGTGCTGGTTGGGGTGACAATGAGATTCCTGAAGCAGGAACCAAGGACACTGTTTTTGATGCCTTATGGTGTGGTCTGGGGGATCAGATTTTCTTTGGAGTGCTTGGAGGGTTGATGAGGAGTACTTTGATTGGGGACTTGTGGTGTACCCTTGTTGGGGATAAACAAGGCGAACTCGGATATTTGGAAGATCTTGTTTGTATTTTGAGGAGTGGCTTAGTTGTAGTTTTGAGTAGGCCTGGGCAAAATGTAATTCACATCAGCTTAATTCACATATTTTTTGCAATTTCATGATACACTAGTTTCAAGAAGTTCCTGAATTTACGCCGTTATGATACTTCACAAAATTATACGCCATTCGCAGTTAAAATTTACAGAAAACACATGGGAACAACAGAAAGCAAGGGGATGTTGTATGGACTATGTTTTTAGCACAAAGTGGGTCCGATCTTCAAGTTTTGTTTTGAGGGTGCATTTTGAGCTAAAATATAGAGATAAATGACAGATTTCCAATTCACATAATCCCGCAGAAGCAAATTAAGATCATTTTGAACAGCCTTAGCCATGAGGATACTTCTGATTGCAGCAATGATTTGATTGTGCCAATGAGGTTGGGATTTTGTGTTCCTTATTCAACCGCTGCTTCTTGTCCAAGTTATAGCTACAACACTAGAGCTGGAGCACAGGCGAATTAAAGCAGCTGTAGAAAGAGCCTGAAAACATCCACTTGAATTACCTTCCTTTCTCAAATATACCTCTTCTCTTGGCAGTCAACAAAATAGCTATAATACTTATTGCACCATTTGCCTGCTTTGTTTGGATAAAATCTTAGGTTGCTGAAGTACATAAGAGGAGGAATGAGATTACTCAGAGCGACACATGAATATGAAGAAGCACTAAGGAGGTCATTACGATGTCAGGCCGAATCACTAACGCCCGTCACCAATTCAGTCATGGGACTGACCAACACCCGGTCGGCGGTCCCAACTGCCCCATTAGGATGCGACCGAACACTGTTCGTTCACATTCCTATATTTCATCATGGGAGCATGCATTACAGCCTTAATTCGGCCATAATGCATGCTCCTATAGTTAAATGGGAGGTGTGGTTCGTCCCTGCACCCTGTGGCAGGATCAACAGGTGTGCCTCTAATTGGTGCGGTGCATCAAAGGGGGCCGCGGCCTCTAATCGGTGCGGTGCATCAAAGGGGGCCCTGCTGGAGGCCCCCAAACACGCTTTCTGACATGGTTTCTATGTCGGACAGACCGGCATGGAAACCATGTCGGAAACTGTGATTGTAATCCAGGGGTGAAAAGAGCCGCTCTTGAGATTGCAGGACGGCTTCCGACTGGCAGACGGGCTCTCCGAGCCATCTGAAGCCAACTGGAATGACCGGCCGGTTAACTTTCTGAACGCTTGTTTCTTAAATAGGCAGTCGAAAGTAAACCAACAGGCCCATTACGATGCAACTGTAAAGGCTCCAACCGTAGGCTGAAGATTTTGGTGCTTGCTTCCCAGAGCAGATGCACTATTATCTGAAATACCAGTCAGATGGGTAACCATTTTGTTGATGCAGTGGACAGATATCTTGTCAAAGCTCTTGGGCAATAAGAAGTTGTTTTCGGGTTCACCCACTGGCACAGTGAAATGCATCTTCCTATCATCAATTGAAGTGAGGACTTATATCATGCTAAAATATAGTGCTAAATGACATATTTGCATTTTACATATTTATGCATAATTTCCCAGACATTTCCCATAGTTGACCCCCCCAAAATTATTTACGCGAAGTTCACATACCTCTGGTTAATGGTTGTCTGTAGGGTGGTTTGTTACAGTTATTATTATATTTGGGTGCTAGTGAATAAATATACTATTACTAGATACAACCCACATCTGTGGAAAAAGTAAGGGAATATCTGTGCAAATACTGGGGATTAACCCAATCGCACACAAGTTTCGATATGCCTTTATTTGCATGTGTGACTGAAGTGGGTGGTGTCCCTGCAAAGATTCACTATGCAGATGTCCACTACTGAGCCCAGCCTGCATTTCAGCTGAACTGCCATTAAAATGAATGACTATGGGGCAGATCATCAAGCGACTTTTCGCCACTTGATCGGCACTTCTCGGCCAAAAAGCGGCGATTTAATTATCGCACTATTAGCAAGATGATGTAGCGCTAGTTTACTTGCGGTAGCAGCCGCTTTGTTAACGCTTTGCATGTCAGCGATAATTATCGCTAATGACCTGCAAAGTGGGCATTCCTTACAATGACTGCATGAAAACTACGCAAGCACAACTTCGCACTATTTACAATGCAGCACCAGCGATAAATAAAGTAGCGCTAACCGCGAGTATCGCAGGTATTGTACGCCTAATCAAAACTTGACTAAACCATCCTTACAATGGGAGGTGGATTCTAAGTTTAAGTCCACACTTGAATATTAGCGAGATTTTCCATTATTGCCGAAAATAATCACAGGATTCATCCCGCCATCGCTGCCTTATGCCACTATCGCTGGATTTCATATTGCCTCTGCGCAACACGTCGATGATACGCCGCTAACAGGGCAGAAAATCCAGAGATAGACGGCGATATTAAAAAACGCGCTAAGCACGATTTGCGATACTTATCGCATTTTGTTGTTGATATGCCCCTATGTCTCTCAGTGCACGCAGTGTTACTAGCTTATGGCGCCCACTTCACCCCAGTCAAACCGGCTTCTTTTTTCATGGTTTTTCACTCATCCTCTCTGTGTGGAAATTTATGCAGAGATAGAAGTAAGTGACTAATTTCTGTAAGTTAAAAATATCTGCAGAACATTTGCTAAAAGGCCAGGGGAATATAACATTTGCAGACTGCTATGAAATCAGGGTTTACGATAGAGAAATATGGCCTGTGGGTTTGGAGTATCCTGTATTCGTGTCTTGCATAACTGGATGGGGTTTCTTCCAGACCTGATGATGGGGTGCACTGTGTTCCATACAGTGGGATATTTGGCAATCTAAACATTTGATCTCCCAGAGTTCTTTTTACACCAAGGTTCTGCTACCCCCTGTTTGCATGGGTATTGGAGATTTTACACTGCAGAATCTAAGCTGATCTTGTTATGTTTGGTGGTTTGTTGAAAGGATTTTTGTAGTACAACTGCAGCTTTGAATTTGACCTGAGAGCAATCTTTTAGCCAATGTCCTTCCTTAATTACTGGGGTTGTTTGTGGTTACTGGTGTGGCAGTTTGAGCTTCTTTAGTCAGGCAATGAATTGTCAGTGAAGTGCATATAAACGCCACATAGAAAGTGCATTCCCCACGTAACCTTTACATTGATAAATGTGTAAACAACAATGCTTCTTTCATACAAATTACATTTCTCAAACATATTTACATGTGTTCGTTTCAACAATATGGATTAATCTTCATGTGTTCAGGTATTCATTTAAAGGTATTCAGTACTTACTGTATAATGGCACATGTACCTATCAGAATTACATTTCACGCTTATAAAATTACTGTCTATGTATTTGTATTCACACAGTTACAGCGTGTATTGAATACTTAGCTTTGCTAACTTGACCAAAGGCCTTAAGCATTTGGATTTCACACAATGCTTAACTTTCAACGTGACTGCTTTCTTTGGGTGCAGTGTTCTTCTTTCCTCTGCAGGTGAATGGTGCGTGATCTAATGAATGGAGAAAGGCACATTGTGTGAACAAGATAAGGAAGCGTGAGAGGAGTGGAAGGGGATCAAAATAAGCGAACAGATGGGAGGACTACTGTCTGTGCGGAACAAGGAGATGGAATCCAAGGTTGCTTCAAGTATGTCGATCAAGGAAGAAGCATTATGAGTGTGTCTGCCAAAGAGTTTTGTTTGAAGGTGGTCACTCATTGGACCTTTGATACTGTCCTAGAAGAGTCTTTTGTGGTTATAACTAGGGAATATTCTTTAGCTTTGTTCAGATTCCTTTCAGACTTGAAGAGGTACATAACTCTATACGCTATTCTTATTGCTTGGCTTCAAGCTATGCAATACTCTACTTAAGTTTTTCTATACTGACACCTTTCTATTTTAAGGGATCTAATTGGGGGTTCATTTAGCACTCTTTAGTGTAGGTTAGTTGGAGAAAATTACAATCTCTCATGCTTTACAGGCAGGCGGACCAAAATGTTCAATCCCACAACCATACTGTTTTCCTTATACTTTGCACTGTTGCTACTGAAGTCCTCATTTATTACTTGCTATTGAGGATGAACTTTGTACGCCGATTTGGCTTTCCTTTGGTAATTTTGAACTGCTATACTATGTTTCACAGGCTGATTTATATTACTTTGTGTTAGAAATGGGGGGTCTCTAGTTGTCATAGGTAGGTACCTTTGTCCAAATAGGGACCCTTGCTTCTAGTCAGGGTAAGGGGGATACACTTCTAAAATAACCCCTACTCACCCCCTTCGTAGCTTGGCACAAGCAGACAGGCTTATCTTAGAGGCAATGTGTAAAGCATTTGTGAACACATACAGTAATACAGTGAAAACAATACAAATGGACACCACACCAGTTTAGAAAAATAAGTATTCTTCATCTAACCAAACAAGACCAAACAACGAAAATTCACAATACTGTAATAAAAATATGACTTTCAAATGGTAGAAATAGTTCAGTTCAAAGCAAATTGCAGATTCAACACTTTTCACTCAAAGTACCTTGGATACGTCGCACGCACAAAAAAAAGGGTTGCAGGGAAGGTGATGGGTCAGTTCCTTACACTCAGGGAAGATGATGCGTCGGTTCCTTGCTCCGGGGGAGGTGATACGTTGGTTCCTTACTGCTGTGCAGGGGAGGTGATGCATCGGTTCTCTCCCGGAAAGGAGGTGATGCGTCGGTTTCTTACTGCATGGGGAGGTGATGCATCGGTTTCATACTGCATCCCCCATCGATGTGGCAGACTTGGCCCCTCGATGCGATGATCTGGGACAATGCTTGGGTTCTTGCAGCTGCACAGCAGGGCTTGAGTTGGAATCGGTGCGGTGATCTTGGACCTTAGAGATAGGTGCACTCGATTTTGCGTGCAGCGATTTCTTCAGCTGTGGGCAGGTGCTGCAACAATTTCTTCGGTGATGCATTGGAAACGGGTGTAGGTGCATTGCGCTTCTCGAAGTTGTGTTATTTTTCCCAGCTCCCAGCGGCATACCGCCTGCAGAGGTCTAAAACAACAACAGGTACCTCTTAGAAGGTCAGAACTCCCAGCAAGGAAGTTCAGGGGAGCTGGTGGTGAAGTCTTTGTGTCCCTGTGACTTCAGAACAAGAGGCAAGCTCAGTTTCAAGCCCTTGGAGATCTTCCTCAAGCAGGTGACACAGCAAACAGCAAAGTCCTTTTCCCTTTCCTTGGCAGAACGTAGCCACTGCAGGCCAACCCCAGACATCAAACAGCACAGGGGAAGTATTCCTCCTCAGTTTCCCCAGCTCTTCTCCTTGGCAAAGGTTCCTCTTGATTCCCAGAAGTGATCTAAACATCTGGGGCCTGGGACCCTCTTTTTATAATACAAAATCCTTTGTTATCTGTGGCAGAAAAGCACTTTGCCCAGTTAAAACCAGTTCTGTCCTCTCTGGTGCAGGTTCCTGGCAGGTGGTGGACACAGCATTGTCTTAGGCAGACCAGGCACATTCAGGTGTGAAAGAAATCTCCTCCCCCTGCACAGATTGCGGTAGTAGCTGTCAAGGCTGAAATCGGGTCTATTTTTGCAGAAAGAACAGCCGCAAAATGGGCGTCGGCCCGCCATATAGTATATGAGGGCAGCAAACTCATTGGCCATTAGGACCAGACAACAGGTTTCCACCAATGCAATACTCTCGATTCAAACCTCCACCGGAGAGATTACTGATGACCAGGTTAAGATCCAGAGGGCATTTTGAGAGTTCTATAACAATCTCTATACTGAAGAGAATACTTGGTCCCCGGATTTGAGAGATAGGGAGATCTCCAAATATCTTAACACTATATCATTGTCTCAACTCAGCGCGGAAGATCACAATCATTTGGAAAACCCTCCAAATTGGGAAGAAATTTCTACAGCACTGGCAAGTCTGCTGGATGGCTAAGCTGCTGGCGCTGAGTGTATCCCAGTCAAGTTTTATCAAATCTTTTGTCCTCAAATAAAAGACCTCTTTACAGATCTGGTAATTTCTATCTTCAACGGGGCCTCTCCACCCGCTTCTTGGTCTATAGCTAAGATTGTAATTTTTCAGAAAAAGATAAGTCACCATTAGAGATGGGCTCATATAGGCCAATTACTCTTATCAATTGCGACTCCTAGGTATATTCTAAAATGTTTGCATCCAGATTATCCTCAAAAATTGAGCCACTTATCTCTAAGTGGCAACATGGGTTTATTTCCAAAAGGAGCACCGTAGAACATATCTGGCGGACCATCACCCTATTTGACACTGCCCAAGTGTCCGGAGACCCGATCTCACTAATTTTACTCTATGCTGAAAAAGCATTTGATCGGATCGCCTGGCAATTTCTTTGGGGTGTCATGAGGCGGATGTGTTTTGGGCCCAAGGCAATTCAAGCTATTCAAGCTGTGTACCTAAATCCCACAGCCAGAATTTCGATAAATGGGAAATTGACATAGCCAAGTAGAATATCACACGGGACGAGGCAGGGCCGTCCTTGCTCTCCACTGCTCTTCGCTATTTATATTGATCCCCTTATTAAGAAAATTGAAATCAACCATGAGATTCTGGCTGTGAGCTGGTTTGATGCAGAAACCAAGATCATGGCTTATGCCGATGATCTGGCTGTGGTGACTCCTGACCCAGAATCAGCCACTAAAGCTTTGGAACAGGAGGCTCTAGATTTTGGTAAAATATCCGGCTATGCACTCAACAGGGAAAAACGCAGATTAACCTAAATGAAGGAATCAATTGGGAGGACTCTAGGGTCGTACACAAAGCCAAATATTTGGGGGTTACCATCGTCGCTGATATTGACTCTTTTATAAAAGAAAATCTGATCCCGTTGGCTGCGGACACAAAGACGGCACTTAGCCGGATTAATAACCTGCACTCAACCATAGTAGGGTGGTGCAACGTTTTAAAAATGATCCTTTTCCCCAAACTGCTCTATTTCTTCAGGGCTATCCCTTTAGAGGTTAACAAATTTATGCTTCAAAAATGTAAACAACTCTTTTCTCAATACATCTGGGCCTATTCTCAGCCGAGGAGGGCCTTTAAGCTGCTTTCTCTTCCTCGGGACAGAGGGGGATGGGCGTTCCCCAATCTAAGATTGTATTACTGGGCTACGGTACTACAATATTGTACGCAACTGCTACACGAACATCCAGGTATGGCCGCCACGGGACTCCCGTCCCCCTTTACTTTATTACTCGGTGAGGAGGCTCGGGGGTGTCTTTGGCAGCAACTTGAATTTGGCTATTATAAACGGGTCAGATTCAAGACCCTGTTGAGTGCATATATGGTATTTTCTAATTCACGCAGACTCTTTGGGCTAGGTAGATTACATTTCTACACTCCTATTAACAACAATACTAATTTACCAGCTATCTTCGGGAAAACATATCTCCAAAATTGGTATAAAGCAGGAATCTCAAAGCTCGGGGACTTACTTACTTCTGAAGGAGTCCGGCCGTTTAGTGACCTTAGATTGCAATTTAATCTGAGTGATAATCAGGCTTTTAACTATTTTGCTATAAAGGATTTCTTGTCTTGTAAGGCTGGTGGGTTGGCGGGGTTTGCAAAAATAGACCTTATAAATTGCGGGGCTCTACTTTACCTCGTATTGGGTATATCTATTCGGCACTGAATAGCCAAATGTCTGATGATTTGGCCAAAATAGATAACAAATGGCAGCAGAAATTGGATGTCCCTTGCAATACGTTTCGTCTTGCTCTAAGCTCCGCTCAGAGCGATTTGTTGTCAGCCAAATTACAGGCACAATTCTATAAGACTGGTTTCTTCCTGTATATCACAACCAGTAGAATTGCTAAATGGGGAACAGGTAAAGGAATGCTCTGCCCTAGATGCTTGGAGTTTAGTGCAGAATCAGTTCAAATGTTTGCTACCTGTTTGAAATTAGAATTACTACTTGATAAAATACAACAGTTTCTAAGTAGAATTCTAGAATTCTATTGCAGGACATCCAGCTAACTCCAGCTATTATTTTGCTAGGGGTACAAGATACGCTTAATAGGAAGAATTGGGGAGCGTTAAAATTTGTAGCCATGACTATACTTAGGATCTGTATAGCCTCTTCTTGGATAGACCCAAATCCTCCACTGTTCTCCCAATGGTTGGCCCGACTGGTAGCGACTTGTAATCTTGAGAAGGCCATCTACGCTAAGAAAGGCGTTTCGGGCAAGAAAAAAAGGATTAGTTATTTGGGAACCTTTAATCACTCGGCTTAGTCAGAAAAATATCTAAGGGCCCGATTCACAGAACTAACTTAAGACAAAATCCTAAACTTACTAGCATTTTGGTATTCACAGAAGGCACTTACTCATTTTGGTATTCACAGAAGGCACTTACTCATTTCGGTATTCACAGAAGTTAGGAGTCCTAACTTTAGGACTCCTAAATGCCTTCTGTGAATACCGAAAGCCTTAAAATTAGGATTTTTCTCAGTTTAGTAGTAGTATAGTTAGGACTCCTAACTTTAGGACTCCTAAATGCCTTCTGTGAATACCGAAAGTCTTAAAATTAGGATTTTTCTCAAAATTGAGAAAAATCCTAATTTTAAGACTTTCGGTATTCACAGAAGGCATTTAGGAGTCCTAAAGTTAGGAGTCCTAACTATACTACTACTAAACTGAGAAAAATCCTAATTTTAAGGCTTTCGGTATTCACAGAAGGCATTTAGGAGTCCTAAAGTTAGGACTCCTAACTTCTGTGAATACCGAAATGAGTAAGTGCCTTCTGTGAATACCAAAATGAGTAAGTGCCTTCTGTGAATACCAAAATGCTAGTAAGTTTAGGATTTTGTCTTAAGTTAGTTCTGTGAATCGGGCCCTAAGACTTTTGTACTCTGTATTGTATGTTGATATATCAGATTTCTGTGCAAAACCTCAACCTTACCAGGGAATGGTTATCTATTCATTTTTCTCTTCTCTTTGCTTTTTTTCTTTGGTCATTATTTCTGCAATGTTTGCACAAGGTTAGTACAAAGGTGTCGCGTATCTGCTATATTAAGTCTACCCTCGGCGGAATTATTACTTTTTATACTAGTGGACTCAAGCTTATTTAATGCTATTGATTATTGTACAAAGAAAATTGCTTCTTTATTTATTCCCACTGCTGGCAAAATGTACTGCATTTCTTTCCTAGGTGTGGGGTGGGGGAGGTGGGGGGGATCCGTTGTAATGAATTTTTCAACTTCGATTTTGATCTTTGTACTGCCTATTTATAAAATAAAAAAATATATATATAAAAAGAAATATCCTCCCCCTACTCTGAATGCATCCCAGGTCTATTTAGCCTAGCCGTGACTCACCCTGGAAAGGCAGGTCACAGCTAACCCCCCCTCCCCCAAGTCGCTGTCTGAACAGAATGCACAACTCCAGCCCCTGTCACTCTAAAGCCAGAGTCAATACACAACCTAGCAGAGGCACACTGGATGGTTTGGCAAGAAAATAGCTACTTTCTAAAAGTGGCAGTTTCAAACACAGAATGAGAAATCCCCCTCACTAAAAGATGCATCTTAACATTCTGAGTTCAGGCCTATCAAACTTTATTTTCCTATCTTGTTCCCAGGGACAGTTAGGCTTATAAGATGTTATAAGCAAACTCCCCATTCTATCCCATGGAACAGATAGCCTTTCAATAGTGAAAAACGAAATGCAGGCCCACTAGCAGCATTTGATTTACAGGCCCTGGGCACACACAGTGCACTGTACTAGGGACTGACTAGTAAATCAAATAAGCCAATTATGGAAACACCATTCCATAACGACAATTTACAAGGAGAGCATGTGCACGTTAGCACTGATCAGCAGTGGTAAAGTGCCCAGAGTCATAAAACCACTAACAACAGGTCAGAAACAAAACAGTGGGAAGGCAAAAAGTTCTGGGATGACCCTGTAAAAAGGGCCAAGTCCAACACTTTGGCTTTAGATTTGTACTAAATTTATATTCAATCTTACTTAATGACTCTGATTTTCACTGTGTGAACAAATGGGTTGCATTGTAATTGTGAATTGAAACAATACCTAACTCTTTTATTCCTCAAGCACCCTAAAAAGGTCTGTTGCAGGCGTATAAGAAAGGGGGACCAACTCTTCTGTGTTAGCACTAGCAACCACAAATACCGCTTGCTCACCTGCCAATATGAGCATCAATGAAGCGTAATGAGTCCTCTCTAAGGTTTCCTCAGAGCCGAGACTACTTTACACTTATTTCACTTTCATCTGCACCCCCATTGCACGAGACAACACTCATTACAGGCTGTCATCTGTTCATGTCAAATATCCCTGTTTCCCCAGACTAGCTACTTCTGGCAGGGTCGTGGCATGCACAGCTTGCCAGCATGTAGCCCGCTACTTCAGCGCGGCATGTCATTGATTAGTACGTAACAGAGTGTTTCAAAGTGAAGAGTATATAATTGTTGGTGGTTGGGCAAGGCTGAGCTCCTGGAAAATATTGTTTATAGGCCTCAGCGAGCCCAGAACATGGAAGTTTATCTGAACCAGTACACTCTGTCTTCTCAAGTAACCCATGCTTTACTCACCCCCCAGGATTTGAATTAGTGGAGTTAAAATGGTCTTTACTGTGCCAGAGTTGTGGTTAGAATCTTATAGTGACCGCCGTTTCTTGGTGCCAAACTTTTAGATCTGAAACTCTCTCCCCGGTTCTTCTGGTCTCCGCCACTTGTACAGACTTTAAATATTCTTTCCAACTTTTTCTCATATGTGTTTATAGAAAGCACAGGATGTCCAGATCTAGAGACCTCCAGGTAAGGGGCGCAATACTAATGTGGTCAATGGTAGTAGTAAGTGGTAGCAATAGGCATCCCCTCTATATACTAACGCAAACAAAACCAGACCGAGTCAGCCTTTGACATACTACAAGGCCACGAGCTGTCTTTTACACTGCGGGAAGCAGTTATGAATTAAAAAGGTTCTCGTTTTGTTTCCTCATCCTTGTCAAGGGTTGGAGGTCAATTTAGTTCAATAGTCTGGACTCGTTATGACTTAATATTTGGGTATACCCTTTAGTGTTTCCCTGTGCATGCACAGGCCAGTGGTTAATTTGTAAAAAATTAAGTGCCGAGGTTCTCGTCAGGATGTAACTTGCACCAGTCCAATTCTCTTATTAGCACCGCCTAAAGCAGAACCAACTACTAGCCATGAAAGTGGGGAGAGGATGTGGGCTAATGGCTAGAGCTGCCGACTTTGGAGCTTGGCAACCAGGTTGGAGCCTCAGAGTCAGCTCAACATCCTGTGATTCTTGGCAAATCACCTAATTTCCCCCTAAATGAATGTGTCCTCAACTGGTGCTCATGAAAAGTGCCCATGTTGATTATTAAGTGCCAGTGCTGAGCACCAGAAATCACCAGGCTCAAATTAAGCATTGGCACAGGCAACACAAGAAGAAGACGGCAGGTCAAACCCATCCTACTGGACATTGAACAAGGCCCACAAGCTTTCCACTACCCAAAGTCATCACAGGTCTCATGGGTCAAAAAGTTACCACCACTCGAATTTAGATGTTTCTTTACTCTCTCCCTTCTCAATATGTATGATTGAGTTAAATAATAATAAAAAATATGTTGTCCAGTGCCAAGATGTGTTAGGGTTTATTATACCATTTGTAAATATATCTTATTTTATAGAATGCCTGTTTAGAATGGAAGGCATTGACACTCCATGCTTAAACCACTCGCATGAGTGTACTCCTCACAGATTAGAGGTGCTAAACCAAGAGGGATGGCCAATGGGCAGCCTTGTCCTCAAGGGTACAAACAAGAGGTTCAGATAAGACTAAAAGCTTTGAAAAAAACAGGATGCGAACAAGAATGATTCAAATGGACAGCTGATAAAATACTGACCAATCGAAGGGCCACAAGGCTTATGTTGTCTCCATAAAAAAGTGAAAGGGTTAATTGAAGTCACTTTCCTAGATGGATATGTTGAGTAACAACTGTGCACATATATCAGCCTGAGGCGCTTCTACCAGCTTTGATTAGAGCCAAACCCTGAACCTCATGAATGATACCAAGGGGCATATTATCAAGAAACGGCGTTAAGATTATCGCCGCTTTAGCGGCAGAAAACTGCTGCTAAAACGGCGATAATGGGCTTGATAATATTCCCTTGAGAATTCCCATAGAAGCCCAGGTTCTGGTGTGAACATGGGCTTCTATTGGAATTCTCCAGGGCATATTATCAAGCCCATTATCGCCGCTTTAGCCGCAGTTTTCTGCCGCTAAAGCGGCAATAATTTTAACGCCGTGCTTGATAATATGCCCCCAAACACTTCCCAGTGAAGCTACTGTCTGCATCTCAGGGCTTTGCTTGTCTTTCCCAGCTCAGGACCCAAGTAGGGTCCCTCAGTGATACTCAGGGGACCGTCTCTGGCTGCGAGCTGGTGATTCAGTGGCAGATGGGTCACCATTTCAAGGATTTCCAAAGGCAGAACCAGCCGAGGTTCTGCCTTTGGAAACCTTGACGTTCACACACATGTAACTGAGGCATAAGAACTGCAAGGTTGGTGGACAGGGCATCTGCCATTGTTTGGCATATATTTACCTTTAAATGTTCTGTTCTGTTAGATATATTTGTTAAGCACCCAAATACCCATGAGTGTCTTGCAACTAGCTACTGTGAATGACATGAGACTACTGGTGCTTCAGATGACTATAAAAGATTAAATAGCCAGGTTTTTACCGCCTTTCTAAAAGATAAGTATGTTAGATAAATTTGTAAAGCGCACAAAATGAAGTCATTTGCCTTTACCCTCTTACAACTTTCAATCAACTGACCGTTTATTGAAAAATACCAAAATAGTTTTATGTCACCTAATAAGCAATAATTTGGCCAGGTGAGATAAGACATCTTATATTAAAATAAAAACATGAAAGAAGGAAGGATCCTGAAAGTGTGCCAAGGATATAATTGTTTACAATTAAACCCACACATGTAGTCGTGGAAGGCTGTATGGGTTCTCACTGAGGATTTAGGAGCTAAATTGATACATTACTGAACACTACATCATAGCCAAGGCCACTGGAATTATGCGGCAGGGGAAGGGCAAATTATGAGGAAGGGTTGAGTAAATTTAATGGCAAGAAAAGGCAAATTATGTGCACTGCTTTATTATTTTGTCATTTTTAAACTTGTTAGCTGTGTACTACGCTCCACCTGCGTAGTTTGCGGAATTTTATCAACTGGCGGAGCGGAGTACGCCCCTGGGCCAAGCCCCCCAAAAAAGGCTAAAAAAACCACTTAACTGCTCTCTGGCATCTGCGGGCTGCCCTCTTCCTCGCCGTGGTGTCTCCTTCTCGCCGCTGTCCTTGTTGTAAACCCCTACATTTCAAGTCTTGCATGGACTGCGCATGCGCAGTCTATGCAAGATGTAAAACGTAGGGGGTTGAGACCGGCAAGGAGGAGGAGGATGGCGGCAAGGAGGAGACACCACGGCGAGGAGGAGAGCCGCCCGCTGATGCCAGAGAGCAGGTAAGTGTTTTTTTGGACCCTTTTAAAAAGAAATTGGTGGGACTGGAGTGGAGCGGAATTCCAGGGAGATTTTTTTAACTACGTGGAACTCCGCGGAGTGCCTCTCCGCCTACTCCACCCAGGGTTACTCATTAGTACCAGTTTAACACCCAAATATAGTAATAAGCTACATAAAGGTGACCAGTCAACCTTTGCAAAGGGCCTGCCACTGCACGTCGACATGCGTTGCTGTGTCTTTATTAACTTTTGAACTGTTTGAGCTAGAAACAAACATTTTTGGGTTAACATCTGCAGATTATACAGCATATGATGCATTATGTGGCAAACACAGGCAAATCTACAAATATGTGAAAATCGCAGCACTGCACAATCGCATAATTCAAGTGGCCCTCATCATAGCCAAGTTACCTGTATAGTAATGCTGGCTACAAAATAGATTGGACTATTCTAATGAAGACCAAACTCAAACATAAAATGGTTACGTTCTTTCAGCAGGCACTCATTCATAGACATAACAGATCAGTGGTATACTGTTGGACTTGGCACTTTTTGCAGGATCATCCCTAAACTTTTTGCCTTTCTCCTAGCTTTTTTTTCTGACATGGTGAGGGTGGTTTAAGGACTGTGGGCACTTTAGCACTGCTGTCCAGTGTAAAGTGCGTGTGCTCTCTGTGATAAACATGGTAAGACTGTTTGGCATATTTAATTTACCTGTCAGTCCCTTGTAAAGTGGTATCTCATATACCTGGGGCTGGTAAATAAATGCTACTGATGGGCTTGCAGCGCTGATTGCGCCACCCACCAAAGTAGCCTTTCAAACCTATCCCAGGCCTCTGCCGTTGCAGGGCTTGTACGCGCAGTGTTACTGCCGCTGTGACGTGACACCTAAAGTGGGTGCCATGTCTGTGATCTCCCTTTTAGTACATGTCAGTCATCCCTAAGGTAGGCCCTAGCTAGCCCTATGGGCAGGGTGTATTATAGGTAAAAGGTAGGACATGTACCCTAAGTGTGCGACATGTCCTGGTAGTGACAAACAGCCATTTTGGTTCCTCACTACTGTGAGGCTGCCCTCCCATAGGAATGCATTGGGGATTCCCTGATAAGTGTTTCAGTGGTAATTCCTGATATGAGAGGAGCAGCGTGGTCAAGTTTGGTATAGTTGGAATAGTGATAATAAATGCTACGCGATGGTGTGCGCAGATTTATTATAACTATTTTATAAATGCCACTTTTAGAAGTTGGCATTTCTGTGTGCCATGTGTCTGCCTGCCTGATGTGGATTTAATGTCTGGCTTTTGAGTGGCAGGGGCTGGTGAGGTGTGTGTGGCTCCAGGAGGGGCAGGGTGAGTCAGCGCCAGGATGAAGAGGGCATCTGCATTTGGAGTAGTGGATGGAGTAGTCCCCTGACCCTGAATAGACCTGTGCCTGCCTATGTGAATGCTGGCCCCGCCCCCCTGTGGTGTGGCTGATGGTGTTAAATGGTAGCGGCAGTTTCAGTCGATAACCTTTCAAGTATTTGCCCGGCGGTAATCGCCTCTCATACCACTCGATAATTTACCAATGAAAGAGGCAGGCGCCGGAGACTGGAAGGCAGGAAACAAAGTTTTATTCCGTCGGAGCAGAACACATCAGATCAGACAGCAAGGTATCGTCACGAGGTGCTCTAACCGCATCTCTGAGACCTGGTCTCTTATACACCGGTTTATTGCTTTATTACACATAGTACATTCTTGAGATTCTCTTGATGCATGAAAGAACATCCCCTGAAGCCCCGGCTCAGATCCGATCCCACACATAGTTACAGTAGAGGTTCCCACCCTACCCGCAGTGGGAGATGGCTATCGCGCAGCAGGGAATTCCGCCAATTCCCGGGGGTGTGTGCAACCGGCCGGGTCTCAGGGGGTAGGGGCTTTGATCTACTGTAATCCCTTTGATGCGGGGTGTTTCCCTTACAGTAGGGGCAATAAACTGCATCCGCAGGGCTAGGTGATGGCCTGGGACCAGTTCGGACAATGGGGCGCAGAGGAAGGGGGTTATCAAAGGAGAGGCATGACCATGTATGGGATGTCGGTCGGATGTGGTTCCGTAGCAGGGTCGCGCAGAAGGAGAGGGTTTATGGCCTGTATGAGAGAGCAGGGGTGGCCGGCGCGCGGGGGATGCTCGCAGCGCCAGGGGAAAGCGCTGGCGATCGAGAGTGAGCGGGGAGAGAGTGGGGTGCCTAAAATGGCGGCCGTGCATTCGCTGTGCGTGGCGCTGGGGAGAGGCAAGATGGCGCAGATAATGTTCAGTTTGCAAGCTAAATTTCCACAGTCCTCCCTTTTAACATATCTCGCCAGCTTGTCTAGTTCGGATTTATCCCCATAATACTGCGGACTTCCACCTCATAAAGGGCTTTCATCCGCTCTGTTTCAAAGTTCAAAGTCTTAGGGCAGATGCAGTTCATAAAAAGCGAACATAAAGGTGGCAGACACTGAATCCCCAAACAACATCCACATAGTATCA
Organism: Triturus cristatus; assembly: GCF_964204655.1. Taxonomy (NCBI): domain Eukaryota; kingdom Metazoa; phylum Chordata; class Amphibia; order Caudata; family Salamandridae; genus Triturus; species Triturus cristatus. The sequence goes on along the minus strand of NC_140590.1, from coordinate 1,653,313,630 downwards.
CAATCGGTATTAGGATAAATGAAAACAGCCTCCATCCCCAACTTTTAATAGTGTCCCAAAACCAACTCCCCAGCGACCATTCTTCTTGCTCTTGATGGACCTCTGTGGACAGTCTGTGGAGGTGTTCAATTGCTTTGTAGACTGAGGGTGAGTTATCTGGTACGTAGGTACAACAGCTGGACCCAATGATGCGGCATGCTCCTCCACGATCAGCCAGAACCACATCTAGAACAAGGCGGTTCTGAAGAGCCACCAGGCGGACGGCCTGAAGCTCAGCGGTGTTGTTGGCGAGGGCGCCAGCTGTAATGTTCATTGCTGTTTTGACTGCCTGGGTTAAGTGGCGGATGGCACGGCTGTTTGCCATCGGACCCCAGAGTGGAACAAGACCTTTTACTGCGTCCATGAACTGTGCTCCGGCGGAGTCGGCTTGTACAATGTCTTTGGCACGTTTCTGTCGGTGATGGTTTGCTGGAGCCACATATGTCGGGGGAAGGACGAAGGCGATGTAGCAGGTGCCTCCCCAACCTTTCGGGAGCCAGGTGTAGGCCTTAGTACCACAGACGAAGTACATATTCGGGGAGGCAACAAAGGAGGGTGGGTCAACTGAGTCCAATGTTCGGGTGATGAGGCAGGAGCTGTGGCCCACCAGCTGTGCCCCCAGGCCTTCGAGGCATACAGATCCAGTGATGTTGATGACGGACAGGGCCACTGTTAGGGTGGCGGCCGTCCGCTTTCGGAGGTAAGAGAAGGTGGGTCTGGCTGGATTGTTGAACACTTGCATTTCAACTCGTTCTTTGGCGGGGATGTCCATGTGAAAGGAAGTGTTCGATCTCAGAGGGCAGAAGAGGGCGGAAGTTCTACCAGTTTTGTTCAGCCAGAACCCATGGTAGAAGTGTGACATGGTTCTGCCGGAAGTAAATGTACATGTACAGATATTTATATAGCGCAAATCACCAACCGGTCTCTAAGCGCTTGCTTAGGGAACCCGTCCTGGTATTCCCCTGTGAGATAACCCAGCAGGGCATCCACAAGGTGAAAGCCAGGCATCCCGCCGCGAGGGGCCATTGTGGAGATTAAGCAAGCTATTGCCCAGAGTCGCAGAGTGTGAACCCAGAAGAGGGCAGAAGTTCTTCCAGTTTTGTTCAGCCAGAACCCATGGTAGAAGTGTGACATGGTTCTGCCGGAAGTGGCATTGTCCTTGTAGCTCTCCTGCAGGAGGATCAGCCAGGCGAGGCAGGAACCATGGACAGAAAAAGGTGAAGGGATGAAAGGGATTGAGTGCCCAGTGGCATGTGGTAGCAATCCACAGATCCAGCAGTTAGTGGCGTTGGTGGCAAGATTGTGTTGGTGGAGCAACTGCACAAAAGAGTTATTCCAGAACTCCTTACGCCTTTCTCGGAGTTGGGGTGAAAGTGAGATCAGATGGTGTTCTTTCGTGGTGGTAGGTTGAACGGTGGTCAGCAATGTCTTATGAGCGGGTGTGCTCTCCTCCATGATCCAGAAGGTGACCACGAGGAGAAGGCAAAAGAGAAGGGTAATGAAAAGTGCTATTGTCTTAAAGCTGTGCATTCGGTCAGTCTTTGGGTTTTTGTAGTGGATCTTCGGACGTGCGGTTGCTTCCATCATCTTCATGTCGGGCGCTTCCATCACCTTCAAGAGACTCGGTAGCGGGCAGAACCACAGACTTTGTTTTAGTTTCTCTCCTGGTGGCCTTTGAGGTGACTAGGCTACCGCTCTGAGATTTCCCTTCAGCTGCTTAGCCGAAGTTCTCTCCTTTCGTCGCAAGTTATACCCTTCTTGGGATGGCACAGTGGGATCGGGATATTCAATCAATTCAAGTGTCTCTGTATCCGGGCAGCGGCTCAGGGATGGTCGGTCTTTGTCCAGAAGTTCCTCTTGGGCGGTGATGTTGTCCGTGGTTGTCAGGGTCGGTGATACCTTCTTGCAGTGGTGTGCATGCAGCCAATTGCGTTTCCCCTCCACTCGAAGAGCTGTTCGGGTGGTGATCAGGACTTGCAGGGGGCCCGTCCACCGGGGCTCCAGACTCTTGGTGCGCTGGAAGTTACGCACTAAGACGAAGTCACCGGGTTGGATGTCGTGTCCCGGGCCCCTGGAAACATCGGGAATGGCGTGCAGCACCTGCTGATGGATAACAGACAACGTCTTAGTTAGGTTATACAAATAGTCAGACATGAGGACGTCCGGGACGTCGTGGATGGATGTTGGTTTTGGTGCAGTCCAAAGGTTCATGGGCCGCCCAAAGACGACCTCGTAGGGGGTTAAGTGGTGTTTGGTGGGGGTGGAACGCATTGATAGCAATGCTAGTGGGAGAGCGTCTGGCCATCTTAGTCCTGTGGTGGCGACTATTTTTGCTATCTTAAGCTTCAATGTGGCATTGTGTCGCTCAACCAGGCCTGCAGATTGGGGATGGAAGACCGCATGGAATTTCTGTTTTACACCCAACCCCTTTAAGATGAGTTGGATAACTTCGGCTACGAAGTGGGGGCCGTTGTCGCTCCACAAAATTCGACAAAGGCCGTATCGGGGGAAGAATTCCTTCAGTAGTACTTTTGCGGTAGTCATAGCGGTGTTGTCATGGGTTGGGTAGGCTTCCACCCACTTGCTGAAGGCACACACAACGACAAGTACATACTTTAAACCTTGGCACCTTTCTAGCTGGACATAGTCCATTTGTAGGACTTCAAAGGGGTGATTGGGGACCCCAAACCCTCCCCGGGGTACAGTAGTTCCTTTCCCAGGGTTGTGTTGGAGGCATACTAGGCATTGTTGGACCAGACGTTTGGCTGAGTCTGGTATTCTGTCGTGGTGCCAGACTTTGGAGATGAGTTCGATCATGGGGGCAGACCCTATGTGTGCGGGGGAGTGTGCCATGGTCAGCATGGGGATCAAGTATGAGTCGGGTAGCAACCATTTGTTCGAGTCTTTAGTTCGCCAACAACCGTCATCGTCCTTCAATCCCACCCGGGCCCATTCAGTTAATTCGTGTGGTGTGCTGGCTAGTTGGATATCCCTAATCGTTTCCCTAGCATCCTTCCATTTCTCAGTTTGTGACCTGGTCACGTACATGCGGGTCGTGGACCTATTCTCGGCTGTGGTTCGGGCAGTAATGTCAGCTAGTGCATTTCCCTGTCCTATAATGTCTGTCACCTTCTTGTGTGCCTGGCATTTGATCACAGCTAACCGTGTGGGGAGGAGGACTGCTTCGGTCAGGGCAGAGACTAGATCTCCATGCAGGATGGGTGTGCCATGAGAAGTCAAGAATCCCCTCTCTTTCCATAAGAGCCCAAAGTGGTGAACTACCCCAAAGGCGTACTGACTGTCTGTGTAAATGTTTGCGGTTGTCCCTGCTGCCAGGATGCAGGCTCGTGTGAGGGCAATTAGTTCCGCCGCCTGTGCGGATCGCTGTGTGATGCAGGCTGTCTCAACAACTGTTCGAGCTGTGGTGACTGCATAGGCAGCTGAGGTGGTGCCATCGGGGAGCTTGATGCATGAGCCATCCACCCACAGTTCTCCGTCAGGGTCCGGGAAGGCAGTATCCCGGAGGTCAACCCTACTCTTGGTTTGTTCGTCGGTGAGGGTCACGCAATCATGTATAGGGGATGCATTGGGGTCAGGGAGAGGTAGTAGAGTAGCCGGATTCAGAGTGGTGCATCGTTTCAATGTGATGTGGGGTGCAAGCAGAGTCAGTTCATAACCAGTCAGTCGTGCGCTAGTCAGGTGTTGAGTCTTGGTTTGGTTCAGGAGGGTATCAACAGCATGGGGTACCAATACTGTGAGGGGGTTCGAGAGCACGATCCCCTCACTTTGCCGGATAGAGACAGCAGCGGCGGCTACTGCTCGAAGGCAGGCGGGCAAAGCTCTGGCTATGGGGTCAAGAGTGGCAGAGAAGTAGGCACAAGGGCGTTGCTTAGGGCCTATGGACTGGGTTAGGACAGACAACGCACATCCCTCCCTTTCGTGGGTGTAGAGGGAGAAAGGTTTAGTGTAGTCTGGGGTTCCTAGGACTGGGGCCGAGCAGAGGGCGTCTCGTAATTCTTTGAAGGAGGATTGACATTCGGGTGTCCAGGGGAGGGGGAAGGGGGTATCTTTAGCCAGCAGGGAAAGCAGAGGTTTTACGATAAGACTGAAATTTGGCAACCACTGTCGACAAAAGGAGGTGAGGCCCACTAGGGACCGCACTTGCTTCTGAGTTTTGGGAACAGGGGTTTCTAGAATGGTCTGAATTCGGTCAGGGGTAAGTTTCCTCCCGTCCCTGGATAGTAGGTGGCCTAGATACGTTACTTGGGGCTGGCAGAATTGCAATTTCTTTCTGGAGACCTTGTGACCGTTCTCTGCAAGGAAGCGGAGGAGGTGAATGGTGGCTGTGATGGCAAGTGGAGTGGTGTCGGCCGCCAAAAGAATGTCATCGACGTACTGTATCAACACCACTCCATCGGGTAGTTGGACTGCATCTAGCTGTCTCTTGAGGGCTTGGCTATAAATGCTGGGACTCTCAGTGTAGCCTTGGGGTGCCCTACAGAATCTGTATGAACGAGCTTTTAGGGTGAAGCCGAAGAGGTAACGGCTGTCTGGGTGGATGGGGATGGAGAAGAAGGCGTTTTTGAGATCAATAACAGTAAAGGTGGTGGCAGTGGATGGAATCAGGGTGAGGATGGTGGTGATGTCTGAGACCACGGGGTACTGGGGTACGACTACTTTGTTAACCTCTCGTAAATCAACAATGAAACGGTAGGCTTTCTCATCTCCCTCGCCTTGCTTCTTTACAATGGGTAGGATAGGGCTGTTGCAAACATTACTGACTACTTCTTCTACCACTCCTGCCTCGACTAGGGACTCGATGATTTCCACCAATGCCTTCTCGCCTTCGGGTGATATCCGATACTGTGGAAGCTTTGGGAGTACTGCGTCTGGTCGGACGGTTATATGTACTGGGTCAATCACCATGCGCCCTACATCTGAGTCGGTTTTAGCCCATAGATGTGAAGGTAATGTGTCGAGTAGGGACATGTCAGCATCGGTTATAGAGAGCATACGCCGTGTGTGACAGGGTCTGGACAGATCTGGGTTATCGTGTAGGATGACTCGAACTCCGTCTGGGGAGCATCTGATGGTAGCTCGAAAATGTTTTAGCAAATCAAGTCCCATAATAGCATCGGGGGTGTTGGAGGAGAGCAGAAAGGTCGTGTCAGTGGTGTTATCTTCTAAGTCAAAGGAGATTGGTGCTGATAAGGGGTTAGTGGAGGGCGTTCCATCGAAGCCTATTGAGGTTACATGTGAGCCAGACAAGGGTGCCCTAGGGATCAGTCGTTTGGATAACGCACTACGTGTCGCCCCAGTGTCTACCAGGAATGGAGATTTTGTGCCCAAGACCTTAGCAGTGACGTAAGGGCCTTGCTGGTCAACACGGAGTTCGACTGGATCCCTCCCTTGCCCCTGGCGGTCCTATGCGAAGTCATGGGTGCTTTCATAGTCGGACTGCTGACACTGGTTTTGTCGGGGGCGGTCAAAGGTGTTTGGTTTGCCTGGCCTGACGTTGGTTGCGTCGTTCGTGTGCCCTCGTCCCTGTCCTCTGTTTCTGGGGTCATATGCTGTGTCTCTGGGATCCCTATTTTTGTTTAGTTCCAGAAGGACCGGGCACTGGGATTTCCAGTGTCCGAACCCTCTACAGAACGCACATTGGTTCCCATCTAAGTCTCTCCGTCCGTTGTAGGGTGCAGGTGTATGGTCTCTAGGGGGTAGCTTTCTAGGGGCGGTTGGGTGGTAATTCTCTTTCGGGGGTTCCCTTCCTATGGTCACCCCTTGCAACTGTGCTATCATTACCCTCTCCTTCAGTTCCTTTTTCTTCTTCTCTGATGCCCTATCGTTCTCGTTTTTCTGATTTTCGTAGTATTGGGCCATCTGGAGAATTGCTGCGGGTTTGGAGGCTGCCCAACTACTCTCGCTGGTCTGTAGTTTCTGGGAAATTTCTTGTGACAGACCCTTCACATAATTCTGGACAAAGAGGTGATGTCCGGTTGCGGTGGTCATGTCTTGGCCACTGTAATCGGAAAACACAGTCTCGAATCGGGAGAAGTATTCAGACACATCCTCCTGGGGTTTCTGGCGGCAAGCCGTTACTATCGACCAGTCTACCTTTCTTTCTGGGATTAGAGTCTTCAGTTTTAGTACAATCTTGTCTGGGAGCTCTAATATGGCTTTTGGGGGTTTCTGTCCTGGTTCTCGCTGCTTATCTATGGTATCGAGTTGTACCCAGGTATATCCGAACGGCTCAGCGTGGTCAACTTTCCGGATTTGTTTCCACACATCAGCCGGCAGACATAGCCCAAAGAACAAGTCGATATCTGCTAAAGTCATAATCGTAGAACCTAAGGCTGTACCCAGTTCAGTGTAGAAGGCAGTCGGGTTCTTTCTCAAGTCGGGTAGAGTTTTTCTAAAGGTCAAAATATCTTGCCGGTCCCACGGCTGGTAGACCCAGTTATATACAACCCTCCCCTTCGCATCTTGGTGGTTGATGTCGTCATGCGTTCCCTGACCTCGTGGGGGGACCCAGTAGGGGGCAGCTTCTTTGATGGGCATCATGGCCTCAGCCCTTCCTTCCTGGGGCTTAGTCGCTATGGGGGTTTCTGCTTTGGTGGTCTGCCTATGTTCTCTAAGGTGTCGGTAGACCTCGAGTGTACGAGTAAAGAGGTTCGTCACGTCGCCCTCTCTTTCTTCTCCGATGTCTACCTTCCTATATAGGGCTGCTAAGCCTTCGGGACCTTTATCGTGGTATCTTTCCTCATATGCATTCAGGGCGTGATAACAGAGCCGTACGACAAAGTGTCGTCTGCGGCTGTCGGCATACGAGTTATACACGTCTGTTATATACTCCTCACTTTCTTTTCGCTCCACCAGTGTCCCTACTATCTTATCAATTCCTGCTCGTTCATCCTTTGTTAATCGATTCATTCTGGTGGACTCTTTCTTTCCCATCTCATGGTCATCTAGCGTTGTAACCGACATTGGGTTTAGTACAAGAGGCTCAGCCGGCGCAGAGGCCGTGAGGGCCGAGGCCCCTGTACTGCTTTCGATCGTGTTCGGGGGTTGTGGGTGTTGCACTACCGACTGGGAGGGTGCATATGGAGGGGGCATGTAAATGATCGGGGGACCTAACAGTAATTCGTCATTCGTTCGCTGCTTGGAGGACAACTCAGGGTAGAGCAAAGAAGGGGTCCTAACAGCGTACTGTCCTGATGTTTTGGGCTCCTGTCTTAGTTTAGTTTCCCTTCTCTCCTTTATTTCTTCTTCTAACTTTCTAGCGGCAAGGTGAGCTGCCTTTCGTAATTCCTTTTCTGCTTTTACTTTTCCCTCTTTTTCCGTTGCGTTGCTTCTTTGCGCCACATGCCAATACTGTCAAGCATAGTAGGCGTGGTCTTATTGTTACGCAGGGCTATTTCTAGCACTTCTATCTTATGGTCGTCGAAGGATCCCATCAGTGGCCACTGACTCTCGGGGTCCTTCTTTGTATATTTATGCCATAGCTTGGTATAAGCTACGGCGACTAGTCCATATTTAGTGAACATGTCCTTATTAGGGGTGCCCTCCAGTGGAGCCGGATGGTTCACCTCTAATAAGCGGTCCGGGCAGAACCAACTACCAATCAGTGGGGAGAAGATAGGCATGACGGGTTTCAACGGGGACAAAAGTCAGCACTACCTATCTTTTCACTGCTTGCAAAGACTAGACAGAATATCTCTATTCTTCGTTGTTTGTAAGCAGAGAATACCTCCAAAGAACCAATATCGAACAACTAGTCTTCGGACAATCAATCAATCAATCAATCAATGGGAGATAAAGATAGGCATGACGGGTTTCAACGGGGACAAAAGTCAGCATTACCTACCCTTCACTATTTGCAAAGACTAGACAGAATATTTCTATTCTACGTTATTTGCAAACAGAGAATATCTCAAAGAGCACTATTCTTCAAAACAATCAATGTTCGGACAATCAATCAGTGGGGAGATAAAGATAGGCACGACGGGTTTCAACGGGGACAAAAGTCTGCATTACCCACCCTTCACTATCTGCAAAGGGAGAGAGAGAGAGAGTATTTCTACTCCTCCCCGTTTGTAGACAGCGAATATCTCAAAGAGAACAATCAATGAGCACAATCAATGAGCAATACTAGTATTCAAAAAGTTTCGGACAATCAATCAATTATTTCGCCATTTGTCGTGTATCACGACCTTACCCGGACCGCGTGGACAGTTTCTCGTCTTCCGCCTCCAGCGCCCGATCGTCCTCTACTCTCCGTTATTGCCGCGGCACTCCTGATGGTTCCCAGTCAGGACCGTAGATCACTCGAGAGAGGTCTGCTCGGAACCAGTGAAGTTCGGATGATCGGCTGCCAGACGAGGGTCTATTGGGCAGGAGCTCTCCCGATCGTTGCAGTCGTTCACTCTGTCGTCGGGACCTCTCCCACTGGATCCACGTGTCGCTGATGGGCCCTACGTTTGGGACGCCAATTGTTAAATGGTAGCGGCAGTTTCAGTCGATAACCTTTCAAGTATTTGCCCGGCGGTAATCGCCTCTCATACCACTCGATAATTTACCAATGAAAGAGGCAGGTGCCGGAGACTGGAAGGCAGGAAACAAAGTTTTATTCCGTCGGAGCAGAACACATCAGATCAGACAGCAAGGTATCGTCACGAGGTGCTCTAACCGCATCTCTGAGACCTGGTCTCTTATACACCGGTTTATTGCTTTATTACACATAGTACATTCTTGAGATTCTCTTGATGCATGAAAGAACATCCCCTGAAGCCCCGGCTCAGATCCGATCCCACACATAGTTACAGTAGAGGTTCCCACCCTACCCGCAGTGGGAGATGGCTATCGCGCAGCAGGGAATTCCGCCAATTCCCGGGGGTGTGTGCAACCGGCCGGGTCTCAGGGGGTAGGGGCTTTGATCTACTGTAATCCCTTTGATGCGGGGTGTTTCCCTTACAGTAGGGGCAATAAACTGCATCCGCAGGGCTAGGTGATGGCCTGGGACCAGTTCGGACAATGGGGCGCAGAGGAAGGGGGTTATCAAAGGAGAGGCATGACCATGTATGGGATGTCGGTCGGATGTGGTTCCGTAGCAGGGTCGCGCAGAAGGAGAGGGTTTATGGCCTGTATGAGAGAGCGGGGGTGGCCGGCGCGCGGGGGATGCTCGCAGCGCCAGGGGAAAGCGCTGGCGATCGAGAGTGAGCGGGGAGAGAGTGGGGTGCCTAAAATGGCGGCCGTGCATTCGCTGTGCGTGGCGCTGGGGAGAGGCAAGATGGCGCAGATAATGTTCAGTTTGCAAGCTAAATTTCCACAATGGCAGAGCCCCCATCTCACAAAGGAGGGTGTGAGCACTGTACACAAAGTGCTCCACACTCCCCAGAACCAGTTAGGACTGGTTCCCCCAAGCCCTGTGCCAGGTCAGACAAAAGAAATGTAATATAAATAGAGGGGCTGTGACCCCATGTGTCGTACTTTTGTGCTTCCAGGCAACCTGCTGCTGCTGGGCCCCAGGAGGAACCGCCACGAGAGATTGCCTCCCTGCTGGAGGGCCCTGTTTGCTTGCCTGCCTGGGCCCAGCCCTTGCCCTGGGACTGTTGGAGGGCTTACTTGGCCTGCCTGGGCCCAGCTCTGCCCCTCTAGACCCTAGGGGGTCATCTGCAACCAGCGCTTGGTGAGCACTTTGTTTCATGACCCTTTGAGTCTTACGAGTGGGCCTCCCAATTTGCCTGGTGCCAGGGGCTTTTCTGGCCCCCAAGAAGAAGAGCGTTCACCTGTCTATACACCCCCCTGGTCGTGTGGGGAACCCGGTGCCTGGACACCCCTGTCCCTCAGGGGCGCTGAGGACGCTGATCTAGGGTGGATTTTGTGAGGCCAGCACGGTCGCTTGCAGCGAGACCAGCGTGAGGAAAGAAGCCCTCGAGGGAGACGTTCCCACTGCAAGCCGGAAGTCAGGCAGGGCTTGCCTGGGTGTAGGCGGACCCAGCCAAAGGAAACGAGGCCAGAGCAAAAGGCAGGCAACTCTGTGCCTGATTCAAGGCGGGGCTCCCTGTGAGAGAAGGGAGAGTTCCGCGTCTGCTTTGAGGCTGTTGTGGGCACTTTTCCATTTATTTTTCTACAGCCCGAGAAGGGGGCTCCAACTACGAGCTACTGCCACCACAGTAAGTCAGGCATCTGGCCTGGCTGTGGGCGTGGCTCTTGCTGGGCACTGTGCGTTAGCATCAGAAGAGGAGGAAGCCAGGCAGTGACTCGGCCTGGACGTGGGCAAGGCCCCAGCCGTAGGGGAGCTCGAACGGAGTCGGAGCCTCGCGGGCTCCGTGTTGGAGACTGTCCACCTTGCCCCCAGAGAGCATAGTCTCCGCAGAGGAGACCGGAGAGGTCACGGTGAGTGGGAGCCTGCATGGGAGCATTTTCAGGTTCCAACAGGTGCCCGCTGATATACGCACAAGAGGAACCCCGGTGAGGGAGGCTCCCAGGGCACTGTTGGCGCCGGGGGTACTACAGGTGCCTACGTATTGTCCTTCACAGCTGCACCGCAGTTGCGGGCAGCTGCAACGTATGGGGCAAGTTGATATTTAAGAGCTCCGGAGGAGGGCTCAAGAGGCACAGTGGTGCCAGGGCTCATTCCCACAGCTGCCCCTCCGGTCAGTGGGAAGCTGCAACGTTTGGGGGCATTTTGTTGGTGAGGAAACAGGGGGTGAGTTGCACCCATGCCCCAGCGCATTTGCACAGTAGTTTCGCTGCATAGGCAGCTACGTCCTGACTTTCTGGACAGAGGGCATTGGGGCCCCCCTTGAGAGGCCAGTTGGCCTGGGGTCCTACTGTGTTTTAGGCTAATGTGATTTATGCCCAGGGTGTTTAGGCTTCTGATGTTTAGGATAATGTGTATGCTGGTGATTTATTGCATAATGGGTTTATGCTTATGAGGTTTTATGCCTACTGTGATGCCTATGACAAATGTGATTTATGCACCAGGATTATTGCATAATGTGTTTATGATGGTGAGGCCTATTGCGTAATGTGCTTTTGCTAATGAGGTTTGGGCCTAATGTGTTTTATGCCTAATGTGATAATGCTGAGGTCATTATGGTACCAGTAGTTACTGGTTGTGTTTTATATTTACTACCTGCATTCTGATGGTTCTGACCATGGCCCGATTGGCCTGGTCCTGTATATAATCCCCTGTGAATATTGCCCAGTGCCAGTTGGCACAGAGTATATTGTGTGATTATGATTCTAATGTGTTTTCGGTAATACAAAGGCTATTTTTTATATAACCTCGTATGGAGTTTCTTTTGTGGTGTGCCTAGTGTGTTGCTGGTGTGTGAGTGTGTTGCACAAACGCTTTACACATTGCCTCTGAGATAAGCCTGACTGCTCATGCCAAGCTACCAAGGGGGTGAGCAGGGGTTATCTTCAGTGTGTAACTCCCTTGCCCTGACTAGAGTGGTGGTTTCTGCCTGGCCTAGGTGCATGCCCTAGCCAACCAGAAATCCCATTTCTAACATGTACCATAAGGCCATGCAGGTCGCACCGTGAATAGCCCCCGAGCTCCAGGGGTCCCCTCCGATACTGTGCACAGGTGGCGGGTCCCTGGCCTGAGAGCTCTTGACTGGGTCCGGGTCGAGGGGCGTTGAGGGACGCCTCTGTGACACATTAAAAAGACATCTAGAAGGCTCACGCTCATCCTGCTTTAGATTAACCAACATGAACCCATACTATACTAAGCATTCAAAGAATCTCAACTTAACATATACGACCTATTCACTGATATCACAAACCCATCATAAAGGTTAAGATAGTTCTTTAGTTCGATTGTAATGGCACACTGCAATAACCTTGGGGTGTCCAGTGACCACTTTAGTTGCAGCATAACTACATCCATGGCAGATTCTGCGGATCTCCCCTGACTACATCCATGAGATCCACCATAGGTCCAGCAGGGCGTGGATCCACTCCCCCTGGGCCTATGTGGATATCACTGGGCTATGCACTTGCTGCTAACAGAACATAACTTATTATAGCCTGTGATGGAAAACCTGCTTCTGGATCGCTTATGTAGGAGAGATTTAAGTCTAAAATGTATCTGTCTTATGTTGGTCATAAAAGGCGTGATTCTTGAGAGTCCAAAACCACTGTAGGGATAGGCCCATGCCTACAACTTGAGAAGATTGCTGACTTTAACCTGATCCACAAAACTGCAAACCTTTGGCGCCGAAACTGATTTTCGCAGTTTGCATTGGAGTCTGTATAACGATTATAGGCCAATTTACTGACGGGAAAAAACAGCTGCAAATACCCTTGGTGCAAATAACATTTTTATGCTGCAGATGGTATTTGAGACTGATTTACACCTATGTGTAAATAAATGGAGAATGTAAAGGTGGAAGCTGTGTGGAAGCAGTGTGCTGTTTTTAAAACACTATTACTGTTTGCACAAAGGACTATGGGTAATTACTATTTGTTATAACTTAATGCAATTGCACGCGCAGACTGGGAAAGAATGCAATTTGAAATCATCTCCTAATGGGCGCAAGTATAATTTTAATTTTGAAAGCACAAGTAAGTGTGGGAACCAAAATGCAAATAATAATGAATAATCGCATACCAGCATCTGCTTTACTCACTCCCCGGACATGATACAGGCATTTCCTAACCTGTTTCTCTAGGACTTCAGACAAATATAAACATCTGGCACATTTTCTGCCGTCATTAGTGACATCCCTTAAGGGGTGAGTAAAATTGGATATTTTTTCCATGCATAATACAATTAACTCTCATGAGAGTTACAGTTTTTTAGGCCGAGCCTGGGCAGTGCATGTGATGCTCTACATGGCACGCTGTATTCGCGTGCGCACTTGAAGCCCTGCCCACTCATATTTGTCATTGGCTTGTGTCATTGCCCTTCGTAAATGCTGGCTTCTGACTTGTTAATAGGCTTGTTAGTCTCTCCGTAGCACCGGCTTGTCTTAATTTGTAACCTCACATGAGGACTGGCCCTTTTACTTCTGTTGATACACGGTATAACTTAGTTAGTCTGTAAGCACTATTTTCTTTAATGAGGTTCTCCTACTGCACGCACCACATGCTTTCCTGCAACATTCAGCGCGCCATGCATGCTTTCACTTTCCAAGGAGCCCCGGACAACGGAAGCCACTTTTATTAAGTGAAATAGGTCTCGCATTTACAAGAGTTTGAGCTATTGGCATTGCAAATGACAATGCCTTTTATGAATATGTTAATTATCAAAACAGATAAATAAAGGCATTATCATTTACAATGCCAATAGATTAAACTCTAGCAAATGCCAGACCTATTGCATTGCAAATGCTTGTTTTAAGTGGATTACACTGTATTTTCTAATGAGGAGCACGGTGCACCACACTTTGGTCACTGGGTGATTTTTTAGAGCTCTACAGTTGGAGTACTGACTGCCAACTCCACTTGACAGGTTAAGGATTAGTTACCTAGGGTAGATCTCTCTCCCTGCCAAGAGGGGCTGCCTGCACCCTACTTTGAAGAAAGAGATGACTGCTCAGAAGGGGCGTTGGAGGTGCTTTTGCATAACGATGGTGCTCGGGGAAGGCTGCAAGGAGCTAATTTAAGGTGAAGAAAAGTCACAACTTAAACACACTGGCCCAGATTTACCGCTTACTCACGTAGCGCAGTGTAGAAGCCACAAATGCCGTGCTGCGTGAAAAGGAGAGAGGACGAGACTGCCATTTTACAGAAATATGCCACTCTCCTCCCTTTTCCCTAGTGCTGGCACTGAAATCAGCTGCTGTGCGGCAAGGAGACACCTTTGCGCCATAGTGCAAGGGTGCCTGTGTGAATCTATGCATAAGTTTTGTACTGGAAGGGTACCCTTCTGTACAAAATACTATGCATATACTGACTTTAACCCTTTTCCCTCTTTGTATGTGTGCTGTAAAGTGCAGCACACTTACAAAGTCTGAAAAGGAATCAGAAATGAAAGCATTTCTACTTCGTTGCACCTACTTCAAAAGGGCGCAGTGTTTTCACACTAAACCATGTCTACTTTATTTAGTAAATAAGTTTTAGTGTCAGAAACCTTGGGTGGTTGCATGGGAATGCCCATGCTCCACCCATGGTACTCCTCCTTGGCACTAAGTAATGCAAAGCAGCGCTTTGCGCTGATTTGCGTTACTTTCACGTTGTTTCCAGCACTAAACAAGTTTAGAGCTGGAAAGTAAATCGGTAAGAAAAAGATTTTGTGCCGATTTGCATCACTTTTGTGATGCAAACATGGCGTAAAATCTTAGTAAATCAGAGGACAGGATGTGTCTCTTGAGGAGGGATGGCAATGACATCAGTGCCTGAGGGTCTCAGACCCAGAAACAACGTTACTTTCTTTTCAGTGATATAGCGCTGTGAAGCACGAAAGTGTGAGGAAAACCACAATTGTCAGACTCACGAGAAGCTTCAAGCACCAAGAGAAGTGTCACAGCTGCTCCCCGGAGTAGGGGGCACCAGCTTGTTTGGGAAAGGGGTTTGTGATTGGACCAATGGAAGAACCAAGAGGCAAGATCTCTTTGACCGCCAGCTCTCTAAAATGGTCAGCGCATTGACGACTGGCTGGTGATACCATGACTTACCTAAAGTTGCGAGTGCTGCCACATAAGTGTGAAGCGTGACACCTGTTAGCTGAGCCGAGGCCAAAACCACAGCATCCTTACTTGGAGGGCATTGCCAGGCACACAAACCACTGAACTTGGCACCTGCAGGCCCTACCAGACAAGAACCTTCACAGACAGAAAAGGGAATAGGACATTGAGTGGGAAACTAGTTTGATGTTTGAAAAACTATTCCTTTGTGGCTAGAGTGATTTGAATAACAAAAGCTACCCCAACCAAGGCAAACTGAGATTCACTTGCAGGAACAAAGGCCAATGCACCTCACTAGTAAAGCCTATTCCTCCCAGAATACCATGGGTGATTAGCACCCCATAGCAACCGACCACTGTGAAATTGTGAATAGCTGCACTCATTGTGTGTGTTAGCATTAAATTACTTTTCCTTAATTTTAAAACCAAATTACAGGCTGGACAGTGACCTGTGTCTTGTCACCTGATGCCTGCTGAGTCCTGAGCTTCTAACCCCAAACCAGCTCCCTGAGTAAGGTTTGGGCTGCTTGGCTTCACTACCATTGAAGTCAAGTGCTGAAGGGGTGTGCTTGGCGTTCGCCCCAGGACACCAGTGGTAAATGGCTCAGGTTCACCACACTGAGCCCAGTAATCTTTGGTGGCTCCGGAACTTCCTGAAAGAGTTCCCCCACTTCATACAGCTGATTCTAAAGATAATGACTTTGCATATCTGGAACATACATGCGGTGATGATACCTTTTTGAGGTCCGTGCTACACGTACTTATGGAGAAGGTTTGTAAATGGGGCCTATAAGGATGGCTAAAGTTAAGGGAAGTTTACGTTTGAGGACAACACATGAAAAAATCTGGGGGCTTATATACCAGCCTCTTGGGCCACCGGTGCATCACTTTTTTGTTGCACCAGCGGCGCAGTGTGCTTGGCCATATGTACAAGCAGTGCTTAATTTGAACTGGTCGTTTCCGGTGCTCAGCATCAGCAGTTAATAATCAATATCACTGCTTTGCACGAGCACCAGTTAATGATACATTCATTTATGGTAGGGAGGGGAGATTAAGTGATTTGCCCAGAATCACAGGATGTTGAGCCGAGCCGATAAAAGAACCTGGTTCCTCAGCACCGATGTCAGCTACTCTGTCCATTACGCTACATCCTCTTCCCACTATTATGGTTAGTAGTTGGTTCTGTTATAGGCGGCGCCAACAGGGCAAACAGGCTGGTGCAAGCTGCTTCTTGGCGAAAGCCCGGCCACTTATATTTTTACAGATTAACCACTGTTTACAAGGTGATGTAAAGCCACCCTGCATGGCTTTTCATGGCCTTGTAAATATGGCCCACTTTTCCATGGGTGTTGCTGTAGGTGTTCCCATGCAACATCCAGGGAACCTGACACATTCCCAGATTTTTTAAGGTTTCATAAACCTGGGATTGCATCAGATTCCTACGCCTCCCCAGGGGAGGCATAAGGGAGGCACAATGAGGAGAAATACCTTTATTTCTCCTTGTTTTTCCTTTTTTTTATGTGTGCTGCATTCTGCAGCACACATAGAAAGAGGAAAACACTCCTTCTGATTGTTTTTGTTCAGGAAGTCGGCCCTGCCTGCACAAAAACAATCACCCTTACAACGCAGACACTCTTGCACCAGGGCACAAGGGTGCCTGCGCTGTGCATTGCAGCCCATCTGCAAACTCAGGGGAAAAGTACACGAATGTGCTGTATCTTTTCTTTAGGTGCACGTCGGTGCAGCAGGAAGGCTTGCTGCGCTGCCGTGCGTCAAAATATTGTAAATGAGGCCCCTAGAGAGGTGGCAAAGTCATGGATTGAAGGCTTCATTTGAGGTTGGGCCAGTCCAAACATATTAACTACCAATGACAATGACAATTTTCCTGCCTCTCCAACAATGGCGATGGAGATGCATTTACTGGTCGCAAAGGCAATATGGCTGCAAGTGCTGGTCCCATCCACAGCATCAATCCAGTATCATCTTGCCTTGAAGTGGCCCAGGTTGGAGGGATTTCCTTCAAGATATTAGTAGAGAGAAGCTCCATTGACTTTCGTTCATTGGTGCTTTAGTCTTTCAATAAATGGGATACATGCTCAATTATTCCCTGAGACGCGCAGCATGAACACACAGCCCCCCCCCCTCCCCCATTTCATCAACATGCAGGGACACGTAACATCTTCCCATCATTTGCCCAACGTGAAAAGAAATCTATTAATCGGAATAATTTAATGTATCATTAGGCAAAATAATTAAATATAAGTCGGAATATTAATGTTCTTCCATGTCCATGAAGCTGGCTGATTACGGCATTAATGCTGTGCACACGTTTATGATATGTTTACATACCATGGGCATATTAGAGTATATACTTCGTAATTACTGCGATGGAAATCCCGGCCTCCATCCGTAAAGCGTATGTATCCACTCCCTGCTGCCACGCTGCAGATATTATGACAGTTGTCACTGATGTCGCGGGTGGAGCGTTTGCAGAGCTTTTGTGCGCCCCTGCTCCACACTGTGTGTTGTTCCTGGTAATTAATTAATACCTCACATTACGGATCCCCAAAGGGGATATAAGTGGCCCTTTACCAGAAACGAGTTTCTGATTTTAAATCCTATATTATCCTGTTAAGTGTTGAGCAATATTAATAATACACATTTGGAATAAATTAATGCCCTTCCTGCCGAGCAGCACACAGCCTTCGCGCGAGGCAAACGTGCAGATTAAGGAAGTGGGCGCGCGCGGCTGGCAACATTGATGGCGCCAATGTATAATTTTCGGCGCCAGGCTTTGGGGGAGGTATGGAGCTAAAGAAAGGCTGAGGGGACAGGGAGTACGAGCACTGGATGCTGAGCTTAGAAAAGTTGAATTTCAACCTGCTTTTGTAAAACCAACAAGGCCTTTTATAGTATAAATTCACAAAAAAGAGTGCTGAATTCTCAGGTGATGCTGCTGATGAAACCCCTCGGGATCTTTACTGAAAAGAAAGGGAGAAACAGTGTATGGAAAGGGAGAGTGAGCAGAGATGGGGCAGTAGGGGATAAACATGTAGGAGAAAAGTGTTAATAGAATGTGGGAGCAAGAAAGTGCATGCGCGAGAGAGATAGGGCCATAGCTATCATTAACAGAGCAGGTGCGGTAGCACCTTGGTCCATTGGCATAAGTGACCCACTGCACCACAATTATGGCTGTGTTCTAACTCCAGATATTAGAGCCAACGTTCGTGGCTTGAATTTTAACCCGCAACACACTTGATACACCCGGGAGAACGAGATGAATTGAAGACATCGGACACAGGTCATTTCTGGCCCCGCACGCGTGATGGGCCACACGTTGGATAATTTGTTTGCCCATGAAATTTGGTCTCATTGATAGAGGTCCTTGAACCTACTTGGACCAATCATAAGGGCTTGATTTATAGAATTAAATCTATGCGGAAAACCTACCCTGATGCACAGACATCTACATAAGCTTGTGACTAGGCAAAACTCATTGCCCCGCGGTTTGGCCAGCACCTCATTTCTACCAGACCACCTTTTTGGTACTGTGACAACAATGACAGCAATTTAATGTATGGACTGATACTGCCCTTGATTCTCCTATTCCTCTCAAGGAAATATGGTCCCACAGATGCTGACCTTCGCGCCATGCAACAGTGATAATCTTCACATATCAAAAAGATGCTGCAAGAAACTGGAGCGACTTTAGAGACTTACCTATTGTCCATCTGCTAGACCAGCCTATATTACTGAACTGTGCAATTATGAAGGACTGATCAGGCAAGCTAGAACACAATACTACCACACCCAGATTTCCAACTCTGCCAATTCTACCAAGGAGTTTTTCTCAATTCTTCAATCACTTGCACACCCCAAGGCTCTTCTTGCTTCAAACACTCCCAGCATCATTTTGCAATAACCTCTCAGACTTTTTCCACAACAAAATAGCCAACAGAGTGATTCTCATTCACGTCTCCCTTCAACTATGACTTTATCTGATCCTATTGCTTCATCAAACTGGAATTTGTTTGAGGATATAATCTTTGATGTTATTGAGTGTCATTTTAATGCAATATATTCTGGCTGACCCATAGATGTTATTTCTCTGCAAGTGGTAAAAAGTCTCCCTTCTATCTTGTTTCCAAAAATATATGCAATTTGTTCCACATGATTATCTTCCAGTCACTTTCCTGACTTCTGCAAGCCCACAGTCATAATTCCCCTTCTGAAAAAGGTTACATTGGATCCTTTATTCCCTTCAAATTATCGGGCAATTTTACTTATGCCTTTTCTCGACAAAATAAAAGAGAGATTTGTCAATCAACAACTGACCTCCTTTCTGGAGTATTGTGCCATAATCAACTCACAGCCCTCGGGCTTCCGCTCAAGTTTAATCATCGAGACTCTATTGATTGCGTCTACTAATGACATCAGGCTTACATTGGATGAGGGGGGTGTGCCGTCTACGTCCTCCGCGAACTTTCTGCTGCTCTCAATGCTATCACTAGATACTGCTTACCAAGATGAAGGAGATGGGCCTTGGGGGAAGAGTGTTACTTTGGCTTGGCTCTTTCCTTGAGCGAACACAAGACGTTTCATTGGCCACATCACACTCCACCTTTAAGCCGTTCACATGTTGTTTTCAAAGAGATCATCCCTAAGCTTTACTGTTTTCAACCTCTGTGTTGTCCCCCTTGTAAACTGTGTAGCATCCTTTGTTGTGTTTTTTGTTGTTGATATGCGGACAATACAGGCTCCCTCTCGGAAACACAGAAACAAGCAGAATCCTGCCTGGTAGCATTAGCCTCTTCAATCAATCAATCAATCAGGCTTGGTAAATCGCAGCTACTCATCCGCGAGGGTCCCAAAGCGCTGGGGGGAGGGGGTGTAGCTCAGTTGAGTGCTGGGGTCATCTGAAAAGCCAAGTCTCGAGGTCCTTCCTGAACTGGAGCAGCGTAGGGACTTGCCGGAGGTGGAGGGGGAGGTCGGTCCAGGCCTTGGCCGCAAAATAATTCACTATGTTTAAACACTAGGTGGAACAGTCCCTCCCCTCATTTTTTTTTTTTTGCAGAGTTTTTTATAGTGCGAACTTGACCCGAATCCAATCAGGTATCAGAGTGCTTTACATAGCACCAGTTACGTTACATGAGGACACACATTCATTTTTGTTAGGCACGGGGAGATTAAGTGATTTTCCCAGAATCACAGGATGTTCAGCGTCATTACCGAGACTTGAACCCAGTTCCGCAGGTCCGAGGTCGAGCGCCCTAGCCGTTAGGCCAACTCCTCTCCCCTTCTCAATCTAATCTATTTCAATTCCATAAACCACAGACCACTTACTTTGTTGTCTTTTAAATCTGATTTAAATCTTTGATAATTGATGTTTCTCGTTGCACCAGGACACCCCTGGGTAATTACGCAGTTCATAAATAAACATAATATAACATGTAGAAAGACAACGTCAAATCAATTCTCCTAGTTCTATGGGAACTCAAGGGCACCTGGGAAATCACTGTAGCAAGCATTGCTTGTTATTAACGGACCTGGAGGAGCCGAAAGTCACTGTGATCCCACTGAATAGCCAAGTACCTAGTTTTTTCAGCTTTGACTTTCATGAGGTAGAAAGGTCGAACAGCCGAGGATTATCCCTGGAGGGTGCTGGAGGTTAGAACACCAGATGCAGGTAACATCAATATGATAAGCAGTCGTCATATTGTCCAGTGTGAACTTTTAAGTTCAATTGAATAGTAAAAAGGATCTTTTAAATTATATAGAGCGTTATGATGAGCCAAACATTGCAGAATATTGGGGGGGGGGGGGGTTATGTGATGAATAACTCATGCCAGCAGGGCCAGCATCTACATAGACATGCAGCCTAAGCATGGTAAAATAGTATCTTAAGCAGGACCAGTCTCAGTAGGACACCGCCCCATAGGTTCTTGAACTCTTACATCACTCACCTGCCAGATGGAAGTCAGTGATTACTTGTAGAGAGACAGGGAGAAGTTGGGGAGACATCCACTATTCCAATGATAACTCTGTGGTAGGGTTGAATGGTAATATCTCTCTTGTCTTGGCAACTTCCTGCAGACAGAAGTCCTCACAGCTGCATGGACCGTAGCTGCACCTTTTAATCTTACGTGAACAAGAAGGGCTTTCATCAGTTATGCTGCCTACTTCCTACTTCCCTTCAGGGCTTAGCAACAACTCAGTCCTGGAGTAAGTAGTCTGTGCCTTCAGGGCAGACCAACAATCTCCATGCCTCTGGCCTAATCCTTTCTTCTGAACTGTATATAGCGATCCTTGAGGTATAATGTTAACTAGATGGCCCATGTGATTTCATAGAAGAAAAATTATTTAATAGATTGCTAATACAAACAATTTTAACAAAACTGTTAAGATAAATGGCATAGAAACCAATTCATAGACTGCCTCTATTTGAGACAGCCTTTTGCATGTTCTTTTAAGGGGCACATGCTATGGGTTTTTCTGAAAACCAAACCATTTTTATTGTGTTTTGGAATTGAGAATAATGTACTAACAGCCCTTTCCAAACTGCACAAACTCAGTATTTGAGCCATTTGCCTGCCTGAGAAAATGTGTGGGCAAATACTCAGCAGATGCACAATTACTAAACCAATTAGAAACCTGTTTTGGGTACAGACTTGGCACTTTGAATGATGCCTTCATTCTTGAAGTCACAAACATCCCTCCCCTGCTCAGCCCAGACATTACCACGTTTAGCTAGTCATATGGTTTTCCATATATTCAACACTACATAAGGTTGTTTGTAGATTAGGATTCCCAATGAATGGAGTAAAATTATGAATTCTACAACTATGATCTTGTGTGATAAATCATAGCAGTTGGCACATAGACCTGCCAGTATCTTCATGGGACATTTTTTATTAATTTTTGGGTCACTGAATTAACACACATCATTTCCTATAAGCAAGCAAACGAAGAAGGGTGGCCCCAAGGATTGTCAAAAAACCTAAGGTGGCAACGTCCATTCCCTATTACTGATTGATTTATGCTTAGTGAGAGCAGAGGTCTCTGAAAATATGATTACTCCATAGTTGTTTGATTTCACATTTACAATGTACACATTGCCGCAACCAGGCACAGGAGCAGGGGTAGAGACTATGATATTTCTGAGTATCAAGCTACAAGAGGCAAACCAACAAACCCTTGTAAATCACTTGGAGTGAAGGCAGAGTCCAGCACTCCTTCAGCAGAGCCAGATGGCAGCAGCCAGCAGCCAGCAGGGCAACACATAGAAAAACAGGCCTTCCATATCAGCAGTCCAGTTGAGTCCTTTAAGCAGCACAACAGTTCTTCTGGCAGAGCTTCAGTTACATGTCCAATAGTGTCTGTTTTAGAGGGTCAGGGATCTAGTAGTATACCCAAAAGTCCCTTTGATGTAGGGGTGACATCCTAGCAGCTCTCTGAAGTGCACATGTATCCCTTTCAGCCCAGTCCTGTCTGTCAGGCTATCGCTGGGGTGGTGGGGGGGTGAGTTAATCAGTCCTTTGTATGGAGACAAGACACTGCCTATTCAAGTGAAGTGTTAGCCCCTCCCTTCCATCCTGCCCAGGCAAGGCCATAAGAATGTAGATGGGTACTCAGACACATCTATCCTTCCTGAGTTGTGGCTGTCTGGAGGGAATACATGAAGTGTAGCTGTCACCCACCCCAGACATGTATTGGAGACAGGCTATCAGATGCACAAAGCAGAAAGTGCAGAGAAATCTCCACTTTCTAAAAGTGGCATTTTTAAAATAGTAATGATAAATACATTTTCACCAGTAAGAAGGATTTATCCTTACCATTCCAAAGATATGAAACATGAAATAGCTACTCCTCTCTGATCAGGATGTACAGTTTAAAAGTGTATTAAGTAATTCCCAATGCTAGACTTTTGGGGGACGGGGGCTCACAGTAGTGAAAAACTAATTTGGGTGTTTGCCTCTACCAGGAAATGTATGTGATAAAAGGGAAGTTTAAGGCTTGGCAAGTAGTTTTAAATATCAAGTCGAAAAGTCAGTAAACTGCACACACAGGCACTGCAATGGCAGGCCTGAGGCAGGTTTGAAGGCTACTTATTTGGGTGGCACAAGTATTGCTGCAGGACCACTAGTAGCATTTGACTTACCGGCCCTGGGTGCATGTAATATCACTTTACAAGGGACTTACTAGAAAATCGAATATGCCAATCAGGTATACACCAATTTCACCATGTTTAAGGGAGAAGCACATGCACTCTAGCACTAGTTAGCAGTGGTAAAGGGCTCAAAGTCCTATAGCTATTGATGGAGCAGGTAAAGCAAAATGTTGTATACCCCCTCTATTTTGCACAAAAATATTAATCACTTAATCGACTTATATTATAATTGAATTAACTGTTTGCTGTGTTATACTAACCAACATTTAGCAATTTTTGTAAACACCACTTACATGCGGGACTCATTGCTATTTGCATGGCAGAATAACTCTAAAAACGAATTGTGGTACGCCCATTAACAGTAGTACGTGTGGTGATAGAATATTGCATGATTTATGTTGCTTTGGTGACGTTTGCGTTCCCGTTTGGACCGAATGGTGAGTTTTATAGCTTTAAATGTCGCTATAAGCTAGGAAAATATTAATACATAAAGGGATTAGTGAGGGTTTAACATTAGAATCTTCATTTTGGTGTATTATTTACTCTTTTGTGTTTGTTTTGCTTAAGTTGGCATTTGGGCCTACCAAAGATGTGACGGAGTGCACACCTGTTTCTTCCACTAATATGATATCATTTGTTCTCTTTTAATCCTTTCGCGTGCAAGCCCGGGAAACATGGTCTGCCCCATAACCATATACTTGTATGAACACATTCAAAGATTGGGGTGACGTCTCACCCCAATGCCGGACGCACAGCTTATTTCCACGCATTTAACACAATTGCCACAGCGTTACTCCAATTTTATCAGTCTTTATTCCAGTATTATCCAAAAATGTTTAGTTGAACCTTCTACAATGTTCATCTTCGTCCCTTGAGAGGCCTCATATGTTGACCATATCCTTAATGCAGGGGAAATGCCATCTGGCCTTATTCCAAAGCATGGAGTAAACATACGTATTCCTCATAAATTCATTTTAAACACCCAATGCATTTCGGGCCTTTCCTGGCCCTTCGTCAGGGGTACTCTATCATCTACCAAACCATGACATCCAAAATGGAGTTCAGATGTGGCCACCGTCTCGTGAGCGCGATGTCTACTGCGCAGACTCGAATAGCTCCGTAAACCTCCAGCCATCCTCAAGTCAGAGCACAGTGTTCCGGGTCAAGGATAGGAACACGGAGGACTGCCAAACTTCAGTTAAAGAAAACCATTGCATGAAACAATAAACTTCCACAACCAGGAATTAACAATGTTGCATGGTGACGACACGAACTGAGAAAGTGACCCAGCACTTCTTTGGGAACCAAAGTCTCTGGGAAAGTTAGATGATGTTAACATTTTTCTCAAATCGACCAATCAGACTTTAGTATTACCAGAGAAATGTTTCATGTTACCCAGGATTTTATTATAAAAAGGGTAGTAGAATAGGGAAGTGTTAATGCGCACACCCATACCTACCGACCCCATGGGCGATGACAGATGAGCTAAATGCTTGCACGATTCCTGGTCCTATGGAGATCTTTGGGACTGTGACGTGCTGAGCAAAGGACTTTTCTGGACTTTGAGTCTTGGCCTGCCTTCTATTGTGACAATTGAGTAGAGAATTTTGTTTATGCAGAGCCAATTGAATTAGAAAAGCCCCGATAGCAAGAAAATGTAAATATAAAATGTCATGCGATTTGAATTGATTGACTAAACTTTAAATCTGATTGACCGAAATGCTAATTATATGATTGCAAATACGATCTTAGATAAACAATAATTTGATTAACAGAAATTATGAGTTTGTGGTTTTTCCATTAGGTGACTAGAGGATTCTGAAGCTTAAATGTGTTTTAGCTGGTTCTAAATCACCATCAATCAGTCCAACTAATTGGTCCATCGACCAAATGGTTGAGTGCCTTGATGTTAAGGTTAGGATCCTATAGGCGTTGATGTAAAATATGTATATTATGTAATATAATTTTTCTTCCCTATAGGTAATAAGGTACCCTCCACATGTCCAGTGCATCATTCCTCCTGTGTGCAGACTCAGTGAGAGATACGTATGAGTGTTGGTGTTATGGGCCCCACCAATGAATGTGTGTGTGAATGAGTTTGCGTGACGACGGGTCTGTGACGCAGGGAGGATCTGTAAAAATTTCCCCCCCCCCAGTTTGGCGCTGGATCACTAACAAAAAAAATCAGCAAAACAGGAGAAAAAAGGCAAAAAGCCTGGGGAAAGACCCACTAAGGATGACAGGTCTAATACTCCTTTTACCTCTCCCCACCCGAACCCTAAAATCTCTCATATCTCCCTTTGCCTCTACCCACCCTTAAACCCTAAATTCAACCTTACCTCCCTTTACCTCTACCCTACCTGAACCCCCAAGTCCCAATCACTTCCCTTTGCCTCTACCAGCCCCTGAGCCCTAAAATCACTCTCACCTCCCTTTACTTTTATCCCCCCTGAAGATTAGAATCATCTTGAACTCCCTTTACCTTGACCCATCGCTGAATCCTAAAATCACCCTTACTGCTGTTAACCTCTACCCATCCCTGAACTCCAAAATCAGTAAATCCCCCTACCTCATTTACCTATACCCTACCCTAAAATTATCATTGCCTCCCATTACTTCTACCCACCCCGGAAACCTAAAATCATTTTGATAAACAGCACTGAAACCTGTTCCTACTTCCAAAAATAAATAATTGGAACGGGCATGGTCGTAGAAACATATAAATACGACAACCCATATTCAGTGGGTTAACAGGTGAATTGTTATATATTCACTGAGGGTTAGAACCTGCCATTTGCTTACTGTTAGTTGGCTTCATCCTCGCTGTCATTTCCTTGCTTCTCTTTGGTCAGCGAGTGCTGGCTTCAGTTCCTCTTCAAGGGTTTGACCGTACTCTGGAGCATGGCCCAAGTACTGCTTTCCTTGCCACGTGTCCTTCCACTACTCGCCACTTTCAGAGTTGATTTTTTTTCATTTTACCTTCTTCATCTCTTTCCACTCCTGAATTGCTGCTTTCCCACCTTCTCCCTCCTGCCTTTTTCCTTGCCCATTCCTCCTGGCCCCTTTTTCCTGGTGTTTGCCCCATCTGCCCACTACCCAATCCCCCTTCTCTTTTGTTGCTTGCCTTGAATGAATGAATCTGCATTTCTAAAGCGCATGGCTACCAGAAGCCCTCCCAGTGCTAGGAGTGGTGTCATCGTAGAACTACAGACGGTCTTCAAGGAAAGAGAAAAGGTTTCAAAAGTTTTCAAAAAGTCAAATATTTATCCTCAAGATGAATATTATTAGGTAGCTGGTTCCACAATTTCGCAGCATTGTAAGAGAACAGACGTCCACCACTCCGGGACCTTTTCTCATTCCACCGGAAAAAAGCACCCAAAAGTCGTGCCAAGTTGGGCTTCAACAATCTATAAAGATTTAGACAGTGCTGAGCTCCCGGCTCTGCCTGCCTTTTTTGGCACTGTTTTCATGCGAGGCCAACACAGCAAACTTCAGCTCAGAGGTAAGATAATTAAACAAATTAGTTTTTTCCTTGAATGCCTTTAATGTATTTGTGAGTTGCAGACATCACATCCATGCCATAACCCTTTTCACTTTTGACAGCTTCAGACTTCTTTAAATAGATTGCGGCTTTCTCACCCGTATATGGATGGTGATCATTTATTTTTGTTATCATTGCATAATTTGGTTTTTGCCCAGTAGCCTCAGCCTTTGGCTCACATATACTGCCTCCATAAAAAAAAAACACATAAATGTGCATTTGAATATCTTGGTTTTTTTGTTTGCTGACAAGGTGTTATTGTTGTTTGCAGCTGAAAATGACTTTTTTGTGAGGCAGAGAGTAATTCATGTCATAGCAGTATATTTTCTAACTTTCAGCCATGCTGCACAGCAGCCACATAGCTGTACAAGACTAAAAGACATTGATAAATACCGTAGCTCTCATAGGGGAGACCTATTTTCTTTACCAATGCTTGATGAACTTGCTGCTCCACTCACTTGAACATGAAAAGATGGCAATTTGATGTGTATAATACAAGCTAAAGCAACATGTGTTGAACTCTCAACAACTGTAAGCACAAAAATAAGTGCAACATTTTTGTGTTGTTTACACTGCAAATGAAACATTAGTTATTACTGCGCAGAAGCAGGAGGTGAGACCTCCTTATTGAAGGGGAATTTGTGGATGGGGGGTCAAATGGAGAATTAAAAAAAGTATTCA
Source organism: Triturus cristatus (assembly GCF_964204655.1). Lineage (NCBI taxonomy): Eukaryota > Metazoa > Chordata > Amphibia > Caudata > Salamandridae > Triturus > Triturus cristatus. Next base: position 1,653,286,567 of record NC_140590.1, on the reverse strand, counting down.
TCGTTTTTGGTGAATAAAGAGTTGTACAGAGGAAGAACAAAACTTCCTTTAACCCAATATTTCTAACAGCAGCTCACAATTCGTATTGTTTCATTCTCAAAAGGGACATTTTAGACCAAGTAAGAGATGTAGTCTGACAAAAAGTATGTAGGGCATATTCTCTTTTAGTACAAACGTTATCTCTGTGTTTGGAACTGGCAGTGCACCTCAGAAACTGTGTCTGGCACAATAATGTTGACAGCCCTTTCCACTCCCACTCTGCCAGACACACAGCTATTTTTTTTGTTCTTGTGACTCTACCAAGTATCTGAATGTGATGAAAGTGGAGAAATGTAGCCTAGCCATCAAGTGGAAGTCTTCAGAGACATGAGAACTGCATCTGAATGTCGACTACCCCAATTTCATATCACTTGGCAAATTATTAGGCCTGAGTGGAGTTTGTGAAGTCCCTCTACGTGGAACTTCACAAAGTGACCCAACAACTCTGCCATGCTATGCGGAGTTCCGCAAGTGGTGGAGTGCATTTAGTCATGCCTTTTGCATTGATTTTCAGTGCTGGGTGTTTGTCCCGTGCTGTAAAATCAGCACGAACGGCACCATGCCAAGCACAAGAAGGTGTTGCTAGTTTTCTTGCCGCTTCAGTAGATTTTCTACCCGAGCAACAGCATTCTCAACGTGAATTCAAGGATACTCACCGCGAGTGGTCGTGACCATCTGCAACCACCAGCATTGAGAAATCTGACCGCCGGTGTTGGGAAATCTTGCCGGGAGGTGGATTTTCCTCACTCGCGCTTGCCAACTAGACATTGCCAACTGAGGAAAAAACTCCGACCCTCGGAGTTTGTCGGAACTTCGCGTGATCTGCGGAGCGTGGAGTGCGGAAAACTCTGCATACTACGCGAACAGAGTGGAGTTCACCGCCCAGGCCTACAAATGACTTCCTTTCCACTATTGGGAATGGCTACACACGATTAATCATTGAGTGCCCCCTGACCCTGCTTGCAGGCCAGGCCGCTCCCCTACTGCCGCACAGCTCCACCTGTGCGTCAACCCCGCTGCCGCTGCCCCCAAGAGCGAGTTCGCTCCTGCTGTGACCCGGTTCGCCCATTCTGCCGCTACACCCTTGGTTTGTACAGTAGCTGTGCTTTATACTGTTGTGCTCTTTTCTGCCTAATTCTCCTGGTTTTGTGTAAATTGTACTTTAGTTTCATTTCTGCCCTCGTTTTCTGTCCAGCCTGCTTCCCCCCTCCCCCCTTTTCTCTTCTGTATCCCGCCGCCTTTTTCCCGCCGCTGCCCCCTGTGGCCCCGCCCCCTCGCTGCCCCGCTCCCACCTCCCAGTTGCTCCTCCCTCCTTACCCGCCTTTTATGGAGGCCGCTGCGAGACAGCGGGAGTGACCCCTGACCCTGTTTGCAGGCCAGGTCGCTCCCCTACTGCTGCACAGCTCCACCTGTGTGTCAGCCCCGCTGCCGCTGCCCCCCAAGCGCGAGTTCGCTCCTGCTGTGACCCGGTTCGCCCATTCTGCCGCTACACCCTTGGTTTGTACAGTAGCTGTGCTTTATACTGTTGTGCTCTTTTCTGCCTAATTCTCCTGGTTTTGTGTAAATTGTACTTTAGTTTCATTTCTGCCCTCGTTTTCTGTCCAGCCCGCTCCCCCCCTCCCCCCTTTTCTCTTCTGTGTCCCGCCGCCTTTTTCCCGCCGCTGCCCCCTGTGGCCCCGCCCCCTCGCCGCCCCGTTCCCGCCTCTCAACTGCTCCTCCCTCCCTACCCGCCTTATATGGAGGCCGCTGCGAGACAGTGGGAGTGACCCCTGACCCTGCTTGCAGGCCAGGTCGCTACCCTACTGCCGCACAGCTCCACCTGTGCGTCAGCCCCGCTGCCGCTGCCCCCAAAGCGCGAGTTCACTCCTGCTGTGACCAGGTTCGCCCATTCTGCCGCTACACCCTTGGTTTTTACAGTAGCTGTGCTTTATACTGTTGGGCTCTTTTCTGTCTAATTCTCCTGCTTTTGTGTAAATTGTACTTTAGTTTCATTTCTGCCCTCGTTTTTTGTCCGGCCCGCTCCCCCCTTTCCCCTTTTCTCTTCTGTATCCCGCCGCCTTTTTCCCGCCGCTGCCCCCTGTGGCCCTGCCCCCTAGCCGCCCCGCTCCCGCCTCCCAGCTGCTCCTCCCTCCCTACCCGCATTATATGGAGGCCGCTGCGCTACCTAAGGCAAGCCTGTCTGCGCCCGTCCGTGCCTGGACCGCGCCCAGCGCGATAACCCCTGGACCCCGCGAACGCCACAACACCAGACTCCGCTACAATGCCAGCACCCTCCACACACTCAACGCTGGTCAAAACCACACCTGCTTCCAGGCCGCCCCGAAACAGACCCACAGACCGTTCTCCTGCCGCACCTGCAGCTTCACCTGCAACAGAGCCACCAAACCTCCAAGGACTGGACCCAACCACCTCCGCTGCATACTTCTCAACACCCGCTCCGCACGCAAACACGCCGTCAAGCTCTGGGATCTGCTTAACACTTCCGCTCCAGACGTGGCCTTCCTGACCGAGACCTGGTTGAACGACTCCTCGGCGCCCAACATTGCCATAGCCATCCCAGACCGCTACAAGATCACCCGCAGGGTTAGCACCAACGGAATCGGAGGAGGAATAGCCATCGTCCACAAGTCCACCCTCAAGGTCGCCACCCACGCAGACGACACCCTCAACACCGCTGAACACCTGCACTTCCGGATCCACACCAACCCCAACACCACCCTCAGAGGAACACTCATCTACAGACCCCCCGGACCACGGGCTCAGTTCAGCGACTCCATCGCCAACCTAGCCAGCACCCACACACTCGCCTCCACGGACTACATCCTCCTCGAGGACCTAAACTTCCACCTTGAGAACAGCAACAATGCCAACTCCTCCACCCTGATTGACAACCTCGCCCACCTCGGCCTCAGACAACTCATCACCGCACCCACCCACGCTGCCGGCCACACGCTGGACCCCGTCTTCTACACAGGCACCCACGTCGCCTTCGACCACACCACCGAACTCCACTGGACCGACCACTGCTGCATCCATTTCACATTCAAGAAACCAACCACGCACCACCGCACCCAAAAGCTGCCTCGCCGCTGCTGAAGCAAAGGTACCGAAGACCAGCTGATCACCACCCTCGCCCAGAACCCACCCACCGACCCCACCAACCCAGACACCGCAGCCCACAACCTCAGACAGTGGATCGACGACTGCGCCAACACCCTCGCCACGCTCAAGAAACCGTCCAACAGCCACGCCAGCAAGAGAGCCTCTGGTTCACCGACGAGCTCCAGACCTCCAAACGCACATGCACATGGAGAAAATATGGCTCCACGAACGCACACCGGACAACCATGCAGCCCACAAGGATGCCATCCGCAGACATCACCACCTCATCAGATTAGCCAAGAGATCCTCCTTAAAAGACTGCCTGAATAACAACGCACACGAGAGCAAAGAGCTCTTCAGAATTGTTAAGGAACTCTCCAACCCCAGCGCCATCGCTAACGACATCCCACCCTCACAAGAACTGTGCGACTCACTAGCCATCTTCTTCCACCGCAAGATCGCCGACATTCACGACAGCTTCAACACCACGACCACCCCAACTACGCCAGACCCCACCTCCTCTGTGAACACCACCAGCGCCAACCGCCTGACCTCCTGGTCCAACGTCAACGACGACGAGACACGCAAGGTCATGAACTCCATCCACTCAGGATCTCCGTCAGACCCCTGCCCACACCACGTATTCAACAAAGCAGACGCAGCCATCGCACCCCAACTGCGGAAGGTCATCAACATCTCCTTCGAAACAGCGACATTCCCAGAAAGCTGGAAGCACGCCGAAATCAACGCCCTCCTCAAGAAGCCCAAGGCGGACGCCAAGGACCTCAAGAACTTCCGGCCCATCTCCCTGCTCCCGTTCCCGGCGAAGGCCATCGAGAAAATCGTCAACATGCAATTGGCCCGCTACCTGGAAGACAACAACATCTTGGACCCGTCCCAGTCCGGTTTCAGACGAAACCACAGCACCGAGACAGCCCTCATCGCCGCCACAGACGACATCAGGCTCCAACTAGATAACGACGAAACATCAGCCTCATCCTCCTGGACCTGTCAGCCGCCTTCGACACGGTCTGCCATCACACTCTAAAGACACGCCTCCTAGAAGCCAGAATCCAAGAGAAGGCCGTTGACTGGACCACGTCCTTCCTCTCCGGCAGAACCCAGAGCGTCCGCCTACCACCCTTCCGTTCCGAGGCCACCAACATCATCTGCGGCGTCCCCCAGGGCTCATCTCTCAGCCCGACGCTGTTCAACGTCTACATGGTCCCCCTCGCACAAGTGGCCCGCCATCACTACCTCAACATCGTCTCCTACGCCGACCAAACCCAGCTCATCCTCTCCCTCACTAAGGACCCACACACCGCCAAAACCAACTTCCACGAGGAAATGAAGGCCGTCGCCGACTGGATGAGGAGCAGCCATCTGAAGCTGAACTTGGACAAGACGGAGGTCCTCATCCTCGAACCCACCCCCTCAGCCAGGGACGATTCCTGGTGGCCGACCACACTGGGGACATCACCAACACCCACCGACCATGCACGCAACCTAGAATTCATCCACGACTCCTCCCTCTCCATGTCTAAGCAGGTCAACGCCGTCTCCTCCTGCTACAACACCCTCTGCATGCTCCGCAGGATCTACAAGTGGATCCCGACCGAAACAAGAAGAACGGTGACACAGGCCCTCGTCAGCAGCAGACTGGACTATGGCAACGCACTCTACGCAGGAATCCCAGCCAAACACTTACGACGACTACAACGCATCCAAAACGCCTCCGCCCGACTGATCGTCAATGTCTCCCGCCGCAGCCACATCACCCCCCCCACCTGAGAGACCTACACTGGCTCCCCGTCGACAAGAGGATCACCTTCAAGCTCCTCACCCACGCACACAAAGCACTCCACAACGCCGGACCAGCCTACCTGAACAGCAGACTCAGCTTCTACACCCCCACCCGCCAGCTTCGCTCCGCCAGCCTTGCCTCGCCGCTGTGCCCCGCATCCAATGAACGACCTCCGGCCGCAGATCCTTCTCCTACCTCGCCGCCAAGGCCTGGAATACCCTCCGTACCCACCTACGGCAGACCCAAGACCTACTCACCTTCAGAAGACTCCTCAAGACCTGGCTCTTCGCACAGTAGCGGCACCCTCCGCCCCCTCAGTGCCTTGAGACCCTCACGGGTAAGAAGCGCGCTTTACAAGTACTCTGATTGATTGATTGAGTGCGAGCTACAGTAGAACGCTTTTAATAGGTACATTTGTTTGTGAAGCGGAGGCTCTAGACTTAAGAGCAAGTACCAGAAGAAAATGATTGGTTTGCAAGTGTGTTCTGCATTAATGGTCTGGTTTTGAAAGGACTAGTGTGAATGCAACAGGGAGAGAAAAGAATATAATTATTTTGACTCAGTCTGATAGCTAATAAAACTGGAATCATGGTTTGAAATTCTGCCTTGAGCAATTTCCAGTAGATAAACTTACAAGCATTTATGCCATCACCTTTTGTGTGATTGATGTAACACCCTAAGTGGCCATGGGTATGCCCAGATGTGGTTCCTGTGCACACTGTACCGCTGGAACCAAGATACACCCTACTTAAGATGCACAAAGAGGCAGAAACCGATTTGGGGTGTTGTTTGTGTTCCGGTGCAGAGAAGACCTGGCTTGGCAGTTCAGGCATGACTGTTCTGATTGGAGCAGGACCAAGACTCAATTTCACATGGCTGACTCTAATCTGAGGTGGCATAGTTGGAAAAAGAAAAGTGGGTTGGAATGCTACCTGAATGATTGCCAGTGATTAGACTTAGTTCAAGCATTCCTTCCATCACCTTTTTGTGTGTTTGGCATTTACTTCTGCTCATGTTCGTCAGGATGTCTTTCTTGGTTATCATTAATAGCCTGTGTACTACTTCTGCAAATGTGTCGGCCATATAATTAAATAAAAAAGATGTCAGCATACGCCCATATACAGCCATGCTATAGTGTGTGAACATTCCCTGATTCAGTATCTGCTCTTGGTAGCCAGAGGTCACCGTCCGCCAGAGCTTAAATTGTGAAATAATAAGTGCCGGGCCTAAAGTTTTGCTCAGAAGCACACAGCCGACACTATCTAAAGCTGGGGTGCCGAATACCTAGGGTGCTCTTGATTTCACCTCCTGCCTCATTAATCTACCACCAGGCACACCCTTCCTCTGTTTCTCACTCCTGAAGATTCTCCTTCATCCTTTCTTTCTCCCTTTGTCACTGTTTTTCCATCTTTCTCTTCCTCCTTCTTCCCCCTTTTTAGGTCTCGCCTGACCTAGCGCATGCGCTGGTCTGGCGAGACTTATTGAGAGAGCTCCAAAAATTGCTACCAGGCCAGCCTAGAGCTACAGTGCATGTGCGCGGGCGCGCGCGCCGTGCTTTACCGCGATTACTTTCACTTTTGCGGCAGCAGGGCCGCTTGGCATAGCCAATAGGTCTCGCTTTTGGCACCTTTATAAGTATTTAGTTATGCCACTGTTGCATGGCTAAACACTTATAAGGTCCCAAAGGCGAGACCGATTGGCTATGCCAATGCTTGTTGTTTTTCGCTCTCATGCTTTGGACCAAAGTTTGTTGAGTTAAAATAAGTGCCAGCCGGTGGGGTCCACCTGTAATCACCCGCTCAAATTAAGCAGACTTCTACAAAACATTTAGTGCATCGCATTAATCTGGTCTGATGTCAGGGTTGGCCCATTTCAGTAGGGGGTGCCAACAATGCTGCCAACTATATTCAGCCTCTCAGGCAGATGTTTAATGCAGGAGCTTGCTCATCAAAAGTGTCAGTCATAGCATGATGTTGCGGAGCCCCATGGTGCCTCAGTGTTCATTTTAAATGCAGGGGGCTGAAAAGCCCTGATGCCACCCCTCCTCTGCATAGCAATACACATTTTTGGTCACTACACATTTTACAACTCCACTGCATTTATGTCAGTTTCCAAATGGGGGACCTTGTGGTGCTGGATTGGGAACCCAAAGCAGCCCTGGCAAATTTGGTCATGTCAACCCCACTATTGTGTTAGAGCTAGAGTCACCTTCAAGATACTCACCCACGCACACAAGGCCCTCCACGACACCGGACCTGCATACCTGAACAGCAGACTCAATTTCCACGCACCCCAAAGGACCCTACGATCAGCCCAGCTCTCCTACGTCGTGGTCCCCTGCACCAGAAAATCCAGATCGGGAGGCCGCTCCTTCTTCTTCCTCGCTGCCAAGGCCTGGAACGACCTTCCGCTCCACCTCAGACAGACATCGCTTCCCATCTTTACAAGAAACCTCAAAACCTGGCTCTTCGACAGATCCCCTCCTTGATGGACTGGAACCTGCATCCCCCCCACCACTAGCGCCTTGAGACCCTCACGGTGAGTAGTAGCGCTTTACAAACTTCTGATTGATTAATTGTGTGAGGCAAACCAGTGAAGTGAGTGAGCCTGGCCTCCTTAAAAACACTGGCAAATTGCTACATTTTTAAACGTAAACTGACTGAAAAGGCCTAACGTTTACATGAAGATATATTTTAGTTGAAGCATATTTCAGTGTCGACTCTCCCACCTCATCTCTAATTCGTCTGCGTTACTGTTCCACCTCACTCAGAAAAATTACTCCTAATATTCCCTCTTTACTATATTACCTCCTCATGCTCCCTTATCACCTTCAACCTTCCTAACCCTCTGCCTCACTTTTTATCCCAACCTCTTCCCCTCTTCCACAGCCCTTAAAAGTAATTGATAATCAAAGACGAATTATGCAATTCTAAAGTGGAGACTGTAAAAATGCAGGATGTTCAAATGAGGCCTGGGTGATATTTCACTTATCATGTTGAAGTTCATGTAATTGATGCATTTCACGTTGTGCAAAATTCTTGAATTTTTTTTACATTTCTAATTATGCATTTTTGTGTAATGTGTTGCATGCAGGGGGTATAATTCACGCAAAAAATGTCTTCCCTGGAGAAACTTTCTGGTAAAACTTGTCTCCTGCTGATATTTCTGAGACTTGTTTACAGGAAATTCATATTTGCTGAAAAAAGGTACACAAGATACCCGCAAACCAATTTTCCATCTAAAAGTATACTTTTGTGGACTTTCTAAGGAATTTCATGAAATTTGCATAAAGAAATTACGCAGTTTTGCCCACTTCTAGTTCTACTGCAAGTCAGTGCAGGTTCATGATGAAACAGAACACTTCCTGTCGTCAAATCCTCCTCTTCTTCACAAATTCTAACATCACCCTCAGCTCCTACATGTGTTTATATCTGTGATATTCATTTTACAGACCTTCGGCCGGTGAAAGTCTGAGTAGGTCCACCATGCCTCAAACTCATGACAAAGGGTGGAGCTTTGACACGATCACCGCCCCTCCAGCAATGGAGAGAGCGGAAGGGGTGGAGTCAAGGAGAGGGGCTGATCTTAAAGCCCATTATGGTGTCAGCAGACACTCCTCCCCTGACACAAAAATAATAACCAAGGCTTTAGGCTCTGCAATATGTCGCAGGAAGATTCAAAAATCCTGAAGGGCGTCAGCTGTGCAGAGATTCCACACACAACCTGAAAACCCACCCTGCGCAGGGATTTCCAGCTCACCTTGTCTTCCACTCTGTCTTTGGCTCTTCGCTGAGAGACCGTGTGACGAGAGTTGATACTGTGCGACACACAGTGGCACTGCTGGGCATATTCACAAGGGAATGGTGAAGTGTGGCATTAAGCAAACATTGCTAATGCCACGCTCCGCCATTCTGAAAATACAGGGATGCGCCGTGTTCACAGGAATGCGGCACACCCCTGCATTTCCCCTACCCCTGGCACTAAATCTAGTTCCTAGCGCCAACACAGGCACCCGTTGGGGGGAATGATTGTTTATGTAGAGGAAGGGGTCCCTTCCTGCACATAAACAATGCAGAATGACGATTTGTAACCCCTGTGTGTGCTGCATTGTGCAGCACACATAGAAGTTGTAAATTGTCATGTTTTAAATGATTGTTTATGTGCAGGAAGGGACACCTTGCGCTTTTCATGTTTCTTTGTGTGCTGCACAACGCATCGCACAAAGAAAAAGCGAAAATTAGGCGAAATTGAGCATTAATCCACTTTTTGCCATGTTAAGACCAGGTTTTCCCAGGTGTTAATTTTGGCACTGCCTCCTATTTACGCCACCCTTGTAAATAGGGGGCAGCGTCAAAATCAATGGGTGTTGCGGTGGAACGCCCACCGCAACACCCATTGCACGCCCTTTAATGCTAAGTGTAGCGTGAAAGGGGACCTTATTTACAAGGCGGTGTCAAGCCACATTAAGTGGCTTAAGGCGACCTTGTAAATAAGGCAAAGGGTTTATCGCCACAGGTACATCATAAAAAGTGACGCTCCTGTGGCGATAGGGGCTTGTAAATATGCCCCAGCGTGCGTAGACATCTCTGGGAACGTCTTGTCTGATTGCCGCTCACTGATGCTCTCATCCTTGCTTGCTCTGTGACCCTGGGCTGGGTCTTTCCCTCTCACTACCCGACTCCCTTAGAGAGAAATGACATAAGTGTAGGACAGTGAAATAAATGTGATTTGCACTGGATGTCGAGATCTTAAAAGTCACTGGCATCTGCCTGCAACTACAGAGTGTTGCTTTTGTCACATCCCCGCACTGCACAACATGACATTCACTTGCAGGTGCAGCCATCTCTGTTTCCATCAGTGCTCTACAATGTGAATGAAGAACACGTACTGATCAGTGCACATTCGACTTCATGGCTGGGGAGGGGGTGTGGTATGGGCTGGGGCTGAGAGTGACCAGTGGCGGCTCCTCCGCATTGGCGGAGGAGCGTCGCCTCACTGCCTCGCTCAGAGCCAGCAAATGTAAAATAAAACAATGCTCTTGCATCGTTTTATTTTAAATTTGACGGCTTTGCCAGCGGTGTTGGGAGGGGCGGGGCTTAGGTATGGGAGGGAGAGTGCTATGTGCACTCCACTCCCTAAGTGCGCATGTGTGTTTTGGTCGGCCTGCGACGGCCGGCCAAAACACACATGCGCACTTAGGTCTCCACAGACTCCCTGTTCTGAGCAGGGGGTCTTCCCTGCCTGCTTAGACCAATCCCTGCTCTGCAGCACAGGATTGGATGGGAGTCTGGGTCCGAGGAGCTGCTCGGACCCAGGAAGAGGAGAGGTGAACACGACGCTGGAGGCAGCCGGCCGTGGCGGCAAAAGGTACGTTTTATATTTTTTTAAATATTATATTGTATCCCTCCCTTGCGCGATACCTCCTATGGGACCCCACCTGCTCACCACCCTTTGTTTATGGCAGCCGCCACTGAGAGTGTGCAGTGCTCCTCCTCAGTTGGGACTCATTTCAGGGCTAAGATGAGGAGGCTTGAAAACAGCCCCCAAAGCCTACTGGAAAATCCCTTGTACCCCAAGCATGTCAGTCCATAGGTGTGGCTGTATGTTTAATCACACAGGCTGCTGTGTCTTTCTACCTTTTACACCATTTATCTGCCTTTAAAATGATGAGCAAATCAAATTATTTATGGCTTAGTGAGTTAAACACTCACTGCTGTCATATGTTGTGGAACTTGCAGATCTCAAGTTCAAATTCTGACAAGTGTAACTCATTCTTTCATTCTTGTGCAAACTGATGACACACCAAGACAGCATGTGCATAGGCAAAGACTGTGTCCATGCCTTGTATGAAAGAGTTAATTACATTTTATATTTCTCCTCAGGACCACTCTAGTTAGTACATATGCGTTTGGAACTACAACTCTTTTGTGCCCTATAAGGAAGGTATCCATTTACCATTGTTACTTTTCTCCATCAGGACCACTGTAGCAGCACTCTCATTTAAATATATCTCTTCTCAGATTAACCACGACATGAGGTAAAAATACATTTTACAGGTAAGGAACCAGGTCAGTAACCACAATAAGCTGGTAATAATGGTGTGTCACAGTCACTTTAATGAATCCATAAATACCTTGCCTGGTGTTAACATGGGTACTAAAGGTAGGTTAGCTGTTTTTTATGTAATGGCGACACACCACAGAGGGGGGGCGAGGCAGCTATTCTTGCACCCTCCATTCTACCACTGTCAACGCTGATGTCCTCTCAGGTGGAGCTGGCTTGCTGCCGTAAGAAGGAGGATGCCACAGTTTTATAAGACCTCGTGCTGTGGACCTGACATCAACCAGATATGATGTGGGAGAGTCATCAGAGACATCCAGAGGCTGAGTCCTCCAATTTTGTTCAGGCTGTGAAGCCAGTGTTCTTCAGTGTGTATGTAGCAATGAAGCGGTTTTACGAGGGTACAATGCATGTAAATACATTGTGTGCCCTTGTCACGCATTTATTTTTGCACGCATGTTTTTACCGCGAATATGCATTTACAACGCATGCCAATACCACACATTGTTTTTAGATTTAAAAACAATGTAGTTGTGGGGGGAGACCCCCCCAACTTACCTTAAATGTGTGGTATTGGCATGCATTGTAAATGCATATTCACGGTAAAAATATGCGTTCTAAAAAATGCTTGGTAAGGCACAACGAGGTAAAAACGTTGTTGTAAAGGCTGTTTCCCCAATGAAGCGTGGGTAGGTGGTAGAGCAGATCGTGGGAGCTATTATACTGTTCAGCAGCAGTGTTGCCAATCACAAAGTCAACTGAAAAACTCTGCAGTGGTTCAGACGTCTGCCTCTACTAATAGAACTGCTAGCAGCAAGGACAGCCTGCATCATGACAGACCACAGCAGGAAAGGTCTGTCGGAAGAGGGCCATCATGCTCTTGGCTATGTAGTTTACTATTGAATATTGACAACTAAAATTTCGTAGTACTAGAATATCGAGGACAGAATATTGAGGCACAAAATATCGAAAGGTAAGTGCATATAGGGAATTTAGAGTTACTATTCCTAGCTCCAAAATGAACATACCTTGAAGATATATGTACCTCATAAGTACATATATGTGGAGATAGGTATAGAAAACTTAGACTTACCTGTTGATATATTTTTTTCAATATTTTGTCATTGATATTGTTTCCCGTCGATAGTCTGGGGACAATGGTCAAGGTGCATATCTTCGCTAAGCCCCACCTCTCCCCTCTTCTTTGTTCACTTTGAATTTCCTTAAATTTTCTACCTCTTATCATCCTTGCCACAGCTTAGCCACTCACTGACAAGACACATTACCTCCTCGTAAGTCTTTCTCGCCACCAGAGTTAAGAAGTAAGCTTCAGGTCCACACCAGAACCCTCCAAAGCAATTTTACTTTCAATGCCTATCATCCCTCTACAACATGGGCGACCACCATCACCCTTGACACAGTACAAGAGGAGCCATGACCCACCCTAATTAGAGTTTTTTTCGCTCTGCTCTGCAGACTCGCCAGATTGTGTTTAGAGGTAAGTAGTGCGAGGCCAAGCCTTAGCCGACCTGTATGCCCGGGGCAGAGCGGGCTCATATGGTAACCCCCCCTCGACAGAGTGAGCTCACTCATGTCTCTGGAGGCCCTGCACAGCGGACTCATTTTCCGATCAGGATGGGTCTCTTGCCCTTTGTCCGCCCATTCTCTTGAGGCGTCATGGAGTTTTCTTCTACCTGACGGGAGGGGTTGTCTCCAGGGAATGCCTTGTTCTACTATTGTTAGAATAGAAACTGTTTGTATTTACGCAGTGCTCTAAGTAAGTGAGCATTCGCTGTGCCATTTTCTTTGCAGGCACCATTTTAAGCTGTTCGAAACTGATCTTGTCCAATTCCGAGAAATGTTCGCCTTAGAGTTTCGTTTCTTCTTCTGTGTTTTGTTTTAGTAATGAGTGCCCTGTTCATAATCAGTTGGCGCCTGCACAGGGACTCCTTTGGGTGAATGATCCATCCCCTTTCTGCAGATGGGGGGAGGCAGAGGACATCATCGGGTCGGACTGACGGTTCAGGGATCCCTGCACAAAGAGTTTTTGTTACTTGCAGATGCCCCTTCAGTCCTGCTGGATGGTGCCTCGCCCAGTGGTCATACCGACTGGAGTCCTGAATGGCAAAACCCTTGGATCTGACCGTTTGGTCTGAAGAGTCGGCAGTGGAGAATTGGTTTGTTTGTACTACTGATATCAACTGAGTTCGTTTTGGTTCTATGAGAATATGGTACCGTTTGGGTTTGAGTTTGGTACGGTTTAACCCCTTCAGCGCGGCGTGGATTTCCGCGCCACGATGAAGGTTCCGTGCGCGGGCGGGGCCATGACGGAACGGTTCCGTCATGCGCACAGCGCAACCGACGTGCATGACGGAACCGTTCCGTCATGCGCGTCGAAGGGGTTAAGGACTGTCTTGATAAGAAGTATTTGCAAATGCTTTGCCAGGTATAAATAACGACTTTGTTTTTCTTTTGAAAATGCCTGGTTTCAGCATGCTTTGGAATTTGTGTTGTTGTTGTCCTGTAAATGCCTGGTTGGAAGAAGCTCAGCCTGCGCCTCTTGTGGGTAGCCCTAAGTTTGATTTGTATATGAAACATGGCCTTGGCCCTATTATGTTTAGTACATTATGGCACAAATATACGAGGGACAATGCCGAGCTACAGTGGCCTTTGATGGACACCTTTGATGAACAAAAAATTGGGGTTTTGCAGGAACAGTTGTTTAAGAGACGAAGTAGACAGTCGATGTTTGATTTTCTCCAAACATGGATGAAGGAGGCTAGACAAGGGTAGTTAAAAATGGAGAGGGACGCATGGAAAGTGAAAATGCAAACATTGACACAGAAAGCTGTAGCATACGTATGAGAAAAACAGGAGGCAGTAATTGAATGTGAAGATAGGAGATTTTGGTTGCACATCCACAAGTCTTATTGGGCCAAAGTGGAAAATGATACTTTTGCAGAGGAGCTGTTAGATACTCGACCCCCGCCTCCCTATGCCCCGCAGAGGATATACCCCACTGTTCGTTTTCAGTCACAGCCACTTGTTTGGTCTGCTTTGGGTGTTCCTGTATCTATAGTTATTATCTCAACAGCTTTGGCTACGGCGCCCTCGCTCCTTCTTTGTCCTCACCCTCTTTGATGACGGTGACCTCTAGTGCATCTATTGTTCCAGCTCCTGTGTCTTCTGTTCTTTCTCCTTCAATGCAAACACTAACCACAATTGTACCCACTACTTCTTTCGCTTCTCCTTCTATGCTTCTTCATCCTCTGACATTTCTGGATGTTGATACGCCGGTACGAAGGTTTGAGGACAGGGATTGGACGACATTTAGGGAACGAATGGGTCCGTTGGTGCGCTCTGGAGTAGGTGAAGATGAGAAGGATGTTTTAGCGAGGCAGGCTATGAAGTTGGCTAGTAATCCAGTTTATGATACTGAGGACATTTGGCAAGCCATGCTTGACTTTGAGCCTTTTTTACAGAAGCACGTTCTTCAGCACATGTCCGCTACATTGATTGACCTTTGGTGCACACACATTAAGACGGAGGCCCCACAAGTGTTATTTGACATTAAGGATCGTGTTTATGTTACAGATTTGGCTCCGGGTCAAGTACTTGCTAATAATGCTACTATAGTTTATTATAGAGTTTGAGTGTATGATAAGAATCCCACTAAAATCACTCAGGGGCATATCAGCAAGGCGAGGCGATAGAATTATCACCATTTTTGCGTCCGTTTTCGGCCGAAAAGTGGCGATAATTTTATCGCCTAATTAGCAAGCTCCCGCTAACGCGTGAAAACTTGCGTTAGCGTAGGAATTCCTAACGCCCAGCTTTGCATCCCTAATGAGATGCAAAGTGGGCGTTCCTGACCTGGCATGACAGGAGAAATGTCGCTAAGCGACATTTCTCCTATCATCAAGCCCCACGCTATGAAGCATAACGGCAAGAAAAGTAGCGATAACCCCTGTTATGGCTACTTTCCAAACGCCTGCTTCAGGACTGACTTAGCCATGATATCCTATGGAAGGTGGATATCATGGCTAAGTTTGTGGGGCCCTATCAACAAGCTAACGCCACATTGCGTGAGATTATCCCTGGGTTTCCATCGATAATCTCACATTAGGCAGTTAGCGTGAGGGTTTTTATCGCTTTTGAAATAAGCGTTGCTGATAGCACGCTATCTCAGCGATAAAAATCCACGCTAGCCGGCGATAATTATCCTAGCGCTAAGTGCGCTTAGCAATAATTATCGCCGGTTATTGCTGATATGCCCCTCAGTTCCCTATGCGTGAAGTCCACCCAATACATCATCCAGAAATACTTGAGTTAACGGATCAGCGCGGGAATGACACTAGACCAGCCGTTGTGGCCCATTTTCAGGAGCAATGGGTTTACACTCCATGGAAAAGAAGTGAGGTTTTATCCCTTAAGGCTACTCTACCTGACCCTAGGAACAATCCTACAGATTATTATAAGGAAATAACAGAGGCTGCTTCTTCTACTGTAATGACTCTTGCTGATATTGAAATGTTTTTTGGTCTTCTTGTTCCGGTTGATATCTGGAGACAGGTGTATACTCAGGATCATATTGAAGAATTGGGTGGTACAGGAAATGTGATTAGAGGATGGGATCAGGAAAGGAAGCCAGGAGATAAACCCCATGCTGAGATACTTGCTTTACCTGGTTGTATTATTACATATATGCACACACTTATTCCACCTAACAAGGATAGCTGGGATAGATTGACAGCTTGTCGACAGAAGAAGGATGAGAGTGTGTCTGATTTGATTTCTTCACTCGGTTTGAAGACACATTTCTGAATTATAGCAGACAGGATATGTCCAAAGAAGGAGGAGTTTGCTTGTTTGTTGATAGGTTCGTTACTAATCTTCTTCCTGAAATACTGACTTGTTTACAGACATCTGAGAGTACTTGTTCTACATCTTCTCCCTCTGATAATTTTAATATGGCTCAATATTATTTATGAACACTGACATCAGGAGGAAAAGGATACAATTGATAAGACAATAAGGATCTAAAGATGAAAGTTTTGTTGCAGCAAGCATATAGGGGAAATAATAGGGGAAGAGGAGGTCCTTCCAGACAACTTCTGCGTACTAGGCAGCCTTCAATGACACCTTTGGGGACGAATCAGTGTGGGTATTGTAAGGAGGAAGGACATTAGCGTAGCCGGTGCCCTGTACTTTTACAGAAAGTTGCATCCCCCAGAGGGCGAGGTTCTGGTGGTAGTGGTCGTAGAACCGACAGAAATCAAAATGCTGCACCTTCTGTGGGCTGCTCTGATAAAAATGATTTTGATTACCCTAGAGATGGACAGTATTATCATGATGATTATGACATGGATAATGTGACAAGTATGTCTTATAGTTAGGACAGCCAGGGACAGGGTGAGGGACCAGTTCAGATACATGTAAATCAGCGCGGTCCTTATGTCACAGAGGATTTGCAAGGCTTGACTAAAGAATTTTTGGTGGACACAGGTGTGACAAAAAGTTCTGTTTTTTGATATATGGTCCCTATGGCGGCTCTGTCTGGCCACAATAATGTTTCGGTAGGTTTCTCAGGTATACCAGTTGTAAGCCTCATTTCACGACCCCCTGCATTGACTGTTGGTCCTTTCACTGTGGAATCTCCGTTCTTGTTGACATCTAACTGTGGGAAAAATCTGATGAGTTTGGATCTGTTGAAGAAATTGCATGCTACTATTTATTGTTCCCCTGCAGGTGTTTATATTACTTTGGGTCTGGATGTGAGTACTAGGCAGTGTTTGTCTCAGGATGCACCCCTTCCAGCTGAATTTGCTGAGTTACCACCCACACTATGGGCTACAGGTGATACGCATGTAGGGTTGTTGCATATACCACCAGTTTCTATTCAAGTTAAAGATAATGTTATTTTACCCTGCAATCCTCAGCATAAGATACCGCAGACAGGAGAACGGGCTCTTCTTCAGAATATTCAGGATTTGATACAAAAGGGAGTAGTTGAAGAAACGTCTGCCAACATTTGTAACAGTCCTATTATGCCGGTCCTTAAGAGGACAACCTCGTTTTCCTGTGAGGCCCTTGACGATGTTTACCGTTTTTGTGATTGATTTGCACAAGGTTAATAAAATTGTAGTTCCGCAGTTTCCAGTGGTTCCTGATATCACTACGCTTTTAACGATGATTCCCTCTACTGCTAAGTTCTTTTCTGTTATTGATTTGAAAAATGCATTTTTTAGTAATTCTATCCATCCAGACAGTAGGTATTTGTTTGGGTTTACACTGGCCGGCAGAAGCTTTCGGTTCTGTCGTGCTCCTCAAGGCTATACAGAGAGTCGTAGTATTTATAGCCAAGCATTAAAACGTCAGTTGCATTCACTAGTGCTTCCTCCAGGTAATGTATTAGTGCAGTATGTTGATGATTTACTAATTGCTTCTGATACCGAACAAGGTTTTAAAGACAGTACGGTCAAATTGTTGTTGCATTTGGCTCATCGTGGACATAAGGTCTCTCTTTTGAAATTTCAGTATTATTGACAGGAGGTCACCTATTTAGGCCACCTGCTGTCGAAGGAGGGTAGGAGGTTGACCCCAGAGCATATCAGTACTATTGTTAAAATGCCCATTCCACAAACTCAAAAAGATGTACGTGCTTTATTATGTATTACCTCCTACTGTAGCCAGTTGATCCCAAACTACTTGCCACTAATCAAACTTTTGCTTGCATTAACAATGAGAGCAGTGCATGAGCCTTTGCCTTGGACGCCAGAATGTCAGCAATCGTTTGAGCAATTGTTTGGCTCCGGTGCTTGGCACACTGAATTCTAACAAATCGTTTGTGCTTTAAGTTCATGAAATGGCTGGTTGCATGCTTTTTGTCTTAACACAGAAATTTGGGGATAAACGGAGGCCTTGTGCTTATTTTTTTGCTGTACTTGACCCTGTCGCAAGAGCCCCCCGAGTTGTCTGAGAGTGGTGGCGGCTGTGGCCACTTCAATCAGACAGTCGGCTGGGCTCGTACTTGATACTGACCTCACAGTTATTGTACCCCATGCTGTGGATATACTTTTGAATAAGACACAGAAACAGCACCTCACCAGTGCATGTCTTACTGGCTATGAATTGACATTGTTTGCTAAGCCACATTACTACCCCTCCCTTCTGAGAATGATGCAGTTGAGAAACATGATTGTATCTTCTAGACCATGGGTACTCACAAACTTTCTCTCGGGGGCCAAATTTACAGTGTGGTTTGTGGCCGAGGGCCGCACCGGCGGGGGCGGGGTCAGAGGGGAGGGGTGGGGCTAAAGCACAAAAAAATTGTGACCATGAGGGATCCGGCATACACACATCTCTCTCTCTCTCCCTCTCCCCCTCCCTCCCCCTCCCTCCCCCTCCCTCTCTCTCTCTCTCCCCCTCCCTCTCTCTCTCTCTCTTCCCCTCCCTCTCTCTCCCCCTCCCTCTCTCTCCCTCTCCCCCTCCCCCTCCCTCTCTCTCCCTCTCCCTCACCCCCTCCCTCTCTCTCCCTCTCCCCTTCCCTCTCCCTCTCTCCTCCTCCCTCTCCCTCTCTCCCCCTCCCTCTCTCTCTCCCCCTCCCTCTCTCTCCCTCTCCCTCCCTCTCTCTCCCTCTCCCTCTCTCTCTCCCCTTCCCTCTCTCTCTCTCTCCCCCTCCCTCTCCCCCTCCCTCTCCCCCTCCCTCTCCCCCTCCCTCTCCCCCTCCCCGTCCCTCTCTCCCTGTCTCTCTCCCCCTGTCTCTCTCCCCCTGTCTCTCTCCCCCTGTCTCTCTCCCTCTGTCTCCCTGCTCCCTCCTCCCTCTGTCGCCCTCCTCTCTCTGTCTCCCTCCACCCTCTGTCTCCCTTCTCCCTCTCTGTCTCCCTCCTCCCTATCTGTCTCCCTCCTCCCTACCTGTCTCCCTGCTCCCTATCTGTCTCCCTCCTCCCTCTCTCCCCCTATGTCTCCCCCTCTGTCTCCCTCCTCCCTCTCTCCCCCTCTGTCTCCCCCTCTGTCTCCCTCCTCCCTCTCTCCCCCTCTGTCTCCCCATCTGTCTCCCTCCTCCCTCTCTCCCCCTCTGTCTCCCTCTCTGTCTCCCTCCCTCTGTCTTTCTCCCTCCGGCTCTCTCCGTCCCTCTCCCTCCGTCTCCCTCCCTCCGTCTCCCTCCGTCTCCCTCCCTCTCTCCATCTTTCTCCTCTCCCTCCATCTCCCTGTCTCCGTCTCCCTCCCTGTCTCCGTCTCCCTCCGTCTCCCTCCATCCATCCGTCTCCCTCCCTGTCTCTGTCTCCCTCCCTGTCTCCGTCTCCCTCCCTCCGTCTGTCCCTCTCCCTCCCTGTCTCTCTCCCTCCCTCTGTCTCCGTCTCCCTCCCTCCCTGTCTCCCTCCGTCTCCCTCCCTCCGTCTCCCTCCCTCTGTCTCCCTCCCTCTATCTCTCCCCGTCTCTCTCCCTGTCTCTCTCCCTCACTCCCTCCCTCCCTCTCCCTCTGTCTCTCTCCCTCTGTCTCTCTCCCGCTGTCTCTCTCCCTCTATCTCTCTCCCTCTGTCTCCCTCTACCTCTCTGTCTCCCTCCCTCACCCTCCCTCTCCCTCCCTCTGTCTCCCTCCCTCTGTCACCCTCCGTCTCCCTCCCTGTCTCCCTCCCTCTGTCTCTCTACCTCCGTCTCCCTCCTCCATCTGTCTCCCTCCTCCATCTGTCTCCCTCTTCCATCTGCCTCCCTCTCTGCCTCCCTCCCTCTCCCTCTGTCTCCCTCCCTCTCTGCCTCCCTCTCTCTGTCTCTCTCTGTCTCCCTTCCTCTCCCTCCCTCTCTGCCTCCCTCCCTCTCCCTCTGTCTTCCTCCCTCTCTGCCTCCCTCTCTCTGTCTCTCTCTGTCTCCCTTCCTCTCCCTCCCTCTGCCTCCTTCCCTCTATCTCCCTCCGTCTGTCTCCCCCAGACTGCGCCTCTCTGTGTCCCTCTCTCTGTCACCCTCTGTCAACCTCTGTCTCCCTCCCTCTCCCTCTTTTTCCCTCTTCCTCCCTCCGTCACCCTCTGTCATCTCACCCCTGTGTGTGTCAGCCCTCAGCCGGGCTGAGACAGCTTCCCAGCGCGCACACACAGCCGCACCCGAGTACTTCACAGGTCTTTAAAAGACCATTTACATGTTAATAAAGCTTTGCTGTATTTCACCTCTTAGGCCCCTGCATCTCCACTTTGACAATCACTGGAATCCCCCGGCCCCCACAGAGCAGAGTCTCAGAGTCCGGGCTGCTGCACCCGGCAGTGTTTGCTAATACTATTTTTTTTTTTTTTTTTTAACACAGGTAGGATGTCTGCAAAGTCCGCGGGCCGCCAAGGAAGGCTTGCCGTACTATGAGTAACCATGTTCTGGACAGAAGAAGAGACGAAAGTACGGGTAGACTTGGCTGATGTTCCCTTATCTGACCCCCAAGGAGAACTATATGTTGATGGCTCCTGTTTTAAATTACCAGATGGCACCACCACTGCAGCTTATGCTATCACTATGTTGCGTACGGTGGTAGAGACATCACGAGTCCCCTATCAGTCAGCTCAAGCTGCTGAGCTTGCCGCCCTTATTCGAGCTTGCGAATTGAGTGAAGGGTTGGTTGTCAATATCTATACAGACAGCCAGTACGCATTCGGGGTCGTGCAAGATTTTGGGCGACTCTGGACAGAGAGAGGGTTTCATACCTCCCTTGGTACCAAGAATCAGCATGTGCACCTCATATTGCGGCTTTTGTCTGCTTTAACACTGCCCAATAAATTGGCAATAATTAAGTGCAGCACCCATAGGAAGGTTACTGATGACGTAGGTAGAGGAAATGTCTTTGCAGATCATACTGCTAAGGAAACAGCAAAATGAAACACATGTATGTTGCAGGTCCAGCTAGGTGGGTTCCTGAGGTTGTTATGTTTGAAAACACCCTTGAGAGTGTAAAGAAGATACAAAGTGATGCCACAATAGAGGAATTAGCAAAATGCCAGTATTCTACAGCGCAGTTGAATGAGGAAGGGTGTGGGATTGATAAATCTGGAGAACAGAAATGGATGGTGCCAGATGCATATGTTCTTCCCATGGTTACTATGGCAAATGGGCCAGCTCATATTAGCGCAAAAGGCATTTGTAAATTGTTAGCCCGTGTATGGCATAACAATAACATTTCCAAGACAGCTGCGCATTTGGTGAAATATTGAATGGTCTGCATGATGCATAATCCAGGAAAGGGTACCCCTACACCACCTGATAATGTTGCACTGCCTACTTTTCCTTTTGAAGTCCTTCAAATGGACTATATCGAATTGGAGAGATGCAATAATCTTTAGTACGTTTTGGTTGTTTGAAGCCGTGCTGGAAGAGTCCTGAGCAGGTTCTGTTGGTGACATGGATGGCTGTAAAGGTTGCTGGTCGAAAGAACTGGGTACATGCTACCCACTGCCGGAGGATTTATTTGCCATTGCCATACGATCAGTAGGTCAAGGAGGCCGTGGACGACATGGTGTATGAGCAGGTGCCCAGGTTTGTTCCCTTCAGTGACGCACAGTTGATCTGGATGCAGACGGATAAGGAAAACGAGGATGTTTTGAATGAGGCTGTTCTTCCAGAAATTCAACCTATTCAGGAACCTTTGTTTGTTGATCACACTGTGCCTGGGGCTACCAGGTACAATTTGCGCCCTTGGCTGAAGGATACTGACTCCAAGGAGAAGAAAGATTAGGGATGGACTGCGCAAGATAAGTAGTACTGAGTTATAGTACCAAAAGAATTAACTGAAATTAGTGGAAAATGTTATGCTCACTTTGCCTTTGTTGTTTGAACATTAGCTAGGGAGAACAGAAGTATACTTCAAAGGTATACCACCTTTATCGATGTGGGATAGATTAAAGAGCTTAGGACAGAGCAAGCTCCCCCGCCGGTGCTGAAGAGCGCCAACCTATTGATGGACAATAGGAGCCTGTACAAGTGAGGCTATGACGGACACTGGGAACTTGTATATTTTGTTTGCATTTTTGCTTCTTTGCAATTCGTTATGCATCCCTTTGACAGAAAGGTTGCTGAAGAAGAGCAGACAATAGTTCTTGTTGCACAGCATAATATGATGTGGACACGAAAAAGCAAAATAATATGTGTTATTCTTTTGGTTTTGCTGATAATATTGTGTGGGGTGTCATGTGTTCTGGAGAATGATCAAAGTGCACCTTTACACAGCAAGGGTAAGGTTACCTCCCCGAAAAGAAATAAAAGAACAGTACCGACTAATGTATTCCTTGAAACACACAAGAGATTTTTTGGAGAAGGTACCGCTTGTTACCCAACCAAATCTGTCACAAGTTTGTGTACATCATATCAATTGTCACTTGTAAATTATACTTATATCTGGCCACCTCAATTCACAGAAGTGAAGGGAGAATTTGGTTTTGGTTATCCGGGACAATGTTTATATTATAGAAAGCCACTGGGAATGGGTTATCCAGGTTGTGATAACAATACATATTGCGACAAATTTATATGGAAAATCAGAATGTCACATTGGTGGGTTGGCATTACAAGGAATTGATAGTTACTCGAGAGGCTGATTATTATCCTGCCTGTTGCTCCATTGTGAACAGCACTGATATGTCATATATATTAATTGCTCGGGAATAGTGTTTTATAAAAATACGATCCCCTTGGTAAATGCAGAGGATCCAAGTACTTTCGGAATGAACTCCAGATATGCAGCCATGGATGGAGGGACCAATTTATGCACACACTGGGTTTTTCTTTTTGTCTATAGGGACGTATTCTAAGTTCACAATGGTACAATGATGTAGCTCTTGGAATGTTATTGCCTTTGGGTGTACCGTGTAAATATGCCAAGCCTAGCATACGATAGGTTAAAAGGACTTCGATGAAAGAATTCTGTGAGGGAGTAACAGATCTAGAGGTCAATAATTACAGTAATGGGATCACTTTTGGATACATCCTTTCTTTTATTTTCACCTTGGGTGGTACTTCTATTGCCAGGGGTGAGAAGCTAGAGAATACTTTGGCTGTAAGCTGCAAATTCTATCCAATACCACAGTAGCAGCTTTGCGTGACATCACCACTCAGTTAGAGAGCATGCAAATATATTCGGAGCAGACCAGATATGCAGTAGACTTTATTTTAGCTAAAAGTAGTGGTGTATGCGTGGTAGCTGGCAATCAGTGTGTAGTCGGGATTAAAAATATGGAAAATAATATTACCAAACACATTCTAGATATCCTTGAAATTGTCAAAGGAATGGAAAGTAGGACTTGGAGTTGGTCTACTTTTAGTAACTGGGGCTGGATTCTCAAAAAAGTGATTTATCTTATTGTGGTATTTGTGCATTGCTGTGTTCTTGTTCAGTGTCTACCCTTTTGTTGTTCATATTGTACTAATATCTCCTGCCTAA
This sequence comes from Triturus cristatus, assembly GCF_964204655.1. Lineage (NCBI taxonomy): Eukaryota > Metazoa > Chordata > Amphibia > Caudata > Salamandridae > Triturus > Triturus cristatus. The sequence goes on along the minus strand of NC_140590.1, from coordinate 1,653,263,153 downwards.
AAAGAAGACATCAATTCATTATAGAAATGCCGCTATAATGAGTATAGTGAGGACCTGAAGGACATTGATGAAGGAATATTTGACAGTTCTTCCCTCCTTGCTGTTTCACTTTCTGATGCTGATGGAATGGAATGTTCATAACTGTTTCTTATTGTCGTTTGCAGTTTGGTTCCCTCTTTTTGCCGTTAGAAAATGTTTTAGCTCATGCTAAAAGGAGGGTCTGTTAGAATAGAAACTGTTTGTATGTACTCAGTGCTCTAAGTAAGTTAGCATTCGCTGCACCATTTTCTTTGCAGGCGCCATTTTAAGCTGTTCGAAACTGATCTCGTCCAATTCCGAGAAATGTTTTGTTTCTTCTTCTGTGTTCTGTTTAAGTAATGAATGCACTGTTCATATTAGCACATACCTTTCCCACTATATAGAGGCCCTCTCCCACTTTTCTGGTGGCTGGCCCAGAATGGCACAACCTTGGATATTAGTTTGTGTCAGACACAAGAAGTCGAAACCTTTTTTCTTTGTATTTCACTGTCTAACTGCACCTGCTTGGAAAATTCCACTGTGGGCGTGTTTTTGCTTGGCTATGAAACGTACATAATGTGTCTTTATGCTAATCAAAGTCAGTCCTCTCTACGGCACCCTTAGCGACTGGGCAGACGGGGCTCCACTCTGAGTGTATATGAATAAACAGCTTTTGATTTGTATTCTCTACTATCTGACCGACTCTTCATTTAGTACGGGAGGTTGAAAGGTGGTCAAAAGTGACCCGAGTGGCCCTAAATGGGTCTCTTCCTTCACCATGGCGCTTCTTCTCAAGCGTCTTTTTGTTCCCGGGTCTGCAGTAGGGCGGTCGTGTATTTTACGACGCCTTTTCCCGGAGGTGACGCTCATGCCGGCTGGCTTCCTGCGGTTCGCGTGGGGTTGCTTAGCAACCGGTTGGTTATCTCAGTCGTGCTTGGTTTCACAACATCTTTTTACTATTTGTTTTGCAACTTGCACTGGGGGAGGGGCGATGTTTTCATTTCCGTGCAATCCGCCAGGATGGATACTGGTGAGGCTCGCTAAGTGGAGGTGGGTCCTAGCATTCAGACTCCTGATGAGATTCCATCTCTCCATGCCATCCAACAGATGATTCAAGCTGCTGTAGCTGCAGCATTTTAAAGAAAGTGAGGGCACTTCTTCCTCTAAAAAGCAGAGTATCGAGCCTTCCACCAGCGCTGATGCTCATGGGGAGGAGGATGACCTCCAGGCAGATATGTGTAAGGACAGGAACTGAAGGAGGTCCCGCAGCACATTAAGTATAACCTGCTTTTTCTGTCCCTCCGGTGGAGGAGGCAAATGATTTTTAATGAAGTACCAGCCTGAGTCTCTGCCTTTGCACCCTTCCATAAAAAGGGTGATTGACAATGAGAAGTGCTATGCCATTCAGGATTTTGCTAAGGACTTTCCCTCTGGTGTGAAGGTTGACTCCCTGATGGCAGGGTTATCTTCTCAGGGGTCCATCATTTCGGAGGAGGCCTCCCCTTCGGACCCGGTCGACAAAAGGGTGGAGGCGGCAGTTAAACTTTTCCATCCGGGCACCTGCCTACCTTTCCTACACCGTTTAGTCTCTTTTGAAGGATTTTCAATCTCTCGCTGAACTTATGGAACAGCGTGGTGATGCCATGCCTACCCAGGCGGTCACGGAACAGCAGATATCAGGAAACGCTGCTATTCATGCTCAGCGCCAGGTCTGGCTGCGCCATTGGAAGGCTGGAGCGGCCCAGAAGTCCCTTCTTATGAAGATCCCTTTTTCTAGGACCAAGCTGTTTGTCTCCCCCGGAAGAGATGGTGAAGAAATCGGCTGAAGACAGGAAGCTCTTGGCTCTCCTCCATCCTTCTAGGGGGAGGTTTCTTTGGCACCAGGAGGGCCTTGGTTTATCTGCTGCTCCAAGGGACAGCTGGCCCTTTCGGGGGAGGGGTTGCAGCTGGGGCACCCAGCTCTCCCACACATCCCGGTCTCAGCAGTTGGATGGTGGTTCCGCCCCCTCGTCCAAGTCCTGACTATCCATGGGTCCCTGCAGATCGAGCTCCTGAGGGGGGTCGATAGTTGACTAACCCTGGGTGTAGTACGCGAAGATGTACTTGCACTACGCGAGCTACGCGTATCTTCGCGAGCTTGCGTAGTTGCTTGGGGCGCCTGTTCGTGATGGCTTTTTCTTGTTCGGGAGCGCGGTAAGCGTGTTCGGGGAGGTGTTTGCATGCTCGGGGGATAATATCTCGCGATCTTACCCATGCGGTCGCCAATGTGCGCGGCCATCTTGTTTTTCAACTGTCCCGCCCGCTCACGATGCCTTATTTCCTGTTCCGGGAAGCGGATAGCGTGTTTGCGATGTGCATTGTCATGTTCGGGAGCGCATTTTACTTGTTCGCGATGAATAGTGCATGTTCGCGAGAAATATCGCGTGAACTTACCCACGCGGTCGCGAATGGGCACGGCCATCTTGTTTTTCACTCTATGCTATGGTTCTGGGCCTACTTTCCTATCCTCCCTTTATCTTTGTAATCCTTTGTATTTAAAGCATTTTTTCTGACTTTTTTTAGTTATCATCTATCTCTCTCTTTGCCTAAGTTTATATTTTGCATTTTATTTCTACTTTTACTGTGTTTTTTTACTTTATAAAGTTCTCTCTTTCTCCTTCCCCCTAACTTTTTTTTCCCCTTCTAACTTTTCTTTTCCGCCTCCCACCCACCCCAGAACCATGGCCAAGGGCACAGCTAGTGCCAAGCGCAAGGGACCTGCAGGAGCAGACAAGGGCCGCCTGCCTTGCGGTAGAATGCGTCCTGCAGGGGTGCAGGCCCGGCAACTGTTTGGGGAGGAGGAGGTGGCCGCCCTTGTTTTTTTCATTCAGCGCCACCTCCCCTTGACCTTGGCAGCAGGCGGCAGGCCCGGCTCAGGGTACGTTACCCAGGAGCGGCACCGTCGGTGGGCGAAGGTGCGCCGGGCAGTGTTCCGGTGCTCTGGGGTCTGGCGCACCCATGATCAGCTGGCTCACTGGTGGTCCGACATCCTGGACCGGGAGCAGGACCTGTTGGACCTGCTAGGTGTCGAGGTCGTCAGGCTTGGTGAGTAACTTATTGTGTATAAATTAAATTTGACGAACAACAAGATTACTGCTGCATGCAATGCGTTGCTGGTAAATTACGTTCCAAAAAGCAAAATCTTCTTTAATTTAAGGACCCAGGTGCTCGGTGGTACTCTTACTTGTTTGCAACTTAGTTTGCGCTAACTTGTGCAGATTATTTAAGTTTATTTTAAAGAACTGAAGTTAGGTAATGCGATTTGCTAGAGAGACTCTAGTCCTTCCATTGTCCTACTGGGAAATAGTGGTGGATGGATATTGGATACTAGGTTTAGTTTGTTAGTATTAGTTAATAATTGTTTTATGCGGTCTGCGTGACGCGACGCCTCCTCTGTCACTGAGTGCTGCTTACCCCAGTCCTCCGTAGAACCTTTTGTACTTTGTTTAGTGAGTGGTAGGCTTAGCATGGTCAATCAGTAGCAGAACTAGATCAGAATCATGCAACCAACCCACAATTTGTTGTATGTATGTATGCACAAATGTATGCATGTGTCCTCCATCTCATCTATGCATTTGATGGCTGAAAAAAATGGAAATGCAGACTTAGTGAACAATTGGCCCGTCTGGAATAGGTGGTGTAGGTCAGGTGGTACTAACTAGGCTTCGTTAGTATTTGTAATCAGAATGATTATGGAACACTGGAGTGTTCATAAATAAGTAGACGATCCGTGAATGCAAGAAGAAGCCAGTAGTCGATCCATCTGATTAGATAGGTCAATTCTATTGCAATTGTTGTTTCCTAAAATGTTGTTTGACTTATTTTTCCAAATGATTTATTATTATTTGTTTCACAGCACTCCTTAATGTTTGTCTCTTTCTTTATTATATTTTACATGATCATCATCAGTACCACACAGGGGCAAGAAGACAGGGTCGGAGTCGGTGGGGGAACCACAGGACCGCTCCTCTACCGAGGCTCCTGCTGCTGGCCCCAGTAAGTCCTCCAGTGGTTATATTGACATTTATATTTCCCTAACTTTTACTGCATCTTTCCAAACTATAAATTATGGTTCCACTTTCTAATTCTATTTTTTACAAAAGCTTCTTTGACCTTGACTATCTGTTTCCAAATTCTGTTTATCCCTGCCTCTAACTAAGTTCCTTCTAACTGCCTCTGCTATGACTCTCTGTACTACTACTACTACTACTATTACTCTGTCTGTAGTGAAGGTTGCACAGTTGCCCACTCTTTATTGAAGGTTTTCTTTGGAATAATAAAACTCTGATTGACCAATAGCTCTAGCCACTGTGTCCTGTCCTTTGGGTTGTCCTTTTCTAGTCTTCTCAATGTTGAGGCTTTGACAATTACCACAAACAAAATGGCCAACCAGATATTTGACTAGTATTTTGGATCGGATAGTACATGATACTACTATTGTTGTAGTGATTCTGTAGAGCCACATACAGAACTAGGCACAACAAAATAGGATATTGGTGATGGGAGGTTGGACCTTACTGATCACACCTCAGTCCGAAGAACCCACAATCCCCTTACCGACTAGCTATAGTGTCTCACATTAGGGTCCTACTCCCGACCCCCCCTCACGAAGAAGATACACAATGTTGATGATGACTGAGACAGACAACCCAGAACATAATAACACCATTTTGCTCACTCACTTGTGTAAGTCCACCCCACGACACCAAATATCACAGACTCTATGTGTAAGTTCAAAAGGTTTATTTGAAATAAGTAACAAACTCTGTACATCGTTAATATGAAATTTAATTTACTACAGCCATCATCAATAAGCCAGCAAAAAGCCTAAGATTAAAACAGTAAACATTTACAAGTGCATGACAACAAGAGACAAGATCTTTTGAATTCTGGAAGACCCCTCACCGTAGAACGTAGAAATACTGGTTACATCATGCATCATAACTTCATAAGCTCTGTAAATCTCTGGTTTGTAGAAGGGAATCTTCCGCCTATTACATGAGAAAAATGCTGCGCGTTAGCCGTTAGATAGTATACTGGTGAATGCAAGCATTTTGCAGTCATGGCAAAAAGTGTAACATGTATGTGATGGCTAAGCAATACGGACTAACCAAACTCAATAAGTGGGTTGTTTCTCGACCTCTTCACTTGTACGCAACAGTCAAGTGGCCTCAAAGGCGTCTACTGCACATGTCAATAAGCTGGCAGGTATAATTAAATATGCCAGTCCTCGCCCTCCAAAACCTTCGTTTGAGTGAAGTTAAAAATCATTATAGTATTTAATTATTTATTTATTTTGCACATTTATAGAGCGCTCTAATACCCGGAGGTGTCCTGGCGCTAGAAAGATAGACTGGTGTGTTGAAGCGTGCTTACTGAGTGAAGAGCCATGTTTTTTTAGATCTCTTCTAAAGGCCATCAGATTCTGGATTTGTCTGAGCGCGGGTGGAAGTTTATTCCAGGCCTCTGCGGCCCCAAGAGAAAAACTCCTGCCTCCCCAGCGAGCTCTTTTAATTCTGGGGACCGTGACCAGAGCCAGTTGTCCTGACCTCAGAGTTCGTGCTGGTTTATGCCAGCAGAAAAGAGATTTCAAGTGCCTAGGTCCCGAATCGTGGAGGGCCTTAAAGACCATGCAAACTGCCTTGAAAATGATTCTTTTACGGACCGGCAGCCAATGAAGCTTGACCAGCTCCTGAGATACCGAGGCAAATTTGGGTGTGTCAGTGATTAGGCGAGCGGCAGCGTTTTGCAGAAGTTGGAGTTTACTTAATACGCTCTGCTGGGCGTTAAGCATCAGGCTGTTGCAGTAGTCTAGGCGTGAGAGCACTAGACCCGTAACTATTGTTTTCCTGTGCTTCTTCTCAAGATAAGGTAATATTTTCCTGATGGTTTTAAGTATGAAGTGAAGTGAGGAGGAAAGAGCACTCACCTGGGATTTAAAGGTCAGGGAGGTATCCACCAGAATACCGAGATTTTTCACTTTGTCCACCGGATCTGGGAGAGGTCCCATTTCGACTGGCCACCATCTCGGGGACCAAAAGTTGTCTCTGTCACCAAAGAGCAGAACCTCGGTTTTTGAGGAGTTCAGCTTAAGGCAGCTTTGTGCCATCCAGCGGCCAACTTCAAGCATACAGTATCTGAATCTATCGGCGGTGTTTTCTGTGTTGCCGGGAAGGAGGGACACCACAATCTGTGTGTCGTCGGCGTAAGCCGTGAGTTGAAAGCCGAACGATCGGATCACCGGGGCGAGGGTGGACACATATACATTAAAAAGGGTTGGGCTTAACGAAGACCCCTGGGAGACTCCGCAAGGAAGCACGAAGGAGTGAGATTCGTGGCTGCCCAGCGCCACTGTCTGGGATCTGTCAGACAGGAAGGCTTGTAAGATTTTTAAAGCCTTTCCCTGAATTCCACAGGCCCTCAACCGGTCCACCAGTAGCTTATGGTGGACCGTATCGAAGGCCGCAGAGAGATCCAATAGGATCAGAGCTGCTCTGCCCCCTGTATCCATCACCTGCCTGATATCTTCCATAGATTTAATCAGGGCGGATTCCGTGCTGTGCCCCTCTCGAAAGCCATGTTGGGAGGAATCCAGTACATCCGCAGATTTTAGGAAGGCGCTAAGTTGTGCGTTCAGGTAACCTTCTATTATTTTAGCCGGGAGGGGGAGTCTGGCAATCGGGCGATAATTGTTCATCTCCGTGATGTCAAGATTGGGTTTTTTGAGCAGGGGTAAGATGGAGGCTTGCTTCCAGCTAGAGGGATATTCCCCTTTCTCCAACATCTGATTGAAGAGGGGAGTGAGACCCCTGGCAATTGCGTCTGGTGCAAGTTTAGTTATTGTTGTGGGGCAGGGGTCATGAGGGGAGCCTGATTTAATTTTTAGTAGGCGACTTCTCACTTCTTTTTCTGTGATGGACGGGAAATATTGAAGCGTGGGTTCAGGTCTGGCGGGATCGGGGGCCTCCCTCGGTGAAGAAGTCATCACTATCCTATCTAAGGGGAGAAAGATGTTTTCCACCTTTTCACGAAAGAAGGTTGCCAGCCTTTCGCAGAGTGAGAGGCTCGCTGGAATTTCAATGGGTTTGGGGTTTGCTAGGGAAGCGACCGTGAGGAAGAGTTCTTTAGGGGTATTGGTAGCATCTTCTATCTGTCTCGTGAGAAAGGCTTTTTTCGCTTGAAGGATAGATTCCTTGTAGCGCCTTTGTTCCGAATTAAGCGTTTTTTTGTCTGCTTCTCTATAGTGCGTGCGCCAGATTTTTTCAGGCTTTTTGCACCTTATTTTGTGTTCCCTTATTTGATCTGTGAACCATGGGGCGGCAGGCTTGGCCCGAGTGGAGTGGATGGTTTTAGGGGGGGCTAATAGTAAACAAGCCCGGTCCAGCCAGGTAGTATAGGTCTTGGCTGCTTCCTCCACATTGTTCGGAAGGGGGGGTAATGTAGTGTTTAATGTGTTATCTAGCGAGTCCCCAGTGATGTTTTTCCATTTTCTCACTTGTTTCGGGGTATTTCTCTTATTAACTGGTTTTTCATAAGTGGTGAGAGGAATCGAGAAGTGGATTGCTGAATGGTCAGACCAGAAGACTGGTAGGACCGAGGAGACTTTCAAATTGAGCTGATTAGAGAAAATCCCGTCTAGGGTGTGTCCTGCTCTGTGAGTAGGATCCATTACTAGCTGTAGCATGTCGATCCCAGCCAATAGGTCGATAAGTTCCTGGGTGTCGGGAGATGTTTTGCATTCCAGATGGAAATTAAAATCACCCAGAAGAGTGAAACTTTGGGAGCAGGCTGCTGCTTCTAGTGATTTACTCAAGGCTGCTAGAAATCTGGTTTTCTCGCCCGGGGGCCTATAAACAAGGCATCCTGTAAAGGACTGGTGATTAGAGAGGGTAAAATTGAACAACAGAGATTCATCTAGGTCAGAGGGACCGGGTTGAAAGGAGCCTCTGGTGTCTTTGTGATATATAATGGCTAGGCCGCCCCCTCTCCTTTTGTCCCTATTTTGGGTGTAGCAGATAAAGTCCTGTGGGGTGGCTTTAACTATATATGGACCTGATGCTGCGTCGGTCCAGGCTTCCGTGATGAAAGCAATTTTTATGCCTGCATCCTGAATGTACTCGGCAACTTCTGAGCTATGCTTAACTAGAGACCTCGTATTGAGGAGGAGGCATTTATCCAGGGGGTAGTTGGTTGTTGGGCAGGTGGGCTGGTCTCTTAGTTGCGCAATTGGTAACCAGAGAGGTTTAAGCAAGAGTGACGAGCACTTGGGGCAGTGGGAAAGTGTAGGAGGGTGATTGGTCCCGGGTTCCCAGATGATGCAGTCCTTACCGGGAGGTACGATGTTTAGTGCTAGAAGCGTGTCTCTATTGTAGACAAGCCTGGGTAAAAGGTAAGGCGCGGGAGCGACAGGGGGGCTGGCCCTGGGCGCGGGTCCGGCGCGGACGGGCGCAGACGGGCTCGCCTTTGGCGAGCCTTCGGCGCGCCGTCGGCGCGCCCGCTGCGCTCGTCCGCTGCGCTTCCTCGTGAGGGGGGCCATATAAAGGAGGAAGGGCGGGAGGGGCGGAGCACTGCACTGCTCGGCCGGCTCCCAACCCAAAATGGCGGTACCCTCCGGAGCGGATCGCCTCCAGACAGGGGTTCGAGTGCCCAGAACACAAAGCACACAGTTTTAAAAGGCACACGCAAACACCAGTGCGCTTCACCAAACAGCGTGTGAAATAAAAACAATTTTACAAGAGTGCATAGATGGCATTAATTATCAGTTCTAAATGTCCCGGCTTCCGCCTCAGGACGCTTACTTCCCGCACCGAGACTATCAAGTCAGTCAGTAGTCAGTAGCGATTTTTTAATGTGAAATGAAAACTATATGATATTAAAATAAAGGTGTGACGGTCATTGGGATGGTTATTGTTCCCAACCGTCTAGGGATAGTCGACATGTTTCTGCCTAAGTGGCCCAGGTGGGTCCGTGGCATTCATCAGGACCTAGAAGTAAAGAAGAGGGGGCTCCATTCTTACCAATTTTGGTAAGGTGTTACCACTGCGGGAGTGTGGCGTTGGTCACACTTCACCGTATTTGAGCTGCTTCCAATAGTGAAGCCCTAGTTAATTGGACAACTTGTCCCATGGGGGAAGGGGCGAGGGAGAGAAACCACAGTTGTGTCTCCTTGTAACTTGTGATCGATGCGTCCCGAAACCTATATGTCCGCTCCCGGTCCTCCCGAAGGTCCTGATGAATGCCACGGACCCCTATATTTTTCATTTCACATTAAAAAATCGCTACTGACTACTATAATGATTTTTAACTTCACTCACATAGTCACGGGCCCCCACTCAATCACTTAGAAGTGCATCCTTGTCGTCAAGTGTATGCCCGCCCTCCATCAAACGAAGGTTTTGGAGGGCGAGGACTGGTCAATGATGAAGCATGACACCAGGTGGTGTGTGAGACCAGTCCGTATCTTTTTGTGAGATGCCCACACTTACGACGTTCTTGTAACTCGTTTGGGTTATCACACTAGGAGCAGCTCTTTTGTGGTAAACATTTAATATTGGAGGCTGCTAGCTCCTAGAACCCCATGCCTCTTGTTCCCTCCTCCACACATCCAGTGGAGTTCTCTTGTGATTAAATAATTAAATATGCGCCAAAAGAGTAGTAGTCGACATGATGAATCTAAAAGGGTTACACATGGCTCAGGCTAACTTTCAAAAGAGTAGAGTAGGACTAGATGACCCTAGGAACCATATCACTACTAGTGTCTGTCTACTGACTGTACTTAGTGTCTAGTGCTGATGTATGTTGTATTAACTTTTTTTTCAATGTTCCAAGTGAACACTAATAAAATAGGGGGAGGTTTCCAGGCATTTAAAAATTTGTGATGTTTTTTCTAGGCACACCACCATCCACCAGTGCCGGCGGGACCAGCGGCGATGCGGCCATTCCGGAGGGGGCAGTAGAACTGGCGGCACCTGCAGGAGAGACGGGGGGAGCCAGCAGCAGTGGCCGGTGGCGGTAAGTTATATTCATTACTTCTTGACATTACTACTAGATGGAAGTGTGTTCACTATTTCACTGTACTGTGCGACTTATTAAGTTGTAGTGACCATTATACAATGGTTGAAGAAGACACCCTTTACTTAGCATTAGCAGCCTGAGTTGAGTAACTAATGGCCTCTTCTATTTGACTCCAAAATCAGCTGTGAAGGTTTTATGGAGAAGACAAACTCAGATCAGATGACCTTGATGGATGTGTTGAACAAAGAGGGAAAGAAGGGTGGAAGGACGGGCAAGATAAATAATATGACTGACTGGCAGAGAAGGATATGTTGTTGGAAGCATGCATAGGTGGCTGATAGTAATCAGATCAGATGCATGGGTTGTTGAAGGATGGGTGGAAGGTGAAAGAGAATGCCTGCCTGGGTGGGCGACACAGTATGGGTGGATAGTGCTAGATTGCAAGAATCAGCGGTGTTTGGTTCAAACTCAAAGCCAAGGCAAGCAAGGAAGGAGCGGAAGCATGGGTGGTTGTTGGTGAAACCAACTTAGTATGAGATATATAAAAAAGAAGGATAAACGTTTACTTTAATGGATGTATGGCTGGATGAACTATTATCAATAGACAGTATAGGTGGAAAGTGTCACTGGAGAGTCTTACTTTGAAGAAAACGTAAAAGAAACTGCGCCACAGTAGCAAAGCGTAGGGGAATATAGGTAGGATTATCAGAATACAGTTGACCCGCAGTAGTTTGCAAGCACGTCATATATATATATATATATATATATATATATATATATATATCGACTCGTCAAACGGCCCCAAGGGAGAGCGCGCTATCACATAGCGGGTGCCAGTGCCGAGAACGGGCCAGTCCTCGATTCAATTTTTAACCGATTTCCTCAAAGAAGGAACGACTGCACACCAAGGAAGTTATATGATTCAGGATTTTATTCTTTACGTGCAAATTGTCACCAACTCCACCACCAACGCGTTTCAACCACAATCGGTCTTGCTCACGGTAAGCAAGACCGATTGTGGTTGAAACGCGTTGGTGGTGGAGTTGGTGGCAATTTGCACGTAAAGAATAAAATCCTGAATCATATAACTTCCTTGGTGTGCAGTGGTTCCTTCTTTGAGGAAATCGGTGAAACAAAAAAATAAATAAATATATATATATATATATATATATATATTCACTGAAAAAAACATAGGTTTCACACATGTTATAGTTAGCTGGACATTTTATTGATAAAAAACCATTGAAATTCCCCTGTTATAGTTAGTGCAGGCAACTATAACTCACGCGACCGCAATCCTCTGCTGATGCTAATACTGTATTTAGACACTTATTTGCCCATGTCTTCTTCCATTAAATTTTAGCTATACATATATTACAAATATTTTTTTTTCATAAAGACACATATGTCATCAGCAGAGGATTGCGGTCGCGTGAGTTATAGTTGCCTGCACTAACTATAACGGGGGAATTTCAATGGTTTTTTATCAGTAAAATGTCCAGCTAACTATAACATTTGTGAAACCTATGGTTTTTTCAGTGAATTTGCAAGGTTTTTTAAATGCTAATTCTTAACTATAACGTGTGTGAAACCATGGTTTTTTCAGTGAATTTGTACGGTTTTTTAAATGCTAAGTTACTTTACGCCATACGTGGCGTGCGCGCCCACTTAACGCAGTTTGTTCCGTGCGCGCACGGTGCGATTTGCGCACCGTGCGCGCACAGTGAGCACGCGGTGCGCTTCGCGCACCGCGCGCCCACCACTTTACGCAGTTAGTGCCGTGCACGCACGGTGGGCACGAGGTGCACTACGCGCACCGCGTGCCCACGTTACGCTAGATGCGCACCGTGCGCACATGGAGGACATATTATGCGCTTCGTTGTGAAAGGTAATCTTTTAACTTTTCTTTTGTCAGTATATGCCATGGACAAATGAAGCCCTTCGGGAACCATTTGTACACGGGGTGGGGAGAATATGGATAATTTTTTTTTTTTAACCATTTTTTACCGTACGCGTACGGTAAGCGTAATCGGCGAATTTTTCAAAAAAAATAAAATTGACTTTTTGGCCTTGGGGGGTCTTTGGGGATACCTTCATCAAGGCTAGTTGGTTAGGAGCTGTCTAAACAGCCCCTTTACATGTTTTTTGCCTTTCTTTTTCCACCCCCCCTCAGAGTGCGAGAGAGAAAATGGCGGCCGCCGCTTCCTGGTTTCGACCAATTCGAATGTTTACTAAGATCTAACAGCCAATCAGAATCGCGCTCGCGCACGGCACCGTACGCGTACGGTAAGCTTACCGTAAGCGCACGGTAAGCGCACCGTCAGCTGCCACAGATATATATATATATTGATTTAAATGCTATTTTCTCAGGAACTACTGAACAGATTTACACCAGACCTTCAAAAGGCACTTCCTTGACCTGAGGACTACCTCTCTGCCAAATTTCAAGTAACTCTGTTCAGCCGTTCGGGCTGTAGCTGTGTCTAAAGGTCCTATGGAAAAATGCATGGGAAAAATGCGTTTTGGGACCCCCCTTTTTTCTCAGCCCCCGCTTGACGAATCCCCCCGAGACTTTCAGGGTAGGAGCGGAGCGTAGCGCCCCACCTATTTTGAAAATTTCGCGCGGATTCGTCAACCGGCGCCAAAGTTATTCCAAATAGAATGTTGCGGTTTTCCTATGGAAACAGCGACCGCCAGTAGGTAATATATATATATATATATATATATATATATATATATATATATATATATATATATATATATATATATATATATATATATATATATATATATATATATATATATATTATCAAGTGGAAGCCCCTACCTCCGACTCTGGGGACCACTCCCTACCTATTAATGTTTTTCGATTGGGTCAGCCAGCCTGCAAAGGGTGGCCTATCTGTTGTTTATGGTTACACAATCAATGAAAGCAAAGTACCCTCTGCAGTAGCGGTTGGTGGTGGGAGTGCTGGTGGGGAGGGGCAGGGTGGGTGGCACTGGCAAGTAAACTATGTATTACGGCCAAATACAGGTAATCAACATAAAAATAAATAAAATTATTTTCATTGTGCGCACTGCACCGCCGAATGCGATGCAGTGCGTGCAACCATTCTTTTTTGTAATGTATTGTTTAATTACCTGTGATTGTCCTTAATCCATAGTTTACTATCCCCACCCTGCACCTTCCCACGTCACCGCCCGGCAGCACTCCCACCACCGATCGCTACTGACCTGATGTCGTATTACTATCTATAATATGAATGTAAGCAATGATCATTGGATCAGATAAATAATCAGCCTTTTTGTAGTACCCAGGGCCGGGTGTAAGTGAAATTTTTCATTTGCCCTCATGTAACAGACAGAGTATGGCCAGTGCCACCGGCCATAAGGCATCATACAAAAATATGAGCTTCCCCACCTGCAGACAGTAGTAGTAAATAAAACTAATGTGAGTCTGCATCATGTGGCTCATATCTGTTTCTCTTGGGTGCAAGCTTAGCTGACTGAGCTGGCATGCCGGCTACAACAAGGTTATGTAATTGCGCTAAACTAGAGATAAGAACAACATGACTGGTGTACCGGAGTACATAGTACGATTATAATGTCGGAAACTCCCACAAATGTTATAGTCCAAGGAAGTAGTAGTAGAGATACTTACCACCAAATCACAAATGTTATGAACTGTGCTTGCTAGTGATACTGTGACACTATGTGTTGAATGATTTAAGTGTTTCTGTTTTGCTAAGAGTATTGGCTACAACATGTTCTTTTTCTTTCTTGATATAGATACTCCTTTCACATCCACACCAAAACCATCTAGGAAGGAGTTGGCTGCCAGGGCCCGGCGCAGTAAACTGGAGGCCATTTGCAAAGAATATCGCCGGCTGGTGGCTCAGGCAGAGGAGGAGGAGGAGGCGGCTGCTGTTGCAGCCTCCTCCAATGCCCCGGGCCCCAGTCAGGCCCTGCCTCCAGTTTCACGGCGCCGTGGTCCGGCAGCTGCCTGCCGCCGCACCTCCATCTCAACCACTGCTGCCCCCCACCCTGCATGTAACTGCAGGGCATTTCGCCGCCAGCTGCTCCGCCGGATGGCCCGCTTAGAGGACAACCTAGAGAAGTGGGTAAAAATCCTGGTGGGTAAACACCTGAAGGTCAGCCGACTATGGAGGACCTTGTCATTTGCCCCTTTTCTAATGCTTTTTGTTGGTGGGTGGGTTTTTGGGCGTTGGGGATTCATTCGAACATTGGGACTTGGACTTTCGTTTCGTTGTGGACATTGGTTGGGGTTAGGGAGGGGGGTGGGTTAGGTCAGAGTGGGATAGTTTATTTTTGTTAGGGGATATTACATTTTATACTATTTACTTATACGATGTTAATGTTTTGTGGTGGGTTACTGTTTTCCGAATTCAATCTAAGTTACATGGTTTGTTACTTTGTTTCTGTGCTGCTGCATGCCCACAGCCAGTGTTTGATTTAAAAGATCTGCCGATTTTGTAACACACAAACCGATAGATGCAGTACCCCTCACTGAGTTATTTTTAATTGTCATAATAGTACTGTCAGTCTCTCCTCCTAGTCCATACCTCCCACCAAACTTATCTTACCTGTGATTGATGATGAAGTTCGGCACACTGATGGCTGCATGGTTGGTTTCCTAAATGAACGGAGAGATGCCATTATAGTGGTGGTAGTAGTAGACACTGGCAATAGCATTTGAAAAAAGAAAGAGAAAGTCACTTGACTGAGAGACTGTGGGAGGAGTAGTAGAACAAAGTAAACTGCAGCATGGCTGGGCAAGCAGAAGAAGATCCTTGCCCTGCCTTAGTTGAAATCCAATTACATCTGCCCCAGCAAGTGTGTGATCAATTGTTTGTGTACATTTAATGTAGTCACATCAAACCTCAATATAAATCACACAGCCCGGGGGAAGAGGGTTAGGGATTGAAGAATGGATGGGAAGTGGGGTTTTGGGAAAGGTTTGAGAAAGAAAAACAGGCAGTATGCATGGACACAACAAAAGTAAAACACAATCTTGTAAGACGACCATGATCCATTATCAAAGAAATCAAAGTATAAAGTGAGAAAAAGGAAATGCATGCATGCTGAGGAAGAGAACTTGATGGTTAATGATAATGAGTTGTACTTACTAACTACTACTACCCAATGAGACAGTACAGGGAAGAAATTATTAATATGAAATTTGCCTTGCCTGTCTGCCGCCCTCAGAGCTCAGACCGAACCAAATTACATGCTGTACCGGGATTACTTTTATTTTTCAAGCTAGCAAAATTCAAGCTAGCAAAGGAAATGAAAAAATAGTTGTAGGGATCAATTACCAAACAAACCACAACACACAGTTGAAATGATTGAAGAGAAAAAAGAAATCAAATAAATTTAAAGACAAATGATGAATGATACTAAAGTTACTTTATTATCCTGGTCCAAATGTGGAGTTGCATCATTCTCGTCATTCTTCTTGGTCCTCCCTTCCATGCGGATTGGTAAGGTAAGTGTGAGTTGTTTCTCCCACTATAGCACAGGTTAAAGGCCGGCCTGTAAGTGTAGATGGAAAAACAAACGGGGTATTGAAAATTACTGCATTTAAAACAATAAACTCAATTACAGTGGAGTGCAAGAAGAGAAGGCAAGACTCTTGAGAGAACACTTTCAGACTGAGGCAGCTTGGATATGATACATAGTGTCTACTCTACAGCATTAAGCTACAACAACAATGGGACAGGACTCAGGAGCCAGCACAGCCACAGAACAGGAGAACCGCGGCACAGGCCAGGCACCCTACCCCTTACTTAAATTTTGACCGAGCCAGACAAATGGCATATGCACTGCAGCAACCTAGCATTTTCCAAATGAAGTGACTAAATCAATGTGCCACTGTCCCTCATACCACTACACTCTACTCCAGTCCACACCAGTACACGGACATCTAGCCTAGGTCTGCTGTGGTTCTTGTTCAAACTGTTTACCTTTTAAGTCAGTCCATGAAACACAGTTATTCCATCAATTATCTCCGATCCAACTGACTGACAGTGTGCAAAGATAGTATGCTCAGCAGCATCATGATGACCGTGTGGTACGTGTTCTCCAACACCAACTCAGTCTGTAGTGACTGATTAAGTTTATAATATATTCCATATTACAAAATTGCAACGGATATTGGCCGGCACCTGCAGTGGTAGGAGTACAATGCGGTTATTAAACAACAAGGAAACATTAATTGTGACCTGACCTGAGTCACTTTTACTTTGTCGATAAACTAGTATAGTTCTACTTCATGCACATTCATTCGTAGTCAGCAAGCTTCCAATGCAATGCATGCCATCATTCACAATAATCACTCATTACCTGTCTTGCTGTTCTCTTTGGCTGTCAGATCTGATGCCTGCCTAGCTTCCTGACAGTCAGTGATGAGTTTCTTTCGGCTTGGAAACAAAACGGAATATAGCTGGAGTCACGTTTCACTTCTTATGGAGGTACTGTTAGAGGCAACATGTATTGTACTATTCTCCATCTCAATCCAATGTCTGGCTTGCTTGAAATCTATTTAGGGAGAGTAAGGAAGATGGAGCAGGACCCTGAGGAGTGGAGTGGACAGTTATGCACAGACGTGCAACTCCAATAGGGAAATAAAAAGAGGAGACTGTTGATGGATTTGTTGTGATTAGATTTTGAACCAGAAAAACAGATACACAGTCACACACAAATAAAGGAAGGGAGAACAATTTGAAAGCCTAGTTGTCAGGGAAGAGGAGCTCGTCCTCAAACTCTGGTGGTTCGGACAGAAGTACGTCTAACAACCCACTACTTATGTCATTGAAGTCGCTCTCCTCTTCCTGCTGTGATTCACGTATTTTGTACTCCGGCTCCGGTGGTATAAAGTGTTGATTCATTTTGATCATGGTTAACCTCTCCACACTTTTGGGCGAGAGACTGGTCCTTTTCACAGTAACAATGGCACCAGCAGCACTGAAAGCACGCTCTGAAGAGACACTTGCAACAGGGTAAGCCACATACTTTATCGCCAGCCTGCTGAGCCCTGGCCATTGGCTTATTTATTTCCCATACCAATACACCAATGGGCTTTGCTCCCTGAAGACCTCTGTTGTGTCATCTAGATAGGCCTGAACCATCCGCTCAATGTTCAGGGGTGCTCCGATTTGCTTGGCCTCTTTTGCCTTTGCATCAGTCATGGACGTACAAAACCCTTTCCGTAGAAACCAATCACCTGCCATTTTTTTAAATGTGGCTGATGATCCTGTTGGTGCTGTTGATGTTATTGCTGCAGTGTTGTTGACTGCTGGGAGGCAAACGCACTGCTCTCGGCCTCTGAAGTAGAACTTGACTCTGGGTGCCCTGCAGTACTTTTTCTGCCCTGGGGTGGCGGGCCTCTAATTAAGATCCGTTCGTTTTCAAAGTCAGTGGCTTCCTCAGCTATCAAAGTTTTGTACTTGGCAACATCCACTTCTGAAGAAGGAATTACTTCATTACTGCGCAGCAATAATTTGTAACGTGGATCCAAAATTGAGGCAGTAATGTAATGTGGATGTGACACAATGTTATTTTGAATCCTTGTATTGTCAGATAAGCGAGCGACTAAGGTGTCCGCCAAATAATATGCGTCTACTTTGTCATCCACACCTGCGTACATTTCTGACACCTCCTTCAGCTCTTGCACTAGCATGTACAACAATGGGATAGCTTGGCCCATAGTACAGTCCTCCCTGCTCACTTCACGTGTGAAGACCTCAAAAGGAAGTAGCATCTCTGTTAGGCTTTTGACGAGGTCCCATTGGGCCATCTCAACGGTCATGCCTTTCACAGTAGGATCTCCTGACCTTTTCATGACATAAGCATTAAGTGGTATGTACTGCTCAAACAGACGCTCAAGCATGTAATACGTTGAGTTCCAACGTGTTGGCACCTCCTGGATGAGTGCTTTGACTGGCATTTTATGCACACGTTGAATGACCCTCAGCTGCTTCCGGGCTTTAAAAGAATGGTTGAAATGTGTGCATATTCTTCTGCAGGTGGTCAGTAAGCTGCTGACTTTGCTTTCATTTTTCAGAAAGTCTTGAACAACAATGTTAATACAGTGTGCCAAACATGAGACCTTGGAATAGCCACCATCTTTCATGGCCCTAACTACATTACTGCCATTGTCAGTGGCAACAAAACCAATGGCAAGCCCTCTTGGTCGCAGCCACTCAAACACCTTGCTGTTAAACTCATCCAATATGTTTGCAGCAGTATGAGATTTCTCCATAGCAAACATGGCTACAGTTGCATGTTTGCGAGTGTCTTTAAAAATCTCAGCGGTGTCAACAACACCGTCACATATCTTATCTTTAACACCCGAAAAAGAGACCCAGTGTGCAGTGATGCACATGTAATCAGTGGCTTGGCAACTGGTCCACATGTCTGTTGTCAGGTGTATACTCTGAACAGCACTCTGTTTTAAGGCTTCTCCAAGCAATTCCAGCACGTCGTGATGTAGTGCTGGAACAGCAACTCTTGCGAAATAGTAGCGGCTGGGAACTTTCCATTTTGGGCAGATGGTGGTCACACATTCAAGAAAACCCACCCCTTCAACAAAAGAAAAAGGGAAAAGGTCCAGTGCTACCATTTTAGCCAGCTTCGCATTGTACAAACATGCTATTGGGTGGTTGCGTTCGTACTGCCCCTCCGGCCTAGTAAACATGCTAAGAATGGTAGGCTGCATGGTATTCCTTGCTGTGCTCAACGTCGCACTTTTTTGGCAAGCAGTACTTCTTGGTGTCTCAGGCTGACTCTTACTCTTGTGCCAATGAGATGTGGCTGAGGATGTGGGCGTTACCACTGCAGTGCTGGGGACAGGGCTACTTTGTGTACCACTACCACAGAGAATGTCTCCCTCGTCTTCCTGTTCCACCGTGAGCGGACTTTCTACTCGTTTATGCCCAACAGCAATGGTTCCAGATTTTATGCAACTAAGGTGCTCCTCCCACTGGATTGCGTGGTGTTTTTTCAGATGGGTCATTTGGCCTCCGGTACCATAGTTTGTACCAAGCTTACCACGACTAACAGAGGTATGACAAACGGAGCATATAGCAATGTTCTCCTCCTTTCTGCTAACCGTAAAGAAGTCCCACACTGGGGAGCTTAACTTTTGTCTCCTGCTGGAGGTGCCACTTCCAATGCCGAATGAACTGGAGGGTGTGTGTTGAATTTGACTCTGTGCAGTACCACTACCTACTTCTGTTGAGGTGGTGCTTGTGCTGGATGTAGGACGCTGCCGGCCCTTTGCTAATGTAAATATGGAAGCTGGAGGTCGTGTTGGTGTTACCTGTGTTGGGCTTTAGGAGCAAACTTGGTACGGTAGAACAATGCTTGAATCTCAATCTCTTAATGGCCAAATATACAAGAGCTAAACAATCCCCCCTATATTTTGGTTTTATGGATTTAAGTTCAGCCTTTGATTTTGTAAACCGCTCTCGCCTTTGGGCTATACTTTTAAAATATGGTTTAGATGAACCTTTAGTTCACTTCTTAGCTAACCTCCATCGTAACTTGAAAGCTAGAGTACGAATAAATAATGAAGGTGAGGTTTCAAATGATATTTTAATTGGCAAGGGGGTGAGACAAGGCTGTGTCCTGGCCCCCTTGCTTTTCATATTATACATCAATGAATTAACTAACTCTTTATGTAACCTGACAAAGGACGTTCCTATCATCAATCAGAGACCTATCCCGGCGTTACTCTACGCAGATGATGCGGTCCTTATGGGCCGCACCCCGAATGCTGTGCGCATTTTAATATCGGGATTTGTTAACTATATGCCTGATCTAGGTTTGTGCACTAATTTTAGCAAATCTTTTATAATGACCTGCGGCCCTAAAAATTATAAAATTTCAAAGATTGCAATAGGTCAAAACATTTTAAAAAGCACTTGCACTTTCCCTTATTTGGGTCTACTATTCTCTAATAGCGGTTCATGGCAACCACATGTTGCGATGGGGAGGAACAAACTTTCTAAATCTATTAATTCTGTTACCTCACTTCGTCAACCACGTCAGGCAGACGTGGTTCCCAGTTTATTACAAATTTACCGGACTCAATGTCTCCCAACTAGAACGTATGGAGCAGAAGTCTGGGGGTTCTCGAACTGCTCAGAATTACAAAGAGAAGAGAATAGATTCTGTCGGAAGATCCTGGAGGGGGGTTATTAGTGCACCGACCTTTGTATGTCATAAAGAACTAAAATTACAATACATCGAGGATTTTATAAGGGCCAGACCTGCACTATTTTGGTTAAGGATTTGGCAAAACCCAGCAGCTTCTCTCTCCCGTGAGATCATTATGGACTGCCTGAAAAGTGAGAACTCGAGTTTAATCCCCTGGATAAATGCGGTGGAAAGGAGCCTTGTGAGTGTTAACTATGGTCACCTTTTTAAATATCCTGACCAGATCGACCCCTCCCATAAAAATCTGGTGAGAAGGGCCCTCTATCAGCATTTTCATAATGAGAGGGAAAGAGTGGACTCACTGAAATTATCCACAACAAATTATCTAATGATCCGGGAATCACATATTGTATCTCTGACGTCACCCCAGCCCTATTTATGCAAAAAACTGGGCAGGTGGAACAGGAGTTTACTATTTAGATTTAGAGATAGGAGCATTGTAAACCTCATTTGTTTTCCACTAGGCTACACTAAAAATTTGGATAAATTACATTGTCCTTGTCATCTTGGTGGAACTCAGAGTATGCTCCATTTTATTTTTGGCTGTGGTTTTTATAGGAAATATACAAAACATTACCTAATCCCTTATTGCAGGAAACATGATTTGATTGACTATAATCATGCTTATAGTCAATTTTTAACGCTTGGATCGGACAAATTAATTTTTAGAGTTAGCGGCTTTCTTAAAGCAATTGTACGCTCACGTAGGTCTCTGAAAATTGAGTGATTTTGTTTATACATGTATTTTGCACTTTGAAGCTTATTCTTCACAAACTTTGTCAGTTTTCATATGCATCGTGCACTTTAAAGCTAATTTGCACGAATTTAATTTTAGTTTACATATGCAGTATGCACTTTAAAGCCAAATTGTACAAATTGAATGCTGTGCACTTTAAAGCTAATTTGCACGAATTTAATTTTAGTTTACATATGCAGTATGCACTTTAAAGCCAAATTGTACAAATTGAATGCTTCGCATTTTTTTACTTCTACAAAGTTAGTGATTACATTATTGTATATTGTACGTATGATGGTTCAACGTACAGTTTAGTAAGATTATATAATTGTATTTTAATTGCTGCTTTTTTCAATATATTATAATTTGCTATTTTAATTTGCGATTTAAAATTGTAAGCGATTAACTGTGCTTTTTAAATTTTGGTTGTGAACTTTTATGGATGGTTTTTGAAATCCGAATAAAGTCTATTTGAATTGATTGAATTGTTACCTGTGTTGGAGGTATGCGTGCTACATCCCTCCCAGCCATTTTGGATAGTGTAAAAATGTTGGTCTCCATCTCCTCAGGCCCGGGAGTGATGTTCGTGATGACTGGCTCATCATCATCATCATCATCCTGCTCTTCTACATCAACCTCCATAAGTGTAAGGCTTTCTGGAACCTTCCTTTTCCCATGCCTGCTCTTGTGACGTGTTTCCCTCTCAGACTCAGTTTGTGGCTTCCAAGTGGCATCTAGATCATCAGAAGGGGGGCTTGGTGAAGAACTTGATGCACTAACCCTCCTTTTCCTTGCTGGGGATTTGGAAGCCAATGCAACTTCTAAAGGAGTGGCTTCCTCTTCTTCCTCTGCATGAGGCTCAATTTCCTGAACTGCCCCTACTTCAGTAGGAACTACAGCTACTATTGCGGGCGGTGGTTGCGGCTGTTGACCACTTATCTGCTGTGTTCCCTCCTGCATTGATTGTGTACTACTTTGAGATAGCAATAAGTTTAGTTCAGGCTCAGCATCACTGCTTTCCACCATAAGGCTGGCTACCTCTTCCACACTCATCTGCTTGGGCCTGGGTTGGTGGGTTGGGCCCACTGATGTGGAGGTGCTGCTCCCAGCTTGGCCCCCAACACCGCTGCTGCAGGCGTCATTTTTGGTGTCCCAAAAAAGGTTTTGGGAGGCACACCAGACTTAAGTGACACTTCCTTCTTCTTCTGTTCCTTCTTCTCCATGGCAACTTTCTTGGTACCGGAGGACCTGCTACCTGCTTTCTTTGGGGCATCTTCTTCAGATGTCAAAACAGCACTCAGTTGCACAAGTTGTAGAAATGACTGGTCAGGTCACTCACACGTCACGTCGTGTACAGCAGCAGGACGTCGGTCTGGCACCACAACGGTCGATGATGATGACACACCTCCTCCATCTTTTGTGCACCTAAAAGCAAAAAAGCCAGAAGAACACCAGTCAAAAGATCAATAATATAATATATAACTTCTTAGTGTCTGGTGGGTGGTCACAATTATTAAATTTTATGAAGTCAGTGAACAACAAGAGTATAGCCATTTATGAGACTGACTAGGCCAGGGCTCCTGGTGTACTTGTACTGTGTACACTCAGGAAGAAGAATTGCAAAGAACAAAAACATAAATGTAGTGTAGCCTGTTTGCCCTTAATAAAAATGTGTGCATCTTATGGGATAAATGCAGCATCAGGGAGCAACAACAACGAACATATACACATAAAAACTAAAGGCATTTATTTACAACACCCAAAAATTGAAATGTACCCCCGAAAAAAAGTAAAACCCACATTTTACAATTCAATCCAAAGCCATACATGATGTTGAAATTTAACGCACAACACAAAAACAGTTGTTTAAATTCCATGCACCCGTGATGATTGATGAGTAGTACCCCTGGGCCTACTGTACGACTAGGCCACAAGCTTGGAGGCCTATGGAAAAAGCACAGTGGCTGGTACCACAAAATGGCCGCCACCACATGGCCAGGCCACTCAGAAAAACAAGAAAAGGTCAGAAATGCAAGACAGACAATGCAGGCCTATTGCAAAAGCACAATGCCTGCCTCCACAAAATGGCCGCCACACATGCTCAGGCCACCCACCACAATAATAACAAAAAAGTGATTACAAAGGACAGGAACAGGAAGTTGTAGTCTCCGTGGGACTTACTTCCTCTCCTAAAAATATTTTAAAAAAAATAAAAGTGACTCCGTGCTCCAAAACTACAGCAGAATGAAAACCTGAGGAGTTTTTTTAGCAAAATGCACAAAATCAGCGTTTTCGAGAAGGATTTATGTTGCTCGCGAGATATATTTTGCCAGATTGCAAATGCTGCGTGTTCGGGATCACGAACTGTACATAAAGGCTTTATCGCGAGCGCGAACACGCATATTGAGAGCGCGAAAATGACAAAAACTGTAAGTCCGCGTTGTCGCGCTGTGCAGAGTTAACGAAAGTACGTGAGCTGAATCCCTAGGGTTACCTACTGGCTGAAAAGCCCTATTTATTTAACGCACACCCAAAAACTGCTATTCCACCCCCAAAAACACCTTTTGCAATTCAATCCAAAGCCATCCATGGTGTAAAAAAAAAATTCAACAGACAACACAAACTGTAAATTTAAATAATGCACCAAAGATTTGAGGATGACTACCTCTGGGCCTACTGTCAGACTAGGCCACAAGCTTGGAACAGAATGGCAAAAGCAAGCACACAGCTTGGATGGCTCCACAAAATGGCCGCTACACACCCAAAACAACAAGAAATGGAAAACAGACAATGTAAGCCTATGGCAAAAGCACAATGCCTGCCTTCACAAAATGGCCGCCACACACATGCTCAGGCCACCCACCACAATAATAACAAAAAAGTGATTACAAAGGACAGGAACAGGACACAACAACAACAAGCATAAGCCAAGGGGAACAAAGAAAAGAAATGCAGGCCTTTAAGGAAAAAGAAGCACACACTACTAAACTACCACCACAAAATTGCCACAAGCCACATGCCCACTCACAGTCACAACAGGCCATGGAAAACAATGAACTGAAGCAGGCTATGAATGGACAAAGGAGGCCTGCTAAACACAGCTTTAATACAAAAAGGAAAATCAACAGGGCTACGAAAGGATTGGAAAGAAGTTACACATCAAGCACACACATCCAACAAAGGTATTTCACACACACACACAAACAGTGAAATACACCACAGCCACATTTAGCATTTCAGTCCTATGCCATCCATGCCCTACATGATGTTGAAATTCAACGGACACCACGAAACAGGGACCCATGGGTACCCTACTGGCTGAAATTGCAGAGAAAAACAACTAGGCCCCTATTGAAAGTACAGGCCACCTACAACAATAATTTTTAAAAAAAATGAAAATCCCAGAAAAATGTAGGTACACTACAAACAAGCCCCAATGAAACAAACACACCAATTCTCCAACTTACTTGTAGTAAATTAAATCTCAAATCAAAAAGTCCTCAAATAAATCCAATCCAATGGTATATGATGCAGCAGACAGACACAAAAAGTGATCCTTCCAGCTCCAAATCCAAATGAAAGTGAACAGCACATGGACAAAGCACTGGGAGGAGCCTGCTGGACAGGAACAGGAAGTTGGAGACTCAGGGGCACTTCCTTCCTCTTGAAAAAAAGAGTAAAAAAAATTAAAGGACTCCTTACACAAAAGACTACAGCAAAATCACAATCTGAGGAGTTTTTCTGAGCAAAATGATCATTTTAGAGAAGGTTTTATGAAGCTCGAGAGATATTCTTCGCCAGATTGTAGTTTTTGCATGTTCGGGATCGCGATCTTACCAAGCCAGCCGCCGGAAATCAGCTCACGTGCCCGAATGACGTGTTCGCATTCACACACTCTAGCGGGCTTGGGCAGCCATATCACAAATCTCGTGGCGCACGGGAACGGACAGAAAAGCAAGTTGGCGAACGCAGAATCACGGTAAGACGTTACTGCGCACGCGAGAATGAATATTGAGCGCGCGAGGAAGCAAAAATACTACGCTACGCGCTAGATTGCATAGCAATCTGCAACTTCGCGCTCTATGCGAATCGCAAAGTTGGCTAAACTTCGCAAGCTCCGCGAACGGAGCGTAGTTCAACGCCCAGGCTTATAGTTGACTTTCATAAAGACTTGGGTCTTGGACCAGTGGGCTCTGCGAATTATATGGGAGGGTTACTCGATTGTCTTCAACTCCCCTCCTCCAGACTTTTTCATTCACACTTTCTTGCCATCTGCTGCGCCAAAGAAAGAGGTGCTTTTGGCAGGTATTCAGGATCTGCTCGAGAAAGGCGCCATGTGTCCAGTTCCGGCCAGTCAAAGGGGTCAACTCCATTATTTTTCTGGTGAGACAGGATTCTGGGGAATTTTGTCCAGTGTTGGATTTGAAATGGCTGAACTCATTTGTACCCTATGTTAAATTTAATATGCTATCTTTGCAGGAGATCCTTCTCTTACTGGTTCAGGGGGAGGTGGTGGCTTCCTTGGATCTGCTTAATGCCTACATCCACGTGCCCACTCACCCTGCATCTCAACGGTTCCTAAGGTTTTGTGTGGGACCCGAGCACTTCCAATTCCAGGTACTACCATTTGGTTTGTCTTCTGCCCCGAGGGTCTTCACTAAGGTTTTGGCCCCCTTGGTTGGGCTCATCCACAGGGAGGGGATTTGCGTATTCCCATTCCTTGATGACTGGCTGATTCTCTTTCAAGGGGGACTATATCCAGAGGATGTGTGAGGTTCAAGAGAGGCAGGGATTCCTGATCAACCACAAAAAGTCACTTCTGGATCCCACTCAGGACTAGGTGTTTCTCGGGGGTCACCTGGACATGGTCAAGGGGCTGGTGTTTAGCCAGCTGGGAGGAGGGCAACCTTGAGGAGGGACATGGGTTGTCTGCTGGCCTTGGATTATGCCCCGGTGCATCAATGGTTAAGGGTGCAGGGATTGATGTGAGCGTGAATAAATGTACTGCCATGGGCTCGTCTGCATATGTACCCATTGGTCCCCTTGTTCCATGGCTTACGATCTGCCGGTGGCGTTGTCCCTTCAGATTCGGTCCTATCTGGGTTGGTGGATGGTGGAGTCCAATCTGTTCATGGGTCTTCCCTTTCACATGTCTCCCTCTCAGGTGGTGACTACCGATGCCAGCCAGTTAGGCTGGAGGGGCGACGGTGGATTCCCAGTCTGTGCAGGGTCATTGGGATCGCCTGCAGGCTGGTTGCTCGTCCAACTTCCGGGAACTGACGGCCATTCAGATGGCTTGTCTGGAGTTTGTTTCTGACCTTTGGGGACATATTGTTCTGGTCCAGACGGACAATTAGGTTGTGATGAGTTACTTCAATCACCAGGGAGGCTGCAGAGTTCGATCTCTGTGGCTCTTGGCTCAGGAGATTTTGATCTGGTCGGAGGACACGGTGTTGTCTTTCTTGGAGGTCTATCTCCCGGGGAGAGATAACTGTGTGGCGGACCACCTGAGCAGGGTGTTTCCCCCCATGTCTTCAATCTCCCTGACAGAGGAGGTGTTCTGGGTGTTGCATTCGAGGTTTGGGTGCCCGATGGTAGATTTATTTGCGGCCAAAGACAATGCTTAACTGCCCGCTTCTGCACAATTCTTCCCTGCCCGAAGGCATGGCGGCTGAATGCAATGTTGTTCCGGTAGCCAGACTCCCTGCTCTACGCATTTCCTCCAATCCCTTTGATTGTTCGGGTTATGTGCAAAATCCGCCTGGACCAGGCATTTGTTCTGTTGGTTGTTTCAGGTTGGGTCTGCCGTCCGTGGTGCCCTCTGCTGAGGGAGATGGCCGTTCAGGAGTGCTGGGCGATTCCCGATCTTCCGTACCCATTGAGGGATCCTTGCCTCCCTTTGGGGGTTCTACATCGACTCCATCTTCAGGCCTGGCTTTTGAGAGGGTCAGTCTCTTGTCCCGTGGCTGCTCCAAGGAGGTGGTTGACTTGCTTCAGGGTTCCCGTTGTCCGGCGACTCTCAATCTTATTCTCGCCATTGGGGGACTTTCTCTCTGTGGTGTGTTTCTAAGGGCCTGAACTCTGGTTCTGTGAACCAGATGAGGGTGCTGGATTTCCGGTCAGATGATTTTGCCTTGGGCCTTGCTCCTACTATGCTTCAGGCTCAGTGGACGGCCTTGCGGGCATTCCGCAGTCCTCAGTTGGACAGACTGGATCCTTTGGTGACCCGATTGATTCGAAGTTGTTTTCTTCAACATCATAGGGTGATATGTCCTGCTTCTTCCTGGGATCTCCCGTTGGTGCTGCAGGTCCTTCAGGGGGTCCCTTTTGAGCCCTTGGGTTCCCTGCACATTAAATTCCTCACTATGAAGGTGGTGTTTCTGGTGGCCATTGTGTTCACTGGTCGGATTGGGAAGCTGGGTCCTTTTGGTGGTCTCCTCCTTTTCTGCGTGTCTTGGTGGATCGGGTTGTCCTTCGCCCCGATCCTAAGTTCATGCCCAAGGTCCCTTTTGTTAGCAACTGTTCCAGGGACGTCATTGTGCCAACTTTCGCTCCGGTCCCTGTGTCCGGGGTGGATGCTGATCTCTCCCTGCTGGTTGTCCGGCGGGCAATGTTGGTTTATTTCAAGCGGACTTTGCCTTTTTGCAATTTTGATAGTCTGTTTGTAACTTTTGGCCCGGTGAGGTCAGGTTGTAAGCCTTCTCTCTCCACCCTGAGTAGGTGGATTAAGCAGACGATCCTTCTGGCCCATGGTTCCCAGGGGTCGGAGGTTTTGGCCCTGATTCAGGATCAGTCTACCCGGGATATCTCTGTCTCCTCTGCATCCTTCAAGGGGGTCTCGATTGAGGATATCTGTTGGACTGCTATGTAGGCCTCCCCTCACATGTTCATGGATCACTAGGTGGTGTTGGGAGGTCCTCCTGCGGGGTTTTTTGCTGAGGCAGTTCTCCAGGCTTGCTCTTCCTGCTCTTGATTGACCAGCCATTGCTTTCCACATCCTCCTGTTAATATTTCTTCATCAAGACCTTGTCTTCCTTTTCTTCTCTTCCCTTATTTGTCTTTCCTCAGAGATTTATTTCAAAGCAGTGGTTTAATTTAAGTGAGTATTTGCCAGTGCTTAGCCTTGAGACTCAATTGTGTGCTCAGCTCTTATTTTGGGGCACTGCAAGCATATTGGTTTCGCTCTGTTTTCCAAACATTACATGTTTTAAGAAACAGACAATACCTGCATGCGTCCGTACTCAAGGTCCAATATGGTGCTGTGTCTCTGTATTGCCGCCAAAGATAACTGAAGCACCACGTGACAGAATGCAGAAAGAGGTCTTCTGCTATTGGCCGGTTTAAAGATGACTGATTGGGCCACTCCTTCACAAGCCTAGGGAAGAAACGTGGAAATTGCAGGGCATGTGCTCAGGGCAGGTTGACTTTGGTGGCCTCTCCACTTCATAAATAGACTGGCTGCCTTTTACCTCCTTGCCATTTTCTGACCACCATTTACAATCCATGCATTTTTTGGAGGCTAGAAAGGTTGTCAGGGTGGGGGTTGGGGAGGGATAAATGTTCCTGAATTCATATTTGAAAAATATCACTTAAAAAAGACTCCTCAATGCACTGATATAAGCTGATATACGAAGGTGAAATTGTCTTGCATGTTAATGAAATACACTTTTTGAACTTTGAAGATACTCATCATTTTGCTACAGGATGGCTTTGAAAATGAAGGTTTTTTAAGTTAAGTGGGGCAGGACAACCTAGTTACTTCCTTTCTTTAACTTCAATTAACCTTTAAATAAAGACTTGCCTGTATATTCAACATCTTTCCAATGTTAGTGCTGAGTCAAGTGAACAGCAGCTCCGTGCTGCTGTTTATCGGGGGCCACTTGTAAAGGCCAGGAGGGCCGCATGTGTCCCCCGGGCCGTACTTTGAGTATCACTGCTGTACAGCATCATGAAGAGATGCACCATTGTTCAGGTTTGATATCCAACCAGCATCCAATCTACAGGCAATGAAAACTGTAAGTTTTTTTGTGTTGGATATAACATGTTGAAAGACAGGCAAAATGAAAAATGACATTAGAGAGCAGAGGTGTTGTTGCTATCCAAGGAGAGTTGTAACAAAAAGGATGCAACAAGGTTTGTTCCAAAAAGGGTATTTCCAGGGCCCCATGGTTTCAGGCTAAAAAATGTATTTAATGACCCAGAGATCCAAAGCAGATACATGAGTGAATTACCTCATTACACTGATATCAATCTTGCAGAGAGTTAAGAGGCTATATTACACTCACTCGTTGTCCTACCCAAGCGCAATCATACAGTCAGTGAGACAAATAAGAAGAACGTAGCTTGATTTTACTTAACAAATCACAGACAGCACTTTTAAACTTGTTCAACACACAGAATATACCCAAAGCATTCAATGATGCATGATCCATGATGCACAGTATTGCATTGAGAATTCATAAATGTTCCAGTTTATATTCCCTTTCTGGGTCAGGAATCAAAAGGCAACATATATAAGTATAGCAAAAATGATGATATTCTGAATATGACATCATGATAAAATGAACTGCATATTTACAAAAGCAGCAACCAGGGAACCGCTTAACTCACCATCCCTGCCCAGGGCACCCGTGACCAAACTGGACACACTCATGAAAAGCTAAAACCATGGTCAAGCCAGCGGTAGTGCTCTAAGGCTTGCATATGGCCATGTCTGAACTGGGGTGGTGGAGTGACCTAAAGAATGATGATGGATTAAACCCAGATCAGTTGACTGGGGGTGAGTGTTTGATTTGCTCAAGCGCTCCGTCCATCATCCCCTTTGATAAGGCTTGGACCTGGCAGCAGGTCAGCCCACCTTCCAACCATCCCCATACACACCTGAAACATAAAACCACAGACAACCCTGCGGATTGGCCAGAAGGCCTGGAAAACTGGCAGGATAGAACTGAGCTACAGACAGAAAACAAAACTAAATACTTAATCACAATCATATTTCCCTAAATAGCCAGGAGGCCTCCTCACCCTTACTTCCCTCCTAATTTGTGAAGCTACCATTGACTCAGCTCCTTTTCCCAGCACATTTGGGAAGAGGAGCCCAATAAAGTCTAAGCAAACAAGCTCCCATACCCTCCTCACTTCAGACATATGCTGTTCCTCATGCAATTTTCCTACACCCACTCTCAATTGTCTTTCTGAATCTTTACAAATGCCACACTTCTCAACCCATTCTTTCACCTGGTTGTCCATGAGGGGCCACCAAAACCTTTCTCTGACTCTCTTGGTGGTTAACGTGCCAAACTGATTAACCTAGACCTGAGTGCACTGGGAGGCACACATTTCCCATTTCTCATCAACAAGCAACCATGGGAAAATTCCAAGATGACCGGTGGGGAGTTGTGTGGTTTGAACGGAGCAGCTCCGTTGCTAGCTGTGCCTGGCAGGGCTGCGGTATGGGGTTTCCTATCTCTGTTATATTAGACCTACTCCAAGCTTATGGTGTTTGGATTAAACTTTCCTTATAACACAAATCTATAACAATTTGAAGGGCAGGGGTTGGGATTTCATCCACCTCGTGTGCAGCTATCCTTGGGGGATCGTGAGACAAAGAGGATGTCCCCAGGGTGCACAGGCTTATATACCCACTGTTCGTCTACTGTTGATGACCTCATATAGTGCTTGCTGAAGGCAACAGGAAAAGAACCTAAAGGAAATCTAGAGGGCAGAGTGGATACAGAGGAACCTGCCATGCCCACAAGTTGGTGGTCAACTTCCTTCTTGCTGGAGTGACTAATAGCACATATCTGCTATTTGCTGGGTACTTCTGTTAGGACTGTGACACCCTTCAAAAAAGGATAAGTTTGCCCATGTTAATGATGGGCAGAGTAGATCAGGCCTAATACATTTACAGGATGCCACTTGATAATACTTTCAGAGATTTGCAGTGAATTTTCTAAAGGTGTGGAAGAAAACACCAACTACAGTTTTTCAATGAGTCTGAAAAGTATCTATTTAAAAAATATGAGTCTGTGAGCCACAGAGCAAAAAACACGTGGATCACTTGACGCCTTCTAGTTCCCTTAACCATGGCAAGCCACACATATGCACCCCATTAAAAGTTTCCACTATTGGTAACGTGTCTATATTCCTAATGAGATACAAGCAGGTGCAGGGGTGAGATCATGAGAAAATATTGAAAGTAGCATCATGGTAGACAGCTTCTGTAGAGCAAGTGGTTTACCATAAATCTTGTCTCTAGTCCCAAGATGATTCACGTCTCAACTTGCAGAAGGGCACACCTAGGGCCTCATTTATGACATTTAGCCATAGGGCCGCGCTGCAAGTCACCTTGCTGAGCTGCCCTACACCAAAGTGAAAGGGCCGGAATGGACAGTATTTAAGCAATACAGTGCTTTCCTGTCCTTTCAGCCTACTCTGGCACCGTTTTGGCATCTAGAACCAATGTAGGCACCCTTGCACTGGTGCAAGGGTTCTTCCATTGCAGGCAGGATTGTTTCTGTGCAGGAAGGGGCACTTTCCTCCACAAAAACAATCCTACAAGGTGTTTTCCACTTTCTATGTGTGTTGCAGAATGCAGCACACATGGAAAAAGGAAAAAACTCGAAGAAATATTTCTCCTCATTATGCCTCACCTCGGGAGGCGTACGTATATGGCACTTCCCCAAGTTTACATCACTTTTTAAAATTGGGGCAGCATCAAATTCCATCCGTGCTGTGTGGGAAAACCCACCACAGCACCCATGGAATGCCTTTGAGATGCAGAGTAAGGTGACGCATCACTTTGTCGCCTTACTCATGTTTTATTAGGCCCCTCAAGGCCACGCAGGTTGGCTTTGTGTGGTTTCATAAATCTTCATGAGAGCCCTGCATCATGCATTTGCCACTTTACGTGATGCAAAAGTGACACAGGGCATTCATAAATAAGCCCACTAGTGAGCAAAGTTAGAAGGAACATAAATATGGCAGCTAGTGGTAACCATAGTCAAGCATTTCTACAGAATAATAAATTCTTAATTTAAAATCCCTCCTTGCATAGTCAAAGAGTTTACCAAACTGCTCCCTGTTAGTGATGATACATGTGCATTTTCGCAAGCAGATGGGGAATGCTGTTGCTCAACAAAAGAGCAGGCAGAATGGCACATCACACGATTGCCTTCATTCCGAGTCCCCTGGTAAAGCAGTAATATAGAGTCTGCTACATGCGGTAAAAGGCACATGGAAAACCTCATTATGCATAGATACTGTGTCATTTGGGATCAGTAATCTGCTGAGAAAGTTCTGCATGCAATTTTACTGTTTGCAAAATAATTGCATGGAGTAATTTCACATGAAGTAAAAATGATATGTGGAAACTGTGCATATGCAAACTCCAAGGGAGCAGGGAAAGGGTACTACTCATTTATTTAAAAAAAAAAAAAAAACATGGGAATAAAAGCACCCCACCCACTGACACAGCTCAGGAAACACCTGCACCATCATTTTCTATCTCTGAAGCTGCACAAAAAGGGAGGTGGCCATTTTGTGTGGCCATCTTACCAGCAAAACATAACAGATTTTATAAAGTGCTATTTTTGCTTCCTAAGGCTTTCTGTGATGCAACCTCAAAACATGTCAATCGCATCCTCCTCAAGACATATCTATGAAACCCTGCCTATCGGTGGTAGCACCATAAGGCCTATAAATCTCCAAATATTGGAGGAGATGATGCATACTGTCTATGACCTAGAAAGCCCGGAAGTCATGAGAAGAGGGATGGAAGCCAGATGTGCTTTGCCAACATTGGTCAATCGTATAGATGTGGTTTCGTAATGAGCTAAGGGTGTTTACTAGCAGTTACATTTTTGACAAAGACTGTTTTGGTAGGTGTTTATATCCACACTCGTAGACTATATCATTTGCTTCAGGGGTTGATCCAAAGACATATACCACCAGATCCCACCTGCAGTAACGTCCATGATTTAAATTGGGGTGGGTGTAACTGTCACAATTCTGTGTAGTGTAATCATGCATAACTACCTAACAATTCTGCAAGATTGCACTTGAATTATGTGCGAAGAGTAGTTCTAGATGCAAGTGTGTATTTAGCCCTAAGAAATAGCGCTAAATGCAACAGAACACAAATAGTGACCACGCGCATCCGCACGTGTTCACTAAAAGTGCTCTTAGGGTAAAAATTTCCCCCAAATTACTACCGACAGTTAACTCTATTTCCTTAGCACAAAATGCATCCTCAAATCCAAAATGGACTCGGCGATGCCTTTTTCACGAAGAAACAGTACTAAATACAGCAGAACACGAATATTGAGCGCAAGTAGCTGCTCACTAAGGGCCCAATTCACAAAAGTAATCTGAGACAAAATCCTAACTTTACGACTTTCCGTATTCACAAAAAGCACTTAGTAGTAATAAAGTTAGGATTCCTAACTTATCTACTACTAAACTGCAACAAAATCCTAACTTTACGACTTTCGGTATTCACAAACTTTACTACTACTAAATACCTTTCGTGAATACCGAAAGTCGTAAAGTTAGGATTTTGTCTCAATTTAAAAGTAGTAAAGTTAGGGATACTAACTTTACTACAACTAAATGCCTTTTGTGAATACCGAAAGTCGTAAAGTTAGGATTTTGTCTCAGATTTCTTTAGTGAAACGGGCCCTAAATGTGATCTTGCAGTAGGGTTTTTCCCCCAAGTTACTCAATTACGCAGGCAGTAGTAATTATCTGTAATTCCACCTCAAAGAGTAGCATAGAATTATTGAAATTGCTCCGATTGCTCTGGCGTAATCGAAATTCTGCACAGGTTTAGTTTAAAACTATGTAATGAATACTTTAAGGGGCCGATTCGGATTTCAGCCGGAAGGGCCCCGAACGATGGTCGGAGCCCTTCCGACTGAATCGGAACGTGTCAGCCGGATTCCTTTCTGACCGAGCCATTCTGATGGGCTCGGTCAGAAAGGAATCCGACTCGGATTTCTGGATGGCGGACGACAGGCTCGGAGAGCCCGTCCACCGTCCGGAAATCCCTCAGTACTCCCCCGGCCGCCTCTTTACGACCGAGGGAGTACGATGGCAGTTTTTCACTGCCTTTTCGTGCCAGTCTTTCCGGCACGAAAAGGCAGTCGGAAACTGTCTTTGGGGGCCCCCAGTAGGGCCCCCAAGGGTGCGAGGCTGCTGAATGGCGGCCTGGGGGCACCTATGGTGCCCCTCTGTGGATCCCTGCACCCGGTTGCAGGCACCTTAGGGTGCCGGCCACAGGGTGCAGGGATGAACTGCACCCCTGCTTTTCACAATGCAAGCATGCATTCCGCTCGGAATGCATGCTTGCATTGTGAAGTATATGAGTGCGACCGAACCCTGTTCGGTCGCTTCGTACTTGCAGGGCCGTAACCGACGGCAGCAGGTCGGTCGGTTACGGCTCCTGACCGATGTCGGACGGACCTGAATCCGTCCGACATCGGAATTGGCCCCTTAGTCTTAACCTGTCTTGAAGACCAAAAGCTTACTGTGTCTGAATTGATTGAATTGGATGGTGACAGTAACCTAGGTTAAAGGATAATAGAATGTGAATGACCTATCCCATTGTTTTAGACAGATCTGAGGGATAAACAGAACAATGAGTGAGAGATGTACATACAATTGCTGTACACAATCTCCAGCTACCTTTGGAAGTCATTCCCACCAGGGGGAATCTGTGATGTTGAGAGACTCTCCACCCTTCATACACCAGTACAAACTACCAGTGGTGGCTGCTATGGGGCAGATGTGTTGGGTGGGGATGGGACGGGGACAGGCGGGGGGGTCAGGAGGTAGGGGGGGTTATAAAAAGATAGAAAACAGCAAATACATGGCTGCCGCCTCTCCTCTGTTTTTCTTCCATCGAGGATGCTGCACCCAGGCTCCCAGTCTGTCCCAGCCAATCACAACGCTGCTTATAGCAGTGTTGTGATTGATATGAGCACGGTGATTCGGCACTCAGAGAGGTAGTGGAAGCCTGGGCATATTCTCTACCCAGGCTGTAAGGCAGCCTGGGTGGAGAACATGCAAAGTGCGCATGATGGTTTTGTCGGCCCGAGACGACATGCCAAATCGTCACGCGCAATTAAGTGCACATACTACTCCTCCCTTTGCTGCTGACAGCACAGCCCTTAAAAAAACTGGGCAAGTACCATAAAAATAAAATGATAGTAATTTTATGTCAACATCATTTTATTTTTTGTATGGGGCAAGGGTACACCGCCTAAGAAGATAAGCTGCCGCTACAAACTACCCTGCCACCACTGCCATTTAAAAAAATACATGCATCTTGAAGGTACATCTATTTCACGTTAAGAATAATAAATGCATATTTCCCTATACATAATTAACTTTACACCATGCTTGTTGTCAATAATCTAGAATTTAAATCAAAAATCCAATTGGTCGCACACTGCTCGTCCTACCAGCGTGTTACCCCAAAGCATAGTGGTCCATGAAGTAAGCATCAGCGAGTGCGCCTCTGCCAGAGTCGTAAGCAAAAATCAATGTCGCGTTGGCCATCCCTGGACACGTGTTTCGAGGTTGTTACCTCTCATCAGCAGGGAATAGGCATGTGTGTCGGGTTGCTGCGTAGGCTGCCAAAATTTTTTTCTCAGGTCCGGTACCACTCGTGGCACGCAGGCGCGTAACCATGAGCTCGTCAGCCCCACCGGCTCAAGGGAGCCTGAATATAAACAAAAATCCAATTGGTCGCACACTGCTCGTCCTACCAGCGTGTTACCCCAAAGCATAGTGGTCCATGAAGTAAGCATTAGCGAGTGCACCTCTGCCAGAGTCTTAAGGAAAAATCAATGTCGCGTTGGCCATCCCTGGACACGTGTTTCGAGGTTGTTACCTCTCATCAGCAGGGAATAGGCATGTGTGTCGGGTTGCTGCGTAGGCTGCCAAAATTATTTTCTCAGGTCCGGTACCACTCATGGCACGCAGGTGCGTAACCATGAGCTCGTCAGCCACACCGGCTCAAGGGAGCCTGAATATAAACAAAAATCCAATTGGTCGCACTCTGCTCATCCTACCAGTGTGTTACCCCAAAGCATAGTGGTCCATGAAGTAAGCATCAGCGAGTGCATCTTTGCCAGAGTCTTAAGCAAAAATCAATTTCGCGTTGGCCATCCCTGGACACGTGTTTCGAGGTTGTTACCTCTCATCAGCAGGGAATAGGCATGTGTGTCGGGTTGCTGCGTAGGCTGGCAAAAATGTTTTCTCAGGTCCGGTACCACTCGTGGCACGCAGGTGCTTAACCATGAGCTCGTCAGCCCCACTGGCTCAAGGGAGCCTGAATATAAACAAAAATCCAATTGGTCGCACACTGCTCGTCCTACCAGCGTGTTACCCCAAAGCATAGTGGTCCATGAAGTAAGCATCAGCGAGTGCGCCTCTGCCAGAGTCTTAAGCAAAAATCAATGTCGCGTTGGCCATCCCTGGACATGTGTTTCTAGGTTGTTACCTCTCATCAGCAGGGAATAGGCATGTGTGTCGGGTTGGTGCGTAGGCTGCCAAAAAAAATTCTCAGGTGCGGTACCACTCGTGGCACGCAGGTGCGTAACCATGAGCTCGTCAGCCCCACTGGCTCAAGGGAGCCTGAATATAAACAAAAGTCCAATTGGTCGCACACTGCTCGTCCTACCAGCGTGTTACCCCAAAGCATAGTGGTCCATGAAGTAAGCATTAGCGAGTGCACCTCTGCCAGAGTCTTAAGCAAAAATCAATGTCGCGTTGGCCATCCCTGGACACGTGTTTCTAGGTTGTTACCTCTCATCAGCAGGGAATAGGCATGTGTGTCGGGTTGCGGCGTAGGCTGCCAAAAAAAATTTCTCAGGTCCGGTACCACTCGTGGCACGCAGGTGCGTAACCATGAGCTCGTCAGCCCCACCGGCTCAAGGGAGCCTGAATATAAACAAAAGTCCAATTGGTCGCACACTGCTCGTCCTACCAGCGTGTTACCCCAAAGCATAGTGGTCTATGAAGTAAGCATCAGCGAGTGCACCTCTGCCAGAGTCTTAAGCAAAAATCAATTTCGCGTTGGCCATCCCTGGACACGTGTTTCGAGGTTGTTACCTCTCATCAGCAGGGAATAGGCATTTGTGTCGGGTTGCTGCGTAGGCTGGCAAAAATGTTTTCTCAGGTCCGGTACCACTCGTGGCACGCAGGTGCTTAACCATGAGCTCGTCAGCCCCACCGGCTCAAGGAAGCCTGAATATAAACAAAAATCCAATTGGTCGCACACTGCTCGTCCTACCAGCGTGTTACCCCAAAGCATAGTGGTCCATGAAGTAAGCATCAACGAGTGCGCCTCTGCCAGAGTCTTAAGCAAAAATCAATGTCGCGTTGGCCATCCCTGGACACGTGTTTCTAGGTTGTTACCTCTCATCAGCAGGGAATAGGCATGTGTGTCGGGTTGCGGCGTAGGCTGCCCAAAAAAATTTCTCAGGTCCGGTACCACTCGTGGCACGCAGGTGCGTAACCATGAGCTCGTCTGCCCCACCGGCTCAAGGGAGCCTGAATATAAACAAAGTCCAATTGGTCGCACACTGCTCGTCCTACCAGCGTGTTACCCCAAAGCATAGTGGTCCATGAAGTAAGCATCAGCGAGTGCGCCTCTGCCAGAGTCTTAAGCAAAAATCAATGTCGCGTTGGCCATCCCTGGACACGTGTTTCGAGGTTGTTACCTCTCATCAGCAGGGAATAGGCATGTGTGTCGGGTTGCTGCGTAGGCTGCCAAAATTATTTTCTCAGGTCCGGTACCACTCGTGGCACGCAGGTGCGTAACCATGAGCTCGTCAGCCCCACCGGCTCAAGGGAGCCTGAATATAAACAAAAATCCAATTGGTCGCACAGTGCTCGTCCTACCAGCGTGTTACCCCAAAGCATAGTGGTCCATGAAGTAAGCATCAGCGAGTGCGCCTCTGCCAGAGTCTTAAGCAAAAATCAATGTCGCGTTGACCATCCCTGGACATGTGTTTCGAGGTTGTTACCTCTCATCAGAAGGGAATAGGCATGTGTGTCGGGTTGCTGCGTAGGCTGACAAAAAATTTTTCTCAGGTCCGGTACCACTCGTGGCACGCAGGTGCGTAACCATGAGCTTGTCAGCCCCACAGGCTCAAGGGAGCCTGAATATAAACAAAAATCCAATTGGTCGCACACTGCTCGTCCTACCAGCGTGTTACCCCAAAGCATAGTGGTCCATAATGCTTTGGGGTAACACGCTGGTAGGACGAGCAGTGTGCGACCAATTGAATTTGTGTTAATATTCAGGCTCCCTTGAGCCGGTGGGGCTGACGAGCTCATGGTTACGCACCTGAATGCCACGAGCGGTACTGGACCTGAGAACAATTTTTGGCAGCCTACGCAGCAACCCTACACACATGCCTATTCCCTTCTGACGAGAGGTAATAACCTCGAAACACGTGTCCAGGGATGGCCAACGCGACTTTAATTTTGCTTAATACTCTGGCAGAGGCGCACTCGCTGATGCTGACTTCATGGACCATAATGCTTTGGGGTAACACGCTGGTAGGACGAGCAGTGTGCGACCAATTGGATTTGTGTTAATATTCAGGCTCCCTTGAGCCGGTGGGGCTGACGAGCTCATGGTTACGCACCTGAATGCGACGAGCGGTACTAGACCTGAGAACAATTTTTGGCAGCCTACGCAGCATCCCTACACACATGCCTATTCCCTGCTGACGAGAGGTAATTACCTCGAAACACGTGTCCAGGGATGGCCAATGCGACTTTAATTTTGCTTAATACTCTGGCAGAGGAGCACTCGCTGATGCTGACTTCATGGACCATAATGCTTTGGGGTAACACGCTGGTAGGACGAGCAGTGTGCGACCAATTGGATTTGTGTTAATATTCAGGCTCCCTTGAGCGGGTGGGGCTGACGAGCTCATGGTTACGCACCTGAATGCCGCGAGCGGTACTGGACCTGAGAACAATTTTTGGCAGCCTACGCAGCAACCCTACACACATGCCTATTCCCTGCTGACGAGAGGTAATAACCTCGAAACACGTGTCCAGGGAGGGCCAACGTGACTTTAATTTTGCTTAATACTCTGGCAGAGGCACACTCGCTGATGCTGACTTCATGGACCATAATGCTTTGGGGTAACACGCTGGTAGGACGAGCAGTGTGCGACCAATTGGATTTGTGTTAATATTCAGGCTCCCTTGAGTCGGTGGGGCTGACGAGCTCATGGTTACGCACGTGAATGCGACGAGCGGTACTGGACCTGAGAACAATTTTTGGCAGCCTACGCAGCAACCCTACACACATGCCTATTCCCTGCTGACGAGAGGTAATTACCTCGAAACACGTGTCCAGGGATGGCCAATGCGACTTTAATTTTGCTTAATACTCTGGCAGAGGAGCACTCGCTGATGCTGACTTCATGGACCATAATGCTTTGGGGTAACACGCTGGTAGGACGAGCAGTGTGCGACCAATTAGATTTGTAATAAAACAATATTTTTGTGGTAAATTATCTGACATATAACCTGTTCCACTCTTCATTCCACGTCCTACATTCCCAATTCTCCAACATGGCCAATAATGTGATGGGCTTATGTGGCACTAAACCTTGGAGTTGCACCTTGAAAATGAAGGACTAGAGTGTATGTAGAGCCACAGTGGTGTTACAGTTTTGGTGGGTAGTAGGATTGTTCTGTCTGAGGATGGCACAGTTAGAGTTAGTGGGGTTGATAGGATGACACTAGTGCACAGTGAAGGAAGTGACCCGATCAGGGCCACTCGGGTCACAACTGACCACCTCTCAGCCTTCCAGGCCAAATGAAGAATCAGAGAAAACAGTGTAGAATATACACCAATAATCATTTATTGTACACGCTGAGAGCGGGTCCCTGTCTGCACGGTCTCGAGAGAGTGTTACAGAGGGAATTAAGAAACTATAAACATAAAGATACATTATATGCATTGCATGGCCAACTGATAACACACCCACAGTTGAATTTTCCAAACAGATGTGGATAAACAGCATAAAGATAACAAAAGAAACCTTCTACTCTCCTATCTTACACAGATCAGAAAATCTTCAAGGCCGTTCCACCCTGTGCTGCGATTAAAATGCCAGACAGGTGGGAGAGGGAAAGCTTTGTACTGGCACTAACAGTTCTTTGATGCAGAATCAAAACTTAGCAAGTAGCATTTCTCGGAATCCAGCAGTAATAGTTCCGACCAGCAAGAAAATTGCTTCTAAAGGAAAATGGCGTAGCGAATGCTAACTTATACATGGCATTAAAAAGCATCAGCAGCATAATCTAACAACAGGGGTGGATAAGGTATGATATGTTCAAACCATGACCATGCCTGAACCGATAAAGGTGTATTTTTTTAGATTACACGGTTCAATTTTAATTGTTGAAAGTTGACATTGTTTTTCTGCAGTTCTCTTGGGCAAACAGTATTTGGGGAGGGGTTTGAAATCATTTAATAGTTGATTTTCTTTCGAGGAGGCTTTCCAAAGTATGACCACATGGTTTTTTTGTGGGCCATCTAGTCTGCAATAGTTCAGTTTCATCACTGTGGTTTTAGTCCATGCATTTTTTAAATAGGTATTTTATTGGGTGCACCAACTCCACATGTGTTTAAATTACATGTGCTAAAAAACATGTACTAAATTGCCTGGGCACTTCATGTAGTGTCACTGCATTTCTCTTGCAATTTGACACACAATGCTGATTATCCCCAGAAGGTGTGAAAACAAAAAGACATAGGGTGAACTGTAAACCTCAAAAATAATGGCACACTGTAAAACAAACATGAGTATCACTAAAATAAAGGGAGATGCATTGTATTTGTACCATCACCCTGCAACCACTTCACAAATGTACAGACATGTTGTTTTTTAAAAAAAAGATTTTTATTAAGCAGAGCTTTCAGAAAAGACAATACATATTTACACATTAAGTCAAAAAAGAAAGAAAAGTGGTTTCCCTTAAATACAGTCCGACAAAAATCATTGATTAGTATATCTCATTATACAACTTGTTAAACAAAATTCAAGAAGTTTAAAAACCTTGATTTCGAATCGTTAACCAAACAAGATTACTTTTATCATCCCTCAAATTTGACATTCAACAAGATATTTCCAAGTCAAAGAAAATGTTTTAATTGCCCCCACTCTTTAGCATAAAGCTTCTTCGAATTTTTCTGTACGCTTCATTTTATTAAGCCATTTCTCAAACAAAGGTACTTCCTGTGATCTCCAGTTTTGTAAGATTAAAGAGCGAGCCACCAACATTGAAACAGCTAGCAAAAAAACCTCAGATTTTGACAATATGACCTCCCAACTGGTTATACCAAACAGGACAGCTTCTGCTATTGGAGCGTACGGCTTTTGGATCGCCCGACTAAAGTACCCCAAAATCTTTTCCCAAAAACTCTCAGTTTAAGGGCAGGTAAAAAAATATGTGCCTCTATCCCCCTTCTGAAGGGGTGAGACAGCGAAAACACCTATTTTCGACCTCAGGATAGATTCTATTTAGGGCCTTTGGTGTATAGTAGGCCATCCAGTGAGAAAGAAACGCCATTCTTTTAAAGTTGGAAGCTCTAAGGGTCTTATTTCCTGTGCTGACATGTTGGCAAATGTCATTTATCTTAAGAGTGGTCTCAAGAAGTTTTAGTCCTTTGTGTTTCTTATGTCCTAGGCGAACTTTGCTTTTGGGTGTAGGAAGGTGGTAATATTAAGTGGTGTGGCTGGGAGGTCTAATCATGTAATATTGACATAATACCCAAAAGTGGACATTGGATTCACACTAGCAATCCTTCTCTCAGTCCTGGTGTGGCAAAGAGCAGACAGGCTTACTTAGAGGAACATTAGTAAAGCATTTTCTAGTACCAACATTGACAATAAGATAAGTAAATTGATATGACTCAAAAGAAATCTGACACAATTTTATAGAAATGGAGCCTATTTTCCTAATAAATTCAGACACCAAATGAAGTCAACACAAGGCAGATAACTGGAGTTACCAATTTTAAAGTGTTCATGAAATGAATACTGTGCAGAGCTGTCAAACTTTACTATTGTGGTCAATGGGGAAAATTGCAGGTGACACTCGGTCACTTGCAGGGTGAGTTCAACTGAACCTACTTGGAGTAAAGGTCTTGCGGGTCTGCAGACCAAGCCTCAGCAGTTAGAACAATTTTACCTTGCCCAAGGAGTCTGGGTGCAGAGGTGACTTGGCTGTCCTTAGTGCAGAACGGGAGACGAGGGAGCTGCCAAAAACAACACTTGACAAAACGATACTTGCAGGTTGAGGTCAGGGTAGTACCTTGGCAGTGAAACTTTGAAGGGGCCCTGGACCAGGAATCACAAGACTGAACAGCTCTGCCTAGCTCAGGTATCGGGTGCAGAGGTGTAACTGGCGATCTGCAGTGCTGAACGAGACTGCAGGTGCTGACTTTACCAGTTGTG
Organism: Triturus cristatus; assembly: GCF_964204655.1. Classification (NCBI taxonomy): domain Eukaryota; kingdom Metazoa; phylum Chordata; class Amphibia; order Caudata; family Salamandridae; genus Triturus; species Triturus cristatus. The sequence goes on along the minus strand of NC_140590.1, from coordinate 1,653,220,610 downwards.
CCAAAGAAGCCTTCTCTGCAATGCAAGAACTCAACAACTGCGCCACGAAGTGGACGGGGATGATGCAGAAGGGTCCCTCCACATGGGTCATCTAGTCAAGCTGTTAGTAGTCAGCTTGACCACTAACAAGCCTTGGTCCCAGCAAAGATCATGGCCGGGTTAATCTTCTTCCAGCAGTCCTGAGAATGCTGTTGAAGTTTGAGGCTCTGAGAGGTTCAGGTATATACCTCCAAGAAGACACCTGGCTGGTTACTTTTTGGCTGGTCCATAACAGAGCTTGGTGGTCAGTCCTTCTTCGTAACATGGAAGAGTGGTTTGTGCCTGCACATTGCAGGGGACTAGTACCTCTAGCCCTAGGGGGTCCTGGTGAGGTCTTTGGGTCTCAGAGGGGTTCTCCGAACTTTTGGAACTGGTCTCTTCTTTGTGGAGTCCTGCCTTGAGCTGACACAGCCTCTTCTTTGTCCTCTTCTTCAGAGCGGATCTGAAGTTCTGGTGTCAGGGGTTCCCCTTAAATCCTGGAATAAGGTAGGGGGTGTTTTAGGGATGTGAGGGCTAGTAGCCAATAGGCTACTAGTCCTGCAGCTAATCTGCCCGTGAGGTGACCACATCCGTGGGGTGTATGTGATGCACTGCAAAACATCAAATTCCCCCTTCGGCACAGACCAACTACCTCGGCATCCAATTCACTCACATACATTCATTGGTGGGGCCCATAACACCAATATACTTACTCTCGGTTGACCTGTTTTCTGAGGGAAAATACGTTTCTCAACACTGACATGAGAGGAATACCTTTACTTTACCCTAAACACATTGACATTAAACCCAAGATATCCCTGCCATAGGGAGATAGATCATTTAGTTGAATTGGTAATTGATGATTAACTCGTCTAACTTTGCTCTATCACTTTTCTCTTAATCTTCTTCTTCAAATAATCAACACAACACATTTGTCAATTAATCAATTATTCTTTATCTAAGAAATATTGAAAGAAATGTTAGAAATAATCATTAGCATTTCAGAGCATCATATTTAGCTATTCTGGCTAAAGTCGTCCTCTAAGTCAGTGAGTCAAAGAGAATTTATTCAGCAAAGTTTAGGCCGCAATTCAGTCTCTCATAGATTCAGGATAACAGCTGTCCAGCAGTGTCACCATCCTCTCTGTCAGCATAACGTCAGGAAATCGAGTTCGTCAAGAAGAGCAAGCCGATGACAGTTCAATTCCCTACCTACTTTTATAATGGAAATGTGAGAGAACATGCCGTGGTCAAAACAACCACTGGTATAGAACCCTATCTATCTTCTGTACTTAACCCACATGAAAGATTTTTAATGACCCGTTTTAGATTTGGTCTTATCCACTTTTTATTAGCAGTGCCAGAGGGTTTTACTGATAAACTTAGTGATAAAGGGCCCTGTGGCTGCGATCATAGATCTCCACAGGATACCCTTCACTTTATATTATTATGCTCTTTTTATGCCGGGCCACGGAGACAGTATCTGAAAGATCTGCTTAAGAAACTTAAGTTTAAACATGTAAGGGTGGCATTACTGTTTTTAAAAATGTCTACTGATCACTTTACATTATTCTGTGTTGTAAACTTTTTGAAGGCAGCAATGAGATTACGAAAAACTAGAGGAGTTGTCTATTAATCCATTGTAATGAACTTGAAGATTGTGTATTGCATTGACTGGTTGGGAGGTTCTTCTTTTAAATGTAATGCTCTTATGATTTAATTTTAAATCGAAATAAAGCTTATTGAACTAACTGAACTAACTATAATGGAAATAATGTCAAAAAGTATCAAGATCGGGGTTTAGAGAGTTCTTATTGGTCAATTTTGACTTAAGAGGTACAGTTCTCAGGGTGTCAGATAATGAAGTCATCCAACTTGCTTATTCCGGCTTTTAAATCAAGCATTGTCCTTTCTTTTGGATGGGTTCCCGGAACGACCTTGGAGGGTACATGTTCTCCCGGGGTCAGGTCCAGGCCACTGTTGCTGGCGGTGACGCATGCGCACTTCACCCAGAACCTCGTGTTGTCAGGGCAGTCACGTTTAACGTCTCGTTCAGCCACCTTGTTTAGGCCGAAATGGTCAACTTAAGCTAAAGAAACACAAAAACGTAATTAAAACATAGAAATTGCTAATAAAATGTTATCCCCTTGCTAATACCCATATGTGTGTGTATTTATCTAGCAGAAGCAACACTCAGAGCGGTTTATACTCACTGAATGAAGCACAAATCACAAATACATCACCTAAAGCAACATATAACATATAATATTCTAATTTTCTACTATAATATGCGCACACAAGTTAAGTCACAATTAATATAGCCATGCAAAGTGCAATTCCCACGTATAATTCTCTTGTTAATATAGTTGGTGAGTTATCGCTTCAAACAAATTAATATTATTACAATTAATTGATTATTCGTATTAATATAAACATGCAGAATGGGGGGGGGGTATACAAAATGTTGCACTACCCGCTCCAGCATATGTCACCAAAGTACCCAGAACCCTTTATTTTTAGGAGTTTTCAAGATGGTACGGGCCATCCTCGAGTTGCAGCTAGCCTTTGGGGGGTGTATGCCTCCTGAATACCTAATTTCCCACCTTCCCGAAAACAAGAGTACCTGGGGGCAAGGGGGGGACAAGTCACTTACATATAAGAGGCGGTGAAGTCTTTCAGGCTCACTGCCCTGATGGGTCATTCGCTAGTCATCCTGGGAGGGTGGAGGTGTGACCTCCTTTCTGCCCAGGCCTTTGTTTAACATCCTCTGGGAGTGATAGCACTTGCCCGCAGTAGGTCAGCCTTCTGTCTTGGTGACAAATGTCTCAGAAAGCCCACCATGGCAACCTCTGAGGATGCCACCTGGGTGCATGCCGTCTCATCTTCAACATGAGAATTGTGTCAGGGGTGAAAAAGCACGAAGTGTTACCAAATACAACTAAATTCGGTGATACCATCGTGGAGCTGGGTATCTCGGTTTTGACCGGGAGCCAGTCCACATTAGCCTCTCTACCATTGTTCACTTACAGTAACTTTAATGGTAAGGTTAATGTAGAAGCACATATGGCTGTACATATAAACCTTCACCAATTGAGATAATGCACCTTACCTCCTGGGCTTTAGGTGGCCTACCTTAGGTGTGACTTATATGCCTTAAGGTGGTGAGGTGACTCTGCCCTATATGGTGTGGGCAGAGTCTTATTTGAGCAGAGAAGCTGCTTGTGCATGCTGAGGTAGCAGCCCTGCAGACTCTACTTTTATTCATGGCACTCAGGGTGGCACATAAAGCGCTGCAGCCCTGATGACCCATTTAACACCCTTGCCCTGGGAACCACTGGTACCATATACTATGGACTTACAAGAGGGTTAAAGTACCTTGCCAATTGGGTGCCCCAATTCACATTACCTTTTGAGGGAAAAGTGCTGGCACTGGGGCCTGGGTACCAGGGCACTTCCCGTTCTAAAACCACAGCATGTAACGCAAAAAGTGGGGGGGTGACCTTCCAAAAAGGGTACTTTCCTACAATGGCCATTTTTTCTTTTTTCATCTAAGGGCAGTTAAATAGGCTGCTAGCCTTCAATGAACAGCAAGAAAGGGCATGTTTACCGACTTCCTCAACCAGAGTGAACATGCGTAGATGTGCAGTGTAAGAGCGCCGAGGTTTGCCACATTTGCTTGTAACTGGGACAATATTCAATCAGCAGATTCACTCCAGCAACAGTCTCTCTTTGTGCACAAGTGAAATCTTAAAAATGGCCCTAAAGAATTTGGGAAACTCACAAATCCAGGCCCAGATCGACTTATGTTCATGCAGAGCTGTGTGAACAGTGTTCACTGAATGGGAAAAAATTCAACAGCACCAGATTTAGCAAGAGTCAGACGCTGATGATGTCATTGGCAATTTAGATAGATGTGTACTCGAGGAAGACCTTCCAGTAATACTTCAGTGAAAGAAGAGCTGGGGAAGCAATTCCTTAGATCATGTGCAGAATATTTCAGAGGAGTAAATGGCTATTGTTTTTCCATGTATGATGCAGTGTTCTCACAATAAAGAATCTTTCTTGAGGCCATTTCTTGAATCTTTCACCCTCTTGTGGCCATTTGTGGTGGTGCCACAAGGCACCTGCCAGCAATGCCTTTGATCTAGCACACACCCTTCCTATTCTTCCCCACACACATTTCTCCATCGGGTGTCCAATATCTTAGAATCATAATCCTAGTCTGATACTCGCACACAACACATTGAGACATTCATTCATGTAGATAGCACAAGTGACTAGCAGTCACATACGTAGGCGGGTTATTTTTTTAAAATAAATTCTGTACACTGAACTTGTTTTATTGCTGTTGGTTAAAGGTGTGTGTGGTTCTTATTCCAAAACATAGGAGACTCGTGTTTCTCTGTTGGAGTTTATTGTAGACAAAATTATTTTAAATAAGCCCTTTCTGTCTGACAGGAGATTGTCAGTTCCTGGCACAATGGAGTGGACGAGAGGTGCTAAGAGGATGCTAACAGCGAGCAGCTAATATCTGCAAGAAGGAGTAGGACTTTGGTATCTCCTGATCTATCACTAATGTCCTCTCTTTAATGACAGCTGAAAAGTGCAGAATATGCTGAAGGTGGCTGTGTCCATGGCCCTAGCTGAAAGGGAGAAGTTCAAATTCAAGAAATCCAGAAGTTCGAAATCCAGTAGCACAGCTTCTGGAGCTGGAATGTCTCACCCAGAGTCTGCGTTGCCTAGCAACTCTTCTTCAGGGAAATACATCTTCAGAGAGGAGGTTCCTGAGTTGTTGGTGCTTATCAGGAGCAATCTTTGGTTCCCTCTGTTGTCCGCCCCAGAGGATGAGGAGGGGTTGTTTCTTCTGTGTGACAAACCTCTGTCTTTTGCTGTGCCATGCCACTACACAAAAAGGATCAGAGTGTTGATCTTTTTTTTTTTTAACAACACTTTTTATTAATCAAGTAGGCAAGGGCTGCAGGCCCCTGACAAACCAGGGGAACTGCCACATAGCAAATAGCAACAACACTTGACATTTTGTCGTATATAGGAACAATGGAGAGCTATTCATACAACATCTATCAAGAAAACCCACCCCCTCCCTTCCCAACGCCCAACCCCCTCCCCCCGACCGCACCACCGCCAGACACCACCAGAACCATCGCTATACAGTTAGTATGCAGTACCACGCTTGGCATTCAAGTAGGCCCCAAATCTCCCCCCGCAGGGACCGGTGCAAGTAAAATGCCCCTATAATCAGCCCACCGCTTCCAAATCTTGAAGTGTTTCCGAGGGCACCCACGCGCCCTAAAGATCGGTAACTCCAGACCCATATTGAAATCCAGACCCCGTTTCCAAACATTGAGAGAGGGAGCCACCGGGGACTTCCACGCACGAGCTAAATCCCGCTTGGCTGTCGTTAGGCCCAGAAGCAGCAAGTGGCGCTTATAAATATTGCCCCCAATATCAGCCATAACATGGAGCAACGCCAATCGGGGGTCTACAGGGAGATCCCAGCCCAACACTTCGGATAAGCACCCCAACACTCTCCCCCAAAACCTATACACTGCAGGGCAGTGCCAGACCGTGTGCACCAAAGACCCCACCTCTCGTCCACACCTAAGGCAGTCCGGGGAGGCAATAAGACCCGCCCGCCACAGCCACTGTCGCGTGTAATAGGTCCTGTGCAAATACCGAAATTGGACGAGACGCAGGCGGATCGCTATACAGGCCTCACGGGGGGAGGCCAGCGCCTCCCTCCAGTCCGTCTCGTCCAACGGCCCGACATCCGTCTCCCACCGTTCCCGCAGACCCTGCAGGGATGGGGCCCCATGAATCACCAAGGACCGATATATTTTAGAAACTTTCTTCTCCTGGAGATCCCCCATAAACACCTGAGCCTCAAGGGGACTGTATTCAGGAATGGATTGGAGACCCTCCAGTCTAGGGGCGAGGGCGTGGCGCAGCTGGAGGTATTTAAAGAACTGCGTCCGTGGCATTTGATACTCTTGCTGTAAGACCTCAAAGGATTTCATCACACAGCCCTGAACCACCGATCCCAACGTAGAGACACCAATTCTGTCCCAGTCCCTGAATCCAGAGAGGGTCGCCAACTGGGGGAGGAGCCCGCTCTGCCACAACGGGGTCTCCCGGGTAAGCCTACCCCACCAGCCAATATGACGCAGAGCCCGGCTCCACACCCGAAACACCACTTGAGTGACCGGTGGCAGTGCCGCCTGCAACGCAGTCGCGTAGAGTAGGGTATGCACTGTATGCGGGTCCATGAGGCGCCTCTCCACCGCATATGCCGGGTCCCCCCTATCTCCATACCACCATTCATTGAGGACCAATAAATGGGAGGCGTAATAATAGGATAAGATATCGGAGGTAGCCAGTCCCCCATCGTACACGGACAAAAAGTAAACCTTCAGCGACACCCTGGCCAAGCCCCCTTCCCACATAAAGTGACTCAGCACCGCATTGACCTTCCGAAACCAACTGAGAGAAATCTCATAGGGGTGGTTTTGGAGCTGGTAGAGAAGTCGAGGCAGCGCCACCATCTTAAAGATGGCAGAACGGCCACAGATGGTGAGAGGCATGCGCGCCCAGAGCTTAACATCACGACATACTTTCTCCCACACTGGCACCACATTGCGCTCCCAGGCAATCGTCGGTACGTCGGACAAAAAGACCCCCAGATAGTGCAGCCCTCTGGCCGCAATCCGCAGAGACGCCGTCCACTCACCCTGCACGTCACGACCGCCCAGCACCCACAGGGTGGATTTCCGCGGGTTCATGTATAGCCCGGACGTCTCCCCAAAGACCTGCATCATGCGAAGCAGCCGCGGTCCGGTTCTACAGGAGATCCGACAGGAAGAACAACACGTCGTCGGCATATAGGGCAATGCGATCCGAGATTCCATGTTCCCACTCAAACCCCGTGTATTGCGCATCCATACGAACCCACGCGGCCAGTGGCTCCATGGCCAGGGCAAATAGGTATGGCGAGAGGGGGCACCCCTGTCGCGTCCCCCGGTTGACCGGGAATCGCGCCGAGGCTGCCCCCGCCACCCGAACCGAGGCTGTAAGATCGGTATACAAGAGTGTTGATCTTTGATGACCAGAAGGACATTGAGTGTTCGAATGTACCTATATTTTTGTGGACACTTTGCACCCTGAGAGGAACAGAAGGAGTGCTCTCGCACAATCTAAAGGTGGACTCAAATGTGCCACTTTGGTTGGTCATACTACTACCGATCCAGAGGACTGTTTTCCTATAAACTCCATGAACTAAAAAGGTCGACAGTGCTCTGAAAAAAGCATTTGCATCTGAAAATGTGTGCTTTAAAGCAGGCAGCCACACAATCGCTGATATGGGACCTTGAGAGCCTTTCTGTTGCTATTCAAGAAGACACTGATGTTTCACACCTCTTAGTGCAGATGAAAGAGGAGGCTACGTTTCTAGCTGATGTATCTTAGGACATGTTGGAGTCATCTTCGATTTCGGCAGCAGCAACTGTTTTGGACAGATGAACTTTGGTAAAGGGAATGGAAACCTGATGTGTCAAAAAAATCATTACTCCTAAAGATTTCCTATGATGGCAAGAAATTATTTAGCGAGCAGACGGAGGCTATGATATAGATATTCGTTAGTTCTGCTTAACAAATGTACACATTACTTATAGTTACATTATTCCATGTTTAGCGTGTTTGTAGGTGACTGCATAAATAAATAAATCTTTTATCATAACTATCTACAATTGCTTTACTATTGAATTACAAACAAAAAGCACACAAATAAATTAATTTAAAGTACAGCAACACTTGAAAGTCTGAGTTTATTAAATACAGCTTTAATCTACATATATTACCTTCCTTATACATATATACCTTCCATGTAATTATGTATCTTTATATTTATTACTTTGCTTCTACTTCAGCATATCCAATGCACTGCTATATATCTCACCCAATGTCTCACAATATGTAATCGAACTCCACTCTGATTCATATCAAACCTCATTCTGCTACTCTCTCCAATGCACTATCCTATTTCTCACCCTCTACCTCTCTCAATATATCCTCTACTTCAACTCTCTGACTCATCTCAAACCTCATTCTAGTAATCTTTCCAATACACTACCCTATTTCTCACCCTATAACTCTCTCAGTTTATCTTCTACCCCCACTCTCTCACTCATCCCAAACCCCATAACACTAATATGATCCCCAAATAACCCTTTCTAGGCTTTTCCCTCCACTACCCTTCCTTACACCAGCTCATCCCTCTTTTTACTATTCAGATCTCCCAAACAAGCCTTTCTAATCCCTTCCCTCTGACTCTTCTCACTCCAAACCCCCTCCTATTGCTATGAACTCCCCAAAAAAACAATTCTGTATCCTTTCCTCTTTTATCCCTTCACTACTCCTTTTCAATCCAAAGAACAGCCTAACATGTCCACCGCTCAAATTAATGTAATATTTTCCTATACTAATTCTTCTCTAATCCTGTTTTGGGTTCCACAGTAGCATGGTACCCCCCAAAAAGCACTTTAACAACTCATCAGGGGTAGCAAGCCCTATATAAATACAAACCCTTCACTCTGTTATCCCTCCTCTTTATTTTTTTCAATACAAATAACAAACTCACATGTCACCCCTCAAATTAAGTTCATATTCCCCTATACCAATCCACACTAATCCTGTTTGGGTTCCGGAGTAGCGGGCTACCTGCTGAAAAACACTTCAACACCTCATTAGGGGTAGCAAGCACCATATAAATGCAAACCCTCCCTTCTTCTATCCCTCCACTGTCCTTTTTCAATCGAAATAACAGACTAACATGTCCACCGATCGAATAATTTCATATTTGCCTAGACTAATTTACTGCTAATCCTTTTTGGGTTCCGGAGTAGCATGCTACTAGCTGAAAAGCAATTACACACCTCATCAGGGGTAGCAAGAGCTATATAAATGCAAACCCTTCCCTAGTCTATCCCTCCACTATCCTTTTTAATCCAAATAAAATTCACCCCTAATCCCTTTTGGGTTTTGTAGTAGTATGCTAATAGTCGAAAAAGCACTTTGACGCCTCGTCAGGGGTAGTAAGCGCTATATAAATGCAATACAATTACAATCACAAAGATCTTTAAGGACAGATAGCATGCCCTACCATACAAAGGGAATTTTTCCAGGGCCAATGAAGCCTGGAATCTGTATTCTTATGAATCATCTAAAAAGGATTCCAAATCTTCTTTGACCAGGGCAAAGAGGTTACAGATTCAGAAATCAAGCAGAAAAGTTGATTTACACGTCCCACCTGGAGGATCCAGATGAGAATCCTGATTATTGCCATGAAGCTTCTTCAGAGGCAGTGGGTGGGAGGATTCAAAAGTTGTTTGACGCTTGGTGTTAGAAATTGGGTTTCTGGTTGGCTAGGGTATGCACCTAAGCCAGGCAGAATCCATTACTCTAGCCAGGGCAAGTAAGTCGCACACCAAAGATAACCTGTGCTCACCCCGATAGCTTAGCAGAAAACATTCAGGCTTATCCCCAGAGGCAATGTGTAAAGCGTTTGTGCAACACACTCACAACAGTAACACAATGAATACACCACAAAAGAGGCTCAACACAGGATTAAAAAAAATACCTTGTATATTGTGCACATATAATAGACCAACATTACATAGTTCATAAATACTGCATATACTATGCCAATCCTGAGCTCATACTCATTGTTCTGACAATGCAAGGTAAAAATGACCCATAATAGAACAACAGGGCATGAAATGTAGCAGATTTTGAAAGGAAACACATGAATCATAAATTCTGTGGAGCGTATGCAAATCAGGGGAAATGCATGAATCATACAATATCACCATCACTACATGGTTGTATGACTAAACCCAGCAGGCATTTACCCCACACACCTTTACAAGTCAGTCAGTTACCCCACAGACTTTAATACACAAGTCATTGCTCTAGGGGACCCTGGACTTTGGAATAGTATCAATTAATATTCCAACTCCAGTCTGCACAACAGTAGGGAAGGTGTTGGACTTACAAATCCAACACCAGTCCAACCACGCACTCTCTACAGCAAGTCGTTATAATGACTTGCATGCTAAAGTAACGTGTGGCAATGTCACATGCGTGGTACCAACCTCGTTGTAAAGGCTGGTCGTTGTGAAGACTGCAGAGTAAATTATGTTTCCCTCACTACATGGATCACCAAATCTCACCAGATGCACAGAGTGCAATGCGTCTGCACTCCTATTAGGCTTTATGAGGTAATCAGGCTTTAAACGGAGGCCATAGTAGCTCCTGTGTGCCTCTTACAGTGACTACAGTAGTTAAGGCAGTCTTCCTCAATGAACAAGCAGTGGCCCTTCGTTGAAGTCTCACCCCATGTGGCAACGATCAATAAATGCCTCCAAGGAACGGTAGCAGCAATCAGGTCCCTTCTGATAAGGCGAGATACCAGGGCTTTAAGTGGGCCAGGTCTGTCCGGGTCTGAGCACCGGCAGTTATTTTCAGGGGGTCTCGCAACGGGTCTCTATCGGGCTCTATTTTCTGTGCAAAAATAAGACTATGTCGACTCTTTTTTTAATACATACGTGGCAATTTGCTAGCTGGTGCGAACTCTTTTTATCATGACGCCTATCTCCATAATCCACAATACGGCTGCAGCATGCACGTGCGGTGTGTCTCCATTGACACCCCCCCTGCACTTGGGAGAGCAGGGCCGGTTCTATGATTTGCAGGGCCCTGAGACAAGAGGGAATGTGCGTGGCCCCTCTAATTTACTTAAGTGACCCCTTGCAAAGAAACCATTCAGAGACACTGCGGGAGGTCCATTGTATAGTATTTTAGCACCCCCACAGTTTTAACTTTCAGTCCACAAGCAATTCTCACACCTTCAGCCGAATGGGTGTAAGAATTGCTTGTGGGCTGAGAGTTAACACTGTGGGGGCACTAAAATACTGTACAATAGGCCTCCCGCAGTGTCTCTGAATGGTCTTCTTGCAATTGGGACAAAAGAAAGCGTCTCCCTCCCCTAGGCCTCCAGACACCATACCTGAGAGGCCCAGGGAGGGGACCCTCCCATGGACCCTAATTGCAAGGAGACAGGGAAACAACAGGGCACACGATCGGTGCGGGCCCCATGCTGGTAGGCTGAGTGCTAGGCCCTGGGCAGCTGCCCAAGCTTCCCATGCCTAGCGCTGGCCCTGTGGGAGAGAGAAAGCAGGCAGCGAGCAGCCCACTGTGGCTCCTCTGGGTACATGTCACATTCCAGCTTCAATTATACTAGTATGAAAAACTAATAGTGCGAGGTGAAATATAAATATATTATCAAGCTTTGTTAATTAGGTGATTATGGGGAAGAGAAATGGTGGTACGGATCACATAAGCACGCAGTATATCGGTTTTATGAAGTAAATATTGTCTAACCTGTTTATTATAATTATTATTGTTCCATTACTACTGCTATTATTAATATTATCATCATCGCGAATAATAATATTTGTTGATAACGATGAAAACAAAATTGCAATAAAAAGTTATTCATTTAAAAGAATGACAATGTAATAGTACTGATGCAAATAAATAGCATAGTTTTTATGTTGATTCTGCATGGCGAGTAAAGTAGGGAGTGCTCTAATCTGTGTTTACAGGCCCAGCTGGGTTGTGGTAGATGTGATTTGAGGTGTATGGCAGGCTGTACTGAAGTAAATGTGCTTCGACAACCTGTGTCACAATTCTACCTGCATTGAGGTTAGGTGGAACATATTGTGTAATGTCTATGTTTGTGTATGCTGCAGTTGTTCTCTGAGGAGTCCTAGAGCTGACGGCTTGTCAGAGCAGAGGGACTGCTACACTAGTTATCTTTATTTAGACCACGCCCCTACTTAGATAGGCCACACCCCTTTAAGGTTTGCCCCGCCCCTTTTAGAGCACCCCCAGGTTTTTTTCCCACTTTAGGCCCTGCGAGAGATACAGTGAGAATCCCCGGGGCAGCCGAATCTGACTCTTTCAAAAGCCGGTGCACTCCCCTTAGGAGGAATATGCTCACACCAGTGAGAGTGAAGACGGTAGGCTGGGTACAACTGAGGAGGTCACAGGGACTGCTTGGGTTTGGTCTGGAACCACACACTGCTGCAGCTGCGGGCCGAAGAATACTTGACCAATCACGCCCCCCAACGGTGAGGCAGCCGTGTGCTGTGGTTGGGACGGCTCGGTCTAAAAGAAACTTTCCCAGATAGGCACTGCTGAGGCAGCACACTCTGACAACCTCTCTAAGCAGGGTTTCCCTTTGGTGCAGTGATTGCGGCAGCCCGGCTCCCACACTGGGTTTTAGAGAAGTGATGTAGTGCTACACGTGCTGGGGGACACAGCAATCTTCCACATGGGCTGTCTGTTGACTGAAATGGCACTTCTCCGCGATGGCCATAGTGTCATAGTACCCAGCAGCGCTCAGCTTCTCTCTTGACTTCGGTGCGAAACGTGAACCAACCCCCTGGTCTCGCAGTTTAAGAGGGCATGGGGATAGTAATTTTTGGCACACACTGATTCTTCCTGCTTGGTTCACAGAAGCAAACAAAAACTAATTGGTGCTCCCCAGACGCTCATGGCACAGATAAGTCAGCAGTTATAAAGCTCTCATCATGCGCTAAATGTGTGGAACTGACCCAGGGGCAGGGGTTCCATGAGAACACTAGGGACACAATACAGGGCGGCAGGAAAGCCCATCGAGGCAGGTAGAATGCAGAGACTGCGGTTTCTCCTCACACCACCACAGTGCCTAGGTAGTCCAAAGTCAGGGAGCTACTGACAGCAGATCAACACGCAGAAAAGTAATTCAGTGAGTCCTTAATGCCACCCACAAGTAACAGGCAGGAGGACAACAGCAGAGGAACAGTCTAGATGAGTCCTTTGTGCAGCGCAGAGATCCTTCTGACGGAAGTTCAATCCCTGTTCCCAAGAGTGCTCTAAAAACATGGGTCAGAGCTCCTGTTTTTATAAGTGCACAACACCAACTTTCAACTCAGCCCTGGCTCCAGATGTATAGTAGGTAGTAAATCAGCCCTTTGTGTGAGGGCAGCACACAGGCTATGCAAATGCTTACTTCTTTGACCTTGACTATCTGTTTCCAAATTCTGTTTATCCCTGCCTCTAACTAAGTTGCTTCTAACTGCCTCTGCTATGACTCTCTGTACTACTACTAGTAGTACTATTACTATTATTACTCTGTCTGTAGCGAAGCTTGCACAGTTGCCCACTCTTTATAGAAGGTTTTCTTTGGAATAATAAAACTCTGATTGACCAATAGCTCTAGCCATTGTGTCCTGTCCTTTGGGTTGTTCTCTTCAAGTCTTCTCTATGTTGAGGTTTTGACAATTACCACAAACAAAATAGCCAACCAGATATTTGACTAGTATTTTTGATCGGATAGTACATGATACTACTATTGTCTAGTGATTCTGCAGAGCCACATACAGAACTATGCACAACAAAATAGGATGTTGTTGATGGGAGGTTGGACCTTACTGATCACACCTCAGTCCGAAGAACCCACGATCCCCTGACCGACTAGCTATAGTGTCTCACATTAGGGTCCCACTCCCGACCCCCCCCACGAAGAAGATACACAATGTTGATGATGACTGAGATAGACAACCCAGAACATAATAATACTATTTTTCTCACTCACTTGTGTAAGTCCACCCCACCACACCAAATACCACAGAGTCTATGTGTAAGGTTTATTTGAAACAAGTATCAAACTCTGTACATCGATAATATGAAATTTAATTTACTACAGCCATAGTCAATAAGCCAGCAAAAAGCCTAAGATTAAAACAGTAAACATTTAGACCCCTCACCGTAGAACGTAGAAATACTGGTTACATCATCTTGCATCATAATATGCTCTGTAAATCTCTGGTTTGTATAAGGGAATCTTCCTCCTATTATATGAGAAAAATGCTGCGCGTTAGCCGTTAGATAGTATACTGGTGAATGCAAGCATTTTGCAGTCATGGCAAAAAGTGTAACATGTATGTGATGGCTAAGCAATATGGACTAAACAAACTCAATAAGTGGGTTGTTTTTCGACCTCTTCACTTGTACGCAACAGTCAAGTGGCCTCAATGGCGTCTACTGCACATGTCAATAAGCTGGCAGGTATAATTAAATATGCGCCAAAAGAGTAGTAGTCGACATGATGAATCTAAAAGGGTTACACATGGCTCAGGCTAACTTTCAAAAGAGTAGAGTAGGACTAGATGACCCTAGGAACCATATCACTACTAGTGTCTGATTACTGACTGTACTTACTGTCTAGTGCTGATGTATTTTGTATTAACTTTTTTTTCAATGTTCCAAGTGAACACTTAAAATAGGGGGAGGTGTCCAGCCATCTAAAAATGTGTGATGTTTTTTTCTAGGCACACTGCCATCCACCAGTGCCGGCGGGGCCAGCGGCGATGCGGCCATTCCGGAGGGGGCAGGCGAACTGGCGGCACCAGCAGGAGAGACAGGGGGGAAGCCAGCAGCAGTGGCCGGCGGCGGTAAGTTATATTCATTACTTCTTGACATTACTACTAGATGGAAGTGAGTTCACTATTTCACTGTACTATGCGACTTATTAAGTTGTAGTGAACATTATACAACGGTTGAAGAAGACACCCTTTACTTAGCATTAGCAGCGTGAGTTGAGTAACCAATGGCCTCTTCTATTTGACTCCAAAATCAGCTGTGAAGGTTTTATGGAGAAGACAAACTCAGATCAGATGACCTTGATGGATGTGTTGAACAAAGAGGTAAAGAACTAAGGGTGGAAGGACGGGCGAGATAAATAATATGACTGACTGGCAGAGAAGGATATGCTGTTGGAAGCATGCATAGGTGGCTGATAGTAATCAGATCAGATGCATGGGTTGTTGAAGGATGGGTGGAAGGTGAAAGAGAATGCCTGCCTGGGTGGGCGACACAGTATGGGTGGATAGTGCTAGATAGCAAGAATCACCGTTGTTTGGTTCAAATTCAAACTCAAAGTCAAGGCAAGCAAGGAAGGAGCGGAAGCATGGGTGGTTGTTGGTGAAACCAACTAAGCATGAGATATATAAAAAAGAAGGATAAACATTTACTTTAATGGATGTATGCCTGGATGTACTATAGGGGTGGGCGGAATTTGCGTAATCGCGTTACGCAAATCTCCGTGAAACGGTAAAAAATCTCCGCGAACACGCAGAAATTCCGCGAACACGCGGAATTGCTTGTTCGCGATGCTTTTTTCCTGTTCACAATCGCTGTTTGCGTGCTCGGGGAGAAATATCTCGCGAACACGCATTTTGAGAACGCGAACAAGCAAAAAATTTCGCAAAGTCGCGGAAAGCAGAATTTTGGACAATTTTGCGTTCTACGCGGAACGCGAAATTACCCAAATTCCGCAAATTCCGCGATCGGAACAGAATTTACTGCCCAGGCCTAATGTACTATCATCAATAGACAGTATAGGTGGAAAGTGTCACTGGAGATTCTTACTTTGAAGAAAATGTAAAAGAAACTGCGCGACAGTAGCAAAGCGCAGGGGAATATAGGTAGTATTATCAGAATACAGTAGACTTGCAGTAGTTTGCAAGCATGCCATATATATTTATATATATATATAAAAATTTTGCGAGGATTCGTCAACCGGCGCCAAAGTTATTCAAAATAGAATTTTTAGATTTCCTATGGAAACACGGTCCTAACTATAACTATCTACTGGTGACCGCCAGTAGATAATATATATTATCAAGCGGAAGCCCCTTCCTCCCACTCTGGGGACCACTCCCTACCTATTAATATTAATGTATTTTTGTTACTTTGTTTCCGTGCTGCTTCATGCCCACAGCCAGTGTTTGATTTAAAAGATCTGCCGATTTTGTAACACGCAAACCGATAGATGCAGTACCCCTCACTGAGTTATTTTTAATTGTCATAATAGTACTGTCAGTCTCTCCTCCTAGTCCATACCTCCCACCAAACTTATCTTACCTGTGATTGATGATGAAGTTCGGCACACTGATGGCTGCATGGTTGGTTTCCCAAATTAAGGGAGAAGATGCCATTATTGTGGTGGTAGTAGTAGACACTGGCAATAGCATTTGAAAAAATAAAGAGAAAGTCACTTGACTGAGAGACTGTGGGAGGAGTAGTAGAACAGAACACAAAGTAAACTACAGCATGGGTGGGCAAGCAGAGGAAGATCCTTGCCCTGCCTTAGTTGAAATTCAATTAGTGTTGCTTTCACCACATCTGCCCCAGCAAGCGTGTGATCAATTGTTGGTGTACATTTAATGTAGTCATCACATCACACCTCAATATAAATCACACAGCCCGGGGGAAGAAGGTTAGGGATTGATAAATGGATGGGAAGTGGGGTTTTGGGAAAGGTTTGAGAAAGAAAAACAGACAGTATGCATGGACACAACAAAAGTAAAACACAATCTTGTAAGACGACCATGATCCATTATCAAAGAAATCAAAGTATAAAGTGAGAAAAAACAAATGCATGCATGCTGAGGAAGAGAACTTGATGGTTAATGATAATGAGTTGTACTTACTATAACTACTATTACCCAATGAGACAGTACAGGGAAGAAATTGAAATTTGCCTTGCCTGTCTGCCGCCCTCAGAGCTCAGACCGAACCAAATTACATGTTGTGCCGGGCTTACTTTTATTTTTCAAGCTAGCAAAACAAATTAAAAAATAGTTGTAGGGATCAATTACCAAACAAACCACAACACACAGTCGTAATGATTGAAGAGAAAAAAGCAATCAAATAAATTTAAAGACGAATGATAAATGATACTAAAGTTACTGTATTATCCTGGTCCAAATGTGGAATTGCATCATTCTCGTCATTCCTCTTGGTCCTCCCTTCCATGGACACTCCGCACATCAATCTTGGGTACCACTGCCTGCCTGATGCGGATTGGTAAGGTAAGTGTGAGTCGTTTCTCCCACTATAGCACAGGTTAAAGGCCGGCCTGTAAGTGTAGATGGAAAAACAAACGGGGTATTGAAAAATTACTGCATTTAAAACAATAAACTCAATTACAGTGGAGTGCAAGACGAGAAGACAAGACTCTGGAGAGAACACTTTCAGACTGAGGCAGCTTGGATAGGATACATAGTGTCTACTCTACAGCATTAAGCTACAACAACAACAGACAGGACTCAGGAGCCAGCACAGCCACAGAACAGGAGAACCGCGGCACAGGCCAGGCACCCTACCCCTTACTTACATTTTGACCGAGCCAGAGAAATGTCATATGCACTGCAGCAACCTAGCATTTTCCAAATGAAGTGACTAAATCAATGCGACACTGTCCCTCATACCACTACACTCTACTCCAGTCCACACCACTACACGGACATCTAGCCTAGGTCTGCTGTGATTCTTGTTCAAACTGTTTACCTTTTAAGTCAGCCCATGAAACTCAGTTATTGCATCAATTTTCTCCGATCCAACTGACTGTGTGCAAAGATAGTATGCTCAGCAGCATCATGATGATGACCGTGTGGTACGTATTCTCCAACACCAACTCAGTCTGTAGTGACTGATTAAGTTTATAATATATTCCATATTACAAAATTGCAGCGGATATTGGCCGGCACCTGCAGTGGTAGGAGTACAATGTGGTTATTATTAAACAACAAGGAAACATTAACTGTCACCACACCTGAGTCACTTTTACTTTGTCGCTAAACTAGTATAGTTCTACTTCATGCACAATTATTCGTAGTCAGCCAGCATCCAATGCAATGCATGCCATCATTCACAATAATCATTACCTGTCTTGCTGTTCTCTTTGGCTGTCAGATCTGATGCCTGTCTAGCCTTCCGACAGTCAGTGATGAGTTTCTTTCGGCTTGGAAACAAAACGGAATATAGCTGGAGTCACGTTTCACTTCTTATGGAGGGACTGTTAGAGGCAACATGTATTGTACTATTCTCCATCTCATCCAATGTCTGGCTTGCTTGAAATGTACTTAGGAAGAGTAAGGAAGATGGAGCAGGACCCTGAGGAGTGGAGTGGACAGTTATGCACAGACGTGCAACTCCAATAGGGAAATAAAAAGAGGAGACTGTTGATGGATTTGTTGTGATTAGATTTTGAACCAGAAAAACAGATACACAGTCACACACAAATAAAGGAAGGGAGAACAATTTGAAAGCCTAGTTGTCAGGGAAGAGGAGCTCGTCCTCAAACTCTGGTGGTTCGGACAGAAGTACGTCTAACAACCCACTACTTATGTCATCGAAGTCACTCTCCTCTTCCTGCTGTGATTCACGTATTTTGTACTCCGGTGGTATAAAGTGTTGATTCATTTTGATCATGGTTAACCTCTCAACGCTTTTGGGCGAGAGACTGGTCCTTTTGACAGTAACAATGGCACCAGCAGCACTGAAATGCAGAAAATATTGGGACCCCCTTTGTACAGATTAATTTTCCAACAGGTCAGGGAGAAAAGGGGAAAATGAAACCAATCTAACAAATAATACTCCCTCTTGACCTATGTAACAATTTCCTATATATGAGCTAGCACACAAAAAACACCAAATTGTATTCTTTATATTTTTATTTATCGTATTTTTATATTTTCATTTTTTTCTTTATAAAAATATAATAGAGTTTTGAACAAATAAATCAATTTTTCATAAATAACATCATCACTATACTTTACACATTATTCATGTCAGTTCATTAATACAAAGGTATTATTCCAATTCATGACAAAAAACCAAACAAAGCCCAGGGAAAAGAACACTGCCCATACAAACTCTTCATTCATACAAACACATACCAGACATTCCTTGCACATATATCTCAGTAGTTTTCCCACTTAGCACATAATGAGTGATAAGGTAATCCTGATGGCCCCCAAGAGGGAGCTGCTACAAAGATTTGTAGGATCTACAGGGAGATTTGGTCAATGCGTTTCGGTGGTAAAAAGAAACGTGAAAACCACCTTCTTCAGGACCAGCTACTTTTCTTAGCGCAAGTTCTCAAAACCTGGGGTATCCTAAAAAAACAAATTTTTACATACATATGAAAAATTAGTCACTAGCCTCTAAACATTGTTATTAGCAATACTGTGTGCTATAACAAAAGACACCGGTTGGGCCAATTTATACAACTGAGCAACAAAGTAAGAAAGAAAAAGAGAAAGAATTCTAAAGAAAACAGAGATAGTTTGATAGGGCCAACACGCATAATGGTGCAATTTAAAATATTATTTCTAATCAAAGCAAGTTACCTTTGGCTGAGATTATAAGGACAAGATGTGAGTGGAAATAATCCCTATAGTACTCTACTCTACTCTGACCAGAAAGGTATAAATCCAAATAAAGAAATACTGTTTTTTGTAGTAGTCCTTTCAATAAGGCAAAGAAGGATACTTACTGTTTAGGGGAACAATATCGACCTACAAAGCCTGCTGTTTGTGCTGTAAAACGTAACCACAGTATATTTCTTCCTTTTCTCTTTTTTATCTGTTTGTCTGTAGATGTCCTAATAAAGTTTAAAGCAAAAAGAAACCTAAATCAAGAATATTGCATTTTCTAATTGTCACTCCCAGTTCCCTATTTAGGTATGTCTAAATCTTTTTATTATATCCGCACAGTGTTTACATACCAATAATGTTAGACTCCAAGTCCCACTAAGTGTAGTGTGAGGCTAGGGTACATCCAACAATAATTCCGTAGTGCTCCATATATCTGTGTGTGGAAGTTAAAATATACTGCAACATAGTCTGTCTCCTATTTACAAAATGCTGCATACTATCACCAGATTCAAATGATTGTAGATACCTTTAAGAAGTAAATTGCTTAAAGATCACCAGGGTATTTCTTTTCCATCCAAACCCAGATATAGGTAGAATCCCAAAAATACAGAAACATGCTGTTGTAATTCTTTATGGTGTCCCTATGACAAAAAAGATACAAAAAGACAACCAAAAGGATAAAAGTCAATTAGTCTTAATAACCCATATATAGAGTCTATGTCCCAAAACACGGGACCAATAGTAAAATCAACGGACACCGAAGATCATACCTATGCATTACTTGAATAGTAAGGACGAATATAAGGAGGTATATCAAAGACAACCTTTTCTTTAAAAGCAAATACACATTAGATAGAAACCGGAATTTTACCACTATTCTATATAGATCTACGCCCACCTTCGCTTCGTGGTAAATTGCAATGCTTAATCTTTAAATGATACTAGATACCCAACTAGCCATAGGTTAAGGGTGAAGTAAGCGCTAAATTGGAATATTGACAAGGAAGAAAGGAGCAAAAAGATCCAGATTACCCCAGTTTAAACAACAGTTCAGGCCTTTTCCTCCTAACTTACCAGCGCTCGAAACATCAGAGTCCTTCAATAGCACGTAGGCGTCCTCAGATCGTCCTGCCGTCAGCAAGTGAGCCTTGACCCAAATGTGTGTCTCTACTTATACTCCTCCCTTCCGTAATCAATCTACCAAGATTGTCTAAACCGTATCACCTGTGAGTAAAGCAGTCACTAAGAAGGGACTAACAGATTTACGCTAATCGGAGCGCCATCCAAAACAGAGGTTTTCTAAAGTATAAATAATAATAACATACCTCTATTAAGCGAAAAAGGTCTACATACAAGCCATGACTTCGTGGCAGAACGGTTCTCAATTACAGAATGTTATTTTTTCGTCAGCGCCATCTTGTAGTGGCGTATATCAGGTCATCCAAGATAGGGAAAAAGAGACTAACAAAGTACCGCTATTGCAGGGCGCCATCTTGGAAAAGCATAATACAAGCCATCGAGCCTAATTTCTCAGTTCCCAAAGAGACTTCTATCTAAAATACATAACCCGAGGAGGTATGTATAACTCAACCAGCTATACCATACTAATTAAGGCATGTACGATCTGTCATGAAAGGGAACGACTCAAGGCTAACGATTTCCATTACTGCCATATGCAAGTAGTCTATGTGCGGTCATCTGTTTATAGAGTCTGTGAACAAAATATGGAGAATCTTTTGAATAAGCGTATGATTTTTCTTGACACAATCACATGCGACAGGAACTATCCACATCAAGCCACTTAATTACAGCCAAACTCAACACCATAATTGACACCCAGCTATATATATGTGTGTCTCCATCTGAGTTAATAATCCATATACTCTCTCAAAAAGAACAAAGAAAGAGGAAAAAATGTTTTTTATATAATAGGTTAGACTTTCTTATAGGCAGACACTGTAGCCCAGTGAACATTGTTTTAACAGACTATTAATACGAACAATCAGATCCATAAATAAGTCGACATATTGTCCCGAGATATGAATTCCAAAAACCCCCCTAGAGAAGTCCAACATAAAGAAATTTTAGCTCATTTAAAAAACTCATTAGAGCTATTCATAATTAGACATACAAGGAGGATTTCAAGTAATAATTACAGTTAGCCCCAAATCTCATGAACAGGTAAACGTGCGTTGTCCATGTTATATAGATACTAACGGTAGATCCCTCAGTCAGATTCTTAACAGAATATTTCAGAAACCAATGGATAAAGAAAGGCCTAGTGTCCATGTTTGAAGACGAGAATATCTACATAAACATTTACCAAGATTGGGTAATATTCCATTGAATTTCCTCATTAAGGTCATGTTTCACACTGTCAAAGGTAAAGATCCAGAAGGTCTCTCTCCTTTTGCGCAGGGTTTCCATGGGAACCCCTACTTGGCCTTTCACTTTCTCCAGGATACACCATTTAATGTCTTGTTCAGTGTGATGTTGTGTACAAAAGTGTTGGACAAGAGGAGCAGAGGCCTTACAGGTACGGATCGCAGATTTATGCTCGCTAAAGCGTACCCTAAACTCACGTGCTGTCTCCCCTATGTAAGCTAGATTACAGGGACATAGGAGGATATAGATGACGTTACGACGTTTGTGAGATCTTTCAGTTTGGCAGTATATCCCTGGTACACAAGTACATCTGTAACTAAAGCAGTGTTGCAAGCATGACAGGAGCCACAGATATGATTTTGCATTATGGCTGGTAAACCCGTTACGGTAGTTTGACGCACAGTATTATTTAAGCTTGATCGTGTATGTACTAATATGTCGCGAAGATTGCGATTTCTGCGGTAAGCTACGAAAGGTTGCTCTAGCTGGGTTTCATCAGTGTCAGTATTCAAGATTTTCCAGTTTTTCTGGATGATGTTTTTAATCTTGAAATTCAAGGGGGAGTGATTAATCACACATACCACTTGTTCTTTAGAAGTGCGTTTCGTTCCCTCCAATAAGGCATCACGATTATAATACTTAGCCCTCTTGTATGTGTGACGTACTAATCTCTTTGGATAACCTCTTGCTAAGAGTCTTAATCTAAGGGCATCACCATGAGTGTGAAAGTCCAACATATTTGTACAATTTCTTCTTACCCGTAGGAACTCTCCAAATGGAATGGAGTCCTTTTGGATGTTAGGGTGATAGCTATGGTACTGTAGGATGGTATTTTTTGCAGTGGGTTTCCTGAATAGACTGACCTCTAGGATATTGTTGAATCCCGAAATCAGGATGTCCAGGAATTCCACAGAATGGACACTACTCTTTACTGTGAAATTCAAATTATCATCACTTGCATTCAACCATAAGATGTATTCATTCAGAGATTCGTTGTCACCCTTCCAAATAAAAAAAATGTCGTCAATGAAGCGTCTCCAACTTCCTACATTGTCAGAGAAGGGGGCCGCCTCATTGAACACATGCTTAATTTCCCATTCACCCATGTAAGTGTTGGCAACACTTGGGGCAACCGAAGCCCCCATGCTGGTGCCCTTAACTTGTTGGTATAGGGAACCATTAAATTCAAAAAAATTATTCAAAAGAACAATCTCCAAACAATTTAAAATGAAGTTGTCTGGTCTGTCCTCAGGGAACCTCTGAAGTAAAGAGGTGACAGATTGCAACGCTTGACATTGAGGTATGTTGGTGTACAAAGCCTCAATGTCAAGCGTTACTAAGATTTCAGTCATGGAGTTGAATGGTCTACCCTCAAGTTTGCTGATGACATCTCCAGTGTCGCGAACAAAGGACGCATACGTCTGGGTGAGAGGACAAAGGAAAGAGTCCACATACTTAGAGAGTGGTTCAGTGCTAGAGCCTATAGTTGATATAATAGGCCGCATAGGTGGATTATGAATATCCTCATGAGTTTTGGGGAGCCCATAAAGAGCAGCAGTCTTTGGACAAGTTTTATTTAGAAACAGGTATTCCTGCTGACAGATGTCACCAACCTCCAATGCTCTAGTTGTTAATTCTTGAATTGTCTTTTTCAGATGGAGAAGCTCTCTGGGATGCGATTTTTTATAATGTTGGAAAACAGCTAACATATTAAGGATTTTATCATCATAGTCATTCTTATCCATAACGACTATTCCACCACCTTTGTCACATGGTTTAACAATAAGATTGTTGTTAGATTTGATCTTCTGCAAGGCATTATTTTCAATAGGGGACAGATTGTTTCTTACATATGGTAGATGTTTGGTTAGTTTGGTAACCTCCTTTATGACATTCTGTTCAAAAATCTGTACTTCTGGGACAACCATCTCCAGAGTCGGAGTGAATTGAGATGGAGGTTTACACTTCGACTGGTTCTCATCATTGATTTCTGACGGTCGACCCAGGAAGTATTTCTTCAATCTAACCTTCCTGAAGAAGGTGTATAAGTCCTCATGTAATTTGAACAGATTTGGTCGTGTGGACGGGACAAAGGATAAGCCTCGACTTAAAACAGAACATTCTTCTGTATTAAGACTGGCCGATGATAGATTAAAGATGGGTAGCACATCATCTTTCTTTCGACATTCCCCCATGCTGACTATTGGCGCCAATATTGTTGGTTCTGGGTTTTCAGATATGGCTGCTGATGTTGAGGGGCCATTGGTTGTTGGTCCCCTCTGTCCGATACCCATCTCTTGTTTCTTCCTCGATATTGACCCCGTGATAAAAAAGGTGTCTGTCCCCGGTATGACTGTATTCCCATCTGTCTACCTCTACGGGGGTGAAAATCATATTGTGCCTCATCTAAATCTTGTCTAGCCTCATTGTCAGAATCCGATGAAAACGTTTCAGAAAAATTCTGCGTTTTTCTTTGATAATTGTTATTCCTGCCTGGATAGTCTTGATTGTAATTTGAGTCCTGATAATAAGTGGGGCGAAGATATGGATATGCTTTTTCCTGTGTGTACCATCTGATATCTTTTCTTAATTTATCAGTTTTTTTGTTATTCAAATATATCTCAAAGTCCTTCATATCGGTGTTAATTTTTTCCAATCTAGCTTTTGCTTCCTCTAGTGCCGTGGAAGTATTCAGTTTTTCTTCCAATAATGTAATTTCCTTACTCAGGACCTCCATCATTTCTCTGGTGGTTTCTATTATAAGAATCATCCAGTCCCTGGAGCAGCAGTTCGCAATAAGGGACCACCGCTCCAGGAACTTACGGACTTCTACAAACAGTGCAGGGACATTCCGTACCCTTAAACCAGAAGGAATCACTCCTGATCGTAAGTATTCGAGCATATAGTGAGCATGCGACTCCATACGTTTAAGTTTCTTTCTTAGATTTAGTAGGTTGTTCCATTCTCCACTATCACTAGATTGTATAGAAGTCACATTATCACCTGTAATTGCCCTACCAATCAGTGCAGTGAAATCCTCATCAGAAAATCCAAAGGTTTTGAGGCCCTCCATTCAGAGAAAAGTTTCAAAAAAAATAACCTCCACCAAGCCAATGTGCAAGAAAAAAATGTGAATAATACAAAAGATTTTTTTTTATATATACTCTTACCTAGCCAACTACTGTATATATTGGTCCAATCAGGGTGTCATACAATAAAAAATTTGTAGAAAAACCCAAAAATGGGCAATCTAATCCCACAGTTAAAGAACCGTGATTGCAATGCAGAAAATATTGGGACCCCCTTTGTACAGATTAATTTTCCAACAGGTCAGGGAGAAAAGGGGAAAATGAAACCAATCTAACAAATAATACTCCCTCTTGACCTATGTAACAATTTCCTATATATGAGCTAGCACACAAAAAACACCAAATTGTATTCTTTATATTTTTATTTATCGTATTTTTATATTTTAATTTTTTTCTTTATAAAAATATAATAGAGTTTTGAACAAATAAATCAATTTTTCATAAATAACATCATCACTATACTTTACACATTATTCATGTCAGTTCATTAATACAAAGGTATTATTCCAATTCATGACAAAAAACCAAACAAAGCCCAGGGAAAAGAACACTGCCCATACAAACTCTTCATTCATACAAACACATACCAGACATTCCTTGCACATATATCTCAGTAGTTTTCCCACTTAGCACATAATGAGTGATAAGGTAATCCTGATGGCCCCCAAGAGGGAGCTGCTACAAAGATTTGTAGGATCTACAGGGAGATTTGGTCAACGCGTTTCGGTGGTAAAAAGAAACGTGAAAACCACCTTCTTCAGGACCAGCTACTTCTCTTAGCGCAAGTTCTCAAAACCTGGGGTATCCTAAAAAAACAAATTTTTACATACATATGAAAAATTAGTCACTAGCCTCTAAACATTATTATTAGCAATACTGTGTGCTATAAGAAAAGACACCGGTTGGGCCAATTTATACAACTGAGCAACAAAGTAAGAAAGAAAAAGAGAAAGAATTCTAAAGAAAACAGAGATAGTTTGAGAGGGCCAACACGCATAATGGTGCAATTTAAAATATTATTTCTAATCAAAGCAAGTTACCTTTGGCTGAGATTATAAGGACAAGATGTGAGTGGAAATAATCCCTATAGTACTCTACTCTACTCTGACCAGAAAGGTATAAATCCAAACAAAGAAATACTGTTTTTTTGTAGTAGTCCTTTCAATAAGGCAAAGAAGGATACTTACTGTTTAGGGGAACAATATCGACCTACAAAGCCTGCTGTTTGTGCTGTAAAACGTAACCACAGTATATTTCTTCCTTTTCTCTTTTTTATCTGTTTGTCTGTAGATGTCCTAATAAAGTTTAAAGCAAAAAGAAACCTAAATCAAGATTATTGCATTTTCTAATTGTCACTCCCAGTTCCCTATTTAGGTATGTCTAAATCTTTTTATTATATCCGCACAGTGTTTACATACCAATAATGTTAGACTCCAAGTCCCACTAAGTGTAGTGTGAGGCTAGGGTACATCCAACAATAATTCCGTAGTGCTCCATATATCTGTGTGAGGAAGTTAAAATATACTGCAACATAGTCTGTCTCCTATTTACAAAATGCTGCATACTATCACCAGATTCAAATGATTGTAGATACCTTTAAGAAGTAAATTGCTTAAAGATCACCAGGGCATTTCTTTTCCATCCAAACCCAGATATAGGTAGAATCCCAAAAATACAGAAACACGCTGTTGTAATTCTTTATGGTGTCCCTATGACAAAAAAGATACAAAAAGACAACCAAAAGGATAAAAGTCAATTAGTCTTAATAACCCATATATAGAGTCTATGTCCCAAAACACGGGACCAATAGTAAAATCAACGGACACCGAAGATCATACCTATGCATTACTTGAATAGTAAGGACGAATATAAGGAGGTATATCAAAGACAACCTTTTCTTTAAAAGCAAATACACATTAGATAGAAACCGGAATTTTACCACTATTCTATATAGATCTACGCCCACCTTCGCTTCGTGGTAAATTGCAATGCTTAATCTTTAAATGACACTAGATACCCAACTAGCCATAGGTTAAGGGTGAAGTAAGCGCTAAATTGGAATATTGACAAGGAAGAAAGGAGCAAAAAGATCCAGATTACCCCAGTTTAAACAACAGTTCAGGCCTTTTCCTCCTAACTCACCAGCGCTCGAAACATCAGAGTCCTTCAATAGCACTTAGGTGTCCTCAGATCGTCCTGCCGTCAGCAAGTGAGCCTTGACCCAAATGTGTGTCTCTACTTATACTCCTCCCTTCCGTAATCAATCTACCAAGATTGTCTAAACCGTATCACCTGTGAGTAAAGCAGTCACTAAGAAGGGACTAACAGATTTACGCTAATCGGAGCGCCATCTTGGAAAGGTATATTATATGCTCTAATATCATATCAACAGAATGCCACAGTAGCCTGATCTAAATTGCAGACCATCCAAAACAGAGGTTTTCTAAAGTATAAATAGTAATAACATACCTCTATTAAGCGAAAAAGGTCTACATACAAGCCATGGCGCTGACGAAAAAATAACATTCTGTAATTGAGAACCGTTCTGCCACAAAGTCATGGCTTGTATGTAGACCTTTTTCGCTTAATAGAGGTATGTTATTACCAGACAGCAGTACTCCTTGCTGTCTCAGGCTGACTCTTGCCCTTGTGCCAATGAGATGTGGCTGAGGATGTGGGCGTTACCACTGCAGTGCTGGGGACAGGGCTACTTTGTGTACCACTACCACAGAGAATGTCTCCCTCTTCTTCGTGTTCCACTGTGAGCGGACTTTCTACTCGTTTATGCCCAACAGCAATGGTTCCAGTTTTTTCATGCGACTAAGGTGCTCCTCCCACTGGATTGCGTGGTGTTTTTTCAGATGGGTCATTTGGCCTCCGGTACCATAGTTTGTACCAAGCTTACCACTACTAACAGAGGTATGGCAAACGGAGCATATAGCAATGTTCTCCTCCTTTCCGCTTACCGTAAAGAAGTCCCACACTGGGGAGCTTAACTTTTGTCTCCTGCTGGAGGTGCCACTCCCACTTCCAATGCCGGATGAACTGGAGGGTGTGTGTTGAATTTGACTCTGTGCAGTACCACTACCTACTTCTGCTGAGGTGGTGCTTGTGCTGGATGTAGGACGCTGCCGTCCCTTTGCTAATGTAAATATGGAAGCTGGAGGTCGTGTTGGTGTTACCTGTGTTGGAGGTATGCATGCTACATCCCTCGCAGCCATTTTGGATACTGTAAAAATGTTGGTCTCCATCTCCTCAGGCCCGGGAGTGATGTTCGTGATGACTAGCTCATCATCATCATCATCATCCTCCTGCCCTTCTACATCAACCTCCATAAGTGTAAGGCTTTCTGGAACCTTCCTTTTCCCATGCCTGCTCTTGTGACGTGTTTCCCTCTCAGACTCAGTTTGTGGCTTCAAAGTGGCATCTAGATCATCAGAAGGGGGGCTTGGTGAAGAACTTGATGTACTAACCCTCCTTTTCCTTGCTGGGGATTTGGAAGCCAATGGAACTTCTAAAGGAGTGGCTTCCTCTTCTTCCTCTGCATGAGGTTCAATTTCCTGAACTGCCCCTACTTCGGGAGGAACTACAGCTACTATTGCAGGCCGTGGTTGCGGCTGTTGACCACTTATCTGCTGTGTTCCCTCCTGCGTTGATTGTGTACTACTTTGAGAGAGCGATAAGTTTAGTTCAGGCTCATCATCACTGCTTTCCACCATAAGGCTGGCTACCTCTTCCACACTCATCTGCTTGGGCCTGAGTTGGTGGGTTGGGCCCACTGATGTGGAGGTGCTACCCCCAGCTTGGCCCCCCGACAACGCTGCTGCAGGCGTCATTTTTGATGTCCCAAAAAAGGTTTTGGGAGGCACCCCTGGGCCTACTGTGCGACTAGGCCACAAGTTTGGAGGCCTATGGAAAAAGCACAGTGGCTGGTACCACAAAATGGCCGCCACCACATGGCCAGGCCACTCACAAAAACAAGAAAAGGTCAGGAATACAAGACAGACAATGCAGGCCTATTGCAAAAGCACAATGCCTACCTCCACAAAATGGCCGCCACATGCTCAGGCCACCCACCACAATAATAACCAAAAAGTGATTACAAAGGACAGGAACAGGAAGTTGTAATGTCTGTGGAACTTACTTCCTCTCATAAAAATATTTTTAAAAAAATAAAAGCTTCTCCGTGCTCCAAACCTACAGCTGAATGACAACCTGAGAAGTTTTTTTAGCAATATGCACAAAATCAGCGTTTTCGAGAAGGATTTATGTTGCTCGCGAGATATTGTTTGCCAGATTGCAAATGCTGCGTGTTCGGGATCGCGAACTGTACAAAAAGGATTTATCGCATGCGCGAACATGCCTATTGAGAGCGCGAAAATGCCAAAAACTGTAAGTCCGCGTTGTCGCGCTGTGCAGAGTTACCGAAAGTACGCGAGCTGAATCCCTAAGGTTACCTACTTGCTAAAAAGCCCTATTTATTTAACACAAACCCAAAAACTGCTATTCCACCCCAAAAACAAACCTTTTGCAATAAAATCCAAAGCCATCCATGGAGTAAAAAAAAATCAACAGACAACACAAACTGTAAATTTAAATAACGCACCAAAGATTTGAGGCAGACTACCTCTGGGCCTACTGGCAGACTAGGCCACAAGCTTGGAACAGTCAATGTAAGCCTATGGCAAAAGCACAATGCCTGCCTTCACAAATTGGCCGCCACACACATGGCCAGGTGGACACAACAACAACAAGCATAAGCCAAGGGGAACAAAGAAAAGAAATGCAGGCCTTTATGGAAAAAGAAGCACACACTACTAAACTACCACCACAAAATTGCCACAAGCCACATGGGCACTCACAGTCACAACAGGCCATGGAAAACAATGAACTGAAGCAGGCCTATAATATATGACCGG
Source organism: Triturus cristatus (assembly GCF_964204655.1). Taxonomy (NCBI): domain Eukaryota; kingdom Metazoa; phylum Chordata; class Amphibia; order Caudata; family Salamandridae; genus Triturus; species Triturus cristatus. The sequence goes on along the minus strand of NC_140590.1, from coordinate 1,653,190,859 downwards.
ACAAAGGAGGCCTGCTAAACAACACAGCTTTAATACAAAAATGAAAATCAACAGGGCTACGAAAGGATTGGAAAGAAGTTACACATCAAGCACACACATCCAACAAAGGTATTTCACACACACAAACACACACACCAACAGTGAAATACACCACGGCCACATTTAGCATTTCAATCCTATGCCATCCATGCCCTACATGATGTTGAAAATTCTACAGACACCATGAAACATGGACCCATGGGTACCCTACTGGCTGAAATTGCCGAGAAAAACAACTAGGCCCCTATTGGAAGTACAGGCCACCCGCCACAACAATAATTTTAAAAAACAATGAAAATCCCAGAAAAATTTAGGTACAAACAAGCCCCAATGAAACAAACACACCAATTCTCCAACTTACTTGTAGTAAATTAAATCTAAAATCAAAAAGTCCTCAAATAAATCCAATCCAATGGTATGATGCAGCAGACAGACACAAAAAGTGATCCTTCCAGCTCCAAATCCAAATGAAAGTGAACAGCACATGCACAAAGCACTGGGAGGAGCCTGCTGGACAGGAACAGGCAGTTGTAGACTCAGGGGCACTTCCTTCCTCTTGAAAAAAAGAGTTAAAAAAATTAAAGGACTCCTCCTTACACAAAAGACTACAGCAAAATCACAATCTGAGGAGTTTTTCTGAGCAAAATGATCATTTTAGAGAAGGTTTTATGAAGCTCGTGAGATATTCTTCGCCAGATTGTAGTTTTTGCATGTTCGGGATCGCGATCTTACCAAGACAGCCGCCGGAAGTCAGCTCGCGCGCCCGAATGACGTGTTCGCGTTCGCACACTCTCGCGGGCTTGGGCAGCCATATTACAAATCTCGTGGCGCTCGCGAACGGACAGAAAAGCAAGTTGGCGATCGCATAATCACAGTAAGATGTTACCGCGCACGCGAGAATGAATATTGAGCGCGCGAGGAAGCAAAACTGCTACGCTACGCGCTAGATTGCGTAGCAATCTGCAACTTCGCGCTCTTCGCGAATCGCGAAGTTGCCTAAACTTCGCAAGCTCCGCGAACGGAGCGTAGTTCAACGCCCAGGCTTAGTTTAAAGATGCTTTTCTCTAGAAAGACAATAAGGGAAGGGGGTCTGTTGTGGATATAGAATAAATAGTTTCTGAATGCAACCATGGTTGTCTGGGACTTGCTTTGGTATATCCAAATATAGCAATGAATTTGGGTAGGGACTGCACAAAGGGGTAATGCCTCAATGACTTACCGGTAGTTGCATTACTCTGAGTCCTACTCCTTTGCTTCAGTTCAATAGCTCCCTCCCTCCCAGTCAGTCAATTCCAGGCCGACTGGATGAGAGTTGAGTCTTCTGGCTTGGTATCAACAGTACCAGTGCTTTAAATGGGCTGGTACTGTCTGGTACTACGTACCAGCAGTTTTTCATTTTGAGAGGGATAGTACGGCCACTTCTCAAGAGAAATGTAATACGTTTTATTATAGAGTACCAGCAGGTACTCTGGTACAGAGTACCCCCAGTTCAAATTTTCCATTTCAAGCACTGAACAGGACAGGGGCAGGGGTTATATTCATCATGGTAATTGATGTCTGCAAAGGCTGACCTGGCTCATAACATAATGAATTGAAGCGAGGAAGTATGACTCAGTAATGCAATCACTGGTAAGTAATTAAAGCATTTATTTCCCCTGCCTTGTTTTCCAGGGAGAGACTTTTTGCAACAAGTATTGAAAATGGGCTGGCTTAGCTGTACCTGTTGTGTTTCCCGTCTGGGTGTGACTTACTGCTGTAGGAAACATCGGTAGGGAGTAATGAAACTAGCTAGCTTCCTGAAAATTCAGGGTTATGTTATGTTATGTTAGGTTAGTTTTGTAGAGCGCACAGCTGCCCACCTAGGGTTTCCCAGCGCTAAACCCAGACAGGGAACCCAAAGCAGTGGAGAAAAGTAATTATTGATTGAATAGCCATGTTTTTACAGATCTACGAAAATTCAAGAAAGAAGTTTCATTGCGAATGGCGATTGGAAGGGAATTCCAAAGCACCGGACCTAAATAGGCAAAGGAACGGCCACCCATTCTTGCAAATTTAACTCTAGGCACCATAAATTTGCCCTGGGTGGCCGAGCGCAGTGCCCGAGAGGGTAGATAGGGATGAACCAAGGATTGTAAGTATTTAGGCGACGAGCCACTTTTAATTTAATGCATAAAACTCAAGGCTTTAAACTTCACACGGTTAGCAATCTTAAGCCAGTGAAGTTTATGTAGAGCACTGGAGGTGGAAGAGTTTTTGGGGAGGAGGCATAGAAACATAGCCGCAGAATTTTGAATCACTTGAAGCTTTCGTATGACATCTTTATTGGAGCCCAGGTAAAGAATATTTCCATAGTCCATTCTCGAAGTCACGAGTGCCTGGACTACGGTTTTCTGGACGGAAACCGGAAGCATCCAAATGATTTTCTTCAACCATTTTAAGATGGTGAAGCAAGTGGCAGCCACCTTCACGGCCTGATGCTTCATAGAAATATTATCGTCAATCAAGACTCCCAAATTGCAGACATAGGCAGAGGGCTAGGGAGGAGCACCCATCTCACATGGCCAGTGCTGAGGACCCCAGAGATTTTTATTTTTCCCAAAAAAAAGGACCTCGGTCTTTTCGCCATTCAGTTTAAGGAGATTATCTTGCATCCACGATGCAATGTTTCTTAGACCGGTCTGGAGCACTGAGGGGCCACATAGCTGACCCGTAGAAAGGGAAAAAATAATCTCGGTGTTGTCCTCATAAGAGACCAGGGACAACCCAGATTCCTCAGCTATCATTGCCAAGGGTTTGACATACAAGTTAAACAAAAGGGGACTCAAGATGGAACCCTGAGGCACCCCATGGGCAACGGGATAGATTTTGGAGGAGGCACTGGATGAAAAAACTTGAAACGTCCGCTTAGTAAGAAAAGACGTAAGCCAGCTAAGCGCCGTGTCCGTAATGCCAAAAGATTGCAGGGAATCTAATAATACAGTGTGGGATACCATATCAAATGCTGCGCTCAAATCGAGCAATATCAGGGCTATGGTGTCACCAGTATCCAACCGCTGATGTAGCATCTCTGATACTCCAAGCAGAGTTGTCTCCGTAGAGAAGCCTGCCCTTAATCCAGACTGAGAAGGATGTAAAAGGTTAGTAGAATCCACAAAAACATTGAGTTGCTGATTAATGTGTTTCTCCAAGATTTTGGAGTAAGTGGGAAGCAGGGAAATAGGTCTGAAATTAGACAGCTGGGCGACGTCAGCATTGGCCTTTTTCAACAAAGGGAGGACCATCACGTGCTTCCAATCTGAGGGGACAGTGGCTTCTAGAATAGAGGCATTTAATAGCTGCATAATGAGCATCAAAGAGGGTGGATCCAACTGCTGTAATACGGAGGCAGGGATGGAGTCACAAGGAGAGCTAGATTTAATACTATTAAGGATTTTTTTGAAAGAGTTAAGATCAAGTAATGTCCAGGTTGCAAGTGTAGTGGGATAGCTAGCTCTGTGCTCGGACTCAGATATGAAATTGGATATATCAGATACCAATGTCTGTGCAGTTTGCATTGCAGAGTATATTTGTCCAACTTTGTTCACAAAATAAATAGCGAGGTTGTCGCACTGTTGTTCATTAAGGATGGGAGGCTTTGAGTTTGTGTCTGAACCAGCAAGTTTTTTTACCATGTTAAATAACGTATGTGGGCAATTCTGGGCATTAGAGATAGTGGAGGATACATATTCCTTTCTGGCTAATTTACAAAGAGCTTGATACTGTTTTAAAGCTAGCTTATAGATGGATTTAGATTCTTGTGAGTAAGTCCTTCTCCAACTCCTTTCCAGAGTTTTACATTTTGTTTTCTCAATCCTTAATTGTTCCGTAAACCAGGGAGCTGGGGGAAGGTGGTTATATTTCTTTTTTGTAACTAAAGGAAGACAGCAGTAGTCGAAATCCATTCATGAATCACACCAGATGAATCAGTTGATATATGTTCAACAGTAGGAGTATTATTAGTAAGAGTCCTATTGAAAAATTCAAGGTCCAATTTGCTCCAGTTTCGAATTCCTTCAGGATTACTCACAGGAGCTGTAGTAGGAATCCGTAAGAAAGAGCACTGAAATTTGGTAGCAAAATGATCAGACCAGCGTAAAGAAAGAGCAGGATCACACTGAATGCAAGCCAAATTAGAGAAAATGGGATCCAGCAAATGACCAGCCACATGCGTGGGGCCACTGTTACTAAGTGGAAGATTTAAAGCTACAAGATCCGCAATCAGTGTGCTACTAGTCGTACAATTCAAATTTTCAAGGTGTAAGTTAAAATCACCCAATATGGTAAAGTTTGATGTATTAAGAAGATATGGCGCCACTAGCTCAGGTAAGGACAAAGCCCAATACATGGCAGGTCTAGGGGGGCGATAAACAAGGATGCCTGACAAGGTAATTTGCGGTGTCAGTGTAATTGTAAATAAAGCTGCCTCAGAATTTAAAATGGCTAAGTCTTCCAATTTACATTGATATGACTTGTTATAGATTATCGCAATTCCTCCACCCTTTCCACTGATCCTGTCCCTTCTGGCTATTGCATAATTAAATGGTAAAGCCACGGCCACATCAGGGCCCGAGCTGGAATGTAGCCAGGTTTCAGTAAGAAAGAGTGCATCAGGATGTTCGCTATTTAAGAGGTCAAATATATCCAACTTATGTTTAGGTAATGAGCGACAGTTCACATGCCAAAATGTAAAAACTTTCGTAGCAGGGTTCTTACCAGGCCGCCGAACAATCTTTCTTAAAGAAGGGGAGGGGGGAGAACTGGACGGAATATCGTAACTTTTATCTGTAGGAAGGGACGTACAAAATGAAAAATTACAGTAAGGACAACAGAAGACATCATTAAAGGCAGAGCTAATGTTGCAATTTAGATCAATGCATGGGTGATATTATAACAACTGTTCGGATGAGTACCTCGATGAGGCCGTGGAGTTAGGTACAAATTGTCCAGGGATCATGGCCCCTGGCTCCGGACTGGCGCGGACGGGCGCAGACGGGCTTGCCTTTGGCGTGCCCGCTGAGCGCGTCCACTTACTGCTCATTTAAATAGAGAATGAGACAGTGCAGCGTGCAATGACTAGTGCGCTGACTGGAAAGACGCGTGGCACTCTAAAAATGGGCGCCGCTAGAAAATTAGCGTGCTAGCGAGCAGAATTAAAAAATACTGTGCGAATTGGCAAAATTCAATGTAAAAGAAGCAGCCTAAGTTCACAGACCTAGGGCAAAGAAGTACAATACAATCATGTGCAATATTCAGTTGAGTTCAATAAAAACACGTTCAAAGAAAAACAAAAGGAACCTGTCAGGCGCTGCGCGTCCGCTTACTGCTCATTTAAATAGAGAATGAGACAGTTCGGCGTGCAATGACTAGTGCGCTGACTGGAAAGACACGTGGCACTCTAAAAATGGCCACAGCTAGAAAATTCGCGTAGGGTAGGGAGTAGTGAAACTAGCTAGCCTCCTGCAAATTCAGGGGACTTACTATTTGTTTCCACTGCAGAGCTGTTTGAATTCCCTTGACCAGGTGAGCGCAATTATTTCTTCCCCCACCCTTAGCTGTGATATGGATGTATGTCGTTACAACGCACACTTTTACAACGCATGCACTTACAACGCATTTTTTACAACGCAACATCCACTACAACGCATTCCAATACATAGCATGACACTAAAACGCATTTTTAAAAACTACCTTTACAACGCATTCCATTACATCGCATACTACCTTTACAACGCATACCATTACAACGCATAATATTAAATTGCATTTAAGGTAAGTATTGGATAGTATAGGGGTAAAAATTACTATTCTAACTCCAGGGGGTGCAACAGTAGGGTAAGTGTTGGATAGTGTAGGGGTTTTAATGTAATATTATGCATTGTAATGGTATGCGTTGTAAAGGTAGTATGCGATGTAATGGAATGCGTTGTAAAGGTAGTTTTTAAAAATGCGTTGTAGTGTCATGCGATGTAATGGAATGCGTTGTAGTGGATGTTGCGTTGTAAAAATTGCGTTGTAAGTGTAGTGCGTTGTAATAGTTGCGTTGTAAAGGTTGTTCACCCTGTGATATACACCACTGGTAGATGCTGATGGGGATGCGGATAACCTAGCTTCGAAAAAACTCTTTATCTCTCACTTAACCACATAGAGGGACTGCCAGACCCTAAGTTAAGGGTAACACACCAGTTACTGTTGTGAATTTGTGGTCTGCGCTTCATTGGTCTCCGATGTTTTACAGTGGATCATGGGTCTCATTTATGAGGCCCTATCGGCACTTCTGTGCCACCGGCAGGTCACGTTTTAGACCGCCATGTGGCGCAATGTGCCACTGCATATTTATAAGGCCACAAAAAGTCACTTTACGTGGCTTTTCATGATCTTATAAATATGTTCTTATAAATATGTTCGCACAGAGAATTCCCCGAGGATTACGGATTGCCTTGAAACCTCTTCTTTGCAGACACAGTCCAAAATTTGTAGAAAAGTGGTACGCCATTCTCAATAAGTGCTCCCTCGATCTGATCTTGTTGATTATCGAAGAACTCTCGAAGGTGTTGGAAGACTTATCCAAAGACATTTCAACCATCAAATCTGAACTCACCAACATGATGGATCCCAACGATTTCACCAAAATGTTGGAAGATATAAACACAACTCGACAAATATTCCGTGGAAATTAATGAGAGGAAAATTCGCAAATATAAATGCGATACAATCGATTACAAATTGGGAGAGGTTTATGCATGGGCCGAAGTATACGCAAGACGTGGACAGAATCGTCCATCCGATAAAACCGATACAGACACCTCTTCATCTGGAAGTGAAACCAGAACTAGGTCATCGAATCAACCACCCATGCGACCGCCTCCAACAACAACGCATTCGGATGCACCAACCCCTAGCACTTCGGCTTCTTTTTTAGAGGAAACCGGGGACAAAGACGACCCAGGAGGAGTAAAAGAAAAAGACAAGGAAACATCCGAACCGAAGACCATTCCGGCCACCAGCAAACGTCAGAAAGGGAGCAGGAAACCCTAGACGACAACAACTTAGTTATCAACATTTCCTCTTATTCTTTGAATCCAATGGAACTGAAAACTCTACAGAAAGGCACATCTTTCGTACCCACCTGCCACACCACCTCTCTGGAATTGGAAATCAGTTTTTTCAAACTCATGCGCAACCTACGTTTACAAAATTTCTTTGAAAACATAACTCAAATTGATGATACTCAGAGAAGTGATTTTCTAAAAGGCCTCAAATCACCCAGCACCTACATGGCTCCAGTGAGCCACAAAAGCTTGGACACCTTTGAGACACTGGTAAAAAAGGATTTACAAATGTTACCTTTCACTAAAAAATCCAAACACCGAAATCTTTCGGCTAAGGAGCACAACATCCTCTTGAAACTAGCTAACAATTCCAACATAACCTGTCAAAATGCTGACAAGGGAGGAGCACTAGTCATCATGGACACAGAGTATTACATCCAACAAGTACAGAATCATGTATCCAACACTGACACCTACATGAAGTTGACCCAGAATCCCACAGAAGAATTCACATCCATCCTTCAAGAAATTTTGCAGAAAGCTCTCAATGATGGCGTGATCCAAGAAAAGGCATACAAATTCTTGTTGAAAAGCTACCCACGGTCACCTTCTTTATATATGTTACCCAAGGTACACAAGAACATTGAAAAACCTCCTTTTCGACCTTTTGTTTCCACCAGAGGCAGTTTACACGAACCCATTGGAAAACTGTTGGATAGATATCTACAACCGTTTGTGTTAAACATGAGTAGCTATGTACGAGACACCACTGATTTCATCAACAAAATCAACAGCATCACTCTGGATGATAACAATGAATATTGGTTATGTACTGTGGACGTGACATCCTTGTACACTTCCATTCCACATGACGTAGGCATCTCTGCCATTGAACATACTTTGGTCAATTCTAACTTGGATCCTCAACTACAACTGTTCCTACTAGAACTATTGTACTTCACCCTGTATCACAGTTATTTTAAATGGCAAGATCAATGGTACTTACAGCTCACAGGTACATCGATGGGCAACTGTGCCGCTCCGGCATATGCCAATATCTTCATGGAAAAATTTGAAACCGAGAATATTCTGAATAACACTACTTGGCAGAATCACGTCACCATTTTTCTCAGATATATTGATGATATATTCTTTATTTGGCAAGGAGCACATTCTGAACTCATGACAGCACTCAACTCTTTGAATACTATTGATGAAAGAATTCAATTCACTTTTGAAATGCAAGAGGATTCTGCTACATTTCTGGATGTTAAAATCAGTCGGATTCATAATAAGCTTGAGACCACCATACACCGAAAAAAAACGGACCGTAACAACCTGTTACACTTTACCAGCTTTCATCAACCTGCACTCAAAAATCACCTACCATATTCTCAACTATTACGTATAAAACGGATTGTTTCTCAAACTGATATTTGCACTCAAGAAATGGAAAAGATGCTCAACAAATTTTCCCAGAGAGGATACCCACAACAAATCCTCACGCAAGCAGCACAACTCTACTACCTCCCGAAACCAATTGTTGAAAAAATCTGACAAACCCACTAATCGACGAGCAGTTGTAGTTTCTAAATTTTCAACCATGAGCAACTACTACAAAAAATTAATCTTGAGACATTGGCCAATATTGTCCATTGAACCAGATTTCAGAGGGCTATTTAAAGACAAACCTATTTTCGCATTTAAAAGAGGCAAAAACCTCAAAGAAATACTCACCAAACCAACTGATACATCTTGTACTACTTACAAAGGAACGAGACCTTGTTACAATTGCAGTAATTGTAACAATGTGATTACTGGTCCCTTCATCAATCATCCAATGAAAGGTCACAAAATCAACCTCAAAGTGAACGCCACGTGCAACACCATGAACGTTATTTACCTTCTTAAATGTCCCTGTGGATTTGTGTACGTTGGCAAAACCGAAAGAAAAATAAAGACCAGGATTCTTGAACACAAGAGCAATATTCGAACTAACAACACCAAATCCACCATAGCTGTACACTTCACTGAATTTCATCACAACATCAGTCAGCTTAAATTTATGGTACTTGAAACTGTAGAAGTCAAAGAAGGAAGAGACATTCACAATCTGCTTCTCCGCAGGGAAAATCACTGGATCAAATTGTTGAACTCAATGAAGCCAAACGGACTCAATGATCGCATGGAATTTTTGTGTTACTTGTAATCGCTACTGTTTCTTATGTCATCACACTCGTCTGTCAATTTTGCTTTCATTTCATTTCTATTATTTTACTTTTTTATCATTATCATTTACCTTTTGATAACCATACACACAACAGTCACTGTTTGTCAATTCCTACACAATTTGTCACTGCAATATGGCGCTTGCACTTGCTCGATTTTTATAGTCCTCTTTCCATACCCATTAAGCGCGTTATTTAAAACACCTTAGAAGCGCACTTCCGCGTTCACGTCTATGTCAACCACGAGACATTCGGAGCACCAAGAAAGCACTTAGCGTTTCGTAAGTTTGTTTCACTTTTTTGTTTCTACTTGTCACATTTAATTTTAAAATCACGCTGCTCGTTACACTGGCACAGGTTGCGTTTGAGCATTTTCACTCGTTTTAGTACACTCTAATTGGCACAGTTTGTCTGCACTGAATTTTCATTTTTTGCTGTTTTATGTTTTTATCAACCTCGAACTTTGTTCACGACCGCCATCACAGTTTAGAGCATTTTTTAACAAGAGCACCCGTTTACACTTTGTTTCTAAATTCGTACAGCTTCCGAGTGATAGCCTTACATCTTTGTGATTCACTGACGCGCTGTCATTTTTCACGGTGTATGTTCCGACCAACTTTATTAAGCCTCACGCTTTTGAACATCTTTATCGCCTTTGTACAATGTGAGCTATTTTCGTTTTCAATGACTTCCTGACTCTAGTGTTTTGTTATTATTCATAGATATGTCCCCTGATGAAGGTCCGTCCGGGACCGAAATGCATTGGGCTATTTTCTGAAATGTTTAACGTTTGGATGTAAAACGGATGAATATTCATTTGATATGATCTACTAAACATCAATTGAAAGACCCAACCAAAGCTTCGCTGCATCTTATTTTCTTACAATTCATGAATATTGAATGACTTAACTTTATCAACCCCGGTTCATAGGGGCCTCGAGCTGTGCACAGGGGGACGTCTCCTAACTCTAGGATACGCTTCATTTGGCTTATAAATATGTTCCCCTTTCACGCAGAAAACTGTGTGAAAGGGGCGTTCCATGGGTGTTGTTGTGGGTGTTCCCACGTAACACCCATGGAACCTGACACATTCCCAGATTTACAAGTAATCGTAAACCTAGGAATACGTCAGAACCTAATGCCACCCCAGGGGAGGTGTTAGGGAGGCGCAACGAGGAGAAATGTTTTTATTTCTCCTCATGCTTTCCTTTTTCCATGTGTTCTGCATTCTGCATGACACATAGAAAAAGGAAATCACCTCTTGTGATTGATTTAGTGCAGGAAGGTGTCCCTTCTGCACAAAACCAATGAACCCCGCAACGCAGGCACCCTTGTGCAAGGATGCCTGCGTTGGCACATGGCAGCACATTGGGGCACATTTACAAGCCCCTTACGCCGCAGGTGCGTCACTTTTTGTGACGCACCGGCGGTGCATTTTGCTGCCCCATATTTACATGGACATGAAAAGCCACCTTGCGTGGCTTTTCCTGTCCTTGTAAATACGGCCCCTTTACATGCAGCACTGTGCATGAAAGGGGCATTCCATGGGTGTTGCTGTGGGTGTTCCCACGCAACACCCATGGAACCTGGCACATTCCCAGAATTACAAGACATTGTAAACCAGGGAATGCGGCAAAATGCTGTAGGGAGGCGCAACGAGGAGAAATGTTTTCGCTTCTCCTAGTTTTGCTGCAGAGCACGCATAGAACGAGGAAATCCCTTCTTGTGATTGTCTATGTGCAGGAAGGCAGACCTTCCTACACATAAACAATCATCCCCGTGACGTAGGCATCCTTGCACCATGGTGCAACGGTGCCTCCATCGGCGCATGACAGCAAATTGTGCGCCAGCACAGGGGAGAGCAAAGGGATCCATCATATTGTTGTAGATATGACGCATCCCTGTGCTTTGGAATTAGCGCAGCGCAGCCAAATGGCTTGCGGCACGGTGCTGCATTAATTCCTTGCAAATGAGGCCCATTGTGCGCCGGCGCTGAGGAAAAGGTCGGGAATGCACCGTATCATAGATACGGCGCATTCCGATACGGCGCATTCCTGTCCTTTTGTTTTGACGTAGGGCAGCGCAGCAAGATTCCCTGCGGGGCTGCCCTACATCAAAACCTCATAAATGAGGCCCCTAGTATTTTTCTTGTGTTCCCTTTTTCAGGAGCTGGTGCAGGAGGGACAGAGGTGGAAGTGGATTTTTGTATTAACACATATCAGAAACACGTCGCAGCACAGCTGCAGACCCCGGCAGGTGCTGCCGGGAGAAGTGGGGCCACCACAGAGGGCAATGCCTTATCAGGCACTCTCTGCTTATACCGCAGGCATTCATTTAACCCATGAGGGCTAAGCCTGCAGGAGGTTCTTCTCCTGGTGCCAACCCCTAGGGGTTCACGCAGTGCAAGGCAATGAGGGTTGTTAGTAAGTCGATTTGTTCCAGCTGAGTGTAAATGGTTGATCATTAGCCCTCTAATGCGTCTATCTGCGCTTGAATGACCTTCTCTGCCATCTAATCCATTACTCTGAAAGCCATATAATTTGCCTCCAATATGTGGTCTCTTCATAAACAGCAACGACTTGTTTTGAATGCAAAACTAATTTAATCTGTGAGAAGCACTATGTCAGTGTGGCACGTTCATCCCAGGGCTGTTTTTTTTGCAGCAGCGCCGCTTTGCATTCTGGAACTTGTAATATTGATGTATTTATGCTATTGGGTACTAAACAGAGTCATTGCGTTTTCTAAACACACCACCTACTGTGATGCCCAATGCCATCATCCTCCCTGACCCTAAAGGCTTCCCATTCTACATCACAGTTGCCATACTTGTTTCCCACTTAAGTTGTACAACAGAGCTGGTGCCATGCATGACTCGGCACAGGAGGGCAGGAGGATTAGCTGTTAGAGGGTAGAGTACTTGGTCACCTGGTCACCTTCCTCTAGAGGTGCAACTGGAGCTGATTGCCCTGGGATCCGGTCTAGACAAGGGTCCCACACTTCAGCCCACAAAAGCTGTTAAGCAGAAGGCTAATTACTGACAACAAAATTAGCAAAAAATGCAGAAAAGATGTTTTGCCATTCCTTGTGAAGTAGGGTCAGGGGCTTTCTCTGCAGACAGCATCCTGCAGAATGTGTGCAGATTACCAGTGACACTGCAGAGTGTCACCGCCACTTCTGTTGTTACCTTGCTTGCTTAATTCTTTTTTTAGGTCTTGCGCCTGCGTTGCAGTGCGTAGCAATGCTCGCGCAGCGAGAGACCTTTTGTAGGGGGGTCTGAAAACGTACCTAGGAACCGCACACGCTCGTGCATGTGATTTTACTTTTGTGGCACGCTATTGGCCTTTGCGTGCGTGTTTTTTACTAAGAGAGCACGCAATAGGCCAAAGGCAGGCGCATTGCTCCGCCCATGGCCTATTGGTGTCTATTACGCGCACCAAAGGCCATGTGGTTTCAATTGTCGTGCCCAGACACGGGCACAATAATTGAAAGCACATGTTTCGCTGTGGTGCGCGTGCGCACCACTCGCGAGCGTGTTTGTTTTGCTTTCATTTTAGACTGCAACTTCGTGTTATCTGAAATATATACATATATACATTCTGGGTGAAATGTTACTCACAGCTTGGACTCTGTCTTTGCAGCCCACTAGCTCGACTCATAACTGTAGATGTGATTCAAACATTTCTTGTGCCTAGGGCAGGAAACCCTGTGTTCCAGAAAACATCTGTCTTCACAAAATTCATTGTCATCACTCGTGCGGTATATCTAGACATCTTCCAATAGAGCACTTAAGTAGTCTGTCAGTCTTTAGTATTGCGCAGCTTACTTGAGGTATGTGCAGCATGCTACAGTGTTTGAGGTTCAAGCACATACTTCAGCTCAGTGACAACAGTGCGCGGCCTCGATGGGTCCCATAAAACATTCAAGACGTAAAGAAATACGTCTTAGCCTTCAGGTTGTGTAAAGATCTTAGGCACGACGCCGTTCGTCACTCAGGCACGTCTCGTGTGGGCAGTATCAGAGCACGCGCCCTGACGTCATGGGCCTGCCTGATCAAGCCCCTCTCATCACACCTGCCAAGACAGACACGTTCCCGACCATTCCTCACCCTTAAAGCTAAATGGGACAAACATCCGGTGACAAACACAGCACAAAGGCTCATATATGGAGTCTGTTGACAGAGTTTCCTCAGTTTTTGTCTTTTGACAATTAGCTTTTTTCTTTGACTTGCCTTTGCTTGTTTACAATACAGACCACCGGTTGTAAAAAGTAAACTCTTCTTTGCCAGTGTTGATTTTTGGTTTGTTTACTTCGGCATACCCTCTCATAACATGAAAAGAACACGGAACTCACTTCGCAAACATAATACTGTCAGTAGCAGTACCATGAAGAGATTAGAGATCAGTGGGGTTTGCATACCCAGGTATTATAAAAAAAAGCTGTATTATTTTATGATTATATGCATGTATGTAACCCCTTGTGGGGAAGCAACCCGCCCCACACTACATTCAAAACAGATTTCTTGGTTTTTGGGGATGCTGGCATTTAACACGTATAATCCATTTTATTAATATCATGTCATGAAATTACTTTGTTACAGAGATAACCAGAAGCAAACACGTGTTTCATCCCGTCGTGGTGAGAAGGCCAAGGTCTTTTTCAAGACCTTGGGATGTTCGTTCATGGATCAAGATCTGACAAGTCATGTAGGGCACCCCGTGTTTAGCGGGAGGCGTGTTTTTGATTATTCTGTTGAATCGGACCTTACCCAAACTGCGTCCTGCAATAGAAGTGTATTATCCGTTACAGTGTTTGGCAGTCTAAGCAACAGACGTTTTCCAAAATTCCAATATCCTGTCCCTTTTGTATGCCTTAGAAAGCCGTAAATCCATTCACTCTTCCAGCTTCACATTATCCACAGCTATGTGTGAAACTGAAACACAGCACAAATGCTCTGTTGACCTGGTACATGAACCTCTGCTCAGAAGCCCTTGGCCCTGTGCAATTAAATGTCAGCGTGCTGAATACCAAGGATGGTAGCCTGAAAACCGAGAGCCACACAAGCCTGCCCCTTTATCTCACTCTTGCAGATTCCTGCTTTATCCCTTTGTGACGGTTTTTCATCTTTCTTTTCCTCCGTTTTCCAATGTGTGCGTTTTTCATTATCTTTCACTTGGTAAATATCTGAGGTCGGAAAATAAGTGCTGATTCCCAAAAAGTAAGTGCTGGTGGCTCCCAGCAGCAGCCACCGGCTCAAATTAAGCACTGCAGCTCGCTCAGTGCAAAGTTAACAAGCATTTGCATGGCAATAGGTCTCGCATTTATGCGAGTTTAAGCTATTGCCATTCTAAATGACAATGCCTTTACCTGTTTTAAAAACCAAAACATAAATAAAAGGCATTGTCATTTACAATGCCAATAGCTAAAACTCAATTAAATGCGAGACCTATTGCATTGCGAATGATTGTTTTATATACTATGGAAAGTTGAAAATCAGCTCTGAAGTGGCCTGCTTTGGTAAAGCCTCGTTAGGGATCCATTAATGAGGTGGCATGGTGGCATGGGGTACTTCAGTACTGTGGAGCATTGGCAGAGCTGTGTTTGGGTCTCTGGTGTGGAATAGCAAGTGTTCTACCTATAAGAACCGAGGTACCCCGGCAGAAGCTGTGTGTAGGTCTTCATAACAAGGGGTGTTATAATCCGGCCCTGTGGGCACTGGGAGTGTATGGGCCCAAGTGCTGCAATAGCTAGGTCACACCAAATTGGGCTTTGCTGTAGTTTATGATGAAAGAACAGCTGGATAATGCATAGCAGCGATGCAAGTCAGACTTGAGATTGTCTGTCCAAGCTCTTGTATAGCAATGGTTCTGCAGGCACTGTGGGTTGCAATGGCTTGAGTTTTCAGCTGTGTGTCACAGGGTAGACTGGGCCAGCACGCAAGGTCGACAGATTGTGAGAAAAAGTCAAAATATTTATATGGGAAAGGGAGCACCCAAAAGTAAAACCATCATTTTGCCCGGTGTTCTTAAAAACCTCACACTGGGCGTCCTCTAGCTAATATAATGTTCCAGCCTGGACAGGGGAGATTAAATTGACTTTCATGGAACAGGTGCTTTTGTAATGGCCAGGGAATATGCCATATGTTGGAGTAGAGAGCAAAGAGGTACAGGTGGGATAGAATTATACAGGATTAAATGTAAATGAAAGTCAACTAGAGGCACAGAGACAACAAACAGAGTATTTGATGTAAGATGTAGTGAACAGAGGTGCTGTGGAGGGATGCCAATAATGGGGACAAGGGAAGGTAACTTAGAAAAGAGTATTGTTGGTGTGGGAAAACATTGCAGGATAAAATATAATTTTAATCAATTAAAGAACCTGCTCTATATCCTTTACAAAATTGATTGTGGTGGCCCAACAAATATATTTATCCCAGGCCCCATAAAAGTCTGTGAATGGCAGCCCATTCTGGCACATAAGTGACCACCGCAGCTGACCCCTAGACCAGTATCCAAATACTGCACTGGCAAATATGTTCAGACCAGCTTTGCCCCCCTCCACCTGCTTTCCCATCCATTGCTTCTCTGTCACTCTCATTCTCTCCCTCTCTTCTGCCACTCTATTTTATTCTCTCACACTCTTTTAGAGCCCTATGCCTGCTGCAAATAACCCAGGGGAGCTGGAAAAAGTGACAGAGGTACAACAAGAGGCTATGGGCCTGAAAAAACTGGTCTCGAATGGCTGCAGCCCTCCAGGGAAATGACTGATGGAATAAATGACCAATCCAGTCCTGCCCCAAGTAGCAAATCCTGAGATGCTTACACCTCACCTGACAGGAGATGCTCGCAATCAGATGTATGAGCTTCAAATTCACAGACTGGCTGCAGAGAAAGAGCCTCCTTCAGCAGCGGCTCCTCAGCTAAGGCGGAGGAGCATCGCCCTACTGGAAAAATAAAGTGATAATACCTCCACGTTATTATTATTTTATTTTTCAGAAGGCTGTGAAGGTGTGGGGCAGGGCTGCCCACAGAGCACCCGGAGGAGTGGTGAGCACGTTCTGAGTCTAAGTGCGCATTGGCGGTTTGGCCGGCCGTCTTGTAATGCACAGCCTGGGTGGAGTACATGCATAGGCTCCCACTGCCTGTCTGAGCACAGAACCATGACACTCAGACCAATCACGACGCACTTGTTATGGTGACAGCAGCATCGCGATTGGCTAGGGGAGTCTGCTTCCTGCCGGATCGAATTTGGCCGAACGAGAAGCGGCATCCGGCAGTGCAGGTAAGTGCATTTTTACTTTTTTCTTAACCCCTGGGCATCGCCCCACACCCGCCCACCGCTACAGCCCCGTAGCAGCCGCTACTGGCCTCCTTGGTTCACTCCCAACTATTCAGCTTTTTCCACCACTACATCAGGTAATGCAGGTAATGCAAGATGCAACCGTCCAGTACCTTTTACAAGCTAGACTCCAGTCAGACCTCCATCTAAGTGCTGCCCTGAAAGCATCAACCAATCAGCTTCATTCAGAGAACATCCTAAAGCTCAAGGGAGTAGCTATCAATAGTGCAGCAAGTGCAGTGGCACCAGGATCAATGCGTGGGTGAGAGAGCCCTGAACACAACAATAATAGGTATTTTACCAAATCTGAGAATGGAGTTCATGTCCATTGCTTGAATTAAAGCCCTCTGCATGCTATCCAGCCCACTGCTAAAGGCCCATGCCACTCACAATATGGAGCGCTCATGATGTGCACCTCAGTGACACCAGAACACACAATTGTTTCCTCGCATCAGACATCTTCTGAAATAAGGAAGGTCTTATAGTGTTAGATAAGGAATTCTACCAAGTAGAAAGTTGGTGCTAATTTAAAAAAACATAATGACAGAAGTGCATTCCAGTTTTCTAATTTCCCTGAATATAAACAGTATAGATCTACAGTGCCCCCTCGTGGCCATCTAGGCAAAGCCCTTCCAACGATAAAACTTCAAAAAAGGATAAAATATGGAAAATGCAAGTAATGACGGGTATTTGAAGCCAGAAAAGTTACATTGCTTTTATTTTTAGAGACAAAGAAATCTATGAATCCCTTGTTGAGGGCTATTGGAAGTTTTCTTGACCAGGAAAACGTCCACGCCTTGAGGACACTTTAGCAGATAGGCACAGATTCCTCTTTCGCTTAATTTCTTTCCTTCTGTGCATTCATTCTTTTCTATTGGCCCGCCCAAAGTTCTACTGCCACACATGATTGACAGATAAGAAGATACACGGCTCTATACTGCTCTTGAGTATTACATATTATTTGAAGAACTGGAAAATGAAATTGGTTCCCCTTTAGAATTGTCTGTAAAAATATTACATTTTATCCCATACATTTGTAAGATTTTACTGTAAAATGCATATTTTGGCCGTAATTATGAGCTTGGCATAGTGGCAATTAGTCTTTCAGGGTAAACGGCGCATGAATTTACTGATCCGTCCAATCACAAGTTAGAGAAGGCATCCAATAAATACCACATGCTCTTGGTATGCGAGTGTTATGTATGGCATGAGCTATTTATCACATGCAGTAATTACCACATGCGAGAACAAAGGCAAATACAATTATAATACAATGTTGTCAAAAAATAGTCAAAAGAAGGTGGTAAACATTCCTGAAAGTGTAGACAATGAAGGAAAATCTGGCAGCAACACAAGAAAACATAAGAACAACACAACAATGCACAAAAACACTGTATGCACTGTTCGAGCTGAAGATCTAAAATCACACACCTGTACACAGGGCCAGCCCTAAATACACAGATGGATACAGACGAAGCACTCATAGGCTGATTGGCTGCAGCAGATCACACCTCCACTCCACCATACACCGCCATGCCTGCAGCACCGCTGTGCTACTGCATCATATTATGCCCGATCCATGTTCTCCTGCAAGAAGCCATGCAGAATGAGTATGGAATCAAGCCACAAACCCACAGCCACAAAGAGTGCAGCAACGCAGGATGAGAGCCATGACTGACGGAGTAAAGCTGGAATGGCTAAACACAACTCATCCTGAGACCCAGAGACGCACAGGCTTAGTAAGGGCACCACGTAAAACACACTTGCATAATTGGCAATGCCCTGAAGCACAACATAGGGCTCCAGTGCCATTCCCCCTGGCCAAAAATGTTAGGACCACTAGAATTCTTTGCAACAGGAAACACACAATGAACACCAGGATTGGTGCATGGCAATTCTGCAGCAAAATGCTCAACCAAGTGATGGACACTTCGCTGTGAGTGGGTGGTCAGCATCTACAAGTCCCCATGGAGAACCATAAAGCCAATGACATCCAAGCACAGGTCTATGTCATAGTGGAATTCATATCATCCAAGGGTCGATTGATTTACCGCATTTGCCCTTGGTGGCTCCACATAGACAGCAAAATGTGTACCAGGACAGTACAATGTATCACACCATCAATGTGCAAACGGTCTGTGAAGTAGACCTGTGTATACTGAACAATGGGATGGCCTTGTGGAGGAACAACATTGGTCATACTAGGTGATACAGGATTCTCAACATACGTGGCTGGTTGGTGAGTGCTAAACAAACCTTTCGTCATCAAGATTCTAATGCCTTATGTGTTTTTTTTAGTCCAAACTCAATACATGAAAGCAGTCCATTTTGAGTTGTTAGCCACATGGAAGCACATACATCAATCAGTTTGAATATGTGTAACAAATTACATCACCGCGCTTCACATTGATGAAGATTCTCAGCCAAGTCACCTTTTTCAGAACTATGGGAGTCATTATGATGGCGGAAGGCCCGCCACTGCTAGCCGTGCGGTGATGGGCCTTCCGCCAACAGACCACGGTTTCCCCCCCACCACATTACGATGGCGGGGGTATCCACACTGCGACCGTGGCAGACGCAAAGATCATCTGCCACGAAACCGCCACAGGCAATCGTTACGATTGCCTGGCGGTCGGTCCAGATAGGGTAAAATGGTGGTGGTGCCTAGCAGGCGAAACCGCCATGGAAAGGCTGGCGGGGATTTGTTTTGGGGGCCCGTTCTTGGGGCCCTTCTTGTGTTGGGGGGAGGTGTCGGTGCTACCATTTCACAGCACTAAGTGGCAGACACCGTGTGGTGCGTGCCACGTAGTGCAGTGAAATGCAAAAACCTGTTTTTTTGGTATTGCGGCAGGTGCTGCCGTCAGCAGCACCCACCGCAATTTTAAATGGCAAGATGCGACCGCCAAGGTGGCAGTCGCATCCTAATTTGTAATGTGGGACCGCCGCATGCATGGTGGGCTGTTCCGATCCCCGGGACGATGGTGGGCGGACTCCAGTCTGCCCGCCATCGTAATGACCCCCATGTTTACTTTTGCTGTAACATGTCTGTTACAGTAGATGTACACCAATAAGTACTTATCCGTTTGCACCTTTCACACACAGTGGTGACCGGCACAGGTAGGAGCGGTGGAGCGGGGCGGGGTGGGGTGGATGTTGACAGACGACCGGATCGGTAAAATAAAATACATGCACTCGGCGTATTGCCGACTTGATGATGCGGTGAGCGCAAGGTAAATGGTTTTCTTTCTTTTTCAAATGTAATTGTACCTATCCTATCATTTGTCGACTCCCCCCAACCCTGCCCCGCCCGCCCCACTGCTCTGACATGTGTTGGCCACCACTGTACGCACCCATATGCCACTCACCTGTAGGTGATCTCAGATACACCCACTGGCCTTGACTGATTGCACCAGTTTATAAACTCAGTAATGTCCTTGAAGAAATAAATAATGAGTCCCAGGGGTGGATCAGGAACAAGAGAGCATGCCTTTGGTCTCCTAAAGGGGAGGTTTAGATGTCTACATTTTAGTGGAGGTGTACTAAAGTACACACTTGGTAAGAATTTTGACATTTCATGCATCAACATCTTACAATCGAGTGACACATACCAGTGCCTCAGGGCATTGAGAATGAAGAAGGAAGATAGCAGGGATGTCTTAGTATCAACAAGCACACCAGACTGTGATGGGGGAATGACATTCAGTACAAGATCTTCACATATTTTGTGACAGTGAACACATGCATCATTTTGACTCGTGTTAATGGCTATCTTGTCCCTCAGAATATTGTGGCAGATGAGCAAGGTGAATTAAGTAGGCATACCATATAATATAATCATCCAGTATCGTATATGGTATGTTGTTTCAATATAATAAACCAATATCACATGTGTTATGTCAACTCATGCTCTGTTATGGGCTAATATTGTTTCGGTATGTCATTAGGTCTTTCATCATTTTTATACATTGTAATTACGGCTCAGAGGTTCATGGTATTTATTTTTTAACATTTCTCTCTGTATTTCTCCATATTTATTTTTTGCCCATCTTATTGGTATTTATCCATATTTATTTTGTGAATTAATTAAGGTAGGACTTGTATATTCCCATATTTATTCAACCAATAAGTATGCAATCCTACTTTGATTCCTGTTGGGTTTAAGCACATTAAATAGCCAAATAAAATAAAACAGTACACCTATATGAAAATGTTGGTATTACGTAACAAGTATACGATGAGCTATGCATTGATTAATGAAACCTCAACCAATTTTAACTCCCCATGCTGTGAATCTGCTCATCTGTTGGCCTGAAAGTCATGAATAACAGCATGGAGAGCCACTCAAAAGATGCCCAATTTTCTTTATTTTCTGCTTTTAGAAATAAATAAAGAAAGGTACAAAAAAATATTTAAAAATTGAAAACTGGGAGCCTTAATTGTAATGCAAACTCTGTAATTGGGAAGAGGGCTGTGAGTGTCGGAATGGCATTCACTTTTGGTGAACATGTTTGTTGGACATTGGGCATTCTCAACTCTTCACACATTCTCTAGAACTACCCCATATAATGTGGGTCCAATCCCCCCCTCCATTGAGCACCTAAAGCAATTTGAAGGGATTTGGAGGTTAATTTTATGCAGAAGGTCCGTAGTTCTGTGAAGCAGGCGCTTGGTGTAAAATTGCATTCACCGCAAATTCACTCCTTTTAATAGGGTGAAATTAAACATGTTTATCCTATCCCAGGTTGTAGTAGATATTTGCAGGTTTACTTTAGCCTGCCAACTATCATGGACCTTCTCGAAAAGTTTAACTACCTTGTAATTACGTAGTAAGGTAAACTAACAGCTAATCGATTTAAGGGTCAGATGCTCAGTAAGTTTCATAGTTGCAATTATATCTCTGGGATTTATATCTCACAAGACATGTCTGATCTTAATAAAAGACCATTGTGTCACTAATTTAAAATGTTTAATGCTGGGCTCTACGTCCCTCCAACATTTCCAATTTTCTGCCTCAAAGAAATCCCATATCCTAGGATATCCATTCCTCTCCCACCTGGAAGCCACCTTTTGCTCTACAAATGGTTGATCCCCAAAATCAATATCAGCCAGCTGTTAATAAGAGGTTTATCACCATGCCTAAACAATTGCTGCCTATGTTTAATGGTCCATTGTAGAATCTTATATCTTAGTTTTTGGAGAACTTATGTAAGGCGTAAAAAATCAACAATCTCATATTCTTGAAAAAATAGATATAAGAAAAAATTGGCAAATCTGCTTGTATTTAGGGATTTAAAAAACATATATGGGGTATGTGCAACATTTGCAAAATAATATTCTTTCAAGTCAGGGAGGGCCAACCCTCCTTCTTGCACTGGCCTGCATATACTTCCAGTGCTATTCTAGGTGTTTTGTTAGCCCATAGGAAATCAGGAAAAGTACTCTGCATCTCTTAAAATCAATCCTACATTATGTGGGGTTGTTTTAGATTAAGACAGTTTTGGGCTGAAATCGACCAGTATTGATCCCATACATTAGAATTGGAGCATCGCTAGATGTTCAGACAGTGGTCCTGGGACTTTCATCCAACCTAAATGCTGGCCTCTTACAGAAGAAACAAATATATAGGATTGTTTAATAGCTATATCACTAATTCTTCAGAAGTGGCGGCATGAGGAAATTCCACATTTTCAACATTGGTGGTCCAAACTTTGTAGAATCGAAGATAAATTAAAATCTACTTACGCGGTCCAGAGGGAAGTGCAGGTTCTGATTCACAGCAAGTCTATGCCAGTGGCTTAGACATAGCCTCTTACTTACGGCACAATTTGGATCTTGAAAAGTATACTTTTTCCTGGAACCGATTGGTCGCTTTGCGATTGTACTTCAGCATTGATCTCGCTGATCTTTTAGTTCCTCAAGGTCTTCAGATACCATATTAACATATAGGACTTATGCATGTTAAGAATGGTCATATTTTTTACTTCCCAAGGCCCGAGCACTAAGGTAGAGAACTTCTACAGTAATCAAGCTTTCGTGATTTTAATCAGCGACCACCTTAAGCACCTGGTATTCCAAGGTTTGAATCCTCATTTTGCCATCCTTAACATCCTGAGGATAAGTAGATACAGTATTAATTTTGTCCTTTAGTCCATTCCACAATTGTCCTCTTGTTTTCCTTGAGGTCTTTACCATGAGGTTGCCCATCAAATGGTCATGGTGTCTTCCCGCCTCCTTCTCCAGGAGATTCTGCTCAGGTGCGTTATACTTGTATTTTATAAACTTGTGGATTCCACAACTGATGATATTATCAGGTTTCTGCTTGTGATGAGTAATAGTTACCAGAAGATGGCAATGGGCTCTGCGTGTCCTGTTTTAAGATGCCAGGCCACACAAATCGACTGCCTGCACACTTCCACATAGGAAGGAGGTGTTGGTGTGCTTTGGGGTGTCCCAAGGTCCCTCTGGGTGCTGCTCTCTAGGGATTTATTTCACCCCACGCACTGTCAGTGTCTAGAGAGGCAGCTTCCAGCTGTTTTGCATATGCACCCTTCATTCAGTATGGTATTTGTCGCATGCGGTAAATAGCACACTTTCAGTGTTTAGTAAGTTCCATGGACTCTTTTCTTCCCTCCTCCTCGCCCTTTTGAACGACTTTCAAGGGCCAGACTCCTATTCCTTCTTGCAGCCCTCTGCGTTACTTTTTATTCCTCCTCAGGACACTCTGTCCTGTTTTTAACGATCCTATTAATGTAGATTCATTTTCTATAAGGTATGACCATGGCCAGGGCAGCAGCCCATTTATTTTCTGTAGGTTTGGCTGGTCTAAGTTTGCGACTGACAAAGTCTGAGATTTTTCCCTGCTGCTCTCAGAGTACAATCCTATCACAGATGTCTCAGCCTGGCCAGCCTTGCAATGCCCTCATTGGTGGAAAATATTCCTCTCCCCTCCTCTGCATCACAGCATTCTGCTGCCGACTGCCGTAATGGACCTTGGTGTATGCAGCTCAACTTGGCTTTCCAAGCTTCCCGAATGGCTGAACAGAGAACCTAAAGAAGCCCTGGCAACAATGTTCAAACAAGCCCCACTTTTGCTTTTTTTTCTCTCTCTCTCTTTTTTTAGGTCTCGCCTGACCCAGCGCATGCGCTTGTCTGGCGAGACTGTTTGAGAGGGCTCCAAAAAGTGCTACCAGGCCAGCCTAGAGCTACAGTGCATGTGCGCGGGCACGCGCGCTGCTCTTGACGCGATTACTTTCACTTTCGCGGCCGCTTTGATGTTTGATCGCGATCACTTTCGCGGGCGCACGGCCGCTTGTTAATGATTCCCGCTGGTGAAGGCGCACGCGCTGCTGCTTTGAGGCTTTCCAAGATAGGCTGACAGAAGTTTCGCTTTTGGCTGTAAATCGTACAGTCCTGTGACGCGCCTCAAATTAATTATGACATCTCGAGCATAAAAAGAATGACTATCGGATAATCTTCCATGTTTTCAGTGCTGCTCTGAAGAATGCATCGCAAGGGGTGCTAGTTACCAAAGAACACAGGGTGGGTGCGGGCAGGGTTATAATTTCCGCCAAGATTACATTTACTGTGGGTTACCCGCAAAGATTATCTTGCGCTGTAATATGATTCTCTTCCCCATATCTATCCCTCATTACTTTTACGTATAAGAACTGCGGAGTCACGAGTCATAATGCAGGAGAAATGTTGTGTTTTTTTTTAAGTGCAGGGAATTCAAGTAAGTTATTTTTATGAACCCACCGCTTGAGCAACTAAATGCTAGGGTTGCAAAATACAGACTGGCATTTTTTGATTCCACCACCTGACTCCACCACTCCACGCTTTCTCTCTATTTATCTTAGCTTTAGATGTCCTTCTCCCTTTATGGCTGTTTTCTGATCTTACGCTTCTTCTTTCCCCGTTTTATTTCTTTCTCTCCCATGCTCTTCGTCAAAGTCTGACGAAGAAAAATAAGTCCTATTCTCCAAAAATGAGTCCACCTACACCCACCTGCACAAATTAAGCTTTGCAATTAATTGAGTCTAGTAACGAAGCATTATTTTTACTTATAATACTTAGGGGTGCCATGGGCCCCACCTAATGCAAGCAAGGACAATAGACCTCCCTACCTCACAGATGGGTAGTGAAAAACTATCACAGATGGGTGTCAGTGGTCTATCGTGTATCTGAGCCCCGGTGCCACTTTGCCTGCTGCACCAATAACAACTGCTGCACTAATAACAGCTCTGCCCCTCTTTCATGTTCTTCGCTGCTATGAAACTGTGCCGCTTGGACCACTTCAGAGGTTTTGTACACAAGGCACTCAAGCATAGAGACGCAGAATGCGGTTGTGCGTATGTTTTGAACAAAATCGGGCTATGTGCATTCAGCGGCGTGGCTATCAGTGGTATAGTGAGTTCAGTGGCAAAACACACACTATTAACGCATTGTCCCAGATACCTAGGTCTGGAACCCGGAATGATAGCGTAATATAGCAGAGCGTAATTACCGCACCCACTAACATTACAATTGTGACTGAGACACTTTGTGTTTTATTAAGTAGAGAAGATATTGGAAGGGAAAACGGAGTCACTCCTATTTGGATCCCGGGGTCCCACTATTGTCACTGGAAATTGGCTAAGCCACCATACATTGCCCTTTACTAGACAGTGGAAGCCTCACTCACCGGAAGTGCACTCTGACTCTTACTGAGATCAATACGCTTCAATGGAGTCTCACATCTGAGTCAGCATTTATCTGTTAAAACAGGAAAATTGAGCTTTTGTGAGCTCCTGGCTGCTTCGCAACGCATTATGGGTAATAATGCCCGTGCGAGCGTCCACATTTGGCCATGCACAAGTCTATCAAGCAGCCTTTTCGTCAAGGCTGCCATACAACAGGCCATCCATTAAAACTATGGAATGAGGGAGGCACCAAGTGCCCCGAAGAGGGGGGTTTGAAGCTCACAAGGGTTGAGCTGTTGAACATGTGGCCTACCGGCAAATTTTGAGTAAAAATCAGTGGCTGTAAAATTGCATAATCCCAGTGGCCTTAGTTATCGGTCTATGGCAGGATTTACTGGTGTACATAAAAAAACGTATTGGTCTGCAACAAACTGATCAGGTGCCTGTTAAAGACTTGTAGGTGTTTTTAGACAGCACACCACCACAAGTATTAGGGCGCTGTCCATAGCACAGTTTTAGGTCTCACCTGAAGAGCCGGCCATTGTTTACCATTAGTTGGCTTCATCATCACTTTCGTATCGCTGCTCTTTTTTGGTCAGCGCGAGCCAGCTTCACTTCCTCTTCGCGCATTTGTCCCTCCTGTGGAGCATGGTCAAAGCACTGCTTCTTTTCCAACTGAGTATCTTCCACTGCTCGCACTTTTGTGGCGAGGCTACTATTTGTTTTGTCGAAGCACACCATAAAAGGGCATGTCTTGCCATTTGTAGCTATGTTTTACTATGCCACACACACTTCAAAGAAGCCCTTTTTCCCCTCTGAAATGAATGTTTATTGTGACAACAGATGGTATCTGCTTTTTATAGTGACAACAGATGTTATCTACTTCCAAATGTATTATCTGTAAGACATGCACATAAGTGCAATTGCTTTCTTTATATGATAACGTTTTTTACCAAATGTCATATTACTTTCTTTTTCACGCATGAGGAGATTCACTAATTTGCTCGGAATCACAGGGTGCTTTATGCTGAGACCGATCAAGCTTTGGCAGAGCCAATACATCTCACAATAGAGATGATTAGCACTGCCATTGCCTTTTGTTCATGCTGTACACCATTGGCATTGCAGACTGTGGCAATGATTTGTAGCCTTGTTCATAGCAGGTTGTCTGCTGTGCAGCATGGCTACGAATAATAACAACAAGCATTGGCATAGCCAATAGGTATCGCTTTTGGGACCTTATAAGTGTTTAGCCATGCAACAGTTGCATAACTAAATACTTATAAGGTCCCAAAAGCGAGACCTATTGGCTATGCCAATGCTTGTTTACTCTTTGCTTCCTTTATTTTTCTATCTCATACCGCTTCTAAAATGTATAAATTCTTATCTGCTCCTGTATTTTTCTATCTCTGCCTTTCCTTCCCTCCAACACGCTACGTCTGATACCATAAGCCGTGGGAAGCTGGAAAAAGTAACTAGGGCGTGGCCATCTTATTAAGACATGGGCTGCACTGCCCCGGGAAACGCCCATTAGTATAAATAGCCAACACAGGTATATGCGCTACTGCTCGTGGTCCCTGTCACTGGTTCTGTGACGTGCTTATTCCACTGTACGCAGAGCATTTCCTCCAGCTCCACACATATCAAATACTAAAAATCTATACATTATTTATTTTATTCTTCCGACTGACTCGTATGACTTTAAAAAAAAGGCCTTAAATAAATCAATTTACCAAGCCTAAAGGTTATGCAGGAATAAGTGAACCAACATTGGAAGGCTGGATATGTTTTTATTTCCTAATTACCTCCAGAATCGTGCTAATTAAGAATATTTGTGAGTTATTGACTTTGATATTCATCACCCAAAGAGTCAATCAATACATTATTTATTTCAATAATTGAACAAAAAAACCTTAAATAGATCAATTTTGCAAAAAGTGGGACCAGGAGCTTGCCTCAGAGAAGTTGTTCAAACAGACAAGATGAATTCTAAATTAGAATAAGAGTTTGCATTTTAGTGGAATAATGAAGCACTTGCCTTTAGAGTGAAATGTGATATTGTTTTCTCACTCATATATATCCATGCCTGTAGCAATTACTTAATGAGTCATCCTATTTAAGAATAATTGTGAGCAATTATTTTTCATATGTCAAATGGTATCTAAACTCTTGATATATATGGACCCCCACTGAATCATCAGTATTGGAGCTGTGCGCCCTACCTAAGCAATTTCTTGAAGGGCACCTCAAAGTGAATACACACAAATACACAAAAATACAGCTAACAAATACAAAATTACAAAATTAATATTATTAATATTATAAAATGTATAAAATTAATTAAATACTTTAATTCACAGATAACAATTCATGCAAGAATTGGAATACTAATTTTAATGGGAAATGTGGGGTCCTAGTCACAAAGGTAAACTTACACATGAGTAAATTTACTTGTGTCAGTTAACACTTTCACTTTTGAGTAATTTTCCTACTTTACGCTATTCGCCATTTACAAGTGTAAAAGTTACTCAAAAGTATAGACTTACATGTCTTCACATTCTGAAATAGAGGGCCTAGTCATATTTACTAGTGTGAAGTTACTACATACACCAAGCATTGGTAAATGCATTAGGTTTCCCCCATGTGATTAATTTTATTTTCTTGGTTTTGTTGTTATTTGTAGTTTTGTGAGTAGTTGTGAAATATAAGTCACTGAAGCACCGTTTGAGTATTATGACTGGTTTATTGAGAAAGGCAATATATTGTGCTGTTCTCAAGGAAAACCTCGAATTCTCTACTGTGCTGTGCATTCACAAGATCACACGCTGTGTCAACTTCATTATGAGATTTTTTTATTGGTGGTCATGCATATGAAAGTTCATTTGTTGCTAATCCTTTAACTTAAGACACTCAAAAGGCCTTGACCTAGAGATGACAGGAAGTACAGATGTTGGTAATCTGAAGTTACCCATGGTTTAAGATTATCACATACCTCAACACAGGATCTATGATATCGGAGATAAGGCCAGCAAATTATTGGCCTGGCTTGAGAGAAGAGATTTGGCCAGGAGGTGGATAGAATTGGTATCGCAGAATCTTTTACTACTTATTTTGCTCAAATGAATACCTCCTCATCCTCTTCCACTCAGGAGAAAGCAGCTGAGTTGCTTGCTACTTTGCCGTTGCCGTGCCTGGACCCCCAGGAAATGGCAGAGCAAAAATAGGCGCTCACCACTGAGGAAGTCTCGAAGGCCATAAGCTTGTTGCAGTCCGGGAAAGCCATTGGTCCTAGTGGACTTCCGATCGAGCTTTATAAAACTACAGCTCGGATTATTGTCCCATATTTGGTGCATATGTATGAGGAAAGTGTTCAAGATGGTGTTCTTCCGGCAACACAACGGCTGGCCAATATAGTTGTCATCCATAAACAAGGGAAGCCTTCCGATCAATGCTCTTCCTATAGGCCTATCTCTCTCTTAGACCCTGAGGTTAAAATCTTGGCTAAAGCATTAGCTCTTCGTCTCTCACCTCTCCTCCCCAAATTGATCCATCCGGATCAGATCGGCTTTGTGCCGACCAAGAATACTGCACTCAACTTGCGTCATTTGTTCGGAGTCTTGTGGCGAGCGTCCACCATACAAGAATAATCGGTTATTATGTCCTTGGATGCCAAAATGGCTTTCTACATGATTGAATGGATGTTTCTCTTTGCTACGCTTAAGAGATTTGGTTTTGGAGAACGGTTTTTGTCCTGGGTGCACCACCTCTTTTCGAAAACCCTTGGCCAGGATTACGGTTAATGGGGGTAGGTCAGCAATTTTTGAGCTGCAGCGGGGCATAAGACAGGGTTGCCCACTATCTCTGTTGTTGTTTGCATTGACGCTTGAGCCCTTGGCGATATGGCTTGAAGGAGAACCCCTGATTCGGGGATTGAATTGGTCACCGGAGTGGATGGACAAGGTGTCCCTCAATGCCGATGATATCTTGCTCTACTTGGCCAAGCCCTGATCCTTGATTATTAGGGTACGCCACATCTTTACCCTATTTCAAAAATACACTTGCTATTCCATTAATTGGGACAAATCATTGTTATATGTCCTCAGTGGCCATCCCCAAATTCTCCCCTTGGGTTGGGGAGTTCAAATAGTTACAGAAGGCTATCAGTACCTCGGAATATAAATCACGAAAGATGCAGGTTTTTTTTACCAACAGAATCTGATGCCCCCCTACTACGCCTTAGGGCAGATGTACAGCATTGGAGAACACTCCTCCTTATGCTTCTAGGAAGAGCAGCTCTTTATAAAATGATGGCGCTCCCTCGTTTTCTATATGTGCTCCAGAACACACCGCACTTGGTCTCGCCCAGTACTTTTGTTTAGTTGACTCAGAAGTTCGTAGCTTATTATGGGACAGCAGAACACCTTGTATCGCCCTCGCCAAACTCACCAAGAGCTGGAATGATGGCGGTATTGCTTTGCCGGCCATCAGGTCATATTATTGGGCTTCCCAGCTTATGGTCCTTAATCACTGGATGCATCGACCTATGGCAGACCCTGCCTACAGAATCGACAGATATAACATGCTCCCGGGCAGCTACTTAAGGGCACTGTACGGGGGAACAAAACAGGAACCCAAATACACTTCAACCTCTGCTACCGTCTCTATCTGGCACACTGAAAATTTGGCGTTGGGTTGGAAAGGCAGTGTTACGCAGGCTACTCCGTTGTTAGACTCCTGTCACTTTGGTATGCTGTGGAAGCAGCCTGGTTTTGGTAAGTGGAATTTGATTAGCCTGTCCAGAGTCGGCGACTTATGGGCCGAGGGGGGAGTGGTGCCCTTCAGTGACTTGCAACAACGGTATCAACTGCATGAGAGAGAGACTTTTTGTTACCTTCAAGTGAGAAGTGCGCTGACTAAAGTGCTATCCAGAGGCACTGAATTGCCGGTCTCCTCCCCTCTGGAGGATAGGCTACTGGATGACTACCTTCCAGACAAGGCCATCTCATTAACTTACCACAAAATTCTTAATAATTCCCCAGATTCGCTGGAGCAAGTTTGCATTAAGTGGAGGGAGGATGTGGGCAAGATTACTGATGAGGATTGGATGGAGGCCCTGGCGTCGCCCCAGGAGGTGGCAATCCGTTCCTGGTTTAGGTTAATTCAACTTAAAGTGCTCCACAGTGGTTTATTACACATGCTCCGCATTGGTCAAAATGGGCTTATTAAAATCTCCACTATGCCCCCGTGTTTGCTGCCAGGTGGGTACCTCTATGCATCAATGGTGGAACTGTCCGTCCCTTCAGAAGTACTGGGGTGAGATCATCCCCACTATGTCCCAGATCTGCAATAAGGCAATTGAAGCTACTGCGAGGTTATATCTTCTGAATATTTGGGAGGCCACTGATTTGTCTAGAACCGAGCGATTGTGGGTATCATTGGGATGCATGGTGGTTAAACGGAACATAGCTAGAACGTGGAGGGGAGGAGTGGAATTGAGATGCAGTGATTGGGAGTCCGATATGAATTGGTGTATGCAGGCAGAAAGAGTGATATATGAAAGCAGAGGTTGCCCAGGTAAATGGATGAAAATATGGGCCCCCTGGAATAAAAGTAGAGGTTGGCTATGTATCCCCTTTGGTGATACTTCTCCTTTTGCTGTTGATAATGAATCATTGTAATCACCTGATCACCGGACTTTCGTTATTGCAGGAGATCATGACATGTCCCCTGGTATGATGAGCTCCACTGTGTTGGAAGGGCGTTTCTCCGGGAGGCTTCGGAATACGTTCCTGGCCACCCTTTGACCCACCTCTCCCAGAGTTAGGCTGAGCACTGGCGGGGAGGCCCTTCCTGGAAGGGTCTCGTTCCTAGGATCATACAC
The DNA here is from genome assembly GCF_964204655.1 of Triturus cristatus. NCBI lineage: Eukaryota > Metazoa > Chordata > Amphibia > Caudata > Salamandridae > Triturus > Triturus cristatus. Next base: position 1,653,159,610 of record NC_140590.1, on the reverse strand, counting down.
GCTGAGCTTACACTACTCGACAGAGGGACACCACACAGTAGTTCTTCGTAAACAGTATACTTTATCTCTGGTTTCTGGGGATCTTTATGATCCGTGATACAGCTGTGGAATCAATATCACAACGTCGGCGGTTTCGTGAGGGGGTATGGGGGTAGCGGGACAGTCTTTAGGTTCAGTGTCTCTGCGGAATATCCTTCGCACAGCTCTCAATCCTCGAGCTGGGGGATATGGGGTTTGCTCGGCAGCTCCGTCGGTTTTTCAGGATAGGAGTGCCGCGAACCTCTCAGCAGGCACAGGTGGTTTCAGGTTCTCGGGAGCCGCGACGGCGTCAGCAGGGCTCAGATGGTTCAGAGTTCGGGGAGCCGCGACAGCGACAGCAGGGCTCAGATGGTTCAGAGTTCGGGGAGCCGCGACAGCGTCAGCAGGGCTCAGATGGTTCAGAGTTCGGGGAGCCGCTACAGCGTCAGCAGGGCTCAGATAGTTCGGAGTTCGGGGAGCCGCGACAGCTTCAGCAGGGCTCAGATGGTTCAGAGTTTGGGGAGCCGCGACAGCGTCAGCAGGGCTCAGATGGTTCAGAGTTCGGGGAGACGCGACAGCGTCAGCAGGGCTCAGATGGTTCCGTGGGTCAGGTAGCGTCCTTGGTTTCAGGGGTCGATCGAGCCGCGACCAGGTCAGCAGGGCTCTCGTAGGTCCAGGTCTTCTCTGCCGCCTGTCCCATCAGCACCCCTTGTTATAATCCCCCTCCTCTTTGAAGTCCGGAGTCCTCGCAGACAGGGGTCTTGGTACCTGGGGGCAGCGCGTTGGGATTTCCTGCCGCTTGGCCCTTTGATCTGTTCAGGTTGGTCTGGGCGGGACTCCAGACGCCCAGCATGCGAGGCGCCCGCTCACCGGGGGCCTGGTGGCCGATCGAAACCCTCCTTGGGGAGGAGAACAGAGGTGTGACAGAGACAGCGCCTCCCTGTCTTGCTTGGGGGGGTTCCTCGCTCCTTTGGCCAGGGCATGCGTGGTAGTGTCTAGGTTTGGCTGGGGCTCCGGCCGGTCATCAGGTGCATTGGGCCCTGATGGGCGGAAGTCTGTGGTACCGGAGAATCAGGTGGGGTGCAGGGGTGGCTTGCTGGTCGGGAGGGCCCACGCCACGAGGCCGGTCTCACACACTGTTATGATTTTGTTTTGGCCACAAAAAGTAAGTAAGTAAAGCACATTTTAAAGACTGCTTTATTTAATTTGTGTATTGTTTTGTGGTGTATAAGTTTGTTTGGTCTTTTGTCTTTATTTAATAAAAAAAGATTTGTTAAAAAAAAACGATTATCACATACAAAAATGTTGTGCGCAGGTGAGTCACGTATGGCCAAGAAATCAACGTCTTTCTTCCTTAGAGGAAGCAGTTGCATCATGGCTTTAAAAACTGAACAACTGCACAAATCAGTGCACTGCCCACTAGCATTCGTTCGTCCTGCACTTGTGCAAATAGAGTTAATTCCATTGCCTGAAAAGTTATACACTTGGATTTGTCCTTTTGTGCACCAGTGTTCTGTAGTGGGGTCATAAAGGTTTTATAAAATCGAACACTGAGAATTCTTGAGAGACATCTTTTGAGGTGGGGCATGGCTTGCCTCTCCTGCTGTGTACGACATACTACAAAAATCCCAAATTACCACTCCTACTCTGATTGATGCTTGTGCCATATGCAAAATACGAGTGCCAAGTGGAAAATGATATATGCCAAACCGTAAAAAGGATTTGTGACCAGATTAGCTAAAACTCCTACCTCATGCAACATGTAAACCCATAAAACTGCCAAACGTTCGGTAGACTACAATGACCATGTGTCCACAGACTAATATGAGCCGCTCCAAAACAGTACATGCAGAATGGCCCAGTGAGGTGAAACTCGAGTTTCTAGAAATCAGTGCTGCTAAAACAACCGCATCTATAATAAAAATGTCAATGCAATTTATGTATATTACTCCGCCTGTGACAAAATGCTACAATGCGCATGTACAATGAAGCGATCAGTGCTGTTACACTCACATGTACAGTGGCAGCTAGTGCACTGTCAATGTGTGGACTTTGCAGCCAAGGTCTGTGCGTGAAAGAAACATCAAAATCTATAGTTCTTCACAAAAACGGGAGTGCTAGATAAAAAACGAATAAGAGGGGCGTTAACCTCCGATGTACACAGGGAACCAGGGTGCTGATTGTGTGCAGGTTAAAGCATGTGCGTCCCAATGGCTGAGCATTATGTAACGCTAAACCGTTGCGAGTGTGGTGAGATTTTAAACACTGAAAAAAGCAATAGTTAGACTACTGGTCCCAAAGATTGCAAACATAAAAGTGATGAAACAAGAACTCTAAGGGGTCCATTAGGATGTAGGGCGGTGGCACCACCGCGGCGCTGGCGGTGCAGAAAAATGCCTTTTTCAGCCTGCGAGCAGCGAAACTCACGCCCACCATCTTAGTATAGTCAAACATAGGCCATTTCCTGACCGCCGCGCCAACAAAGTGCGCCAGCCTCCACGGCAGAGGGAGCCAATGGACACTCACCGCCGTGCGGAATGATGTCCGCCCTTCTCCACAAAGTAGGATTACTCAAGCAAGCAGACACACCGCAGCGGAGACACCGCCCAACCAGAGACGGCAGAAGCTCGACAGCGGAGCGCGAAAGCAGAGTCCCGGTCACGACCGCCATGGACCCAGCTCTACACGTCTTTCCGGTGCTGTACCTGCTACATCACCAGGAACTCATGGACCGCCGCGGATGCCGCCGCAGGTACACAACACAAACACACAACGCAACACACGGGCTGACACAGGGTCCAAATCCACATCAGACACCCTAGGGCGGACAGGGACACATCCACAAGGGCACCCACCTGCCACAAAGTCACCCGCTGGATCCTGGACACACAGCTACGGACAACATGCAGCAATGTCCTGGTCACATCACCGCAGCGGCGAACACAAGCAAATACATGTGCACAATGCAGAAGGCAGGGCCAGTGCCAGGCATGGGCAAGGCACAAAGACCACAGGGCCACACCCCCTCCCACCACACACTAGCACACCCCATGAAGGCACATGCCATGTGCCCCTCCTGTGCACCCCATGCAGAACAACCAGCCAGGGCAATACAAACCCTGCACCACAGAATAAACAATCATGGAGACACATACTGCAGGAGTGGCTGCACAGGAACACACAACACACAGCACAGTAGCACAGGGCCTGGGAAACACACACACCACCACACCACCACACTCAGGGAAATATAAATGAGGACAAGCAACAAATGAACACATACAAGGAATTAATATACAAATGGACACACAGCCTGCACAGTCAAATACCACAGACTGACACACACACACATACACACCCCACATGCCAACAGCAATGGAGCCCAACAAATATGGAAACCAAGGTGGCCTGCACACAAATGGAAGGTCATGGAGACACACAGCAAGCATGTGTACATCACATCAACACAAGGAACAGAGCACAACACCCTCACACCATCAAAGCACACATGGCTGGCACAGTCAGTGAACTCAAACCACAGACAGCTCAGTGCAACAACACAGGGAGACAGCAAGGCAAACCACGTATAGCCACAAGGATGAAAGGAAGGCCCTGAAGTCAAACTGTGAACAGCCACACATCCATACAACTACTTCACAGGAGTACACCAGCAGCACTACACACAGAGACCATCTACACACCTCGGGACTGACAAACACCAGTAAGAATCTACACACATACTAACCCTGGGCTTAGTTTGCATAGTAGTGCTACACGTACCTACGCGAAGTGCACTTCGCACTACGCGAACTGCATAGTGCACTGTGCAAAATGCTGTTTGCGATACTTGCACAGTGCCGGATGCTTGTCCGCACTGTGCAAGCATCGCAAATAGCATCTTGCACAGTGCAAGCGGTCATTTTCAGCTGCTCGAGTAGATTTCTACTCGAGCGGCAGCTTTCTCAATGAGGACTGGTAGTTTCTCATCGCGAGCGGCCGTGAGCATACGCGACCACTCGTAATGAGAAACCTGACCTCCCCGCGTTGAGAATCTTGCCGGGAGGTTTATTTTCCACGCTCGCGATCGGCAACTTGATGTTGCTGATCGCAAACGAGGAAATAGTCTCGCCGGGATGTCATTTTGCTCGCTCACGGTCGCCAACTTGACGTTGCGGACCGCGAGCAAGCAAAAAATGACAGCGATGCTATGCTACACTACGATACGCGTGTTTGCATTGTGCTACGTGCAATTCGCGTAGTACGAAGTAGCGCAAACTTCTCAAACTACGCGAGTGTAGCGTAGTGTTTTGCTCAGGGTTAACACATACCCCCCTCACACCAGCAGCACACAACACCAGTGCCAAACACACTGAAGGCTGGCAATACTTGGCAGTCAATACAGACACAAACAACCACACACCCTGGGCTCAGCCACAAACATCACACACACAGGGATGCCACCACAAATGTAGAAACAAATACAACAGACAAACACAGAGCCACAACAACAACAGACATGCCCTGTGCAGATAAACTGGGGAAAGGCAATGGGAGCACAGACACAACAGGAGTGCTCAACCTCCTCACTCAGGAATAATGCACAGACAACATACCACAACACACACAAGAAGTGCACCATTACAGAACAACACAGCCACAGCAAACAAACAACAGATACACAGACAGAACAATCACATAGCAAACACAGCAGTTAATCTGTGGATGCACACCAGGCAATCACAAGGCAACATAAACACACAGCACTGCATGCACAACAAGCTGTGTGTGCACACCAAGCATACCAGACACACACAGACATCAGAGACAGAACAGCAACCCACACAACACCATACAGCACAGCACAAAGACAACAGCACACCCAGGAAGTTAAGCAAAAACACAAACAACACACATACATCCAACACAACACCCAATAGATGCACAAGTCTGGGACACAAAGGTGGAAACAACTTGACCACAGGACTGGGCAGCACACACAGTTGAACTGCATAGGAGCAACCATGACTGACCAACAGCACCAGAAAAAC